>NC_037331.1:40950000-42200000 GCF_002263795.3 Bos taurus
TACAGATCAGGGTGTATGTACTTCAGTCTACCGTCTGCACTGTTCCCTATGGGTGGTAACCAGCTCAGAACTGTCTCTCCATTTGCTACAGTCCCATGACACACATCAGTGAAAGCCCTATTGGCCACCAGGGACAGGAGATGAAGGGATGTCCTCTGGTTGACAGAGAAAAAATGAGCCACGAGACACAGGTACAAGGCTCCCCTCTGGCGGGTACTGTCACTCAAGAGCACAGCAGAGGGAGTGTGGGAAGATAGTGTCAGCCTCTGACGTCCCTGGAGAGGATTGGGGTGGCCCTTCGATGTGTGTTTAATAAGCAGCCTGCCCCTCAGGCTGCAGCTGTGAAGATGAGCTGATGCATGGCTTTCACAGAAAGACTGGGCACCACAGTCTCCTGTCTCTCACTGAGCCCAGGGGCTGGAGTTCGTTAAGAACTCTTTCTGTTGGTGACAGTCCTGGGGGAACTGTTTCAGCCCCACTGGCACCAGAGCCAGGCCTTCTAGAGGTGTCCTTGGGCAGCAGCTGCAAAAGTTGGGGCACCAGATGAAAGTCCTTTCCAGGAGATACATATGACCTGGAGCAAGGCGGAGGGGCCTACTGTCCTCTGTCTCTGGAGAGTGTTCAGTGGGCCCTAGATGTGTTATATTAGATGCCCGCCTCTCGGGCCCATGCTATGGGATAAACAGGTAAGCCTCTTTCACAGAGTTGGGTGCTTTTCAGTTGGCTGCCTCTTTGCCGGTCCCTGGCATGGCTGGCTTCATTCCTCTGAGAAGTGGTTCTGTTTGCTGTAATCTTGAGAGTCTCCTGGACATGAGCCTGCTAGCTTTCAAAGCCAAATGTTTGGGGTGCTCATCCCTTAGGTGCAGGCCTTAAGAGCTGGGGTGTCCAAGGTGGGGTTCAAACTCTTTCCTCCCCAAGGAGAAGTGGGCGTTTTGAGTTCTTGCGTGATTTTGAGTTGCTGTGCCGGTGGTGGGTTTTATGATGAGATTGTGTTCAGTCTCTTACCTGCTTCGATGTGGCTTTTCTCATTTGCCCAGTGCAGAGGAGTTGCTCAGCTAGTTTTTGGTCTTTCTTCAGAAGCAGTTGTTCCACCTATAGCTGTAAATGCAGTATGTCTGGGAGGAGGTGAGTTTAGGGTCTTTTTCTATATCACCCTTTTGAACCACAACCCACTATGATTTCATTCGATGAAAATGAAAGACAGAATTGTTTAGAAGTAGCTTTGACTTTACTCATTTTTTTATTTTTAAAAGTAAGGAAAGGATCAAAGCTGAAATTATTTTCAAAGAAAATAATGAAAAGTCAAGAAGACATAACAGAAAATTCCAGGTAATATCCAATCTTCACTTGGCTTATTTGTAAGACCAGCTTTACAAAGAAATTGTACAAATATATCAATTAAGTTAAAAATGCAAAATTGTACATCTCTCTTGGAAAAGGAATTTGGGTCCTTAGGTTCTCAAGAGTCCCCATGTGTTTTTGGTGAGGCATTGTGCAATTCAGAAGGATACGGTACCTTCTTTTGCTAAAAGTGGCACTACTTTCTAAAGTAGTATTTAGGAGTTAAGATCTGCTTTATCGTCTCTGCATGGTTTGCTAATACCAGTGTCTAGTTTTTAATCATTTGCAATGCATTCTTACTTTGAACAACTATCCTTTGGCAATGGCAATGTTTCCATTCAGTATGGAAACCCAGGAAGATGGCCAGTAAATCAAAGTTAGAGATATTTGAACTTGGATATGGTGCTCGAGAGTTATAATATGGTAGGAAGGGATAGGATATCCACTCCAGTATTCTTGGGCTTCCCTAGTGACGTAGGTGGTAAAGAATTTGCGTGCAATGTGGGAGACCTGGTTTCCATTCCTGGTTTGGGAAGATTCCCTGGAGGGAGGGCATGGCAACTCACTCCAGTATTCTTGCCTGGAGAATCCCCATGGACAGAGGAGCCAGGCGGGCTTCAGTCCGTGGGGTCGCAGAGTCAGACACAACTGAACGACTGAGCACACAGAGCAGAGGACTGTCCTAGGTCAGGCCTCCTCAGCCCTGGTCTGCATGATTACAACAGATTCCTGCCTGTGCATATTTGGCTGTTTCTGGACTTGATGAACTGTGTTTCATAACTTTTAAAGTAACTGAAAAATACAAGTAAATAATAGAACACATCACAACAGACACCAAAGCAAAGCAGTTACTGGTTGAGGGAAAAATGCCCAGGAAACAGGCCAATGGAGTGGTAAAATATAAAACTCTTGATATAAAGACATTTTAATGATTAAGATGTAGGTTTCCAGAAGCAATTACAAGAGAAAATTTCCCGAAGTTTAAAATAACATAAATGTCCATATTTTTGGTTACATTAAATAATGTAATAATAAAGAATAAAAATAACAGAAGTGTCCTGAAAATGAGGAAATGCATTTTCTTCTGACATTTCCCAATATCATCATCAATGTGAGACACTCAGAAGTTTCATCTATAAAGATGAACTATGATACTTGTTTTGTATCAACAACTATTATTTAAGCGCTGAGTAGGGTTTTAAAGGCACCCCCAAATTAAAGTCTTTATAGTCAAGTAGCAGTACAACTTATCAAATGCTTACCACAGGCCAGACTCACTTCCAAGTGTGTAACATGCATTGTGAATTTAATGGCCTGATTATTTAATCTCTATTTTTTTTCCAGGTAAAAAGGAGACGGAGTAAAATTAAATAACTTGCCCCAGTTTATCCAATTAATAAGGGACAGTCAGGATCTGAACTCAGATAACATCAGTGCCTAGGCCACCGCCACTTTCAACTTTTCTCTAAAATCACACACTGAGCAATGACAATGCTAACATCTATAATACAGATTACATTATTAAATTCCTTTACACAAGGCACCATGGGTAAGTCTGTTAACAATAAATGATGTAAAGATGTCCATAACTGTTTGTGTCCTTAAGAATCTTCACATCTAATGGGTATTATCATAAATAGCTTTGATACAAGATATAAGTATACGTATTTTTAAGCTTTTATGCATTTTTGAGATATATTTGACATTTAACATTTTGTGTGTACACTAATGAGTTTATATATATAGTCAAAATAAGTCTAGTTAACATCCATCACCACACAGTTAATTTTTTTTTCTTGTAATGAGAACTTTAAAAACTTACTCTTTGTAACTCCCAAATATGCTACACTGTTATTAACTATACTCACCATGGTGTACATTATATCCCCATGACTTATTTCATAGCTGGAATTTTTTATTATTGACTCTTTCCACTCATTTCATCCACCACCCACACACCACCTCTGGCAACCACCAATCTGCTCTCTGCATCTATGAGCTGAATTTTCTTGATTGTACATATAGGTGATACCCCATATTTGGCAGTCTCAGACTTACTTCATCTAGCGTAAAGTCCTCCTCAGGGTCCATCCATGCTGTTAAAAATGGCAAGATCTTGTTTGTTTTATGGCTGATGTTCATGCGTGTGTGTGTTGCATTTTCTTTATCATCTGTGCATAGACACTTAGGGTGTTTCCCTGTCTTGGCTATTGTAAATAGTGCTGCCATGAAAATGAGGGTGCATGTCTTTTTGAGTCAGTGTTTTCACTCTCTTTTGGATAAATACCCTGCAAGTAGAATTTCTGAATCATATGGTCATTCCACTTTTATGTCTTGGGGAACCTTCATCCTTTTTGCCATAGTGACAGCCCCAGTGTACATCCTGACCAACGGGGCACAAGGGTTCCTGGTTCAGCACATCCTTACAATGTTTGTTACTTCTTGTCTTTTAATAATAGTCATCCTAACAAGTGAAGTGATAGCTCACTGTGATTTTGATTTGTAATTCCCTGATACTTAATAATGCTGGGCAACTTACTGTGAGCCTATTGGCTATCCATGTCTTTTTTGGGGAAAAAAAAAAAAAAAAGGATATTCTCAGGCCATTTTAAAATCAGTTTTTTTTTTTTTTTTGAGTTGTATATTTTGGATTTTAACTACTGGATTATATTTGCATTATAAGATATGATTTGCAGTTTTTTCTCCCATCCCACAGGGTTGCTGTTTCAGTTTGTTGATGGATTCCTTTGCTGTGCAGAAGCAGCTTCTTAGTTTGATATAGTCCCACTTTTTCTGTCAAATCTAAAAGATTATCACCAAGACCAGTGTAGAGGAGCTTATTACTGCCTCTGTCTTCTGGGAGTTTCATGGTTTCAGGTCTTAATCCATTCAGGCCCTTCCATTTTGGGTTTATTTTTGTGTGTGGTATAAGATAATGATCCAGTTCCATTCTCTTGCATACTGTCCAGTTCTCCCAAAATCATTTATTGAAGACACTCTTCTTTCCCTGTTGTGTATACTTGGCTCTGTCTCATAAGTTGACCATATATGTCTGGGTTTATTTTTAGGCTCTCTATTCTTTTTCTCAGCTCTATGGGCACGTTTTTATGCCAATAGAACACTACTCTACTATAGTTTTCTAGTATAGTTCGTACAAAGCGGGACACATGCTCCATAATCTCTATCTTATGTATTTTTATTCTAAAAATATGATTCTGATAAACTCAGAAGGTGACAATGGGGGTGGTTAAAAGAATACTTAAGACATTTTCTGGAAATAAGGTAGCATTAAACAGATATGAAGTCAGAAGTCACAGGTTTGAAATGTTGATCTTGGTTGTTGATTAACCTGAGACTTTTTTGATCTCACAGTTGCTGCTGGCATTTAGTAAGAACTTGTGCATTTTAGTCAGCATTTTTTTGGCAGAAGTCTGAACCTGAATGAATGACATGAAGTGTTATTTTTTAAAAGGATACTGAAATAAATGAAAGGGACTTTAGCAGCCAGAAGAGCTTTAGGAAATTGAGAAATGAGAACTGGCACTATGACTGGCTTAGCTGAGCTGCTTCCCAGTGAGGGGGATGAGGGCTGATCAGACCTGAGCCTCTGGCCAGGGAGGTGAGAACTGTGATTGGCAGCCCTATGAGAACCATGCAGTTTCACGTAGGGCAGATGGAAGACAAGATGCCAGCTGATCTAAAAAAGAGACCACCAAAAAAAGTGCTAATAAATAAAAATAACATTAACAGACATAAAGGAACACTTCCCTTGTCCCAGGCATTGTTTTAAGCATTTGCAGGTAGTATAGTGCTTGAAGGAAAGCCCGGGCTATGCACAAAGCGCTGTTAGAATGTGTGGAAGGTGGCAGGGGGAGGGGACGTAGTGAAGTGGGCTCGTATGATGAAGAGCATGAATGGAAGGCTAAGTAGATTTCATTTTACTGACAAGTCAGAGCTAATGCACAGAAAGTAACACAGGCACAGTTCTAGATTAGGGTAAGTAAGCTGCATTGAAGAAAGGAGAAACTGGAAGTGGGGAATTTAATTACTAATCCATTTTAATTGGAAGTTAAACAAAGACCTGAATTCAGTAGATGGTAGTGGGAATGGGAAAGAGAAATAAAACAAAAACCACATGTAAGGCACTGGGAAGGAGACCTGTGTGCAAACAGTGGCTTATCAGAGATGGAGATGAGGGCTAAGAAGAGTTCCCAATGGCTGACAAATTCCCCACTGAGGGATTACGTGAATGGCGGTTCAGTGGCCAAGACAGGGTGAGAAGTGGTTGACGGGGAAGATGATGAATTTGGTTTGGGCGTGCGGAGTTGGAGCAGGAAATTCCAAATGTGGCACCACATCTTGTGAGAAAATTTAGGGCAGGGAAAACTCAAGCTTCGGGAATAGATGAAACTGCAAACACAAAAGTAAAGAAGAAATGAACTACAGACTGATAAATGCGAATACAAAAACGTGTATTAGCCAAGAGGTTTGTAAAATTTTAAAAATCCGAATTTATTAGATTTTATTAGTAACACAATTACACAGAGTAAAGTTCAGGAATTCATCAATGGTGGTCACCAATATGTGCTTCTTTGTGGCTTTTTAAGCTGTTATTTCTCATGATTCAAATCGATTCACAGGACAGTTGAATTTCATACATAGCTTCATAAGATGAATACAACAGGTCTTCTATCCATAAAATTAATGAAAACATTTCTTTCATGAAAGGCACATAAAGAATCTAAACTAACACATTTATTTAAAGAATTCTGATAACTTTGAACTTCTTTACATTACAAAAAAGAAAAATCCCCCAAATGAAACAGATGTAAATGTAGTTTCTGGTTACATACACACACACAAACACACACACACTGCAACAAATAGACCTCAACAAAATGATAACACACAACTAAATTTAGAAACTACTTACCCACAAAGTTTATTGAAACACTACTTAATGTTTTTAAGATGAGTAAAAAAAGAGAAGTAAGGTATGGAATGCTGTTCACTTTGCTGAAAACAAGGTCATAGAGAGATACTGTGAATAATTAAAACAAAAGTGACTATCAAAATTTTAATATCTAGCAAAAATGTAATACTTACTTGAGAATACATACAATTGCTAACTTAATTAAATACGATTACTCATTTTCCTAAGTGTAATTGCCCATTTCATTCTCAGAGATAATAGCACAGTTTAAAGAAATAATACAAACTCAAGCAAGTGGAGGAAATTTGAATAATCTCAGGGAAAAAAGTAATTTTAATATAGTGTGATAATTAAATTTGAAACTAGTTACTTACATATGTGAATTTAAAGGCTGCATTTTATCGGTAGCAGAATCTTCGAGGTCTTTCCTGTTACCTTCCGAACAAAGAGCTGTCATGTATGGTACGTACAAGGGATTTCCCAAAGGAAATACACAAATGAATGTCTCAAAATTCATTATGCTAACTTATTTTTTACCCACAAAAATGCTCTTGCACCCACCTAAACTTACTTATAAATAAAAATGTAGTTATTTGAAGTGTATAAAAATTAACTTGGCATCACCTTTAAGGCAATGCATGAATACCATCCAAATATTAAAATTCAAAGTGAAAACAAACCAACTGAATAAAAATTAAGTGTTTATAAGTCTATATGTATATCCTCAGAAACCTGCATTTTACAGTTTTTAAACCAAATCTAATGTAGAATCAGATTAGCATGCACCCTTAAAAGAAAAACTGAAATGCATACAGTGTTTAACTGATCCAAAGGCAGGTATAGTCATCTTCTTCAAGAACATTTCAATAAAACACATAAATTTAAAGAACAAATCATGTTATTAAAATAGTCTGTGCAATGTTTGTACAAATAACATTTATGATTACAAGTATACTACATATAATCAAGACAAGAGCTGCAATGTGTCCTAATATTAATCATTGTACTTAAAAATTTACAGGACAGAAACATAAATAAAGCTGTTTAGAACTGGCAAACATGACAATAGTCTGTCATTCAGTACAAAGTACTTAATATTTCTGTTATTTCCAAAGCCACCACGCTAAAATTATAAGTTGCCGCTTACTGAATGTCTAAAAGTAATGTGGAAAACTAAAGTCATAAATACATGTATACATACATTTGCATATTTACATGTATGTAGAAGTCATCCGTACACTAGAGCCCAGCTTTAACACTGCCCTTAGTTTCACACTGCAGGACCACCTCTCACACTTACGAAAGGTCCTTCCATTACTTTCAGTTAAAAAAAAAACAAATAGAACAGCTTTGGTCAGGTCCCAGATGCACTCGCCATATACTACATTCTGTGTTGCTGCAAGACTCTAGTCTAGAGAGATCCACATGTAAGTACTCATTTGGTTTGAAAATGCATTTTACCATTTGCCGCCAACACTCAGAAGAGACCACAGTCTTTTAGGTTATTTTTTATGATGACGTCTGTTACGGCATCAAAGACGAACTGCACGTTCTTGGTGTCCGTGGCGCACGTGAAGTGGGTGTATATTTCCTTTGTGTCCTTTCTCTTATTGAGGTCTTCAAACTGACACTGAATGTACGCAGCTGCCTCTTCATATGTGTTTGAGCCTGAGAAGGGAAATGGAAAGAAATGTAAGGTGAAGTTAAAAGGGGTATACTGCTAAGCAACATGGACCTTAAAATACAGAAATAGGTTTCATATGTATAAAATATGTAGATTCCATCATAATTGTCTTTATGCCATTTGAGAATAAGATAAACTTTAAGTGAAAAATACCCAATGTTAATCACCCTTTAATGACTGTAAGTTACCCTTAAAGAAAAAAAAAAAACATGGTATTCCATGTTCCCCATGATCTTTGTTCCTGCCTCAAACTCCAAGTGTCAGAGCCTCTTTTTGCTTTTACCCCTTACACTCTACATCCTAACATGGAAACAACTTACACAAATAACGGATGTGGCTTGCTATAACACTTCTAGCCTATAGTGGCTGATCAGGAAATGCTGACTGAGTACTGACTGGTATATTTTTATTCAAAGTGTTGTGTTAGTTCCTCAGTCTTGTCTGACTCCTTGCAACTTCATGGACTGTAGCCTGCCAGGCTCCTCTCTGTTCATGGAATTCTCCAGGCAAAAATACTGGAGTGGGTTGCCATTTCCTTCTCCAGGGGATTTTTCCCATCCCAGGGACTGAACCCAGGCCTCCCACATTGCAGGTGGATTCTTTACTGTCTGAGCCACAAAGGAAGCCATTTTTATTCAACTTCCTATATATATTCATTAACTAGCATTTATCTCTCAGTTTTTTATTCAAAAACTGTACAGTGCTCTACAATGTGGTATATGGCTATGAGGTTACAAAAAGTGAATGACAGAATGACTGCTACTTTCATCAGATGACTGAAGACTATCACCTCCACTGGCTTTGTTCATACTGATGCTTCCTAAGGCCCACGTGACTTCACATTCCAGGCTGTCTGGCTCTAGGTCAGTGATCACACCACTGTGATTATCTGGGTCGTGACAATCTTTTTTGTATACTTCTTCTGTGTACTTTTGCCACCCTTCTTAGTATCTTCTGCTTCTGTTAGGTCCACACCACTTCTGTCCTTTATAGAAATGAGCGCACTGCGCTACAGAAATGGCTGTGCGGCGCTGGAGTGGCGAGAGGCCATGAGGAGATATCCCACGTCCAAGGTCAGAAAAACCCCAGTAAGATGGTAGGCGCTGGAGCGGCTGTGAGGAGATACCCCATATCCAAGGGCAAAGTAGAAGACCCAGCAACAAGTAGAGGGAGCAAATTTGTGTTTAGAATTAAATCCCATTCCCACCAGAGATGCTAAGAGGGCTCAAACTTTGTGGACACCAGGACCCAGGGACCCCAAAGACTGAGACAGAACTGTGTTTGAGCATCTCCTGTGGAGGTACGGGTCAGCAGTGGACTGCCACAGGGACAGGGGCTCTGGGAACAGCAGACTTGGGTATGGCATAAGCCCTCTTGGAGGAGGTCACCATTAACCCCACCATAGAGCTGCCAGAACTTACACAGGACTGGGAAACAGACTCTTGGAGGGCACAAACAGAACCTCGTGCACCAGGACCCAGGAGAAAGGAGCAGTGACTCCACAAGAGAGTGTGGGCAGACCCAGAATTGCCTGTGAGTGTCCAGGAGTCTCCAGAGGAAGCATGGGTTGGTGGTGGCCTGCTGCAGGGCTAGGGGCACTGAGTGCAGCAGTGCATGCATGGGACCTTTTGAAGGGGGTCACCGTTATCTTCATTATCTCCACCAAGTTCGGCCCCAGGTAAATAGCAGGGGGGGAACACAGCACCAGGCATCAATAGAAAATTGGATTAAAGATTTACTGAGCGTGGCCCCGCCCATCAGAACAAGACCCAGTTTCCCCCTCAGTCAGTCTCTCCCATTATGAAGTTTCCATAAGCCTCTTATCCTTCTCCATCAGAGGACAGACAGACTGAAAATCACAATCACAGAAAATTAACCACTCTAATCACATAGACCAGAGCCTTGTCTAATTCAGTGAAACTATGAGCCATGCCCTGTAGGGCCACCCAAGCCGGACAAGTCATGGTGGAGAAATCTGACAGAATGTGGTCCACTGGAGAAGGGAATGGCAAACCACTTCAGTTTTCTTGCCTTGAGAACCCCATGAACAGTATGAAAAGGCAAAAAGATAGGACACTGAAAGATGAACTCCCCAGGTCAGTAGGTGCCCAGTATGCTACTGGAGATCAGGGGAGAAATAACTCCAGAAAGAATGAAGACAATGGAGCCAAAGCAAAAACCCAGTTGTGGGTTTGCCTGGTGATGTAAGCAAGATTAATGCTGTAAAGAGCAATACTGCATAGGAACGTGGAATGTCAGGTCCATGAATCAAGGCAAATTGGAAGCGGTCAAACAGGAGAGGGCAAGACTGAACGTCAACATTTTAGGAATAAGTGAACTAAAATGGACTGGAATGGGTGAATTTAACTCAGATGACCATTATATCTACTACTGTGGGCAAGAAACCCTTAGAAGAAATGGAGTAGCCATCATAGTTAACAGAAGAGTCCGAAATGCAGTACTTGGATGCAATCTCTAAAACGACAGAATGATCTCTGTTCGTTTCCAAGGCAAACCATTCAATATCACAGTAATCCAATATGCCCCAACCAGTAATGCTGAAGAAGTTGAACAGTTTTATGAAGATCTACAAGACCTTTTAGAGCTAACACCCAAAAAAGATGTCCTTTTCATTACAGGGGACTGGAATGCAAAAGTAGGAAGTCAAGAAACACCTGGAGTAACAGACAATTTGGGCCTTGGAGTACGGAATGAAGCAGGGCAAAGGCTAATAGAGTTCTGCCAAGAGAATGCATTGGTCTAGCAAACACCCTCTTCCAACACAAAAGAAGACTCTACCATAGACATCACCAGATGGGCAACACCGAAATTCGACTGATTATATTCTTTGCAGCCAAAGATGGAGAAGCTCTATACAGTCAGCAAAAACAAGACCAGGAGCTAACTGTGGTTCAGATCATGAACTCCTTATTGCCAAATTCAGACTAAAATTGAAGAAAGTAGGGAAAACCACTAGACCATTCAAGTATGACCTAAATCAAATCCCTTACAATTATACAGTGAAAGTGAGAGATAGATTTAAAGGACTAGATCTGATAGAGTGCCTGATGAACTATGGACGGAGGTTCGTGACATTGTACAGGAGACAGAGATCAAAACCACCCCCAAGAAAAAGAAATGCAAAAAAGCAAAATGGCTGTCTGAGGAGGCCTTACAAACAGCTGTGAAAAGAAGAGAACTGAAAAGCAAAGGAGAAAAGGAAAAATATACTCATTTGAATGCAGAGTTCCAAAGAACAGCAAGGAGAGATAAGAAAGCCCTCCTCAGTGATTAGTGCAAAGAAATAGAGGAAAACAATAGAATGGGAAAGACTAGAGATCTCTTCAAGAAAATTAGAGATACCAATGGACTATTTCATGCAAAGATGGGCTCAATAAAGGACATTTTGAATGTTAACCCCTAAGCAGATAAATAGTTTGCAAATATTTTCTCCCATTCCTTTGGCTACAGTTTTGTTTTGTTGATGATATCCTTGACCATGCAGAAGCTTTTTAGTTTGATGTAGTCCCATTTGTCTATTTTTGCTTTTGGTGTCAAACCTAAAAATTTACAGTCAAGACGGATTTCCAGCTTAGTGCCTATGTTTTCTTCTAGGAGTTCTCTCATTTCTTACACTCAAATCTTTATTTGGGTTTATTTTTGTGTATGGTGGAGACAGCAGTCCAGTTTCATTTTAGCATGTGGCTGTCCAGTTTTCCTAACATTTATTAACGAGACTGCTCTTTCCCCATTGTGTATCCTTGAGTCCTCTGTCATACATTACTTGATCGTGTGCACATGGTTTACTTCTGGGCTCTCTATTCTGTTCCTCAGTTCTGTTTCTATGCCAACACCACACTCGTTTTGATTACTCTAGCTGTTGGAAACCAGGGAGCACGGTGCTTCCACCTTTGCTGTTCCTTTTAAAGACTGCTTTAGTTTTTGGACTCTCTTATGACTTAAAATTGTTAGGATTATTTATTCTTTCTGTGAAAACTGCAATTAGAATTTTGATATGGATTACACTGAGTCTTTTAGACAACTGTAGGTAGCATGGACCGTTCTAACAGTATTCTTCTAATCGGGCGTGGAATACCAGACCACCTGACCTGCCTCTTGAGAAATCTTTATGCAGGTCAGGAAGCAACAGTTAAAACTGCACATGGAACAACAGACTGGTTCCAAATAGGAAAAGGAGTACGTCAAGGCTGTATATTGTCACTCTGCTTATTTAACTTATACGCAGAGTACATCATGAGAAACGCTGGGCTGGAAGAAGCACAAGCTGGAATCAAGATTGCCGGGAGAAATATCAATAACCTCATATATGCAGATGACACCATCCTTATGGAAGAAAGTGAAGAGGAACTAGAGAGCCTCTTGATGAAAGTGAAAGAGGAGAGTGAAAAAGTGGGCTTAAAGCTCAACATTCAGAAAACAAAGATTATGGCATCTGGTCCCGTTACTTCATGGCAAAGAGATGGGAGAAACAGTGGAAACAGTGGCTGACTTTATTTTATTGGGCTCCAAAATCACTGCAGATAGTGACTGCAGCCATGAAATTAAAAGATGCTTACTCCTTGGAAGGAAAATTATGACCAACCTAGACAGCATGTTAAAAAGCAGAGACATTACTTTGTCAACAAAGGTCCATCTAGTCAAGGCTATGGTTTTTCCAGTAGTCATGTATGGATGTGAGAGTTGGATTGTAAAGAAAGCTGAGCACTGAAGTACTGATGCTTTTGAACTATGGTGTTGGATAAGACTCTTGAGAGTCCCTTGGACTGCAAGGAGATCAGTCCTAAGTGTTCATTGGAAAGAACAATGTGAAGAGCTGACTCATTGGAAAAGACCCTGATGCTGGGAGAGATTGAAGGCAGGAGGAGAAGGGGACGACAGAGGATGAGATGGTTGGATGGCATCACTGACTCAATGGAGGTGAGTCTGAGCAGACTCCAGGAGTTGGTGATGGACAGGGAGGCCTTGTGTGCTGTGGTCCATGGGGTCACGAAGAGTCGGACATGACTGAGTGACTGAACTGAATTTTCTTGTGACATATTTGCCTGGTTTAGGTAACAGGTAATGCTGGCCTGGTAAAACGAGTGATGGAAGAGTTAGAGAAGAATTACTAGCAGTGTTTCTCAGAGTGTTTTGCAGAATTCACCAGTAAGGCCATCTGGTTATGAACTTATGTTGACTGGAAGGTTTTTGATTGAACTCTTTACTAATCAGTCTATTCAGATTTTCTATTTCTTAATGATTCAAACTTGGTTGACTGTTTCTAGGAAATTTTCTCCAGGTTGTCAAAATAAGTTTACATTTTATCTCATCAATAGCAGAGAGCCATATACTCTACAAATTAAGTTTTAGTTTATTAAATCATAATAAGGTTGGTACACTGAAATATAAAGGAATAAATAATGTCCTGTTGACTCACAGAAGCTAATGCAACCTCTAAATTAAAAATATGTTTTGAGAAAACAGCTTGCCCTGTGTGCATTCCTCAATCTGCTATATATATTCCAGGTAACTAGTTACATTACTTAATCCCCAGAACTACAAGATACATGAATGAACTAGTAAGTACTGTATTAAACCTGATTTTAAGTTTTGGCAAAGAATGACTGAGGGCAGGGGTGGTGGAAGATGACATTAGTTTCTAACATAATAGAACTGTCTTGACTAAAGGTTTATTACAGATGATATAGCCTGGCTCAAGACTGGAGAATGGGAGGCTGGTGATATAATTCAAAGGGAGATAAAGGTGATTTGAAAAGAAAAAAAATAGCGTGAGTTCAATTTGAGTCTCAGGTGCTAAAAAACACAGATATGCTCAGCAAGGAGTTGGAAATGCAAGCCTGAGTCTCCACAGAGAAATAAGAGTTGACAACAGAATGTATCATGCTGAAAATAAATATGCCTATGAAAGAATAGAATGCTGGAAGATTATAAGACTGCAGACAATTTGGTGAAATGCCACCATACAGATAAAAAGAAGAGAAGACAGGAGCAGAGAGAGGTAGGAGATAAACCAAGTGAGGAGTTTGCAGGCTACATGTCTTCTTCTATAGCAAACAGTATAGAACAGGAATTAAGAATTGAAGGTGCATCAGAGAATCTGAATCAGGTTAATCAAGAATTCTATAATACTCTTTGCTAAAAGAATCTTAGATCAGTGATTATTACTAACTTTAAAAAATGTATACCTGGCCTGGCAAAAAAAAAAAAAAAAGAGAGCTAACAAGTATGCTCTTGGTGGCTCTAAAATCTCTGCAGGTATGTAATATTTGAGGAGTGATTTGGGTTCTCTGGGACTTTCCCTGGTGGCTAAGACAGTAAAGAATCTGCTTGTGATGCAGAAGACCTGGTTCAACCTCTGGGTCAGGAAGATCCCCTGGAGAACGGACTGGCTCTCCACTCCAGTATTCTTGTCTGGAGAATCCCATGGACAGAGAAGCCTGGTGGGCTATAGTCCATGGGATCACAAAAGAGACACAGCTGAGTGACTAACACTTACTTTTTTACTTGGGTCCTCTGACATTAACACAAAAGGGCTACTTTACAATGTTGTTGTTTAGTCCATAGTCCTGTCTGACTCTCCCAACCCCACGGACTGTATTCTGCCAGGCTCCTCTGTCCATGGGATTTCCCAGGTGAGAATACTGGAGTGGCTTGCCACTTTCTTCTCCAGGTGATCTTCCCAACCCAGGGATCAAACCCACATCTCCTGGATTTGCAGGCAGATTCTTTACTGCTGAGCCAGCAGGGAAGCCTTTATTTCATTATAGAAAATGAATATGACCTTAAAGATAAAGTAAAGGCAAAACTGAATTGCCTTGATTCTAGATATCTTCAATCTTGGAATCAGAACTATTAATAATTCTATCCCCAATAAAGCACTAAAATATCTGAGTAAGGTGACTTAGGATACTAAGACTTTCAAAAATTAAACTAAAAACAAGTTAATTCTGTGAAATTAGTTTGAACTAAAGTATAACTCTGTGGGCTTCCCTTGTGGCTTAGCTGGTAAAGAATCCACCTGCAAGGTGGGAACCCTGGGGTTTGATCCCTGGGTTGGGAAGATTCCCTGGAGAAGGGAAAGGCTACCCTGCCTCTTGAGAAATCCGTATGCAGGTCAGGAAGCAACAGTTAGAACTGGACATGGAACAACAGACTGGTTCCAAATAGGAAAAGGAGTACGTCAAGGCTGTATATTGTCACCCTGCTTATTTAACCTGTATGCAGAGTACATCATGAGAAAGGCTGGGCTGGAAGAAGCACAAGCTGGAATCAAGATTGCCGGGAGAAATATCAATAACTTCAGATATGCAGATGACACCACCCTTATGGCAGAAAGTGAAGAGGAACTAAAGAGCCTCTTGATGAAAGTGAAAGAGGAGAGTGAAAAAGTTGGCTTAAAACTCAACATTCAGAAAACTAAGATCATAGCATCTGGTCCCATCACTTCATGGGAAATAGATGGGGAAATAGTGGCTGACTTTATTTTTTGGGGCTTCAAAATCACTGCAGATAGTGACTGCAGCCATGAAATTAAAAGACGCTTACTCCTTGGAAGAAAAGTTATGACCAACCTAGACAGCATATTAAAAAGCAGGGACATTACTTTGGCAACAAAGGTCCATCTAGTCAAGGCTATGGTTTTTTCAGTGGTCATGTATGGATGTGAAAGTTGGACTCTAAAGAAAGCTGAGTGCTGAAGAATTGATGCTTTTGAACTGTGGTGTTGGAGAAGACTTTTGAGAGTCCCCTAAACTGCAAGAAGATCCAACCAGTCCATCCTAAAGGAAATCAGTCCTGAATATGCATTGGAAGGACTGTTGTTGAAGCTGAAGCTCCCATACTTTGGCCACCTGATGCAAAGAACTGACTCATTTGAAAAGACCCTAATGGTGGTTGGATGCCTTCACCGACTCAATGGACATGAGTTTAAGTAAAATCCGGGAGTTGGTGATGGATAGGGAGACTTGGCATGCTGCAGTCCATGGGTGCAAAGAGTCGGACACGACTGAGCAACTGAACTGAACTGAAATGATAACTCTGTGATTTATAAAAAGGGCTGTAGTAAAGAGCAGTAGGGTCACACTGATTGAAGAAGCCTCTGCTTTGCCTCCAGTGCGAATATAATGAAATGTATTCTGACTGCTGATGTTCTGGATGCAGCGGGTGCAGTGGACTTGGGTCTGGACTGGGACTCTCTTGCTTCATTCCTCCCAGTGCTCTCACCTGTGTTAGTGGGATATAAAAGCATCCATAGCACACGGTTGTTTTAACACTGCCCATGGAAAGGAAGTAAATATTTGTATAATTTACTCAATACAAAACTAAAATTTTGTTTATAAGAAAAAAATTCTTAAAATAATTAGGATGGAGCAAGGGTTATTTTTACGTCATGTTCGACTCTTTGTGGAGGGGACCTGGGGGGCGAGGGTGGGATATCTGTGTTCCTTGTGCCCACTTCCAGTAGGAGCCAGGGAAGTGTTCCAAAGAACTAAAGCAGTGTTTTTGCCTAACTTTTGATTTCACAGATGGAGTACTGAGACAGGGAAATTAACTGCCTCATTCAAGATCAAAGAGCAAATTATGGGAAAGCCAGGACTGCAACTCAGCTTTCCTTTTCTCAAAGCAGACCGTTTTCCACAGCAGTAAAACTGAAGTAGCTTTAAGGTCTCATTACCAAAGCCTTGGTTTCTTGTGAACCCTTCCCCCATTCCCCTGAGCAGTTAGCTACCTAGGACTCCTTTCTAATCTTTCCCCCTTACAATTACTTACTGTTCGTTTTCCTCTGTGGTCACATGCTGCACTGGTGGTGTTTTATCTGCTTCCTTAGGAGTACCTCTGTCTTAGAGATTAGTCAGTGAACAGAGACACATCTTATTTATTGTACATCACACAATAGCTAAGATCTGTTCACTGCATGAACAAATCAGGATCTTACGTTTACAAAGACTTGGGGTCACCACAGAAAATTATCTAACAGCTTTCCCATAAAATGAATGTTATTTTTAATCCTCCATACCTCAAGGAGCTAGCCCAAGCAAGCTGGGCTTGAATGCAGTTTGCTAAATAATTTTGCTTTTACAGGTTAAGAACTACTAAGCCAAGAGATTCAAATCAACAACTGAAATCTTGGCTTAGGGGAACTTTCACTTAAAAATGTATGAGTTGACAGAGAAAGTAAAATACCTGCATATTCTGGATAGCATATAGTGAGAGGGCTCTTCTTGATTTTTTCTTCAAAGAGATCCTTCTTGTTCAGAAAAAGTATAATAGATGTATCTGTAAACCATTTGTTGTTACATATGCTGTCGAATAACTTCATGCTTTCATGCATTCGGTTCTGTAATAGAAAACACAGCCAGTGTGTCATAAGGGCAAAGATTCTGAGAAATATTACTTTTAAAAAATAATGAGTGTCTGGGAAAAAAGTGTGGCAGTACAATAGAGCTTAGCCAGCTGAAAAATACATAACCTATCAGAAAAATACACCTGCCATTTAAGAACAAGCACACGTGATGATTTTAGGCGAGATGAATATCTCCATCACTGATCACCCTTCTGCGTCCATCCAGCACTTGCTGAGTGCCTGTGGTGTGTCACTCTACTGCAGGAGCTTGTGATCTATAAATGCCAAGAGCAGACATCTCAGAGGAGACCTCATCATTACAGAGTGAACTGAAGTTTCCATTAAAAGGTAAGTAGAGGTTTTTAAAGATTAATAAACTGAAAAAGCTGAAATACAATTAGACCAGTACCCTATATAATAGTGTATGAGGGAAGGAAACCTCCAATTCCTGTTTCCTGCCCTTCTGGTATTTGTGGTTTCAAAAAGGGCACTGATATATTATAGAGCGCCAGAAGGACAGAAATGAATGTTGTATGTTACACCTACTGAATGGTAACTGTATATACCTTATCCTAAAAAAAAAGGAACTGACATTTATAGCTCTATTTAAAAATATTTCCCCTAGATTAATGGTACAGTGAAACACATGTGACAATTATATGACAGCAGCGAAGTACAATATAGCTCAGGGATTACTAAGCTGGCAGAAGTAGGATATATAAGCCTTGGACTATAATGGAGCTAACTTTATTTTTATTCAGTATGCAGATACCAGATCTCAGAAATGCCTAGTTAAGCATCTAGGGTTCAACTCTTTGTCTTCTCCTTTTTATGAGGATCCATCATAAAAAGTATGCTTCTTTGCATACTAAGAGGGAAATGTACTAAATAGAAAAGTTAGAGAAAGTGCCTGAACTTTCACATTATTCAGGCATTAGCAAGAATTTCTCAAGACTTTTTCTTAGAAAAATTCTTGGCAACAACTCCAACTCTTCCTATTCCGTGTTCAATCTTTAAAAGAGGCTCTACTTGCCATTTCTTCATCTTCAGCTAGAACCAGGTCATAGTCACTCAGCGCCACACAGAAGATGATGGCGGTCACTCCTTCGAAGCAATGAATCCATTTCTTCCGCTCAGATCTCTGTCCTCCCACATCAAACATTCTGTAAGAGGAGAAATGAGTTTGACATCACCCTGAATGCTCAGACACACCAAGGAGTTCTATAAAAAAAATCAACAAAAAAGCTCCAAATCGCATGGAGAATGTGGGATGGAAGGTAAGGAGAAAAGGACTTTAAGGGAGAAAAAGTCTGCTAGAAGGGACGGTCTCTCACAATAAAACACAAAAAACCCAAAATACCTTAAAAAAAAAATACCCAAATTCATTAACATATGAGACCACATTAGAACAAGAACATTAAAACACACAAATGAAGGGGCTGAACTATGTGTAAACCGAGAAGTCACAGGGAACATCTACAGAATGCAGAGAGGATAGAATATATTCAATTCACCAGTCACAGAACATTAGAGGCAGAGAACACGGTCCCCTCGTCCAACTACAAAATGTTTCTCTCTGAAGCAATATAGCAGGACTTAAATGTAAAGGAGAAAGCATTAGAGGTAAGAAAAGTGTCATATTTAAACAGGGGCAAACAGCTTGCCTAAGTCAAAAAATAAAACCAAGGTACAGAAAAAAAGAGAGATGAGATAAATGGGTGGCCTACTGAATAGTGTGAATACTAGGAGTGAAAAAAACTACGTTTTTCCATGATATGCAATAGGAGACCATTCTAAGTTGCTGCACAAGGTGGTAACACAAACAATAGAAAGATGATGATGCTTTCTGCTTTCTCCTCTAAGAGCACAAGTTAAGCAAAAGTTGAAATTCACATAGATTGTTATGCAATCTAGAAATAGCCGCTTACATAATGGAAACACTATGCAAACTGGTACATTTTAAAAGACTCCATTTATCTAGATACTGCACTAATTAAAATAGTCCCTATTTAATTCTCAGGCAAAACGAATTTTCCCAGTAGAGTAGCACTGGCCTATAAACCAAATCCAAGTGCATCAGATTTGTATTCAATATAAAAGTAACAATAGTAGTTAGTTTTATCATCATTTAAGTGGTATTCTATTAGTCTACCTAGTAAATTGTTCATTAAGCTTAAGTATGCTATATAACAAAATGATTCTACTACACACTAAATTAAAATGGGTAAGATGCAAAAAGGACAGCTGGTAATGAAGATCAAACAAAATAAAAGAAATTAAAATGATTACCCATCTGCTAAACTGCCAACGAACACAATTTGAAGACTATGTTACCAAAAAAATAATATATTTTAGCTAACTTCTCTGATCATAGGTCATATATCACTCCATGTAAAATAACAACTGAACCCTCCCTCTCCCACATTTTCCCTCTGTTGATGGTTGGTTTATCTATCAATTTGGCTAGGCTATCATATGCAGTCACTTAATCAAGCACTAATTTGGGTGCTGCTGTGAAGGTATTTTATTGTTATCGTTAGTATCTATAATCAGTTGATTTTCACTAAAGGAGTTTATCCTTGATAATGTGGGCAGACCTCATCTATTGAGTTGAAAGGCCTTAAGGGCAAAAGCTGAAGTTTCTCCGAAGAAAAAAATTCTGCCTCAATACTGCAAAATGAATATCTACCTGAGCCTGCTGTCCTGCACTGCAAACCAACACCCCTGTCAGGTAAGCCAGGTCCTTGACAGCAAGGAGAGGTAAGAAAGCCTTCCTCAGCCATCAATGTAAAGAAACAGAGGAAAACAACAGAATAGGAAAGACTAGAGATGTCTTCAAGAAAATTAGAGATACCAAGGGAACATTTCATGCAAAGATGGGCTCAATAAAGGACAGAAATGGTAGGGACCTAACAGAAGCAAAAGATACTAAGAAGAGGTGGCAAGAATACACAGAAGAACTGTACAAAAAAGATCTTCATGACCCAAATAATCACGATGGTGTGATCACTCACCTAGAGCCCGACATCCTGGAAGGTGAAGTCAAGTGGGCCTTAGGAAGCATCACTACAAACAAAGCTGGTGGAGGTGATGGAATTCCAGTTGAGCTATTTCTACCCTGAAAGATGACCCTGTGAAAGTGATGCACTCAATATGCCAGCAAAAATGGAAAAGTCAGCAGTGGCCACAGGACTGGAGAAGGTCAGTTTTCATTCCAATCCCAAAGAAAGGCAATGCCAAAGAATGCTCAAACTACCGCACAATTGCACTCATCTCACATGCTAGTAAAGTAATGCTTAAATTGTCCAAGCCAGGCTTCAGCAATACATGAACTGTGAACTTCCAGATGTGCAAGCTGGTTTTAGAAAAGGCAGAGGAACCAGAGACCAAATTGCCAACATCCGCTGGATCATCGAGAAAGCAAGAGAGTTCCAGAAAAACATCCTTTCCAGCTTTACTGACTATGCTAAAGCCTTTGACTGTGTGGATCACAATAAACTGAGGAAAATTCTGAAAGAGATAGGCATACCAGATCACCTGACCTGCCTCTTGAGAAACCTGTATGCAGGTCAGGAAGCAACAGTTAGAACTGTACATGGAACAACAGACTGGTTCCAAATAGGAAAAGGAGTACGTCAAGGCTGTATATTGTCACCCTGCTTATTTAACTTATATGCAGAGTACATCATGAGAAATGCTGGGCTGGAAGAAGCACAAGCTGGAATCAAGATTGCCAGGAGAAATATCAATAACCTCAGATGTGCAGATGACACCACCCTTATGGCAGAAAGTGAAGAGGAACTAAAGAGCCTCTTGATGAAAGTGAAAAAGGAGAGTGAAAAAGTTGGCTTAAAGCTCAACATTCAGAAAACTAAGATCATGGCATTCGGTCCCATCACTTCATGGCAGATAGATGGGGAAACAGTGGCTGACTTTATTTTTCTGGGCTCCAAAATCACTGCAGATGGTGATTGCAGCCATGAAATTAAAAGACACTTACTCCTTGGAAGGAACGTTATGACTAACCTAGACGACATATTAAAAAGCAGCGACATTACTTTGTCAACAAAGGTCCGTCTAGTCAAGGCTATGGTTTTTCCAGTAGTCATGTATGGATGTGAGAGTTGGACTATAAACAAAGCTGAGTGCCGCTAAGAATTGATGCTTTTGAACTGTGGTGTTGGAGAAGACTCTTGAGTCCCTTGGACTGCAAGGAGATCCAAACAGTCCATCCTAAAGGAGACCAGTCCTGGGTGTTCATTGGAAGGACTGATGTTGAAGCTAAAGCTCCAATCCTTTGGCCACCTGATGGGAAGAGCTGACTCACTGGAAAAGACCCTCATGCTGGGAAAGATTGAGGGTGGGAGGAGAAGGGAACGACAGACGATGAGATGGTTGGTTTGCATGATCGACTTGATGGACATGGTTTCAGGTGGACTCTGGGAGTTGGTGATGGACAGGGAGGCCTGGCATGCTGCGGTTCATGGGGTTGCAAAGAGTCGAACAGTTGAGCAGAACTGAACTGAACAGGTTGTTTCCTCCGAGAACCCTAAGTGACACATGTTTAGTACCCAGATTTGGGTAATGCAGTAAATCAAATACTCCTGTGGATGTGGCTTTGGATGTGGGTAGTAGAGAAAGGTTGGAAGAATTTTGAATAATTTGTTAGAAAAAGTCCAAAATACCTTGAAATACGGTTGGTTAGAAATACAGATATTAAAAATGATTTTGATGAAAATTAGATTTTTTTTTTAGCCTTCAGGAAGAGGATAATCCTGCTAACAAACTAATTTCTAACTTCAAGTGCTATCAGAGAATAAATTTCTGTTGTTTTATGCCCCAAATTTGTGGTAATTTGTTACAGAAGCTTTAGGGAGCTAGCTAGTATATGCCATCTTGCTTTTCTCATCATAGCAGTTACCACCCCCACAATACTAAATATGTATTTCATTTCCTCTCGTACCCCAACCCTACAATGATGTAAAGACAAAGACTTTGTTTTGGCCTCCACTGGACAAACAAATGTACTGCATAAGTATTTCTTGAATGAAATAATGGACTGTGTCTACAGAGCATTTTAAAACACTTTTAAGCAGTAATAGACTAGTTTTTACCAATGCTATTTTTCACAGAACTAGAGCTAAAAAAAACTAAAATTTATATGGAAACACAAAAGACCCCAAATAGCCAAAGTAATCTTGAGAAATAAAAATGAGGCTGGAGGAGTCAGACTCCCTGACTTCAGACGATACTACAAAGCTTCAGTAATCAAAATACCATGATAGCATGATACTGGGACAAGAACAGAAATACAGATCAAGGGACTAGGTCAGAAAGCCCAGCAATAAACACACACCTACAGTCAGTTAATCTAAGACAAGGGAGGCAAGAAAATACAATGGAGAAAGTGGTGCTGGGAAAACTGGACAGCTACATGTAAAAAGAGTGAAATTAGAGCGTTCTCTAATATCATATACAAAATTAAACTCAAAATGGATCAATAATAGACTAATTTTACCATGTTAAAGATACAGACCTTCCAGTTATGTTCTGGGAATGTTAAATATAAAAGAGCTTTAAGTTGATAAGTAGTATGAATACAGAAACAATCTCTTCAATTTAACTTATGAATGAATGAGGGTCATTCATTATTGATCATAAGTGACTCTATGGACTATAGCCTGTCAGGCTTCTCTGTCCATGGGATTCTCCAGGCAAGAATACTGAAGTGGGTAGACATTCTGTTCCTCAGAGGATCTTCCCAACCCAGGGATCAAACCTGGATCCCCTGCACTGCAGGTGGATTCTTTACCATCTGAGCCACCAGTGAAGCCTAGCATAAACAAAGAACCTTTAAGCCAGTGCTTCTCAAACGTTATGTGTGATGTTGATGGTGCTGATTTGCAGACTGGACTTTGAGAATCACTGGCCTAATTCGAGCAAAAATGACTAAGAACTAATACAACGAAGGATCAGACTGTACACAGAGCATTATTCATTGTTTCACATGTATATTAAAATTATCTTCAAATTCTGAATTTCTATTTAACCCAAAACAAAAAATGATTATAATATGTTCTCCTTCATATGAAGAGACTGTTGACTAGTATTAAACAGGGAGTGAAATTGAGCTTTCTTAGATTTCTTTCTTTAGAGGAGCACGGGGAGGGAGGGAAGATGGAAGGGAATGTATTGAAGATCCTGAACTGTGCTGACTTACTCTCAAGACTGTTACCTGCTATCACTGTGACCAAGACTGGGGCAATCCTAATTGACTATACATGAATACTACCCCATAAATGACTTTCCACCCCAAAACCAACTGCACATTTACATTACTAAAGAAAAGGAACAGAAACATTACAATCATAAAGTATCCCTTCTATTGGAAAATTCGATTTTCAACAAAAATATAACAAAATACCAATAAGACTGTTGATTCTTTAAAGCAAAATAATCCTCATAGACACTGTCCATAAATGCCTGGTCACAGAGGTGATAGTATATATTCCTAAATTATAATGCTTTGTTGCCTCATTCTAAATTTGTTAATTCCCATACCACAAAACAAGTGAAACTAAAATTTTATATCAGCAGTTAAAAACCTGGACAATGAATTTATACCACACAACACACAAAATAATAAAACACACTCAGGAGTTTCCAGTAGAATTGTTCTAAGCACATTTTTGTCTTCATTTTTCTGAGACTCTCAAATATATAAAAAGCATACTTGGAACCATATGTTAGCAATGATAGTAATTTAACAATTCAAATCCAAAATAAGACAAAGTTTATTTGAGGTTCCTGACAGACCTATGTTTAAGTCAGCAAGTGAAAACAGTAACTGAAAACATCCTGTGAAACTTTACGTCACCCAAGAAGACTAAACAGAGCAAGGAAAGTGGACTTCCTGGAAGGATCATGATAACAGACAACCTACCTGGTGCTGAAATGACAACTTCGGGAAATCTAGGCTGGCAGTGATGAGTATGGTCTGGAAGTAAATGTTTATAGTGCATCGACCCAAGAACGTGACTGAATTTGACACAGATTGCCTGAAGCACCAAACAACTGGTGTAATATTTACCTTTGCCATTTCCCATCATTTACAGAGCTGAGGCCTCTATGTTTTCCTTTCACAGATAATAACCCATTTTATGTATAAACCTCTGACACTGGGCAAGATTGGAACAATCTACTAAGAATCTTAAACACGTTTGCCTTTACCTAGCAAGGGCAAGTCCAGAATCCTTATTTGGTAACCTAAACCCCATGTACTTTTTCCTCAAATTTCATGGTTAGAATAAAGTGATGATCTGAACATAATTTAAGATTGCTACCAAATATGATCGTAAAGCAAGGTTAAAAAAAATTTTTTTTTAAATCAGAATTTAAGGTGAACTAGGATTTAAAAAAAAAAAAGCAATAAACCTTACAAGTCAAGCACTGAATTTCCTTATATTTAAAATCATTTCATAATTTTTAAATAAATCCAGCAGTAGTAATCAAGTAAGGCAAATCAGATGATTTAAAATAATGCTATTTTAATATTCCTGAGTTTGGTTATGTAATATTCTACAGAATAGTAAGCAAACTAAAAGAAGGCAAATGATTTCAGTACATAAAAGATAATACCAGCAGGGAGAGGAGGAAAAAATTACAAGCAAATACAAAACAGTACTATATTATAGTACCAAAAGTTACATGCTCAGATAAACTCATTATGATCTGTATCTCTGTTTAAGAAAGCAAGGCAGTGTTTGTTTCTGAGAGGGAAGCTGCCATGGAAAACTGAAATTAAATTTTAATTTCTTGGAAAACTCAATTACATGAATCCCTGAATGTGGGATAATGTAGTGATGAATGCTAGTAACAGATGTATTATATTTAAAATACTTATGGAGAGACTCAGGGGTATAGGTGCATATCTAGCTGTGCTCCCCACAATGTGTAATACCGAGCTTCTTTGAGGTGAGCTGACAAATAATTGTTTTTAATCTCTGACTAGAAACCTCTTTTTAAGATAGTTTCAGAAATTCTGATTTGTTATCATACTGTTTCAGAGCACTGGAATTAACTGGAGCAAAATTCAGCAGTTTTTCTCACATTTTTTCTTTTTTCAATAAGTAACAATTTTCAATGTTTAACTGAAGTTCCCTGAAATTGGTTCATTATAAAATGAGCAAACAAGACAAAATGAACTTCAGGATCCCTTTCATTCTATAGGCTACCAATCAATGCTTCTCTGTTCAGACCTCAATAAGTTATAGTACACTGTAAGTTAAATGAACATTTTTAATCATGAAATAGTAGAAATGTAAGTGTGCGTAAAAATCTTGGTGAAAAATTTTAAAAAGGTAGCTTTTAAAAACATTTCCATAAATCAGCATATATTCTATCAGTAAAACCTAGAAATAGATGGCAACACTTTTCCAAAATATACATTATTAGAGCAGTAGTTTCTATTTAAAAATAAAAACCAAAATCTATTTTTATTTAAGCCACTGTGAAAAATACAGGCAAAAGAAATCTGAATGGTTACTTTTTCTTAAATAAAAATATCCCCCTTTGGATCTGAAAAACATTTTTTGTAATTTCCAACTCTAAAAAATTTTAAACTTTTTTATACCTTTTCCCTTAAACATTTTATTCTGTATTATATATCTGAATTCATATATTATCTGCCTTGAAGCTACTCACTTAAAATGAAGATCTTTGAAAGTAAAATGGGTCTCAACAATTCCTGTGGTTTTCACTCGAGTTCTGAGAACATCTTGTTGAGTTGGAATATAATTTGGTTGTGCAATTCTGTCCAAATCATTCAAATAGCTGAAAAATAAACAATATGCTAATAGTTAACATTATCAATAAAGATCATCTAAATCAAAGAGCAAAACATTTTGATGCATGAAGTACTACAGATTACTGCAAGTTTTTACATTTCTGTGTAATGATGTACTTTGACCAATTTAAATCTGAATCTTACACAACTCTCTGAAATGAAAATGTGTATACTTCTCCAGCCACAAAATTCCATAAGCACCCAAACTCACTGCAAGCCATGAATTTGTCTCTAAAAACTCTTTATTACATTTTTTTGATGTACCACTGTGTTTATTTTCTAGACATTTCTTTTTTGTTGAGGAGTTATTGTAGAAAGCCTTCCTTTTGGAGAAAGTAGTGAGGAAACCCCTGGCCAAAGGCTGAATTCAGTATTGTTCCTTTTCAACTCACCTTAAGTTATACACAGAAAATCACTACACATGCTCCTGTACTCTACATTTTACTGGCTCTATGAATCAACATTCATATTTTATTTCTGGTTTCAGCCACTCATTCAACTCTCTCTGCCAATAATGCAAAATATGTTGTGTTATAAAAATGTAGTGGTATCATACTATGCAATTCTTTTGTGTCCAATTGTGCAGTAGAATCAATACTGTTACATATAGTGCAGGTACAGAAGGATTAAGGTGAACCTGAGTGGTTAAGAGGAGGGCTTACTGGAGAGTGAGGTGAGGAGTGTAACAGAAATCTGAAAGGTGCATGGATAAAGGGAATGTTATTCACATCAGAAAAAGCATAGTAAGGAGGTAGCAACAGTCACATCTTGTATCTTAGAACATAAGTCCACTAGTAGGCTATGCATAAATTCTAAGGTCGCCTGAATGTGGGGAGCATGACTGCAGTGTTTTCTAATACTAGAGTGACACAGTTCAAGATAATTTAGCAAATACATCGGGGTTCATTACAGAAGCACCAACTTTTGCAACTTTAATTGATGTGTCCTCTCAAAGTGTTCTTTAGCCATTTAGAATGGGGTCTTACCCACAAAGGGAGCTCAATAAGTATATGATTTGTGGAGATGGAATTGGAAAGCCATTCGCTGAATTAGTAATCAAAATGTTATAGACAAGTATATGTATGTGATGTTGATACTAGAATACACAGAGATGATAGTTTATCTGTATTTTAAAATAATGTATTACTGTATTGTTGATAATCTCCTACTATTTTATGTTTTTAGTTCCACATATATTAAAGCTCAATTTACTATAATAAAATCTGACTTAAAACAGGCCATGATAAGAGTTTACTAACTGTCCCTTTGAAATAATGAGCTGTTCTTATTTAAGATGTGTTCTGATTACTCATATTAACATTTATAGCATAAAACTGCTATAGTTCTATTAGCCTGTAAAAATAATGCACATTTATATTTCGACAAGACAAAAAAGAAAAATGGGCACTGTGAAAAACTCCGGTTGTTTTAAAAGATCACAAATTTTTCATAGATTGATGGTTAGATGGTCTTACTGGGCAGCTTGGCAGCACCCTCTATCTCCAGTCAAGAATTCAGAAATCAAGATGCCTTGTAACTACCAAGGAGAATAATGAGTTTCATGACTTCCTTCATTCTTGAAAAGTGGCTCCATTTTTGCCATCTTAAGATCAGAACTATTAGTAATGAAATAACAGAGAGCCAAAGTGACTCCAAGTACTGTGCACAGGACAAGGGGTCTGGGCAAATATACTTGGTGGGAAGTGGGACGTCCATCCAGGAGGATACGGGGAAATGAACTTTAATCTACAAGCACCCCTTAATTATTCAAATAGCTCCTCTTGCTGGGCTCAGCTCAGAGCAACTTACTCACCATAAGTAATTTCCACTTTGATCTTTCTGCAGGTTCTGGTGGTGCCAAAGCAAGTATTGTGGACCAAGAGTTGTATTTTGCAATAAGAAAATTTTTTTCTAATTTTTTCCTCTAGCTTCTGGAGTTTGGTTTATTAATATAAGGGCATATTGTGTGATGACCATGTATCAGGTAATGGAGATAGAATACTGGGCAAAAACAGACCTTACTGAGTTTACAGTTTAGTGGCAGAGATTTAAAAAAGAAAATCAAATAGTCCTCAATGTTAAGTATAAATAATATTACCTCAAAATACATGTAAATCTGTAAGTGCTAGGGAAAAAAAAAAACAACAAACTCTCAGATCATGAGTACACAACACGGAGACAAAGGCCTACCCACTGAGTCAAAGAATATTTCCTTGTAAAAAGTAAGGACACCAGATGGAAAGATGAAGCTACATGTCAATAAGATGTTATACCCTTGTAATAATACATATGGCTTATACACTTGTAAAACACTAAAAATACATGTTAAAAAATATAGCGTTATAAAAATTATGACAGGTTATACAATATCTTGTATTACTTCTTCATTCACACTAAATCATTAACGTAATGCCGAGTACACTGACGTGCAACACATGACAATTCTATAATTAGGTTCTCAGCAGCCACACCCATTTGTTTTTCACTGTGGCAAAGTATACGTGTTTACCTAGACCTTCTAATACTTGGCAGTTTCTATTTAATCCTCACTTGTATCCCTGAGAGCCAAGAGCTCTGTCAAGAAAACTAACTTTGGAAAATAAAATAAGCGTAAGGCACTTGTTTCTACTCAGATTATCATCTCTGACATTGCTGAGTATGTGTGCCAAATAATGGAAATAAATTCTTGATATTTTTTTCCCTATGCAGATTACCAAACAGAAAACTCCCTGACTAGGTTTTATCAAAACTTACTTTATAGACTTTCTAAGGCCACCACGTAGAAAACTGGGACAAATTATTCTTCTAAAAACTGCAGTTCGATATCTATTAATATAAACAATGTCTAATGCAACACAGCATATATACTTGACAACTGTCAAGTTTACAGATCCTTTATTTTCATCAGTAAGAATATCTTGATGTTATCATCGTACACCCCTTCAAACAGGGTGCCTGTGACTCAAGGTGCCTGTCACTGGACAAGTGACTTCTCAGGCACGTTAGTAAATGAGGAGCACTCACATTAGTTACCCTCCCCTTTGGCTGGTCCAAACTAGAGGTCCACCCAAGTTAACAGTAAGCTTTGGGAAATCCCAAATACTTTCTTGGAAGTATAATGGAAACAGTTCCATGCTGCGTGATTAGAGTTGCATAAGCATGAGTCCCCTGAGACAATTTTGGAACACAAAAGGAATATGAGCCTTGCTACCTGCACACACGCACACACACAGACAGAAAAAGTATTCAAATATTGTCATCCTGAATACCTTGAGTTGTACAAGAATGTGTCAGCCAATTCTGCATTAAAACTGACTTGGAGGTATATTTGACTTGCAAGTAACTATTCATGATCATGAAGTTATGATTACTTACTATGCTGCAGAATCATTAAGCTGGTACTCTCGGGATCTGTTGAAGCAGGCTTGTACACCACTGTCTTTCCAAAGTCTCTTTATAACTCCAGCAAGTTCTGCAGTCATAAAACCTTCCTCTGCAGCGCCAGCAAGCACAAAGAGTTGGCGGGCATCATCCTGAACATTCAAAGGCCATTTTTATTTAAAAAGTAAAAAGACACTACAGATAAAATACATTGTTGATTACAAAAGGTACAATCGTGAGTTTCCTTTATGCTGTCTACTGGTGTCATAACTTGGATTTCCCTAAAATACCACTTTAAAAATTGGCTTAATCAAAAAAGCACAATCTTAAGTCATGTGTCCATGTTTGGTGATATTAGTAACAGCTATCAAGGCACCAGAAAGCTGAAACAATGACGAGACAGCTCATGAGGGAATATATTAACCAACTACCCACTGACAGTCAGCTGTGCATGGAAGATGATCACTTGTGACCAAACAGAAGATTGTATTCTTTGCCTCCCATCACCAAAATGTTTTCTAATCTAAAAAAAACACATTGACACCATTAGAAGTTATTTTCAGAATTGAATTGTCAGCTCTGTGATATACTTTGTAGAGGCATAATAAACTCAAATAAGGAAGAAGTCAATGTGGAATAAAGCAAGAATAGTTCCACAGAATAGTCTGAGGTTTCAGAATACCTTAAAGTGTGTATCCATTAACATCCGTGGGTCCAGAAGTGGGAATAGGTGTTTGCTAATCCAAGCATAGGAAACAAACACAGCTCTGAAGTAGAAATAACTCAGGATGCATATAGAAGATAGCATGCAAAAGTTTTTAAAACGAGGAAAACGGCACATAAAATTAAACTCTGCTTAAGTGTTGAGCCTACAATGCATGTGTGCTAAGTCACTTCAGTCATGTCCAACTCTGCGACACCATGGACCGTAGCCCACAAGGCTCCTCTGTCCATGAGATTCTCCAGGCAAGAATACTGGAGTGGGTGGCCACGCCCCCCTCCAGGGGATCTGCCCAACCCAGGGATCAAACCCCCATCTCTTATCTGTTCTACATTGACAGGCGGGTTCTCTACCACTAGTGCCACTGGGAAGCCCAGCGTCTACAACAGTTACAGTTATTCTGATCTATAGGTAATAAAACCCACTAAGTCAGTATTGTCCAAGAGATTTAAGCCACTGACGGAATTCTAAATTTTCTAACAGCACATTTTAAAAAGTGTAACCAAAAAAAAGTAAAATTCATTTCCATAATATTTTCTATCACCTGTATATAAAATATATTTCAACATTTAACCAATATAAACTTAGATATTTACTCTTTGAAACTTGGTATTTCTTTTATACAGACAGCACATCCCAATTCTGATCAGGCACATTTCACGTACTCAATAGCCACATACAGGTAGTAGCAACAGCGCTCTACCACACAACTCTAGTCTTCGGGTAATAACATGGTTAATACAAAATAAGGGAGATGTGAGGATACCATCGTCACACAGATTCTTGGGCTGGGATTTGCAGCTCATGTTAACTGGGTAGACGGTTCCTAACTTTTCTCTAGGGGCATCTTTCCAGCCTGGTGTAGTAGCTCTTTACAAAGTGATGGCACATCTCAGGATACGGTGTACAGAAGGGAAGCATTTGGTGACACAGGCTAGCAGCGGGTACCAGCTGACAATATAAATTCATTCTACTGCCAATTTGTGAAACATTTTCTTTTCAGATGGAACCCATCATGAGAAATAATTAAGTCACTCAGCATGGGAACATATTATTCAAGCATATGTTTCCCTTTTTAGTAAATCACAAGAGAAATGCATGCAAGCAAGTAACACGTGTACAAGATCCTTAATAAACTCCAACAAAACATGATTTCAAGTCGTTCTTAGCACCATTTGCCTTATTCCAGTAAACAGTTACTCAGTTTTCCAAATAATGACTTACATATAAGAAATTCTAAACTTGGTCATTTTTACTTTTAACTAAGTATCATCAAACATACTTTTATTTTTAACTAAGTATCAAACATACTTTTCTCTATCCATTTTAGAAAAGTGCTTTTCACTTACAAGTGAGATTTCATTATGATGTATTTATTCAATTTCCATAAAATTTTTTTATAGAAAAGACTAATGCCCAATGGTATGGGTCATAAGATCACATTCTCTTCAAACTTAGCAGGCAAGAAGCCTGAAGAAAAGACTTGGGAAACTGTGGAAACTCTATTTATAAACTGTATTCTCTCTGTAGCATTCAAAAATGTCTCCTCTTCACAAAAGTGTTAAGTCTCTTTTCCTTAATAAATACATTGGAATACTCCCACGTCATTAGCAGGATATTCAGATGTCTATAAATGAGCTTTAAGGAATAAATATAAGCTGGAAGGTACTTTTAAAATTATTCTACCTAACTTTAGGTTTTATATAAGAAGAATCTGATGCACAGAAAGATTGTGAAATTCATTTGGAGTTCCACAGGTAATTAGTCACCTCACCCAATCACACATATTAGTCAACAGTTACTAAGTAGCCACTGCCTAAGACACATTTGAAAATTGCAGAATGATGACAAGAGTCCTATCTTATCATCAACTGTAGTCTTTTCAAGATTCATGTAAAATGTTATTTAAGAACATTTAGGGCTTCCCTGTAGCTCAGATGGTAAAGAATCTGTCTGCAATGCAGGAGACCAGGTTCGAGCCCCAGGTAGGGAAGATCCCCTGGAGAAAGCCTTGGCAACCCACTCCAGCATTCTTGCCTGGAGAATTCCATGGACAGAGGAGCCTGGTGGGCTACAGTCCACGGTGTTGCAAAGAGTCGGACACGACTAAGGTAGTGACACTACGATGACTAAGAACATTTAAGAAAGAAAAACTCAAGTGCACCAAAACAGTGTGATGCAGTGTAGAAAACTGACAGGTATTACTAAAGGGCTACAGGGAAGTGAAAACAGCTGATAAGGACTCTTGTTTGTGACGTTAAGAAGAAATGTACTTATCAGGCAATTACTTCCAAGTATCAAGAAAAAAATCTGTGAATGTAGCCAAGTTAGTATGTTTTTAAATGACTAAGAACTAAATGAAAATAAGATGGTTTGAAGAATGGAAGTTCTAGTTCATACAAACTGGGTGTTTGGGGAACTCAGAAAAGACATAAGAAATGCTATCTGCTATCATGTCAAGAGACACATAATAGCCTCTTTTCCCACACTGACGATGAGTGAGCACCTATTACTCAGTGACAATATATACAGCTGTCTTCTGATTTCTGATATATTAAGGTTCATTAAAGGGAAGAAGGAGTAGACTTTGTGCTTAGACACAGAGCAGAAAAAGAATTCTTAGGGTAAAAGAGAGCAGATTTCAATTCAATAAAAACACTTTTTAACAACCAAAGCTGCCTAAAAAACAAAAAATGGAGGGAGAGTGAGAGACTTCAATTTTAAGCAAAGGCTACATGATTATTTATCGTGATCTAGCAGACAGAATTTATGAATCAGATGAAGAGTTTAAACAGAAATCATCAGAAAGTCCTTTACATTAATAGAGGCTAAATAATACGCTCAAGGAGTGTTAAAAAACTGTGACACCTTCAAATTTTTGGCTGCAGGGAAAGTATCAATATATTGATGTCATGATGGATATACACATGGAAATCCTTTGTTTCAATGGTTTTGAATAATTATTTTCATTAATAGTATTAGTTGACACTACTGAATACCATATACAATGAGAAATGCTCCTATATTTAATCTACCACATTTCTATAGCATACAATCACTCCTATAAATTTAAACGACTATACAGCTTTTATCAAAGTTAGTGTACTCAACAGGAAATACTGAGAACATTAGTGAAGTCACCTCTCCACGGCTCCTGGTGCTAATCCGAGACATTAAAGAATTGCTTTGATTAAAAAATAAACATAAAACTTCTTTTTTCTCTAAAAACAGAACTATAACTAAAGTAAAAATGACTGAGACAAGGAAATGGGGGTGTGCTAAAAATAAAATAATCTAATTTTAAATTGCAGATGGCAAAACTTGACTAAATTGCAGTAAGCGTGAGCTTCATTATGTCAAAAAAAGAAATTACAATATATTACACAAATATAACATGTGTTTATTAATCTTATAAATGTATGTGTTTTAAAATATCAAATCAATAAAAAAATATTTAAGTGTTCTTTGTATGGACAATAGGACCTATTGTCAAAAGACAGTTAAATATGTAATGAATGATACATGAATTGAGTAAAGCAGAAACATACTGTGCTGGAGGGACATAATATATTTCAAATTAAGGTAAGTATCACTTTCCACATATATAAATCATTATTTCTCAGAATCAAAAACAATGTAACTTCATCTTAGTTCTCAAATATAAACCAGACTACTACTATAAATAATTCAAATACTGATCTGGGAAAATAACAAGTAGAAATAACTAGAAACATTTTGAAAAAGAATACTGGCGACAGAGGGCTGAAATTATCAGATATTAAAAGTCTACAATATGTAGAACATCTGGTATAAAGATCAATGGGGGTGGGGAGCCCCAAATCTGAACTTATATGGTAAAGGTGGAAAGATAAATCAGGAAAGAATGCAATTACTTAAAAAACACTTGTGAATACTTAGATAGCCATCTGAAGAGGAAAAAAAAAATAGTGTAGATCCTTATTCCATGCATACAGCAAAGTTTCAGAGGGATTTGAGGATCTAGCATAGAAACAATGCTGAAATTCACTCCCTAAAAAAACTCTTAAAATATCATAAATATTCAGTAAATCTTTGGTTGAGAAGACTATCTAAATTTAAACATAATGGAATAAATAATAGGGGATTTTTTTAAATGAAAACCTAAGATGAAAGGCAGTAAGCCAAATGTGAGAGAAGTATGAATTAGTGCACAAAGAGTTACTATATATGTACATTTGTTGTTGTTTACTGGCTAAGTTGTGTCCATTCTTTTGTGACCCCATGGACTGTAGCCCACCAGGCCCCTCTGTTCATGGGATTTCCCAGGCAAGAATACTGGAGTAAGTTGCCATTTCCTTCTCCATGGAACCTTTCAGATCCAGGGTCTGAACCCACATCTTCTGCTTGGCAAGGGCAGAGTCTTTACCAATGAGCCACCTGGGAAGCCCATATACATACAAACAAGCAAAGAGATTAATTAAAACACCAAGACTCTAATCAATAAATGAATACAGGATAAAATAGGTGACAAATGTAGAGAAAAAGAGTCAATGAAGACATGGAAAAATGCATAGTTGTATTAAAAAACTGAAAATGTAAATTGGAGTAAGACTTAAATTAGCCAATATTTTTAAAATTTAAGACTGCAAGATTTTGGCTACTGAGACTGCTAAGAAACAGCACTACTGCTAGGAAAGTACATTGATACAGCCTTTCTCAGAAGCAATCTGGCAAATTTGGCAGACAGATATAATTTAACTAACTAATGAAATAAATTTAAAAATCAGAGGAAGAGGAAAGTGGCCATAGGGCAGGAGCCCACTCCAGTATTCTTGTTGCAAAACCCCAGGGACAGAGAAGCCTGGCGGGCTGCTGTCTACGGGGTTGCACAGAGTTGGACACGACTGAAGCGACTTAGCAGCAGCACCAGCAGCGCAGGAGCAAACTGAGGTTTGGGGGAGAAAGGGAGCTTAAGTCCATTCAAGGCAAGGTTTTCTGTTCCTTACAGCCCAGCTTACTCTAAGGAAGTACTTCTCAAGCTTTCTTGGATGAAAGATCAGCCCTGTGTTTTACCTTCTTTTGTTTCTAAACTTTTAATACTAATACTATTGGAAATTAATGAAATGACATAATACATTTTTATTAACTATGAGTTAACATATAAATTACTATGTCAATTGCTGCAAGTCTGTCTAATTACTTCCCCTACCTCTGTGCTCACCTGTGTACATGCTTGTGTGCAGTGCCTAAGACATGTTTACAGGCCCTGATTCAAGGCTTCCTTAACTGCACATTATTAAAAACAAAATAATCTAATTTATCAGTATTGTCACCCACAGATTAACTACACTTATTATGAGAGTTCTGAAAGTATATTAGGCACAAAATTTGATTGCTCTATGCCAGCCTTGAAAACAATTTTGCTTCCTCTCATTTTAAATAACTAATATGTAATCTGCTTTGCAAATTCACTAGCTGCCAAATATGAAGCAAACCACAGCAAATGAGTCACCATCTCTTAAAATTTAAAATACATTTTGTCATCAGTTCTCACTCACTCAGTTACCTGACATATTAAAATATAATTCCAGTTAAGATACTGATAGGCTTTTTCGTTTGTTTCGTTTCAATAGGGATGTGGGGAATTACAATGATTCCTGAGTTCATATGGAAGAGAAATGGATAGTAGCCTTGATATATTGGTTAAAAAATAGTGGAATGGATGCACTCACCCTAGCAGATACCAATGTCCTATAAATCAAGAGAAACTAAATGTTACTCTGACAAAAATTATAATAGTAGCATAGTCATTACAAATGACAGTAGCAGCAATAAACACGTATTGAAATCTCTTACGAGCAAGGCATGTGGTAAAGTCTTGTCATTATTCCTTACAACCCTAAAAGGTAGATGTTATTATTATTTCCATCTTATGATGAAAATAAGTGACTGAGCCGGGGAAAAAAGAATACATCGGTAAGAAAAAGAACTGGAGTCTAAAAACACTCAGTATAATGCTAAGGGTAGCATTTTCAAGTCACTCAGGAATGGAGTACTTAAACATGGTTTGTAAGGCAAGAGATGATCAAATTATAAAACATACTTAGATTCCACCTAGCAGGAGACACAAATAACGTTTCCAGGTAAACGGACATGTTATTCTAGAAAAAGATATGTTTTTAAAAATAATTTTAAGATGAAGAACATCTAAAGGTACAAAACTCAGAAGTCAGAATTGACTGAAGAAAACAAGGACTTCTAACGTAAGAAAAATACTGTTTTAAAACAATAAAAGAAATATCCTGGATAAAACTATTTGCAAAGCATAAAGAAGTAACATCCCTAATATTCTAAGAGACTCAATGTGAAAAAGGACAAGGTATTAAACAGAACTGAGTAAAGACTACTAAGATGAGTCCAAATACTAAGTTCAATACTAAGAAGAGATACAAAAAGAAAGATTCTCAACCTCAGTAAAAATCAAGAAAATAAAAGCTAGTAAAGAAAAAAAGAGTAATTTTTCACTAAGATATTAGCAAATTCGGGACAATCCCTGGTGGTCAGTCCAGTGGCTAAGATTCCTTGGCTCCTAAAGCAGGGGGCTTGCGTTTGATCCCTAGTCAGGGAGCTAGATCCCACATGCTACAACTAACAACCCAGTAAAGCCAAATAAACTTACCAAAAGAGGTATTAAATAATTCAATGTTGACGTATCTAAGTTAATGAGACTGAGTTCACACTGATGCACAGTTGCTACAAGAGATTATTCACTTTTTTTCCCCCCAAAACAGAAAAAACTATAGTACCTTCACACTTAAGTATCTGGTTATCCTTCAACTTAAGGCTGACTTCCAAGAATTGATACCTTAGAAAAAGAAATATATTCAGCCTTTCACTATACAGTTTCTTCTTTCTAGAATGCTTTTTTCCCTTCTTTAGGTCTAGAAAACTCGTAACACATGCTCCAATTATCAAGCTCAAAGTCCAAGCCGTCTTTAATTCATCTGTGTATTCCTGAGTACAATTTCCAGAGCCTCATAGTATTTTAAAATTTGCATAGAGGCAAGGCTGCAAAGACACGGAGTAGACCAATCAAAACCAATGAGACAGTCTGAAGACATTTGTGTGCAAGAGTAACAATGGCTAACATTAGCAGAGGTAACAGTCAGAAGGAAGGAAGAAAATAAGTTACTAGGATACAGCTGGAGAGTCTAGAAAGAGTGGGTGAAACTAGCAACGATGAAACAAAACTGACCACTGCAGGCCTCCATGTAGATTCCAAAGCATCAGCTGCTAAGTTGCTAAGTCACCTCAGTCATGTCCGACTCTGTGCGACCCCATAGATGGCAGCTCACCAGGCTCCCCTGTCTCTGAGATTCTCCAGGCAAGAACACTGGAGTGGGTTGCCATTTCCTTCTCCAATGCATGAAAGTGAAAAGTGAAAGGGAAGTCGCTCAGTCGTGTCCGACTCCTAGTGACCCCATGAACTACAGCCCACCAGGCTCCTCCGTCCATGGGATTTGCCAGGCAAGAGTACTGGAGTGGGGTGCAATTACCTTCTCCACCAAAGCATCAGAAAACCAGTTAAAAACAAAAAACAAAAAAAAACCTTGTGTGAGGGAGCAGTTATTCCCAGTCAGTCCTGAAACAAAGTCTCTGAAAGTTGCTCAGTTCAGTTCAGTTGCTCAGTCGTGTCCGACTCTTCGAGACCCAATGAATCGCAGCACGCCAGGCCTCCCTGTCCATCACCAACTCCCGGAGTTCACTCAGACTCATGTCCGTCGAGTCAGTGATGCCATCCAGCCAGCTCATCCTCTGTCGTCCCCTTCTCCTCCCGCCCCCAATCCCTCCCAGGATCAGAGTCTTTTCCAATGAGTCAACTCTTCACATGAGGTGGCCAAAGGACTGGAGTTTCAGCTTTAGCATCATTCCCTCCAAAGAAATCCCAGGGCTGATCTCCTTCAGGATGGACTGGTTGGATGTCCTTGCAGTCCCAGGGACTGTCAAGAGTCTTCTCCAACACCACAGTTCAAAAGCATCAATTCTTCGGCGCTCAGCCTTCTTCACAGTCCAATGCTCACATCCATACATGACCACAGGAAAAACCACAGCCTTGACTAGACGGACCTTTGCCATCCCATGGACTATATATATAGTCCATTGAATCGTCCAGGCCAGAATACTGGAGTGGGTAGCCCTTCCCGGATCTTCCCAACCCAGGGATCGAACCCAGGTCTCCCGCACTACAGGCCGATTTTTTTTATCAGCTGAGTCACCAGGGAAGCCCAGTCAGTCCTGAAATTAAGCCCAAATCTGCCCCCAAAGGACAGAAAATGAAAATATTTCTTGAGAAAAATATGAAAATAAAAAGACCTCATAAAAAAGCAGCTTGCATTGACCCTTCATTACCTCACACAATGGAGGCTACAAAACCTTTCTCTTTAATAATCGCATATAAGATCTGAATGCATAATACTGTACACGTGAATTGGAATTAATGTAAAGTACAATTTATTCAATTCCTTATCTTAGGGTAGCTCTCTTGTGTATGACTAAGAGCTCAAAAACATTTCCTGAATGAATAACGATAAATGAATAAGTTACAGCCTGAATGGATAGGAGATAAGGCAAAAATTGTCTGGATATGATCAGATGCTGTTTCAGAAAAGATAAGTTAGAAGAATGCTATGAATTATTATTAAAAATGATCTTGAAGTCTTTGAAAATATTCTTTATTTAAAAAGAAAAGTTTAGTAAATTAATATGCCTCACAGCTTATAAAGAAATTTTAGTGACTTATTATACAAAATAAACAAATTTTTACAGATTTCCCCAATATATGTTTTCTAATGCAGCTTTCATTCATTTTTTTTCCTATTAAGTACAAATTGAGCCTGTATATAAAATTAAAAACCTGGCAGACCTAAGAAGACTAAAAGTTATGGTCTCTAAACAGAAAAGTCTTTATAGTATTATTAGGGAGATAACACACATATTGAACACATAAAAATAAAAGGAACTATATAAAAGGGGGTAGTAGTAATAACAGTAGTAATAATATACATCTACTTTGTACCAAAATATTAAAAACTAATCTAGAGACTCACTTAAAGGTTTCTGGAAACATCAAGTTTTACCATGTTATTTTAAAAAAAGAATCAGTGAAGAATAAACCATACACAAATAAAAAAAAACTTGAAACAGATTAAGCAAGCAACCCAGGACCGGGGAGAAAAGAGGAAAACATAATATATGGGCCAGGCTGGGGCTGTTTCCAATCAAACTGCAAACAAGTTCCATACCGGGTCACATAAGGAAGCACAGGCCCACTGCCTTGTCACCACCGTGTGGCAATCTTCCCTATCACGTGACGTCCTGGGTTCCAGTTCCTTTACTGCTAAAACGAAGGGGTGGAACTAGCCTGTCTCCTAAGGTCCTTGTCCTTCTAGCTCTGAAATTCTGAAAGATGTTTTCTAATAGCAAGTATTTTCTGATTCCAAAGATAAGCAAACTTTATACTTGTTTTCATCATCTGAGACCAGACTGCTTTGTAGTCTGGGCATGAACACAAATATTTAGATCATTTCAGCATTCCAAATCATATAAACAAATTCTGAAGAATGCCAGTGTAGGCAGTTTACTGAACTCGGTAGTAACTACTCAAAACCATGATGGAGATTCAGAGGTAGTCAGTATACTATGTTATATAGAAAACACGGTAATGGTTACTGAGCGGTCCAAACCATCTGATGGATACGGAAAGCATTCTGGCTCTAATGGGAAGATTATGCAAATCTGTGTATTCTTACTCTACTCACTTCTAAAGCTTCTGACCTACTTCACTCACTACTATTCTTCTGGTGCTGAGACAGTTGATAAATACAGTATGGTGTTATCATGTAAGGTTTTTTTTTTAATTTTTTTTTTTAAACTCTTCTGGTCTGCTCCAAGGACTTTAGTAACTTACCGCCCGGGCTGAGTCACCGAAGTCAATCTTCAATCTCCCCATGGCCCTAATGATAGCGATAATTGACTGGATGGTGTTACTGTAGACCACAGCTTTGTACTGCTTACATTCCTCTTCTGAATAACCAGCTTCATGGATAATTCTAAGGAGACAAAGGAAAAAAAGAATACTTACTTCCTTTGAGGGAATGGTACACTGAAACAACATCAAAAAAAAATTATGTTTTAAATCTACTTACTTCATTTGCTTCACAATTGTACTTTTCCCAGATTCACCAGCACCTAAAAAATGTGAAATAAAATAATTAAGGGATTTCTAATTTTATCACATGTATATCCCAACTCCCAAACACACACATTCTCTCTCACAGTTGAATTTTTTTTTAACATTTTTTTTAAATTGGAGTATAGTGCAAACTGGGAGAAGGCAATGGCAACCCACTCCAGTACTCTTGCCTGGAAAATCCCATGGATGGAAGGGTCTGGTGGGCTGCAGTCCATGGGGTCACTAGGAGTCGGACACAACTGAGCGACTTCACTTTCACTTTTCACTTTCCTGCATTGGAGAAGGAAATGGAAACCCACTCCAGTGTTCTTGCCTGGAGAATCCCAAGGACGGGGGAGCCTGGTGGGCTGCCGTCTATGGGGTCGCACAGAGTTGGAAACGACTGAAGTGACTTAGCAGCAGCAGCAGCATAGTGCAAACTACTGCACAATTGCACTCATCTCACACGCTAGTACAGTAATGCTCAAAATCTCCAAGCCAGGCTTCAGCAATACATGAACCATGAACTTCCAGATGTTCAAGCTGGTTTTAGAAAAGGCAGAGGAACCAGAGATCAAATTGCCAACATCCGCTGGATCATCGAAAAGGCAAGAAGTTCCAGAAAAACATCTATTTCTGCTTTATTGACTATGCCAAAGCCTTTGACTGTGTGGATCACAATAAACTGTGGAAAATTCTGAAAGAGATGGGAATACCAGACCACCTGACCTGCCTCTTGAGAAACCTGTATGCAGGTCAGGAAGCAACAGTTAGAACTGAACATGGAACAACAGACTGGTTTCAAATAGGAAAAGGAGTACGTCAAGGCTGTATATTGTCACCCTGTTTATTTAACTTACATGCAGAGTACATCATGAGAAACGCTGGGCTGGAGGAAGCACAAGCTGGAATCAAGATTGCCGGGAGAAATATCAATAACCTCAGATATGCAGATGACACCACCCTTATGGCAGAAAGTGAAGAGGATCAAAAAAGCCTCTTGATAAAAGTGAAAGAGGAGAGTGAAAAAGTTGGCTTAAAGCTCAACATTCAGAAAACTAAGATCATGGCATCTGGTCCCATCACTTCATGGGAAATAGATGGGGAAACAGTGGAAAGTGTCAGACTTTGTTTTTTTGAGCTCCAAAATCACTGCAGATGGTGACTGCAGCCATGAAATTAAAAGATGCTTACTCCTTGGAAGGAAAGTTATGACCAACCTGCTGCTGCTGCTAAGTCACTTGGAGTCGTGTTCGACTCTGTGCAACCCCACAGACGGCAGCCCCCCAGGCTCCCCCATCCCTGGGATTCTCCAGGCAAGAAAACTGGAGTGGGTTGCCATTTCCTTCTCCAATGCAGGAAAGTGAAAAGTGAAAGTGAAGTCACTCGGTCGTACCCAACCCTTAGCGACCCCATGGACTGCAGCTTTCCAGGCTCCTCTGTCCATGGGATTTTCCAGGCAAGAAATTGGGGTGCCATTGCCTTCTCTGATGACCAACCTAGACAGCATATTAAAAAGCAGAGATATTGCTTTGCCAACAAAAGTCCATCTTCTCAAGGCTATGGTTTTTCCGGTGGTCATGTATGGATGTGAGAGTTTGACTGTGAAGAAAGCTAAGTGCCGAAGAATTGATGCTTTTGAACTGTGGTGCTGGAGACGACTCTTTCGAGTCCCTTGGACTGCAAGGAGATCCAACCAATCCATCCTAAAGGAGATCAGTCCTGGGTGTTCTTTGAAAGGAATGATGCTAAAGCTGAAACTCCAGTACTCTGGCCACCTCATGTGAAGAGCTGACTCACTGGAAAAGACCCTGATGCTTGGCCACCTCATGCGAAGAGTTGACTCATTGGAAAAGACTCTGATGCTGGGAGGGATTGGGGGCAGGAGGAGAAGGGGATGACAGAGGATGAGATGGCTGGATGGCATTGCTGACTCGATGGACGTGAGTCTGGGTGAACTCCGGGAGTTGGTGATAGACAGGGAGGCCTGGCGTGCTACGATTCATGGGGTCGCAAAGAGTTGGACACGACTGAACGACTGAAATGAACTGATCTGATAGTTCAATTTACCTTGCTGTATTACTTTCTGCTATACAGCAAAGTAAATCAGTTATACACACACATATATGAAAAATGTACTTTCCCATATAGGATCATTGCACAGTATTGAGTATAGTTTCCTGTGCTATATAGTAGGCCCTTATTAGTTATCAATTATATATATAGTAGTGTGTGTGTGTGTGTGTGTGTGTATATATATATATATATATATATATATCAATCCCAGTCTACCCCCTTTTACCCTGGTAACCATTTTTTTTTAACATCTGTGACTAAATTTTATTTTGTATCAAAATGATCTTTACTGGTTTCCAAAATACCAAAAATTTCTTAAAAATAAGTCCAAATATTTATTACATCATAATACTTAAAACTCAACTGAAAAAAAAATGCTTTCATCATTGTTTTTATGTATTCCCTAAAGCACTTAAAAAAACTTCTTCTTCTATGACTTATACTGAAGCAGTATAAATTAATTTTACTCAAGATTTTGCCCCTCATTGGAAGACATTTAACTGTTTGGCCAATTATCATAATTTTCACCTTTGCCTCTTGTGAAACAGATAGCCAGCAGTACCAAGAAACCATGAAAATTATTTTTAAATATTACGTTAAAATAACAATGTCTCATGCATCATATATAGTCGACCACCATTATTAAACAACCAACATAGGGCCAACACACTTTGCCAGCAGTGAGGATGCAAAGGTATGCAGAAAGAAGTATCTCCGCCCATGTTTTTCTATATTCCCTATCACCCGAGTCATAAACCCAGTCTCAAAACTATCCCTTTAAAAAAAAAACAACTCTCCCTGACCCTCTATACTCATGCACGATCTCACCATTTGAGTCTCTAGAATTATGCCATCACAACACGAAAATATTAATCACAAAATGGCCCTTTACAAAACTAGAGCCCTCTACATACTGAGAACATGTGAGCATAGCACACAGAACAAGGAAGGTGTGAGAGCTTCATGCTGTCTTAGCCAGAGCTACACGTCATGGAGCTGTCACTCCTGTTAGAGAGACGGGGCTCAGGATTTTCATTATCTGGGCCTCATATTCCCATTTTCCCAGGGCCATTCCTACAGTGCTTTATGCTCCAGTATCACTGAACTTACAGTTCCCAGAACGCCTACTGCTGATGACGCCACAAGTCTTCAAACATACTGTTTCTCCTGCCGAGTGTAATTTGCTCTGTTCCTCGTGCCACACCAGTGATGCTGTATCAACCATCAAACCCACCTCCTTCATCAGCCTTTCCCAACCCACTCCCACTGTGATCCCTGCTGCCTGTCCCTTTGCACATTTTCCACTTGAAAGCTCAGCAGCTAACCTGTGCTAGACACACCATCAACCAGAAATGCACGTGAATTGATTTAAGCTATCTGTGATGGATCTGGTAGATGGCAAACTTCTGGGCCTCATTCCCTTGCCCTTCCCCCTCAGCCACATGCACACAACCAGATCATCAGAGCATCTGAGAATAAGTCACAGTTAAATGGCCTATTTGGAAATCTGGGGGAAAAAACTGCTTACATTTTACTTGTGATTTGATATTCAAGAAATTTCTTCAAGATAGCTGCATATTAAATAGAAAAGCAGGCGCTGAATAAACAATGAGGGCATTCTTCGTTTACAGACAGCCTTTGAATCTTAGAGGGCATCTGCCAATACAAACAACTCCAAGATAAACAACCCATTATTTATTAATCAGCAACAGTATACTTGGCTCTATGAAAAGCACAATTGTAGGCATCATGGCTCACACATTTCTCCAATTCAGGAGAGGACTTCCCAAGTCACACACCATCAACAGTTTTCAGCAGAGCTATCTCCACGGGACCTCTGAGCTTCCAGGGCCCTGCACGTTGACTCAGCAGCAGGCATGCTGTGGTGACACCCCCATTCTGTTAGTGAAACAACTCAGAGGCTCAGAGAAAGGCTTATATGACACAAGTCCATGAGGTCTGAGAACCACACAAGGTGAAAAAATCAGAAACAGTAAGAATAAGATGAAACAGTAAAGAACAGAAAAGTTACTAGCTAAACTATGTGTGTAGGGATGAAAATTTTAAAATCTTAATGAGAAAAAAGCAAGTTTTCCTAATGTTAGATATTATTTTTACACTCAAATTCACTTCCCACGTCATCAATTGTTGTATGAGCAATAGAGAATTTAGTCAATGGTTTGCGGTTCAAAAAAATCCTAAAACATGTTTAACATTTAAGAGTGAGCGGTGGCAGTGTTATTGGTTGAATGTTTAACTGATTGTTTTGCTAGATACAAGGTACCCTCTGTGGAATAGATATCCCAGAGGCAGAAACACTTGGGGGCGGGGGATCTTTCAAAATTTAAAGATTTGTGTAATTAGTTTTCAATTCTTAGTTCCACACAGACTCTTAATAGGAAACTTAGAAATGCTGCCTTGTTACGGTTCCAAAATTCTAAACACTGCTATTCTTTCCATACAGCATATAGGAGACTAGCTCTCTATAAATCTCAGCACAGGCTTGTTTGAGAGATGGACAAGAAGCAATTGTTTATATATTAAAAAACCAAACAAAACAAAAACAAACCTCAGAGCTCATGGAGGCAGGATAAAGGAGAAAAGGGTAAATTTTCCTAGTAGGACTCAGCTCGGCAGCTATCACTTTTCAATTCAATCCATAGGTGAGATTAAGAGTGAGAGAAGAAACAAGGAATATGTAGCACCAATCGTCAGGAGAGCTCCTAGTCACAGACCCCTGCAGTCACAAACTGACCCAGCCAAGGTGACTAGGTGGCCTCTGAAGTAACTCTCGACAAGCTGGTCGGTGTGAAATGAGAGACTTCAGGACAGTGGGCAAGAGTGTGTGCAATGTGGCCACAGGAACCATAAGGCCACTGAAGGGGATCCCCCAGGCCCCTCTTTAAAGAGGAAGTGGCAGATGGAAAACTGCAAGTCTGCGAGCAAACACTGCGCCCAGCAGTTGCGTGAAGTGGAGCTCGGCATGTGATAACACACCACACAGATGATGGGAGAAAAAGGGCACGCCACCACAGTGACGCGGACAGGGACTCACCTGCGGGCTCGGCCACAAGTGCACGCCTGCTCATTAACAGCGCATCAAGTGCTGACAAGGAGAGGCAGGAGGAGGGGAAAGGCTAAAATCATATAAAAGATTCTAAGTCCATGAATAGAATTATGTAAGTTACAGCTATAAAAATGATAAGCAAATAGTGCCTACTCCCGATGTTTGTTGAGGGGCTGTCTAGGGAAACTCGGAATCTTAACTGTAGTGAAGTGTAAAAGAAAAAAGACCTCCAACTTCAGAACACAAACTTGTCTTTTTCCCAATATTCTTTGTCCAGGACATCCCTGGTGCCTGAGTGGTAAAGAACTGCCTGTCCATGAAAAGATGCGGGTTCTGTCCCTGGGTTGGAAAGATCCCCTGGAGAAGGAAATGGCAAGCCACTCCATATTTTTACCCAGGAAATCCCATGGACAGAGGATCCTGACAGGCTACAGTCCCTGGGATCGCAAAAGAAGCGGACACACTTAGCAACTAACCAACAGTTCTTTGTCCGATTCTCTGCTTAGGTGCACATTTATACAAGTTACCAGTTTCAGGTACCCAACATCACAGGCTGTTCAGCATGAAAACAGTGATTTACCAAGGTCATCTTATGCTGAGCTCCTGACAAACTCAGTTCAGTTCAGTAGCTCAGTCATGTCCAACTCTTTGTGACCCCATGGACTGCAGCATGCCAGGCGTCCCTGTCCATCGCCAACTCCTGAAATTTACTCAAACTCATGTCCATTGAGTCGGTGATGTCATCCAACCATCTCATCCTCTGTCGTCACCTTCTCCTCCCGGCTTCAATCCTTCCCAGCACCAGGGTCTTTTCAAATGAGTCAGTTCTTGCATCACGTGGCCAAAGGACTGGAGTTTCAGCTTCAGAATCAGTCCTTCCAATGAATATTCAGGACTGATTTCCTTTAGGATGGACTGGTTGGTTCTCTTTGCAGTCCAAGGGACTCTCAAGAGTGTTCTTCAACACCATAGTTCAAAATCATCAATTCTTCGGCACTCAGCTTTCTTTATAGTCCAACTCTCACATCCATACATGACTATTGGAAAAACCATAGCTTTGACTAGACGGACCTATGTTGACAAAGTAATGTCTCTGCTTTTTAATATGCTATCTAGGTTGGTCATAACTTTTCTTCCAAGGAGCAAGCATCTTTTAATTTCATGGCAGCAGTCACCATCTGCAGTGATATGGAGCCCCAAAAATAAAGTCTGTCACTGTTTCCATTGTTTCCCCATTTATTTGCCATGAAGTGATGGGACCAGATGCCATGACCTTAGTTTTCTGAATGTTGAGTTTTAAGCCAGCTTTTTCACTCTCCTTTTTCACTTTCATCAAGAGGCTCTTTAGTTCCTCTTCATTTTCTGCCACAAGGGTGGTGTCATTTGCATATCTTAGGTTATTGATATTTCTCCCAGCAATCTTGATTCCAGTTTGTGCTTCATCCAGCCCAGTGTTTTTCATGATGTACTCTGCATATAAGTTAAATAAGCAGGGTGACAATATACAGCCTTGACGTATTCCTTTTCCTATTTGGAACCAGTCTGTTGTTCCATGTCCAGTTCTAACTGCTGTTTCATGACCTGCGTACATATTTCTCAAGAGGCAGGTCGGGTGGTCTGGTATTCCCATCTCTTTCAGAATTTTCCACAATTTGGGGTCCACACAGTCAAAGGCTTTGGCATAGGCAAGAAAGCAGGAGTAGATGTTTTCCTGGAACTTTCTTGCCTTTTTGATGATCCAACGGATGTTGGCAATTTGATCTCTGGTTCCTCTACCTTTTCTAAATCCAGCTTGAACATCTGGAAGTTCACAGTTCACGTACTGTTGAAGCCTGGCTTGGAGAATTTTGAGCATTACTTTACTAGCGTGTGAGATGAGTGCAATTGGGCGGGTAGTTTGAGCATTCCTCAGCATTGCCTTTCTTTGGGATTGGAATGAAAACTGACCTTTTCCAGTCCTGTGGCCACTGCTGAGTTTTCCAAATTTGCTGGCATATTGAGTGCAACATTCTCACAGCATCATCTTTTATGATTTGAAATAGCTCAACTGGAATTCCATCACCTCCACTAGCTTTGTTCGTGGTGATGATGCTTCCTAAGGCCCACTTGACTTTGCATTCCAGAATGTCTAGCTGTAGGTCAGTGATCATACCATCGTGGTTATCTGGGTCATGAAGATTTTTTTGGTATAGTTCTTTTGTGTATTTTTGCCACCTCTAAATATCTTCTGCTTCTGTTAGGTCCATACCATTTCTGTCCTTTATCGAGCCCATCTTTGCATGAAATGGTCCCTTGGTATCTATGATTTTCTTGAAGGGATCTCTAGTCTTTCCCTTTCTATTGTTTTGCTCTATTTCTTTGCACTGATCACTGAGGAAGGCTTTCTTATCTCCCCTTACTATTCTTATCTTTCCTTTTCTCCTTTGCCTTTTGCTTCTCTTCTATTTACAGCTATTTTTAAGGCCTCCTCAGACAACCATTTTGCCTTTCTGCTTTTCTTTTTCTTGGGGATGGTCTTAATTCCTGCCTCCTGTACAATGTCACAAACCTCCGTCCATAGTTCTTCAGGCACTCTGTCTATCAGATCTAATCCCCTGAATCTATTTGTCACTTCCACTGTATAATTGTAAGGCATTTGATTTAGGTCATACCTGAATGGGCTAGTGGTTTTCCCTACTTTCTTCAATTTCAGTCTGAATTTGGCAATAAGGAGTTCATGGCCTGTGCCATAGTCAGCTCCCAGTCTTGATTTGCTGACTGTATAGAGCTTCTCCATCTTTGGCTGCCAGGAATGTAATCAATCTGATTTCAGTATTGACCATCTGGTGACGTCCATGTGTAGTCTTGTCTTGTGTTGTTGGAAGACGGTGTTTGCTATGACCTGTGTGTCTCCTGGTAAAACTGTATTAGCCTCTGCCCTGCTTCATTCTGTATTCCAAGGCCAAATCTGCCTGTTACTCCAGGTATTTCTTGACTTCCTACTTTTGCATTCCACTCCCCTATAATGAAAAGGACATCTTTTTGGGGTATTAGTTGTAGAAGGTCTTGTAGGTTTTCATAAAACCGTTCAACTTCAGCTTCTTCAGTATTACTGGTCAAGGCATAGACTTGGATTACTGTGATACTGGTTTGCCTTGGAAATGAACAGAGATCATTCTGTTGTTTTTGAGATTGCATCCAAGTACTGCATTTTGGACTCTTTTGTTGACTATGATGACAATACTACTCCACTCAAAAAAAATCCCAATTAAACCATTTTATACTGAATAAGATGAAATAATAATTTAACCTGTAATAAAACCAAATTTACAAATGCATTTAAAGTCACTTCTGTTTAATCATAAAGCTACTGTAAGATGAATAAGATCAAGGTCCTTATTTTTAAGATAGAAGCAAATAAAGAGGATGCAAGGGCAAATATGCAAATCTGGACAATATATTAAAAAGCAGACATTACTTTGCCAACAAAGGTCCACACAGTTAAAGCTACGGTTTTTCCAGTAGTCATGTACGGATGTCAGAGGTGGACCATAAAGAAGACTGAGCGCTGAAGAACTGATGCTTTCAAACTGTCGTGTTGGAGAAGACTCTTCAGAGTCCCTTGGACTGCAAGGAGATCAAACCATTCAAACCTAAAGGAAATCAACCCAGTATATTCACTGGAAGGACTGATGCGGAAGTCAAACCAGTCAAACCTAAAGGAAATCAACCCAGTATATTCACTGGAAGGACTGATGCAGAAGCTAAAGCCCCAGTACTTTGGCCACCTGATGCGAAGAACTGACTCACTGGAAAAGATCCTGATGCCTGGAAAGACTGAAGGAGAAGGGAGTGACAACGGATGAGATGGGTGGATGGCATCGTTGACTCAATGGACATGAGTTTGTGCAAACTCTGGGAGATCATGAAGGACAGGGAAGCCTGCCACACTTCAGTCCACAGGGTTGCAAAGAGGTGGACATGACTTAGCAACTGAACAACAGCAAAGGGTAAATATAAATTAAAGAGGCTTTAATTATCCCTGATGGGAGTAAAGAACAATTTCTCTCCCTTCTTTTTAGGACATTTACTTAGAATAGTTTTACATGTAAGTAAAACTTTCCCCTCTCCTTGAAATGTATGTACAGTTGACCCTTGAACAACCTGGGTTTGAACTGAATGGGTTCACTTATACATGTTTTGTTTTGTTTTTTCCAGTAAATTCACATAGTACTACACACAGACTGTCAGGTTGGTTGAATCTGTGGCAGGTCTTGGAACCAATCACCTGCAGATACCCAGGAACAACTGTATTCCCTTTGGAAAACTAAACAGACATTTTTGGTCAGCTTTTGAGGGAGAATGTCTTTCTCAAGGACCTGAGAATCATCTCTTTGAAAGGTAAACATCAGGGAGATAGCACCCCTAACTGCCCGTTTCTGCAGGTGGGCAGAAGTCTAACTTGGTTGAATATCTTGCTCCAAGTTGCAAAATTACCTCATCACAAGATAAGCTTGTTTCTCTTCTGGACAAGGCTAATTAGCTAAATGATGATTATTTCAATTACCCAGTAAAGTTATGATGAACTGTGTATTATATAAGGTGTTGTAAAGCCTGTCATTTAGGAACTAGTTGTTTATCTTGAAAACATATACGTAATAGGTTGTATCAGCTTGTCTACGTAAGTGGGTGAGATACCTTTCTGTCTCTGCAGTCTCTTAATGGAATGCCTGTGAAGCAATCCATTCAATTAAAAAAAGAAAAGTTTTCTTTCTCCACTACTGTTGTGAAGATGATTTCTGGGTTGAGAGAAGACTTTGTTTTTAATTATAAGTCCCCAACATAGGTAATAATCTAGAAACCTTTCTTATTTAGCTGTAAGCTGGACTTACATTTATATGAATACATACATTTTATAAGATTACCTGACATTCTGGGAAATAAAAATAGTGACTGTAAACATCAGAATCTATAGATTCCCCCCAAATGATCCTCTTCTCTAAATATTAATTCCCCATAAAATCACTACCCAAGCCATTCATGACTGAAATAGGGATCACACTGTAACACTGAGCAAGAATGATTACACATGCAAGGCTACCCTAGAAAGGGAGGACAAGAGAAAGGAGAATTGTGGGCAACACAGGAAACTTTTTCCTGGCAGCCTAGTCAGAGACACCACAAAGTAGCTAACTGAACTGAGGGATCAATGTTTCGGAGAGTCAAGTCTGCAGAGTCCAAGGTGAGGAAGGATAAAGGCCTGGTGCTGCAAGCAAGCTCCTGAGAGTTTACAAGTTTTCTGCAAAAATTAATTCAGCGTTTTGTTTTGTTTTTGTGTAACAAGAGTATTTTTAGAAATCCTGAGTCATTTGAATGCCTCTATATGGCTGAATTTCAGGATCTGTATTTGAGCTTGTGTTTATAGGTCCTAAGATACTCAAGCAAGTGCCAAACACTGTACCTTGCTTGAGAAGGTGTCTAAGCATGACTCTATCCGGTTTGGCTGTCAATCACTAGACCCCCTTATGCAAAGAAAGGACCACGTGTTTCCAGCAGGCTAATCACAGCTGTGTCTGAGGGTAAAACTCCCTATTCTTATAGATCTTTTACAAACCATCAAAAAAATCTTAGAAATATATGTAAATATATCCATATATGATATACATCAGATCAGATCAGATCAGATCAGTCACTCAGTCGTGTCTGACTCTTTGCGACCCCATGAATCGCAGCACGCCAGGCCCCCCTGTCATCACCAACTCCCGGAGTTCACCCAGACTCACATCCATCGAGTCAGTGATGCCATCCATCCATCTCATCCTCTATCGTCCCCTTCTCCTCCTGCCCCCAATCCCTCCCAGCATCAGAGTCTTTTCCAATGAGTCAACTCTTCGCATGAGGTGGCCAAAGTACTGGAGTTTCAGCTTTAGCATCATTCCTTCCAAAGAAATCCCAGGGCTGATCTCCTTCAGAATGGACTGGTTGGATGTCCTTGCAGTCCAAGGGACTCTCAAGAGTCTTCTCCAACACCACATCAATTCTTCGGCACTCAGCCTTCTTCACAGTCCAACTCTCACATCCATACATGACCACTGGAAAAACCATAGCCTTAACTAGACAAACCTTTGTTGGCAAAGTAATGTCTCTGCTTTTCAATATGCTCTCTAGGTTGGTCATAACTTTCCTTCCAAGGAGTACGTGTCTTTTAATTTCATGGCTGAAATCACCAACTGCAGTGATTTTGGAGCCCAGAAAAATAAAGTCGGACACTGTTTCCACTGTTTCCCCATCTATTTCCCATGAAGTGATGGGACTGGATGCCATGATCTTCGTTTTCTGAATGTTGAGCTTTAAGCCAACTTTTTCACTCTCCTCTTTCACTTTCATCAAGAGGCTTTTTAGTTCCTCTTCACTTGCTGCCATAACGGTGGTGTCATCTGCATATCTGAGGTTATGATACTTCTCCCAGCAATCTTGATTCCAGCTTGTGCTTCTTCCAGTCCAGCGTTTCTCATCATGTACTCTGCATATAAGTTAAATAAGCAGGGTGACAATATACAGCTTTGACGTACTCCTTTTCCTATTTGGAACCAGTCTGTTGTTCCATGTCCAGTTCTAACTGTTGCTTCCTGACCGGACCTGACCACAATATATACATTATGATATACATAATATATACTAAAAGCTTAACAAAGAATCAGTTTGGATGCGGTGATTTTTTTCCCCCCTGCTCCAAGGAAGGAATGAGATCTAGGTGCCAGAGATCTTCCCTGGCCTTTTACGTTAAAGTTAAAGAAAGAAATCACAGGAAAGGAGAATTTGAAATCTGGTCCATAGAAGTCATTTCCTATGATCATATCATGGAAAACACTAGGAAAGAATGGGGTCAGAACAGAGGGAAGCAGCACTAAGAGAGAGCTAGGATGAGAAAAGCCTGAAGCATCCCTGAGCCTTTAGTCACATTTAGGGAATCACATTACAAATGACCATAGGAAGTGGGGCACTGCTGAGAGTTAAAGGGGGCAGAAGCACAAACCAGGATGACCTGGGAGAAGGAGAAAAGACACCACTCTAGTCAGAACTGAAGACAATTTCAACTCAATTTCCAAGCTATGAGTCAGTTGTGAGTTTGTGTTCTGTCACAAGGACCTGAAAAGAGTTTTAGACTAACCCTGTGCCAAACAATATTACTTTAATTATCTTTAGCTAATGAGGGGAAAACAAAGGAGGTTAATGATGCATTTGCAGCAAGTAAAGGTCAAATGATAATTACTGGATCCTTTAAAAAAGAAAAGTTACCGAAGTTAAGAGAGAGCAAAGATGTGGGAAAATTAGTCATCATAGAGCCCATGTCGAAGAGGTATGCCTTAATCCAAGAGTCACACTGTAAGTGCAATTTACTGTGACTAATGTATCACTATTTGTCTGACTAAATTCATATTTACCTTTTAAATGTTCATATACACTTCATAAAACTGTTTGACTTTATAGTTCATAGAAGACCTGTAAAGCATGAGAACTTTGTTCCCAATGACAATTACACACATTTGTGAAAATGATTTGGTACCACACAGAAGGGGAAGGCTTCCTTTATTAGGGAGTCAGAGATCGCATTTTCTAAAACTCAAGTCTAAGTGCTCTCAGGTTTTTGCTTAGCTGTTTACTAGTAAGGACCATTGAGTAATATAATACACAAACTTGCAACTCTTCCTATGTTGCCATGCAACTCTCCATGGGTCTCCCTCACATTTCTGAACGCACATGAGCCTCTGTCCTCAAACATTTTTTCAAGGATGTTTATGTAGAGAACAGTCTTTGAAGTCAGAGATAAGGCTGTCCTCTGGAACCAAGAGCACGTCTCTTTGCTGTCCAGTATAATAAAGATAACATATCCTCTGGGATAAATTCCCAGGAACTGCACATTATGAAAAAAAATACTGAGGATCCCTAATTTCAAGGCTCCTCTATTGCAACATAACTCAGACTGTGTAGCCATGGCTCTCTTCCTGTTGCCTTAGGGAATCAGGGCTTGGTAAATTGCCATAATGGCAACTGCAATTGCTGCAATATAGTCATTTCTGTCTCTGAACCAAGACTCTTATGTCTTCTGCCAGTAACCATGAAGCTGAGGTGGGAATTTTCTGGTGGTCCAGTGGTTAGGGCTGCCATGAGCCTGTATTCCATCCTTGGTCAGGGAACTAAGATCCTACAAGCATCAAGGTTGGCCGGAAAAAAAAAAAAAAAAAAACAAAGAAAAACAAAACTGGGGTAAGCTAATTAGTGTGTTAGTAGGGTAAAGTCTCAGGTACTGAATCATTCTGGACATGCTCTTTGCTTAATTTTTAGTTAATTCCCAACTTTCTGACAACTAAGGACACTTCTGACCATTATCTTTACACCTGTACTACTTATCTTTTTTTTCCTTTCCTCAAATGGCAGCTCAATCAGCTTTGTCCAATAAAGAGCTAGAACAGTGGTTCTAAAACTACAATCTAAAGACCAGCAGTATCAGCAACACTTAGGAAATATCCATTCTCTGCTTACAATAGCCGAGACATGGAAGCAACCTAAATGCCCACTGACAGGAACGTCCTGTGGTAGCCTGGGTGGGAGGGGAGTTTAGGAGAGAATGGATACTCCTGTTATGCACAGCTGAGTCCCTCTGCTGTCCACCTGAAACTAGCACAATATTTTTAATCAGCTATGCTGCAATGTAAAATAAAAAGTTAAAAAAAAAGAAAGAAGTATGCATTTTCAGGTCCCACCCAGAACTTAGTGATTCAAACTCTGGGAGTGGGGCCCAGGAATCTATGTTTTAACAACCTCTCCAAGTGATTCTAATACAAGCTAGGGACTGAGAACCAGTTAGGTAGAAAGGTCACCTCTTTTTTCTTGTGATCAGAGTCATTATAGTGATTAAGTTGCTGATCAGTTATAAAAAGCTTATTATTTTTATGAAATATTTCTATTTCCCTCCTCCTCCTATAAGTGAAACAAGTAATATTCTTTTACTTTTCTGCAAATTCTAGATTGTTATATCTATGTCTGCATTTAATGTGATACAATATATTACTTTGGTTAAGTGAAGAAAATCCATTTTCACATAATAATGAAGTTAGAAAATGAAAGAGCATTTTAATAACATTTGCAGATAACTGGATAGTTTTCATCGATTCTATAGCAAAATTTGAAAAGGGTAGCTTAAAGTTTGATTATAATGTATTTCTCTGGACTTTTTATACTTTGGTAGCTTAAAGTCCATTGGTCTATCTTGTACTTGGAATGGATCTTCTATGTCTGATGTGGAAATTAGTTCACTAACTTACAGAGAACTGAATGTTGACATATTTTCAATATTTTTTAAAAAAGCATTTATGTTTATATTGCCTTTACTGTAATATTACACATAATTTCACCAGAAAAAGCTTTAGGTGAAATGGTATCAAGCTCCCAGTGGTAGGGACAAGGTTATAAAATTTCAATTTATTTATTTATTTATTTTTGTTTGAAAGCTCACATTTTATTATTGCCAACAAATACTGTTTGCTGTTTTCCTAGAAGTGAAAACTGACTAACTGCCAAATCCCAAGTCGGATTAACCATAATTTTTCTGTCTTTCAAGTAAAAATGGAATGGTATTCCAGGAAAACTGTATCTAGTTCAATTCACAATTCACCACACAACTGCTCTTTCTCAAGACACCACGTGCAACAGCAGTCTGGTCACACAGAATAGTAAAGAGGTATTTACTCAATGGTCAAGATTTAATAAAAATAATGTTTATGACTTCAACATTTTAAAATCACAAGTGCATAGTAGTGAAGAATACAATGACCGTTGGTACAACCCAGTGCTACTGACATGATTCAGCAGTTTGACCGATTATTACTTTGGTACCATCAGAGCAAATGACACAATAGAAAAGGCAAATAATATCTTAGTATTATGAAAATGGTCTCAGGGGCCTCCAGAGTCCACTGATCCCTCCTAAAACCACAGATTTAATGTCTTTCTCACCCGTTAGACTGTGAGCTATGAGGGAAGAGAGCACTTGGTTTTTGTCATCATGACATCCCTAATAACAGGAAAACATTTATTCACTGGCTGGATGACAGAAAGGGAGCGAGTAGAGAGAAGGGAAGAATACACAACATGAAGCAGCATAAGAGAATGTAACTGAATATTTATATGAACCATGGAAAGGGAGAACAGAATTCTGTTGGAAGACAAAATAAATGAATGGGAAGCCTGTGACTGACCATTAAAAACAGGTTCATAAAGGGAAAAAAAGCAGGTTCTCTTCTTCTATTACAATAAGAGTAGTGGCTGAGAGCACGGCAGCTAGAAACTATCTTGCTCATCCTTACTTGCTGCTGGGTGTAGCCATATCCCCACATTTCTCATCAAATCACTATGTATCTAAAAGGAAAATGCAGGCTTTGATTCTATCATTTAGGTTCCTACGTATAAGCCAGAAAATAGGCTTCCCTGTGGTCTTGTTCCAACTGGGTGAATTAAGACAATGTCCAAGGACAGTAGGGCAGTAAGAAGGCAGGAATGTGGGTGATGAATCGTCATGCGAGGCAGAGCACCCCAGCACTACTTAACCTTAAATCCCATTATATGAGAGAACTAAACACCTATCTTCTTTAGGCCATTTTCAGGTTAGGTTTCTCTGATTCTGAAACAGCCTTCTATACTAATTCTTAACAGCTGTCTGCTGCTGCTGCTGCTAAGTCACTTCAGTCGTGTCCAACTCTGTGCGACCCCATAGACGGCAGCCGACCAGGCTCCTCCATCCCTGGGACTCTCCAGGCAAGGACACAGGAGTGTGTTGCCATTTCCTTCCCCAATGTATGGAAGTGAAAACGAAGTGAAGTCACTCAGTTGTGTCCGACCTTTTGAGACCCCATGGACTGCAGCCTACCAGGCTGCTCCATCCATGGGATTTTCCAGGCAAGAATACTAGAGTAGGTTGCCACTGTCTTCTAAAAGCTGTCTAGGTGTAAATATATGAGCAAATAATGCCCACAAAAGTCCGTCTAGTCAAGGCTATGGTTTTTCCAGTGGTCATGTATGGATGTGAAAGTTGGACTGTGAAAAACTGATGCTTTTGAACTGTGGTGTTGAAGACTCTTGAGAGTCCCTTGGATTGCAAGGAGATCCAACCAGTCCATCCTGAAGGAGATCAGCCCTAGGGTTTCTTTGGAAGGAATGATGCTAAAGCTGAAACTCCAGTACTTTGGCCACCTCATGCGAAGAGTTGACTCACTGGAAAAGACTCTGATGCTGGGAGGGATTGGGGGCAGGAGGAGAAGGGGACGACAGAGGATGAGATGGTTGGATGGCATCACTGACTCGATGGAGGTGAGTCTGAGTGAACTCCGGGAGTTGATGGACAGGGAGGCCTGGAGTGCTGCGATTCATGGGGTCACAAAGAACCGGACATGACTGAGCGGCTGAACTGACTGATATATATTAATATATAGATAAATAAAAAAACTAAAAAGTCCCCAAATCTATAAATGTTTTAAAAAATTACCATCAGTTCAGTCAGTCAGTTGGTCAGTCATGTCTGACTCTTTGCAACCCCATGAATCACAGCATGCCAGGCCTCCTGGTCCATCACCAACTCCCAGAGTTCACCCAAACTCATGTCCATCAAGTTGGTGATGCCATCCAGCCATCTCATCCTCTTTCGTCCCCTTCTCCTCCTGCCTCCAACCCCTCCCAGCATCAGAGTCTTTTCCAGTGAGTCAACTCTTCTCATGAGGTGGCCAAAGTACTGGAGTTTCAGCTTCAGCATCAGTCCCTCCAAAGAACATCCAGGACTGGTCTCCTTTAGGATGGACTGGTGGGAGCTCCTTGCAGTCCAAGGGACTCTCAAGAGTCTTCTCTAGCACCACAGTTCAAAAGCATCAATTCTTCGGCGCTCAGTTTTCTTCACAGTCCAACTCTCACATCCATACATGACCACAGGAAAAACCATAGCCTTGACTAGACGGACCTTTGTTGGCAAAGTAATGTCTCTGCTTTTGAATATGCTATCTAGGTTGGTCATAACTTTCCTTCCAAGGAGTAAGCGTCTTTTAATTTCATGGCTGCAGTCACCATCTGCAGTGATTTTGGAGCCCCGCAAAATAAAGTCTGACACTGTTTCCACTGTTTCCCCATCTATCTGTCATGAAGTGATGGGACCAGATGCCATGATCTTCGTTTTCTGAATGTTGAGCTTTAAGCCAACTTTTTCACTCTCCACTTTCATCAAGAGGCTTTTTAGTTCCTCTTCACTTTCTGCCATAAGGGTGGTGTCATCTGCATATCTGAGGTTATGATACTTCTCCCAGCAATCTTGATTCCAGCTTGTGCTTCTTCCAGCCCAGCGTTTCTCATGATGGACTCTGCATATAACTTCAATAAGCAGGGTGACAATATACAGACTTGACGTACTCCTTTTCCTATCTGGAACCAGTCTGTTGTTCCATGTCCAGTTCTAACCGTTGCTTCCTGATCTGCATATAGTTTCTCAAGAAGCAGGGCAGGTGGTCTGGTATTTCCATCTCTTTCAGAATTTTCCACAGTTTTTGTGATCCACAAAGTCAAAGGCTTTGGCATAGTCAATAAAGCAGAAACAGATGTTTTTCTGGAATTCTCTTGCTTTTTTGATGATCCAGCAGATGCTGGCAATTTGATCTCTTATTCTTCTGCCTTTTCTAAAACCAGCTTGAACATTTGGAAGTTCACAGTTCACATATTGCTGAAGCCTGGCTTGGAGGATTTTGAGCATTACTTTACTAGCGTGTGAGATGAGTGCAATTGTGCATTAGTTTGAGCAGTCTTTGGCATTGCTTTTCTTAAATTACCATAAATTAAGTCAAAAGGCAAACTATAGAATAGGGAAAACTATCAGTAGTTAATGAATATCAAATGTAGATTTATTTCTTTTCCCCCCAGACACACAGCAACATGACTCAGTCACACAAACACACACACAAAATTTTTTTAATTGAACTTTTTTTGACCACATTATTTGGCATACTGGATCTTAGTCCCCAGTCAAGGATTGAACCCATATCCCCTGCATTGAGAGCTTAGAGTCTTAATCAATGGAACACAAGGGAAGTCCGAACACATATTCTTTTTCAGAGTCTTTTCCATTATAGGTTATTATGGATATTGAATATAGTTCCCTATGCTATACAATAAGTAGGTCCTTGCTGTTTATCTGTTATCTATACAGTAGTTTATATATGTTAACTCCAACTACTAATTTAGCTCCTTCTCTCCCTCTCCCCACACTATCCCCTCTTTGGTTAGTATTTGGTAACCATAAGTTTGTTTTCTATATCTGAGTCTATTACTACTTTGCTAATAGGTTCATATGTATTCTTTTAGATTTCACATATAAGTGATATCATATGATATCTGTATTCCTCTGACTTAGTTTACTTAACATGATAATCTCTGGGCCCATCCATGTTGCTGCAAATGGCATCATTTCATTCTTTTTTATGACTGAGTTATAACACCATGTCTTTTGTTCACCTATCAATGGACATTTATGCTGCTTTCATTTTTTGGCTATTACCCGTAGTGTTACTATGAACACTGGGGTACATGTATCCTTTTGAGTTCTGTTTTCCATGGCGGTTATACCAATTTACATTCCTACCAACAGTGTAGGACAGCTCCTTTTTCTCCCCACCTTCTCAAGCCTCTACTGTTTGTAGGCTGATGCCCATTATGACTAGCGTGTAGCTTGTCCAGCACAACTCACTGAGAAGACTCTCTTTCCTCCACTGTGTTGACAAATTCTTGCCTAATTTATCATAGATTAACTGATCATAAATGCATGGGTTTATTTCTGGGCTTTCTATCCTATTCCACTGATGAATATATCTGTTTTTGTGCCAGCACCACACTGCTTTAATTACTGTAACTTTGTAGTACAACCTGATACAGAAAAACAGGACCTGTATACTTGCTGCTTACAAGCAATCCACTTCAGATCTAGAGACACATGCAAACTGAAATCAGGTGTAGAAAAAGATATTCCACACACATGAAAATCAAAAGTCAGAATAGCAGTATTTAATATCAGACAAAACAGACTTTAAAATAAAAGACTGTCAAAAGAAACAAAGAAAGTTATAGTACATATACACGATGGAATATTACTCAGCTATTAAAAAGAATGCATGTGAATCAGTTCTAATGAGGTGAATGAAACTGGAGCCTATTATACAGAGTGAAGCAAGTCAGAAAGAAAAAACACCAATACAGTATATTAACACATATATATGAAATTTAGAAAGATGGTAATGATGACCCTATATGCGAGACAACAAAAGAGACACAGATATAAAGAACAGACTTTTGGACCTATGGGAGAAGGCGAGGGTGGCATGATTTGAGAGAACAGCATTGAAACATGTATATTACCGTATGTGAAATAGCTTGCCAATCCAAGTTTGATGCATGAAACAGGGCACTCAAAGCTGGTGCGCTGTAAGAACCCAGAGGGATGGGATGGGGAGGGAGGTGGCAGGGTGGTTCAGGATGGGGGACACATGTACACCTGTGGCTGATTCATGTCAATGGATGGCAAAACTACCACAATATTGTAATTAGCCTCCATTAAAATAATTTTAAAAAAGAGACAAAGAAGGACACTACTTAATAATCAAAGGATCAACCAAAAGGCAGATATAACAATTGTGTGTTTGTGTGTGTATCTCCAATCCAACAAAGGAGAAACCTCAATATATAAAGTAAATGTTAATAGACATAAAATGAGAAATTAACAGTAATAAAATAATAGTAGGGGTCTTCAACACTCTCCACTTACATCAATGGACAGATACCCAGATAGAAAATCAATAAGGAAAAACACATACCTTAAATGACAAATTACATCAGATGGACTTAATTGATATTTATAGAGTATCTCATCCACATTCCTTTCACGTGCACATGGAACATTCTGCAGGACAGACCATATGCTGGGCCACAAAGCAAACCTTGGCAAATACTGGGTTGGCCAAAGAGTTCATCTGGGAAACATTTTACAAAAAAACCTGAACAAACTTTTTGGCCAACCCAATATAAGAATACTAGAATCATATGAAGTATCTTTTATGAGCCTAATACTATGAGGCTGAAAACCAAATACAAGAAAAAAAAAAAACTGCACAAGTACAAACATATGGAGATTAAACAATATGTTACTAAACAAGCAATGAACCACTGAAAAACTCAAAGAGAAAATCAAAAAATACCTACAGACATATGAAAATGAAATCACAATCATCCAAAACCTATAGGATGTAGGAAAAGCAGTTCTAAGAAATTTACACCATACAAGCTTGCCCTCAGACAACAAGAAAAATCTCAAATAAGCAACCTAACCTTACACCTAAAACTGCCAAGGAAAGAACTACAAACAAAAATCCAAAGTTAATAGGAGAGAAATCATAAAGATGAGAACAAAAATAAACGAAACAGAGACCACAAAAACAGTAGAAAAGGTCAATGAAGCTAACAGTTGGTCCTTTAAAAAAATTAACAAAATCAATAAACCTTTAGCTAGAATCATCAAGAAAAAAGAGAGAGGGCCCAAATGAAATAAGAAACGAAAAAGGAAAAGTTACAAATGACACACAGAAGAGACGACTTCCCTTCAGCAAAAACAGTAAAGAATCTGCCTGCAATGAAGGAGACCTGGGTTCAATCCCTGGGTCAGGAACATCTTCTGGAGACGGGAATGGAAACCCACTTCAGTGTTCTTGCCTGCAGAATCCCATGGACAGAGGAGCCTGGTGGGCTACAATCTGTGGGGTCACAGAGAGTTGTACACAACTTAGTGACTAATACCACCATGTGGGCAACTATATGCTAATAAAATGGACAACAGAAGCGGAAAAATTCTTAGAAAGGTTCAATTTCTCTGAAATTGAAAACTGAACCAGGAAGAAACAGAAAATATGAACAAGACAATTACCATAACTGAAATGGAATCAGTAATTTTAAAACTCCCAATAAACAAAAATCTAGGACCTGATGGCTTAACAGGTAAATTCTACCAAATATTTAGTGAAGAGTTAACAGCTATCCTTCTGAAACTATTCCAAAAATTGCAGATGAAGGAGCATTTCCGAACTCATTCTATGAGGCCACTATCACCGTGATAGTAAAACCAGACAAAGACATCAGAGAAAAAGAAACTGTATATTTTTAAAATTCATAATAGATTAACATTAAATGACAAGAAAAATACCAATATTCTAAAAACAAAGGACACAAACACAACTTACAGAGAAAAAACAAACATATATAATAGTTTTAAACTCCAGATATATATACATTCATACCAAACAAAGAAGGAAAAGGCAACCCACTTCAGTATTCTTGCCTGGAAAATTTCACTGATAGAGAAGCCTGGTGGGCTACAGTCCATGGGGTTGCAAAAAGTCAGACACAACTGAGCATGCACACCAAAAAAAAAGTACCTTGAAAGAAATATACTGAAAAGTGTTTGTATCTGAATAATGCAATTTTATCCCTCAAATATCTGTATAATTCCAAATTTTTTACACTGTAAGAATCAAAATGAATCAATTTATTTAGAAAAATTTGGTCATATCTCTATGATTAAAGCTGAATAACATCATCTTCTTTAATCTCCTTTGCTTCAACCCACGTTCCAATCTCATCACTCATGCACATAAATCTCACATTCTAATCACAGCAAATCACTTTTACTTCCAAAAGTTTCATGATCATGCCTGCTCCATTCCTCCCCCAGACTTTCTCCCAAGTGGAGCCCTTTATTAACATCGGCAATAAAAAGGACCACACCATATTTAGGCAGGGAGCAACTGGGGTTGAACTTTTCCAACCAAAACACAGCTGATTCCCAGGGAGTGTGAAACTGAGCAGAGATACGCTCCATGGCCCAATATGGCAGGCGAGAAAACGACCAAGACCACGGCTCTACAAAGACCCAGGAGAGAGACTCTGAGGGCTGCACGAAGAGGCGTCTAGAGCAGGCAGGGTCTAAACAGGCTGAGTTATAGCACCAGAGACTTCAATTATGATGCCAGGAGCACCAAGGTGAAAACTATCACCTCCATGACCAGAGGAAGTAAAGCAGAGTATATTAAATCCAAGGGACCAGAACCCTGTCTGCACTTCAGTGAGTCCAAGGAAGTCACTCTTCCCTCCCAGCCCACTCACTGCCCCGCTACCAATTAGGGAGAACAGCAGGAAGGAAGGACGGCAAAGGATGAAACATTTTTATCTGAACACTACATAAATGATTGTTCAAATAACCATATTGGACTAAAGCTTAAGCAACATTGAACATTTTATCATTTTCTCTACTAATCAGCAGGAAGTAAGTTGATTTTAGATTAAAATAAACTACTGTGAATTTTGTTACTCAATTTATAGGCAATAATCTTTAAGCATATTTTTTAAAAGACATGGATATTATACTTTCCCCTATCAAACATCCCAAATTTTATACAGTATCTTCACAACCTTCAGAGGAATCATAAATCTGACTAGGATGACATGTCTCATACCTGATGTGGACTGACTCCATCCTTTCACCACTTCAAACACTTCCCTTCAGTACATAATCCAACGCACACACTACCTTTTCTACTTTTATTGATTCAGATTAAATCAATTCCGTGGGGCACCAAGCGTTTGGCATGTACACATGTACCTTAAAGTTTTGATGAGGATTCTGGTTCAGGCAATGGAAGTGGTTTAAACAAGACAGAAAGAATTCCATCACTCTTTCACCCGGCAGTCCATATGTGAGTCATCCAGGCCCTGAACTGAGAGGCCCAAGCACCTTCTGCCTTACTGCTCTGCCACCTTCATGACAAGGCTTCCTACTCAGGTACAGGGATCTGTTCAGGAACTCACTGGTACACGAACTTGCAGTCACTGGGGGTGACAACAAGTAGAGGAAGTGGAGGGAATGTGCTTTCCCTCTAAGGGGACAACCCCAAAGCTGTAGCTTATTTTCCTTCATATCCCCACGAGCAGAATTTATCTTTCTAGTTTCATGCTAGTAAAGCTGGGAAATACAGTCACTATCTGTGTGGCAATGTGTCCTATCAAAGGATAGTGGCTAATGGAGAATAACCAGAAATCTTTGCTTATCCCATAGGCCTATTCTTTTCTTTCCCGTGCTGTTTATTTCATATTTGAATTAAAAAAAAATTTTTAATGAAACATTATGCCAGTCAATATATTAACATACAAAATAAAAGGGTCTGTGTTTTGTTTTTTATCTGCTTTGATTTCCTTTAAAAAATAAGTTGGGTGCCTTGGAAAAACGCAATAAAGCAAGCTGCTAAAAATGGCCACTGAATTAGATCAATGTGAGAAACTCTTCAACAGAGAGGAGGAAAAAAAAAATATAAGAGGATTCTTCACTCAGATTCCTTTGCAAGTATCTTTAGTTGGAAAAAAAAAGAAACTGGAAATAAGGGGTTGATTTTAACTATGCAAAAAAGACAACTATAAACTATATAATCAGTGAATCATACTCCCCCCAAAAAGGGATCAAAACTGTATACCAAAAGATTGCTAAACAGAACTATACTTATGTTTTCAACTAAAATAGAAATTCAAGTTATATTTACAAAAGTAATATTTTTTTTTACCCTTAAGATCGGTAAATTTTGATCCTGTCAGTACAGAGAACTTCTACAAAGGAAAATTTCCCCTGCGTGTCAACAAATTCAGAACTTAATTACCTTTATCTTCTAATTTTTATAATCCTCCCACAACCATTTTTCTAAAATGTTTAAAAGTGTATCAGTTCTTTAACACAAACTTCTGAGCATGACATTCCAAGGATACTAGAATTTCAACCCACAGGTATTCCAGCCTCACTTCCTTCATATACCTCCAAGCATTCTCTAGCCATGGAAGTCTTCAAAATAATCTATCTAATCTATTCAGCCAGAATTCCAGCATCTGTGTGTCAAGGATCACATTACACAACCAAGTCAAAGTTGAATAAATCAGAGGTCCTGACTCTATAAAAGTTGTATCTAGAATCAAAGGAGACAGTCAAGAAAATGAACAATTTCAGCATACTTTCTTTCATTCGAAAGTATGAAGTAGTTGCTGTCTGGCAGGTACAACTCTGGGTATTGAGAACAGAATGGTTGGGAATAACAGTTGTATGTCCTCATCTCATGAGGGGGAGGAACAGGCTGCAGGAAACACTTCAGATCGTGTGGGGAGGAAGGGCTACATAGAGGGCTGATTAATAAATACATGCAGATGGTTTACTTAAAATATAACTGCTACTAATGGATCTTAACAAGCTAATGTACCTAGTACGTCAGTGGAAGAACTAAATTAATAAGAGGAAGAAAACGATAGTAGAAACTTACAGACAGTTACTATAAAACAAAACATGTACAAGTATATAATTCCTAAGAAGTACAACCCTAATCTACTTTTCACTGGTCCAATAATGTCTAAAATATCCTTTCTAGCCACAGATCTAGGAAGAACACGGATAAAACACAATTATGTCCAGAGAGGAGGTCTAGAGGACTCTAAACTACTTCATTTGAGGAATGGCTGAGGGATGGAGGAATGTTTAGAAAAAAGACTAGGAGAAAGCAGGGTGTATGGTAAACGGCTTGAGGCCCTACATAGGAAGGGAAGTTACACTGTGTGACACTCAGGAAGGCTGAATTGGGATCAATAACTGAAATGACACAGAAGCAAACCTCAGTAAAAGGAATAAGCTATTAACAAACTGATGCCAGAATCTGTCAATAAGATTGTTATTCTCCTCAGTTGTTTAGGCTATGGTTTAGTCACTAAGTTGTGTCTGACTCTTGCGACCCCATGGATTGTAGCCCTCCAGGCTCCTCTCTTCATGGGATTTTCCAGGCAAGAATACTAGAGTGGGTTGCCATTTCCTTCTCCAGGGGATCTTCCTGACCCAGAGATCCAACCTGCGTCTCCTGCATTGCAGGCAGATTCTTTATTGACTGAGCTATGACAGTTCATTTTAGCAGGAGTCATAGTTTTGTTAGACGTCATTTTACATCATTAAGATACGTTAAAAAGAAATGAGGCAACCTTCTGATTTTCCATGGTTAACAATACTGTACACTTAACATTTCGTTAAGACAGCAGATCTCATTTTAGGTACTCTTACCACAATAAAAGGGGTGGTGGAAGGAATGGGGCAGTACAGAACTCTAGACAACACTACTCAAAATCATCAAAACTACTTGTACTACCTTGGTTTATACAGTCATGTTAAACTGTAGGTTTCATACAAACAATAATAAAAAAAGACTCTGCTGAATTCATACATTCTGGCCATAGCCAGTTTCTGTACAGGGTCAAAGTCCTATAGGGATCAATGAAACACAAGCCTTTGCTTTTTTTCATCAGCTCTCTTCACCAAACCAAAGTGAATCTAAAACTGACCAGTGATGAAACAGCTTTAACTAAATTCCTATACTCCATGCAAACTGAAACACAGAGACTTAAATTTATAAGTAATAAACAAAAATTCTTCAGTAAATAGCCAATAATTTTATAGGGAAATAAGGGAAACAATCTATTAAAAATGAGGATAAATAATGCATCAAATCCCTCATGACTGGCAGGGACATGATAAAATAGGTTGGCAAGTATCAGTACACTAACCAGAAAAGAATTGTGGAGGCAAAGAGACCTCACATCCTGAGTTACTTAAAAATTTAGTCTGGTGATCTGTAAGAGAAGGAATTATTAGTACTAAGTCCTAATCTGAGAACCCTTTAATTTTTAGATGAATCGGTTGCTCTAGGACTATGGTACCAGAAACAGTAAACTTCTTAAATGCCAACTGGGCTTTCTTTTTCAAGTTGCCTTTACTATAAGCCATATTATATTTACTGTAAGATGTGCATGTGCTGATTTCAGTATGTTAAATGTGAAAAATGTGTGAAGTGAAAGTCGCTCGGTCATGTCCAACTCTTTGTGACCCCATGAACTATACAGTCCATGGAATTCTCCAGGCCAGAATACTGGAGTGGGTAGCCTTTCCCTTCTCCAGGGGATCTCCCCAACCCAGGGATCGAACCCAGGTCTCCCGCATTGCAGGCAGATTCTTTACCAGCTGAGCCACAAGGGAAGTCCAAAGATACTGGAGTGGGTCGCCTCTCCCTTCTCCGGCAATCTTCCAAAATATGTGTATCGGACAATTAATGAAATACATGTCTTGATTCATTCTCTCTAATGGAGTAAATGCCAGATTAGAGTTTCCATTAGGGGTTTAGTATATTTAAATTTTAAAAGTTAAATAGGAGTTAATAAACATGTAAAGATACTCAACATCAGTTAGTCATCTGGGAAATGCAAATCAAAACCATAAGATGATACTGCTTCACATATACCAGGAGGGCTAGAACCAAAAGGTCAGATAGTAACAAGTGTTGCTAAGTGTGTGAATAAACTGGAATCCTCAGAAGTTCAAAAAGTTAAATGGAAGTTACCATTTGATTCAATATTTCCACTCCTAAGTACTTAACCAAGAGAAATGAAACACGTCCATGCAAAAAGTTGTAATCAGTGGCCAAAGCTGCATTATTCATAATAGCCCCCAAATGGAAACAACCCAAGTATCCATCAACTACTGAAGAGATCAACAAAATGTGGCATACGAATACAATGGAATATTATTTGGCCATTTAAGCAATGAAGTACTGATAGATGCTACAAACATCATGTGAAGTGATAGAGGTCAACAAAAAGACCACACAGTGTTTGATTCTACTCATATTAAATGGCCAGAAATGTCAAATCTATAGAGACAGAAGTAGATTAGTGGTTGTTTAAGGCCAGGGATGGGGGCATGGGATTTAGAGGAAATAGGAGGTAACTGGTCAAGGATACAGGGTTTTTTTGGAGGTTATGAAAATGTTCTAAAATTCATTACAGTAATGGCTGCACTACAATGTGAATATACTAAAAACACTGAATTGTACCCTTTAAGGGCAAATTGTATGGTTGGGGAATTATATCTCAACAAAGGTGTTTTAAAAGTTAGTGAAAATTTGATAGACTATAATTAAAAAGATAGTTTTAAGAATATTTTAGTAGCAACTTATGGCTACTCAGGGGAAAGCAAGGAAGGAGGTAAATTGGAAGACTGATTGACATACACACTACTATAAAATAGATAACTAATAAGGACCTACTGTATAGCACAGGGAACTCTACTCAATACTCTGTTATAGTCTATATGGGAAAGAATCTAAAAAACAGTGAATGTGTGTATATGTATGACTGACTGTGCTAGTTACTGCACAGCAGTAACTAACAATGCTGTAAATAAACTATAGTCCAATAAAGATTTTTTAAATAGATTATTTAAAAAGTAGATTATAAACATTCCATTTACCTCCTTCCTATGAAACTGTCTTGAACCTCGACTAATGCTTGCTTCTTTGCTCCCAGAACACCAAACTTTTTCTAAATGGCACCTCTGTTCTACCTCCTCTTCTGTCATGTAGACTTTCCGACTACACAATTTGCTGAAAGACTAATGATTTTACCTAAAGGAGAAGTCCAAAGATTTCATACCTAGCAGACTAGTGGTGTTTGTTATGAGAGAATGACGTATTTCTACGACTTTAGTCTTAATGGAGAACTAGCAAAATATTCCGAGGAAGAAAATTTAACCTTTAGGTCTCCAGATTTGGAAAAGTTAAAAGCTTTTAGGCCACTCAAACAGTCATTTTAGAACTTCGTTAAGGAGAGCTCTTCAGAGAGCTCCTACAGGGGGAAGGGGATGGAAAAAGCCACTCCTAGTGCCAGATGTAGGGCAGGATGTGGAATCGTCCTAAAATTACCATTGTTAAGTCATGATTCTTGCTCCTCCTTTTAAATCCAGGAATACTTAAAAAGAGGAAAATCATAATTTTAAAAATTCTGACAGACAACAAAATAGTCAAAACTATAAGAATCAGGAAAAGGACTACAGAAAAAGGGTAATGAGAAAACTACTATTTAAAATACTTAAACTAGATAAGATGAAACCAATAAACTAATACAAAGTAAGCAACAATAAACAAAAAATAAAGCACAAGAACTGGCAACAAAGGAAATATACAAGCCCTATAAACATAAAGAGACAGCCAACCTCACTGATCACTAAAAAGAAAAGTAATGAAATATTTTTAGCTAAATCAATATGGTATAAGAAATGGTGTGCAAGTGAATACACTCTTATACTACTCCTGAAAGTAGAACAGTTACCACCTTTCAGAGGGCAACAGATAACACATTTCAAAAACCTTAATAAATACCCTAGTCCAAACCAGACAATCCTTTTTAGAGATCTGTCTTAAGCATATTTGTACATTTTTAAACAATATGAAGAGTATAGTCAACCTAAGCGTCCAGTAATAGGAAGTTGATTTAACAAATCATGATAGACATACAAAAGTATTTTTATAAAAGCATTAAAATGTGATAGCTTTATGTGAGTCAACATAGAAAAATGTTCAGGATATGTTATGTGGGAAAAAACAGGCTATAAGAGTGTATAAATAGATTAAATATGTGTGTTGGAATATATACATATACAATCAGTATCTAGAAGAATATACATGGAATTGTTATTAACCCTTGAGGCTAGGATTATGAAATGAAATGCTTTTTCATTTTATAATTTATATATTTTTCTAAATTACTTTCTAATAATCAAATATCACTTTATAATAAAAATGGAAAAATAGCATTTAAACCATATAAGTAATGTATTAAGCAGGCAAGTGCAAAAAGAGACTAAGGCATATCAGGAGTAAAAATAATAAAGATTGAAAAGAGGACAAAGCTAAATAATTTCAATAACTGAAGAAACAAAACATGCTCATATTTAAGAATAAAAATAACTGTATAACATAAATTGGAAAATAAAGATTGTTTTAAAAAATGCAAAAAAGTTTTATGTGAAAGAAGATAAAGATTGTATAATGGTAAGACAGCTAAGACTATAAACAACAATTTTGAAAGTAAAAAGTTGAAAATCTAGTAAATTAGAAATCCACACATAAAAGAATGAAGTTGGACCCTTACCTTGCACCATACCAAAAAAATTAACTCAAAATAGATAAAAGGTCTAAACATAAGTGATAAAACCATAAAGCTCTTAGAAGAAAACATAGGAGAAAACTTTATGATATTGAATTTGACAATGATTTCTTGGATATGACACCAAAAGTTCAAGTAACAAAAGAAGAAACAGCTAAATGGGACTTCATCAAACTTTAAAATTTGTGCATTAAAAGACACTAAAAAGAAAATGAAAAGGCAACTCACAGAATAGGAGAAAAAATATTTTCAAATTAAATATCTGATAAATGATGAACATCCAGAATACATACAGAAAACTCCTATGACTTAACAAGATATTTATCTTGTTATTAACCCAATTAAAAAATGGAAAAAGGAATTGAATAGACTTTTCTCCAAAGAAGATATACAAATGGCCAAAAAGCACATGAAAACACACTCAACCTCACTAATCTTTAGGAAAAGGCAAATCAAAACAGCTATAAGATACCACCCATTAGGAGACTACTTGTCATAAAACAAAACCAAAAACCTATAAATAACAAGTTTTGGGAAGGATGTGGGGAAATCAGAACCCTTGAACACAGTCGATGGTCATGTGAAATGGTGTACCCACTATGGAAAATCGTATGGTAGTTGAAACTTTAAAAACAGAATTTTTATTCTAAAAAATGAAAATTAAAAAACCATAATTACCATATGATCCAGCAATTTCCATTTCTGAGTATACACCCAAAAGAATTATAAGTAGCAACTCAAAGAGGTATTTATACAGCCATGTTCACAGCAGTATTATTTATAATAGTTCAAAGGTATCAACAGCTGAAATGTGTATTAATGAATGAATAAACTGTAGTATATACAAACAATGGAATATTATTCAGTCTTAAAAAGGGAGGAAATTTTGTGCGTGCAACGAAGTAGGTGGACCTTGAAGACATTATGCTAAGCCAGAAATAAGCCAGAAAGAGAATACAACTATTCCATGATTCCATTATACAAGGTATACAGAACAGTCAAAACTCATAGAGATGGAAAGCAGAACAATTATTGCTAAGGGCTAAGAATGTGGAGCTATTGTTTAATAAGCACAGAGTGTCAGCTTGGGATGATGTAAAAAAAGAAAAGGCTAAGAGCTGAAGAACTGACGCTTTTGAAATCTGGTGTTGGAGAAGACTCTTGAGAGTCCCTTGGACAGCAAGGAGATCCAACCAGTCCATCCTAAAGGAAATCAGTCCTGAATATTCACTGGAAGGACTAATGTTGAAGCTGAAACTCCAATACTTTGGCCACCTGATGCGAAGAGCTGACTCATTTGAAAAGACCCCGGTGCTGGGAAAGATTGAGGGCAGGAGGAGAGGGGATGACAAAGGATGAGATGGTTGGATGGCATCACTGATTCAATGGACATGAGTTTGGGTGGACTCCGGGAGTTGGTGATGGACAGGGAGGCCTGGCGTGCTGCAGTCCATGCTGTCGCAACGAGTTGGACATGACTGAGCAACTGAACTGAACTGATGATGTTCTAGGTATGGCTTTAGTATGCATGGGGTGGGGGGGCTTGTTTATAATAAATTTCACAGTAATTTAAAAATAAAATCTAGCAAGTTAGTGAAAAGGGGTTAAATATACAACTAAAGATTTCTATAAGACATTTCACATGCACAGGTTTATATAACTTTTTGACCTAAGGAAGTTCCCTGGGCTTCAAGGTGCTGGTAAAGTTCTACTGGAATCAGCACAGGGCAGTGATTCTCAAAAGGGATGGTACAGCCTCATGGGCAGGGTAAAGGACATTTATGAGAGCATTTTTGGTTGTTGGAGTGGTTGGGTGGTTTATTGCAATATACAAAACAATCTTATCAATGAGGCACTGGTCTTGTGTTCTGTAGAATTTTCAAATGATCCTTTGGACATCCCTATCATTCAAAAAAAAAAAAAAAAAAGTTCATGATCTGAGTCTAGAACCTAACCCCATTTCTCATATAAACACAAAGATCTTTTTGCACAGTTTTAGTATATGCTGGATTTTTCCAGGAATGCAACTGCTGCATAAATGGGGAAAATACGTTCTTATCATTTAGAAATTTTAGGAAAGCTGAGCTGCATTTCTGACAATCTTATTCTCAGTAGCACACATACTGTAGTCTGCATGTGTAGCAAACTACATAGATTCCATACATAGAACAAGCATCTGAGTTTTATAATGACCTATAGTTATGGCCGGAGAAGGCACTGGCACCCCACTCCAGTACTCTTGCCTGGAAAATCCCGTGGACAGAAGAGCCTGGTAGGCTGTGGTCCATGGGGTTGCAAAGAGTCAGACATGACTGAGCGACTTAGCAGTAGCAGTAGCAGGAAGGAGCCTGGTAGGCTGCAGTCCATTGGGTCGCTAGGACTCGGACACGACTGAGCAACTTCACTTTGACTTTTCACTTTCATGCATTGGAGAAGGAAATGGCAACCCACTCCAGTGTTCTTGCCTGGAGAATCCCAGGGATGGGGGAGCCTGGTGGGCCGCTGTCTATGGGGTTGCACAGAGTCGGACACGACTGAAGCGACTTAGCAGTACAGTTGTGGCTGAGTCATAAATGGAAAAATATAAATTACTTTATTTCTTATAATACATTGTAGTTAAATTGTTATAGTGTGAAAGTCACTCAGTCATGTTTGAGTCTTCAAGGCATCATGGACTATATAGTCCATGGAATTCTCCAGGCCAGAATACTGGAGTGGGTAGCCTTTCCCTTCTCCAGGGGATCTTCCCAATCAGGGATTGAACCCAGGTCTCCTGCACTGCAGGTGGATTCTTTACCAGTTGAATCACAAGGGAAGCCCAAAGTGTTATACTGATTGCTTTTTAATATGTCTATAATTATAGGTTATTTTTATCTACCAATCTTGTTTTGAAATATTACAGGGCACATTAAAAATTTTTCTTCTACAAAAGGGGGCAGTGGGCCTGATACGGATGAGAAGTGTTGATCTAGAACAAGTAAAATATGGACCACTTTTCCTTTCTTAGACACTTTCACTTCAGTTCAGAACACTAACCTCCACTCTGAAGTACAGAAAAGAAAAGCTAAGTCCACATGAGTCTTGCTGTCCATTATTGACATTGTAAATGTCTGTTTTCCACAGAACGCCAAGCACTGCAAGAAAGACCTTCTTCTTTTGTTCCCTCCATCCAGGAGCAGTGCTCAAACGCGGGATGCCCATCAGTCAGGGATGTAGAATGATAACAGGTCATTCTTACATTAGCTGAAGGCTGGACAAGAGTTAGCCCCAAGTTTCTTTCTAACTTCAAAAAGTCTATGATACTATCAATAGTTCTAAGGTGAGTTTAAATTACCAAACCCCAGGAAACAGCAAGTCATTAACCCACTCATTCTCATGGTTGTTGTTTATAATGATGTTAACCAACCACCTCATCAAGCTCTCAGGACTAGCAGACATCTGGTCCTGTCTAAAAGGTCCATGAGACATTTTACCCACACCAAAACGTCCTTGATATTTGGCTCTGTCCAAAACTACTTGGCATGGGCCAAATATGCTCATGGATGTTTTAAACAGGACCAAATGTCCTAGAAAGGCTTTCACAGGCAACACAATGCCCCAGGTGATAGACCTCAATGATGACAACTGTACCAAATCACTTTTAAAAACCACAGGTATATACTTTACAGAGCACTATGTGTAGAAGAAGATCCATTTATATCCCCAACCACTGACATTAAAAATAGGGGGAGGAAAAATGAGACTGAAAATAATTATATAAATATATATATATATCATCATTCAAAACTCCCATATAGATTGAAAAGACTAAAACTAAATTATAATAGGTAAAGCAACAATATTAAAATGGGCACTCAATCAGAGTAATCGTAAAGACAACTCAGAGTACTAAATTAATATCAATATGCAAATATTCACAATAGAATTAACTGTGAGACTTCACTTCCTTCAACAGTGCTCTACAAGCAATCACTTAGAGTCAAGCAAATGCCAAATGTATTACTACTACTAACTTTATGATTATTTATAAGAGCAATGTATTGATCTTATTTTGCACACAGGAAAATGATCTAAATAGCACCCTTTTAAAAAATATTTTCATTCTTACCTGTTCAGTACCCAGCATAATGCCTAATGAAAAGAAGCAAACTGCATTTGTTTCTGTTAATGTATGAAAATAGCTACCTTTATAATTGTTACTATGTGATAAGCACTATACTAAGCATTTCACATTAATTTTTCCTCAGTCCTAATAAGCACTGCCATTACTAAGTCATAACTATATTATATTATAAATGCTAAAACTGAAGCTTAACCTGGATTACACTAACTGCCCAAGGTTACACTCCTTGCAAGTAGAGATCCAAAAGTCAAAGGTTCTATGTTTATCTACCTTCTCTGATATGATAAACCAAGACAGAATATTAAAAAGCAGGGACATCATTCTGCCGACAAAGGTCTATATGGTCAAAGCTATGGTTTTTCCAGTAGTCATGTGGAGGTGAGAGTTGGACCATAAAGAAGGCTGAGCACTAAAGAACTGATGCTTTCAAACTGGTTGGAAAAGACTCTTGAGGGTCCCTTGGACAGCAAGATCAAACCAGTCCATCCTAAAGGAAATCAACTCTGAATATTCACTGGAAGGACTGATGCTGAAGTTGAAGCTGCAATACTTGGGTCACCTGATGCAAAGAACTGACTCATTGGAAAAGACCCTGAGGCTGGAAAAGACTGAAGGTGGGAGGAGAAGGGGACGACAGAGGATGAGATGGTTAGATGGCATCACCGACTCAATGGACACTGAGCCTGAGCAAGCTCCAGGAGATGGTGAAGGACAGGGAAGCCTGGCATGCTGCAGTTCATGGGGTCACAAAGGCTCTGACATGACTGAGTGACTGAACAACAACCTTCTCTGCCTTTAATTCTCAATGAAGGACAAAGTAATGAAGGTCAAATAGGATGACACCTCCTGTAAAAAGGATGCACTAACTGTTATGGAAATACCTTACAGATTGAACTTTGTTATTTTGATTATATCTATAATTAACTTTATTTCCAAAACAGAGAAAATTAAGAACTGATGTTCCCAAACAGCATTTGTTCTTCTGAGATAGATAACACGACCAGCTTAAGAGTAATCTAGTTTCTAAGAAGTACTACAGTGAAAAACACCCCCAGTTATAAAATAGTTTAGCTAAAAGAACTACCTAGTAATGAAATATCTGAAATATCAAGTAAAAATAAATGCTAGAATATTCAGTTTCACAACAGACAGAAAACATCTTCAGCCAAAACTCTTAGGGTGAACTGAAAAGTAAAGACCATCATTAAAAACAATTAAGCATATCACCTGCCATTTAAATTACCAAAACATTATAGGAAGCATTTATATTTTACATAAACACATTGACTTTTATTTTTATACAGAAGAGCACACTAAACTGCCCAGTCACTTTTCCATCAGCAGCTTCATGAAGGAATGTTCACAGCATTTTAAATGACAGAAAGAGAAAGAACTGGAGTGACTCTAAGGCATCAGATCTGTAGATGTGAGGTGAGATTTGTGAAAAGACAGAATCACTGGACCAGAAAGGATTTGTAAAGGTCACCTAGTATCTCTGTTAGCCTTGGGGAGCACTACAAGGCTACACCATTACTGAGAGACGAAAATCTGTTATTTTTAGACATTAGAAGGGAGGGAAAATATCCTACTTCCTTTAAAAAGTCACCCAGAGATGAACAATATTTAGAGTCAAACCTCTATTTATACTCAATATAAATCCTTGAATAATCCTGCTTAAGTCCATTTCCTTTCGTATGGTCTTCGTGGAATGTGCAAAACAGCTGGCCATCACACTACATGTAAAGTCTTTAGCTTTCTCTTTTGGGGCGGGGCCGGGGTGGGGACACAAATATGCCATCTTTAGCTTTTTCTCATTAGACTTTATTTTCTAATCTGTTATAAATCCTTCTCTCTGATCTCTCTCCGTTCCTCTTAAAAGGCCAAGGGAGGAAGTAGGTGGTTTCTCATGCTCTAAAACGTCAACCCACTGTTATTAAGCCATCATTCTTGCTTCTCCAATTGCTAGTGTCTTTGTAAAGTCATCAAATGAAAGTTGAGACATCGTGAAGGCTAGAGAAGAGAAATAGACAAAGAGGAGTGGAGAAATTAGGTAAGCCTAGAACAAACTGCGGACAACTTTGAAGACAACTTACAAAAAGTAAATTCTAAGCATTTAGAACAGAAATCCCTGGCATGAGGAAGTAGCTACAGGTTCACTAAAAAAGGTCAGTACTATTTTGATGAGATTATTAGACAGAGAAAAAGGCATGACTACACAAGCCCAAAAGTAGCTTAGTTTCAGAAAGGCTTTAACAGATATCCCAGAATATCCTTGTGCTCAATACAAGAAAACAATGCTAAGCTCTAGTTTAGGTGGGTGTGCCTCTGGTACCTATTTAAATAATGGGATTAATGAATTACTATTTGTGAATAATTAGTTATAAAACTTATTCTTTAATCATGAAGTAGGAGGAAAAAAGTAGAAGGAATACCAGCATCTCTTAGTATCTCAAAATTCAGTAATAAAGGGCAAGGACAAATTGTCTTCACATATGTTAAAATGGATGTAGGAAACAGAACGCAGACTCAAAATTTCAATTTTTCAAATATATGTTACTGGTTTGAGCTAAGCAGTTACGTAATGAATTTCAGTGGGATATAATTAACATGCCAAGAGTAAAGAGCGGTTTGCTAAACACCGAACAGAGTGACGGAGAATCTACTCTCAACAGAGCATACTACTAGAGGACGTGCAGAGATCAAGCAGTGTCTAAGTCCTTGCTATTGTATAAACATATGTGGAGTCTGCAAACAGGTGTGGGCCCACCTACAGCAGGGCTACTGATGCTAAGGTGTCTGAGAATAATGCTTACAGAATAATTACAGAACTTATACAAAAGAGTGGGAGGTTTCAGGGAAGGGGCCATTCTCTCCTTTAATCATCTAAAACCCTTTCAGATGATACATAAAAGAGAAGTGACACATATACTGCCAGAGGGAAGTATATACAGGGACCTCAGACAAGCATGGAACTTAGATGTGTCAGCCTCCCTTGGGTCATCTCAGCAAGTCAGCTCTGAGTCTCCCCACGAAACTGCAGTTAGTACTTGGACTAAAAAACAAACCCAGGTCAACACATTATTTTTAACCCCTTTCAATAAAGATTCTGTGGGGAGACTAGGGATAAAATTTGTATCACACAATGCATTCCAGAACCTAACAATATTGCCCCCACACACCCATTCTTCCTTCCCCTGTTTCTCCTCACTGGAAGTCACCCCGACCTCTTCCATTCTCCTCTCACATGCTTTCTCAAAACCCAGCCATCATGCACAGCCACATGTAATGTCTGTGGCTGAACGAGGACCATTTATTATTTCTCCCAGGCATCTTAAACATCTCCCCCCTAAACTCAAGGAACTGTTCAAAGCACCCCTTCAACCCAAGAAGGGTTTCTTTTCAAGAGGAGAGATTTGCTGTTGCTACTGACATGGGAGATCCAAGAGCAAATCCTCCTGGAAAACATGAAACTAATGAGAATTCTGCTGATTCTGCTTGGGTATCAAAAAAGCCAATTTCAGAAGAGGTAGCAGAGTTCTTTTCCTGTCTTTGGTATTAACCTTGGTATTCAGGTGTGTAGTCTCAATTTGAGATGCATGAGAAGAGTATCTGTCTCATCTATAAAATGTATATAATAATACAAACTTTCACAGTCAGCTGCTGTAGGATTTAATAAAATAACTCAAAAAACCAAGCAAACTACCTGGGATATTAGCAGACACTCGGTAACAATTAATGAAATAAGCTGATATTTACAGATCCCTTGGGACACTGTCTGGAAAATGCTAAGCAATATATAAGCATCTGCTAATAAATAAAACAACTAAGCATCTTTCCAGCGATTATCAATCGTGCTATACAATTCCATGATCCAGTAGGAATGTTGCAGGGATAATTTTAGCTTTTAGAAGAGAAGAATGGATTAAGGGACACAGAAAATCTTTCAACACAACTTCCTATCAGTCTATGATCCAATGGTTTCGATTGTGGGGCTCCCACTTTAGAAACAAACACAGGCTGCCTTAGCGAACAATAACATTACAGATGAACATGTACTTTAAATTTTAAGTTAATAAGAATCCAAGGAGTTTATATTACAGAGCCACTGCTGTTCTGTTGCTCAGTCATGTCTGATGCTTTGCGATCACATGGTCTGCAGCACACCAGGCTTTCCTGACCTTCGCCATCTCCCAGAATTTGCCCAAGTTCACACCCATTGAATTGGTTATGCCATCCAACCATCTCATCCTCTGCCATCCCCTTCTCTTCTTGCCTTTAATCTTTTCCAGCATCAGGGATAATGTACTTTTAAAAACATACAACATTCAAAGAAATTCTTTCTTATTGACACAAACATAATTAAGGAGTGGAAAATTTCACTCGCACGCCCAGTGGTAAATAGTTGACATTCCCAAACTCTCATTCCCTAAATCAATGTCTTCTAGTATATTTCCCTTTAATCACCAAAGCTGTACTGAATTAACTTCTCAAATACTTCTTAAAACAACACACCATTGCTGAGTTAAGATCAAATTTCCTTCTCAATATAAAATCTCCAGCTAAGTAAACATGTGCCTTTGTAACATAGCCATAGTTTCTTCAATACTCATACATCTGACTAGTAAAACAATACCTAACAGAGTCATGAAAATCAAAGGAGATAATAATGTAACAGTACTTCATAAACTGCTAAGAATTATATATGACTGAATTTCTCACAAACTATCCTTGGAACACTGATATGAAGATATGCCAATAGGTGTTCTGTGAATACCAAGCTGTACAGTATAATAAGGTGCTTACCATCCCTACTTTAAGGATATACACAGTGAACATAAGCATATTAAAGACTAAGAAGTGTCCTACTTTTAACTTTAACTCAGTACTTCTTAGAGGTAATGAGAACTAAGAAACCATTCTACTTGATTTATGGAAATTCAGAAAACTGTTACAAAATAAACCATACAATATCAACTATGATGTTAGCTATCAAAATTTTTTTCCTGAAAAACAGTATTACTAAACGGAAGGAGATATGAACTTGAGCGAACTCCAGGAGATGGTGAGGGGCAGGGAAGCCTGGTGTGCTACAGTCCATGGGTGGCAAAGAGCTGGACATGACTTGGCGACTAAACAACAACAAAACGGAAGGAATATAAACAATATTAATTACTGCCTTCTTTAGAAAACACTCAAGTTGTTTTATCAAAATATCCTCTTTAACAGATTTTCACTGTTAAAATTATATTTTTGCTCTCAAGAATATAATATGCTATAACAATTCAAGGTAATATTCTTCTTTAACTGGTAAAATCACTCCAAATAATATATTGGCAAATAACTTGAAATTAAGTCTCTGATTTGCAAATGGATATCATAAGCACTATTTTTAAAACTTAATGAAAATCATCAAAGGCCACAACCAAAAGGGCTGGAAGCTATTGGATCTATTTCCAAACTCTGACTTGTATTAGGTTTATCCTGGATATCTACTTATTCCAGGATAGGAACATCAGAATACATCTTACTTATGTGGAAACCTCTAGCCTAAAATACAAAGTTGAGCATAACAGATCTTGTCTTAGAGAGTAACAGATTTTTTTAACATGGAGAAGCTCTTCAAAGGTCACCTGGTTGCTTCCTCCCATCTGTAAAAATAACCAGACTGTGGTCCAGGGAACTGCAGAAATACCAGGCTCTGAGAGCTGTTGCGTTTTAATCTAGACTCTGCTGACTGTCACATGCTTACATCATGTGCAAACAATTCCAATATTTCCCCTCACATTTTAAAGGAAAACTGTCTGCAGTGAGCTACCAATAAACAACATATAAGTCACTTCTGGGGTGACTGGTGGGATCATTTTAAAAAGAAGCAGTCATTTTCCAGAGAAGCTGTAGAGAACTGATTTGCAGTAGAGCTGCCTGTTAAGCACAGATCTATGAAGCAAAGTAACAGGAAAGATTCATTTATTTACTGATGGTTAATGAGTGATCCAACGAAGCCAGGAAGGTCAACATTACCTACCACATAATAAGCATTCAGCATGTGCACAGCCCCTGATATATATCTAAACTTCACAACAAACCCTGTAAGACAGATATTTTCTTATAAATTCACAGATGATGAGATGAAGGTTCCCAGAAATGTAGAAATGCATCATGGTCACCCCCACCAGTTAAAGTGTTGATGTTAAGATGGAAACTGAATTCTGCCTGCTTGAAAACTAGGATCTTTCAGCATAGAAAAGTGAAGTGGAAAAAATCGACCTGGAGACAACTATGGCTAAAGATTCTCTGCCACCCAAACGGGAAGCAAAGCGTAATTCAAAACGTGAAAACAGTTTGCTGAAAAAGAAGACAGTAAATAGAAACGTCTCAAGTGTCTGCTAAGAACCACCCACCTTGTGTATTTCTTGAACTTGAGCTGCGGTCACTTAGGATTTAAGGCTTTTCTAGACACTAGAAGACACTATATCGAAAGAAATTGGGGGCTGGGAGTGGTGAGGAGTCAGTCCACACACACTAGCTCAAGAACAAAGAGGGATGGAGCCTCAGAGCTATGGTTCTTAGCATGATGTCAGACGGCTATGCCTGGACAAGGGCACTGCAATCAACAAGCAAGTCCAACCTAAACAGAACTGTTTCACAAAACTCTCCATGGGACTGTGAGAACACAAGGCTCCGGAACCTGTGCCAGCAGCTGGGGCCAAGGACAGTGCTCAAAACCTGGCATGGGAACCACCACAAGAGACCTGGAGAGACCACGAGACAGACACAGCAAGCTCAAGCTGGGGCACCAAGAGTCCCAGTGTGTCTGCATGGGCAATGAGACACGGCGAAAGCTAGGATACCTCTGATCTCAACAGCCTTAGAAGACATCACCACTGTGAGCTGTAGCCAGAGCACTGGAAAACAAGAGAGTTCATGAGGAAGCCAAAAAAAAAGACACGAGGGATTTGAGTCTCCTTCACAAATCTCACAGAGAAAGCAATGGCACCCCACTCCAGTACTCTTGCCTGGAAAATCCCATGGACGGAGGAGCCTGGTGGGCTGCAGTCCATGGGGTCACGAAGAGTTGGACATGACTGAGCGACTTCACTTTCACTTTTCACTTTCATGCATTGGAGCAGGAAATGCCAACCCACTCCAGTGTTCTTGCCTGGAGAATCCCAGGGATGGGGGAGCCTGGTGGGCTGCCATCTATGGGGTCACACAGAGTCGGACACGACTGAAGCGACTTAGCAGCAGCAGCAGCAGCAGCACAAATCTCAGGGTGGACTTGGAGAAATTTGAAAAGGATGGATATCCTGAGGCTGGCAAGAGTAGCTTGGAACCTCCTGAGAATACAGTGCTTTGCCCTTTGCACTGTGACTTTTTATCTGAAGGTCGCTTTTTGGGAAAGAAAAGTTCAATGAAATGTCTAGAAACACTGTTAAGTATTAGTATGCTTATTCAGCATGTGAACCTCATTAAAAGCTTTGCCATTTGAAAGAAATGATTTCATTTCTGTACTCAAAAGCCCTCCTTTTAAAAAAGTATACTTATACTTGGGGGCTTGTTTCACCTAAAAGGGTATCTTAAATCTCTCACCTCTAGATCCAGTCTTAAATCTCTTACCACTAAATCCAGGGAACAAGAGCCTTCTCTTGCCTTATTTTCTTTTACTTCTTCTAACATGCATCCAACAGGATGCATGGTAAGCCCACAGTAAGTGCTTAGTAATTACAGCATATTTAAGACAGGGGGAAAGTGTTCGGAAGAATTATGCAAAGAAGCATGGTGCCCTCCACAACTCAGGCCTGCTCCAACAGCGCTGATCTTAACGTCATCTGGAAGACAGGCAAACTTGCCTGCTCATCTGTACATTCACTTTCTAATAGTCTGCTCAGTGACACACTGGATTTCATTCTCTTAAACATCTAGCTGAATAGCTCTGTTATCATTCTTTCTGGAATGCCATTGCTACTTAAAATTTCAAAACCTCAATTATAATCACTGATCTTTAATAATAAAGACACCAGCCTACTCACTGACTTTGACACCTTAATGACTAAGAGTGCAAAGTCTTGAACACTAGACTACATAAAATATATTTAAGGAAGGTAAGCACATATGAGTTTTTGTTTAACCTTGACAAAATCATTTTGTTTCAGAACAAAAAAAACACTCCAAAAAATACATTCTGAAATCAATGAAGTCTAACTATTATAGATCTGGTATATACCAAAAGAACATCATTCTTATGCTGTATACATGTATTATCTGTTAGAAATATAGACTTAGAAATTATCTGAAATTCATAATACTAGCAAAGAAAATTTTATTTCCTTTTTTATGCAGGAGAAAGCAATTCAATTATGATTTTAATATTAAAAACACAAAACAATCCATGTATTTGTTTAATATCAACTCTCAGAATCATTTGTCCTTATTCAAGTTAATGAGATTCTACTAAAAACATTAAACTTTTCCTTGTACTAAGAAAAGCTCAATAAAACCAAAGTTGTATAATCCCACTGACTGAGTCAGTAATTTTAAAAAATCTCTACACTTAGTTAGAAATACAATATTTATAGACAATGCACTTAAAAATGAATTGAAATGCAGGCTAAGACAAAATACAGAATAACCAGCATATTATTTAATTTTCCCCATAATATATAAGAGGTATTTCTTCTGTAGCAGTATATCTAATTAAAGATGAAACAATACTTTATCAAAATAATCTATTTTAAAAATATTATATCTATAACCTAATAAACAAGTCCAAGTTGTTCACATTTAGACTCCATGTATAATTTTGGAACACGGCCTAGAAAGCTATTCTGAAAGCCAAAGTTCTAGTTACAATAACTGAAATCTTTCTAAGTTCTTCCAACTTGCAGAAAACACCATTTTCAAGAGATATTTTACAGTTTTATCTTAAATATAAAATGTACCAACGATTTGCTTTACTATAACAAAGAAAATAACCTTAAAAATTATATAACTGAAATGTGTTGTCAACCATGAAAGTGCTGCACTCAATATGCCAGCAAATTGGAAAACTCAGCAGTGGCCACAGGACTGGAAAAGGTCAGTTTTCATTCCAATCCCAAAGAAAGGCAATGCCAAAGAATGCTCAAACTACCACACAATTGCATTCATCTCACACACTAGTAAAGTAATGCTTAAAATTCTCCAAGCCAGGCTTCAGCAATACATGAACTGTGAATTTCCAGATGTTCAAGCTGGTTTTAGAAAAGGCAGAAGAACCAGAGATCAAATTGCCAACATCCACTGGATCATCGAAAAAGCAAGTGAGTTCCAGAAAAACATCTACTTCTGCTTTATTGACTATGCCAAAGCCTTTGACTAAGTGGATCACAATAAACTGTGGAGAATTCTGAAAGAGATGGGAATACCAGACCACCTGACCTGCCTCTTGAGAAACCTGTATGCAGGTCAGGAAGCAACAGTAAAAACTGGACATGGAACAACAGACTGGTTCCAAACAGGAAAAGGAGTACGTCAAGGCTATATATTGTCACCCTGCTTATTTAACTTCTCTGCAGAGTACATCATGAGAAATGCTGGGCTGCAAGAAGCACAAGCTGGAATCAAGATTGCTGGGAAAAACATCAATAACCTCAGATATGCAGGTAACACCACCCTTATGGCAGAAAGTGAAGAGGAACTAAAAAGTCCCTTGATGAAAGTGAAAGAGGAGAGTGAAAAAGTTGGCTTAAAGCTCAACATTCAGAAAATGAAGATGGCATCTGGTCCCATCACTTCTTGGGAAATAGATGGGGAAACAGTGGAAACAGTGTCAGACTTTATTTTGGGGGGCTCCAAAACCACTGCAGATGGTGACTGCAGCCATGAAATTAAAAGACGCTTACTCCTTGGAAGGAAAGTTATATCCAATCTAGATAGCATATTAAAAAGCAGAAACATTACTTTGCCAACAAAGGCCCATCTAGTCAAGGCTATGGTTCTTCCTGTGGTCATGTACGGATGTGAGAATTGGACTATAAAGAAAGCTGAGTGCCAAAGAATTGATGCTTTTGAACTGTTGTGTTGGATAAGACTCTTGAGAGTCCCTTGGACTGCAAGGAGATCCAACCAGTCCATCCTAAAGGAGATCAGTCCTGGGTGTTCATTGGATAGACTGATTCTGAAGCTAAAACTCCAATCCTTTGGCCACCTGATGTGAAGAGCTGACTCATTGGAAAAGACCCTGATGCTGGGAAAGACTGAGGGCAGGAGAAGGGGATAACAGGGGATGAGATGGTTGGATGGCATCATCGACTCAATGGACATGAGTTTGGGTAAACTCCGGGAGTTGGTGATGAACAGGGAGGCCTGGTGTGCTGCGGTTCATGGGGTCATAAAGAGTCAGACACAACTGAGCGACTGAACTGAACTGAACTGAGTAAAGTATCTATAGCCATATTTCAGACAATTAAAATGACCCCTCAAAGCAGCTCACCAGAAACACTTCTTTATATATTTATAGTATTTTAGCATTCCTGAAGGAATAAGCACCCTATCTTATTAATAGGATAACTTTCTAATCTCTGACTTATTAATCTCACATTTTTCCTATGGCGAATCAGAGCAAAAACACCCCCAATATATTCCTTATTGACCTGTAGAAATGGAAATGTTTTAATTCCAATTTGATAATTAGACATACCAGTGTTCAAATATATTTACAAAGTTAGAAAAATATAAGCATTAATTATGTTTACCAATTTTAAGACATACATTTTATAACCAAACCCTTAAACCAAAAATGTAAAACTCTGTTATTATGCCTATGCCAAAGAAAAAAATAATTCAAAGTTAAAGAAAATATTTTGATTTTTCTTGAAGTGTATATTAGACCTGACAAGCTTGATTAATTTAATCTGTCCTCAGTTTCCATCATTATCAGTTTGTCATTGAGAGGGTTATTTTTACACTGTGGCATTATCTTTAAAATTTAGTATTTTAGTTACCTTGGCTAATGGGAAAGTCACTGATATAGAAAGCAGCTGTTCTAAAATCACATAGTCCATAATTTTTTCCTATGGTAAATATAGTGTAAAGTGAAGTCGCTCAATTGTGTCCGACTCTTTGTGACCCCATGGACTGTAGCCTACCAGGCTCCTCCATCCATGGGATTTTCCAGGCAAGAATACTGGAGGGGTTGCCATTTCCTTCTCCAGGGGATCTTCCCAACCCAGGAATCGAACCCAGGTGTCCCTCATTGTGGGTAGACGCTTTACCATCTGAGCCACACTGAGGGCCAAATATAGTGTAGTAAGTATAATTAACTCTTTCTTCAAAGATTCAGGATATTCAATTTTACTATTTTTTTAAACAATAAATTTCATGTCTCATTTGAAATACTTCAGCCCTAGATCTGGAGATGGAAGAGATGGTATTCAATTTATACTAACCTCAGATTTGATTCTGAGGTTGATTTCTCAAACCTAACATTGAACTATTTTAATGTACATGTATCATTCAGTATTCCCTTTAAAAAACATCTAGCTAAAACATCTCATTATGTATATCAGTTAATATTGGTATTTTAAATTATTGCTCTTTCAACAGAAGACACAACTGTTAATTTATTCAATCAATATTTAGGAAATGTCTATTCTTTACCAAACCCTTTCACCCTAATACACCCTTTAATTTCACAAATGCAAAAAAAAAACCTACATGAAACAACAGAAAAGTAGATTACTTCAGATTTAAGCTTAAGAAAGTACTGATCAGGCAGTATACCAAGAGAGTTAAGAACCTGGAATTTAATCAAGAGATGCATATAAAAGACCCAGCCTGGCCACTCAGCAGCTGTATATCCTTGGGCAAATTACATACAAGTCTAAGCCTCCATTTCCTACTTTGTAACATGACATTATCATCACCTTCCTTAGTTCTAGAAAACTGAAGGGAATAAGTCTGTGAAAAAGAAGAGAGGCAATGGAAGTACCTTTCATGTAAAAAAAAAAAAAAAAAGTTCCTGTGAAAGATTTAATATTTAAATTTTAGATACTCTTAAACCTTCCAATGGGAGAAGGAAATGGCAACCCACTCCAGTATTCTTGCCAGGAAAAACCTGTGGACAGAGGAGCCTGGAGGACTGCTGTCCATAGGGTCGCACAGAGTTGGACATGACTGAAGCAACTTAGCATGCATGCATGCACTGAAGAAGGAAATGGCAACCCACTCCAGTATTCTTGCTTGGAAAATCCCAGGGACAGAGGAGCCTGGTAGGCTGCCGTCTATGGGGTCGCACAGAGTCAGACACGACTGAAGCAACTTAGCAGCAGCAGCAATGGAAATAGAATGAAGAAAATAAATATGAAACTAGAGAAATCAATTCAAAATGAATCACATTGACCGAATTTTTTTGCTTGTATCCTTTAATAGCTTAAGGACTGAATAGTGAACAGCTCCGAATTTGAAATTCTGGTGCCTCCCTGTATATGTTCAAATACCACCTCCAGCATTTACTCCTCCTATAATGTTTCCTTTTGCTTTATGTTACCACTAAACTCCTTGAATTTTGATGCTTTTGAACTGTGGTGTTGGAGAAGACTATTGAGAGTCCCTTGGACTGCAAGGAGACCCAACCAGTCAATCCTAAAGCAAATCAGTCCTGAATATTCATTGGAACGAATGATGCTGAAGCTCCAATACTTTAGCCATCTGATGTGAAGAACTGAGTCACTGGAAAAGACCCTGATGCTGGGAAAGATTGAAGGCAGGAAGAGAAGTGGGCAACAGAGGATGAGATGGCCAGATGGCATCATCGACTCAACGGACATGAGTTTGGACAAGATCTGGGAGTTGGTGATGGACAGGGAAGTCTGGCATGCTGCAGTCCATGGGGCTGCAAAGAGTCGGACATGACTGAGCAACTGAATTGAAACTCCTTGAGAGTAACACCTATGTTTGATATGTGTTGGCATCTGCTATGGAAGTCAATTTAATATTTATTAGTGAATCTGCATTTACCTCCAAATATACCTTGTTTCCCCCATATACAAAATCAGGTTACTTGGTGGGTATAGTACTGAGCCTTATGATTCATGTTATCACAGATGATGCCTCAATGGGCATTTATTCCAATGATAGTGAGACCATAGGAGTGAGGGGTTTGAATAACTCAATTAGAGAAAGGGGGGAGAGAATTGGGGCATTTTGCCTAATAGTAAAAGGCAATGTATACCTGACTCATACCACAACCAGCACAGAATAAACGTTAGTGGGAATTGTATACGTAGTTTTGTTTGTAATTTTTTTGGCTTTGTAGCTGATTAGGAGTAAGAATGTATGACTTTTTTAAACCTAATTACATGTTTGCACAACTGTATATAATTGTGATACTGCAATACATTTAAAACAGTATTAGAAATCTGTAAGAATTATTTTCTCTTTATTAAGGATCCAGATATTATTCAATTTGGACGAAGGCTGTTCCAAACTCTCTGTACTCATGAACATATATGGGCAGGACTGGAAATCGGGAAGGATGGAAGGGTGTTCCTAGAAAGAGGAACAGCATGAGGAAGGGTATCCATGGGGGAAGCATGTGCAGTGTGCAGAGAGAGACAAGGGATCATCACGGGAAACACAGAAAGGCAGGGCAGACGCCAAACCACAGAGGTTGTTGATTACAAAAGTAATAAACATGGTAATTTTCTGTAAGTAATCACAACTACTACATACTTCTGAGTAGTTACTGCTAAGATCAAGGCTGTCACTCAGAAGCATTAAGTTAGAATGAAGGGCAGAAAGTGTGTAGGTAGGAAGTCCTGGTAGGAAGAAATTACTACAGTTCGACCTAAGATGAAAACAAAAAAAAAGGATGATGAACAAGACAATGTAAATTATTAGCAAACAAGTCTTGGGAAGTAACAGATGTGAAACACACACACAAAAAGAGGGTGCCAAAACTGACAAGAATTAGCGAAGAGTAACAATACTTCAGTGTTCTTATGTAATATTTCAGTCAAACAGAAATATCTGGAAAATAAGAGAATCACACCTGTGTGGTGTATCCAGCACACTGCTTGAGACATAAAGCAGTAGCACCCTGGATAGCCCTCCCTCGTTCATCCCCTCTCTCTCTCCTCAGGAATCACCTGCACTTTGAATTTGATGTTTATCCTCTCCATGCATTTCTTTATACTTTTGCTATATACATTTGTACCTATAAACATATGGTATAGTTCTTAAGATTTTTTTTTAACTTTACTTGATTGTGCCATAGACTAGAAAGTTGCTCAGTCGTGTCCGACTCTTTGCGACTCCATGGACTATACAGTCCACAGAACCCTCCAGGCCAGGATACTAGAGTGGGTAGCCGTTCCATTCTCCAGGGGATCTTCCCAACCCAGGGATCGAACCCAGGTCTCCCTCCTTGCAGGTGGATTCTTTACCAGTTGAGCCACCAGGGAAGCCCTGATGTGCCATAGAGCATTTACATTTACAAAATGCATACGTAACTTAACATTGTCAGTGAAATTTATCATATATGCACTTTCTCTTTGAGTATTTCATTCATAGAGTTGTTTATAGTACTCCATTTTTAATATAAACTCTTATTTATTCCTGCTCATTTACTCCTGAATATGAATAATTCTAGTATTTCCAAATTTTGCTTTTACTACTAACAATATTGCAGGAAATATTTTTTTTGGTATAAGTGTTAACACTTTCTCTGGAGTCCATACCTAGGAGTAGGATTCCTTGGTCTGAGGGATATACATCTTTACTAGATATGGACAAAACATTACCCCAAATGGTTCTGCCCTGATGCTCCCACCAACAGTGTATGAAAGTTGTCCAGATCAGTATTTGGTGTTGTCTGATTCTAATAAGTGTGAAATGGCGTCTCGTTTTAATTTGCACTTCCACGAAACATATGCTACATTTCCCCCCCACTTTGTTTAGAGTGCATATGTCATCAATGTTAATACGAATGAATTAATCAATCTTGCCTACTACAATCTGCAATGTTTTTTCTTCTTGTATAAGAAAGTCTTCTCTACTTCTGTTAAAAGTTCTTAAGTTGTGTATCCTAAAGGCACATATAACTAAGTGAATACAAAAATATCAAGTCATAGTTACATGGTCTAACAATTTAAACGATTCTAAACCATAACGAAGGCTGAAAGCGCAAGTGGCTCAGTCGTGTCCAACTCTTTGAGAAACCATGGACTATACAGTCCATGGAATTCTCTAGGCGACAATACTGGAGTGGGTAGCCCTTCCCTTCCCCAGGGGATCTTCTCAACTCAGGGATCAAAGCCAGGTCTCCCAGACTGCAGGAGGATTCTTTACTAGCTGAGCCACAAGGTAAGAGCAAGTTCTGAGAGATGGTGCAGGAAAGGGAGGCCTGGCGTGCTGCAGTTCATGGGGGTCGCAAACAGTCGGACACGACTGAGCGACTGAACTGAACTGTATCAACCTCAAGACTGAACAGCTCAGAACATAGGAGACAATGAATAGGACTGATAGAAAAGCTTAACAGAAAGCAATTTTGTTGTCTGAAACACAACAAATAAATTATTTTCTTATACTGGATATATATAAAGGATTCAGAAGCAATGCCATATATTTTTTAAACAGTCTGACAGCCCTTCTCTTGGCTTTACTGAGAAGCAGGCTCAGTGACCCTGCACTCCTCTCACACAGCTGCCTGGACCAGAAAAGAGTGAGCACTGGATCAACAGGAGGCCCATTCTTCACCTTCCAAAGACCTGTGACTTCAGAGCTTGGGGTAAAAGCTGTGATAGGCAGATTAGATCTGTCTAGTTTTAGAAAACTAATTAAGAGTTTGACAGAATGTGGTCCACTGGAGAAGGGAATGGCAAACCACTTCAGTATTCTCGCCCTGAGAACCACATGAACAGTATGAAAAGGCAAATGACAGGATACTGAAAGAGAAATTCCCCAGGTCGGTAGGTGCCCAGTATGCTACTGGAGATCAGCAGAGAAATAACTCCAGAAAGAATGAAGGGATGGAGCTAAAGCAAAAACAATACCCAGTTGTGGATGTGACTGGTGATAGAAGCAAGGTCCGATGCTGTAAAGAGCAATATTGCATAGGAACCTGGAATGTTAGGTCCATGAATCAAGGCAAATTGGAAGTGGTCAAACAGATGGCAAGAGTGAACGTCGACATTCTAGGAATCAGTGAACTAAAATGGACTGGAATGGGTGAATTTAACTCAGATGACCATTATATCTACTACTGTGGGCAAGAATCCCTTAGAAGAAATGGAGTAGCCATCATGGTTAACAAAAGTCTGAAATTCAGTACTTGGATGCAATCTCAAAAACAACAGAATGATCTCAGTTCGTTTCCAACACAAACCATTCAATATCATAGTAATCCAAGCCTATGCCCCAACCAGGAATGCTGAAGAACCTGATATGAACGGTTCTATGAAGACCTACAAGACCTTTTAGAACTAACACCCAAAAAAGATGTCCTTTTCATTATAGGGGACTGGAATGCAAAAGTAGGAAGTCAAGAAACACCTGAAGTAACAGGCAATTTGGGCCTTGGGGCACATAATGAAGTGGGGCAAAGGCTAATATAGAGTTTTGCCAAGAGAATACACTGGTCATAGCAAACACCCTCTTCTAACAACACAAGAGAGGACTCTACACATGGACATCACCAGATGGTCAACACCTAAATCAGATTGATTATATTCTTTGCAGCCAAAGATGAAGAAGCTCTATACAGTCAGCAAAAACATGACCGGGAGATGACTGTGGCTCAGATCATGAATTCCTTATTGCCAACTTCAGACTTAAATTGAAGACAGTAGGGAAAACCACTAGATCATTCAGGTATGACCTAAATCAAATCCCTTATGATTATACAGTGGAAGTGAGAAATAGATTTAAGGGGCTAGATCTGATAGAGTGCCTGATGAGCTATGCACCGAGTTTCGAGATACTGTAGAGGAGACAGGGATCAAGACCATCCCCATGGAAAAGAAATGCAAAAAAGCAAAATGGCTGTCTGGGGAGGCCTTACAAATAGCTGTGAAAAGAAGAGAAGCAAAAAGCAAAGGAGAAAGGAAAATATATAAGCATCTGAATGCAGAGTTCCAAAGAATAGCAAGGAGAGATAAGAAGGCCTTCCTCAGTGATCAATGCAAAGAAATAGAGGAAAACAACAGAAAGGAAGACTAGAAATCTCTTCAAGAAAATCAGAGATACCAAGGGAACATTTCATGCAAAGATGAGCTCAATAAAGGACAGAAATGGTACGGACCTAACAGAAGTAGAAGATACTAAGAGGTGGCAAGAATACAAAGAAGAACTGTACAAAAAAGATCTTCATGACCCAGATAATCACAATGGTGTGATCACTCACCTAGAGCCAGACATCCTGGAAGGTGAAGTCAAGTGGGCCTTAGAAAGCATCACTATGAACAAAGTTAGTGGAGGTGATGGAATTCCAGGTGAGCTATTTCAAATCCTGAAAGATGATGTTGTGAAAGTGCTACTGCACTCAATATGCCAGCAAATTTGGAAAACTCAGCAGTGGCCACAGAACTGGAAAAGGTCAGTTTTCATTCCAATCCCAAAGAAAGGCAATGCCAAAGAATGCTCAAACTACCCCACAATTGCACTCATCTCACACGCTAGTAAAGTAATGCTCAAAATTCTCCAAGCCAGGCTTCAGCAATATGTGAAATGTGAAATTCCAGATGTTCAAGCTGGTTTTAGAAAAGGCAGAGGAACCAGAGATCAAATTGCCAACATCCGCTAGATCATCGAAAAAACAAGAGAGTTCCAGAAAAACATCTATTTCTGCTTTATTGACTATGCCAAAGCCTTTGACTGCGTGGATCACAATAAACTGTGGAGAATTCTGAAAGAGATGGGAATACCAGACCACCTGACCTGCCTCTTGAGAAACCTGTATGCAGGTCATGAAGCAACAGTTAGAAATGGACATGGAACAACAGACTGGTTCCAAATAGAAAAAGGAGTACATCAAAGCTGTATATTGTCACCCTGCTTATTTAACTTATATGCAGAGTACATCATGAGAAACGCTGGGCTGGAAGAAGCATAAGCTGGAATCAAGATTGCCGGGGAAAATATCAATAACCTCAGATATGCAGATGACACCACCCTTATGGCAGAAAGTGAAGAGGAACTAAAAAGCCTCTTGATGAAAGTGAAAGAGGAGAATGAAAAAGTTGGCTTAAAGCTCAACATTCAGAAAACTAAGATCATGGCATCTGGTCCCATCACTTCATGGCAAATAGATGAGGAAACAGTGGAAACAGTGGATGACTTTATTTTGGGGGGCTCCAAAATCACTGCAGATGGTGACTGCAGCCATGAAATTAAAAGACGCTTACTCCTTGGAAGGAAAGTTATGACCAACCTAGATAGCATATTAAAAAGCAGAGACATTACTTTGCCAACAAAGGTTTGTCTAGTCAAGGCTATGGTTTTTCCAGTGGTCATGTATGGATGTGAGAGCTGGACTGTGACGAACGCTAAGCCTGGAAAAATTGATGCTTTTGAACTGTGGTGCTGGAGAAGACTCTTGAGAGTCCCTTGGAATGCAAGGAGATCCAAACAGTCCATTCTAAAGATCAGGCCTGGGTGTTCTTTGGAAGGACTGATTCTGAAGCTGAAACTCCAATACTTTGGCCACCTCAAGCGAAGAGTTGACTCATCGGAAAAGATCCTGATGCTGGGAGGGATTGGGGGCAGGAGGAGATGGGGACGACAAAGGATGAGATGGCTGGATGGCATCACCGACTCGATGGACATGAGTCTGAGTGAACTCCGGGAGTTGGTGATGGACAGGGAGGCCTGGCTTGCTGCGATTCATGGGGTTGCAAAGAGTCAGACACGACTGAGCAACTGAACTGAACTGAACTGAATTAAGGGTTTGAGGCTGTGAGTGGTGCAAGGTGAACTTTAAGTTCATGGAATGTGGAAACCAGCGGCTGGATGGAAATCATGGAGGCAGTGCTGTACACAAGCCAGAACCAAAGGTCCCAGCCCTGATTCCTCACCTGCCAATTTAAAGAGTTTCAGCCTTGGGCTTCCTCTGAGCCTCTTGTAATAACGCCCTCTGTGTCAGAGCCAGCTTGAGGAGCATCTCTTCCTAGCCAATAAAGAGCCCCACCTAACAACAGAAATGTTCTTCACACACTTATCCTGTCAGATATTTACTGTATCTATCAGCACAGATGCCAGTTTACATTTAAGAGAATGAGATCTATCATTAAATATAAAATTAAGAGAAGTAGAGAGCTAGAAAGGAAGAAAAAACTTTGTGAATATGTTATGTCCAAGAAAGTTGAACAATGTGTCTTTTATAAAGTCTCTTTACTGATGCTGTAACAGCAGACTGCATTAAAGTATGAAACTACCATGGATCTATATCATATAATCCATTATTAATAGAAGAAATGCATTCAAAAGACTAATAACACAAAGGCTCTGGCTAAATGCTTCCTTAAGGCCACACATCAAGTTTTAGAAAATTATAGTAAACTGAAGCTTGAAATGACAACAAATGTAAATGATACTTATACATAATTAAAAACCAACTTCTCTTCAATCATACTATCTATATGGGAAACACGTGACAAACAATTACTTCCCTATATATGCACTTGAAATGTTCTAGCAAATAAGCTGATTATATTGATTGCAACCTTACCCACATAATATTTAATAGTTAGAAATATCAAAAAATCTAAACACCTAATCTTAACTTAGATTTTCTTAATTTAAGATGTCTTCCCGGGTGGCTCAGCCGGTAAAGAGTCTGCCTGCAATGCGGGAGACCTGTGTTCAAATCCTGGGTTGGGAAGATTCCCCTAGAGAAGAAAATGGCAATCCACTCCAGTATTCTTGCCTGGAGAATTCCACAGACAGAGGAGCCTGGTGGGCTACAGTCAATGGGGTCACAAAGAGTTGGACACAACTGAGTCATCACACACACACACAATCTTAACTTTCAGAATCCAGACAAAATCATTATGACAAATTATGTTTTAAGAATATAATTCTTAAATTAATAAAGTTCAACTCTCAACTTATTCCCCCATGTATAGGAACTCATTCTAGAAATTCTTCATGGCTATGTTTATTCAGAAAAAATAAGTTGCGTACCTGACAGACTCATTCTGATGTTTGAATTTTCTAACATTTTTGTTTTTTAAAATAACATTTGCCCACTAATGAACAAAAACATCCACACACACCCAAACGTAATTCAAACTCTACACAAGTCTATAAATCACACAAAGCTTAAGTCCTGCTGACTGACTGTCAAAAGCTAGCCACTATGAAGAGTCTGTTGGAGAAGGCAATGGCACCCCACTCCAGTACTCTTGCCTGGAAAATCCCATGGACGGAGGAGCCTTGAAGGCTGCAGTCCATGGGGTCGCTAAGAGTCAGACATGACTGAATGACCTCACTTTCACTTTTCACTTTCATGCATTGGAGAAGGAAATGGCAACCCACTCCAGTGTTCTTGCCAGGAGAATCCCAGGGACGGCGGAGCCTGATGGGCTGCCATCTATGGGGTCGCACAGAGTCGGACATGACTGAAGCAACTTAGCAGCAGCAGCAGCAGCATGAAGAATCTGTTAAGAGTTTCATATTTTTCAGAATCATTCTTTATATACTGCTTACTTCTTAGATTAGAGCTTCAGTTACTTTGGATGTGACTGCAAGAACTACAATGGGCCATGTTTGTAGACTGACAACCTTCCTGGAAATTAGTTCTGAAATACCATGTGCACAGTATAAGTCACTGTGGAGCTCATTACATATTTTCTGCTCTGAAAGTTTTTGAACAGCTTTTGGCAAAAAGCAGTAAAATTCAACTTGACGTATAAAGTGCAATCATCCAGAGCAAAGTTAAAATGATCTCTACTACAAAGGGTAAGACAAATGTCAGAGTGGAAGAAACCCAGAATCCAGTTTTTAATACTTAAACTTATAACATGCCAAAAATAACCATATTGTTCTTATCTAATGGTAAAATGCTTAAAGAATGCTTTCTCTACTTTAATTAATACCAGCTTCCCAGAGATTTTTCCATTCCCAGATACCTAAATGCAGGCCATAGGGTTGGCATTCTATAAATATTCGTTGAATGAATTTACATATGTTTCATAAGAACCAGATGTCATAGCTAACTTAAAGTAAGCCCGGCCAGCTAATGATACTATAATGAAAACAGAAGTCATTGAACATTTATGCTATATTTAATCACATTTTGTAAGTGCAAGTCAGTAAACATTAATGTGACAGATAAGTTTTCTAAGACCAGAACTCCCTTCAAGGGCAGGGGAAATGTGTTATATGTGCACATAGATTAGGAAAGCTGAGGTTATAAAAGTGGCAATGGCTATAAACTTCCTCAGACTTTATAACCATCTTTTCTTTACTTCTAACAAAGGAATTTCATCATGAACTTTACCAGATGAAAATGTTCATAAAAAAGTATAAGGTCACATGCAACCTGACCTGAACAATTATATCATCAAAAGAAGAAATCCACTTAAAAATTCTTGCTAAACACACAGAAGATTCATTATCACTAATTATAGTTTTTGATCACTTTCCAGGAAGTGCATGCTTCCATGCAAGATAGTATCAAGTAGTTTCTTTCAAAATGCACTACTAAAACAAGACTCCAGATTAACATTAAAAGTTGACAACAAAATGGTAAGTGGTAAGAATTATACAGAACTCCCTTAGTGGCTCATAGATAAAGAATTCACCTGCCAATGAAGGAGACACAAGAGACATGGGTTCAATCCCTGGGTCGGAAAGATTCCCTGAAGAAGGAAATGGCAACCCAGTCCAGTGTTCGTGCCTGGGAAATCCCATGGATAGAGAAGCCTAGTGGGCTACAGTCCATGGGGCTGCAAAAGAGTCAGACATGACTTAGCAATAAAACAACAACAAGCATTATACATGCATGTACATATATGTGAATGCATAAAACATAATGAGTGCTTACTCTGAACAAAGTACTCTTTTAAATACTTTATTGAGAAGGTTATGGGAGGCTTCAAGAATGTGGCAAAGACAGGATAAGTCTTGCAAAATGTGTACAAATGGATAAATGGGAACAATCCAGGAGGATCACCTACTCAAGGAATTTGCTTCTCCAAGTATGGCCTGGGCTGTGGATCAGCAGCCAAGGGATCCCCTCTGAGCTTGTGAGAAATGCAGAAACTCAGATACCATCCCAGACCTACTGAATGAGAACCTGCATTTTAAAAGATTACGACTTACCTTTTTGTGTTTAAGAAGAACTGCTTTAGGAAAATAAAGGTGAGCACACATGGAGCAGCAAGAACTCACAATTAGGACAGTAGCGGAAAAAAACCAGCTTCAGAGCAGGAAGGTAAAGGACAATAGAGAATGTAATGTGAGAAATCTTTTAAAATTTTTTTGTTTTTTTTTTCTCTTTCACATTTACATGAATAATGGGAAAGAGGCAGAAAAGGGTTCATCAGTGTCATCAAGACAGAAATGGGTGAAGACACATGGCGTACTTTCCAGGTATCACACGGCAGAGACTGCAACCCTGGCAGCCACAGGGCACTCAGTGGTCTGAGAGCAACCTCAAAAGGCACACGGGGACAAGGGAGGTATGGAGTCATCTCTAGGCTCATCTTTTTGAGCCCACGTTTCAGGCATGAATGGGATGTCAGAGAAGAGACTGCTAAAGAAAGAGGGGCCTATTTGGGATCCTGGGGGAAGAAAGTCGCCTAAGGCAGCAACACCTTCAGGAAGCCTGGTGATGTGACTCTGCAGAGAGAACACGCAAGTTCGTCTCCCTCCAGCACCTTGGCATCACCACAGCATCGATGCCACACAGAACCTTCCACAGGCTTGAGGTGACTAGACAAGGCAGAGCTCTCAGGGGGCTCACAGCTTGGCTACCACATTCTGGCTCTGCAAGAAAGGGCTGTCTGGAAAGGGGGAGACCAGGAGGCCCACAGCACCAGTAGAGACAGAGGACAGCCACGGCAGTGAGACAGATGGTCCTGGCTGTGATTAAAACGAGACACAATGGACCAGCACGGATATCCCCACTTCAGCAGTGGGTGCCAGTAGATGGGGAACCAGCTGTCTGCCAGGCTCACGGGCACAGTGGGAGTGAATGAGGATCCCCAGAAGACCCTCCCCACGGGGCTCACACACACAGGCGCACGTGAACACACACACACACACACCCCACACACACACACCCACACCTCTCAACCTAAGCAGAGATCTCGTAAGTGAAGGGTAGAGGGAAGCAAAAGAAAAAAAAGAGCACAGGAATGAAAGGAACCATAAACATTCAAATTCAAGGTTGCTGGATGGTAAAAAAAAAAAAAAGTAAGGCAGGAAAATACTTAGAAAATAAAGTCAATGGTGATTTTGACTAATTAGGTGAGAGAACAAATAAAAAGCGAAGGATTGGTGATGACAGGAAGTAAGAAGAAGGAAACAGGAAGAAGAAGAAAGTGGTTTAGTGAGTGGAGGAGCGATGATGCTTCCAGTTTTAGAACACCATGTTAGGTAAATGAGAAATAAACCTGTCCTCTGCCCTCAGTTCGCAAGACTGAGAGGAAAACTGCAGCAATACAGGGTGCCCAGGATTCACACAGGCCATGTATTGGTTAATATACACTCACACAAAAAAAACTGCAAGAGAGTACAATCTACTTACCATGAGATACAGTCAAGACACTATAAGTAGCTGCAAAGAGACTATGAAGTTAGTATTAATAAAAGTGATTTTTTAAGACAAAAAATACAGTAATAAACTATTTTTTTAAAGATTAAAAAGTTTCTAGAAATAAAATTGTCACCATTAGAAGTAAAAAAATAACACTTATGTTACAAGGCACATTAATTTATTACTGAATTGAGAAAGTAAACTAGAAGATTATCTAAGTAGCACGCAACAAAGGATGAAAAAAAAAAAAAACCCAAAAAACAGGAGAGAGGTTAAGAGATGTGGAAGTTAGAATGCGACGCCCAAACTAATTATAAAAGAAACTTCAGTGAACAAAGCAAAGTCACACGACATTATCTCTTTAAAAAAGATATTGGTGTGCATTCCATGAGCATTTGTATAGTTTTCAATAATTTGGTATCACTAGAAAAGTCCACAATTTTAAAACATAAAGCAGCTTAAATACTGAATTAAAAGTGGAAATGATGGGAATATAGCCTAGTATTTTGAAAAGTTTAATGATAAAATATGGAATGAAACATTATAAAGGAGTATATGATTTTATTACTTTTAATTTTTATCTGGATTTTATTACTTTTAATGCCAGGCATGACTAGAGAATATTTATGGAACAAGACACAGGAGACTTTAAGGAAGTGTGAAGATGACAGAATCAGAGAGGATGGGACCGTCCTGTATGCCAAGAGAGGATGAAGGAGTTGAAGCCCGTGCAGAGCACTGGCCTTGAGTTGGGGAGCACCATCTCATCATTTCCAGCAACTCCACTGACCAGCATCAGCACTTTGTACTGTCACAACACATCTCTGGCAGGTATGCCTTGATCTGGTTGTTAGGGACACTGATGTGCTCAGTTTGTAAAAACTCAAGGGATCAAATTTTTCATAGAAAAATCTGTTATTCTTCAAAAGATTAACTTCAACACTACTAATCAGAAGGCAGTTTTCTTCTCCCACTACATTATATTGATCTTGTATGGTTTACTTACAGGTTCTGCTTTAAATAAATAAAAGGCATGTGCCCAAACAAGAAAAAATATATTGTAGATTAGATAAGTACAGGATTTAAAAAAAAAATCTGGTAGAAACCTTAAATAGGTTAAATAGGCATGGTAAACAGAACAATTCCAGGTAATTCAAGGTTAAGTCTTAAGGGACTTCTTTGAAAAATTATTAAAATGCGTAAGTACTGTAACAAATTCAATGCTTCATTGTTTTTATGTCAAGGTTATGACCACTTTTCAAGAGATACTGCTTCTCTCTTAAAAGTAAATTCATTTTAATTCTGGAGTTTTATTAGGAATCTATTTGAGTTAGCAATACAGGAAGTTTCAGAAGTTCTAAAATTTGTGGGAAATAATCATAAATTTCTGTAATAAATGGGATATTCATTTGAATCAACTCAAATTATGTTTCATAATTTATATTAACAGCTACGTTTTATTTTTAAGAAAGATAAAAGGAAAGTTTGCAGGAAACTGCTGCATTTATTCTATGAATGGGTAATAAAATGGTGAGAAAATTACCTCTAAATCATTTGTAAAATTTTCTATTTACTCAAAACTCACTCTCTACAGAATTCTCACCCTAGCACAGGTATTTAGCTGGTCTATTCCCAGTGGGGAGTCTGTTAACAGAAATCCAAGTCCCAGAAGAAAGCTGAGGTGGCACTGGAAACTAGTAATTACAACTGATTTTATACTTCTTCAGCTATGTACACACCCTTTGCTAAGAAGAGTCAACAAAAAGATTTAATATTTGTGACCATAAATGGATCAAACTGCAAGGAGGCAGGGAGGGAGGGCTGATTCCACGGAGTCTCTGAAGTATTTATAATAACAGTTTATATCAATACTTATTAAGATGTGTGTGCCATGAACAACTGGTCTAAGTACTGCACATACATTACCTGACTTTCTCTCCCAGCCCTATAGGATAGCAATACTTATCGTCTGGAATTTATAGAAAACTGAGACTTACAGAACTGGTTAACTTGCCCAAGGTCTTAAAGAAAACATTTTACTGCCCAAGTTCCGGGTCAACCACCTTTCCCAAGTGGAGAGTCTCCCTACAGAACAAGAACAACAACAACAAAGCCTTGGAGGAACAGAAGTCCTTGTACATGGAAAAAGGACTGTAAACCACAGATGGCAAAGTCTCTTCTAGATTGTAGGTTTAGGTTCAATACAAAGCTTACAGCTGACAGAATCCACAAGTCCCTCAGAAGTACATGAAGGCAATGGGCAGACTTGTAACCACTTGATTTCTGAGATGCATGCCGCATCCACCCTCATCTCACAAGATCAACAAGCAGTCCCCGCCCCCGATGTCTCTTCTGCCACTTCTCCCCCATTTTCCATTGTGAGGCGTTACCTTTATATATACATCTTCTTTCCCTAAGTAGACTGTAAATTCTCCCAAGGATTTAGCAAACCTAAGGAAAAATACCAAAAATATGAACCACACTTAACAAATGCCACCAATAACAATTCTCACCAGACGAAGGTCAGCAAGGCATAAAGAACACACTGATGAACTTCTGAGCACCCCTGCTGGCTCCTGCAAGCCAGAGTTACCCAGAGTCGCATCATCCTGTAGGACAGATATGGTTGTGAGAGTATATTTAATGTCTTGTTGCATGACTGTATGCATTTTGAGAAAGCATTCAAATAGTATGTGAAGAATCCTGTTAAAAACAATGTGTTTACAACAAGGACCTACTGTGTAGCACAGGGAGCTCTGCTCATTGTTATGTGACAGCCTGGACCTGAGGGGACTTTGGGGAGAATGGATACATGTATATGTATGGCTGAGTCCCTGTGCTGCCCACCTAAAACTATCACAACACTGTAAATTGGTTATACTTCAATATAAAATACACAGTTAAAAAAATGTATTCAGAATATACAAATAAAAAATCACATTTCACTCCAACCACTTACCAAGAGTCAAAATATTCTTCTGATCATGTAACAAGAATTTGGTCCTCTGTTATTTTTTGGAACTCTGTTAGATATAACATAGTAGGTTCTATCTAGTTACTCTTAACTAGCAATGTATTCGGAGAAAACAATGGCACCCCACTCCAGTACTCTTGCCTGGAAAATTCCATGGGCAGAGGAGCCTGGTGGGCTGCAGTCCATGGGGCCGCTAAGAGTTGGACACAACTGAACAAATTCACTTTCACTTTTCACTTTCATGCATTGGAGAAGGAAATGGCAACCCACTCCAGTGTTCTTGCCTGGAGAATCCCAGGAATGGGGGAGCCTGGTGGGCTGTCGTTTATGGGGTTGCACAGAGTCGGACACGACTGAAGTGACTTAGCAGCAGCAGCAAGGTATTGGAGAAGGCAATGGCAACCCACTCCAGTACTCTTGCCTGGAAAATCCCATGGACGGAGGAGCCTGCTAGGCTGCAGTCCACGGGGTCGCAGACAGTCAGGCACAACTGAGCAAATTCACTTTCACTTTTCACTTTCATGCATGGGAGAAGGAAACGGCAACCCACTCCAGTGTTCTTGCCTGGAGAATCCCAGGGACAGAGGAGCCCAGAGGGCTGCCATCTATGGGGTCGCACAGAGTCAGACACAACTGAAGCAACGCAGCAGCAGCAGCAAGGTATTAAACATAAATAGGCACACAATGGGCCAAAATTCACTAATTTACCCAAAGTACAAGGATAATATATTGACTTTTTCCCTTTAAAAGACTATTACTCAAAATGAATCATTTAACTAGTTACTCATTTAATTAATGCTTATGAAAAGACTAGTATGTGTCACCTCAGTAGGTGATAAGTCGTACAGGGTTCGGGCTCTGATGAAACCGCTCCGCATGTAGAGACGCAGCAAACACAAAAGCAAAAGGACAAGATGATTTCAAAGTGGTGTAACCTTGGAAGGGAGAGGAAAGAAGACTAATTTAGATTGAATGGTCCGGAAAAACTTCACTGAAGAGGCGGCAAACAAAGGAAAAGTCTTATTCATTCACACTACGCCTCAAGTGAAATACCGCAAGTTCAATATGAAGCACCAGAAATTGGTGGTTTCGCTGTTATCCTAACAGTTAAGTAACTTACAAGGGACCAAAGGATATAGTCCCAGGGACGGGGGAGCCTGGTGGCTGCCGTCTATGGGTCGCACAGAGTCGGACACGACTGAAGTGACTTCGCAGCAGCAAAGGATATAAAATTACCAACATTATGCATTCCCCAAGTTAAACACGAGACATCAGTGAGGGTATCTGGAAGTAGAGCATTGCTACAACAAATACTAAAAATGTGGAAATGGCTTTAGAATTAAGCAATGGGTAGAAGCTGAAAGAATTCTGAGAAGCAGGGAAAAAAAGCCAAGATTTGCCTGGACATGCTTTTTAAAATACAGATATTAATGGCTCCCCTGGTGAGACTCAGAAGAAAGTGAGGAAGATGGTAGAGAAAACTAAATACCATCACGAACAGACTGTCAATAAACAGGTGAACTTAACATGTGCTGCTGCTGAGGATTTGGATGGAAAGGAGGAACGTATTATTAGAAACTAGAGGAAAGGGAACCCTTGTTATTTCATGGCAAAGCATAAGTGAATTATGTCCTGCAGTTATGTGGAAAGCAGAACTTGTGAACTATAAACTTGGATATTTAGACAAGGAGATTGGCAAGCAAACTGTTGAAGGTGCAACCTGTTTTTCTCTTACTGGTTATAGGAAAATGGGAGAGGAAAAAAGTACCAAATGAAAGAATGCTGTCAGATCACCATCATACAGACAAGAAACAGGCTGATAAAAAGGTGCTGCCTTTCCTTGAAAAGAAAGGATGAAAATTGAAGGGCGGAGTCCAGAGGCCACAAAGTAAAGCATAGTCACCAAGAGTGTTCGTAGGCCTTGAAACCTAACGTAGTTTGCAAAGTGTATGGGACCGAATACGCAGGCCTTTTTCTTTCCACTTTATCCCTTTTTGAATGAGAATGACTATTACTGATATCCTGATATTTCTGAACTGTGGTGTTGGAGAAGACTCTTAAGAGGCCCTTGGACTGCAGAGAGATCAAACCAGTCAATCCTAAAGCAAATCAGTCCTGAATACTCACTGAAAGGACTGATGTTGAAGCTGAAGCTCCAATACTTTGGCCACCTGATAAGAAGAACTGACTTACTGGAAAAGACCCTGATGCTGGGAAAGACTGAGGGCAGGAGGAGAAGGGGACGACAGAGGATGAGATAGTTGGATGGCATCACCTACGCGATGCACATGAGTTTGAGAAAGCTCTGGGAGTTGGTGATGGACAGGGGAGCCTGCCGTGCTGAGGTTGATGGGATTGCAAATAGTCAGACACGACTGAGTGACTGAACTGAACTGATGCCTGTTTTATAAGCTGTGCATTCTTACTATATTCTGGGAGCAGATAATGTGTTTTATAGTTTCACAGATAAAAAGAAATTTGGTTCCAGTATAAATTATATGAAGATTCTCACCCATACCAGAAGTAGATTCTGAGATCTGGATGAGATTTCAGGTGTTCAGTTGATGCCATAAGGCGCTGAGACTTTAAGGAGATCAAACCAGTCTGATTTGATTTCCTAAGGAAACCAAACCTGAATATTCACTGGAAGGACTGATGCTGAAGCTGAAGCTCCAATACTTTGGTCACCTGATGCGAAGAGCCGACTCATTGGAAAAGACCTTCCTTCATGCTGGGAAAGATTGAGGGCAAGAGAAGAAGAGGGCGACAGAGGATAAGATGGTTGGATGGCATCACCACCTCAATGGACATGAGTTTGAGCAAACTCCGGGAGACACTGGAGGACACCAAAGCCTGGCGTGTTGCGGTTCACGAGGGTGTAGAGTTGGACACGACTTCGTAACTGAATAGCAACAACTGTTTTTGCACGTGGGACGGACATGAATCTTTGGGAGCCAGAGGGCAGATTACAGTAGACAGAATAACAGTCCCCAAAGATGCCCATGCCCCCAGTCCCTGGAATCTATTAGCATGTTATCCTGCAAAACAAGGAACTTTGCAGATGTGATTCAAGACTCAGCTTCAGATAAGTCTGTTATCCTGGATTATTGGGGTGGGCCCAAAGTGATCACAAAGGTCCTTACAGGTGAAGGAGGGAGACAAGAGAGTCACGCTACATGAGAAAGCCTCCACTAGCCACTGCTGGCTTTGAAGATGAAGACGAGGCCATAAGCCAAAGAAAGCAGGTAGTCTCTCTAGACAGAGGTTGGATTCTCTCCCACAACCTCCAAAAAAAAGCAGCCCTAACAACATCTTGACTTGAGTTTGGTATAAGGCTCTGACCTACAGAAATGTAAAGGTAACAAACTGTGCATTGTTTTAAGCCACTAATTTTGTGGTAATGAACGTTCATTTTAAAATTATTTTTGTCTCATTTCTGTTAGGATTTTTAGCCCCACTTCTGTTAAAGTTTTAAAGTAGCATTTAACAAATTATAACAGAATGCAGCCTAAGCATTACAAAATCAGGTGCTGTTGACTTCAGCTTATTCAACTCAAATGCCATCTGGGATCCAGTTTCACCAGTGTCACACTCTAGGATGTCAGACACTGGGTCACTACAAGCCAGAACATGTGACCAAAAAATACATGACTTAGAAATATGACAAATACATCAGGTCCTCCCATGTAAATTTGTGGTATACTGAATTTTCCAAGGCAGAGAGAAGTGCATAACAAAATACAAATTAAGATTGTGGTTGGACACTCAATTGTTGTCTTAAAAATCATAGCACTCTTTTCAAGGTTTAAATAACATCTTCCACCACATCCTATAATTTGGGTATCATATTTGAATACAGAGTTCCAAAGAATAGCAAGGAGAGATAAGAAGGCCTTCTTCAGTGATCAGTGCAAAGAAATAGAGAAAAATAATAGAATGGGAAATACTACAGAGATCTCTTCAAGAAAATGAGAGATACTAAGGGAACATTTCATGCAAACATGGGCTCAATAAAGGACAGAAATGGTATGGACCTAACAGAAGCAGAAGATATTAAGAAGAGGTGGCAAAAATACACAGAACTATACAAAAAAGATCTTCATGACCCAGATAACCATGATGGTGTGATCATTCACCTAGAGCCAGACATTCTGGAATGTGAAGACAAGTGGGCCTTAGGAAGCATCATTATGAACAAAGCTAGTGGAGGTGATGGAATTCCAGTTGAGCTATTTCAAATCCTGAAAGATGATGCTGTGAAAGTGCTGCACTCAATATGCCAGCAAATTTGGAAAACTCAGCAGTGGCCACAGAACTGGAAAAAGTCAGTTTTCATTCCAATTCCAAAGAAAGGCAATGCCAAAGAATGCTCAAACTACTACACAATTGCACTCATCTCACACACTAGCAAACTAATCCTCACAATTCTTCTAGATAGGCTTCAACAGTATGTGAACTGTGAATGTCCAGATGTTCAAGCTGGATTTAGAAAAGGTAGAGGAACAAGAGATCAAATTGCCAACATCTGCTGGTAGAGGAACAAGAGATCAAATTGCCAACATCTGCTGGATCATGGAAAAAGCAAGAGAGGTCCAGAAAAACATCTACTTCTGCTTTATTGACTACGCCAAAGCCTTTGACTGTGTGGATCACAACAAACTGTGAAAAATTCTTCTACAGATGGGAATACCAGACCTGCCTCCTGAGAAATCCGTATGCAGGTCAGGAAGCAACAGTTGGAACTGGACATAGAACAGACTGGTTCCAAATAGGGAGAGGAGTGTGTCAAGGCTGTATATTGTCACCCTGCTTATTCAACTTATATGCAGAGTACATCATGTGAAATGCCAGGGTAGATGAAGCACAAGCTGGAATCAAGATTGCTGGGAGAAATACCAATAACCTCAGATATGCAGATGATGCCACCCTTATGACAGAAAGCAAAGAGGAACTAAATGGCCTCATGATGAAAAGTGAAAGAGGAGAATGAAATAGTTGGCTTAAAACTGAACATTCAGAAAATTAAGATCATGGCATCTGTTCCCATCACTTCATGGTAAATAATTGGGGAAACAATGGAAACAGTGACAGACTTTATTTTGGGGGGCTCCAAAATCACTGCAGATGGTGACTGCAGCCATGAAATTAAAAGCAGCTTGCTCCTTGGAAGCAAAGCTATGACCAACCTGGACAGCATATTAAAAAGCAGAGACTTTACTTTGCCAACAAAGGTCTGTCCAGTCAAAGCTATGGTTTTTCCAGTAGTTATGTATGGATGTGAGAGTTGGACTGTGAAGAAAGCTGAGTGCCAAAGAATTGATGCTTTTGAACTGTGGTGTTGGAGAAGACCCTTGAGAGTTCCTTGGAGATCCAACCAGTCAATGCTAAAGGAAATCAGTCCTGAATATTCACTGGAAGGACTGCATGGAGATCCAACTGCATGGAGATCCAACCAGTCAATGCTAAAGGAAATCAGTCCTGAATATTCACTGGAAGGACTGATGCTGAAGCTCCAATACTTTGGCCACCTGATGCAAAGAACTGACTCTCTGAAAAGACCCTGATGCTGAGAAAGATTGAGGGCGGGAGGAGAAGGGGATGACAGAGGACCAGACGGTTGGATGGTTTTGCCAACTCAATGGACATGAGTTTGAGGAGGCTCCGGGAGTTGGTTATGGACAGGGAGGCCTGGCATGCTGCAGTCCATGGGGTCGCAGAGTCAGACACGACTGAGTGACTGAACTGAACTAATTTTCTATCACTGATAAATTAATTTCATGTTCTTTATAGCTAAGAGTCCAAAAATAAAGAGTAAAAAAATGAGATCTAGGTTTAATAAAAGAAAATTCTTTAAGGAATAATACTACACTATAACAACATAAAAGACCCTCCTCAGGTATCCATTGTCATTTTCTTGAATTTACCTAACGTGTCAAATAAACATAATGACTGTGAAAAGTTCTTATTAAAAAAAAATTATTAAACCAATCAACTTGCTTTTAGGTACCATGCACTTATTTGGTTGTCATTTACTTTTACTGTTTCCTTTCTGTTTACATTCCCATCAATACTAAAAATGGCAAAGTATAAGGTTTATATTCCAGGTGAATTCTAGTCCTACACAAGATATTAACATAATTAAGAACTAAATATGGACTTGACAAAATAAAAGGGTTGTCAGGACGACTTACAAAGATCCTGTTCCTGAAGTCTCACAATAGTTTGGGAAGCGGACAGGGCATAAAGCGAAATCATGCTGGAAGCCAGAGTGCAAATATGCTTCACCATATGCCAAGCATTCCTCTTTGGAGAAGAATGGTGCCCTGAGGAAAAGAGCGCAAGGACAGGGGGAAGCTAGGTCTACAAGAAAGCTTCTATTTTACAGGCAAAGGAGACGTCAAGAATGGTTTTCTGGAGTTAGCATGATACCTACTGTAGGCTAGAGGTGAATGAAGAGCAAAGGCAGGAAAGTCTACTGCAACTGGGCTGCCAGAGGCAGAGCAGAACCTGAACTATAAAAAATGAGAATGAAAAAGAGAAGATACAGAAACATCAGCACTTTCAAAACACACATCACCACCACCTGTGGCTTCTATTACAGTAACTGCTAATATAAAGCAGGTGAGGAAGAGAGAAACAACCTCTGTTGAAATACCAGATCCACTCACTCACTCAAGGAACTTTCTGACATCTGAGATCCTGAGCCAACTCTAAGGAAATAGCTAAAGCAATGCAAAATCAGAAGTCCTGCAATGCCATAATTTCTCAACTAGAGGAGTCACGGGAAAGTTTAAAGAAAGCAAAGCGATGAACAGTATAGTTTCTCAAATAGCTCGTGGGTGGCAGGAATGGAAAAATATTCACCAAGTAGAAGAAATGCAGTTCCTCACCTCATTTTAAGAAGCTAAAGGAGATAAAAGGTGTGGATTTGTATTTGTTTGTTTGTGGGGATGACTCTGGTGGAGGGAAGGATAATGGGTGGAGTGAGAATAACAGCTCAAAGTTTCAGAATCAAATAATTTTAAAACAATTTGTACAAATTTTATTGGCATATTTTCTACCCTCATATATCATTGAAAATTATCATAAAATATGTAATAAGTACCCATATGTACAATATAGTCTCACTGAAACAGGTTTAATGATGATGGTAAGTCATAACATCCTCAAAGATACAACAATAAGATTTTCCCTTGAGACAGTCACATATAATGGAAAGAAAACTTTCATTATTAAAATAAGTTTCTTTAGGATTACCACTCTAATACTAAAGCCTGAAAGCTAAATCTAAAAGGTCGAACCATTTAAACCCTGACCTAATTTTCTTTAGGTCAATTAGACTAGGTCCTCTGTTTTGTAAGGCCTAATTCACTGCTCCTAGTAAGGACAGTGAAATACCTCCGAGTTTAAAATACACACATTTGTTCCCAATAACATAGACATCCAGTACCAAAATCTTTTTACTGATGTGTCTTATACCTGAATCTCTCAACCACATGTCTAAAATATAATTCTTGCCTTAACAAAAAATGAAATATAATGGACTATTTACTACACCATCTTAAAGGTACCTTAGGTGCTTTATGCCTTAAAAAAAAAAAAATCATTTGATGAGAAAAAGAAATAGAAAGAAAGCCTGATGTAAATGGAATTGACATTGGTTATAGGTTACCTAGACACCATTTTACATTTCTAGATGATTCAGTTGCTGCGTTTTACATGGAATGATTTAATTGAGCTCTTTACACACTAAGAACTAAAAAAAAAAAAAAAATCCCCAAAAGAACCAAAGGTCAACACTTTACTGCTAAAGTCAAACTAGGAAAAAGAAATATTTTTTCAAACATTCCAAGAATAAGCCAACATTCTGTTTAAAGGAACTAGAATGTTGGAATTCTGGGCAAAAGGGTAGAGGGTAGGATGGGAGTAAGACAGACAAGGAGGAATGTTGGGCCAATAATATGATGCTGTGATGGGATTTCTACAGAGAAAGGGTGTGGGAACAGCACAAGACTAAAGCTAGAAAAGAGAGCTGAAAAAATTTAGCTACCTAAAGATTTTAAGTCATTTTGAAAGCTTTCTAATGTTATTGGTATGGAGAAACAAAACTCCTTAATTTCTTCTGAAAATCATAACTCTGCTACACCTCCCTCAGAGCTCTCACTACAGTTCATGGTAGAGATCCAAATTCAGGTTCTACCCTACAAATTCAGTATATATTTTTCAGTCTAGAAGAGCCACTCTCAGCTGAGATTAAACTTGCCCCTAGGGCATGTTTGGGAGATACCTGAGACATTAGTTGGAGGCCAAAGATTCTGCTAAGCTTCCTGTAAGGCACAACACAGCTTGCACAACAAAGAGATACTCCATCCAAAATGCCAATAGTGCTAAGTTTGAGAAATACTGATCTCTTCTGAATATAAGCAAACACCAACTCCTTGGGCCCTTATCCTTGTCCATTTCTAACAGACATCTATTTAAAGCATATTACCATACCAGAGGACTCATTTTTCAAGCCTTTAAACAAACATGGTGGATGGCTGACTCAAACTGAGCGTCACACAATACACTGAAATAATACATCAGAGCAGGAGTGCACAAACTGCTGGAAGAGAACTTTTCAATCCTTTTTCCATTTTTGTCTCAAGCACATTCCATTTGAAAGAGGAGCACCTATATGTTTCCATACCAAGGTATGTTCCTTCTGTGTTCAAGATACTAAAAATATATTGCCTTCCTAAAAAGACTATTTCTTTTTAATGTAAAAACTTAGGTAAACAGTATGAACTGAGAAAGATTTACTTTGGGTAGGGGGAGGTGTGGAAAAACCACCAGGTCTCTAAAATGCAAAGTTATTTCACAGTTTACTTGTAGAATGACTCGGATCATTATTACTTTTAGTCATGCCAAGTTTGCAGCTTCTAAGCCTACTAGTAATGGAGAAAAAACCCCACCATTTTTCCTGCAGTCATTAAACCAATGAAACAGAAGCTTACTGAAAATAGGCTTGTGCAATAGTATTTATTTTATTATAACTGTTACAAAAATAAAAGCAGTCGCTGCAGTGCAAATAAAGATTCTAAGAAATCTTTCACCTACTTCGCTACCTATAGGTAGGGTGGTGTGGTGTGTTTGCGGGGCGGGGCAAACAAAAGAAAATCCTAACTCACACATCAAAAATCTTAAACTGTGAATATTTTCCAAATGTATCCCTCAATCAAAATCCTGGATTACTGTTTTCACGTTCCCTTCCTTCAAACAACTGGAAAAGACCTCCGCAGAGCGTTTCACCACCAGAACAATACTAAGAACAAATAAAAGCCTTGCATCGACCTGGCAAATCTCATTCATCAGAAGCCTTGGCAGCAGAGGAGAATCCTGTTGTCCCGTGTGACCCATTCACACCTTTCACATCGGTTTTACTGAAGCCAATGTTACCCAACTTTGGTGGTTCCCATGTCCCCACAGTATTAAAAAAATCCAGCATCCAGCATAGCCTACTTCCCCTGTAATCAGTGCTTCTTTAACCCTTACTGAGTCGCCATAAGAAGTTCACCAAAAAGACATAATTCAACCCTAAGGAGGCCCCACAAAAGGTGCACTGATTTCACAAAACGTGGCACTCTTGACATCCTCGAGGAAACCACAACCGCGATACGATGCCTTGTACGCAGGGTTTTAGCGCGGGGGGGGTGCTTTTCTTTATTTTTCGTGAATGCCCTTTCATTTTCATAAAGCTGAGCTAACTTAAAAGAAGGGGGCTTCCCTGCGAACCGCTCCTGGGCTCCTGGTGAAATTTCACACCAGGCACGCGAGTGAAGTCTTGCCGCGCCACCGGCGAGTTCTCCGCGGCCAAGGGAGCAAAGAGAAAGGGAGGAGAGGGGCCCCCGCCTCAGCTCTGCGCCGCACAAGCTCGCGCTCCGAAACCATCCTCGGACCCTACACGATGCGCCCTCCGCCGCTTTGGCACTTCCCCTCCGGGTTTCCCAACCCCAAAGAGCCCAGCACAGCCGCGCACGGCTCTGCCGCCCGACCCCCGGGTTCCAGGCCCACCAGGCTCCCAACCGGGCCCGGCCGCTCTTACCGAGCAGCAGCAGCTTGACCTCGCGCGCCGCCTTCTCGCCATCCTCGCGGAGGTTCCGGTCGATCATCTTACTCCGCTCCACCGCCGCCTTGTCCTCGGCGCTCAGCGTACAGCCCATTGTGCCAGGAGCGAAAGCTGGCTGCCGCTCCCTCGAAGTCCGGCGCGCTGCCTCGAAACACAGGTGAATTCTTTCTTTCTGGATGCAGGCGTTCGAATTCCTCCTGACGCCGGCCACGCCACCCCTACCTCCTTCCGAAACTGAGCGAGGGCAGCGCTCTCTGCCGAAGGGCGAGCAGCAGCGCGCAGCTCTTTTCTACAGTCAGGCTCTACTCCTCGCCTCCCTAGGCGCCCCCTAAGACCAGGTTCCTAGGCTCTGGGAACAGCTACCAGCGGCCTCCTACTGGTGGCCGCGCTGCAGCCTCTAAGAAGCCCAGCTCGGCGAGGCGTCCGCGCGCCGCCGCGTCCCCGCCCCTGCCCGCCCCGCCCGCCGCCCCGCGACCACTCCCAGAGCGCGCGCCCGCGCACGAGCCCTCGGACCTCGCCCCCTCGGATGAGCGCGCGCGCCCGCGCTGCCGCGGACCCCGGCGCCGCACAGCCCGCGAGGGCCGGCCACCCGCGCGCGCGCCCCTGGGAAGCGCCCCCGGAGCCCCAAACCTCTCGGAGAATTCCCCTACCTGGCTTCCTACTCGAGAGTGTGATAATTTCTTCCCGTTTACTCACACCCAGGGATGTGTGCGGACCTGCCCCTTGGGGTGCGGGTGGGAGAGCTGCCAAAGTTGGAAACCGAAAAAAAACCAGTCCTGGGCGTTTGAGCATGCCCAGCTCGGGCGGGCGCGCGAGGGTTTTCAAAATGCAAACCCGTGTCAGCTGGCCTTCATGGCGGTGGGAGATAGAGCGAGCTGGTTCGGGAATGGAGCCATGGAGAAAGCAGAACAGGTCAACTGCGGAACAGAAAAGTCCGGGGAGGACAAGAGGTCAACTTTCTTCCTTTTTTTTTTTCCTTCTCTCCTCCCTCCTACCATCCATTTTCACGTTCCTTTCCACAAGCAGAAAACATTTTGAAGGATTTCCTCAAACCTGAGAAAATGTGAGACAAAGAATCAAAGAGTATATTTTTAAAATAAGAACCAACACACCCACACAAACCTGCTCCTCACCGTAACTGACCTCCTCTGGGACTACATAGAAGCTTCCAAGCCAAGTTCTGCACCAATATTCATGACCATGTTAGTAAATAAGAAGCCAGTGGGCATGTCATTCCTTATTGCAGGCTTTGGCTTCCTCACCCATAAAATGAGATGGAATTGATCCACACTATCCTCCATCCTTCCAGCTTTACCTGGTCTGGGGGAATCTGTGGGCATTGGAGGCATCTCACCATTGATGAATTCCATGTCATCAATGAGCATAGGTTTAAGATCTGGTCTCTGTCACTTGCACTACTACACTTTTCCTTACAGATATCACAGGAAATGTTGGTTGATTATAAGATTGGGTTGGTAGCAAAGAAAAACGTCTTCTTTGATGTGTTATATTAGGAAATTGCTCTAAACCAAAGAGCAACCATCTATAAGTCTTGTTTTCTAAAAATAAAAAGTTTGTTAAAAAAACTGGGCTTGAATTTTCCAAGAAGGTAAGGCTGAGCTGATGCTACAGGAAGGATAGCCTTAGAGTGGGTCTCCTAAGGAAGGCCTGGGGCCTGGGGCCTGGGAGAGATTGCCAGTTTCCTCCTAATTGGACATGCCCTTTCCTGTTCTGCAGTAGTCAAACATGCCAGGCTCAAGAACTGCCATTTCAAGAACTGCCTCAACTTTTCCTATGGTCTTTTGTAAGATACCAGCAAAAAGGAGCAAGCTTTGAATTATAATGAATCATCTTTACCCTCTTTGTATTTCTTGGCAGTCTAAATGTTGATGTTCATCAGAAACTCTGGAATTAAAGTTGACAAAGTGAGTTTTCAACATAGTGTTTGCATATTTCCATTTTGTATTATCTGTGAGTCTTTCGATTGAAGCATCTTAGCACACATCAGTGTGTGCTAACAATAGGAATTTATTTCTCACAGCTCTGGAGGCTGGGAAGTCCAGGATCAAAGTACCATCCAATTTAGTTTCCTGTTGAGGACTCTGCTTCTAGATTTCAGATGGCTACCTTCTTCTGTGCTCTCACCTGTAGAGAGAAAGAGCTCTAATCTCTCTAACTCTTCTTATAAGGACATTAATCCCATCATGGGACCCCCTCACCCATAACCTGCCAAAGGCCCCGCCTCCAAATTCTGTCATACTGGAGTGAGGGCTTCAACATGTGAGTGGCAGGGGCAGGGACACAAACTTTCACTTCATAACAGAGTATGTTTTGTTTAAGAGGAATAACCAGTTAAAAGAGTTAAGTGCAAAGTATATGATGGAAATAAAGGATTTTACTTAACAAAACAAATGGGCTTCCCTGGTAGCTCAGAGGGTAAAGTGTCTGACTGCAATGCGGGAGACCCGGGTTCAATCCCTGGGGTGGGAATATCCCCTGGAGGAAGAAATGGCAGCCCACTCCAGTACTCTTGCCTGGAGAATTCTATGGACAGAGGAGCTTGGTGGGCTACAGTCCATGGGGTGGCAAAGAGTTGGACACGACTGAGCTACTTCACTTCATTTCACCTAACAAACCGTGTTACCAGCAAGAGGATTTTGTTAGTAGTCCAGATATAAGGTGATAAAAATCATTCAAATTAATAATTTACATAATTATGACATTGAAAAACATGATTCAACAACCTCATCAAGCAGGTGGGACAGATAGTATCAACTCATTTACTTTATAGAGAGTGAAACTGAAATACAGAGGTTAAAGCAATCTACTTCAGAGTACTGTTTTACCTTCTGGCCATCATGTTTTAAACAACTATACTAAGATATGATTCACACTGCATTTATTTTATCTGCTAAAAGTATATAATTCAATGGCTCTAGTATTCTTGCAGAGTTGTGTGGCCATCACAACAATCAATTCTAATAGAACATTTTCATAACCCCCAAAAGAAACCCCATGCCCTAAAGCCATTATTCCCCCAATCTTTCCACTGTCCCTCCTACCCCCAGTCCTAGGCAACCAATAATCTACTTTCTGTCCCTATAGATTACCCATTCAGGACATTTTATATAAAAGGAATCATATACATGGTCTTTTGTCACTGCCTTCTTTCACTTAGTATAAAATTTTCAAGGATCATCCATGTTGTAGCATGTTTCATACTTCATACTTTTTTTTTACTGCTGAATAACAACTTATGATCACATGTTAAGAGAATTAGAGACAATGTTAAAAGACGAAATGGGATACATTCAGCTGAGAGCATCTAGGTCTTAAAGTAACTCCAAACTGTGTCATAAGGAATAATCAAAGAAACTGGGGATATTTAATGCAGCAATGAGAAGATACAAAATGGCATGATAGTTCTTTATGAATGACTGAAGAAATGTCATAAACCAGAGGCAACAGACATTTTCTGTCTGGATTCAAGGTGGTAGATTTAAGAACTATTGGAAGAAAGCCAATAAATTGTACCTTGAAGTGGAAAAAAAAAAAAAAAAGTGGATAATTTCCCCCAAAGGAAATAAGGAACCTCAGAAATTCATTTATATTCAACTAAGATGTAAAAGCGACTTCACTTTCACTTTTCACTTTCCTGCATTGGAGAAGGAAATGGCAACCCACTCCAGTGTTCTTGCCTGGAGAATCCCAGGGACGGGGGAGCCAGGTGGGCTGCCGTCTATGGGGTCGCACAGAGTCAGACACGACTGAAGCGACTTAGCAGCAGCAGCAGCAAAATGTAAAAATCTAGACTGGGTGATCTAGAAGATCTAGAGAGTGATGCCTTTGAAATCCCTTACAGCCTTGTGATTCCATATCATTCAGAAGTTGAATTAGTGTGAGAACTGATATTAAAATTCAGAAACTCCTTCTGGCCTCCAACTTCCTTTCTTACTCATCCTGCCATCAATACACAAGCAAAAGTGGGAAAGGAGAGTTTGTGTGAGACATGTTGGCTTAGTGTGTGGATGGATTAGTGTGAGGATATGGAGGAACCAAAGAAGGAGAGAGTCAGGACAATCTGATGTGTATACACACACACACACACTCACACACACGGCACCAGGGTAAGAGGAGACAAAAAGAGACAATAGAAAAGGCAGTGTGTATCTTTGTCTAACTAAGTTGGAAGCAGATGTGACATGTGGACACATTTCCATTGTTTACATTGAGAGTTCTGCTAAGAAGAGTCTGGTTTGGGGACAGGTTATACACACAGAATAGAGGGGTTAGCATGGCATCCATACCTGTCTATAGTTAGAGATAGAAAAACCCCAAAACAAAACCATTTTTATTAGAGATGTGAGAATCTGGGCAAATATTGAAATATGAGAGCTCATGGAATAATTACTGAAAGACTCTAAAAGACAAGCAGCACCCTTTGGTTTGCAACTTACAGCACCGTGGGGCAGAGAAAATGATAACGTAAGGCCATCGTCTCTGCGTAGAACATACTGCTGCTCAGGCACCAGCGCGCTGATGAACTGAAAGCTTACAGAGACAGCACTTGGGTATGGATGTTCACATGCTGCCAACGGGCACTGCGCTACTGGCAACACTCAGGCTCCCCCGCTTAGCTTCACAGACAGTGGCCATGACAGAAAGGAACGGGAAAAGAAGAGGGAAAACATGAGAGAAAAGAGGCAGTGACTTCAACCAACAGACTGATTTGTGAGCACATGTGAACATGATGCCAATTAGGACACTTAATTTCTTACTGAAGAGGGTACATCTTGAGTCATTGTCCATGAGGCCAAGGGCATTGAGGAATATAACAGTGCATAAGTAAAGGTGGAAGATGTTTAAGAAAAAAAAAGAGAGAGGTAATAGAGTATTTCAAATGCATCGAAAATACTCCCAGGGACAAGAATAAAGAAAAGAGAATTGGAAATAGTATTATGGTAGAAGACACTCTAAGCAGGTAATCAAATAACCTTGGAGCAATTCAAAGCTCTATTATCAACTAGGTATCTGTCTTTGAAAGTCCCTTAACTAATATGCTTTAAAATATCCCTACCTATAAAAGTGAGTATGTTGAATCTGATCATCAGCAAGATCCCAATAATCCTGGGTTCCTATGAGCCTGTCATTCCAACAGGAGATGGTTGGCAAATGAACTAAAGCACTTTGATGTACTGCAGTGAGTAAGCCATACCATGTAAAATCAAGAAGGAGGAAAATACTGAGAATGCAGAGATTAATGAGGACATTTTCCAGAATGTTTAACCACGAAGAATGGTAGACACATGGGATAGTAGACGGAGAGGTAGGTTTGGGATATGCTATTGTTTCCTTTAAGCCATGACTCTTCTTCCCAAATATTAGGCAGGGATAGAAAAGGAAATTGTTACCACCGCAAGGAAGGAACGTGGCTGTCCCACTTTCTGATCTCTACCTCTGATTTTTCCATCTTATGCTCTCTGAAATGTCATCACCATCAATTCTTCAATCCACCCACCTTCCATCCATTGCCCATATGCTTTATCCCTGTCCCTTATGTCTTGTCGTGTGATCATTTCTCTCCTTAAGCAACTTATGCAACTTGTACCAGGATAATCATTGCTTTGCAGATACCTCCCAGAAAACCACACCATTGAATTCAACAAAAAAACCTCAAATTTCGTTAAATCAACTCCTAGCTTATCTGTGTCTGTACCTGCACAGCAGCTTGACTGGAGGAAAACAGAGTGATCAGCAATTCTGCCTTTCCATTTACTCAGGCCACAAAGCTGGCACCATCTTTGATTCCTCCCTTCCTCTCAGCCCCCTGAGGAAATCCTGTATACTCTGCCTTCATACACTTTTGGCCAAATATCACCATCCACTGATATATCCCAGTTTGAGAGATCGATACAATTTCACAATAGCCTGCTTTCTTGTCCCTTTGTCTCTGCCCCTTATCCCCGCCTATTTTCTACCCAGCAAACAGTCATCCTTTCAGAATGATCATTCTTTACATGGAACTAGCCATCCATTCACTTTCCACCTTACTTAGAGAAAACTCCCACCTCAAGTTCTTATGACGACAAAGATTTGCTGGTTTATCAGGCTCACTTTTTTACACTCAATATTACTTCCTACCATTCTCCTTGCCTTCAGTGATTCAGCCTCACTAACATGCAGGCTACTCTTTGAACTTGCCAAACACACTTGTCATGGGACTTTTGTACTTCTGTTCACCCTGCCTGGAACACTCTTCCTCTAGATATCTGCTTGGCTCATGCATCAGTCCAGTCTCAGTTAAGTGGCATCTTAAAAGGGAGATATATTGCTTACCCACCCACCTGTCACTCTTCATTCCTTGACTATGCACTGCCATTTCTTTATAACTTATCACATCACACGCATATTTTTGTGACTTGTTTACTCCCTGCCTTCTCTCACTAGCACATAAATTCAAAAGAGCAGAGAATTTATCTCTTTAGTTTACTGTTTTATCTCCAATCACTAGCACATAAATGCCCATAGTAAACAAATAAAGAGGAAGAGCTGGATTTAGAGTATAAATCTAACCTTCTGAACCACTGATTCTTTCACTCAACTATTAAAGACCTGTCATGAACCAGATAATGCTCTTAGCACTGGGAGTGAAGTGGTAAACAAGATTTACTATGTTGGGTTAGGGGCAGTGGTAGAAGAGAGATGTTAAATAAGTAGGTAAGCGGAGCAATTAAACATGATACAATTAAAAATAGTTGTAAGTGCTCTGAAGATAAAGAAACAAAGTGTTTTACAAGAGAATACACCAGTTCAGGTCTTCTGAGAAGCAAACTCCAAAACAGGGTTAGGCACAAGAGATTTATTGGGGGAAATGCCTGTGAAGGATAAAGGTGAGATGGGAACAGGAAGAGATGGGGTGAACTTTCAAAGGGGATGCAACTCTGACACCTGGGGAAGGAGAGAGAATTGTGTAGGAAGAGTCTCAGACTATGGTGTGACTCTGAGAAAGTCTTAACCAGGCCTACGGGGCTCCCTTTCCCTACTCCCCAGTAAATACTGCTCATTAGACAAATCCTGCCTTGGGCAGAAACAGCCAGGTCTAGGACCCCCACCTTGCTCTGTCATGGACTTTGGGCAGCCTCAGATGGGAATACTGCAGTGGACCTAAAGATGGGGCAGTTGGAGGTGGCCAGCCAACTACACTCCCCTAAAGTGGGATCCGAGTGTAATGCTCTCACGGCCATAATAGGGAGTTACTCTGACTATTGTAACTAGCAACCAGAAAGTAATTGTTCCTCCAACCAAGGGTTCAGGGGGAATTACTTTCAACTGAGGGTTCAGGGATATCAATCTGAGGAGGTGACCCTTTTGAACAGAGAACTGGAGGCGAAGAGGGAACCCGATTTGGGGGAAGAGGATTCCAGTCTCATTGTAAAGTGCCAGTATTAAGTCCCCAGGATAGAACTGAGGTTGGCCTAATCAAGGAACCCAAAGACTGGTTTGACTGAACCATAAGAGTGAAGGCGGGGGGCGGGGGTGAGAGAGATGGGGGCTGAGAGGGAGATGGGGTCAGATCCTGCAGAGTGGGGCAGACCATGCTTAGGTGGTCAGAATTTACTCTAACTTTATTCTAAATTGGAATTTGTGAGCCTCTGCTAAACTGGATATATCAGCAGATGTGTCTTGATGATTAAATAACATCAAGGATAACACAGTTCCTGGCACATCATATGCTCCTAATTATTGTACTTTTTCTTTCTGCTTTGTCAGACCCAAGAGTTTAAGTATTTCACTCTTATATGAAACAAAAGATTAGGTGGAGAGAACAATTGAGGATGCTGAGGGCCAAGATGAGGGTTTGAGTAAGATCTAGAGAGAAGAAATTACAGAATAGTAAAATTCATGATATAGTGTCTATTTGTATTTTGGTGGACAATGCTAAATGATTTGGTTTTTGTGCTTCCTATTTGCCTTGTCTTCTCCTGCTTCTTAAATTGCATGCTTCTGTTCGTGAGAATAAGCCTAAGAATGAGGTCATGTCTTTTTTTGTTTTTTCCCCTCACATTTATTTGTGTGACCTGACCAAAATTTCAACATGCTATTCTAAAAAAGGATCGAGCAAACCTTGGGCCAAGCTTGAAGCATAAGCGAGCTTCTTCTTAAAGAAAGCCACCTGGCTTTATTAAAGTCTACGTGTTTATTTACTACATTACATTAAAAAAACAGTTGTATTGATACCTCCCCTGCAGCATTTGCTTCCTGCTTGCTCAGCTGTTTTTCTTCCCGGTAGCTCTCTCTTTAAACTGTGAAACCCGCATGTGTGTGTCTTATTCAGCTCAGCAGGAACTGCAACAGAAGGGTTGATCAGGACTGGAATTAGGAGCCAGGCCAAGGGGATTCAGGGAAGCACTGAGTGCTTTTCTGTCCCAATTACTGGTAACAGCAATATTATTTCAAATCATGGTAATAAAGAGGTTAGCAAACATTTGTTGAATATACCAACATGTTATTAGGCTATATATGGATTAGGGGCTAAAAAGGACAAAATATGATTTATATTAACATATTAAGAAATGAGTTCTTTGTAAGAGTTCAGGGTCACTGAATGGGGGAGGGGGCGGGAAAAAAAACATGTATGAAGAACTTTAAGGCATGAAATTTTCAAGGTTTTCCATACATACAACCACAGTAAAACAGAGTCAATTAGTTAGTGCTAAAGATCAGACTTTGTCTCCTGTCTGAATAGTGACTGGTATAAAATATATGTATTGGCAGAAAATCTCTGGTCACTGTTTCCTGCGCCTGGCCTATCCTTACCCCCTTTATTCCCAGCTCACTGTTGCTATAACCCTAACATCCAGGAAGAAAAATTCAATCACTCAGGAACACAGCATGAGGGCTGGTACACTGGTTTCCTCCTAGGGACTCATGCTCCCCTTGCATGACCTGTTTCTAATCCTCGTGGGGTGGGCAGATGCAGTCCTGGCCTCAGCAAAGCTTTTCTCTGTCCTTTGATGCACTCTGGGTGGGTACGTGGGCTCAAGGTCTGCCTGGGGTACACCGTTTTGCCCAAGCAAGCTAAGTGTGTTGGCCCGCAAATATTTAATATCTGTTGACGGAGAAGTGCTGCTTAGTTCTCAGGCTTCCACCACAAGTTCACCCTCATCCTTTAACCAAAGCTCTCCTTGGGTCACCCAGGGCTACACAGCTGCTTGCAGAGTGGCGCTTTGATTCACAAAATGCTTGTGTTCTTTTCCTAAACAGCTCCTTCTGGACACCTGGCTGAGGAAGAGTGTTTATGTTGGTGGGACACCTTCAAAGCATTTCTTAGTCCTTGAAAGTAAAATTCAAAACTTCTTTTTCAGGGCTTTCCTGGTGGTCCAGTGGTTAAGATTCTGCCTTGCAATAAATGCAGGGGACACCGCTTGGATCCCTGGTCTGGGAGGATCTCACATGCTGCAGAGCAGCTAAGTCCGTGCACCACAACTATGAAGCCTGTGCTCTAGAGCCCATGAGCTGCAACTGCAGCCAGAGAAGCCACCACAATGAGAAGCCTGCACATAGCAACAGAGTAGCTCCCACCGACTGCAACTAGAAAAAGCCTGCATGAAGCAACAAAGACCACTACAACCAAAAGCTTCTGCACAACAGAGGAAACTATAAGCAAGGTGAAATGACAGCCTTCAGAATGGGAGAAAATAATAGCAAACGAAGCAATGGACAAAGAATTAATCTCAAAAATATACAAGCAACTCCTGCAGCTCAATTCCAGAAAAATAAAAGACCCAATCAAAAAATGGGCCAAAGAACTAAATAGACAATTCTCCAAAGAAGACATACAGATGGCTAACAAACACATGAAAAGATGCTCAACATCACTCATTATCAGAGAAATGCAAATCAAAACCACAATGAGGTACCATCTCACGCCAGTCAGAATGGCTGCAATCCAAAAGTCTACAAGCAATAAATGCTGGAGAGGGTGTGGAGAAAAGGGAGCCCTCTTACACTGTTGGTGGGAATGCAAACTAATACAGCCACTATGGAGAACAGTGTGGAGATTCCTTAAAAAACTGAAAATAGAACTGCCATATGACCCGGCAATCCCACTGCTGGGCATACACACTGAGGAAACCAGAATTGAAAGAGACACATGTACCCCAATGTTCATTGCAGCACTGTTTATAATAGCCAGGACATGGAAGGAACCTAGATGTCCATCAGCAGATGAATGGATAAGAAAGCTGTGGTACATATACACAATGGAGTATTACTCAGCCATTAAAAAGAATACATTTGAATCAGTTCTAATGAGGTGGATGAAACTGGAGCCTGTTATACAGAGTGAAGTAAGCCAGAAAGAAAAACACCAGTACAGTATACTAACGCATATATATGGAATTTAGAAAGAAGGTAACGGTAACCCTGTATGCGAGACAGCAAAAGAGACACAGATGTATTGAACATCTTTTGGACTCTGTGGGAGAGGGCAAGGGCACGATGATATGTGAGAATGGCATTGAAACATGTATAATATCACATGTGAAATGAATCGCCAGTCCAGGTTTGATGCATGACAGGGTGCTCGGGGCTGGTGCATTGGGATGACCCAGAGGGATGGGATGGGGAGGGAAGTGGAAGGAGGGTTCAGGATGGGGAACACATGTACACTCATGGTGGATTCAAGTCAATGTATAGCAAAACCAATACAATATTGTAAAGTAAAATAAATTAATTAAATTAATTTAAAAAAGTAAAAAAATATAATAAATCTTAAAAAATTTTTTTTTCAGAAGTTCATCAGATTATTAAGAATCCTTTTACTTAACATAAAGTAGCTGACAGGAAATTTTGGAGAGCATAGGAAAACACTGAGAAGGACAATGTAGCAATGGAAGCAGTGACTGCAGCGGTTAGTGCTCATTTTGAGAGTGATTTTATTATCACATTATTTATTACACACAACTAGAAATGTGATGTGGTTGGGATATAATCTACATATAAAAATCAGCATTTTAAAGTGTACCATTCAATAGTTTTTAATTTATAAAATTGTACACCCATTACCACTAATTTCAATACACTTTTATGATGCCAAAAAAAAGAGTCCTCACACCCGTTAGTAGTCATTCCCAATTCCCTACCCACCCCAGCCCTTGTTGTTGTTATTTAGTTGTTAAGTTGTGTCTGACTCTTTTGCCACTCCATGGACTCTAGTCCACCAGGCTCCTCTGTCCATGGGATTTTCCAGGTAAGAATACTGGAGGGTGTTGCCAGGGATCAAACCCTTATCTCCTGTGTCTCCTCCATTGGAAAGTGGATTCTTTACCACTGAGCCACCAGGGAAACCCCAGCTCTTGGCAACTACTAATCTAATTTCTGACTCTGTATTTGCCTATTTTAGACATTTCATAAAAATGGAATCATAAACATATGATCCTTTGTGGCTGGTTTTTTTATTTAGTATAATGTTTTTAAGTTTCACCCATGGTATAGCCTGTATTAATCTTCATTTCCTTTTTTGTTGATAATATTATTCCATTGTATGGGTATGTCATGTTTCCATTCATCAGTTTTCATCATTTATCATGTTTCCATTCATCAGTTGGTAGACATTTGGGTTGTTTCCACTTTGGGGTTATTGTGAATATTGTTGCTATGAATATTTGTTCATAAGTATTTGTTTGAATACATGTTTTCATCTATCTTCAGCATTCCACTTCACCTAGGAGTGGAATTGCTGGGTCATATGATAACTCTGGACTTCCCTGGTGGCTCAGACAGTAAAGAATCTGTCTGCAATGCAGGAGACCAGGGTCTGATCCCTGGGTCAGGAAGATCCCTGGAGAAGGGAATGGCTACCCACTCCAGTATTCTTGCCTAGAGAATTCCATGGATAGAGGAGCCTGATGGGCTACAGTCCATGGGGTTGCAAAGAGTCAGATATGACTGAGCAGCTAACACTTCATATGATAATTCTATGTTTAACTTGTTGAGCACCTGCCAAGCTGTTTTCCAGAGGGCTTGTACCATTATATTCCTGCCAGCAGTGTGTGACGGTTGATGTGGTTAGTTTTGAAATTTTAACTATCCAGTTCTGCTGCTGACACCAAATCAGGCTTTGTGTGACACTGCAATTTCAAAGAGAACTTAAAAAAAAGGGGGGGGGGTAGAAATTGAGAACATTGTGAACTGCATGGTCTTCCATTACTATTTAGTCTTTTCCTTTCATAATTTTAAGATTCACTTTGTCAAACTATTCTTACTTATAGGCAAAGGGCCATCCTATCACCTACTGTAGTGCTGGTCACAGATTAGGAATTCAACCAGTATATATAAACGAGTAGACAAATGAATAAGAGGTAATCTTGGTGATTTCATTAAAAGCATTAAAAAACATGAAAAGCAGTGTCTTCTTGATTCTTGCCACTAAGGTATACTCACCCCTGTTCTGTTGGTGTCATAACAGTTAAGTTCAGTGCAGTAATATGAGCCTAGGAGTGAAGAAACATACAGGCTTCAATCCTGTCTTGAGACTAATTTGCTATAAGACACTGGATAAATGATTTTTAGCTTCCTCATCAGTTACAGAAATGATATGTTTTAATTACTCAACAAGTTGTTTGGCAGGTCACAGGAAATAACACACTTATAACCCTGACTCAGCTGCTGCCTCCCTGCTCTGGAGATCCGAGGCAGTGTGTGCTCTGCCTCTGCTTCTGCATACATTTCTTCTGTTTCTTACTGATTCCATCCAGACATATTTAATTTACACCACCCCCCGACACACACACACATACACACACTCTTACATCATTTACATAATGTCTATAAAACAGACATAGAAACCAAATTACACAGAGTCAATTAAAAACCACATTAGGTTATTTTTTTTTTCTTAAAGGACTTTTTTGGGTTAGATGGAGGCTGAAGCTTATCCTACCACACAGGAGATTTTTACAAGTTCTTTACTCCATGCAGCTTTGATGCACAGCATGTCTTGGTCTCTTGGCCTCCCTGTGCTCAGACACTTCAGTAGTTTCCAACTCTTTGCGACCCTGTAGCCCGCTAGGCTGCTCTGTCCATGGGATTCTCCTGGCAAGAATACTGGAGTGGGATGCCATGCTCTCCTCCAGGGCATCTTCCCGACTCAGGGATCGAACCCACGTCTCCTGTGTCTTTTTGTCTCCTGCATTGCAGGCGGATTCTTTACCCACTGAGCCACCTGGAAAGCCCTTAACAACGCCTAGATACCACTTATTATCTATTTAAGTCAAATGAGATTGCAATAAAATTCCAATGTGGGACACAGGACACAAAACCCTTCCTGAAATAAGATGATTGAAAAAATGTAACTGTACTGCTCTTAACTAATAGTCTTATGTTTTTATTTATGGAGTAAGTAGCATAACGGATTCAAATTTTAAAAGACTTTTTCTAGCAATGCTAAATATGGTATTATAATTTATTCCCATATAATACCATAAAAGTCTATAATTTTCTCTATATTAGGTTTTAATCTTTTGTTGTCTAGGAACCTGTCAGTGGCCTAAGAACTCTGGAATTTGTAATTCATACAATACTGAATCACTGAACATATATATGGGTTGAGTGGACTCAAAGCTCTTGGAAAACAAGACAGTCCTACTCCATTTATCTTCTCTAATGTGAAGTGTATTAGAAGTTCTCTGGAGACAATGTTGTTACTGATTCTGGACACCTGGAGCAGATCTAACAAGTTGGAACACAAAGGATAAAGACCTCCTTGAACTGGTCTGAGAACCATTCCATTCCACATCCTTCCCTGGGCAAACCCCTGAGGCTGCCCTAGGTGGGTAAATTCTGATGTGTTATCAGAAAAGAGATAACACACACTTTCTCCAGAGGGCTGGTTCAGTATACCTGTCCATGCAGGCTCTTTGTCTTCTTACGTGCTCATAGCATCTTCTAGAGTGAGGCAAAAATAACATATGTAGGCCACAGCTTTTAGCCTCTTAAATCCATGAACTTGTATTCTATTTTTAAAAATAGAAGGGGCTTTCCTGGGGGTTCTCCAGTTAAAGACTCCAAACTTCCAATGCAGGGGGCCCAGGTTCAATCCTTGGTCAGGGAACTGGATCCCACATGCCACAACTAAAGATTTGGCATGCAACTAAAAAGACCCCACATGCTACAACTAAGACCCAGTGTAGCCAAAATAAATTTTTAAAAAAACTAGAAAAATAATTATCATTACTCAAAAAAATAAATAAAAAGACAGTGCTTCATTTATCTAAAATTATTTTTAAAGTGTTCTCGGAGACATGAAATCATCATATAACATATTTTCCGAGAAAATTAGAACCATCTTAAATAGAATTTTAAAACATAATTTATTATTGATATCAATCTTCACAATATGTTATTTACTTTCTGCCTTAATAAACAGAAGGTATGAAACTTAAACTCTCTTTTATTATTCTTAGGAGCATCTTCTATTAGAACAATATGTGGAGGAGTTGGGTAAGGTCATTTGGACCAAATGTCTTCAGACAGCCCTGATGCCCCAGCTTCTAGTCGCTTCTGTCTTGTCTTTGTTCCTGTTCTCATTGTCATGAAAACACTTCTTGTCACTACTTGTGTTCCTCCTGGAACCCCTTGTGACTGATTCTCAATCCATTCTTTCACCCTTAGGTATAATAATCCACTATTACTTTTGCTTTCTGTTATTTTCATTACTTCAATGGTTTTTCTAAAAATTTCTCCTTGCCTTCTTTAACTGCTTTAGAATTTAGCATTGAAGGTATTTGGTCTTTATAACCATGTCTCATATATAAACATTGCTTAAATTATGCCCCTAGCATTGGAGAAGGAAATGGCAGCCCACTCCAGTGTTCTTGCCTGGAAAATCCCAGGGATGGGGGAGCCTGGTGGGCTGCCGTCTCTGGGGTCGCACAGAGTCGGACACGACTGAAGTGACTTAGCAGCAGCAGCATTGTATATAAGAGTGAAAATTTAGAAATCATCTAAATGTTTAGTAATAAAAAAATATATCTAATATTCCACATAGTGAAATACTAAGCACTCAGTCAAATAAACAAAATATAGATCTATATTCACTGACTTCAGAGGATGTTTGTACAATATCACTAATTCAAGGAAGTAGTTTTTAGAAGGATATGTTTTATAAAACCCTACATATGTCTATGTGTATATATATATATATATATAGATGTATGTGTATAAAGTAATATTAAATAGAAGTATAACATAAGCCATGAATGTAATTTAAATTTTTGCCAATTTAAAAAATAAAAATATCCAAAAAATAAAAATAGATTATATTAAAAAAATTCTACTTAATCCATTAGATCCTAAATATTAATATTTTTTCCTCCATCTTTATTTATTTTTTAAATTTTATTTTATTTTTAAACTTTACAATATTGTATTAGTTTTGCCAAATATCGAAATGAATCTGTCACAGGTATACCTGTGTTCCCCATCCTGAACCCTCCTCCCTCCTCCCTCCCCATACCCTCCCTCTGGGTCATCCCAGTGCACCAGCCCCAAGCATCCAGCATCGTGCATTGAACCTGGACTGGCGACTCGTTTCATACATGATATTATACATGTTTCAATGGCATAATCCATAAGAGTTATTACTAAATTTTTTTGCATGTTTTTATGTTGGCTTTAAAAATACAGCATATATTTTACATTTACAGCACATCTCAATTCAGACACTGTATTTTCAATTAAGCAAAACACAGTCACACCAAACAATAAAGTGGTTTTTGAGAAAAATATTTTATACTGTCTCAATTTTAAGCTGAAGCTCTAATACTTTGGCTACCTGATGTGAAGAACCAACCCACTGGAAAAGACCCTCATGCCAGGAAAGATTGAGGGCAGGAGGAGAAGGGGCGACAGAGGATGAAATGGTTGGATGACATCACCGATTCAATGGACTTGAGTCTGAGAAAATTCCAGGAGATACTGGAGGGCAGGGAAGCCTGGCATGCTGCAGTTCATGGGGTTGCAAAGATTCAGACATTACTGAGCAACTAAACAACAACACAAATAAATAAGTAAACTAAAAATTCAGTTCCTTGTTTGCACTAACCATGTTTCAAGTGCTCAATGACCACATGTAGATATCCTGGGAAAATATGGAAGTTATGTAATAAAATATTAGTTGAGGTTTTGACATGTTGATGGGATAGCAGGTATACTTAGATTATTTTTCCTTATATATTTTTCTAAGATTTCTGCAATTATATATACATTTCTTTGTAAGTTTTCAAAAGAGAAAAAATGTGTCTCTCTAAACTTAGTATATTTGTTTTTATTCTCTCAGCTGTGCTGTTGCTCCAGATATTCTTGGATTACTTATATTTTTTGAATTTTCTAGACAATTGAGCATATTGACCATTGAGTTTGGCTTAGATTGTCATGTCATCCAATTTCATGCTCTGACCTTTTTAATATAACAAACATACTTTATAAATAATCTATTCATTTAATTCTACATTTATTCAACAGTTAGCTATCAATCGCTATACAGGGCAAACACTGACCTAGGCTTAAAAAAAAAAAATGAAATTCATTCAGAGTGTTAGTGTCCCTGTTCTCCAGGAGCACCCATTCAAATGAATATTCAAATGGATAAAGAGTGAAGAAGAAACCAAATCAGGACACTTGTCTGGTGGTCCAGTGGTTAAGGAAGATTTCACATTCCTAATGCAAGGTATATGGGTTTGATCCTTGGTTGGGAGAACTAAGATCCCACATGCCAAAAAAAGAGGAAGGAAACCAAATTGGATGTTTTCAGGTGGTGATAGACAGGTGTAGGGCTAAATAAGCAGAGTGAGAAGATAAAGAGTGGTAGGCAGAGGCTACCGTAAATGGTTTGGGGGAGGAGAGGACTCTGCAAAACAGACAATATTTGAGTTGAAATATGAAGGATGAGAATAAGCCAATGGAAGGCTAGGAGTGGAAGGAAGGTCTTTTCCTTCCATAGAAAGGCAATGTGGATACTGGAAGAGCAGCTGACTGAAGAATAGGCTGTTAACTGAGAAGTAACACAAGGGATCTGTATTTGCAGAGGTAAATAGGAGCTTGATCGTATTTGGAAAGATGCTATGGGGAACAATTGGAGAATAAACCAGGCACGAATAATGGAGTGGTTTGCCATTTCCTTTTCCAGGGATCAAACCCACATCTCCTGTGTCTCCTGAGTTGACAGGCAGATTCTTCACCACTAGTACCACCTGGGAAGCAAACAGAGCTCAGAGGTAAAGAATCTGCCTGTCCATGCGGGATACGCAGGTTCAATCCTGGGTCGGGAAGATCCCCTGGAGAAGGAAATGGCAACCCACTCCAGTATTCGTGCCTGGAAAACCCCATGGACAGGGGAGCGTGGTGGGCTATAGTCTCTAAGAGTTGGACACAACTTACAGACTGAACAACAAAAACAGAGAAGAGCAGGGATTGTAAGAAGTTTCTGTGATATTTTAGGCAAAACAATGAAGATGATTTAGGACTGGTGAAGTTCAGAAAGACAACTGACATCTTTTAGATAAATTCAAGACATATTTTACAATTAATTAGACCAACAGGACTTGGTGATCAATTGGATTTATGGATGATGGTATGGAACAGAAAGGAATCAAGTATGATTTTTAGTTTTAAGTTTTTTTTTTTTTCTTGACTTGAATAACTGGCAGAGTCATTGCATAAAGTAGGAGTATAAAATGATATAGCCTCTGTGGAAAACAAAGTGGCAGTTACTCAAAAAATTAAAAAATGGAACTACTATGAATAGAGGAAGAAATAGGTTAGGGGAGAGAATCATCAGCTACCTTTTGAACATTTCCTACCACTTAGGTGTCTAGGAGATGTCAGATAGGCAGGTGAATACATGAGTCTAGACTTCATGAGCCAGGATTCAGACCTAGAGGACATATTTGACGTGGAGAAATAGACCTGCAATGTGGGAAAGCAGGAATACTATCTAAAGCTATGAGGGGAAAAAAAAAAAAAAAGACAACCTGAGACAAAGATGTAGATAATAAAGAGTAAGAGGCACACCAGGACGGCATTTAGTAAGATCTACATCAGAAACAGACCTTGAGGAGATAGTGACGTATGAGGAAAAACTGAAACTCTTAGGTCAAGGAGTCCAGGAGGGAAGGCTTCCATAATAACAGTGTTCCTGTCATGTTGAACATACTGCCAAGGGGCCACGTAGGTTAAATATAGAGAAATTTCTGTTGGAATTGGCAACTCTGAGGTAGCTGGTGACCTTCAAAAGAAGAGTCAGTGGAAGGGAGAATAAAGTCATATATGTGTTGTCTGATGGATGAATTGGAGAAATGAAGTTGGAGAGAGTACATAAAGCCACTAACTAAATATCATTTTCTGGAAAGAGGAGTAGAAAAATAGGACAGTAACTGGAGGAAATGATGAGGTTAGGGAAGGGATTTAAAAATGGAAATAGCAGGGAATTCCCTGGCATTCCAGTGGTTAGGGCTCCATGCTTTCACTGCTGAGGGCATGGATCCAACCCCTGGTCAGGGAACTAAGATCTTGCAAAGTCCCTGGTCAGGGAACTAAGATCTTGCAAACCTCATGATACAGCCTTTTTATCTTTAAGGAACTAGTAGAGAATATCTGTATGCTAATGGAATTACACCAGTACAGAGGAAGAGACTAATGACAGATGAACAGATTGAGGAGGTAGTAGGGAGGAGGCATGGCTGAGGAACTGAAGTCCTTGATAAGCCAAGAGGGGAAGGCGGCCGGTGCCTGCAAGAACAGACTTGATTGGACACTCCGTTCCTACTCCAAGTAGGAGTGCAGAGAAAATGAATAGATTATCTGCTGGGAATATGAGGGAGCCCCCCTGCAGTAACTTTTTTCAGTGAGCAATAAGGTGGAGTGTACCTCAGCTGAGAGTTAAAGACTGTGGGAGAGAAAAGGCAAGTATCACGTGAATGGATGATATGAGCAACAGTGAACTAACTGGGGGCGAACAGGGAACTAACTGGGGAGTGACATTCTCACTAGGAGAAGGAGGGGATGTTTCACAACAGATGCACAACATCTGTTGTACTTTGATGTCATAATGAATGGGTTACTTTTCAAGATCTGAGGATGAGAGTATCAAGTAATATGACTCACATATTTTTAAAGGTTTAGGAAAATAAAGTCCTATGATCAGTCCTGGGTGTTCACTGGAAGGACTGATGTTGAAGCTGAAATTCCAATACTTTGGCCACCTGATGTGAAGAGATGACTCATTTGAAAGACCCTGATGCTGGGAAAGATTGAGGGTGGGAGGAGAACGGGACGACAGAGGATGAGATGGCTGGATGGCATCACCAACACAATGGACATGGGTTTGGGTGGACTCTGGGAGTTGGTGATGGACAGGGAGGCCTGGCGTGCTGAGGTTCATGGGGTAACAAAGAGTCAGACACAACTAAGTGACTGAACTGAACTGAATGTAAACTTTAGAATTTGCTTTCTAATTATTTGTTAGAATCTAATTGATTCTGTTTTCATTTCATTTGCCTAGTTTCTGTTTCATTTTTAGTGATCTGGGAAGCACTTGATTATCTACATTTGCTGACACCCGGCCAGACTAAATGTCTTCAATAGAGTGATGTTTAAATAGAGTTCCTGAGATGGAATGTCTTAAAACTACCATTTACTGTAGTATTAATGGAAGATTCTACATCATATTTTATAATGTTGAAGGGTTCTACATCATATTTTCCACAGGATTTTCTAAAATACATACATTTGCATGAGCATGGAAATTTCTTTTAAAATATTCAAATAAGTGAATAAGATAAACTATAAAATAATCTGAGATCCTGAAGGACAGAAACCACAAAAACATAGACTTTGATAACCATAACAAGATTACAAAAATAAAAAATCTAATGCATACTAAAGCAACAGCTGGTGTCTTAATAAATCAGATGAAGAAAATTAACCAGATTAAAATTTAAAAGTCTTTTTCACCCTCTAAAATGCCAAACTGTTCCATATTTTTATGTTTATATTTATCTTTTTTAATGTTATACCTGTACATTATCAACTAGTACAGTAAAAGGGCTGTGATTTCAGTATATGATTGTGTGTCCACTTGTATATAACAAAACTATTTTTTTCAAGAGTAATCAAATAAAGCAATAGAGAATGCAAATATATTAATTTTTAATTTCCTTAGTGCACTGAATTTCAATAGATTTATTTTTAGTTGAATTATGCATTATGTTTACTGGGTAAATGAAAATATGTAATCACTTTCCCTTTTTTATTCCCTTTATTACTTTATTCCCTTTATTACTGCACTCTTAATTGATTTGACTAGGTCTCACACAAAATTAATATATAACAGTATTATTTTTCTTGTGTTAGTAGTCTGTCATACCAACATAAACACAGAAAATGTATTATTTATTCTAATACTGTTTCAAAACACATAAAATACGTTCAAAGGCTTCAAATGAACAAAACTCAGTACATTTGTTAGGACACATGACTTTGACATGGTCACTTAGCAATAATTGTCCCTTCAATGTATCAAAACCTCATCTCTGAGGCGTCAGCCAACCATCAAGACCCACTATCTCTTGATCCTCCTCCTTGGAAACAGTTTCCTATCAAACTGTATCTGTCTTTTCTAATACCATGAAGGCCAGCACCAACTATTAACAGGTGACTTTCACTAAACTAACTATACTAACCAGATCCACTAATCAAAATATAAAATCTAGATATGTCTATTTCACTTCTAATTAATTTTAATTAAATATAATTAAACTCTATCCACATTTCTGACAACTAGCATCTGCTCAGTTCAGACTATCATGTCAGGCCTATACTACTAAAATGTAGGTTTGACCATTTATTTTAAATTTCAGTTTTGGATAATTTAAACTCAATTTGGAGAATGAAAGAATCAAATTAAATTACACAGTTTTAAAATGAAAGGACAACTCACTGAATGGAGGAAAATATTTGCAAATGAAGCAAGTAACAAAGGATTGATCTCCAAGATATATAAACAGCTCATACAGCTCTATGTCAAAAAACCAAATAATCCAACCAAAAAATGGGCAGAAGATAAGACATTTCTTCAAAGAAGACATGCAGATGGGCAAAAAGCACATGAAAAGATGCTTAACATCCCTAATTATCAGATAAATGCAAATCAAAACTATAATGAGGTGCTCACACTGGACAGAATGGCCATCGTCAAAAAGAGTACAAACAATAAGTGCTGGAGAGGCTGTGAAGAAAAGAGAACCCTCCTACACTGTTGGGGGAAATGTAAATTGGTAAAGTCACTATGGAAAACAGTATGGATGTCCCCTAAAACACTAAGAATATAGCTACCGTATAATCCAACAATCTCACCTCTAGGCATTTATCCAGAGAAAACCATAATCCAAAAAATACATGCACTCCAGTGTTTATAGCAGCACTATTTACAACAGCCAGGATATGGAAGCAACCTAAATGTCCATTGACAGAGGAATGGACAAAGGAGACGTGGTACATATATACGATGGAATATTACTCAGCCATTAAAAAGAATGAAATAATGCCTTGGCAGCAACATGGATGGACCTAGAGATGATCATACTAAGTGAAGTAAGTCAGAGAAAGACAAATATCATGTGATATCACTCATGTGTGGAATCTAATTTTTAAAAATGATACAAATGAACTTATTTACAAAACAGAAGCAGACTCACAGATATAAAAAACAAATTTATGGTTACCAAATGGGAAACGTGGCAGGGAGGAATAAATCAGGAGTTTGGGATTAACATACAATGTACTACTATATATAAAAAAAATATATAGTATATATTTAGTACAGTATATGTATAATATAGTATGTAGTATATAGCCAACAAGGACATACTGTAGAGTACAGGACTCTCTACTTAGTACACTATATGGGAAAAAATTTGAAAGAGAATTAATATATAAGTGTGTGTGTGTGTGTGTGCATGTGTATGTATAAAATTGAATCACTTTGCTTTACACCTAAAACTAATGCAGCATTGTAAATCAATTATACTTCAATAAAATTTTTTTAAAAAGGAATTTAATTAAGGATATAAAAATTACATAGTTTTTTAAAATGTTTATCTCTTTATTCCCACAATTATTTGTTATAATGCTGAAACTACACAAAGATTTCTAAAGTAAATGTAATTGTTAAAGCAAAAATTTCAATAATTATGTACATTGATTATATAAACATTAAAAATTATAAGCACAAAAATTAATCTTGCCACATATTCATGTTCTTTAATCAGTTTGTTATATAATGTCACTAGTATTTTTAAGAATATATTTTTTTCAGCAGATTTTCTTAAAAAATGTCTTAACTATTTTGTTTTTATACAGTTACCTACAATATTCTTCAAGTTTGTATTCTATGTTTACTAAACTTGAGATTGTTGATAATTTATAGTAATATTTCTTTGTGGACCATTGTGTTTTTAATTAAACATGTAATCTCTTACAGACATTAAGATGCCTGGTAAGATCTGAACGAATTTTGCTAACTGGAGGATATTGTCAGTTCTTCTTTTTTACTTTTGCCATTCAGATATGCAAGTATTTGACCTAAATATTTTGACAGGTTTTCTTTTTGTTTCCATTCAGAAAATCTTTATTTAATGTACGTTTTATAAAAAAAAAACTTGTCAGTTACTTCTGTTATTGTTTTGATGTTTCAACATAGCATAGGTCTTTTTTTCAATTTTTCTAAAAATTTATAAATTTATTAAGAATAAGGCCTCTGTCAAAAGGTTCATCTCAAATTGAGATATTCCAAAGTGCAATTTTACTCTTCAAAAATTGTGTTCTCTGTTTGAGTTCTCAACCTTAATTTATTCAGTTTCTCCTTTGCTTTTAAACAAATATATTTTAATGTCTTCTGGATTTTAGCTTTGTTTTAAATACTTTTTCTTCCCTAAATGGAAGTTTTTTATTGTTTTGTTTGCAGAACATTTTGGTTAAATATTTCAACTTTAATTTTGAATAAAATGCAACCCAAACTCAGACACTTTTAGTTTTTTTAAAGAAGTTTAATTCCACTGTAGGCCTTCTAGGTTGTTTTACAAATTATGTCTCCCAAGTCTCAGATGTTTTTAAAAATCAAATTGATGATGAGCAGCAAAGAGAAAAACCACATACGTCAATGCTGAAGTGCCTTTATGTTTATTTAACATTAGCTTTATTCGCCCAAATTTTGTAGTTTAATTACTCTGTGAACATACTAAAAAGCATAAATTTTGACATCTACATCCTCTGTTTTGACTATGGAGCACTGTACTTTATGTGATGCAGTCAATTATGCATGACCACAGCCAATTCCAAATTTATTTGTTTAAGTGTTTATTGCTTTCAAAAGGGTTTGGAGGGACTTCCCTGGTGGTCTGGTGGTTAAGACTCCATGCTCCCAAAGTAGGGAACATGGGTTCAATCCTTGAGGGGAACTAAGATTCTGCATGCCACAAGGCAATGTTTAAAAACAAAAAAAAAAGGGATTGTAGATTGAAAGATGGGCCCAAAGCTTTTCATCCATACGCTTGTCATCCTGAGCAGAATCTACTTCCCCAGCCCTTGGCTTATTTTGGCCAGTGGCGTATGGATAGATTTGATAGTGTGCTAGTTCTGACCTTAGGCTTTAAGAAGTCTGCAGCACTTCTGCTTGCTCTCCAGAGCCTTTCCCATAACCTGTTCTGAGAAGAACAGGTCCTTGTTTATTCCACTGGGACCACAGGAAGGATAAGAGAGATATATAATAAAGTAGCAACCTAACATAGCCCAAGTCATTGACGCAAAGCTGACCATGTATAACATTTAAATTCAGTCACTTCTTACCTCTCCCTGAGTCCTCACTCCTATCATCCTAGCTTGAGCCACCATCATCTCACTCTTGATTACTGCATTCATCTATTACCTGGCCTTCTTACTGCCAACTAATCATATATTCACACAAATAAGTAATTTTTTAAGCCACTGAATTTGGGGATGATTTATTAAGTAGCATTAATGTGACAATAACTAATTGATAAAATAGGTTTCTTAAATTAGCCACATTGTTTCTACCACAAAGCTTGCCCAATCAAAATTTGCATTCATCTTATCGGTGTAAAAATAACTGTATCTTACATGGTGAACCTTTCAATTGAATTTACAACTTTTATGTAATGTTGTAAATGTCAGATGTATCACCTCCAAAATTTTACTTTGCTTCCTTGAGCTGGTAGAAAAAAACCTGAAGCATTATTGGAATTAATTCAAATGAAATCTTATTTAAAGCATCTAAAGACACATATAAAACTGACATCAGAGATACTGGTTCACTTTCCATATGTGCCCAAGAAAAATTGGGATTGAAAATAAATACAGCTATCTAGAAAGACGTTCATTTGATCTAAATGAAAACTCAGGCTTCTCTGAACAAAGTGTATCAACTGCATGTACTACTTGTTGTCTTAGACAATGTTTCTTCAGAGAATGTGTTTTCTCGCTTAGTATTAGCTTTACTCTGGCTCCTGTGGTGAATGGTATCCATTGATAAGCTTTCTGTGCAAGTTCACATTATATCCACTTGTTTAAAAAGTAGATGTTTAATACTAAAGTTTTCATTAAATGGGCTTTTCATTATTTTGAGTTCACTGAGGCCCAGAACATGAAAATGTTAGTCACTCAGTCTGACTCTGCAACTGAACGGACTGTAGCCCACCAGGCTTCTGTGTCCATGGAATTCTCCAGACAAGAATATTGGAGTTGGTAACCATTTCCTTTTCCAGGGATCTTCCCAACCCAGGGATCGAACCCAGGTCTCCTGCATTGCAGGCAAATGCTTTACCATCTTAGCCACCAGGGAAGCCCCAGGAAAAGGTTGGTGGTTATCAAAGGTTATTTTAAAAGATACAACCGTGTTCCCGACAGATGATGACAGACCTGGGAATACAAAGAGTAGATCTAACAACTCAGCACGCTAAGTCGCTTCAGTTGTGTCCGACTCTTTGTGACCCTATGGACTGTAGCCAACCAGGTTCCTCTGTTCATGGGATTCTCCAGGCAAGAATACTGGAGTGGGTTGCCATGCCCTCCTCCAGTGGATCTTCCCGACCCAGGGATCAAACCCACATTTCTTATGTCTTATGTCTCCTGCACTGGCAGGCAGGTTCTTTACCACTACTGCCACCTGTGAAGCCCATATAAATACTAATTCTTTAATAAAAATAAAAAATCATGGACAAATGTTCAGTTTCAGTTCCGTTCAATCACTTAGTTGTGTACAACTCTTTGTGACCCCATGGACGGCAGCACGCCAGGCCTCCCTGTCTTATCACCAACTCCAGGAGTTTACTCAAACTCATGTCTATCAAGTCGGTGACGCCATCCAACCATCTCATCCTCTGTTGTCCCCTTCTCCTCCTGCCCTCAATTTTTCCCAGCATCAGGATCTTTTCCAATGAGTCAGTTCTTCACATCAGGTGGACAAAACATTGGAGTTTCAGCTTCAGAATCAGTCCTTCCAAAGAATATTCAGGACTGATTTCCTTTAGCATTGACTGGTTGGATCTCCCTGCAGTCCCAGGGATTCTCAAGAGTCTTCTTCAACACCACAGTTCAAAAGCATCAATTCTTCGGCGCTCAGCTTTCTTTATAGTCCGACTCTAACAGCCATACATGACTACTGGAAAAACCATAGCTTTGACTAGATGGACCTTTGTTGGCAAAGTAATGTCTCTGCTTTTTAATATGCTGTCTAGGTTGGTCATAGCTTTGCTTCCAAGGAGCAAGCGTCTTTTGATTTCATGGCTGCAGTCACCATCTGCAGTGATTTTGGAGCCCCCCCAAAATACAGTCTGCCACTGTTTCCATTGTTTCCCCATCTATTTGCCATGAAGTGATGGGACCAGATGCCATGATCTTAGTTTTCTGAATGTTGAGTTTTAAGCCAACTTTTTCACTCTCCTCTTTCACTTTCATCAAGAGGCTCTTTAGTTCTTCTTCACTTTCTGCTATAAGGGTGGTGTCATCTGCATATCTGAGGTTATTGATATTTTTCCCGGCAATCTTGATTGCAGCTTGTGCTTCATCCAGCCTGGCATTTCGCATGATATACTCTGCATATAAGTTAAATAAGTAGGGTGATAAGATGTTAAACAGGTGTAAATGAGACCTGTTCCTGCTAAACTGGGACACAGATAAACATAAGCACACACACAGTAGAACAATAGGCTCCTAACTGGATTGGCTTCCCTCAATCCATTCTTTCTGCCATCTAAGCATTTTTCCAAAAGAAAGAAAAAGAAAAGGAAGAATATGTAGAGCAAACAGTAATAAAATGTCTCTTGTACTAATCAGATGAAGATTGACCCTGAACCCAGTAAATCACATATCCATTCTGTGGCTTTAATATGGTGGAGGAGTCTCGTGTGCTGCAGTCCATGGGATTGCAAAGTTAGACAGGACTTAGTGACTGAACAACAATGGTAAAAACCTATGTATCAGTTCTTCAGGCTTGATGGCAATAGCATTTATAATCACCCATCAAATGTCTTTGACTCACAGTAACTGTCTGATTATAATATTGCTTCCCACACATAGTTGTACCAGAAAGAGAAAGTGCTGATCAGCAAACATGAGTTTCCTTTCCTCTTGATAACGTAATTCATATCTTTAAATAATAAATTGCCTTTCTGGTTTTATAAATAATCAAACAAAAACATTAAATGTATCTTCCTTTTGGATACTGCCCTATATCTTTTCCTGGTACAACAGATTTTTGAAAGAACAGTCTTTGTCTCCAATTCAACAATGATTCATTTACTCAATAAATGTTTGTAGAGGACTCCATGTGAAGGGAGAAAACCTTCCAGCATACACATTCAATGAATTGCCAAAATAAGACCAACTCATGTGCACTTTCCCTATTGTAGCTTCTTTAGATTTGGAAATCTTTTCAAGTCATGCAAAGAAAGTGAATAGAATACTCAATCACTTGAATATTTAAGGATTTTTATATTTAGTTCAGGGGCATATTGAGTATCATTGAAGTTATGATTTAAAATAATGAGGAAATTAACCAGAAAAATACGTCACTAATAATTACTTGATATACTTTTTTATTTTAAAAAAGTTTCCAAGTTAGAGTACTATGCAAATAAAATCTCTTATTTCTACTCAATTCTGAATTATGCCCATTCATTCAAAATGACTCACTCAAATGATCCACTTATAATTTACAGATTCTAAAGAAAACCCAAGATGTGAAAAAGTAAAGTTGAATATAATTTGAGCTAAAGTTCTTTGGAATGAATTTTCTTTCCACACCACCTGGGACCTTTAAACCTTCTATCATACTAGGTTTTTACTCCCTCAAGCATTTCTGCTCAAAATCTAATGTGCATGCAGAACATACGAGAGTCTTATTAAACTAAAATTCTACTTCAGCAGGTCAGGGGTAGAGCCTGAGATTCTACAATTCTGACAAGCTTCCAGATGTGGATACCACATTTGAATAATATGGCCCTAAAAGACAGACCTAGATACAAATAACTCAGAGTGTTTTATAAAGACAGTTCTTATAAATAAGAACATATGCAAATTGCAATAAATAATCTTAGTAATACTGATGTGTCCTGAGGGTCTAAGCATTAGGCCCAGCAATATCCAGAGATGCAGAACCATGGAAATCAGACTTTTGTTTTAAAGACTGAGACTTTACCCAAATTACTGCAAATCAGTATGTTAATCATTCTACGTATTATCAGATATTTAGGTATGTACAATTTACGTTAATATTTAGTTATGTACTGATTTAGGCTAATCAGTAAAACTGACAATTTCATAGCTTATCTCGATTTCTTAACTGAAAATGCAAAACTCAGTTTGCACACCATGCTTGTGGAAACTTTTTAAAATATAAAAAGTAATCAAGAATTTGAGAACAATAGCATGATTCATATCCTATGTATCTGCTGTTATTCTATTACAAACTATTTCACATATTTTTATTAATATCTGTTACTTTTCCCCTAGTTGAATTATTCTATATTTACGATAAAATTTCTATTGTATAACATACATTTTTTAAAATAAGTTTCATCCTTTCATAGGAAAATAAAAGTATGAAAGTGTCAAATATAAAATTTCATGAATGTAATGCTTTATCAATTAATTATATGTTGAATGAAGATCTTTCCAACCACAAAGTGTTTCTTCTACCTCTCAATAAACCTCGAAATGGGTTGTTATATTAAGAAAAGAAGCATTAAACAAACTCAGTTATTCTATTTCTGTGGTACTAAGAACCCTCATTTTCTGATTTTTGAGTTAAAGCAGTCTCATTTACATGAGTACGATAAATGTTTTTAAGTGTGGCTAGGATCATTTCCATATTTTTTCTCTTTCCTTAGTCTTCTTGAACCTGACAATGTCCTACCATTTGCAAAACTAAAATCCATTCTGAAGGAAAATCTTTGGTATAAAAGGAAAAAACCAAGAAGACAGGCACCACATTCAAAGCTGCTCTGCTCTTTCATCATTAACCCAGCATGCAGGAAGAAAAGCATCACAAAGTCGTTCACAGTAAAGGCAGTGTTGAATAATTTGTTAGAAATAGAGATCATTTTCATACAAGTTAGGATTTGCTCATATCAAATGCTGTGTGATTTCACTTGGAAATGGATTCAGCTACAAGTAACCATGTGCCCAAGCTGAACACAGAAAGTACACCTGCACTATTACTCTCCTTTTCGGTCTAGATTACTTTCATAAACAGAAATGATAAGAGCAAAGAGCAAAGGCATGACTACGAACAGCAATACTAAAATACAATTTTTCCTTGAGCTGTGTGCTTCACAAAAATCTCTATACAACTTTTTTCAAACAAGAGTCTTTTTTCTGGGTGCCTCTTGGCATTCTAGCAAACATTTGTGTCATGTTTAATTATGAATGTGCTCATTTAATTGAGAAGATTGAATAAATTATATGCTTAGCTGATGAAAGTGCTTTCTTTTCTAAATAAGCAGACTGACATAAAGTACTTCAGTCAGTCACTTATCTATATTTGACTGATTTTGAAATTTGTGTCAGGAACTTACAGTTTATCTATAGGAACTACAAATTTAATGAACAGTTTTATTCTTTTTTTTCCTGAAATAGGCAGTGTTACCAGATGAAGTCAAGTAAAATTTCCATGCAGCTTTTCCTTACACCCTGTGAAGAGAGCACTTAGGCAAATAAAGTAAAAGTATGTCTCATAAAACCACATCCTCCTTCCAGAGGAAGCACTATTTTTTTTTTTTTTTTTCTTAAATCGAAACAGGATACTTAGAGCCTTCAGATAAAATAGCAGAACCTACCAGTCTCTTAGCATCTGAAACCACAGTCTATACCTGTCATTTATTGTTTTGTAAATGAGCTAAATACACAAGGTTGACGGGCTGTGTGAAATTATAATTTCTGTTAATGGCCTAAGAAGCCCTGTGTTTAGGACACTTGATGTTACTCAGTGATCCTCCTTCTCTGTTGTTTTAAAGAGAGTTCTCAAAACACTTGTGTAGTCATTCTTTTCTTTTTACTATTTTGACTTTGAAATAAAAGAATAATTTCAGCTTATTCAATTTAGTTTCTTTCTATAAATATATTCAGTGTATGATTTTGCTTTCTAACTTCACAGAAAATCAAGAGTTATTATTTCCTGTCCCCTCCACACTTAACTCCCTGAAATCACATTAGTCATTTTTCTACGTTCAAAGCTAGTGCTAATATATGCCATCGTTTAGATATTAGTGTCCCCTTCATTCAAGAAAACATCATAACTAATTATCTTCTCTCCCACCTCTCATTATCTCTGTTTCTCTCTCCTCCCTCCCCAACCTTTCCCTCCTTATTCCTATCTCACCTCCATCTTTCCTTCTCTCTTGTATTTCAACTTCAGTTCCACCTGGTTTTCCTTTCAAACTCTTTCCCCTCTAAATATAAACACTTGGAATCTCTTATTCTAAAATTAACATTCTGTAACTGCCCCTCTTTTTCCTTCCTTGCAAACCAGACTTCTCCATAAAAAAGAGCATTCCCTACTCTGTTTCTTCACCTCTGGTTCAATCACAGTCTTATTGGAATTTAGTCTCTGCTTGAGAACCCCTCAAGGCACCAAAAATGTCAGTAACTTCCCCGTGCTGGAGTCTGTGGCATCTGATAGAATCAACTCTTCTCTTCCTTAACACATACCTTTCTTGGCTTGCATTTTTTGTTTATACATTTCCCTCTATCTCTCATTAGTCTTGAACTAAAATATATTTAAATAAAACTATGCATAGAGCTGAAAAAATTCTTAGGTATAAAAGAAAAAAAAAAAAAGTCAATCTCATTGTATAGAAAAAGGCATCTAATTGCCCAGATCGTAAAATTATATATAAAAAGCAGTCATCACCTCCCCTTCTAATTAGCTAAATGTATAAAAGTATAATTTTACCTGCAGTTATCAGCATGGGAAAAACTGTTTTATTCTAGGCACTTACCACTGGGTGCTTGAATTGACCTGACCAGGAGAAACCACCAAGAAGGAAAAGACAACACTAATTCTTTCAACATTGTATGATTACAGGGAAGAGGTTTAGATTTTTAACTGTCTGCATTTTGTATTTCTTGAAAAGGAAGCTTAGAATGAACTAGTCTGAGACAAGTTTTGCAAAAGTAACTTAATCTTTCTGTTTTTGCTAAAATATAAATCCATCTTAATGGGGAAAGATGTATTAGTTTCCTAGGGCTGCTGTAACAAAGTACTGGGTGACTTAAAACAACAGAAATTTATTCTCTCGTGATTCTGAAGGCTAGTGGTTCAAAATCAAGGGGTCAGCAAGGCATACTTCCTCTGAAGACTCCAGGGTAGAATCCTTTCTTATCTCCTCCAGCTTCTTATCTCTGCCAGCAATCCTTGGTGGCCTCTGGCTTGTACATGTATCACTCTAACATCTGCCTCTGTCTTCAGGTCCCTTCTCCCCTGAGTGAGCCTCTGTGGCCAAATTTTTTTCTTTCACATATAGACATCAGATATATTGGATTTAGAACACATCCTACACAGTATGACCTCATCTTAGGCTGATTACATCTGCAAAGATCTATTTCCAAATAAGGCCACATTCACCGGTTCAACATTTGTTTTGGAGAGACACTATTCAACTCAGTACAAATAGAAAACCAAAAATCAGTATTCTGGAAAATTAAAAAGAGATGTCTTTCTTTAACCAAATTATTTATCACATGTTATTTTTCTTTCTTTTCAAACCTTACTAAAACAGTAGTAAAGGAATGAATAAAGCAATAAAAAAAAAACCATACCATACCAGAAAAAAAACCACTGAAAATAGAGATAACATATGGGATAATATTTTTCAATGTGAAAATATTCTAATATTGTCTAATAGATATATGAATAGGATGCTATGAAAAAAAAACAATTGGAGGACAAAAATGATAGAAATAAATAGCATTATAAAAATAATTGAAAGATAAATCCAAGGACCAAAAGTAAAACAAAACACAGAGGGGGGAAAACAGGAAGTATAGAAATAAAATTAGTAGATAAGTCTATGAGGATTCAGAGTCCACTTACTAAGGCATTTTGGAGCAATGTCTTCAAAAGTTTTAACAAAAGTGATATTTAGTGAATAATTTTATATTCAAGACAAGCTCATGTTTAAGAATGAGAGTAAAGGGTGGTCCAGTGTGGCTAGTACTCTGCACTCTCACTGCCAAGGGCCTGGGTTTAAGCCCTGCTTGGAGCACTAAGATCCTGCAAGCCATATGGTACGACAGAAATAAAAAACAAAGAGAGAAAGAGTAAAATGAGGACATTTTTAGGTATGTGAGGATATATCTATGTACATACACACACATATACACACACTGTTCAGTCACTCATTAATGGAAGCTACTACTAGAGTATATCTTTGAACAAAGATGAATGCAAATTAAGAAAAGAGACAGATATAGTATACAGTACACAGTGGATCAGCTCTCAAGAAATGACAGAATTTTTGAGGATGACAATGAAGGGAAGCACCAGTAGCAGTACAGCCAGCCTGGAGGGCAACCCATCCACACTGGATGAAGAGAAAGGGCAGTTACTATCAGGGGTTCTTGGTTCAAAGGAGAAGTCAGAACAGCATAAATTATTATGGAAAAGAGGAATATTCAGATGAATTGCAAATGGCAACAAAATTAGTTTTTCATAGAGAGGAGGAAGTCAATTAAACCACTATCAGACAGAATTATTTCTTTCTTAGTTATCTACCACCTATAACGTTACAAATTAGCTCAAAGAAAAGTAACAGGGCTAGAATATGATAACCGAGAAGGGTACACCTACCCCACTCCAGTACTCTTGCCTGGAAAATCCCATGGGCGGAGGAGCCTGGTAGGCTGCAGTCCATGGGGTCGCTAAGAGTCGGACACGACTAAGCGACTTCACTTTCACTTTTCACTTTCATGCATTGGAGAAGGAAATGGCAACCCACTCCAGTGTTCTTGCCTGGAGAATCCCAGGGACGGGGGAGCCTGGTGGGCTGCCGTCTCTGGGGTCGCACAGAGTCGGACACGACTGTAGTGACTTAGCAGTAGCAGCAGTAGAAGACTGTGGAAACTCACAAAAATATTATACAATGTATACAAAATAAAATATGAAACAATATATAAGGTAACTGTGAGGCAAGTGTTCTTTGTAGAGGAAGAAACTGAGCTTACAAATTCTTTATATAATTTATATTCCCATAGTCAGCAACAGCACAATTAGAACTATAAATTATATTTGTATGTGTGTGTTTTCAAGAATCACCCTTGATACAGATAATCATGTTTTTTTCTTTTTTTAATTTTAAAAAAATAATGAAGGGACTTCCCTGGTGGTCCAGCAGTTAAGAATACACCTTGCAATGCAGGGGATGCAGGGTTTGATCCCTGGTCAAGGTATTAAGATCCCATATGCTGCAACTAAGACCCACCATAACCAAATAAATAAATGATAAGTAAATAAATATATTTTTAAATGAAGATAATTATATCAGTTTCTGCAGTGGCATCTTTAATTTTCAAAGCTGATAATGCCAGTTTACCACCTGGGACCCAGTCAAATTAAAATACTTTTACTTTTGAGGGTCTTTACCCACAGTGAGTAGTGATACAATCTTTTTCTAGCTGCTTCTGTGAAGAGAAGGCAACTTCAGGATGGCTGGAGAAGGGGCATTTACCTCTGTCAGTCCATGAAGTGGCTGTGAAATGACACAAATATTCCACCTCCTCCCTGGAGAGGCAGGAACATGCAGGGACTTTCTCCAGGGACAGAAAGGTTAGTGGGCATTATTTTTGGAGTCTTCCCTTTAGCCTGGTAGCACCAGTGGGCATTCTCTGCACACCACCCACCCCACACAGCTGCCGAGAACCCGCTCTTTAAAGGGCTCAACCACAAACTGACTTGACCTGAGATCCATCAAAAAGCAAGAGCTTGAAAAACACCCAGACAGTATGTGAGGGAAATCCAGTTACTAATCCTAATGTGGCTGACAGAGGAGAGGGAGAATACTGAAATGACTTTCTCCAGGGATGAAAAAGCTGATGGGTACCATTTGTGCACTCTCATTCTAACTTGCTGTTGACAGAGCTGGTGGGAGCCATTTTTGGTGCCTCCCTCTAGCTTGCTAGCATGGTAGATGTGCCCCAGGTCTCACCCACCCCACAAAGCAGCTCTGCCACGACCAAAGTTCTGGCAAGTGCACTGAGCCTTGCCTTCCCCACACACTAGCACAGCTGCAGCTGGGCAAGCTCCCTGCATCCAGCCCACTCTGCATCAGCAGCTGCACCACATGGATACCAGGTGTATGGCCTGTATGCTTAACTTCCCTGTGCCACAGCCATGCCACATTTGCACAGGGGGACTGCATCACACCCCAACTCCCTGTGCAGGAACTGAGGTTCCACCATCGCCAACGGGGACCTGCAGTCCACACAAGGGATGACCTTTAAGCACCTGACTCTAGGGGGTGAGAAGGACAGCACTCTAGACCCCATGGTTCATCGTCTACACTCCTACCCTTCAAGACCACTTCTTCAAGACTGCAAAAGGCCGATGTTTTATCTAATACATATAGACAAATTCACAGAGTCAGACAAAATGAGGAGATGGAGGAATATGACAAATCCCAGAAAAGAGGCCTTGATGATATGGAAAAACAACCCATCTGATAAAGAGTTCAAAGTAATGCCATAAAGATGCTCAGCAATCATAGGAGAAGAACAGATGAATGAGAACTTCAACAAAGAGATGGAAAATATAATTAGGTACCAAGCAAAGAACATAACGGAACTGAAAAATGCACTATAGAGGGTTCAACAGCAGAAAGGATGAAGTGGGAAGACAAATCAGCAAACTGGAAGACAAACAAATAGACCTCACCTAGTCAGATAGAAGAAGACAAATACCGTATGATTTCACTTATATGTGGAATCAAACAAAACAAAGGAACAGATCATAAACAACAAACTCATAGATACAGAGAACAGGTTAGTAGTTACCAGAGGGGAAGGGGGTTGAAGGTGAGCAAAATGGATAAAGGCTGACTCTGTGGTGATGGATGGTAACCAGACTTGTAGTGTGGATCACTCTGTAGTGTATACAGATGTTGATCTGTAAAGCTATACCTGAAACTGACACACACACGCAAGTATGGCAGCCCTCTGTGTGTGTATGTTTCTCCTGTGTATACAGTATAGCTTTATTCACATTCCCCCACTCCTTTTTAAAACTTTGTCTTTATAAATTCTGTCTCCTCCACTGCATTTTACCCCACTGATTTTGATATCCTTTAGGCCTAGGCCTATACCTTTTCCTAGGAGACCACAGAACTGCCCTTATACCTCCCATATTCATACTGTGTACTACAGGGGCTAGTGGGAAAACTAGATGTTTAAAGTTAAGATATCCTCTAAAACTATAGCAACTCTTAAATAAACAAAAAGCATAGAGGATGTTCTAAAAGGATGTTAAAGGTCCTTTAAGAGATGGGGAAGCAGGGTGTGTACAGTCAAATCGGTTCTCCGGTTTGCATGTTTAGTCAGTCCTTCCACAGAGCTGTGTGTAGACCATAGTCCTCCAGGCTCCTCTGTCCATGGGATTCTCCAGGCAAGAATATTGGAGTGGGTTGCCGTGCCCTTCTCCAGGGGATCTTCCTGATCCAGGGACTGAAGCCGCGTCTCTTATGTCTCCTACACTGGCAGGTGGGTTCGTTACTACTAATGCTACCTGGGAAGGCCTCCACACAGCTATTATACCTAATATATGTCAAAGTCATAATTTTATCAGGTTACTCAGAGATTATTAGGATCTTGGGAAATTATTTCATATGAATACCCAGAGATGAATAAAATAAAAGTTTTAATAGGCACTTTCTAGACATATAATCTGCTTCCATCCAGGTCATGGCTTAGGAAGGAAGGCACCCACCCAAATGGTGAAAAACATTCCAATCAATGGAGTAAATCAACAAAAAATAACACAGCCAAATCTCCCTCACATTCTAGTCTACTAAGAAATAAAGCTGATCAACATTCATTTTAAGAGTTCTTGTCAGGAATTATAACATTATTCAGAAAAATGCATATATTTGAATAGGCTTGAAATAGATCATCACTTTGCCAAGATTATTATTTGCATGTAATAAAGAGTCATGGTAGGGAAAGAATTCATCAATCTATTATATCCTAAGTCACTTATTTACTCCTTTTAGTAAAGGAAACTGCCTAGATAGTATAAAGGTATGACAGAGTCAACTCACTGTTTCTCTTTTCAGACTCCATGAAATCAGTATCTTTGTACTATTACCAACATTACTTTGAATATTCAAAAATTAAACTAGTTGTCTAATAATCAGATGATAGCTTAATAGTCATCATCAGTTTTGAAAAACATTTTAATCACTTTGAGAGACATGATACATATCCTAGACTGGACTACAGAGTTATTTGGAAAATATAAAAACTCATCCACTTGTAACTTTCTACTAGACTTCCATAGACATCAAAACACCATGTTTTATGCCATAGCAAAAGGGTAGCAACTCTACCTGACACTAAGGGATTGCAGTAGCCATTTTATTTAGTTTTATTTTGGGGACCAAATAGAGTCAGCCCTTATAATTTAGCATATTTATAATAAAAGAGTCTTCCATGTTTGACTATCCATGAGTTGGTTACTTCTGAAGTTAATTTCAATCGCTTTAGTTTTGATGTGGGCCTATTTATATTCAATTTTAGGTCAATACCAATTAACAGATTAAGGAGAATTGCTTTGAAGATAATTTTCTTACATTAACTTATATGTGATCCCATTTTTTAATTTTCTAAAAGCAATCATGTAGGAAAAGAAAATATTTTGGAACCAAGCCATATACCACAGTTTAAAAATGCTTATGCAGCTATCTTACTACATATATCCAAATTATGTAAGTTTTCAGTTCATAAACCCTTTGATTATTGATCAATGATGATTCAACTCTAACAGTCAAGATTTATATTGATAATGGTAATTGTTTCACTTTATCACTTCTTTCAAATACTGCATTATTTATTTTGGTGTGAGATTAAGCAATCCAAGACAAAGAATACACTCATTTTAGAACTATGAGATGCCAATATCCCAATTCAATGTATGACTTTAAAAAGAGAAATAAATTGGAGATCAGTTACATCATTTAATGAGTTTTTCACAAAACAGTGGCATGTAGTGCCTTCACAAATGCTCCTCACAGCTGTTTCTAACCTGGTTTTGCTCTTAGTTTACATCTGGCTCTAGCTGCCTAGAGCTGGTTCAATTGCCATTGAGGTTTACTGATATTACCTGCTTTACAGATTCAAACTTTGGCAATATTAAATTAATCTTTTATTTTCCAGTTGAGTGCTTGCCTAATGTTTACAGTGCTATTTTTCTTACTAAAGAAGTTATTCTAATGTAGAACCTTATATGTAAATGGTGGTAATGATTTACTGCTACTGAAATAGATAAATTATTTTTGAAACATCTAAAAGCCCCAAATTAGAACAAAGACCTACAAAAAGTGATTCACCTTTGGAAGTTATAACTTAGGCGTTTTTATTTGTATAGGAGGAAAGAGTAATGTAAGCTATTTTATTACCACTTTACATTAATTATATAACAAATATTTTTTTTTACATATTATTGCCTAGCAGTCTGTAAACCTGACCACAGCATGTCTATGTTTTGAACTTTCTTGAATTTCAATATCAGAAGAAAGATGCTGATATTATCTTTTATTTATTATGACCAAGTAAAGTATACACCAGGGCTTTTCTGGTGGCTCAGATGGTAAAGAATCTGCCCAAAATGCTGGAGACCCAGCTTCGATTCCTGGGTTGAGAAGATCCCCTGGAGAAGGGAATGGCAGTCCACTCCACTGTTCTAGCCTGGAGAATTCCACGGACAGAGGAGCCTGGCAGGCTACAGTCATGGGGTCACAAAGAGTCGGACACTACTGAGCAACTAACACACATAACGTACACAAAGTCTGTTTAGAAAAGACAAATAAAATACTATCTTCTTTACATAAATAAATTGGTGAGTAACAATAGAATATTTTTCTCTGTCAAAGTCACACACACACACACACAGACACATGCTTTCAAATACAGTGGTTTTATTTCTGTTTGAGAACATCTGTTCATACATATGACCATTACATGTGGAACTCAGATTTCACTGCCACTGTGCTCTAATGATAAAAATGATTTTAAATTATCCTGACTGGAAATAACTTCAGCCATGTTGGATGTCAATTTAAGCAAATCCATATTTGCACCTAGTTTCACGTTTACTTAAAAAAACCCAAAAAACAGAGACCTTTTAATAGTCTTTTTCATGATCTGAAGGCTAGTTACACTTGGTATAAATTCACTGAGCTCCATACTTATGATTTGTATATGAAGATATGTATATGTGTAACATGTATTATTGTTGTTGTTCAGCCACCCAATCTTTGCCACCCCAAGGAATGCAGCACGCCAGGCCTCCCTGTCCATCACCATCTCCCAGAATTTGCCCAAGTTCAGGTTCACTGCATCCGTGATGCCATCCAGCCATCTCATCTTCTGATGCCCTCTTCTCCTTCTGTCCTCTATCTTCCCCAGCATCAGGGACTTTTCCAATGAGTTGTCCGCATCAGTCAGTCAGTCAGTCAGTTCAGTTGTTGTGTCTGACTCTTTGTGACCCCATGGACTGCAGCACGCCAGGCCTCCCTGTCCATCACCAACTCTCGGAGTCTATTCAAACTCATGTCCATTGAGTCGGTGATGCCATCCAACCATCTCATCCTCTGTCATCCCCTTCTCCTCCCACCTTCAATCTTTCCCAGCATCAGGGTCTTTTCCAATGAGTCAGTTCTTCGTATCAGGTGGCCGAAGTATTGGAGTTTCAGCTACAGCATCAGTCCTTTCAATGAATATTCAGGACTGATTTCCTTTAGGATGGACTGGTTTGGATCTCCTTGCAGTCCAAGGGACTCTCAAGAGTCTTCTCCAGCACCACAGTTCAAAAGCATCAATTCTTCGGTGCTCAACTTTTGTTATAGTCCAACTCTCACATACATACATACAAAAATACTAGAGCTTCAGCTTCAGCATCAGTCCTTCCAGTGAATATTCAGAGTTGATCTCCCTTAAGATTGACTGGTTTGATCTCCTTGCTGTCCAAGGGACATTCAGGAGTCTTCTCCAGAACCACAGTTCGAAGGCATCAATTCTTTGGCATTTTGCCTTCTCTATGGTCCAGCTCTTAAAACCGTATATGACCACTGGGAAGACCACAGCCTTGACTATACAGACCTTCATTGGCAGAGTAATGTCTCTGCTTTTCAACACTCTCTAGTTTCTTTTAATGTAAAATTTATACATTAATACATTTATACATGAATAAAATTTACATTAAAAAACCCGGGGGAGGTGAAAATTGATCATTTTTTTTTAAGAAAGTTCTTGACTGTGTAAGCACTATTTGAAACTTGCAGGCCTAAAGGAGGTCTATGTTTTTAATTGAAAGAATTATTACATGAGACTTCCCTGGTGGTCCAGTAATTAAGACACCATGCTTTCACTGCAGAGGACATGGGTCTGATCCCTGATCAGGGAGCTACGATTCCACATGATGTGTGACATGACAAGAGGGAAAAAAGAAGGAAAAAAAAATTGGGGTTGGTGTCCGTGAATTTAAAGTGATACAGGTAAGTATGACTATATGTTTTTCTCTAGTTATGGTCAGCGATGGAGTTACATGCAGTTGATTTTAACTAAGGGTATCAATAAGATCATGGCAGCCAGTCCCATCACTTCATGGCAAATAGATGGGAAAAAGTAGACACAGTGACAGATTTCATTTTCTTAGCTTCCAAAATCATTGTGAATGGTGACTGCAGCCATGAAATTAAAAGATGCTTGCTCCTTGAAAGGAAAGCTTTGACAAACCTAGACAGTGTATTAAAAAGCAAAGACATCACTTTGCCAACAAAGGCCTGTACAGTCAAACCTATGGTTTTTCCAGTAGTCCTGTATACATGTGACAGCAGCACCATAAAGAAGGCTGAGCACTGAAGAACTGATGCTTTCAAGTTGTGGTGCTAGAGAAAACTCTTGAGGGTCCCTTGGACAGCAAGGAAATCAAGCCAGTCAATCTTAAAGGAAATCAACCATGAGTATTCATTGGAAGGACCAATTCTGAAGCTGAAGCTCCAATACTTTGGCCACTTGATGCAAAGAAGCTGACTCGTTGGAAAAGACCTTGATTCTGGGAAAGATTGAAGGCAGCAGAAGAAGTGGGTGACAGAATATGAGATGGTTGGATAGCATCACCGACTCAATAAACAGGAGTTTGAGCCAACTCTGGGAGATAGCAAAGGACAAGGAAGCCTGGAGTGCTGCAGTCCATGAGGTCGCAAAGAGTCAGACACAAACAACAACCTGTTGTTTAGCAACTAAACAGCAACATGTACTAGTCATGCAAACAAAACAAGTGGGAAAGGGATACAGAATGAATATAGTCAAGGCAGGAATTATAGTGGCCAAACATAACATTTAAGCTAGGTTGGTGGTGGTTTAGTTACTAAGTTGTGTCCGACTCTTTGCAACCGCATGGACTGTAGCCTGCCAGGCTCCTCTGTTCATGGGATTCTCCAGGCAAGAATACTGGTGTGGGTTGCCATGCCCTTCTCCAGGGGATCTTCCCAACCCAGGGATCAGACTCATGTCTCTTATATCTTTTGCGTTGGCAGGCAGGTTCTTTACCACTAGTGCCACCGTAGAATTCCCACTGTGTACTATTTAGCTGCTGCTGCTGCTAAGTCACTTCAGTCATGTCCGACTCTGTGCGACCCCACAGATGAAAGCCCACTAGGCTCCTCTGTCCCTGGGATTCTCCAGGCAAGAATACTGGAGTGGGTTGCCATTTCCTTCTACAATTCATGAAAGTGAAAAGTGAAAGTGAAGTCGCTCAGTCGTTTCCGACTCTTCGAGACCCCATGGACTGCAGCCTACCAGGCTCCTCTGTCCATGGGATTTTCCAGGCAAGAGGGGAGTGGGATGCCATTGCCTTCTCCGACTATTTAGCTACTGTATGCTATTTAAAACTGCTATAATTAGAGTGTCATCATTTTAAAATGCCGATATATTAATAGATGTAGGCACTGATCATCAATGGCTGACAATATCAGAAAGAGACAATACAATTTTATGTATCATGTGGAGCAGCACATCATACCACCTATGAGATATTACTGCCAAAACATGGAAACTGAGTCTGAACAAACCTTAGATCTAAGTATTTATTTACAGTTGATAAAGGAACATGTTAAGTGTTACCATGATAATGTAATCAGCAAAATCCAAGACACGAGAAATACTATAGACCCATTCACCTAGTTTTAATTTGCCTCTTTTCCTTCAAAAAATAAATTGCAAGAGAATAAAAAGAAATGGAGAGGAATCTGCTGATTAAAAGAGACTTACTGATTATTTGCTGTGTATGGATCTTATTTAGATGTTGATGTGAACAATTTGGAGAGAGGGAAGGAAGGTGAAGAAGAGGAGAGGAGGGCGGGATCAGAACAGGCAGTGAGGGAGAATATCAAGGATATTTGAACATCACTTGGATATTTGACATTTGATGATATGAAAGGATTACTTCAAATTTTTTGAGGTGTGATAATCCTATTGTGTTTATGCTTTAAAAAGGAAAAGGGTCCTGTCTTTTAAAGATAGACTGGGGAATGAGTGAGGGTATAGATGAAATAAGACTGACCATGAGCTGATAATTACTGAAGGTGGGTCGCGAGTATGTGGTTCATTACATCAATCGTGCTAAAAATAACAAACAACCCTAAATGTTTAACAACGTGGCTTTGATAAAATAATGTATAGTATTTCCATGAGATGAAATAATACTCACCCACTAAAATATTCTATTATATATTATGTAGAATGCTTAAGAATATTCAGATATTAAGAATGCTCACAAATGAATAAATGTAAAAAGTTTACAAAGTAGCATGGAGACAATTATCTCATTCAAATGTATAAAATGGAAATAAGGTCCCCTCCTCCCAAATTAGGAGTAATTATCGCTGACAAAAAAGAAAAAAAAAAGCTTGATTTTAAAGGGAAATATAGGGTTGGGTACATTTTATATTTTTAGATAAGAGAATCTGGAATATTATTTTAGTTGTAACTTTTATCAAAGATGTACTATTTATCAGACATTGTGCCAACACTTCACAAACAATGAGATAACTGTCTTTGTTATTGAGAGAGGCCACGGAAAGTACAGAAAGTTTAAGACACTTGCCTAAATTAACTAGAAAAAGTTAGAACTGGATTCAAACCCAGGCATTTTGACTCAGAACCTTTATGTTAAGCCTTTAACTATTGAGGAAGTCAGGAGAGGCAGAGTCTGAAAGTTCTAGGGGAAGAAAATAAAATGGAAAAAGTGAAAACCCTGAGTGTGTGGAGAGGGAGGAGCCTGACCCAGGGCAGAAGAAAGTCATTTCTGCAGTCAAAGGAAGGAAGTGCAACACAGTGGCAGATCAGAAGTTTGTTGAGTGGGGATTCCTATCTAATTAGAAAAAAAAAATTTTTTTAAGCACAAAAATGTTTAATGTAAATATATATATATTCAAATAGTTTACATTCTTCTCAGTTTTATTTATCTTATAGATAACCTGTCTCATTCATAGAAAACATTATATTTCTATATATTAAATACTGATGAATATGACAGGAATTCTGCATTTTCTATTCTGTTCAATTGATCCATCTGTTTATATATAATATCACACACTCTATTTACTAGTTATGGTAGCTTTATTCTGCAGTTTGATACTTATCCATAAAACAAATATTATATTATTGTTCAGTCACTCAATCGGGTCCAAGCATGCCACCCCATGACACCAGGCTTCCCTGTCCTTCATCATCTCCTGAAATTTGCTCAAACTCATTTCCATTGAGTCGGTGATGCCATCCAACCATCTCAGCCTCTGTTGTCCCCTTCTCCTCCTGCCTTCAGTCTTTCCCAGCATCAGGGTCTTTTCTATCAGGTGGTCAGCTCTTCACATCAGGTGGTCAAAGTATTGGAGCTTTAGATTCAGCATCAGTCCTTCCAGTGAATATTCAGGGTTGATTTCCTTTAGGACAGACTGGTTTATCTCCTTGCTGTCTAAGGGACACTCAAGAGTCTGCTCCAGCACCACAGTTGGAAGGCATCAACTATTTGGCACTCCGCCTTTTTTATTGTCAGCTGTCACATCCATACTTGACTACTGGAAAAATCATAGCTTTGGCCATATGGACCTTTGTAGGCAAAGTATCGTTTCTGCTTTTTAATACCCCATCTAGGTTTGTCATTGCTTTTCTTCCAAGGAGCAAGGTCTTTTAATTTCAGAGCCTCTTACAAGGGTACTAACCCCCTTCAGAAGGGCTCCACTCTCATGACCTAATCAACTCCAAAGGTCCCAGCTCCAAATACTCTCATATTGAGGATTAGATTTCAAGGTACAAATTTTGGGGATGACACAAACATTCAGTTTGTAATAAATGGTATATATTATGAAAGAAGGAAATACATGAAGAACGGGAAGTAAAGAAGCAAGATCAGGAAAGGAAAGAGAGTCTGGGAGAGGAATCAATTTCTCTGGTCAACATTACAAAGAGAACATTATTGATAAATTGTGTCTCCTTTAAAAGAAAAAAAAAAGTTGACCTACTCACGGCCTCATCCTTCCTGTGATGCAAAGCAAGTGTTCTTCAGGCAAAAGTTCACAGGGGAAGTAATAATCTAATTAAAGAGTCTATTCTCAGAATGTTTACATTCCTATTTGTTAAACATAGTTGGTTTTCAGAAAGCAGCTAGTTAGATAAACATTCAAACTCAGAATGTTTATTCATGCCAGATATTTAAAGCTACACCCATTATAAGTGTTTCCTGGTGATTTTTAAGACCAATATTTTTCTCCACCTGCTCTCTCCTCTCTGCCTGCAAGATCAAATATCTCCTTGGTAAAGTTTTCCTCTTATTCCCTCAGACAGGTTTAGTACTCTGTCTTCAGTGCTTTCATATGACACTGCATACACACACTTAGAAATAGATTGGCTGTGACGAGAATGATGCTTAAGTTGCTTAAGCCATAGGGAGGATACTACCACATGTCCACGTGTTAAATGTTTCTGTGAAACTGGCAAACATAAGATTTAGTTGCATAAGTCATATTTCTCTCCTCTTTACTTTCTACTTTGTACTTTTCCAGTGTCTATGGTCTGGGGGAAGTTGCAGGCATTTCTAGAATCTGGCTAAGAGGATACAGTGAAAGGATTAGTGGCCTGTATTTACATGTTTCATAGTCACTTCCAAGTGCAGCTGTGCTGTTGTTCACTACCAGTTTCGTATAGAAGTGGCTTCCAGCTACCTCTTATGCAGATTCACCCAGCCTTGTAAAACACCCCAGAAAAGCAGATCAGAAGTTGTATGGTGATATGTAGGTGCCTTTGGGTCAAGTCTATGCATGTGGAAGAAGAAGGATTGATGCAGGGTCTACCTTAGTGGCAAAGAGTCTCCTTGGTTGACACCCTCCTTAGGACAGCCTGCGCCCAGTGACTGAAGCCCAGGAGGTAGGGGGCCTCTGCGGGGCTCTTTAAAGGGCGACATAATAAAGCAGAGGCAATCAGGCTTGCTTTGCAATTCTACTTGTTCTTTGGCCCCATTCTACTTCCTTTCTTTCCCTTTTGGTTATTAATCTCTAACAAACATCTAATACCCCAATCTTTGCCTCAGCATTGGCTTCTGTCAACTTGTGGCATTCATCTTGGTTTGAAAAACTGTCAAAAGATTATTTCCAGAAAATGGTAAAATCATGACCCTGATACAGATGTAAAAGTGATTTTATATTAAAGGACCTGTTTTACTTATGATATGAGGCAGAGGCTACAACTGATTTCTGATTCAAAGTAGAAGTCAAGACAGTACAAAACAATGAGGGAAAAGGTATGTCGATAAATTGCAAATGGAGACAAAACCAGCTTTTCCACATGGTGGAGGGAATCAATTAAAATCACTCCTAGAGAAGATGGCACATATACTTGTCAGCTACACAATTTATAAAGAATTGAAAAATATCTCAAAGATAATGAACAGAGGTGGAATCTAACAGCCTGGGGGAATATCCTGTAGAAGACACATAGTTTGCCTCTGAAGCACACCTTTTTAGAGTACATGTCTTATTTGCAAAAGTGCTTTCTGTGGACTTTCCTGGTGGCAGAGTGGATATGAATCTGCCTGCCAATGCAGGGGACATGAGTTCGATTCCTGGTCTGAGAAGATTCAACATGTTGTGGAGCAACTAAGTCCGTGAACACAACTACTGCACCTGTGCTCTAGAGTTTGCAAGCTGCAGCTACTGAAACCCGTGCTCCTGGAGCCCATGCTCTGCAACAAGAGAAGCCGCTTGATGCAAATAGAGAAGCCCACGCACAACAACGAAGACCCAGCACAGCCAAAAATAAGTAAATAAATAAAAACTTTTTTATAGAAGTGCTTTCTCTCTCACCTCCCTTTTGCTTTCAAAAGAAATGTTTAGTCAGCAAATTCTGTTGGGCTTTTAGCACACACATAGAGAGCTAAAAATGCTTCTTACAAACTTTCAAACAGTTACGGATTAAATAAGAAAAATTTAATAACCTTAAATGACTGTAAATGAGTCCCTATAATTGAATATCAAACACGATCAATATTTGGTCTAATATTTATGAATAAATAAACACAAGCTTTTTACCAACAGAAATATTAATATAAACCTAAGCAGGCTCATTTGAACAAATAAATACAAAACTATTATGATCAAACTTAGTGTCTTCTATATATACATACTGAATTACATATTGACTGAAACAGAAAATATGGAATATAGATTCACAATCTATAATAATATTGTCAGTATGTGGGCAACCTAGGAAGGAGGTTTAGAAATATAAAAAATTACGTCTGCCTAGACATCTCTTCAGGCCCCATTTCATTTGTTTCTTGCAATATTATTACAAATTCACAAATGAAGTCAGGTTCTGATAAGTTTCCATTTTCAAGTTTAATTTTTAAAGTATAAATTTTTTCATAATTAAAGCATTTAGAGAAAAATTTAAAGACTTCTGGAAATGTGTGGACTTGAATAGTAAATTTTATAAGGTGGTAAATAGTTCATTTGGATATTTCATTAATATTTTGTAATGTTAATGCTTACATTTTCTAATTTGAATGTTTTAAGTGTAACAATAGATTGTAAATGATTGATGTGAGTAATTTTAAATGATGTGTTTGATATTTTAAGAGTGCTATTTATTCCTCACAATCCAGTGATATGTATGGGTGGTTATTTGTACAATTCTTTCACATTGAATGAAAGAATAGAGTTCTTTGTATTAAAGTAGATATTTGGAATCTTGTTCTAAAGATACAAAATTGCTCTCGGAAAACACTAAGAGAAAACAGGCTGTATTGTTCTTTCTCAAAGAGCATAAAAGGCAATCAAACAAGTAAGTAGAATGTGGTAATTACTGAGAATGTTGATGGCACCCTTAAGATTAAGCCACAGAAGAGATATGCTTTTTGGGGGATGACTTTTTTGAAAAATCTATTAAGTGGGGATGGGAGGAGGCTGGCAAACTTCTACAATCCATTTGGGTAATCTACCAAATTATATTTCTTGATTTGGCTTATATACCCTGAAAGGCACAACTGATTACTGGAGAGATGACAAATAGGTATGAGAAAAAAAAAAGAGAGAGAGAGACAGATAAAATGAAGATAATAAAGATGCTATTTCCAGAAGATCTCAGACATGTCAAGACTTGAAGAAGCAGAAACCTGTGCATTCCATTTAGTTTACAAGATAGCCTCCAACAATGAAGATGAATTAAAGACTCCAGAAATAAATGTCTTGGATATTAATTCCCTCACAGTTATCTTTCTCTCAGAAACTCCTTGGAGATCAGAGTACAAGACCTGATCTTTATATTCATGTTTTTTTTTAACTTCAAAATGAATTTCTCACTGCTGCTCCTCAGACACTGACAACTAAATCCACAATGGAAATACTCAAAATGCTAGATGTTGAAACACAAGACACAAAGCAAAAAACTTTATTCTAGATTAATATGTATTTGTTAAATCAGTAACTTTCATGGCTAAACAATCTCATTAGGAGTTGTCATTGTAGTTTCAGAGTGAGGGATAACATGCTGGTATGTGACGCATCCTTGCACTGACCTCAGATGACGCATTTTTGTTGACTGACTCTATTACTGATGAAACATCAAGAAGGCTCTTAACTGGGTTGTGAAATATTGTTGACTATTTTAAATTGCTCTGATTCTTTTTGCTTTTGCAACCCTCCTATTTGACAGCACCAAGTGCTATAGTGTGAATGCTTGTGTCCAGCCCCAAATTTTTATGTTGAAATCTTAACCCCCAAGGTGATGGTATCTGGAGATATTTTGGGGAGATTATTAAGTCATAAGGGTGGAATCCTCATGAAGGGGACTATGCTCTTTCTTATAAAAGAGTCCCTAGAGAGTTTACTGCCCACTTCCCCAGGTGAAGATACAAGAGAAGTCAGCAGTCTGCAACCCAGAAGAAGGCCCCCATCAGAACCCCATCATGCTGGCACCTTGATCTTGGACTTCCAACCTTCAGAAATGTAAGAAATAAATATCTATTATTTATAAGCCACCCAGTGTCCATTTTTATTTTGTTTTATTATAGCAGCCAGAAATAAATAAGGCTGCAAAGTATTTCCAATTTGCTTTTAAGTACAGAAATAGCTACAATATAACTTCAGTCTTCAAAACCGTGGAATAATGAATTTTAGTAATTATCTCATACTTAGAGTGGAAAGCCTCCTGAAAGTCCTTTCCTTTTTTTAATTGTTTTATTGAAATATAGTTGATTTACAATGCTAATTTCTGCTGTATAGCAAAGTGATTCATTTAAACATTATGTATATACATATATATATACACACACACACATATATATACACACTTTTTAAAATATTCTTTTCCATTATTCTTTATTGTAGCATACTGAACACAGTTCTCTGTGCTACACAGTAGGACCTTGTTGTTTATCCATTGTGTATATAAAAACTTACATCTGGCAAACCCCAACCTCCCACTCCACCCCTTTCTCCCTTTGGCAATCACAAGTCTGTTCTCAATGTCCCTCTGTGAGTATGTTTCTGTTTCATAGATAGGTTTATTTGTGTCATATTTTAGATTCCACATATAAGTGATATCATATGGTGTTTGTCTTTCTGGACAAGTCTCTCCCTTTAAACCTAAAATTACATGTATTATCTTAAATCACCAAGTTCATAATATGTACTAATTATGATGATTAACATGGCCCATGACTTAAGAATAAGTATATATTATGAGGAATAAGAACTTTTTTGGCTTACACATATGCATGTTTATCATAAGCACAATGAACTGTCCTATTTCAAGCAATGTAATCATAAAGCAACTTTATCACTGGAACTCCCACCACCCCTTTTAATCTACTCAGTGGAACTATGCCCTTCCTTGCACGTGCCTGTGAACTTATACTGATCTGTGACTTGATTTCAGTTTGCTTTTGGTAATTGAAATCCCTATGGGCATTTTTCCATTTCAGTTCCAAAATTAAACAAACTTGATTTTAAATTGAGATTTCTTCTCTCCCTCTAGCTGATTTCTTGTCATCTTACTGCCATCTCTGCTGTAAATAAAACTGCTTCACTCATTTAAGATTTTTTCTTTTTTTTTAAGCATCTCTTCTGTACTGGTCACTGTGCTAGGCAAACCAGACATGAATGGTTCCTTCTTTCAAGGACCTTACAGTCTGGTCAGGGGAGAATGGTAATAAAGATTTAAATAGACAAGCATAAGTGAATAACTGTCACAAAATATACAAATGAAAGAAGCACATAAAAGCTGTGATTGACTTCTCTGCAGGGACAGCCAAAATTTGATGGTGGTCTCTGTAGACATTCCCATTCTGTCTTTCTGAAAAGAAGCACCTTTGTTTGCTCCCCATAATACAACTAAAACTGGACTCTGAAATTTAACCAAGTTTTATAGAAGACTTAGTAATAGCCTGAGTACATCAGCTGGAATCAACACTCTTTAGCAATACTAGTGAGTCTTAGAACTCAAGGGACAAAAGCTACATGCAGAGTCCCTACACAGAGTGAGGGTCAGTTCCCACCCACATGAAGCTGCTGGCATTTCTACATGGTACAAACTTAGGCCCAAATGCCCTTTGGACTAGAGTCCAGGGCATAGGATGCCCTGGGGTGAGTAGCAGTAGGTCTGTTCTCTTCCTTCCAGGTATGTACTCCCACCATTGTGAACTGATCAAGACACATAAAACAACATGCATTACACATCCAAAACTGAGGTTATCAAGTCTTTAACGACACTAATCTTACAACTTAAGATAGCATATTAAAAAGCAACCAACAAAGGTTCAACAAAGGTTGGACTTTTTACCAAAAAAGGTCCATCTAGTCAAAGCTATGGTTTTTCCAGTAGTCATGTATGGATGTGAGAGTTGGACTATAAAGAAAGCTGAGTGCTGAAGAATTGATGGTTTTGAACTGTGGTGTTGGAGAAGACTCTTGAGAGTCCTTTGGACTGCAAGGAGATCCAACCAGTCCATTCTAAAGGAATTCAGTCCTGAATGTTCATTGGAAGGACTGATGCTGAAGCTGAAACTCCAATGTCTGGCCACTTGATATGAAGAACTGACTCATTTGAAAGACCCTGATACTGGGAGAGATTGAAGGTGGGAGGAGAAGAGGATGACAGAGGATCAGATGGTTGAATGGCATCACTGACTCAATGGACGTGAGTTTGAGTGAACTCCGGGAGCTGGTGATGGACAGGGAGGCCTGGCGTGCTGCAGTCCATGCGGTCGCAAAGAGTCAGACTGAGCAACTGAACTGAACTGAAAGATATTTAAGCATCAGGACTTTCCTGGCAGACCAGTGGTTAAGACTCTGCGCTTCTACTGCTGGGGGTATGGGTTTGATCCCTGGTCAGGGAACTAAGGTCCTGAATGCTGAGCACCGAAAAAAAAAAAGAAGAAGAAGAAGATATTTAAGTATCTATGGTGAAGGGCAAAAACTGCTTATAAAATTCTCAAACTACAATTTTCCTAGTCCAGATCCATCAGGTACCTGACTAAACATGTTAGATTCTACACATAACTGAGCTACCTAAGGCCTGAACTCTTAAATTTTATTTCTGGGTTCTCACATCTAATCAGTGTCCACCTGCAATATTTTATAAAAGCCAGAGTGAAGAAACAAAAACATTTTAATCAGATAAAATTCAAACCCTTAACAGCTTCATGACAAATGTTGATTATTTAACCAATCCAGGGGTCAACTTCATCATCTATACATTATTAATATAATGCATGCTCAATAAGTTGTGAGACTGTTTAGCATATTAAGTAAGAGTTAGTATTATTATTAGTTGTTTTAAAAGAATTTTATGAATCCAATTATAAGTGGCTTCATAAGTAGTGGGCTCCAATAAGGTAACAGAGAATTAAACTGGGGAAATCACCTAGGAACTGGTAAAATGATTTACTCATATTGAAGAAACTGTAAGTAGGAAACCCCATAGGCATGATGTCAGGTCCTAACTGTGATTCTGCTTAGGTTTGTAGGAAATGGCACTAAGGCTGATGTTATACACAGACAGTCTCTTCTGTTATGGAGTCTTAGCTACTTTTTGTTATTGTATAGTAATATGCTCATCCTCTTACATTAATTGGGTTTCCCTGATAGCTCAGTTGGTAAAGAATCTGCCTGCAATGCAGGAGATTCCAGTTTGATTCCTGGGTCAGGAAGATCCACTGGAGAAGGGACAGGCTACCCACTCTAGTATTCTTGGGCTTCCCTGTGGCTCAGCTGGTAAAGAATCCGCCTGCAATGTGGGAGACCTGGGTTTGATCCCTGAGTTGGGAAGATCTCCTAAAAAGGGAATGGCTACCCACTCAAGTATTTTGGCCTAGAGAATTCCATGGACGTCCATGGAGTCCCAAAGAGTCTGACATGACTGAGCACCTTTCACTTCACTTCCATTAGTAGACCAAAGACATGTTGGCGTGTCTTTTAAAAGGTGGCAGAAGTTTTATGGAGGAAGTTTTATGGAGGCAGTTTCACTTGCACACAAGTCTCAGATCTCAGGTCTGTCATAATTCTTCAAAGTTTCAGATTTGTAGGGGGTCAATTTTAGTGGATATAGAAAATTTCATGGATATAATTATTAATGTATAAATGATGGATTTTTAAAATATACATGTTGACAAGGAGAAGATTTCTTTATGTCAATCATATTATAGCTCCTTCCTCTTCCCTACCTTGTTTCCTCTGAGAAGCGGTCCACAGGCATCTAGGATGAAAATGCGTGACTGGGCGAGGGCTGCACAGCAATGGTAACGTGTTTAGTGCCACTGAGTTGTATAGTCAAAAATGACTGAAGTGGTAAATTGTTATTCTGTGCTGTGCTTAGTCGCTCAGTTGTGTCCAACTCTTTGTGACCCCAGGGACTGTAGCCCGCCAGGCTCCTCTCTCTATGGGGTTCTCCAGCCAAGAATACTGGAGTGGATTGCCATGCCCTCTTTTAGAAATCATTAAGCATATTTTACCACAATTAAAAAGAAATTATAGACTACTGAGTACAGAAGTAATAGATTCTTATAGGAATATAATTGTGCTAAATAATGAAGCCCTTATTTATTTTTTTAATTTTTAGAATACTGAATTCATTTACGAGCTAAGGAAATGATAAAGTACCATCATCTCCCTCCCTTCTGTTTGTCTGCAACCAGTTCTCATCAGATACCCCTACCCTTTCTACAAGTCCAACCTCACGAGAGATTATCCCCTTTCTTGCTTTCTTTTTTCTTTTTTTTCTCTTTCTTTTTACACTTATTCCGAGTCTTTAAACTGCTGCACTCCTCAGGCTGAAACGGATGAATGAGACTTTAGACGAGGGGTTCCTCTGAAGCTCTGTGAAATTCCTGATTGGTATGTCGAAACAATCAAAACAGATTTAAATGTCAAGAGCTTTGCTCATCAACAGCTATGGGCAGCATGGTAAGTTTACACTTTTGAATGTAAAGAAAAGTGTATGCTTTAGTGGAAAACGATGGATTGTCCAGATCCTAGAGGGTAGCTTTTTGGGTTATTTCATTTTGATTCTATGGAAGCTATTTTGCAACTGTGTAAATATTAGCTGACAATGATGCAAAATAATTCTTGTTTTGCATGCACATTCTTTCCTCTCTGGTAGACGTTCAGCTGAACTTTCTCTTTTCCCTTTCGTAGAAAACTAGTTTTACATTTTTCTGCATATTCACTTCAGCATTCCTGATGTATAAATGTGTCTAAGCTTTGGATTCTCATCAAAATGAGTTGTAACATCTGCCTGGTTCTATCATCGGCTATGAATAAAATAACATCCTTCATAGAGGTATTAAGGTATTAATGTATCATACAGGTATTAATGTATCATACAGTTTTACACCTGTATGACAATCATGATTTTAGTTTTCTTGAAAATTACTTGTTAATAAAGACAAATAGACATTTATTTGTTTTCCTTAAACATAAGGGAAATAAACAATTTATTTTTTAAGTTTGTCATTTATCCAGTCCTATTAGAGGATTCACATCAGGAAGTTAATTCTATAATAAAGATTGTATTATTTTTTGAATCCTATATGTATAATAATGCACAGTTGTCTTAATTTATTTTGCTTCTAGAGCTCATTTGTTGCTAAAACTCCACAATATTGTGCAAAATGAACCACAGAAAGAATTTTATTCTCTTTCTATAGAAAATAAGAATTCAACAGAAAATAAGCTACCTGGACAAAAAAAGTGTGCAGATTTTGACAGCAGGTGGTTGACTAAAATTCAAACTATTTTCAATAAAATCTGATTAATATATGTTAATTCTAAATAAAATATGATGGTCTTTTTTTCATCTAAGCATTTACAGAAGGTACAAGTATTGTGAGCCCAGGTGTGCAGAGAGTAAGAGAACTTGGAAAGACATTTCAAAAATCACTGAATTTCAAAAAGCATGCATTAGTTTCTACAGTGTCTTTAATAAATACTCTCAGGATGGATTAAACATTTCTTTAAAAATGTAAAAAGAAAAGAATCAAGTTACTACTAAATATGTTAAGAAGAAAAACATCTGCAATATATATTTTTGCAGAAACAATTCAGAAATCTGTTTACGTGAGTATCTCAGAACATATTCAGAACCTGTTCAAGGCTTCTAAATATTTATAGCAAGTGTATACTTTTTACCATGCTACACCAATCAAGATAGCTGGAGACATTGAGAACAGTAGATATTGAAGATAACCTACAGTAAGATTGATCATATAGCTGTACTAAAGGGAAAACCCTCGCCAGGATCTTTCTCCCAGTTTCTCTAAGATAGGTGTGTTAGGGTTGTCCAAAGAAACAAAACCAGGAGGACCTATTTGTAGATTTAGATATACATAAGCAAACATATACATATATCCTATGTGTATCTATCTATGCATATAGAGATTTGTTATAAGGAATTGGTTTACATGATTATAGAGACTGACAAGTTCCAAGATCTACAGTTAGCAAGCTGGAGACCCAGAAAAGAAAGCTGCAGGACAGAGACTTAGGGAGAGTTAATGTTTCAGGTTGAGTCTGAAGGTGGGAAAAGACTGCTGTTCCAGCTTAAGGGCCCTGACGGCTCAGATGTTGTTCTATTCAGGCTCTCAGACGACTAACTGAGACACACCCACATTAAGGAGGGCAAGGTCCTTTACTCACTCCTACCAATTCAAATGTTAATCTCGTCAGAAACACCCTCAGGATGTCTGATCAACTGTCTGAAAATCCAGTGGCCCAGTCAGTTTTACACAAAAAATTAAACATCACAGTAGGTGAGTAAAACTCAGAGCCTAAGAGACTCATGTTAATATATCTTCTAAAAAAAAAATATATATATATATATATATATCTTCTATAACCATATGCTCCCCAATTCTGCCTCTCTATGTAAAAAGAGTCTAGAATATTGATTTGCATACATAGTTTTCTCACCCAGAGTTGACCTCTGAATATTCTAACATGCTTTGATGATCTGGGCTTCCCTCATAACTCAGTTGGTAAAGAATCTGCCTGAAATGCAGGAGACCCCGGTTTGATTCCTGGGACACGAAGATCCGCTGGAGAAGGGATAGGCCACTCCAGTATACTTGGGCTTCTGTTATGGCTCAATAGGTAAAGAATCCACCTGCAATGCAGAGACCTAGATTTGATCCCAGGGTTGGGAAGATACCCTGGAGAAGGGAGTGGCTACGGCGGCTGCGGGGGCACAGGAGGGCTGAGAGGAGCTACTTCACATTCAAGCTCAGGAGCGGCAGCCATGAGGAGATACCCTTCATCCAACGTAAGGAGCAGCGGCTGCACTTTGCTGAAGCAGCCATGAAGAGATATCCCACGTCCAAGGTAAGAGAAACCCAAGTAAGACGGCAGATGTTGAGAGAGGGCATCAGAGAGCAGACACACTGAAACCATAATCACAGAAAATTAGTCAATCTGATCACATGGACCACCAAGTGAAGTAAAGTTGCTCGGTCATGTCCGACTCTGCGACCCCATGGACTGTAGCCTACCACTCTCCTCCATCCATGGGATTTTTCCAGACAAGAGTACTAGAGTGGATTGCCATTTCCTTCTCCAGAGGACCTTCCCGACCCAGGGATTGAACCTGGGTCTCCTGGATTGTAGGCAGACGCTTTACCGTCCGAGCCATAAGGGACCACAGCCTTGTCCAACTCAATGAAACTAAGCCATGCCGTGTGGGGCCATCCAAGACGGGCGGCTCATGGTGGAGAGGTCTGACAGAATGTGGTCCACTGGAGAAGCGAACGGCAAACCACTTCAGTATTCTTCCCTTGAGAACCCCATGAACAGTCTGAAAAGGCAAAATGACAGGATACTGAAAGAGGAACTCCTCAGGTCGGTAGGTGCCCAACATGCTACTGGAGATCAGTGGAGAAATAACTCCAGAAAGAATGAAGGGATGGAGCCAAAGCAAAAACAATACCCACTTGGGATGTAACTGGTGATAAAAGCAAGGTGCGATGCTGTAAAGAGCAATATTGCATCACTTCAGTTCAGTCGCTAAGTCGTGTCCGACTCTTTGCGACCCCATGAATCACAGCATGCCAGGCCTCCCTGGCCATCACCAACTCCTGGAGTTCACTCAAACTCATGTCCATCAAGTCAGTGATGCCATCCAGCCATCTCATCCTGTCGTCCCCTTTTCCTCCTGCCCCCAATCCCTCCCAGCACCAGAGTCTTTTCCGATGAGTCAGCACTTAGCATGAGGTGGCCAAATTACTGGAGTTTCAGCTTTAGCGTCATTCCTTCAAAAGAACACCCAGGGCTGATCTCCTTTAGAATGGACTAGTTGGATCTCCTTGCAGTCCAAGGGATTCTCAAGAGTCTTCTCCAACACCACAGTTCAAAAGCATCAAATCTTTGGAGCTCAGCTTTCTTCACAGTCCAACTTTCACATCCATACATGACCACTGGAAAAACCATAGCCTTGACTAGATGGACCTTTGTTGGCAAAGTAACGGCAAAGTAATTTTGCCAACATTTTGGCAAAGTAATGGCAAAGTAATTTTGCTAACACTTTGCCAACATTTTGGCAACTTTTTGGCAAAGTAATGGCAAAATATGCTATCTAGGTTGGTCGTAACTTTTCTTCCAAGGAGTAAGTGTCTTTTAATTTCATGGCACAGGAACCTTGAATGTTAGGTCCATGAATCAAGGCAAATTGGAAGTGGTCAAACAGGAGATGGCAAGAGGGAACGTCGACATTCTAGGAATCAGCGAACTAAAATGGACTGGAATGGGGAATTTAACTCAGATGACAATTATACCTACTACTGTGGAATGGAGTAGCCATCATGGTCAACAAAAGAGTCCAAAATTCAGTACTTGGATGCAATCTCAAAAACAATAGAATGATCTCTGTTCATTTCCAAGGCAATCCATTCAATATCACAGTAATCCAAGCCTATGCCCCAACCAGGAATGCTGAAGAAGCTGAAGTTGAATGGTTCTATGAAGACCTACAAGACCTTTTAGAACTAACACCCCAAAAAGATGTCCTTTTCATTATAGGGTACTGGAATGCAAAAGTAGGAAGTCAAGAAACACCTGGGGTAACAGGCAAATTTGGCCTTGGAATATGGAATGAAGCAGGGCAAAGGCTAATAGAGTTTTGCCAAGAGAACACACTGGTCATGGCAAACACCCTCTTCCAACAACACAAGAATAGACTATACATGGACATCACCAGATGGTCAACACCGAAATCAGACTGATTATATTCTTTGCAGCCAAAGATGAAGAAGTTCTATACAGTCAGCAAAAAAAAAAAAAAGACCAGGAGCTGACTGTGGATCAAATCATGAACTCCTTATTGCCAAGTTCAGACTTAAATTGAAGAAAGTAGGGAAAACCACTAGACCATTCAGGTATGACCTAAATCAAATCCCTTATGATTATACAGTGGAAGTGAGAAATAGATTTAAGGGACTAGATCTGATAGACAGAGTGCCTGATGAACTACGGATGGAGGTTCGTGACATTGTACAGGAGACAGGGATCACGACCATCCCCATGGAAAAGAAATGCAAAAAAGCAAAATGGCTGTCTGGGAGGCCTTACAAATAGCTGTGAAAAGAAGAGAAGTGAAAAGCAAAGGAGAAAAGGAAAGATATAAGCATCTGAATACAGAGTTCCAAAGAATAGCAAGGAGAGATAAGAAAGCCTTTCTCACGGACCAATGCAAAGAAATAGAGGAAAACAACAGAATGGAAAAGACTAGAGATCTCTTCAATAAAATTAGAGATACCAAGGGAACATTTCATGCAAAGATGGGCACGATAAAGGACAGAAATGGTATGGACCTAAAAGAAGCAGAAGATATTAAGAAGAGGTGGCAAGAATACAAAGAGGAATTGTACAAAAAAGATCTTCACAACCAAGATAATCATGATGGTGTGATCACTCACCCAGAGCCAGACATCCTGTAATGTGAAGTCAGGTGGGCCTTAGGAAGCATCACTACGAACAAAGCTAGTGGAGGTGACAGAATTCCAGTTGAGCCATTCCAAATCCTAAAAGATGATGCTGTGAAAGCGCTGCACTCAAAATGCCAGCAAATTTGGAAAACTCAGCAGTGGCCACAAGACTGGAAAAGGTCAGTTTTCATTCCAAGCCCAAAGAAAGGCAATGCCAAAGAATGCTCAAACTACCGCACAATTGTACTCATCTCACACGCTAGTAAAGTAACGCTCAAAATTTTCCAAGCCAGGCTTCAGCAATACGTGAACGGTGAACTTCCTGATGTTCAAGCTGGTTTTAGAAAAGGCAGAGGAACCATAGATCAAATTGCCAACATCCGCTGGATCATGGAAAAAGCAAGAGAGTTCCAGAAAAACATCTATTTCTGCTTTACTGACTATGTGAAAGCCTTTGACTGTGTGGATCACAATAAACTGTGGAAAATTCTGAAAGAGATGGGAATATCAGACCACCTGACCTGCCTCTTGAGAAATCTGTATGCAGGTCAGGATGCAACAGTTAGAAATGGACACAGAACAAGACACTGGTTCCAAAGAGGAAAAGGAGGACGTCAAGGCTGGATATTGCCACCCTGCTTATTCAACTTATATGCAGAGTACATCATGAGAAACACTGGGCCGGAAGAAGCACAAGCTGGAATCAAGATTGCCGGGAGAAATATCAATAACCTCAGATATGCAGATGACACCACCCTTATGGCAGAAAGTGAATAGGAACTAAAAAGCCTCTTGATGAAAGTGAAAGAGGAGAATGAAAAAGTTGGCTTAAAGCTCAACATTCAGAAAACTAAGATCATGGCGTCTGGTCCCCTCACTTCATGGGAAATAGATGGGGAAACAGTGGAAACAGTATCAGAGTTTATTTTTTTAGGCTCCCAAATCACTGCAGATGGTAATTGCAGCCATGAAATTAAAAGACACTTACTCCTTAGAAGGAAATTTATGACCAATCTTTATAGCATATTCAAAAGCAGAGACATTACTTTGCCAACAAAGGTCCGTCTAGTCAAGGCTATGGTTTTCCAGTGGTCATGTATGGATGTGAGAGTTGGACTTGAAGAAAGCTGAGCACCGAAGAATTGATGCTTTTGAACTGTGGTGTTGGAGAAGACTCTTGAGAGTCCCTTGGACTGCAAGGAGATCCAACCAGTCCATCCTAAAGGAGATCAGTCCTGGGTGTTCATTGGAAGGACTTATGCTAAAGCTGAAACTCCAATACTTTGGTCACCTCACGGGAAGAGTTGACTCACTGGAAAAGACTGTGATGCTGGGAGGGATTGGGGACAGGAGGAGAAGGGGACGGCCGACTCAATGGACATGAGTTTGAGTAAACTCCGGGAGTTGATGATGGACAGGGAGGCCTGGCGTGCTGCGATTCATGGGATCGCAAAGAGTCGGACACGACTGAGCGACTGAACTGAACTGACCCACTCAAATATTCTGGCCTGGAGCATTCCATGGACTGTATAGTCCACAGGGTTGCAAAGAATCAGACATGACTGAGCGACTTTCACTTCGATGATCTGAGCTTGGAAGTCAGGTTGGACCAGTTGGTTGTGTATTTACATTTGATTTAGAATGTAGATGGTAATATTTGCCTTCCAGTTAGTCCAGAGTCTCCAGAATCTCTTATTTCAATCATTCTAGAAAATGCTGATAAATAATATAGTGCTGAAGCTTAAAAATAACATAAAAAGACTAAAAAATATGTATTTCTCATATAAATAAAGAATTGGGCCAAAAATATGATATATTGATATAAAAAAAGAATAGAATCAAAACATATTTTATATAATGTTATAGGTAGCATTCCAGGAACTTTTCATAAATTCATTTCTTGATTCTCATAACAACTCTATTTAGTAGGCTTTGTCATCCCTAGTTCATAGAGAAATAAGGTTATGAGAAATATAGTTGAAATCGGTACTCTGGGCTGTTTGATTCCAAAAACACCACATTCTTCCCACTTCATCACATAGCCTTTTGCTTCTCTTTTACTTCTCTTTCCTTTGTCAAAACATCAAATATGGAAGTCATGTAAAAGCTGAATATTAGTGTGTTTATTTTTTTTCTATTTCAAAATCATGCAAAGTATTCTTTAATTGGGAAAATATAACATATGAATGGATATCACCTTTAGAGTAAGTGTGTACGTATGTATATTCTAAACTTGGTAAGCTTGGGTGTTGTAAATAGAAATTGGCTACCGTTAGATAACTGGTGAAATTGAGATTCTTGACTTAAAAATTGAGGAGCAGAACTTGTATCCATGGTGATCCCACAAATGTGCCAACACCTGGCAAAGCTCATTCGGAAACATCTTGTCAGCTTCCTTTAGAGACACATATAAAAAAGAGGAACAGGATAATGAAAAATCCATTGGGAAGAAACGCATGAGTAATAGAAAATTAAGAAAATACAAGTAAACACATTTGCTCCCCATGTGCAGGTCATTGTGGAAGCAAAGATGAACAAAATATGATCTTTGTCTTAATGTCTCTATAGGGAGAGATAAGGATATACAGAAATCACAATACACATTTTTTTTCCTGTGTTTTTTTTTTTTTTAATTTTTTTTTAATTCACAATACACATTAAAAGTGGTGAGTTTTGTCAATTAAAACACGAAGTGACAAGGTGCATTGAGGGGAAGAATTTGGATTAGGGCTTGAATGAATGGCAGTATTTCTGAGGAGCATTGATAGTTAAGGGCACTGAGAAATAAGGTGTTTAACTGCCGTGAGGTGGAGGTCAGTCAGTCAGGAATGTCATATGATATGGCTGCTCCCAGACCACCACCCCATCCTCTGACTGGCATGGTTTAGAGCTTGAAGTAATTTAGTCTGTATGCGCCATTGACCTTCATATAGATAATTCAAAGGGATATATTTCAGTCATTATTCCATCTGATATGTTAGATGAAATTGGGACTGTTAATCACTTCCTGCATCTAGAAAGGCTTCCTTCCTTTGGCTGCTTTTACTCCTTGGCATCTGAAAATTGTTATCTGTAGAGCTGCCCTTAAATTATATGCCCATCACATGTCTTCCCTGAGCTCCCAATGTAACCACTAATAGCTTCAACAGGCAAATGAAAATAATCATACCTGAAAGAGAAGTGTCCCTCCCTCCTCCATTGTAAGCCTGGGATCATTTTGGTGTTCTTTTTCAAAGCAAACTACATGATCATCCAACTATTCGCCAAGTTAGAAATTCAGGAGTCATCTTCAATACCTGTCTCTTCTGAACACCACCAGATCCGATGCATCCAGACTCAGGGTGACATTTTTTCCAAGTCTCTCTCAAATTCTTACCCTCTCTCTCCCTCCTTCACTATTCCTTAGGCACACTGGCTTGTCTTGCTGTTTAGAACCTACACTGCCTCTTTCTGCCTTGAAGATTTTGCATGTACAGTATGTAACATTTGGCATTTCTATCCTACCCACCCCACACTTACAAACCACTTATCTTCAGACCAAGTCTCAGATACAACTTTGTTGACAATGATGCTGATAATTCTCACAGATTACATCTTTTTTCTCCAGTAGATCTCATAACTCCCATAGTTTTCCTTTGTATTAATTATTAAATTGTACTATACAGGTCAAAGGGACAAACTTATCTATCTGATTTGAACTGCTATATTTTGTTTTTCAAATTTTTATTAAAATAATTCCAAGTATATTTGGTTTATATTACTAATAGAGACCTACTGAACTTTCCCTTAGAAAATGTCTCCAAGCCATCTTCAAATAGTGATTTATGTGGAAAATCTTACCATGCTAAATATTAGAAGTTACAGAATATGATAGACTTAATTCTGGCATTTGTTTCTATTTACTATATATATGTATGTATGTATATATATATATATATAAACACCCAAAAAAGATGTCCTTTTCATTATAGGGGACTGGAATGCAAAAGTAGGAAGTCAAGAAACACCTGGAGTAACAGGCAAATTTGGCCTTGGAATACGGAATGAAGCAGGGCAAAGACTAATAGAGTTTTGCCAAGAAAATGCACTGGTCATAACAAACACCCTCTTCCAACAACACAAGAGAAGACTCTATACATGGACATCACCAGATGGTCAATACCGAAATCAGATTGATTATATTCTTTGCAGCCAAAGATGGAGAAGCTCTATACAGTCAGCAAAAACAAGACCAGGAGCTGACTGTGGCTCAGAAAATGAACTCCTTATTGACAAATTCAGACTTAAATCGAAGAAAGTAGGGAAAACCACTAGACCATTCAGGTATGACCTAAATCAAATCCCTTATGATTATACAGTGGAAGTGAGAAATAGATTTAAGGGACTAGATCTGATAGACAGAGTGCCTGATGAACTACGGATGGAGGTTCGTGACATTGTACAGGAGACAGGGATCACGACCATCCCCATGGAAAAGAAATGCAAAAAAGCAAAATGGCTGTCTGGGAGGCCTTACAAATAGCTGTGAAAAGAAGAGAAGCAAAAAGCAAAGGAGAAAAGGAAAGATATAAGCATCTGAATACAGAGTTCCAAAGACTAGCAAGGAGAGATAAGAAAGCCTTTCTCACCAACCAATGCAAAGAAATAGAGGAAAACAACCCAATGGAAAAGACTAGAGATCTCTTCAAGAAAATTAGAGATACCAAGGGAACATTTCATGCAAAGATGGGCTCAATAAAGGACAGAAATGGTATGGACCTAAAAGAAGCAGAAGATATTAAGAAGAGATGGCAAGAATACACAGAAGAACTGTGAAAAAAGATCTTCATGACCCAGATAATCACAATGGTGTGATCACTGACCTAGAGCCAGACATCCTGGAATGTGAAGTCAGGTGGGCCTTAGGAAGCATCACTACGAACAAAGCTAGTGGAGGTGACAGAATTCCAGTTGAGCTATTCCAAATCCTGAAAGATGATGCTGTGAAAGTGCTGCACTCAATATGCCAGCAAATTTGGAAAACTCAGCAGTGGCCACAGGACTGGAAAAGGTCAGTTTTCATTCCAAGCCCAAAGAAAGGCAATGCCAAAGAATGTTCAAACTACCAAACAATTGCACTCATCTCACACACTAGTAAAGTAATCCTCAAAATTCTCCAAGCCAAGCTTCAGCAATATGTGAACCGTGATCTTCCAGATGTTCAAGCTGGTTTTAGAAAAGGCAGAGGAACCAGAGATCAAATTGCCAACATCTGCTGGATCATAGAAAAAGCAAGAGTTCCAGAAAAACATCTATTTCTGCTTTATTGACTATGTGAAAGCCTTTGACTGTGTGGATCACAATAAACTGTGGAGAATTCTGAAAGAGATGGGAATACCAGACCACCTGACCTGCCTCTTGAGAAACCTGTATGCAGGTCAGGAAGCAACAGTTAGAACTGGACATGGAACAACAGACTGGTTCCAAATAGGAAAAGGAGGACGTCAAGGCTGTATATTGTCACTCTGCTTATTTAACTTTTATGCAGAGTACATCATGAGAAACGCTGGGCTGGAAGAAACACAAGCTGGAATCAAGATTGCTGGGAGAAATATCAATAACCTCAGATATGCAGATGACACCACCCTTATGGAAGCAAGTGAAGAGGAACTAAAAAGCCTCTTGATTAAAGTGAAAGTGCAGAGTGCAAAAGTTGGCTTAAAGCTCAACATTCAGAAAACGAAGATCATGGCATCTGGTCCCACCACTTCATGGGAAATAGATGGGGAAACAGTGCAAACAGTGTCAGACTTTATTTTTCTGGGCTCCAAAATCACTGCAGATGGTAATTGCAGCCATGAAATTAAAAGACGCTTACTCCTTGGAAGGAAAGTTATGACCAACCTAGACAGCATATTCAAAAGCAGAGACATTACTTTGCCAACAAAGGTCTGTCTAGTCAAGGCTATGGTTTTTCCTGTGGTCATGTATGGATGTGAGAGTTGGACTGTGAAGAAGGCTGAGCACCGAAGAATTGATGCTTTTGAACTGTGGTGTTGGAGAAGACTCTTGGGAGTCCCTTGGACTGCAAGGAGATCCAACCAGTCCATCCTGAAGGAGATCAGCCCTGGGATTTCTTTGGAAGGAATGATGCTAAAGCTGAAACTCCAGTACTTTGGCCACCTCATGCGAAGAGTTGACTCATTGGAAAAGACTCTGATGCTGGGAGGGATTGGGGGCAAGAGGAGAAGGGGACGACAGAGGATGAGATGGCTGGATGGCATCACTGACTCGATGGACACGAGTCTGAGTGAACTCCGGGAGTTGGTGATGGACAGGGAGGCCTGGCGTGCTGCGATTCATGGAGTCGCGAAGAGTTGGACATGACTGAGCGACTGATCTGATCTGATAGAATATTTTATAATTCTATGGCAAGTGTATCACTGAGATATTTTTCCAAGCCCAAGAGAAAAAGAGACAGATAGGAAGAGAGATTGAGAGAGAGACAGAATGAATGGAGTGGAGGGAAGAAGAGAGAAGAAGAATAAACAGCTGGACTCAAATGGAAAACAACTGTTTTCCACATGTAGTTTAACAAATAAATATTTCATAAGGTCTTAAAATGTGCCCTGATTTTATTAAGCACAATATAAGGCCCATTTCATTACTTGGTCCTTAAAATTAATTTCTTTACATATAAATCTAGCAAAAATCAGGAGGCCATATGACATATGTATGTCATGAACAGGTGGATTAGTTGTTTTCTGATTGTGAATAAATAATTTTTTGCCTACAGAGATCTATGTTCGAAGATATGTCCTTGACTACATCAGTGTTCCACACTGACCTCCGGATTGGGCAGCTAGAGGTATGTCAGACAGGTCACTGACTCTGGAACAGAGTATCTGGTAAATAGTAAAGCCTGTCTTCCAGTAGACTTGTGGAAGTCGTGAAATCCCCACATGTGACCTGCTTTATGATGTTCAAATTCAATCCTGGTTCAGATTATAGGAGATACTGCAATGCCAGTAGCTTTTCACTGTGCTCCAAGATCCCCTTGCTCTGTCTGGTTCTGGTCTAGTATTTACAAGGGCATTCAACCAATGTCTTTATAAAGCAAAATGAAAGGGGTTTGACTCTCCCAATATGAAGGAGAATTTATCCCATGCTTCTTTAACTGCATTATGGGATGCTCAAATTAAGCATTCGTAACCTTTTTTAAAGCACCTGTTTATTAGAAATGCTCTGGTCAAGTTGGAAATAAGGGGCTTTCATCTTCCTTTCCTCCACCTTCTTGTTCTGGAGATAAGACACACCTAACCCAGCAGTCTTGCAGACCTTCTGATGCAGGAATGCGCGCGTCGGTGCAGGTGGCCATTTGAGAGAAACGTGGGCGGCCTGCTTCACTAGCTGTGAACGAGGACAACTGTACGAGGCAAACGCTGAAATCACATCCCAGACTAATTTTAGGCTTTACTAAACTCATGAAAGAAACAGTGGCAATGTTCTTTGCTTCTCATTATATCGAATGCTTTCCTTTAACAAGGATGGCAAAGGATCACCTTTCCCTTTGTATGGACCTGGAAGATTCAAAAGGGATCCTGGCCTGTCTGACAGGTTACAGATTACAGATTCTAACAAAAAGCCAGCCCAGACCTCTTGATGCCAGTTCAGAAAAAGCAAAAGCAATTGTGAGACACTGAAAAAGATACTGCCGTTCACAATATGAGATTTTTATGAGGAATTAGAGCAAATATCTCAGTCTGAAACAAAATTAGTCTGAGAGATCATTACTGATATACTATATAGGACATGAAAACCAGAATCAGTTCAGTTCAGTTGCTCAGTCATGTCAGACTCTTTGCGACCCCATGAACTCCCGCACGCCAGGCCTCCCTGTCCATCACCAACACCCAGAGTTTACCCAAACTCATGTCCATTGAGTTGGTGATGCCATCTAACTATCTCATCCTCTGTCTTCCCCTTCTCCTCCTGCCTTCAATCTTTTCCAACATCAGGGTCTTAGCCAGAGTTATTTTCTAAAGCACAGTGGAAACAGTTGATACCATATTGGATGCAAAGCAGAAGATAGCAGTAAGAAATTTTCAAAGAGCTTATGAAAAAGAATAAAGAGGTGAAAATAATAGAAGAAAAATGATGACACAGATCTAGAGAATGAGATATGCATATATTAGAAGGTACAGCAATGACCCTGGTGGCTCAGTGGTAAAGAATTTGCCTGCCTATTCAGGTGACACAAGAGACATGGTTTCAATCTTTGGGTCAGGAAATTCCCCTGGAGAAAGGAATGGCTACCCAGTCCAGTAGTCTTGCTGGGAAAATGCATGGACAGAGGAGCGTGGAGGCCTACAGTCCATGGGATCACAAAGAGCTGGACACAGCTTAGCGGCTAAACAACAACAGCAATGAAGGACAGAGTGGACAGAGTGGCAGTTTCCATTTAACACAAAAGAAAATGACTGCTCTGAGTTGAAAAACCATTTTAGTATTTAGTTTTATGTGGTTTGTAACATTAACAAAACCCCAGAACTTAACATACTTTGTGAAGTTTTAGAATTTCAAAGGTGAATTTACAGTCCCACAGGATCCACACTGGGTGGCTGTCTACAAGCAAATAAATCAATAAAACTAGCAATCACTCTACAGCAACAAGTACTAACAAGTTGGTGGAACAGTATTGTCACCATTTTGAGATGTTATTTTGATGCTAGAAGTATATAACTACATGGATAGCTTTCTGTTCTTTATTTTTGCTTACTTTTGCCTTTTTGATCTGTTAACATACACTACTATGTTCAAATTCTTAGACTTTTAAGAATTCTTTCATGTATTTCTGTGTGTCCAATAGTCCGTTTTTGTTTTTTTTTTCATAGCAGATATATTCAGGTATATTTTCCATACAATAAAATTCAGCTATTTTAAGTGTCCATTTTGTTAGTTTTGGTGAATTAGTGCCTTTTGCTGACACTGGATGGTCCTCTCACTTAATGTTGATGTTCTGTATTCCAGCGGAGTCATGGTAGGCAGAGTTTAAAGTGAACGTTAGGGGTTTTCAGTTGTCTCACTTCTGGTTCTCCGTCCTCAGCAAAATAACAAGAGTAACTGTACCATTTGCAGGAGTGCAGCCACTGAGGATGGGCCAGCATGCTGTAGTGGGGTGAATAACACCAATAACAACCATAATGTATACATAATCAGGAAAGTAATTGTGTGTGTGTGTGATAAAGAAAGAGAGAGAGAGAACCAGAGAGGGATTTTACCAATCATCTTACTGAAATTTGTCTCTCATGAGTTAAGAATGTGTTTTGGAACTTTACATATAATATTCTTAGATTAATTATAACTTGTATCAGTGATCTTAGCAGCTACTCTGTCATGATTTTAAAAAAAGGGGATCACAAGCTTGTGATTTTGCTACAATTTGAACAAATTAAACTGTCTAAGGAATTCCCTAGGAGTCTAGCAGTTGGGACTCCTTGTTTCCACTCCAGGGGGCACAGGTTCCATCCCTTGTTGGGAAATTAAGATCCTGCAAGTTGCTGGGTGCAGCCAAAAAATAAAAAAATGTCTAAGCTCAAAACACTTTGATTGTAACCTTGTGAGACCTTAAGCAGAGGACTCAGTTAAGACAAGCCTGGACACTTGTGCAGTAATAAATGTATGCTGCTGTAAGCTATGAAGTTTGTGGTAGTTTATTACTAAGCAATAGATAACTAATACAGTGGACATCATATTTTGTTCCTGCGTTTAGTGAAGATGTTGCTTTTTTGTTTGTGTGTGCATGCTCAGTCGTGTTCAACTTTTTGCAACCTCATGGATGGCAGCCCGCCAGACTCCTCTGTCCATGAAATTTTCCAGGCAGGGATACTGGCGTGGGTTGCCATTTCCTACTCCAGGGGATCTTCCTGACCCAGGGACTGAACCCATGTCTCCTGCATCTCCTGCACTGGGAGGTGGATTCTTAACCACTGAGCCACCTGGGAAGTCCCAGAAAAGTCCCCGTCGTTCTCCTATTAGTAATAGATTTAGACTGACGTTATGTCAAACAATGTGTAACACAGAAAGGATGTATTTTCAAAAATTGAAATAAAAAAGAATGAAAAATCAAAAGCAAATTGGAACAAACCCCCAAGATATAATGTTAATGAAAGAAAGACAGATGTTTAGGATAGAGCTGGACTCTTCTATCACTTCCATTATTCCTGTTTTGTTTTTGAATTAACTCAGAGGGTTCTGAGAGCCTTTACCAATATGGAGTCTATAATTTCACTGAAACTATATTTTGCAGATTTTTTGGGGGGGTTTGTTTTCAGGTGGGAAGTGGAAATATATTGACTTATTACAGATACACGCTTACAGGACATGCTGACATCTTTTAGATGCTACCTCCATTGTTTACTGTAAAAGATCATGAAACTATTTCTCCTTTAGAATTTCAGGTCATGGGCCTCTTTTTGCTGAAGCTTTGGACCTCAGAGTTCTACCCCATATGCATTATTATTTTCAAAAATTTTGAGTAGAGTGTAAATGGACATTACTTATTTTTTCACCTGCTATTTGCTTAAAACATCTCTAATTTATTAAAAGAAAAAACCCAGAAAACAGTATATTTATGCTGCCTCATGAGATAGTGCATTTTCTCTAAGTGAAAATGTTTAATATGAGTGTGGATAATGAATGATCAGTAATATTTTAAATCAGTTTCAGCATAAAGAATTAGCTTAATCTAGGTGATAAGGAAAGTCCCTTTCAATTTGAGAATTTTGTTATATCATATGTTAAAAAATAATTTTAAATTTAAGTTTAGCTCAAATAGATGGCTTAAGGCAATGTTTTTTAACTTTTTGTGTTATTTAAAAAAATTTATCGTGAAGATTGGTTTTCTTTGAGAATATTAACTACAGATAGGGTCACCCTAATAACGGAAAAAAATTTTAAATGTTGCAAATTAGAACCCAGTCAACAGCTTTATTTTTATTGCAGTAACAATGAACAAGATTAGGCCTGTCTTGGTATTTGACATCACAAATGCTACTCTGACACCTAGTGGTTGGTTCTGATATTTTCCTAAAAGAAATCTTAAAAATTTTTTAAGTCTTTGTAAAATAATATATGAAATATGTACTATTTAAAGTATAAGATAGCTACTTTATTCATATTTAGGATAAAATGATTCTGGTAATGATTCAATTTATATTTTTTGTGTTGTATCTTGGTAAGAACATAGTATCTAAAATGTTTTTGTTGAACAACATCAAACTGGTACAATTTAAAATTCTTAGCTCACATGTTCCTTTACAAGATGCCTCTTGCAAACTATTCTTATTTGAAAGATTAAAACAGAAACTCTCATATTATTAAAAAAATAACTTTTAGAGAGTGATAAAATCATTTCCTATAATGACATAAAAATGAACAAGTGTTAATTTGATTTAACCTAATGATGAAACTGGTGAGATGTAACAACTAGTTCAAGGGAAAAGCAGAAAAATGACACATTTATAGATAAATGACTGTGCAAATGGACTGTGTAAAAGTAGCTTCTTCTATAAAAGTAGCTTCTTCTATAGTGGAGTAAGGAAGTCAGTAGATCTTTCAGACAGAATTTGCATGACTACAGATAATAACCATCTTGCATTGCTATCAGCTATCTGCATTTTACAGAGTAGAGAATAGCCTTCATAGAACCAGATCAGATAATCATTATATAAGAGAGCTATAGATATTTTGTCTGCCATTAAAAACATTTTTTTTTCCTGCACATTAAACAAGTTCTGTCTCTGCTTTGTGTATTTCCCTATATATAAGACTATTGCAATATGTATTGTTTAAATATAGGTTCATGATTTGAAACTAGAGTAAGTAACGAGGCACAAATAATAAGTACTGCCAGGCCTCCATATCTACGGGTTCTGCATCTGCATCTATACATGAAACCAACCTGGGCCTACTTCAAACCAACTTAAAATCTCTGGAGGTGGAATCTGGACACTGATGCTTTAAAAAAATCACCCAGATGATTTTAAGGTGCATCCAGTATTGAGAACCATTCCTTTGACAGTTATCAGATAGCTTAGTTATGATCCTTACGGACTCTAGTCCCATCTCATTAGAAAAATCACTCTTAGTATGAGATGTGGGATGTGGCTTGATGTTTTAGATATTCAAATTATGAGAATCCATACTCCTTAAGGAAACTCCTGACTATCGTTTAATTTGTCATGCACCATGCCTATAGTTAATAAAACACTTTGATCCTGTTGCATGAAAACAAATTTAGTCCTCTTTGAGAACATTTCGATCTGAGATTAACAAACTGATGTTTATTCCTTCACATGAATCTCATGAACTTGATTATTACAAAGACGACTTGGGGAGTGGAGCCCAGAAGGCCTTACTTCCCAGGTGGTGACATCCTACGTGACCTCGTACCTCTGTGTACTGCTTTCTACACTACCATGTTGTGGTTTATTATGGTTAAGAAACAAAACGCTTGCAAAGTAAAATCAAGTACTTTTAACCAGTGCTTCATAAACAGTTAAGTGCTACTATTTTCACCCTTCTATTTCCATAAACAGCACCTTTTATGGAGGGCTTCTCCCTAATTCAAATGTTTTCATTGCAGTGTTATCAATTCTCCAGGACACAGTCTGTGTTTCTGCTCCCAGACTAGGCTCTCCCAGGCAATATCCCTCAGTTTAAGCCTTTCCCATTTGCTTCTCTAACTTGGCTTCCAAATTTTTTATTTGATTTCTCAAATGTACAGAGCAGTGAACCAACTGTGCATATCGATCTGTTAATTGATAAACAGACATAGAAGAGTATTACATACCATGCCTTTGCCCCTTCAAAATAAAGTACATTGTAAAGTTTTGCTTTTAAGCTCGAATCATCTGTCCTTTTGAGTTTTCCTTTATTACCTATTTCTCTAAGCTTCCAAGGCTGATTAAAATCACTTTTTAAAAAAATGTGGTAAAATAGCATGACATCTACCAGAATCTTGTGATTCCTCATAAAGAAAAAAATGTATTTGTAGTTGTACTCATGGGCTTCCCTGGTGGCTCAGTGGTAAAGAATCCACCTGCCAATGCAGGAGACACAGGTCTGACTCCTGGGTCAGGAAGATCCCTTGGAGGAGGAAATGGCAAACCACTTCAGTATTCTTAACTAGGAAATCTCATGGACAGAGGAGCCTGCTGGGCTACAGTCCATGGGGTCGCAGAGTCAGTCAGACACGACTGAACAGCAACAACAACTTGTATTCACATCTGTGTGTGGGTATTCTTTTTTAACCACACAAAGGGATTACATTTATTATGAGTTTTTGATACTGTTTTTCTAATTCTAAAATTTTTTTATATAGCTTGATAATATAAGATAGTTGAATCCATCTTTTTATGAGTGTTTTTTCCCCCCAACAGGATAAGTAAACCTGGGATTACAAATGTGCAGCAAATGAGCCACAATGTATAAATTTTAGTGGAAATTATTGTAGCCATGCTATTTAGGAAATTCAATAAGAATTAATTGATTTAAATACTTATGTTAAGCAGATTATGGTCAATTCCATTATTTTGTTTTTCTAGTGTTATCATACTATTTTGTAGATGTCTCTTAAAGCTTCATCCTGACTTAACAAGCTGTTTAGCTTTTAGCTAACCTCTCCAGGCTTAATTTTATTTGAAAAAGGACCTATGAATTTCCTTCCATTTATATGTATCTAATTCTTCAAATGTTATTATACAAATATCAAAGAATATTTGGTTAAAATATATAAGATACAAAGAATAATGTTATGATGCAAAACTGCATCTACCATACAGTTTGTAAAAATGTTTTACCATGTTCTTTAAAGTCTCCATGTGTCCCTAAATGTTCCCTTCCCTTCCTCTTTCTGCTCAGAGGAAATATTACTGTGCATTTAGAGATTATCACTCCCTTGTTTGTCCCCATAGTTTGGCCACACATGTTTGTATGATCAAACATACGTTTAACACGCTTTAAATGTTATGTAGATGCATTTATACTGTATGTTTTCCCCTTAGTAATGGGTAATTTCCTTATTTTAACCCAAGGGAAGCAGGCTTATATTCATTTTGCTAATCAATCTTGGGTACCCTGTTAGACTTCCTAAATCAGGCCATGTTTTGCTTCACTCCTTAGGTGAGTAGAAACTGGAGCCTGATTCACTTTTACTTGGTTGGTATTCTAAAATCATCTATTGCTTTCTGCTTTAACTTCAATTTTGCCCTTGGCTAACCCTTATTTTCTTGTTAATTCCTCAAAGCACTTAACAATGTGTTTTCAATAGTTTATCCATATGTTTAGTAGTCGTTTGGATCAAAGACTATGTTAGGCAATTGACACAAAGTTAAATAATCATGGATCCTGATTTCTAGAAGGCTGAATCCAGACTATGAAAAGATAGTCATGTAAACAATCAAAATATTTAATGACCTTCCATCTTCAGACACAGGCTTAAAGCAAGCAAAAATAATAAGAATTAGAACATAAATTAATGAGATAGAGAACAGGAAAACGATAGAGAAAAACAAGAAAATCTACAATAACCAAAGTTGATTCTTCAAACAAAATAAAACTTATAAACCTTTAGCTGGAGTGACCAAAAATCGGGGGACAAGACTCAATGATTAGAATCAGGAATGAAAAAGGAGCTCAACCACTTTGGAAAACAGTTTGGCAGTTCATCAAAAGGTTCAACTTAGAGTTCACATGAATTCTAATCCTAGGTGTATATACTCAACTGAAATATGGAAAAGCAAAATGTGTCATAGCCATACAATGGAAGAATTTATTAAGCAATAAAGAAATGAAGTCCTGGTATGCAACAGCATGGATGAACCTTGAAGTCATTATGTCCAGTGATAGAATCCAGCCACAAAAGGTCACATTTTAAAAATTCCATTTCTATGAAATGTCCAGAATAGGCAAACTTATGGAGACTGAAAGTAGATTAGTAGTTATCTAGCAAATGGCATCGCACTCCGGTATTCTTGCCTAGAGAATCCCAGGGATGGGGGAGCCTGGTGGGCTGCTGTCTATGGGGTTGCAGTCGGACATGACTGAAGCAACTTAGCAGCAGCAGCAGCACTAGTTGGGGAGCTGTGGAAATAATGGGGTGACTGCAAAAAAAATCTGAGGTTTCCTTTTGGTGTGACCAAAATGTTTTAAAATTGTGGTGATGGTTGAACACTGTGAATATAGTAAACATCTTTGAATAGTAAACTCTAAATGGGTGAATTGAATGGGATGTGAAATCTATCTCAATAAAGTTACTACTGAATCACCAAAGCTCGATTTCAAATTAAACATGTTTGTGGATACTTAACATCTGATCTCAGCGGACAAGGCAACTTGATCCACAGCTATCAGGTTAAATAACACATTTTTAATAGAGACAAGGGAATGCCAAGTGAATTTAGATGCTTTAGGGAATAATATCAGAGAGACCTTATTCCAAAATTCCACTGTGCTCTTCTTTCAAAGTGTTTCAAAAAGAAACACTTTTTTTCAAAGAAGAAAACTTCTCCAAAATTCCACAGTGTGTTTGTCCACTGTGTAGTTCTGGTAACTCAGATAAACTTACTTCATATATTTGAAATTTAATTTTCTAATTTGTGAAATAAAAAATAATTTTTGCAAACATTTAATAAGTCAAATCATAGACCTTTTTTAGCCTAGTGTCAGGGAGGTAACTTATTACTGTAGTTATTAATTTTCTTGCTATATTTATCAAACTATTATAGACCCTATTATAGTTATAGTGACTATAGGGGTAAAAAAAAAATTTTGGATGTATTTTCATTCACATTCCCTCACACAAAATACAACTTTTTGGGAATTTACATCTCAAGTCCAACTTGATCACAGAGAAAACGCTAACAGAGCAATTCTGAACACAAAAGAAGAGGAAAGGTGTATGTAAATATTTACTTTCTATTCATTGCCCATCCTTATGCATACATTTTTCTTTTTGAACCTTGCTCTCAAACAGAATCAGAGAACATTTAGGGCAGCCAACTGCGTTTCCAACCTAGCAACCACCCTGGGAAGCTCTTGCTTGCTCTTTGACTATCGCTTTGCTGCTGCTGTGATGTGCCGCTTTCCCTGGAAGCACTTCAGAACCTTTGCCTGGCGGGTTAGGCAGCAGTGAAGCAGAGAAAACAGGTGGCCTTAATGGGTAGCTTAATGGTGTGTTAAGTGTTCATTTCTGCTAAACTGAACACAGGCTTTGGTGTGAGTGTCTAGTTTTATTGGGTCACTGTCAACCAACATGCATAGAGTGCTAATTTTGAGGAAATTTGGGTTCGAGTGGAGCACAGCATGAAGAAGCCAACTACAGGGATGGTATAAGGTGACCATAGGCAGCAGGGATAGGATGTGTATATCCTCCGCCCGCAGGTATGTTTTTAAATTATAAGCATGTATCAGGTATTCTGCTGTGAAATCATTATTTCCTCCCACTGGATTAAGATTTCCTAGAAATACTGGATATTTGGCTTCCATGGTGGCTCAGCTGGTAGAGAATCTGCCTGCAATGTGGAAGACCTGGGTTCGATCCCTGGGTTGGAAAGATCCCCGGGAGAAGGGAACAGCTACCCACTCCAGTATTCTGGCCTGGAGAATTCCATGCACTGTATAGTCCGTGGGGTCACCAAGGAGTCGGACAGGACTCAGCAACTTTCACTTTTCAAAAATACTGTCTATCTTATTTTGCTTTGCTAGGCTTCTCTGAAGGAAAAAATATCCAATAATTATAAAAATTTTAAAATAGAAGTGCTCCTCTTTTAATAGAAAAGGAGCACTAGCATATTTATTATTTTATGAAATGCTTTTAAATATGTGATTTTCAAAACAAAATTAAAAATATAAAGAGTTTTAAGTATATGAAGTATATTTCATACACTTAAACAATGGTAAGTCCATTGCTTACTATATGTGCATAATACTTTTTGAAAGATGAAGAAACAAGCCATGATTTCATTACCTGCTGCTAAGTCACTTCAGTCGTGTCCGACTCTGTGCGACCCCAGAGACGGCAGCCCACCAAGCTCCCCCGTCCCTGGGATTCTCCAGGCAAGAACACTGGAGTGGGTTGCCATTTCCTTCTCCAATGCAGGAAAGTGAAAAGTGAAAGTGAAGTCGCTCAGTCGTGTCTGACTCTTCGTGAACCCACGGACTGCAGCCCACCAGGCTCCTCCATCCATGGGATTTTCCAGGCAAGAGTACTGGAGTGGGGTGTCATTGCCTTCTCCAATATTTCATACACTTAAACAATGGTAAGTCCATTGCTTACTAGATGGGCATAATACTTTTTGAAAGATGAAGAAACAAGCCATGATTTCATTACCTAAGCACCCCCATCTTTGAAAATAGACTGCTGATATGTTAGTGAAATCATAACTTTAGGATTTATTTGTGATGTTTGAGTAATAAGAAAAAACAAAACATTAAAAATACGGACTTGTTAAAAAATATTAACAGTGACCTTGGTGTGATTACCATATTATGATTGACAAAGTACTATTAGATAAAGGGGAATGACACATGGGAAAAAATACATGCTGTATTTTCATTCATATTCTCACAAGCGCAAATACTGAAAGTCAGTGCTGTTCCCCATGATTATCAAGTGAAAATTATAAATAAAATAATCATGATTATATATATATGATACACTTTTTTCCACTTGAAAGGCTCTAATTACCCACTGAAATCTTAGTATAGATTTTATACTAATTATAATAGTAGTGGAGTGATGGGAATTTTTATAACAATAGCATGAAGATGCTAAGTATACTACGAAAGAAAAGTTTATAAATTCTACCTCCAAGATTTTAAAAAACATAAAAGTATAATGGTAAATATTCTGTTCAATTATCTGATCAGAATAACGGTATTTTATACAGACACCTTTATGAGTAGTCACTCCCTCTTCCTCAGAGGGAGGTGGGATTCTTCTTTCTTTCCTTGAAAGGCTCCAGGGTTTGTGAAAGTTCTCAGAAAGGTACCAAGATCCTGGAAAAAAAATCCAAGGATTTATTAAAGTTCCCAGAAGGATCTGGGCACCAGAACTGGGCTAGGATTGTTACATTGGAAACATTACTACACAACAGAAGGCAGCTCTTGGGGGACTCACAAAGTTTTGAAGTAAATCCACAGCTTAAACCGCTGGACAACTTGGGAAAATAAGATGAGAAATTTGGACTGTTTTGACCATCAAAATCAAAATCTAAGTAAGTACAAGTCAGACTATTAAAAGCCATCAAGGTATCTGCTACTATTAAAATGAAGAAATCTTTCTGTGAAAGGAATAACAGGTGTGTTGCTAATGGGCGATTTGCAGCCAAAGCTGCAAAAGTGGTAGGCATGAGTCAGATGCTTAAAAGCTCTTAGCACACTGGTTACCCAAACTTAAGGCTCCCAAGCTAAGACAAATCATGGAAGAGGCAAGGTTAACACTAGGTCACCTCACAACTTGAATAAAATTTTCATGCAGTAAGGCACATTGTTCAGCTCAGTTCAGTCACTCAGTCATGTCTGACTCTTTGTGACCCTGTGGACAGCAGCATGTCAAGCTTCTCTGTCCATCAACAACTCCTGGAGCTTGCTGAAGCTCATATCCTTCAAGTCGGTGATACCATCCAACCATCTCATCCTCTGTCATCACCTTCTCCTCCTGCCTTCAATCTTTTCTAGCATTAGGGTCTTTTCCAGTGAGTCAGTTTTTCCCATCAGGTGGCCAAAGCACAGGAGTTTCAGCTTCAGCATCAGTCTTTCCAATGAATATTCAGGACTGATTTCCTTGAGGGTTGACTGGTTGGATCTCCTTGCTGTCCAAGGGACTCTCAAGAGTTTTCTCCAACATCACAGTTCAAAAGCATCAATTCTTCAGTGCTCAGTTTTCTTTATGGTCCAACCATCAAATCCATGACTGCTGGAAAAACCACAGCTTTGACTAGACGGACCTTTGTAAACAAAGTAATGTCTCTGCTTTTTAGCATGCTGTCTAGGTTAGTCATAGCTTTTCTTCCAAGGAGCAAGCATCTTTTAATTTCATGGCTGCAGTCACCATCTGCAGCGATTTTGGAGACCAAGAAAATAAAGTCCATCACTGTTTCCACTGTTTCCTCATCTGTTTGCCATGAAGTGATGGGACTAGATGCCATGATCTTTGTTGTTTGAATGCTGAGTTTTAAACCAGCTTTTTCACTGTCCTCTTTCACGTTCATCAAGAGGCTCTTTAGTTCCTCTTCACTTTCTGCCTTTAATGGTGGTGTCATCTGCATATCTGAGGTTATTGATATTTCTCCCTGCAATCTTGATTCCAGCTTGTGCTTCATCCCGTCTGGCATTTCACATGGTATAGTCTGCATATAAGTTAAATAAGCAGGGTGGCAATATACAGCCTTGACGTACTCCTTTCCCAGTTTGGAACCAGTCTGTTGTTCCATGTCTGGTTCTAACTGTTACTTCTTGACCTGCATACAGATTTCTCAGGAGGCAGGTAAGGGGGTCTGGTATCCCCATCTCTTGAAAAATTTTCCAGTTTGTTGTGATCCACAGAGTCAAGGGCTTTGGCATAGTCAATAAAACAGAAGTAGATGTTTTAGAGAAATGGAAATCAAAACCACAATGATGTACCATCTCACACCAGTCAGAATGGCTGCGATCCAAAAGTCTACAAGCAATAAATGCTGGAGAGGGTGTAGAGAAAAGGGAACCTTTTTACACTGTTGGTAGGAATACAAACTAGTACAGCCACTATGGAGAACAGTGTGAAGATTCCTTAGAAAACTGGAAATAGAACTGCCATACGACCCAGCAATCCCACTGCTGGGCATACACACCGAGGAAACCAGAATTGAAAGAGACACGTGTACCCCAATGTTCACTGCAGCACTGTTTATAATAGCCAAGACAAGGAAGCAACCTAGATGTCCATCAGCAGATGAGTGGATAAGAAAGCTGTGGTACATATACACAATGGAATATTACTCAGCGATTAAAACAAATACATTTGAATCAGTTCTAATGAGGAGGATGAAACTGGAGCCTATTATACAGAGTGAAGTAAGTCAGGAAGAAAAACATCAATACAAAATACTAACACATATATATGGAATTTAGAAAGATGGTAATGATGACCCTATTTGTGAGACAGAAAAAGAGACACAGATGTATAGAACAGTCTTTTGGACTTTGTGGGAGAAGGCAAGGGTGGGCTGATTTGAGACAATAGCATTGAAACATGTATATTATCATATGTGAAACAGATCTTCAGTCCAGGTTCGATGAATGAGACAGGGGGCTCAGGGCTGGTACACTGGGATGATCCTGAGGGATAGGATGGGGAGGGAAGTGGGAGGGGGGTTCAAGATGGGGAACAAATGTAAACCCATGGCTGATTCATGTCAATGTATGGCAAAAACCACTACAGTGTTGTAAAGTAATTAGCCTCCAATTAAAATAAATAAATTAAAAAAAAAAGAAGTAGATGTTTTTCTGGAACTCTCTTGCTTTTTCGATGATCTAATAAATGTTGGCAACTTGATCTCTGGTTTCTCTGCCTTTTCTAAATCCAGCTTGAACATCTGGAAGTTCTTGGTTCACATACTGTTGGAGCCTTGCTAGGAGAATTTTGAGCATTAGTTTGCTAGCATGTGAGATGAGTGCAATTGTGCAGTAGGTCGAACATTCTTTGGCACTACCTTTCTTTGGGAGTGGAATAAAAACTGACCTTTTCAGTTTTGTGGCAACTACTGAGTTTTTCAAATTTGCTGTCATATTTAGTGCAGCACTTTCACGGCAACATCTTTTAGGATGTGAAATAACTCAGCTGGGATTCCATCACACCACAAAACCGCCAACTCAGAGACTCATCTCTCATAGGTATTAATATGGCTCAGAGACCTAACACTTAGCCAAGGAAATAGGGTTCTTAAGTTTCAAAGAATTGAGCATGCCGCCTTCTGGCACACGCCCTTATTTTATATCTAGGAACTGTGGTAACAGAAGCTATAGATATCCACAGAAATGGTAAAATCTTATAAAGAAAAGCTAAACTTATAATGGCTATTATGGAGAATGTTCCATTTAGACAAAATTGTTCATTTAAGAAATGCACTTGAAAGTAGGGGTTTCAAATAAACAAGCAAATTAATTGACATTCAAAAGCCACTGAAAAGCTGAAAAATTCCAAAATAGCTTCATTGACAGATTCACTGCAAAAGGCTTAAGGAAAACTAGACACAGAGGTATCTAAAACAAAAGACTAAGACTGATGTGACTCCTATTACCTGCCTCTACCCTCCTTCTAATCTTCTGTCTGAATTGCCTTTCCACCTCAAAGAGACCAAAAGATAACAAAGAAAAGTCCACCAAGTTAGTGGCTTGACAAATGCAACAGCTCCAAGACCAGAAATCTAAAACACCAGGGACTCCCCCGCTGCACCCTCCTGGGGTCTGCCATCTAAATCCTGGCCCAGAAACCAGTGCCTCGTTTGCATTCAACGGAGACACCGGAAAAAAAAAAGTTCTGAAAAGATTTTGTCAATTCTTTCATACCAACACAAATGCTTCCATATATATCTACCCTCAAAAAAGGGCTCTCATATGGGCCTCTCCCAGTATTCATGGGACTCTGAGGGATTTCCCCATGAGCTGCTACCAGATATTCTTTTAAATAGCCAAGGGGAAATAAAAATTAAAAGTAACAGAAAATCTCACCAAATCCTGGTAGATACCAGGGCTACACTCTTTACTTTACATCCCACTAGCTTTGGAAGCCCACAGATGAGATCCTGAGAAAACTGGGAGAAGTCAGTGAAGGGTGAGAATTCTTACCAGAGTCAGCCCTGATGGAACTCTGCAGGGTTGGTGGACAATGGAGGTGATAAGGTTAGTTAGTATCTTGGAACCCATACAATGGAGGCTGGCCCAGTGGTCCAGTCTACATCACGAGACTAAACCCAAGTCAGCCTGCACTTAAGGGAAATGCCTGTCAGTGAATCCTAACATACACCAATCACAGTAGTCCCACTCAGCTAAGCTAGCTCACAGTACCCTAGAAAACAGGATATGCTAGCCTTATAAGGAAACCCCCCACCTCCTGGCCAGTCATGCCCTATTCTGCATTTCCTCTTCCAACACCTATAAAACTGGCTCTTGCCCAAAATCCCCAGGGGAGAGTGCTCCACTGCTTGTGAGACACTACTCCCCCAGTTCATGGATTGCTTTCCCTTAGAAGAAGTGAGGCAGAAACTGCTAGACAGTATAAGACTTTGAAGAACTCAATTCCTTGTTTTAATTTCAATTTTTCTCTTCTCAAATAAACATCTCACTCTTTGTTCCAATTTCCTGGCATTCAGAGGAATGCCGCCCTGGTCTGGAGGACCATAAAACATTCAGACCCAGGACAAAACAATCATTAACTGCTGTTCAGTTTACCAAGGAAAAAAACTCCAAGAAGACCATTAGCTCTTAAAACATACATTTGGTCCCTAAATCATAGTCTGGAGTCTTAAAAAAGTGTCAAGAGATGGCGTTGCAATGTCTGGAGAAACAGAAACTAGGGGATCCAAGAAAGTCATAAAATTGAAACTGGACTTTCCAACATTTAAACTAATTGGTCAAAAATGACATATATTAAAGTCATAAGCCAAACAAAAATGTACAGATCAATATGTTAGGTAGTTAGAATAAGAAAAAAAGAGTCCAAAATAGCAGTGACTAAAAGACAAAGAAAGGAAAAAGCCCATGAAAATAGAACAAAGGAAGGTCTGAGGACCAGAGTGAGAACCTCAGGTGAAACAAAGAGCCCTCCTGGCTAATCCAATTTAATAGGGCAGGCGCAGGGAGAGGAGAAAAAACATATACAAAGAGACAAAATTGAGCTGCTCTCTTCTCTTTGCTTCTTTTGGGTCAGCCCACCCTCACGCCTCAAGGATGTATTTTCCTTTGCTTGCCAAATAAAACTGAGCTGTAACCAACTGTAACATGGGTCTGCCATTTAATCTGAACTATAACCGAGCTGTAACACTGGTCCATACGTCGCTTCAAATTTTTGCTGCAGTGAGACAGAACCAGGGAAATCACACACTCCCCCAACAAATACTAAAGATATAAAACTGCTGTAATCCCCGCCTTTCGGGGGCTCTTCATCTCCTCTCAGTGACAAGCTTAGGACTTTCTGTCTCTATCTTATAAAATAAACTTTGCCTGTGTGAGTGTTTGTGAGTTTTCAAATTCATACTTTGGCTCCATGAACAGAACTCGGGTTTCACACACATTTCAAAAGGACATCAAACTTGTTACTAAATTGTTTTAGTTTTGTCATTTGATGGGAGGTAAAATTTCACCTTGCCCCTTCCTCTGGGGTTCCCATTAATCATTAACCCTTCCTATCCCAAGGAAAGCTATTGTCTTCCTGTGTGTCTCATTTGTGTCCTGAGTACTTGGCTTGCCTTTCTGTCTGCTTAGGGCATGCAGGTTTTTGGTTCTTGCATATGCAAGCAGCTCAGCTGCAAGTGTGAGGGGCCCAAAAATATGGCTAGACAGAAATGTAGGTTTAATGACATTTGCAGCCAGCATCCTATCAACTGCTGCCAGTTCTTTAGGGATCTAAGTCTGTCTTTCTTTTGGCTATCTTTGGGAGTAGATCTGGATATTGGGAGGATAGTTTCTTCTGCATCCTCTCTGGGAGTGCCTGTTTCATCCATGGGGCCATTCAATGCTGCCAAGAATATTTACTATTTGTACCAGCTGAAATCTGAAAGGATATTTGAAAGAATTTTTTTAAAAACTTAAATAGCTCTATAGTCAGGAGTTAGTAAAATTGGAAGTTGGTACTCTAGAGACTGATAGAAACATTTTTAAGGTCTTCTTCCCTAGGCTAAATGAAACTATGTAACCAGAGGGAAAGAAAACCTTTTCTAAGACAAATGGCTCTAAACTTGGAACATAGGAATATTTTTTTTCTATCTTAATGAAGATGCCCCTGATATAAAGAAGCAAATTGTAGATAACATAGTTAGATGGAAGGATCAGTGCCTTGGAATCATTCAGGTTGCAATCCTATTCTTTGAGAAATTAGAAACAGCTGTTCTTCTCTGTTATAGAACCAGAGGTGTGGCTCCAGAAGCAATTAAAAATCCACCTTATTATTTTTAACAACCTTCAGTCAGTTCAATCACTCAGTCATGTCCGACTCTTTGTGACCCCATGGACTGCAGCACGCCAGGCTTCCCTGTCCATCACCAACACCTGGAACTTACTCAAACTCATGTCCATTGTGTTGGTGATGCCATCCAACCATCTCATCTTCTGTTGTCCCCTTCGCCTCTGGCCTTCAATCTTTCCCAGCGTCAGGGTCTTTTCCAATGAGTTAGTTCTTCACATCTGGCGGCCAAAGTATTGGAGCTTCTGCTTCAGCTTCAGTCCTTCCAATGAATATTCAGGACTGATTTCCTTGAGGATTGACTGGTTGGATCTTTTTGCAGTCCAAGGGACTCTTAAGAGTCTTCTCCAATACCACAGTTCAAAAGCATCAATTCTTAGGTGCTCAGCTTTCTTTATAGTCCAACTCTCACATCCATACATGACTACTGGAAAAACCATTGCCTTGATTAGATGGGCTTTTGTTGGCAAAGTAATGTCTCTGCTTTTTAATATGCTATCTAGGTTGGTAATAGCTTTTCTTCCAAGGAGCAAGCATCTTTTAATTTCATGGCTGCAGCCACCATCTGCAGTGATTTTGGAGCCCCAAAAATAAAGTTTGTCACTGTTTTCACTGTTTCCCCATCTATTTGCCATGAAGTAATGGGACCAGATGCCATGATCTTAGTTTTCTGAATGACGAATTTTAAGCCAACTTTTTCACTCTCCTCTTTCACTTTCATCAAGAGGTTCTTTAGTTCTTATTTGCTTTCTGCCATAAGGGTGGTGTCATCTGCATATCAAGTTATTGATATTTCTCCCAGCAATCTTGATTCCAGCTTGTGCTTCCTCCAGGCCAGCATTTCTCACCATGTACTCTGCATATAAGTTAAATAAGCAGGGTGACAATATACAGCCTTGACACACTCCTTTCCTGATTTGGAACCCATCTATTATTTCATGTCCAGTTCTAACTGTTGCTTCTTGACCTGCATACACATTTCTCAGGAGGCAGGTCAGGTGGTCTGGTATTCCTATATCTTTAAGAATTTTCCACAGTTGTTGTGATACCAACCCTAAACTTCCCCTATTCGTTACAAAGGCTTGTAGGTATTATATAAATTCTGGCCTTAGGAAACAAAAGTTCTTCTTGGACAACCAGCATTCTTTCTCTGTGTTTTTGAGATGCAAATATTCTATCTGGTCTTCTATAGAAATGAGGGATATCTCTTTGAAATGCAAACTTCAGGAAGGTCATTCTTATCAGAAGGGGGAAGAAGGGGAAACACAATTTGGAAACTAGCCAGGGACTTCCCTGGTGGCCCAGTGGTTAAGAATCTGCCTGCCAATGCAGAGGACATGGGTTCAGTCCCTGCCTGGTCCAGAAAGATCCCACATGCTTCAGAGCAACTAAGCCCATGCTACTGCTACTGCTACTGCTAAGTCACTTCAGTCGTGTCTGACTCTGTGCGACCCCAGAGACGGCAGCCCACCAGGCTCCCCCGTCCCTGGGATTCTCCAGGCAAGAACACTGGAGTGGGTTGCCATTTCCTTCTCCAATGCATGGAAGTGAAAAGTGAAAAGTGAAAGTGAAGTCGCTCAGTCGTGTCCGACTCTTAGCCACCCCATGGACTGCAGCCTAGCAGGCTCCTCCGCCCATGGGTTTTTCCAGGCAAGAGTACTGGAGTGGGGTGCCATTGCCTTCTCCGAATGCACCACAACTATTGAGCTGGAGTGCTGCAACTACTGAAGCCCTCAAGCCTAGAGCCTGGCTCTGTAACAAGAGAAGCCCCTGCCTGCTGCAACTAGAGAAAGCCTGTGTGCAGCAAGACCAGGGCAACCTAAAATAAAGAATAAATAAATAAAATAATTAATTGAAAAAAGAAACCAGGGAATGAAAAACCTAAGTCTTCTCTACCAAAATTAGTAAAAAGTTTCAAGTCATCTGAGCAGGTAACCTTAACTTATTCCATCTACTAGAAATGCAACTTGGATTCAACTTTTTAAAAATAAATTAGTGAGTCTTGCATTGTCATCTCATGGCTATAATTTTAAGCTGAAAGCTATAAGATCTTTTTTGAGTGTGTTCCTCTGTATGTTTATGAAACTGAACTGGACCCCATCAGGCCCTCCTGGGCATAAATGCCTTTCTGCCCTCCACTTCCACTTGTTTGTAGGAAAGGAGCTTCATTCAGCATCCTTGACCTTCCCTGATTTCCAAAGAACAGATTCAAGCTCTTTGCTGGGAAAGACTGAAGGCAGGAGGAGAAGGGGAAAACAGAGGATGAGATGGTTGGATGGCATCACCAACTCAATGGACATGAGTTTTAGCAAGCTCCAGGAGATGGTAAAAGACAGAGAAGCCTGGTGTGCTGCAGTCCATGGGGTTGCAAAGAGGGGGACACAAGTTAGCAACTGAACACCACCAACAACAAATGAGGGAAATGGAGGGAATATAGAAATAAAGGAGGATCAGTCAAGAAAAAAAAAGCACAACCTTGAGGCAGGGTCCTGGTTCCTCTTCAAGGAATATACATAACAATATCTTTGAACTATTCTGTAGGAACTAAAGCCTCTACCCACGTGGACGATGGTAACTTCAGGCTGAGCACAAGATGTCTGGAACACCACTCTCTTACTTACCGCCAACCTGTCAGAAAAAAGTCACAATATCCTGCAGCCCTCACCTCAAATTTTTCCTATAAAAACTTTTCTCTCAAAACCATCAGGGAATTTTGGGTATTTGAACATGATCCACCCATTCTCCTTGTTTGGCTCTGCAAAAAATCATTCTCTTCTCCAAAATCCTTTGTTTTGGTTTGTTTGGCCTCACTGTGCATTAAGCATTCAGACATGTGCTAACAAAAAGAGCTAAATTTGTTCACACCTATGTAACTTTTTGTATTTTTAAAACTCTTCTATTTTTTTCTACAGTTAAATAGATAATTAAGTATTATCTCATAATGACCTATGATCCTATTGATCAAATACACCTTTTGACATTTTGACTACTTCCCCAAATCAAATTCTAAACAGTCTTTTTGACTTCAAAGTCACTTTGAGATTTCCCAGAGGAACCCTGGAAAATATCAAAGGATTTGTCTCTTACCCTACTAAACTAATTTGGTTTATTCGATATGTTAAATTACATAGGAAGCACTGTCAAGTAAAAAGTGATGTTTAATCTTCTTAAATCATATTTGTATAGGTATATGTTATTAATATGTTTTCCAAAAATATATAACATTTCTAAAATTGTTATTTCCTAGTATAATGTTTTCAGTCATAATTCTAGTCATCTTAAAATGTGTGTTACAGAAACAAGCAAATTCCTTTGTTAATTCCATTGCAACAAACTCTTAATTGATCTTTAACAATGGAAATTTTCAAGTCTTTTGTCATTCACAGACTATTAATGTATCCTGATCCTTTTGCAAAAGCGAGATTTATGGAAAGGACCTACCAAGTATTCTTGACCACTGACACTGCTGCCAGTTTACAAGGTATCAAGCCTTCGGTGCATATTTCACAACTGAAGAAGGCTCTGCTTGCTATCTGATTCTGTGCAAATGCTGAAGATCTGAAAATCAAACTGACTAAGAAGAGAAGTAGCCCACATCTAGGTAGACTGCTTCTTCCCAAGACATCAGATCAAGAGGATCAAGAATGCTTCTTTCTATTCCTCCTTCCCTTTCTGACCATCTTTTTCTTAATTCTTATACTGTGACAGTCTTTATAATTCTTTGTCCACCGCCTTCTTCCTTGCTCTGGTCTTCCTTGGTGACTCAGTTGGTAAAGTCTGCCTGCAAAGTGGGAGACCTGGGTTCAGTCCCTGAGCCCGGAAGATCCCGAGGAGAAGGAAATGGCAACCCTCTCCAGTGCTCTTGCCTGGAAGATCCCATGGACAGAGGAGCCTGGGGGGCTGCAGTCCATCGGGTCGCAAAGAGATAGACATGACTGAGTGACTAACAGTTTCACTTTCCTTGCCCTGGGCTGAAAGGATAATGCTGTTGTTCAGGTATCTCTAGCTATGCAAAGGAGAGCAATCTAACCTCCAATTGACACACTACTATGTTGGTGACCCTATAGTTCTTTCTGCCAGTGACAAACCATTCCCCAATTTCTAATGCCTCAGTTTCTCTGGAACACGCTCTGTGGATAAACAATTATGGAGAAATAGAGATATGGTTACACAAAACACATAAACAGGCCAACTGGCTTAAAGAAATAGCCCCTGTTTGGGATCACTGCTTGGCTTACTTGATTCTAGCTGGCTTGGGTCATAGGGACTCTGGCTCAGGAATGGTCTCTAAACCACAGACATGGTTTTACTGCTAATAATTATTATTGTCTCCCTAATATATTACATTCTCTCAAAAGTTTTAAATGCATGAAGGCAGCCATTGATCAGCCTACAGACGGTTTCCATCTGACTGGAATGAAAAAATAGAACAGAAAAGTGTAATCAGCTCTAAGAATAGGAGCGTGACATCATCTCTTGTGGATGACACACCAAGACCCAAAGAAGCAAAGGTAATCAAGGGTCGCAGTAAGACCAGTATTTCTGATCAATTGTCTTGAATGGTCAAGAGAATGATCATAGAAAGGAAACCTGAAATAACTTTATATGAGCAATATGAAGCCAACTCTGCCGAGGGTACCACATCAACAGAACCAAAACTGAGATAATTTTTGTGTTCCTGTAAGCACTCAGAGCAGAAATACAGTATATTCAGTCAACCCAGATGCCACCCTAGCTCACTTCAGACAAAGTTGACTATGTGGCCTCAGCAAAGCAGATTATTTTCTATTTGTCTCTTCCTTGTTCTATATTCTCCTTCCTATAAAGGCTTCTTGCCTTGTGCCCCATTTTTTGGTTCTCAAAAAGGAAACTGTCTATTTTATGAAGTGTTAAGATTTGTTTGTATCAACTAAACTATCTTCTTTAATCATTCTTTTAACCAAAGGTAACTTATTAAATCATATATGAATAAAAATAATATACATATAACAAGTCATTATAAATCTGTCTCAGAACTCCTCATTTTGAGCACCACTGCTCAAGGTGTTCACAAAAGCTGAGGTGTAGTCAGCGAGTCTTTAATTGAAATGAACACATGCTGGCATTTCATATTAGCACACAATCTGTCAAAATTTGCACTTCTGGCCCAACAAATATTTTCCACAAGATTTTAGTAAGCAATTTCTGTTAGTCTGTACCTCAGAATGCAGTGGTTTGGGGACAGTTATTCTGATATCATTGTGTTTGATGAAGCAACCATTTACACATGACTTGGGGTGTATTCTAGTATTTTCAGAGTAATTCAATTATTAATAGCATTATGAAGCTTTTCACTGCACAGGCACGACTTGTGTCTTAATGAAAATAAAAGAGAATCCTCTTCGTGGTACACTGTACAATTACCTTATTGTTGAATAATGTCAAGGAATGATACCTTAATGATTTGCAAGAATGAAAGTTTAAAATTCCAAACCATAATTTAAATCCATTGATTGAATTTAAGGAAAATTCCATGAGGGATCCAACATAATACTCATAAGCATGACACACTTTAATATTTATGGGTAAAAGTTATGAATAGAATATATACTCACATTGTATAGAGCAAGGTATGAATTATGTACCATTTAAAATATTTATGAACATCACAGAGGTATCTCCAGAAAAATGTCAAATCCTAGGAATTAATTTATTGTCAGAGTAATCAAGGTTAAACTGCCTTAGGAGGGAAACAAAACCTTTTCCTTTCAGCCTAGATAACAATCCGAGCTTTAAGTCTGTGCAGTGTGTGTGTGTGTGTGTGTGCGAGTGTGTGCGTGTGTGTGCTCATTGCTTGTGAGTAGGGGATATGTTTTAGTAGCAAAATATAATAGTAAAACTGTTCTTCTACCCATTAACAATAGGACATGAACACTTGCCTGGAACCTTTCTATTGTGGAAAACTACCAAATCTCAAATCTGGGGGAGTACACTGTTTTCCTTACCAATAGTTTTTTTGTAGACTGATGTTTCTGGTAGTGTTGACACAGCACAACCATTACAAAAGATTGGCCCAACTAACCACTACATTTTTTTCAATTTTGATCTAACCTCTGTTACCACGGAAGGAAAATGGCAACTCTCCTTCTTCTCCGTAACTGTAAATAAATTAGGTTTTAAGAAATTCCAGCTGGGACTTATTTGACTTTCTATGTCCTGTAGAGAGCTTGGCTTAAAATATTATCCATGGACTTCCCTGGCGTTTCAGTGGTTAAGGCTGTGCTCCCAGTGAGGGAAGTGGGTTGGATCCCTGTTTGGAGAAAGAAGATCTTGTATGCCACCTAGTACAGCCAAAAAAAAGGAAATGTAACCCAGTTTGTACTGCCACTAAAAGTCTCTGGATAAAATAAATGAATGAAAGTCCTTGGAATTTTTCTAAATCAGGGAGAATCTACTACATATTCAGAAGTAATGTTTTATTACTTAAGTATAATATCTAGTGAATCATTATTTAAATATCACTCCCATGTTTACCTGAAAATTCCTTTGTTTAGTATTCCAACTCTGAGGCATTTTATTTATTATCAAAATAATACATGTTTATTCATAAAGCATACTGCATTTACAATGGAAGAATTCTTACCTTGACATCTATAAGCACGTACAAATTGGTGTTTAGAGGTTTAATAGTAAGTCAACCCTAGTGATTTTAAAACATATAGTGACAATGCTGTAGTATTATGCATTTTGAGTAGGAGACAATTATGCAGCTAAAAATTTAAAATTACTCAATTGTAGCCACTAGATGGCAGTATAAGTCTTTGGATGCTCTCAATATGAAATACAACATGAACAATTTAAACATTTTATGTTTCATAACAGCTTTCACTAAATCACCCCAAAAGGAAAAATCAGAGGCAAAAGTCACTGTTACAGTATAAAGTATTTCTGAGTTTTGTCCCACTCTGATTTTGGCATTTTTCTTTGCGAAATTAAACAAATAATTATCTAGTAAATTTTAGCTACAGTTAATAACTTGGGCTTCCCTGGTGGCTCAGACAGTAAAGAATCAGTCCTGCAGTACAAGAGACCCAGGTTTGATCCCTGGAGCAGGAAGATCCCCTGGAGAAGGAAGTGGCTACCCACTCCAGTTTTCTTGCCTGGAAAATCCCATGGTCAGAGGAACCTGATGGGTTACATACAGTCCATGGGATCCTAAAAAGTTGGACATGATTGAGCAACTAACACTTTATTTTATTGTACTTATTCATTAAATATAAAAACAGCAGAATGTATTCATTACTATTATATTCAACAATGATGTCTGAAAAATTATTAAGGATTATTATTCTTTAATATACACTGTACTTTCAGTGCTGTCATTAAGTTACATCAATGAAAAAAAGTTGCTCTTTTAAAAAATGTATGAGCATACTAGCTGCAAGTAAAGTGTTACCTTATACTTATATGGTAATCAAATGTAAAGGTTTAGACATTTGATTCAATGATGGACAGAGCTCACATTCTCCAAATCCCATACAAATGATAAAAGAAACAAAAATGAGAAGTATCTATAGCACTGTTGGAAAATATGAGATGTTGCTAGTGTGACAGAGCTAACTGATGAATTGTTGAAAACTATAAAGTAGATGGAATTCAATGGAAATAAAAATTTCTAAAGTATATACAGTTGTCCCTTGATATTCATGGGGGATTGGTACCAAGACGCCCTGCAGATAACAATGTTTGTGGATGCTCAAGTCCTTTATATAAATCGGTGTGTACTGGCATACAATTTATACACACCCTCCCATACATGTGAAATGATCTCTGGTGCTTAGTCAGTCAGTCGTGTCCGACTCTGAGACCCCATGGACTGCAGCCTGCCAGGCTCCTCTGTCCATGGGGATTCTCCAGGCAAGAATACTGGAGTGGGTTGCCAGGCCCTCCTCCAAGGGATCTTCCCAACCCAGGGATCAAACCCAGGTTCCCCACATTGCAGGCAGATTCTTTACCGTCTGAGCCACCAGGGAAGCCTGGTGAAGTCTTTGGCACATGAATGAATTCTATCTGCCAGTCCTCTCCAGGATATCTTCCTGTATGCTATAAGCCTGGGAGAGCTGACTGGTTGTTACAGGGATTATTCTTTTGACAGACTTCACATCCTTTAACAATTTGGCTTATAGCTTTTATGAATCCTTTTCCCTTAAAAGACTCTTAGCAAGTTGGTAACCATTTTCAATTCGCAAATGGAAAGTTTGATGTAGAGTTTTAAGAATTTTCCATTGGGTGCTAGAGGACAATACAAGTTTTTCATCTTCTGTTTAAAGCCATCCAGAGGTGAGTACACTATCTCCATGAGAAAGAGAGTGCTGAAGTTCCTTAGGTTTAATACTGGGGTTTTAAGTCAGTGGGGATTTTATCCCAGAGGAGGGGAGCCTGAGTATTAAAAGTCTGGGTGGCTGCCTTTTTCGCTAGTCAGTTGGCTCGCCTATTTCCCTCTGCTATGTCAGAATCATCCCTCTGATGGCCCTGGCAGTGTATTACTGCTACTTCTTTGGGTAGTTTAATTGTCTTTGGGTAGTTTAATTATATCTAAGAGGCACATAATATCTTGGTAGTATTTTAATGGGACTGCCATCTGAGGTTTTAAAGTTTCTTTCCTTCCAGATAGCAGCGTGAGCCTAAAGGACTAAGTACACATATTTAGAGTCAGTATAGATAGATGTTCAGTCTCTTATCAGTCCCCAGCTCTTGGCCCCAGTTAAAGCAATCAAGATGATCTAGAGAAATGATCTCTAGATTACTTAAAATACCTAATATGATGTAAATAGCTGTAAATACAATGTAAACACTATTTAAATAGTTGCCAGCATGAGGAAAATACAAGCTTGGGAATTTTCTGTTTTTTTTTTTTCTTTTAATATTTTTGATCTGAGGTTGGTTGAATCCTCTCATGTGGACCCATGGATATAGGGGGCTAATGTTATGTGTGCTGAGGAATCAAACTCAGGCCAAGAACATGGGCACCAGGGAAGTGAATAGTTTCTTTGCCCCAACATCATGGAAAAAGCCGAGTCTGGGAGCATGAAAGGGGAGTCTAACAAGTAAGGGGATTTAGAGACTGTGGAACCATGAGGATACACAGCCACATGCAAGAAGAATAGCTGGCTGTGGGGCTTAGTTACAGATTAAAGCTGGCCCCCCAATTTTCTCTATATTAAATAAATGATGCACCTTGGAAGATCCTACTTTGGGTACTGAAGTTGGAAGAAGACTCTGGCTATATATAAAGTATTTCAGGACCACTACAAAGTATTTATGAAATGAAATTACTTCTGTGACAAGAAGGGAGAGTTCCAGAGTTTAACATAGGCACTTATTTTGTAGTTGTAACAACTGTGTTCTGGGTCAACAAATATTGTAGTTCACACTTCTGTGAGTGACAATGCTAAGAGAACTTTGGTTTCCTTAAAAGGGCAATGTGGCGAAGCAAAGACACTAAGTCTCTTACAGAGTATTCTTCATTAGAAGTGCCAAGTTTCAAAATATCTTCATTTCTTGAACTATACAATTCAACTTTTCCTTTTTAAAAACTTAACAACTTAACTATTCATTACCATCATATTTAAAGTAAGAAATAACTTTTACTCAACGGATTTGTCAAAAAACTTAAGTATTACCAGGAGATTACTAAATTTTATTATTAGCTAACAGTTTTGAAAACGTGTCTGTGTGTGTGTGTGCACGTACCTGCTAGTAACTTTAGTCACATCTCTTTGAGATCCTATGGACTGTAGTCTGTCAGGCTCCTCTGGCCATGGGATTTTCCAGGCAAGAATACTGAGTGAGTTGCCATTTCCTTCTCCAGGTGACCTCCATCCAGGGACTGAACTCGTGTATCCTGCGTTGGCAGGTGAGTTACCACTAGCGCCAACTGGGAAGCTCCTTTTGAAAGCTTATTTTGTGTCAAATACCATGCTAAAAAAACTCTTTTAGATTTATTTTTAAATTATATAAATTAATGACACAGGTAGTATACTATCATCATAAGAGACATGTAGTAAAATCAAGTAAATTCTTACTGAGTTATAATCCAGTTATGTCAGTTTCCCAATCTATGCCCATACAATTTGTGGTAGACAGAGTAATAGTCTTTCAAACCCTGCCAAAGAGGTCTATGCCCTGATTCCCAGAACCTGTGAATATGTTACATTCCATGGCAAAGAGGAGTGAGGGTTGCAGATTGAATTAAGGTTACTAACCAGCTGACTTTACAACAGGAAGATGATCCCAGATTACCAAAGTAGGACCAATAGAAGCACAAGAGTTACTAAAAGGGAAAGAGGGAGGCAGCAGAGAAGCAGAGAGGTGGCAGCCTAAGGACTTAGCCCACTATTGCTGGCTTTGAGGACAGAGCAAGAAGCTACAAACCATGGAATGTGGGTGCCCTTTAGAACCTGGAAAAGGCACAGAAACAGATTCCTCCCTAGACCCTCCAGGCAGGACACAGTCCCGCCGACATCTTGATTTTAGTCCGTGAAGGACATTTTGGATTAGTTAACTACAGCTCTGTAAGACGATAAATTTGTGTTGTTTCAAGCTATTAAGTTTGTGGTAATTTGTTCCAGTAGCAATAAAAAAACTAATCCACTATTATACTCTCATTTTCTCCCCCTCTCTCACCAAAACAAATTACTGAGTCCACTAACACACATCAGAGGTGCTTTGCACCATAATTACTGCATCTGGGAAATTTTCCTGGGATGACTTTACCTACATAAAACCCTGAACCTTCCAAATGAGTTGTGCTTCATGAACAAGCCCAGCTAATAACAAGTATCTGTGAGAAAATAAGGATTATGCTCTCTAAGCACTGCTCATTGGTAAGAACTCTTGTTCTTCCATTACTGGGATAAAGTACGACTTATGAGTACATTAACATTCATCCTTCCAAAGGTCTGCCCACATCATATGTTCACAAAGTACACAGCACCACGTTCCTCGGCTGCTCGACTCTTTCAGATTGATGACCAAGAGCAATAACTAGGCACCCCTGAGAATCATCAAAATTATGTCTACTGAAATCACTGAGCATGCCTGTTGCCTCTTTGAATTGGAGGACCAAGTTGGCTTGTTCAGTTCAGTCACTTATTTGTGTCCAACTCTTTGTGACCCCATGGACTGCAGCATGCCAGGCCTCCCTGCCCATCACCAACTCCTGGAATTTACTCAAACTCATGTCCATTGAGTCAGTGATGCCATCCAGCCATCTCATCCACTGTCATCCCCTTCTCCTCCTGGCCTCAATCTTTCCCAGCAACAGGGTCTTTTCAAATGAGGCAGTTCTTTGCATCAGGTGGCCAACGTATTAGAGTTTCAGCGTCAGCATCAGTCCTCCCAATGAATATTCATGACTGATTTCCTTGAGGATTCACTGGTTGGATCCCCTTGCAGCCCAAGGGACTCTCAAGAGTCTTCTCCAACACCACAGTTCAAAAGCATCAATTCTTCAGTGCTCAGCTTTCTTCATAGTCCAACTCTCATATCTATACATGACTACTGGAAAAAACATAGCTTTGACTACATGGATCTTTGTGGACAAAGTAATATCTCTGCTTTTTAATATGTTGTCTAGGTTGGTCTTAACTTTCCTTTCAAGGAGTAAGCATCTTTTAATTTCATGGCTGCAGTCACATCTGCAGTGATTTTGGAGCCTCCAAAACAGTCGGCCTGGCATGCTGCGATTCATGGGGTCGCAAAGAGTCAGACACGACTGAGTAACTGAACTGAACTGAACTGAAAAACAGTCTGTCACTGTTTACATTGTTTCCCCAACTATTTGCCATGAAGTGATGGGACTGGATGCCATGATCTTAGTTTTCTGAATGTTGAGGTTTTTGTTTTTTTCAAACCAACTTTTCACTCTCCTCTTTCACATTCATCAGGAGGCCCTTTAATTCTTCTTTACTTTCTGCCATAAGGGTGGTGTTATTTGCATATCTGAGGTTATTTTTCCCAGCAATCTTGATTCCAGCTTATGATTCATCCAGCCCAGCATTTCACATGATATAATCTTCATATAAGTTAAATAAGCAGGGTGACAATATACAGCTTTGATGTACTCCTTTCCCAATTTGGAACCAGTCTGTTGTTCCATGTCCAGTTCTAACTGTCGCTTCTTGATCTGCATACAGATTTCCCAGGAGGCAGGCCAGGTGGTTTGGTATTCCCATCTCTAAGAATTTTCCACAGTTTGTTGTGATCTACACAGTCAAAAGCTTTGGCAAAAATCAATGAAGCAGAAATAGATGTTTTTTCTGGAATTCTCTTGTTTTTTTGATGATCCAGCAATGTTGGCAATTTGATCTCTGGTTCCTCTGCCTTTTCTAAATCCAGCTTGAACATCTGGAAGTTCACGGTTCACGTATTGTTGAAGTCTGGCTTGGAAAATTTTGAGCATTACTTTACTAGCGTGTGAGATGAGTGCAATTGTATGGTAGTTTGAGCATTCTTTGGTATTGTCTTTCTTTGGGATTGGAATGAAAACTGACCTTTTCCAGTCCTGTGGCCACTACTGAGTTTTCCAAATTGGCTGGCATACTGAGTGCAGCACTTTCACAGCATCATCTTTTAGGATTTGAAATAGCTCAACTGGCATTCCATCACCTCCACTAGCTTTGTTCATAGTGATACTTCCTAAGGCCCACTTGACTTTGCATTCTAGGATGTCTGGCTCTAGGTGAGTGTTCACACTATCGTGATTATCTGGGTCATGAAGATCTTTTTTGTACAGTTCTTCTGTGTATTCTTGCCATCTCTTCTTAATATCTTCTGCTTTTGTTAGGTCCATACCATTTCTGTCCTTTATTGTGCCCATCTTTGCATGAAATGTTCCCTTGGTATCTCTAATTTTCTTGAAGAGATCTCTAGTCTTTCCAATTTTATTGGTTCCTTCTATTTATTTGCAATGATCACTGTATTATTCATTTTGAGAAATGAAATTGGAAAACAACTAACAATATGGAAGAAACTGTAGTTAGGAAACTAGGAGATGCAAATCCTGGTTCTGATTCAGTCATGAGTAGTTCTGTCACCATCACTAGCGATGTAATCTCCTTAAGTGAAAGACAGCACACTGCAGAAGAGCAGCTGTTCTAAAATTTTTAGTCACAAGCCTCTTTCTCCTTGTGAAAGAGAAATCCCAGGCAAAGGAAACAGATAGAGGTTGACATTTTCTGGCTGAAGGAAGGAGGTACTGGCTGTCCTGCTGTCCACTCACTCTGCATCCCCTTGTGCCTGCCTCCCAGGCCCCTGAGCAAATGTGGAACACAATAGGAAAAAATCACTGCATTCTCAGCGCTCTCAAATGTCTCCCATGGAACAGCGCTCATAACACACGTGGTGAAAGGGAAGGACGCACAAGTTGCGCTCTCTGTTACAATGCATACTAAGAGCAAGAAGTTAGGTCCTTAAATATCAACTAAATGAAGCAAAACAACTTATTTAGAAGGTATTTCTTTCAGTATCAATGCAGAGAAAACTCTAGAAGAAACTGAATGTCAAAGGTAACTTCAAAATTGAAAATATAAATATAAAATGCAGAAATGAAATAAGACACATGAAAAATTCAGTCAAGCGCACATGAACAGTGATTAAGTTGAAAAAGCAACACACCTTTACATTCCTCTCAGCATCCGTATGCTACTGCTACTAGCAACCACGCTTATTCCTCACACTAACCCTCCACTCTACCCACATAAAATCGGTATTGTTCCTTAAGGGTAGGACTTTTTAGTGCAGATTCTGACCCTATATTTGAAAAGATGCAAATTCACTGAATTGGAAAATGTCTCCTTAAGGCTTGAGATTTTAATATAGAGAACAAATGTTTCCTAAATTATTAGCACTATAAACATCATTTTTGGGTCATTTCCTCTTATTAAAATAAGAAAACAACAGTAAGAGGAATCTTGTACAGTTCTAAAGAAGTATAGTTTAGAAGGTTTTGTGTGCGTGCTAAGTAGCTTCAGTCCTGTCCGACTCTTTGTGATCCCATGGACTATAGCCCACCAGCCTCTTCTGTCCATGGGATTCTCCTGGCAAGAATACTGGATTGGGGTGCATGCCCTCCTCCAGGGGTTCTTCCCCATCCAGGGATCGAACCTGCACCCCTTATGTCTCCTGCACTAGCAGGAAGGTTCTTTACCACTGGTGCCACCTGGGAAGCCCTTAGAAGGCTTCAGAACCACAGAAAAGTAGGTCATTTTAAAAACATTATTTTAAAAAGGCAAATATACTTATATCTCTATATTTTATCCTAGGTAGCAATCCCTATGTCTGTGAATTTATTATAAAATTCTAGGTTTAAAATGCACATATATAATATAGGTATGACTTAGTTCTCCTTTTGTATTTAAAGTGTATATATAATGTTACCTAAAAACAAAGTATGATAGTGTTTGAACATCTCTATCTGTAAGAAATTTAGCAATTATGATCTCTAGGCACTGCTCAATGTTAAGAACTCCATTCTTCTGAATATTGGGCTAAAGGATAACCCAACTGTGGAAAATTATGAAAGAGATGGGAATACCAGACCACCTGACCTGCCTCTTGAGAAATTTGTATGCAGGTCAGGAAGCAACAGTTAGAACTGGACATGGAACAACAGACTGGTTCCAAATAGGAAAAGGAGTATGTCAAGGCTGTATATTGCCACCCTGTTTATTTAACTTATATGCAGAGTACATCATGAGAAATGCTGGGCTGGAAGAAGCACAAGCTGGAATCAAGATTGCCGGGAGAAATATCAATAACCTCAGATATGCAGATGACACCACCCTGATGGCAGAAAGTGAAGAGGAACTAAAGAGCCTCTTGATGAGGATGAAAGAGGAGAGTGAAAAAGTTGGCTTAAAACTCAACATTCAGAAAATGAAGATCATGGCATCTGGTCCCATCACTTCATGGGAAATAGATGGGGAAACAGGGGAAACAGTGTCAGACTTTAATTTTTTGGGCTCCAAAATCACTGCAGATGTTGATTGCAGCCATGAAATTAAAAGACGCTTACTCCTTGGAAGGAAAGTTATGACCAACCTAGATAGCATATTCAAAAGCAGAGATATTACTTTGCCAACAAAGGTCCATCTAGTCAAGGCTATGGTTTTTCCAGTGGTCATGTATGGATGTGAGAGTTGGACTGTGAAGAAGGCTGAGTGCCGACGAATTGATGCTTTTGAACTGTGGTATTGGAGAAGACTCTTGAGAGTCCCTTGGACTGCAAGGAGGTCCAACCAGTCCATTCTGAAGGAGATCAGCCTTGGAATTTCTTTGGAAGGAATGATGCTAAAGCTGAAACTCCAGTACTTTGGCCACTTCATGCTAAGAGTTGACTCATTGGAAAAGACTCTGATGCTGGGAGAGATTGGGGACAGGAGGAGAAGGGGATGACAGAGGATGAGATGGCTGGATGGCATCACTGACTTGATGGACGTGAGTCTGAGTGAACTCCGGGAGTTGGTGATGGACAGGCAGGCCTGGTGTGCTGCGATTCATGGGGTCGCAAAGAGTCGAACATGACTGAGCAACTGAACTGAACTGAAAATATATGAGCTTTAAGATTTGCACATCCATGGAATAAGTGCATATGTTTGGAGCATAGAACCCATTGCACTAAGTTCTGGTGAAACAATTAGCTTTACTCTTGCTAGACATCAACATGAATAGATTAAGTAGCTGGTTAAGTGTTTTGAAACTGAAATGGATTTTCAAGAAAGAGGTACAAGAATTCTAAAAGGAGATGGGCAGCAGGATTTGAAAGAGTATATCAAGACTTAGGGTTCTCTTGCAGCTCAGCTGGTAAAGAATCTGCCTGCAATGCAGGAGATTCCGGTTTGATTCCTGGGAAGGAAAGATTCTACTCCAGTTTTCTGGCTGGAGAATCCCCATGGACAGAGGAGCCTGGCAGGCTACAACCCATGGAGTCTGGTGGGTACTACTGAGCGATTAAGAATATACACAGCACATCAAGACTTAGGGTTACCTAATAAAATGTGTCAGATATGTATATGCCAGATGGAATCTTTCTAATCTTAAAATAAAACCTCCTCAATCTATGATGATTCCCCAATCAATGATGATAACCCAAGATGGGTGTGTAGATTTTAAAGCTGTGATTTTTCTTTTTCTCAGACCAAAATACTGTAAGCAAGATCCTTGAGCACTCAGAAGTTGTCTAAACTACATTAAGGATCTCATATCTTCAACAAATACAAAAAAGACAGGTCAATATTTCAAGGCATGTAATATATATTTGAGCCTAGAATAACATGTAAGAAAAAACTGTACTCTGGACTCTATTTTGAATCAAGTTTGCATTATATTAGAGATTCTAAGACAACTATCATCATTAAAAGAATTTAGTAAGTAGCTATATATATCTTTGACTATATATAAAAAGTTGCATGAATAATGTAAGTGACAAAAATTTGCCATCCTGGAAGAACTGACAACTTAAGATTCAGTGGTTTAGTTCCATGAACAATACCTGGAGAGACTGATGAAGACTAATTATGTTATGGTTCCTACATATTTCCCATTAGAATAAAAGAGTCATGATTTCTGAATAGAAATTGTACTTTATGTGATTATTTAGTTGAATCTCAATGGGAAAGGAATACTAAAATATCTTAGACCTGGAGTCCTGGGTCTATTTTATATGAACCTCAAGCTAGTAGCAGCAATTTAAACTATTTTTCCTGTGTACAACACATTAGCAAAACCATCCTGCTGTGAGAACAATGAAAAGATGTAAATGGAGAGAGATTTTACTTTGCTTTCTATTCATATATCTGCATCTTAAACGCCTGCCAGAGCCTTTGACTATGAAGGCAACTAAAGCAAGACACACAGGTCAGTAACTTGACCTACTTTCTCCATCTTGCTGCTTAATAGTGCATGGCAAAGCTTAAGAAAGTGAATCTCAGTACTTTTAAAAATTTGAAAATGATAGAAATAGGCAAAGAAGATGTACTCTAGCTTCAGAAGTCATCAGAAAACAAACAAATGAGGAACAACTATTTAACATTAAGATACTGGGGAAGATTTTGAGTGATGCAAATTTATACCTAGTTTTCTCAGAAAATAATTTATTCAATTATGTCTACTTAAATGGAGCAAAGATAAATTCTAATTACTGGTTGTTTTCTTTCTTAGTTATAACCTTTTAGTATGAAAACCTAATTCTTTCATTCATTTAATGTAATTTGTTGAAAGAACTGTAGAACACTGGCTAAATATTAATTTATCACATGGTCTTAGTCCTGGAGAATTTTTTCTATGCAGTTACCATAATCAAAATTGTGGTCCATATGATGAATGCTGATATAAGTATAATAACAGAAGCTGGGAACACTAACCAATGTTAATATTTGAGTTCAAGTTATAAAGATGACTTGCAATTTTCCAAGCATTTTAAGGTATGCAAACTGATGAATAACAAATTCAATGCAACAATGATTGAAAGCACAGGGCTTTGCAAGATAATTTCAGAAGAAGCTGGATCTATATGGGGCAGAAAGATTACTGAGTTGTGTATTAATTAACAATAGGTGTTACAGTGTGTGTGTGTGTCTGTGTGTGTGTCTGTCTGTGTCTGTGTGTGTGATTCACTTGTAGTCCAAAATGTTACTGCAGGTTGTGGTGGTAAGGGTCTCTGGTAAAGGTTATCTTTTGGGGATCTGGCTATTTTGAAGATCATTTAGGTAGAATATATAGGATATGATAAAGTAGGATAAGACTTGTAGGAGGGAAGCTAGGTCAGACACTCGCAGCATCATAGGAAAACAGAGGTAAAATAAAGAAAATACTTCTGAGATAGAATAAACCAGATTTGGTTACAGACTGAATACTGAACTGAAATATAGAGAAGGGTAGAAAATGACTGAACATTTTACTGAGATAATGTACCAATGGTGACACTATTATAGAGAGTCAGGAACATGTCAGTTGAAGCAGGATTACATATGAAAAAAGAAAAAGGAGAGCAGTTTGGAAATGGTAAGTTGTTAGCATCGGCAGGATGTCTGAGTGGAGATGTCCAGTGGGAGAATGAAGCCACAGATCTGAATCTTAGACAAACACATGAGGTGTGCTTTTTGGGGGAAGGGCTTTAAACAAACAGTCTATAGCAATGAGACTAGAAGCAAACACCGAAAGAGATGTCATGGAGTGAAATGAGAAGAATCCTGCAGATCTGAGTCCTCCTAAGTCTATGAAAAATTAAAAAACAGTACTTTTCCTGTTGGCAATCAAAATACTATCTTTCTCATTCAATTGTTGTAGGGACTAAATTAGTCACATGATGAATTTAAAATACTAGTTTTGGTGTCTGACAAATGGAAAGAATTTAATAAATGGTATGTGTAACTACTATATGAATGATAAGAAGAACGGCAATCACCAGTTGACTCTGAGTGCCTTTGACCGTGTGGGAAGGTCTCCACTGTCCTTGACATCTACCTCTGGTTTTTACTAATTTTGCTCCTTTCTACAAGCAATGCTTTTCCCCACACGCTACACATAATTGTTCTGTAGTGATTTCTCTTAAGCTAAAGCAACTGCCCCTCGCACTGATTGCAAATTCTAGCAATTATTCTTCACAGTGCTGTGCCTATTGCCTGGGATTGTAATGGCCTCTCAGAGAATTCAAATGATAATATTCTTTATCAAGTGATTGCTTTGTCCATGGTTGCCACATTAAAAAACACAAAATTAAAGTGAAAATAAAAGCCAAAAATCTATGACAAATGTAGCAATACTTTTTGTGATAGAAAGAACAATGTATCTAAAAGAGCTTTCATGCTGTTGTATAATGTACCTTTGCCTTAAATTAGATATTCCTCTCGGTGTTCAGTTAATGTGGAAACAACAAATAACCATTTTACCTCCTTTCTTGAATTTTGCTATTGCACTGACCACTACTGATACATTTTTTTGTTCTACCCAAGCTTCTGTCTGTTAAAAAAGAAATAAGCCATTTTATCATGAGATAATACATTAATAAAAAACAAGCTGGTTTTAAAGTTGTTCAAATTTTTCTTTTTTCATTTAAATGAATCACCGATGAATTCATTTCAGACAGTGATGCTGATTTTGCCCATCTACTCTGTAAGTCTTTGCTGGGTGTAAAGAATATGCCCCCAGGAATTTGACAGCATGGAAACAGAAGGCCTCTTCACTCTAAAATTATGTAAAGAGCCTAATCTGAGATACATAAAATCTTGAAACTAACTTAAAAACACAGATTGACTGTATGAGCACAGCAAAACAAGACCCAAACTAGAGACTGATTGGGTCATTCAGAAGAATGGATGCAGGCAGAGTGCCAGTCAGATAAGTTTATTTCTCCAGGAGACAGAGATCCTGACAAAGACTGACTCTATCTCAGGGACAGATATTATGTAAAGTGTGAAGACTGCTATCTCTGGGTATGGCCTGATGCCATTAAACATACTATGTACTTTTCTTGTTCTGATGGCATGATCATTCAGCCACCTTCTGGTAATAATTTGGCTTCTTGTGAATTTGGCTTCTTGTGAGAAGGAACATTCTGACCAGAGGAGGCACATCTTCATCATCTATCCTCTTGGCAGATATACTTCTCAATATAAGTTAATAAATGAGGCAATTTAGTTATAGTTCATTTTATATGAGTGAGGTTGTGTGAATCTGTTCAAATCATCCTTTACATGATGACAAAAACCAAACTTCTGAGGCTGCAAAATAGCATCTCAAATCAAAGACCAAGGAACGTACGGTTCTATGAAGTTTCTTAGGAGAAAGTCAACAAAGAAACTACCCCTCTAGTCATCCCTACAACCAAGGCCATTGAAGCATCAAAGCTGATCAATGGAATAAAGTATAAAGGGATATTCAGTATAAAGGAATACTGACAATTTGCAAGCACAGGTTTAATTTCAGCATTATAATAGCCAACACTTAGGGAATCTGAGGAAAATTAGACTGTATATCTCAAGCAGTTAGTAGAATTTTCAGTTTTACAGGCCTGAACACTTCTCTAAGCACAAATATTTATTACTTCCCCAGCCAGAACATGGGCTTCCCTGGTGGATCAGACAGTAATGAAGTGAAAGTGAAAATGAAAATCACTCAGTCATGTCAGACTCTTTGTGAACCCATGGACTACATAGTCCATGGAATTCTCCAGGCCAGAATACTGGAGTGGGTAGCCTTTCCCTTCTCCAGGGGATCTCCCCAACCCAGGAATTGAACCCAGGTCTCCCACATTGCGGGCAGATTCTTTACCAGCTAAGCCACAAGGGAAGCCCAAGGATACTGGAGTGGGTAGCCTTTCCCTTCTCCAGGGGATCTTCCCAACTTAGGGATCAAACCCAGGTCTTCCGCTTTACAGGCCGATTCTTTACCAGTTGAGCCACAAGGGAAATCTGCCTGCTATACAGGACACCTAGGTTTAACACTTGGGTCGGTAAGATCCACAGAGAAGGGAACAGCTACCCACTCCAGTGTTCTTGCCTAGAAAATTCCACAGACAGAGGCATCTGGCGGGCTTCAGTCCATGGGATCGCATAGAGTCCGACAGGACTGAGAGACTCACACTTTCCCTTTCAGCCAGAAGCCTGTGCCCAGTGCTTAGTTCTCTCCCTTCCCTACTTTGACCTGTACTGAAACATGATTCTAATGTCTCCGGAAACAGCTCTATTACTTGGTCTAAAAACCATTTTTTAAAAATACTCACCAAATATAAATTATTTTAGATATAACTGATTACTATCTCATTCACTTAAAAAAAACCCTCTTAAATTGCAGTATTTAAAAGCTTATTTTAAGAGAGTGAAAATACACAGATTTTAACATAGCTCATTTATTCTTTTCTCTACCATCCACTGAAAAATGATAGCACAATGGTTGAGTAAAGACTCAGAAAAAAAAAAGACAGGAAATTTCATAAAACTGTTTTGATCCATAATTATTATTTTTCACCTTAACAGAATGCATTATATATAATTAAAAACTAGTTGAAGTACATTAATTTTAAATAAAACTGTGATAGGAATAAAATTAAGTTATTCTGATCATGTGTAAAGATGGAAAAATAAACATAATGGGTCTGATCTCTTAGTCTCCCAGTACTAATTATGTTTAGAAAAATTGTATGTACCTCTGATTACTGCTACTCAAGAGTCCATTTCATGCAGTAAACAGCATTCGAATAATCTAACACATACAATTATATTTTTAATTTGTAGTTTTCAACAATTACCAGAATGGGAAAGCCAAACCTATTTGGTATTTTTTGCAAGTGGTAAGTATTAATGTTTAATGCTTATAATATCTTTGAATGGCCACAAGAATATACACAAAGGAATCTGAAAATCAGATACATCTTTCAGAATCATTGCATTTGTAATCTTTCATTTTAAGATCAGGTGGAGCATTACGTTGTATATTGTGAGGTTAAAAAATTTAATGATTCACTTAGTTCTTTTTCTCAAGATAATTCTTGGATTTTAAAATGACTACTTTGCCATCATCGTGTATTGATTTTGAAGAAGAATATTAATTTTGCATGAAAGTACTAAGGGGGAAAACTGACATATATTTAAAAAATGGATACCAGATAATAAAAACAGAAGGAAATACAGTTATCTCTCAAACATTCTTACTTGTGACAGGTGGAAATGTGCCTGTTGTTAAGGTTTGGTACTAAGTTGTTTTCAGTATATATACATATATATATTATATATATATATACATATTTGGTATCACTTATACAGTATATATATATGTATATATATATATAGTATCACTTATACAGCAATTCTTTCCTCAATTAAAAATTATGAAATGAGATTTTAGCCTACTGATCTTTTTTACTTCAAAAATCATATATTGTCTCACTTTTATAGAAATAATTTATAAAAATTAAAAATCAACTATTGTAATTATTGTTCTTTTCTTTTCAGGAATAAATCCTAAATACACAAAAGTGCAGTAAAACTTGCTGTGAGCTGTTTTTATATTCCCATTGCATTCTTCAATCAAAACATGAAGCAGTGCTGTGTGCATCTCAGAACCTCAATATTATTCTTGTGGGTGGTTTTGTTGCTTCCAAAATAAACTTTTATTTTGGTCACCAAATAAGCAATTGCTTGAATTCAATGACTAGTAAGTATGCATAGGGACAAACTAGGTTGTGTTGAATGTGGGTATATAAAGTCATTTCTGTTTCAAAATGTATCTTTACAAATAATATCAATAGCTATATTTTGTTAAGTATTTATTTTGACAGCCAGATACTGCATTAACAGTTTTATAGGTGTGTTTTCTCATTTAATTCTAATAAAAGTTTTATAACAGAGATCTTATCCCACCCCACTCCACCCCCACAGCATGGTGGGAAAACCGGATGTCTAGAGATTAAAGTGTTTCCCCTAAAGTCACAGCCCTAAGGAGTGAATTTAACTCATCCTCATGTTTGTGTACCTCCCAGCATGCGCTCTTAACAATGACTGCATTTGTTCAGATCTGTTAACAATGTCTCCACACACTATATATTTGTTGCATCTATGCATAAGCACAGGTAGGGTGTATTGAAAGAAAGATTTGTGTAAGTTTCAGAATCATTCCCATTATTTTGTATGAGCACCTCATATATTAGTGATAGATACAAACTGAATTTCTAATTTCTTTCCATTCTTAGGGATGTTTTCAAAGAGCTCAGGGAATTATTACAATAGCAAGATACATGCAACATGGAGCAAAAATTTAGGTATTTGATGACTGAGAAATAACTAAAATCTCCCCAGAATATTATCTCTTTTCTTATAGGCAACAATTTACAATGTAGCAAAATTATGAAAAAAGTGCTCATAATGTTTAAAGTAAAGAGGCTTCTAAAGAAACAAGGCATGTGTATTTAGAATGGTATCTCTTCTAAAACATACTTAAAATTGTCCTGCCTGTATTACTCTTTTTTGGGAAAAAGAAAAATAGAAACTATAGAGGATCACAGGGAAGGCAGAACAATGGGTGGCGAGGGAAGCTTATGGGTGAGCAAGAGGGACACAGAAAAATATATTCTCCATTCAAACGCTCTGCTTGCATTAAACCTTTGCACCTCAAACAGAATCTATCACTGAGTCTAGGAGGGGGATTCTCAGCACATTCATTGTTCCCTGCTCTCTAAATTGTGACAATGATCAAAATGCCTGTGTACAATTGACAAATGGAAAAAGAATTCTGTCACAGAGCTTCTAAATGGCTATTAGAAATATATGTGAGTTGTATTGTCAGACTGGCTTAGATTCTAAGTCCTGGTGGGTGAGGGAGTGATGTTTTTCCTGACAGAATATACTGCAACACTTAATAAAAATTGTAGCAGAAACATACTGGAGGCAAATGAACCCCTCAATCCCAGATTACGAACTCCGCACAAAGCCCTGTACCTTTCATGCAATTCCATTACCAGTGTTGGTATGAGTTTCAAGGGGAGCCTGCACTGAAAATCTATTTTCTGTGATACACATTCTGGTATAAAATGTTCACATGAAGCGAATAAGATTATTCACAGTAGACTTCTTAGTGGCTAATAAAATTAATCATTCTCTTCAGTGATATTAATCAGTAGTTGTTCCAATATGCTTGAACAAACAGAGCACCTGACTGTAGATTAACTGCACTGAAGATGGCTTGGAATATTAGTGTATCACTTAACCATATGGTAAATTAGACTTCTCCCTGGTAATTCACCGGAAGGAAGTCAAAATAATTAGAAATCACTCTCAATAACTGCTGTTGCACACAACAGCTCAGCCACTGAAATGAAATGGTTCTCAGAAATTTCTGTTTTGCAGGTGGGTTCCAATGACAGGCTACAAACTGGCTGCTGGTGTGAAACATCATCACGTAAAATGGGCTTGCAGAATGAATGTGAAACTGTGAGGTTGTTTGCCATCTGCTTTCTCTATTGATTTGACTTTGGAAGGTTTTCTTTTTTGTTCAAGAAGAAAACCAGATCATGTCCTGATCATGAGGGTTGCCAAAAATGGTATATACATTTCCTTATAAGAGGCATCCATTGGAGGGTGATAGAAATCAAACGTCAGTTTATACTTTCCAAGGATGTGCTTTTGTTATATCGAGAATTTTAAAACAATTTTAAATAGTTAATAGCATAAATATGAAGATACAATGGATCAGTGTTTCTCAATTTTTAAAATATGCTTAGGAATCACTTGGGGACCTTGTTAAAATGCAGATTATGATTCAGCAAGTCTGGTGTGGGGAGCTCGAGAGCCTACATTTCTAACAACTTTCCATGTGCGGCCAAAGCTGCTGGTCTGTGGATCACAATTCAAGAAATAAGGCTGTAGATGCTCCATTCTCTACTAAACAAATAGCAGTGGTCACCAAAATGTGACATTTGCAATGTTTTCTTCTCTATAAGCAGTAGATAGATGTTTTTCTATTTATTGACTTCCTGGTCTTTGAACTTTGTTAAGAATCAAGGATTACCATACCCAACTCAAGCCCTATATGTCACTAACCCCAAATGGCAGAGAAGTCTTAAAGTACTATTTATTAATGCATTTACTCCATAGAAAAATTGTCATCTGGACTAGGTGAGATACAGGAAGTAGACATACATGGTTTCTGAACTGATGAATCTTATATATAGTCCAGGGGAAAAGACAGATTAAATCTATAGAAATACGTATTTATTCTGAAAGAGGTTGCAGAATACTAAGGATGGCAGAGGACCTAACTGGGTAAGGATTCCCTGAGAAACTGACATTTAGTTAAGCTCTGAGATACATGGAGGTGTTATTCAGGATAGTGGGAGAAAGTGTTGAGTAACCGGGAAATACATCCACCATCTTTTCAGTCATGCATGAGACAACTGAGAAAGTAAGTGGTGCAGAGATGAGACTGGAATGGTGAGGAGAAATCCTGTTCTGGAGATGTTATATGGCAGTCAAAGATTTTAGAGTGAAGCTAAGCATAAAGGAAAAATGTTTTTAAGTATAAGCATTGTAAGATACACATTTTGAAGCACTCTTTCTTATTGCAATGTACTGGATTAATTAGGACAATAATGGATGTGAAAATTAGGCTACCGAAGTGCCCCAGGCCAAAGATAATGGAATTCAGAAAAGGTGGTGGTAAAGGAGATGGGGATGTGCTGTGCTGTGCTTCGTTGCTCAAGTCGTGTCCAACTCTTTGCGACCCCATGAACTGTATGTAACCTGCCAGGCTCCTCTGTCCATGGGGATTCTCCAGGCAAAAATACTGGAGTGGGTTGCCATGCCCTCCTCCAGGGGATCTTCCCAACCCAGGGACTGAACCCAGGTCTCCCGCATTGCAGGAGGATTCTTTACCATCTGAGCCATCAGGGAAGCCCAAAATGGGGATGGAGAGACAATTATTTGTATATCTGGGAGGTGTTTTGACTGATTCAGTGTAGGAAGAGAAAGAGAACTCCATGATGTCTCCTGGGCAGAAGCAATTTTGGTAGATGGTGGTACCATTTCCTGTGATGGGAACACTAAAGGAGAAACAAGTTTTGTGGGTAACATATTAAGATAATTTTTGGCAATTTTTTGTTATAGAAGTCTATTAAAGCCCCACTGGAGCTTTCCAGTGCGAAAGAAATAAGTGCTTTGTTGAAATAAAAACTGCCTGTTTAATGTTTTTCTGTTACTTAGTCAATAATAACTTTATACAAATAATGAACTGATCTTTTTATAAGAAGGAAACTGAGAACAAAAGACATAGACTTGAAAAATTACACAGATTATCACAATGGTGTGATCACTCACCTAGAGCCAGACATCCTGGAATGTGAAGTCAAGTGGGCCTTAGGAAGCATCACTACGAACAAAGCCAGTGGAGGTGATGGAATTTCAGCTGAGCTATTTCAAATCCTAAAAGATGATGCTGTGAAAGTGCTGCACTCAGTATGCCAGCCAATTTGGAAAACTCAGCAGTGGCCACAGGGCTGGAAAAGGTCAGTTTTCATTCCAATTTCAAAGAAAGGCAATGCCAAAGAATGTTCAAACTACCACACAATTGCACTCATCTCACACACTAGTAAAGTAATGCTCAAAATTCTCCAAGCCAGGCTTCAGTAATACATGAACCATGAACTTCCAGATGTTCAAGCTGGATTTAGAAAAGGCAGAGGAACCAGAGATCAAATTGCCAACATCCACTGGATCATCGAAAAAGCAAGAGAGTTCCAGAAAAACATCTATTTCTGCTTTATTGATTTTGCCAAAGCCTTTGACTGTGTGGATCACAATAAATTGTGGAAAATTCTGAAAGAGATGGGAACACCAGACCACCTGACCTGCCTATTGAGAAATCTGTATGCAGGTCAGGAAACAACAGTTAGAACTGGACATGGAACAACAGACTGGTTCCAAATAGGAAAAGGAGTATGTCAAGGCTGTATATTGCCACCCTGTTTATTTAACTTCTATGCAGAGTACATCATGAGAAACGCTGGACTGGAAGAAGCACAAGCTGGCATCAAGATTGCTGGGAGAAATATCAATAATCTCAGATATGCAGATGATACCACCCTGATGGCAGAAAGTGAAGAGGAACTCAAAAGCCTCTTGATGAAAGTGAAAGAGGAGAGTGAAAAAGTGTGCTTAAAGCTCAACATTCAGAAAACAAAGATCATGGCATCTGGTCCCATCACTTCATGGGAAATAGCTGGGGAAACAGTGGAAACAGTGTCAGACTTTATTTTTTGGGGCTCCAAAATCACTGCAGATGGTGACTGCAGCCATGAAATTAAAAGACGCTTACTCCTTGGAAGGAAAGTTATGACCAACCTAGATAGCATATTAAAAAGCAGAGACATTACTTTGCCAACAAAGGTCTGTCTAGTCAAGGCTATGGTTTTTCCAGTGGTCATGTATGGATGTGAGAGTTGGACTGTGAAGAAAGCTGTGCACTGAAGAATTGATGCTTTTGAACTGTGGTGTTGGAGAAGACTCTTGAGAGTCCCTTGGACTGAGAGGAGGTTCAAACAGTCCATCCTAAAGGAGATCAGTCCTAGACGTTCATTGGAAGGAATGATGCTGAAGCTGAAAATGCAATACTTTGGCCACCTCATGCAAAGAGTTGACTCATTGGAAAAGACCCTGATGCTGGGAGGGATTGGGGGCAGGAGGAGAAGGGGACGACAGAGGATGAGATGGCTGGATGGCATCATTGACTCGATGGATATGAGTTTGAGTGAACTCCAGGAGTTGGTGATGGACAGGGAGGCCTGGCATGCTGTGATTCATGGTGTCGCAAAGAGTCGGACATGGCTGAGTGACTGAACTGAACTGAACTGGTGATAAAATTGGTCATAAAATTTTAGATATCTCAGTTTAATACCTATTCCCCTATTTTACTTGTGAGTTTGATTTCTTAAGAAACAATCATGGTAAAATATGGCAATATCTCAGAGAGCTGTCCAAACTCTCACCACATGGGTTATCACTGATCTACTATGTATTTGATATTAAAGTCACCTTTATTATTCAGAAATTTGGAGCTTTAACTTTTTTAAACTGGAAACTATAGTCATAAGGATCTTTAGTAAGCTACCTTATATACTATAAATCTGTGCTGATATTATAGCTATAAAGTGTATGTATGCTGAGTAAGCATACACTGATAATAACTAATCATACCACACTGGCTGAAAGAAGGGTATCCAAATAAACTATTCATACCTAATATGGACTTTATCATCAGCTATGATGATATTACTATGATATCAGCTATGATACAGTAATGGAGAAGGCAATGGCACCCCACTCCAGTACTCTTGCCTGGAAAATCCCATGGATGGAGGAGCCTAGTAGGCTGCAATCCATGGAGTCACTAAGAGTTGGACATGACTGAGCGACTTCACTTTCACTTTCATGCATTGGAGAAGGAAATGGCAACCCATTCCAGCGTTCTTGCCTGGAGAATCTCAGGGACAGGGGAGCCTGGTGGGCTGCCATCTGTGGGGTCGCACAGAGTTGGATACAACTGAAGTGACTTAGCAGCATGATACAGTAAATATTTAAACTCCATTGTCTTGCTTCAACTGAGGAAGCTTTATTGCCTCAGCATTTCTCAAGCTGCATGCTGCTGCTGCTGCTAAGTCACTTCAGTCATGTCCAACTCTGTGTGACCCCATAGATGGCCGCCCACCAGGCTCCTCTGTCCCTGGGATTCCCCAGGCAAGAATACTGGAGTGGGCTGCCATTTCCTTCTCCAATGCATGCATGCATGCTAAGTCGCTTCAGTCCTGTCCGACTCTGTGCAACCCCATGGACAGCAGCCCACAGGCTCCTCTGTCCATGGAATTCTCTAGGCAAGAGTACTTGAGTGGGTTGCCATTTCCTTCTCCACAAGATGCATGAATCACATGTAATGTTAATATGTGCTAATAAACATCCTCAGTGGCACTTCACCCAGTTGTGGCTCTCCAGAAATAATTGTCACATTGATGGTAGTTTTTCAAAGCAGGGTGTGAGTTTTGTACTGACACATATAGCTCATATATTAGATATATAGTGAAAGTGAAAGTGTTAGTTGCTCATCAGTGTCTGACTCTGTGATCCTGTAGACTGTAGCCTACCATGCTCCTCTGTCCCAGGAATTCTTCAGGCAAGAATACTGGAGTGGGTTGCCATACCCTCTTCCAGGGGATCTCCCCGACCCAGTGATCAAACCCAGATCACCTGCATTGTGAGCAGATTCTTTATCGTCTGAGCCAGAGGTAAATAATCCTCCTGCAATGCATGAGACCTGGGTTCCATCCCTGGAGAATTCCATGGCAGGTCACAGTCCATGGGGTCGCAAAGAGTCTGACACACGGAGTGACTAACACACAATATGAAGTACTACATCGTCACAGGAAGTTGAAAAAAACGTACAGGACAGGTTATAAGGTTTACAACAGTGGTGCAGGAAGACACAGAACTCATTTCCTCCCAAAGACATGCTGAATCTACACCTACATATAGAGCAATTCCTCCTGAAGATGAACTGAGGGCTAACTGAAGAACTTACGCACAACAAATGAGAGAGGCACCCCAAAGAGACATATAGAAGAGACAGAGACAAGGTATCAATGGAAACCTCACCCTATTGCCTATAACTGCAGGGAGGGATCGGAGAAGGCAAAGGCACCCCACTCCAGTACTTCTGCCTGGAAAATCCCATGAACGGAGGAGCCTGATGGGCTGCAGTCCATGGGGTCGCTGAGGGTCAGACACGACTGAGCGACTTCACTTTCACTTTTCACTTTCATGCATTGGAGAAGGAAACGGCAACCCACTCCAGTGTTCTTGCCTGGAGAATCCCAGGGATGGGGGAGCCTGGTGGGCTGTTGTCTATGGGGTCACAAAGTCGGACACAACTTAAATGACTTAGCAGTAGCAGCAGGGAGGGATATTCCTGAGGGGCCCACACACAGAGTTGTTTCAGAAAATTATCAAACTCTAAGTGAAAAGACCAAGAGAAGAAGAAAGGAAGAGAGAAAAACTATAAAAACCCAGTAAAACAAAACAACCCAAGTAGTTTGACAAAGGAGGCAAGAATATACAATGGATTAAAGACAATCTCTTTAACAAGTGGTGCTGGGAAATCTGGTCAACCACTTGTAAAAGAATGAAACTAGAGCACTTTCTAACACCATACACAAAAACAAACTCAAAATGGATTAAAGATCTAAACATAAGACCAGAAACTATAAAACTCCTAGAGGAGAACATAGGCAAAACACTCTCTGACATACATCACAGCAGGATCCTCTATGACCCACCTCCCAGAATATTGGAAATAAAAGCAAAAATAAACAAATGGGACCTAATTAACCTTAAAAGCTTCTGCACATCAAAGGAAACTATTAGCAAGGTGAAAAGACAGCCTTCAGAATGGGAGAAAATAATAGCAAATGAAGCAACTGACAAACAACTAATCTCAAAAATATACAAGCAACTCCTACAGCTCAACTCCAGAAAAATAAACGACCCAATCAAAAAATGGGCCAAAGAACTAAATAGACATTTCTCCAAAGAAGACATACAGATGGCTAACAAACACATGAAAAGATGCTCAACATCACTCATTATCAGAGAAATGCAAATCAAGACCACTATGAGGTACCATTTCACACCAGTCAGAATGGCTGCGATCCAAAAGTCTACAAATAATAAATGCTGGAGAGGGTGTGGAGAAAAGGGAGCCCTCTTACACTGTTGGTGGGAATGCAAACTAGTACAGCCACTATGGAGAACAGTGTGGAGATTCCTTAAAAAACTGGAAATAGAACTGCCTTATGATCCAGCAATCCCACTGCTGGGCATACACACTGAGGAAACCAGAAGGGAAAGAGACACATGTACCCCAATGTTCATCGCAGCACTGTTTATAATAGCCAGGACATGGAAGCAACCTAGATGTCCATCAGCAGATGAATGGATAAGAAAGCTGTGGTACATATACACAATGGAATATTACTCAGCCATTAAAAAGAATACATTTGAATCAGTTCTAATGAGGTGGATGAAACTGGAGCCTATTATACAGAGTGAAGTAAGCCAGAAGGAAAAACATAAATACAGTATACTAACGCATATATATGGAATTTAGAAAGATGGTAACAATAACCCAGTGTACGAGACAGCAAAAGAGACACTGATGTATAGAACAGTCTTATGGACTCTGTGGGAGAGGGAGAGGGTGGGAAGATTTGGGAGAATGACATTGAAACATGTAAAATATCATGTAAGAAACGAGTTGCCAGTCCAGGTTCGATACATGATACTGGATGCTTGGGGCTAGTACACTGGGACGACCCAGAGGGATGGTATGGGGAGGGAGGAGGGAGGAGGGTTCAGGATGGGGAACACATGTATACCTGTGGCGGATTCATTTTGATATTTGGCAAAACTAATACAATTATGTAAAGTTTAAAAATAAAATGAAATTAAAATTAAGAATTTAAAAAAAAAAGAAAATAAGAAAAAAAAATTTAAACCACGAATCCTGCCTCTCATAAGCATAAGATATAGCTCGATAGTCTTTATCCAACTCCAGTTCTCTTATAAAGTAATGGAATCACTGCTTATAAAGTAAGGGAATAAATAATAAATATGAAGTGCTAAAAAAAAAAAAAAAACCCAGTAAAACAAAACAACCCAAGTAGTTTGAAGGGCATCTAGACTACACATGAAGGAAACCATTTACTAACTTTAGCGCATCTGCCAAAGGAGCACGGAACCGCTAGAACTATCCCTGGGGTTGGAAGTCAGACTTCTCAAAAAAAAAGTGATAGCACAAATAAATAAAATAAGAAATGAAACAAGAAAAGTTACAAATCATACTATAGAAATACAAGGAAGGAATCATAAAAGATTACTTAAAAAAATTATATGCCCGTAAACTGGACAATCTAGAAGAGACAGATAAATTCACAGAAACACAGATCTTCCAAGGCTGAATCAAGAACAAATAGAAAATATGAACAGAGGGATTTATTACTAATAAAACTGAATCAGTAATAAAAAAAACTCCCAACAAACCAAAGTCCAGAACTAGACAACTTTATATATGAATACCAGCAAACATTTAAAGAAGAGTTAACACTATTCATTTCAAAGTATTTCAAAAAAATTGAAGGGTGAAGGAATGATTCCACATTTTTTGAGGAAATCATCACCCTAATACCAAAACCAGACAAAGTATAAGAAAGAAAGAAAAGTACAGCCCAGTATCCCTGATGAACATAGATGTAAAAATCCTCAATAAAATATTATCAATCTGAATTTGATAATACATTAAAAGGATCATACAGTGTGATCAAGTGGGATTTATTTCAGGATGCAAGGATGTTTCAGTGTTCACAAATCAATCATTGGTAGATACTACATTAAGAAAACAAAGGATCAAAAGTATATGATTATCTCAATAGATGTAGAAAGAGCATTTGACAAAATTCAACAAACATTTATGATAAAAACTCTCAACAAAGTGGGTAAGGAGTGAACATACTTCATAATAAAGTCCAGATATGACAGGTCCAAAAGCTAATATCATACTTAATGGTGAAAAGCTGAAAAGTTTTCCTCTAAGATTTAGAACAAGATAAGCATGCCATTCCTGCTAATTTTATTCAACATAGTATTGGAAGTCCTGCCCAAAGAACTTAGGCAAGAAAAAAAAAAAGGCATCTAACTTGAAAAAGAAGAAGAAAAACTAGTTATTTTTGAAGGTGACATGATACTATATTTAGAAAACTTAAAGACTTCACACACAAGCACACAAAATCTATTAGAACTAATAAATTCACTAAAGATGTAGGATACAAAATTAGTATACAGAAATATTTTGTATTCATATACACTGATAATGAACTATCAGAAAGAGAATAAGAAATTAAGAAAACAACCCCATTTACTATTGCATCATAAATAAAAAAATTCCTAAAATAAATTTAACCAAAGAGGTATAAGACCTGCACTTGGAAAACTATAAGACACTGATGAAAGAAATTAAAGATGACACAAGTAAATGGGAAGCTACACCAGGCTCATGGATTGGAAGCAATACTATTGTTAAACACCTGTATTACCCAAAGTAGTCAAGGTAATCTCTGTCAAAATACAGATGGCATTTTCACAGAACTAGAACAAAAATCCTAAATTATGTATGAAACCACCAAAAAAAAAAAAAAAAACCCTCAAATAATCAAAGTAGTCTTGAGGAAAAAGAACAAAGCTGGAGGCATCATGTTTTCTGATTTAAAAATATACTACAAAACCATAGTAATCACAACAGTATGGTACTGGCACAAAACAGACACATGGATTGAAGGAATAAAATAGAGATCCTAGAAATAAATCATCTTATAGATAAATTAATCTAGGACAATGGAGGCAGGAATATACAATGAGGAAAAAGTCTCTTCAATAAGTGGTATTGGGGAAACTGGGCTATATGCAAAAAGAAAGAAACAATATCACTTTATTATTGACACAATATATACAAATATAAATTTTAAATGGATTAAAGACATATATAGACTTGAAATGATAAATGTCTAGAAGAAAATATAGGCCATATGCTCTTTGACACAAGTCAGAGCAGTAGTTTTTGAATCTCTATCTTTAGGCAAGGATAAACAAAAGCAAAAATAAACAAATGGAACTGTAAAATTAAAAAGCTTTTGCATAGTGAAGTAAACAACAAAATGAAAAGGCAACTTAGTGAATAGGATAAAATATTTGCAAATGATATATTCAATAAGGGGTTAATATTCAAAATATATAGAGAAGTCATAAACTTAATAAAAACAATCATACTAAAAAATGGGCAGAAGACCATAACAGACATTTTTTCAAAGATGACAGACATAAGGCTAACAGGCCCAGGAAGAGATGCTTGACATCACTAATCACCAGGGAAATATAAACAAAAACCACTATGAGGTATGATGCCAGACTTATTCAGTTGAGTTCAGTTCAGTCGCTCAGTCATGTCCAACTCTTTGCAACACCATGAACCACAGCATACCAGGCCTCCCTATCCATCACCAACTCCCAGAGTTCACCCAAACTCATGTCTATTGAGTCAGTGACGTCATCCAACCATCGCATCCTCTGTCGTCCCCTTTTCCTCCTGCCCTCAATCTTTCCAAGCATCAGGGTCTTTTCAAATGAGTCAGCTCTTTGCATCAGGTGGCCAAAGTACTGGACTTTCAGCTTCAACATCAGTCCTTCCAATGAACACCCAGGATTGATCTCCTTTAGGATGGACTGGTTGGATCTCCTTGCAGTCCAAAGGACTCTCAAGAGTCTTTTCCAACACCACGGTTCAAAAGCATCAATTCTTTGGCGTCAGCTTTCTTCACAGTCCAACTCTCACATCCATACATGATTACTGGACAAAACATAACTTTGACTACATGGACCTTTGCTGGCAAAGTAATGTCTCTGCTTTTTAATATGCTGTCCAGGTTGGTCATAACTTTCCTTCCAAGGAGCAAGTGTCATTTAATTTCATGGCTGCAATCACCATCTGCAGTGATTCTGAAGCCCCCAAATTAGTCAGCCACTGTTCCCACAGTTTCCCCATCTATTTCCCATGAAGTGATGGGACCAGATGCCATGATCTTAGTTTTCTGAATGTTGAGCTTTAAGCACACTTTTTCATTCTCCTTTTTCACTTTCATCAAGAGGCTTTTTAGTTCTTCTTCACTTTCTGCCATAAGGGTGGTGTCATCTGCATATCTGAGGTGATTGATATTTCTCCTGGCAATCTTGATTCCAGCTTGTGCTTCCTACAGCCCAGCACTTCTCATGATGTACTCTACATATAAGTTAAATAAACAGGGTGACAATATACAGCTTTGACATACTCCTTTTCCTATTTGGAACCAGTCTGTTGTTTCATGTCCAGTTCCAACTGTTGCTTCCTGACCTGCATACAGGTTTCTCAAGAGGCAGGTCAGGTGGTCTGGTATTCCCATCTCTTTCACAATTTTCCACAGTTTATTGTGATCCACACAGTCAAAGGCTTTGGCATAGTGGATTAGGCAGAAACAGATGTTTTTCTGGAACTTTCTTGATTTTTTGATGATCCAGTGGATGTTGGCAATTTGATCTCTGGTTCCTCTGCCTTTTCTAAAATCAGCTTGAACATCTGGAACTTCACGGTTCATGTATTGCTGAAGTTTGGTTTGGAGATTTTTGAGCATTACTTTACTAGTGTGTGAGATGAGTGCAATTGTGTGGTAGTTTGAGCATTCTTTGGCATTGCCTTTCTTTGGAATTGGAATGAAAACTGACCTTTTCCAGTCCTGTGGCCACTGCTGAGTTTTCCAAATTTGCTGGCATATTGAGTGCAGTGCTTTCACAGCATCATCTTTTAGGATTTGAAATAGCTCCACTGGAATTCCATCACATCCACTAGCTTTGTTGGTAATGATGCTTCCTAAGGCCCACTTGACTTCACATTCCAGGATGTCTGGCTCTAGGTCAGTGATCACACCATCGTGATTATCTGGGTCGTGAAGATCTTTTCTGTACAGTTCTTCTGTGTATTCTTGCCACCTCTTCTTAATATCTTCTGCTTCTGTTAGGTCCTTACCATTTCTGTCCTTTATCGATCCCATCTTTGCAGGAAATGTTCCCTTGGTATCTTTAATCTTCTTGAAGAGATCTCTAGGCTTTCCCATTCTATTGTTTTCCTCTATTTCTTTGCATTGATCGCCGAGGAAGGCTTTCTTATCTCTCCTTGCTATTCTTTGGAACTCTGTATTCAAATGGATATATCTTTCCTTTTCTCCTTTGCTTTTTGCTTCTCTTCTTTTCACAGCTATTTGTAAGGCCTCTTCAGACAGCCATTTTGCTTTTTTGCATTTCTTTTTCTTGTGGATGGTCTTGATTCCTGTCTCCTGTACAATGTCATGAACATCCATCCATAGTTCATCAGGCACTCTGTCTATCAGATCTAGGCCCTTAAATCTATTTCTCACTTCCACTATATAGTCATAAGGGATTTGATTTAGGTCATACCTGAATGGTCTAGTGGTTTTCTCCACTTTCTTCAATTTCAGTCTGAATTTGGCAATAAAGAGTTCATGATCTGAGCCACAGTCAGCTCCTGGTCTTATTTTTGCTGACTGTATAGAGCTTCTCCATTTTTGGCTGAAAAGAATATAATCAATCTGATTTGGTGTTGACCATCTGGTGATGTCCATGTGTAGAGTCTTCTCTTGTGTTGTTAGAAGAGGGTGTTTGCTATGACCAGTGGGTTCTCTTGGCAGAACTCTGTTAGTCTTTGCCCTGCTTCATTCTGTACTCCAAGGCCAAATTTGCCTGTTACTCCAGGTGTTTCTTGACTTCCTACTTTTGCATTCCAGACCCATATAATGAAAAGGACATCTTTTTTGGGTGTTAGTTCTAGAAGGTCTTGTAGGTATAGCTATTATCAAAGAGATAAAAAAAAAGTGTTGGGAAGGGTGTGGAGAAAAGGGAACACCTGTACACCATTGGTGGGAATGTAAATTCTTACAACCATTCTGGAAAAGAGTATAGGGTTCCTCAAAAAATTATAAATAACAGCATCACATTAACTGGAAATTCTAATATTTGGAATTTATCCATAGAAAATGAACACATTAATTTGAAAAGATACACGTACTCCAATCATTGAGGTACTAATTACAATAGCCAAAATATGAAATTAACATGTGTCCATTAACAGATGAATGGATAAGGAAGACGTAATATACATATATGTATATTATATATATATATATCTCTTATCACCGACTCGATGGATATGAGTTTGAGGAAGCTCCAGGAGTTGGTGATGGACAGGGAAGCACGGCATGCTGCAGTCCATGGGGTCACAAAGAGTCGGACATGACTGAGAGACTGAACTGATCTTATCTAATATATACACAAAGACACACACACACACTGGACTGTTACTCAGCATTAAAAAAAGATAGAGAGAGAAAGAAATCTTGCCATGTATGATAACGTGGCAGCATCCAGAGGGTTTTATGCTAAGTGAAATAGGTGGGTGACAGACAAATGCCATATGATTTCACTTACATGTGGAGTCTGAAAAACAAAACAAATGAACAAAAATAACAAAACAGAAACAAACTCATGCAAACAGAGATCAAACTGGTAGTTGCTGGAGGGGAGGTGGATGAGGGGATAAGTGAACTAGGTGAGGGAGATGAAACTTCCAGTTATAAAATAAATGTCACTGGGATATCATGTACAGCATAGGGAACACAGTTAATAATATTTTTAAAACTTTTTATGGTGACAGATGGTAACTAGGCTTATTGTGGTGCTCTCATAACATGTAAAAATATTGAATCACTGTTACCACCACCACGACCTAGATACAGAACTTTCTTTCAATCACCACAAGTCTCTCTGTAGAGACTATAATCTCTGACTGCCTCCATCTCTATAATTTTGTTATTTCAAGGTTATTATGTAATATGTGACTGTCTTTTTTCATGCAGTGTAACTTGTCAACCATTTTTGCCTTTTTCAGTATATTCCTCCTTTTTATTGCTACGTTGCACTGTAAGGTGTGGGAACACCACCATTTGCTTACTCATTGACCATTTGAGGGACATTTGGATTGTCTCCAATTTTGGACAGTGCCGAATAAAGCTGCTATGAACCTTTCTGTGCAGCTTTCTTATTTTAAAAAATTTTTTATTGGAGCTGTACAGCTTTCATGTGAACATAACTTTCTATCCTTGTGGGATACATACCCAAGAATTCAATGACTGTGTGGCATATGGTAAGTGGATGTTCAGTATGAAACTGCAAAACTCTTTCCAGAGTGGGCATACCATTTTGTCATCTATGCTAGCAGTGATCACCTATATTCTTAGAAACGTCACTAGCATTTGGTGTTGAATGTAATTTTAAGGCTGTAAATTTTTTTGTGGCCAGGTACTGTCTCATATCACCTTTAAAAATGTTAATATAATAGCAATTTTGATTTTTTAAAAGGCTATTGGATATTTGCTATAAACAGGACATTGAATAGGACAAACACATGACTTTCCTCCAGGCAGGGACCCCAGGTTTACTGGCATGCAGCAACTGCAAACTCAAATGTCAGAGGCCAGACAGACAACATGAATGGTAGAACTGTCAGGGACCAGAGCCTATGTGAACACTGTGGGGACTGTGACCCAGCAGAGAGCACAGGCCTGGCTAAAGGGAGACTGTCCCCTGGCAGCCCTTCTGTCCGTGTTGCTAGACATTCTGATTTTTCTAAAAAAAATTAAAGGACAGTTTTTCAATGGATACTCTCCTGATGTGTAAGTCAAAGTTTGAAAGAATCCAGCCTCCATAAAAGTCCCAAGGACCAACTTTGGCTTAAAGACAAATTACTTGAGAATTATCACTTAGAGAAGGGAGTAACCCACTAAAAAAGAAAATAAATGTTTAGCACTTCTAGACATCAGGAAGTTATTTTAGATTGAAGAAATAAAGTCTTTATAGAGTAGAATTGTACTTCTCAAACCTCAAGCTGCTTGTGAATCATCTGAGGATCGATCCTATTAACTGGCTTAGGAAGAGGGGATCAGGGATGTGGGCTGGGATCCTGCCTCACCTGGTGATGCTGCTGGTGCAGGGACCACTATAAGTAGCGAGTACACGAGTAACCTTTGAGCTGGACGCTGCTGGTTGGGTTATGTTTGTAGATACAGAAATGGATCCTGGTAGAGAATGGTGCCACCAGTCATAAAGGTAGGAAAATTTGGACAAATGTGACATTGCAAAATCTTCAGTTCATGTTGTAAATAGTTTACACAACAAAGAGCAGGAGGTAAACTTAGCAAGGTAAATGTTGATATGAGACTGTGCTACATATTACTTTCCAGATTTCAGCAGCCTGTGAAACACATGTAGTTAGACCACTATCAGTAAGAAATGTCCATGATTTCTGTGATCCCTCCTTTTGATTATAAATGGGTCTCTCAGTTATAATCATCTAGTCCCACCCAGCCACATGCCTTTCAGTTTAAGTCTTCTGCCCAAATTTAAAGGCATGTGTGCTGCCTCAGGGCTCACTGATCTCTGTATTGAAGTTTCTGTCTGTTTTATCTCTCAGATGAACTACTTGCAAACCTAGCTGTGTTGGCTTCATGCTAAGAAGGGATACTTGCCTTTTTGTCTCTTACTGGAAAAGATTTTCACCTGAACTCCAAATTCTCTTAAAGAATTCTGAAAACTGATATTCGCTCTTCTGGTTGTCAATGTATTTCTGTCTATAAGTGCTCCATCCCAATGGGGTGCACTATCTTCTTTGCTCCTGTCACTTTGTCTCTCTTTGACTAAGAAATCTGAAAAAGCAGAAACAAAATGAAACATAAAACACTTCTCTCTCTTTGGTCCAAAAACTGTCAAAGGCTATATGTTTATTAAATTAGGCAAACACTTGTTTTCAGGTGTCTACTTGGTTCACACACAATCAAAACAAGAACTTTCATTCTCAGAAATAAAAGGATAAGCAAACAAATGAATGGGTAAATGGATGCACTTGTATTTTAATAGGAAGATGATGAAGGGATATAAAGGAGATGAAAAACAAAAGTGAGAAGGACAGATCGAAGGGGCCTTGGGAAAGGGAGGAATAATTGACAAGGAGGGGCAGAGAATGGAGACGGGTCTAAGAAGATTTTCAGGCTAGAAATCACCTTAGAAAGATCTGAAAAGCTAAACCAGTGAAAAGTTAGGTATCCCTGCTATACCTACAAGCCCTGTCCATTTGTGGTGCCTGATATCAGGTATCAGAATTATTTTTTCATTCTTTCTTTGTCTTACATTTTAATAGATCCTTATCAATTGTTCTGGGTTATTATATGGTTCTATTGTATGAGATGGTATAGAAATACTACAATATAACTTTTAAGGAAATTATTAAATAATATATTACAGAAATCCTTCTAAATAAATATCTTCTGGCTTTTCTAGAGGTGGCCTGGGACACCTGCCATGACTATGTGGATGTGGCTATAGTCCATCCGCTACAGCAAGTGTAGACGACCAGGGAACCTCACAGCTGTCTTGAAATTCATCAGCACGTCTGCATTCAGGCCACGTTCCCTACGAGCTGCTTTCAACCAGTGACCAAGTGTGGCAGACATAGTTTTGTTTTGTTTTTTCCTGGTTGACATGGGCCCCTTTGAGGGCTGACCTTGACTTGAAAACGCTGATGACCTTGTTGAACGTTTCTTAGACTGTATGGCAGTCTAGGATGCTTCCATCCAGTCATCTCTCCCTCTCTCCATACTGGGTTCAGACTTGCTTTGCAGCCTGATGGCTCTTACAGCCTTATCAAGCTCCCTCCCAATTTTCCTTCCTATATGCATTTCCCCTAACAAAATCCTTGCCTTCTGCATCGCAGAAGACCCTGGCTAAGCAAAGCCTACTCCATATTTTGTGAAACATTCCCTTATTGATAGACATTCAGCTTATCTTCCACTTTTTTTGTTAACACAAAAAACATAGTAATAAATATCATCCACTTGTATCTTCATATCCTGGTGATTTTTTTCTTCTATTGAGTAAGTTCTGAGAATGGAACTTTTTAAAGTATATACATATTTGAAATTTAAGCAACTGCAGTACAACTAATATAATGAATACAAACAAATAAAAATATAACTTAGAAAAAACCTTGGTTTTAATGAAGTACTTTTCTCATATAAGAAGAGACAAGGTAGCAAAACTACAGACTAATGAAATTAATCTCTTAATATGGTGTCTATAATATACATTATGGCTTAACAGTAAAACCTCTGTAGTCTGTAAAATATCAATTAATAATTAATGTGTCTGTTAATTATCTTGAATATGAATTACTGCTTGCCTTCTGATTGCAAGCACTTAAAGGGAAAATCAAGAAGAGATGTAACATGGAAATAAGTATAATGTTTATTTTATTCAGTAAGTTTCATAAGTTATTAATGTTCAAATGTGACATCCAGATGTTTCTGTCATCTTTAGCCATATTTTACTCATTTTTCTGTTTTAAAATTTTCAAGAATTAGTAAAACTTGACAGTTGTTTCAAGTTTAAAATCCACTGGATTACATGGTACTTTAAAAATATAAAAAATTCACTATGTTATATCTATCTTATCATTTGTTTCAAGTTTAAAATCCACTGGATTACATGGTACTTTAAAAATTATATAATATAAAAATTCACTATGTTATATCTATCTTATCATTAAGCATTATCTGGAAACTTTCATTAACAATTGATCATATACATGAATTAGACAAATAGAAAGCATAATTATCTGGAACAAATATAATTTTCTATGATGTCTGTTGCAAACAGTACTGGTTAGCTACATTCTTTGATTAAAAATGAATGCTAGCTTCACTGCCGAACACCATTTGTATTTAAATGGAATTCACATTTAAATTCCGTTTGTTTTGTACATTTCCAAAATAATTATTCTATTTTTTATCAAAAAAGAATATCATGCCATCTTTTTTTTCTCTAACAGGCAAAGATAGTGTAATACAAGATCAGGATGTCGTTTGATAACACTTAAAAACAACTACATGAATGTGTATGTATGGCTGAGTCCCTTTGCTATCCATCTGAAACTATCACACCATAAGCTATATCACAATATAAAATAAAAAGTTTAAAAAGCATAGTATTTAGGAGTTCCAGAAATAAAGAACAGGATTCATTTTAATACAATATTTTGAGGAATGTTTTTAAGGGAATGTTGTAAAGAAATGTGATCATAAAATTTTATTTTCTATAAAATTATAGAAACCCTAAAATTAAACCCTAAAATAACATGTTAAAAAACCTTTTAAAGTAATATATACTGCTTTGCAATCAGAGATAAAGATTATTTTTTAAAAACCACTACAGACCAATGGTCTTTTAGACTAGCATTTCTATAAGTACTTCATGCTGCTGCTGCTGCTGCTAAGTCACTTCAGTCGTGTCTGACTCTGTGCGACCCCATAGACAGCAGCCCACCAGGCTCCCCTGTCCCTGGGATTCTCCAGGCAAGAATACTGGAGTGGGTTGCCATTTCCTTCTCCAATGCATGAAGGTGAAAAGTGAAAGTGAAGTTGCTCAGTCGTGTCTGACTCTGAGCGACCCCATGGACTGCAGCCTACAGGGCTCCTCCATCCATGGGATTTTCCAGGCAAGAGTACTGGAGTGGGGTGCCATCGCCTTCTCCGTAAGTACTTCATATATCCTGCTAAAACACTAAAACACCATTTAATATATACACTCACACTACATCAAGTCGAAATTAAAATCTAATATATAATTCTACAGAGGAAGAAGAAAAAGATTTTAAATGTTCTTTTAAAGCTTGCTAATCTGGTGAGTTAATTAAGGGCACTTTAAGACAGGAACTTTTACTTTTTTTTCTTGCTGACATGTTTAAAAACTGAGATGTACTTCACACTTACATTAAAAAATGTTTGAGAGGAATAATTCACACCCACACCATCTTATGTGTAACCAGATATGAAATTAACCACTTGCTATTTGAACTTTTTCTGATTACAATGGACAATAGAAATAAGAGGGAAAAATGAATATCCAATAGATTTGACACTGGAAGATTATTTCTATTTAAGCAAAAGGACTCAAAGCAGAGAGCAGGAAATCATTAACATCTTTTCATTTTACTTTGAACAGCATGTATCCTTCCATCTTAAGTATTTTATTAGAAGTTCAAAATAATTATTTTAAGAGATACCATCTAGGACTTCCCAGGTGGTTCAATGGTCTGCTGCCAGTATAGGGGACACAGGTTTGATCCCCGGTCTGAGAAGATTCCACATGCTGTGGGGCAACGAAACCTATGTGCCACAACTACTGAGCCTGTGCTCTATAGTCCCCGAGCCACAGCTACTGAAACCTGCTCACCCAGAGCCTTTGCTCTGCAACAAGAGAAGTCATTACAATGAGAATCCCGCTGACTGCAACCAGAGAAAGCCCACACACAGCAACAGAGATCCGGCACAGCCAAAATAAAAATAACAAATAAATAGATATCATCGAGACAGATTATCTTAAGTCCATGAAATGTACTTAGATCTTTCATTCATTTTTTCTTTCATTTTAAAGGAAAACTGGCAAACATAGCTACACACTATTTCAGAAATGGTTAGTCAAGAGCTTTCCCACCCCAAATAAACTTAGTAAATAATATATAAAATCATAGTGCATATATAACATATATATATATGCTAGACAAACATAGAAATATCTATATGCTAGATACAGAAATACACACACACACCACTCACTGTGCCAGCTGTCTTCTCTGTGCAAGTCCATACCTACTCTTCAGCCTTATTTGTTCTGCTCTGTTGGTGCTGAATGAATAAGCTGCATCAACGGGTTGCCTTGTCCTCTGGCTTCTGGTTAATTTCAGCTGATGGCTTTTGAGGATTTCCAGTGGGCCCCATCCTTTCAGCCACAATCTAGTGGGAGAAAATTCACAGTACCTAGTAGACAAAATAAAGGTGAAAAAATATGCGTTGGGACAATACTTCGTAGTAATTGTTCACAATGCTTAAATTAGTCTCTTTCTAATAACTGTGATATTGATCTACCTAGGCATTTTATTTCACTATTACATGTTCTCAGATGCTTCTCATGCCCTCCAGAATTAGATTCCTATTATTACTAGCCAAGAAGCTGTCAGATCAATGCCAATGTATGCTGTTGTTCTTTAGCCAGTAAGGCACTTATATCTTTTTATATCTTGGAAAATTCAAGAGTTTTTAATTTCCCTATATATTCCAAAGAAGATATCCTCTTAATAGGGTCTTACTGCTTCATAAAATCTCACTAATCCCAAGGATAAATAATTCTTTATCACACTTCAATATGATTTCTGATAGATGTTAAGTTTTTAAGGCACATTAAGATTCCAACTCTTTTAAAAAGCAGGAGCAGTTATTTGAATATGTTAAACACAATTGGAATGGCCAACTTTAATAAAAGCAATTAACAAATTAACAATTTCAATATTCAAACCCCCAAAAACATTTGTATAAACTATGTAACTGTGAGAAACATTGTCACATATGCAAGAGCAGAAACCAAGATTTAGTACAATTTATCCTCACTTTTCACTTTCATGCATTGGAGAAGGAAATGGCAACCCACTCCAGTGTTCTTGCCTGGAGAATCCCAGGGACTGGGGAGCCTGGTGGGCTGCCGTCTATGGGGTCGCACATAGTCGCACATGACTGAAGCGACTTAGCAGCAGCAGCAGCAGCAGCCTCAGTAATCCAGGGTGTGGAAAGGGCAGGTAACTCAGCATAAGCAACCATGAAAGTGCATGTGAACAAATGATCAGGTTTGCAGTGACATATACAGTGTATAATATACCCAAGTCAAATGTGAAGTACGTAGTGGCAGTGGCAGGAAATGAAGTGGTGATGAGGAGTTATTTTTTTTAAAGCGCTTGTTATGTTCTGCCTCTGGGCGTTCTGCCATACTACTCTCATTTATTCCAGAGGGCTAGTCACTGCATGGGAGTGCAAAATGTGTGCTTGTAAAACATACACCTTATCAAAAAATACACCTCCTCACTGAATAAACTGATCAAACAACACCATAATCTTTCATAATTTTTTCTACTATAAAGTTTTCTTGGCAGTTTAAAATTATTTTAGGTGTAAGTTTTCTAGATATTCTACACTTAGTTTAGTTTTTCCAGCTGTATTGAGGTATAGCTGACAAATGAAACTACAGTTTCATTAAAGATATTTAAAGAATACAATTTCAGGATTTAATATACATACATACATACTGTGGAAAGACCCCCCTCGAAGGAGTTAACAAGTCTGTCACCTTCTTTGTGTGTATGTATGTGAGAATGTGTAAGTTCTACTCTCTTAGCAAATTTTAATCACACAATAATGCAGTGTTGCTACCAACCACAGTCACCATGCTATATATTAGGTCCTCAGACGTTACTCATAACTCAAAGTTTGTACATTTTTTTTTTACCAAGCTCTCTCTATTTCCCCCATCCCTAACCCCTGTCAACCATTTCTCTACTCTGTTTCTGAGTTCAACATTATTTTTTAAAAAAGATTCCACATATAGGTGACATCATTTTCTTTCCATCTGGCTTATTTTATGTACTGTAATGCCCTCCAGGTTCATCCCGTTGTCGCAAATGACAGGGCTTCTTCCTTTTGCCAGGCTGAATAATATTCTATTGTTGGTAATATATATACATATACATATATGTACATGTATATATATATATGTATCATGGCTTCCCTGGTAGCCCAGGGTATATACACACCATATGTTCTTGATCCACCCATCTATTGATGGACATTAGGTTGTTTCTGTACCTTGGTTACCATGAACAATGTTGTGATGAACATTGCAGTATAGATTAGACACACCTCATTTGATCCAGAAAACAAATTCAATGGCTGTTTAGATTACTGTCAACCATTAACCTCAAAGTCACTTATACAGTGAAGTGACTACGGAAGAGACTTATTCTAAAATAAGCCTAAAACAATAAAAATAATCATTGAAAAGTATGTATATATTCTTATATTTCTCTCTCTCTTTTTTTTTTTTTGGTTTCACATTATTCTAAAAGCAAAGATTTTAACTGTGGTCTGTGTTCAGTGTTTTGAAATTAAGGCATCTCTCAACCAGCAGCAAACATCAATGGTAACTTTTCCAATGCTGGAAATATTTACTCTTTCCATATGATACCTGTATAAGGGAGTGTCCTTCTCCCTCTCTGTTGCAGTAATGCCTATTCATTTTGTAAGGCTCAGTTTCAGTGTATTATCCTCTAGAAAAATTGCCTGGACCAATTAGGTGGGATTAAGTGGTTCTATTTGTGATCCTTAATGTCCTATACATTTAAAGATTAGTTGTGACCTCATTTGCCACCTACCATGTAATTTAATGATTTTTTACATGCTTATTTTCTCACTAGGGGGCTTCCCTGGTGGCTCAGATGGTAAAGAATCTGTCTGCAACACAGGAGAACTGGGCTCAATCCCTGAGTCAGGAATATTCCCTGGAGAAGGGAATAGCTACCCACTCCAGTATTCTTGCCTGGAGAAGTCCATGGACAGAGGAGCCTGGGGGGCTGCAGTCCATCGTGTCACAAAGAGTTGGACATGAGCAACTAACACTTACTTTCTCACTAGAATGTGAACTCATTAAAAAAGGACAGAATTGAATTTATTTTTCTTCATATTTCCAGTATTTAGCATGATGTCAGTTACTTAGTAAGTAATCAATAAATATTTATTTCATAAGTGAATGAGAAAAAATGAATGAATTTCACTTTTCCATATCAAGACAAAGCCTTAAACAGTTGCCCAGTTGAGCCTAAAATCTCAGGAGAATAACTGACACTGAAGGTTGACAGAGAACAATTCTAGCCTCATTCCAATGGTTAAATCTTTCTGGAAACCATCAGTTCTGGAAGTAGTCCTCAGGAGTTGCTGGTCCTGAGTACAACCTATTTTGACTCTCTTTTAACAATTTTTTATTATCTTACTTTTTAAATACAGTTTTTTGGTTTATTTTAAAAGATACCTTGTTAACAAAACAATCCTTGATTAATTAATGATTACTAATTCTTATCTGATGTGAGAAACTGTGACCACGACACTAGGGAAATGGCAAAATTAAGTGCCTGATTTCAGGTATTACTCCATTAAATCGTGCCCCACCTATGAAGTATAATGGATTCATGGCTTCTCTAACCCAAAGGACGTTCTGAGCAAAGTATTACAGAATATAATAGTTTACCACTTGAACTTCTTTTTCATGTCTTAAGTACGGCTGGGCATAAGTGAAATAATGTAGCTAGCATCATATCTCCAGCTTTGCCTTTTCTTTCCGACTTACTTTCAACTTTCTTACCCCTGCACTTGTTTTTGACGATACCCTGGTCATATTCGGGGATCCCCTGCTAAGCTGTCCTCCTCCAGCCTTGGCTATGAGGTAGCCCTGAGAGTGCCCATTCATAGTCCACCATCACTGAGACTCAGTGTGCTTCACCCGCTATGATCGGAGTCCATCACCGCCAGGCTTTCTGACTTTGTTAGGAGAATGTTAACAGAACTATTCTGAGAAGTGAGTTTCTTTTTTGGAGGAAGATTAAGAAAACATTCAAGGATTTACACTGTTGAGGCTGTTTTCCAATTCTGTGGAAACCTATGTCATCATAATTGCTTTGAAAAGCAACAAGCCCTGTCAAGTCTAATTCCCCTCTGCTCAGGGCCTTCTCCCCCGCACCTGAACGTGGCTGAAGAAACACCCTCATGCAAAGCGGTCTCACTTTAGATCTTCCACTGAAATCTTTAAGTTGGCTCTCATTGCTGCCTGCAGCGCATTCTCTATTGCCTCAATTCATGCACTCTCCCACATTCCTCTTTCCTACCTTCTCACCTCTCTTCATTGTTTAAACATCGCTTTCTCAATTGATTAGTCTTTTATTTCATTGAGAAATGTGAAGCAACCAGGAGAGAAATCCCTTAAGCTGTTGTAACAACACTTATTCCCATACCATCATTTGCAACGAATATCCTCCTTTTCTTCCTATTATTCAACTGCATCATCCCTTCTTCCCTTCTACTCATTCATTCACATCAGAATGCAAATATGTTATTATTCCTCCCATTAAAAACCAAACAGAGGGAATTCCTTCATGGTCTAGTGGCTAAGACTCATTATGCTCCCAGTGCGGGGAGCCCAGGTTTGATCCCTGGTCAGGGAACTAGATACCAAATGTGACAATTAAAGATCCCACATGCCACAACTAAGACCTGGCACAGCCAGAGAAATAAAAAAGCAAATAAATATTTTTTAAAAAACCCAAAAGATTAAAAAAACCCTTTCTATCTCCCCATCCTCCTCCTATCAGCTACCACTCCATTCCTCTGCTCTGTTTTTTCAGAGGTTAGCTCATTAAAAGGGTTATCTACATGTGCTGGAGTAGGAAGTGGCAACCCCCTCTAGTATTCTTGCCTGGAAAATTCCACGGACAGAGGAGCCTGGCGGGCTACAGTCCAAGGAGTCACAAAGCGTTGGACATGACTGAGCGATTGAGCATATATGCTAACTGCACTTTCTTTCTATTTATTCTGTATTAAAATTCACCCTAATTGCACTTTCAAATTCAACCTTCCTTGAAACTTCTCCATATTACTAAATCCAATGGTTATTTTTAGCCTTCATTTTATTTATCAGCAGAAGTTGACCAATCATTCACTCCCTCCTTGTTGAAATACACTTAAAATGTACCTTCCAAGAAAACATGTCCTGGTTTCTGTCCTTCCTCACTGGCTGTCTTTTTAAAGTGTTACTTTCTGGCTCCTTCTCATATCTATGAACATCTGGATGTTTGATGATCTTATCCAGGTTTATGGCTTTGAATAGCATTTAAATTTGATGAGTACCAAATTTATATCTTCAACTATAGCACTTTCCCCAGAGTTATAGATTCCTACATCTAATTTTTGACTGGACATTCTTACTTGGATATCTACCATCTTAAATTTAGCATGTCCCAAACTGAACTCCTCATTTTCTCCAACCATGATTCTTCCAAAATCTTTGCCATTTCAGTTAACGGGAACTTTAATTTCTTAGACCAAAAACCTTGTAGTCATACTTAATTTTTCTGGTTTTTCTACCACATATTCAAGTAGTAAACCCTCTTGGTTTACCTTCAAAACATATCCACAGTCTGACCACTTTACTGCCTAGCATCTTGGTTCAAATAAAATGGTTTCTCACCTAGATTAGTGAAATAACCTTCTAACTGGCCTTCCAGCTACCACCTTTATCCAATATTTGTCTCAATGCAGCGACCAGAGTGATACTCTTAAAGCAGTGTCAGATTATTTCTCTCTTTTGCTCACAACTCCAGGCTTCACATCTCATAAAAGCAAAATCCTTATGATATTTTAAGAGGCCTGTGTGATCTTCCTCCCTAATGTTCTGTCTTTGTCTCATACTTTTCTCCTACTGCTCACTTAGTTGCAACTATTCTAGATTTCTAGGCTGTGCTCAAATACGCCTGTTACATACCTATCTCAGGGAATCTGCATGTGTTAATTTCCATTTCTAGGAATGCTGTTCCTCCATATATTCAAGGCTCACTCTTCTCACTCTCTTAAAATCTTCACTCAAGATTTTAAGGATCATTTTAGTGAGGATTCCTGATCATCCTTTTAAAAATCACAATGCTTGGGACTTCCCTGGTCCAATGGCTAAGACTCCCCGCTTTGAATGCAGGGGCCTAGGTTTGATCCCTTATTGGGGAACTTGATTCCACGTGCCACCACTAAAGGTCCCACATGCTGCAGCTAAGATCGAAGACCCCACGCACCACAACTAAGACCTGATGTGGCCAGATAAGTAAATAAAATAAAAATAAAACACACAATGCTCTCTTCTTGCTGGTAATCCTTTTACCCTGCTTTATTTTTATTTGCTTATTTTATTGTATCTTTCCATGCACTAGAAAGTAATCATCACAACAGTAAGCTTTATTTTTTCTGATCTGTTGTTCACTGTGCTATACCAAGAATCTAGAAAATTGTCTAACATATACTGTTTATTAGTATTTGTTGAATGAATAAATGCATAGAAGTTAATGAATAAAAAATTTACACTCATGTAGCTTTTAGTCACATTTTTGACAAGTTACATTCTTTATATATATTTTAAGCTTTTCAGTTACTTTAGGCTTTATTTCTCAAAATATACAAATCAGCTGACTTACTTTTACTATTCACTATACTTTCAGTAAGATCACTCTGTCTGTGTTTCCTAAGAATGTTAGATCATGATGCCCTATTATTTAATGAGATGTCACAAACTATATCATTAACTAGTCCTTCTCTCAACTCTCACATTAAGTGAGACAACATCAGAAAAGCAGGAATAAAATTATTTCCTTGACAAAGCTCAGTAGATTATGGAATCACTTTTAATAAAATACTGGGAAAGTTTACACATAGTAAAGGGGTAAAAGTTTTATATCCCACAAGTAACATTAAAGTAAACGCATTTGGGAAGAATTATTTCAGGCATTTTCAATGGACACTTTTATGAGGTGCTGTTGATCAACGTTTCTAAAGTATCACATTGAGCAGTTTCATTTCCTATCACATTTCTTCTTTTAAAAGTAGTAAATAGCTATGATAATTCTTATTTCATCATGCCTGTCACATGTAACAAGGGATAATCCATCTTGCTTTCATTATTGAATATGGGAACTGAATACTAAAAGACTAGCTGTAACAACTCTGTCAAAGTCTTCCTCCTACCAGGGCAGTAATTTGTCTATGAGTAACAGCTGGATGTAAAAGAAACACATAATATAACATCAGCTTCAACAAAGAACCTGCTTTTTTTTTTTAATGTAACTATAGTGTTTCCCAAAATGTGTTTTGCATTCCCATGATTTCAAGTAAAATGACTTTAGGTAACGCATGGACAGATACTATTAATTAGCATCTTTATTGTAATGTCTGTAAGAAAATGTTAAGTAAAAACAGTACTCAGGAAATACAAAGAAGGTGTTAACTTATATGAATGAAGTTTGGAAAATCTTTGTTATTTGGGTGTTTGATTAGGTCACCAATTAATACCTAAATATTATTTGGTAACAGAATGCTGGGGCTTCCCAGATGGTGCTAGTGGTAAAGAATCCGCCTGCCAATGAAGGAGACATAATAATGTGGATTCAATCCCTAAGTCAGGAAGAGCCCCTGGAGGAGGGCATGGCAACCCACTCCAGTATTCTTGCCTAGAAAATCCATGGACAGAGCAGCGAGGCAGGCTACAGTCCATGAGGTTGCAGAGTCAGACACAACTGAAACGACTTAGCACATAGCACAGAATGTTGAAATAATTTTTTTTAAAAAAGGGACTTCCACCTGATATCCACTCTCCAAAGAGAACACTTATGAAAGTATTTGGCTCCTCATTAACAATTAAATAGGCAATAATGAGCAAGATAAGCATTAGACAGTGGTGCAATTTAAGACATACCATGTTGTCTCAATCTTACTGTTCCAACCCATTATTTGGCTCCTGCTAAATAAAACTTGGATATTTCTAACAGAATATCCGAGTTTTCTAAGTAACACTTAAAAAGATGGAAGTAGTTGTCATTTTTCTCTCCTTAAAAGTTAAATATGTACTCTGAACATACTCTTAACATTTTTTTTGTGTGTGTGTATACACATACACAAAAACAGAAAAAAAATCTATTTCTCAAAACTCATCGTCTGTATATATGAAGTCTAGTCACACCCACACGTTAGAACAAAACAAAAACATCCTTCTGCTTTCCAACTCTTTATTAAATGGCATCAAATATTTTTCCCTTAATCTTTCTTATGTAACCTCTAACCTAGATAGCATATTCAAAAGCAGAGACATTACTTTGCCAACAAAGGTCCGTCTAGTCAAGGCTATGGTTTTTCCTGTGGTCATGTATGGATGTGAGAGTTGGACTGTGAAGAAAGCTGAGCACCGAAGAATTGATGCTTTTGAACTGTGGTGTTGGAGAAGACTCTTGAGAGTCCCTTGGACTGCAAGGAGATCCAACCAGTCCATTCTGAAGGAGATCAGCCCTGGGATTTCTTTGGAAGGAATGATGCTAAAGCTGAAACTCCAGTACTTTGGCCACCTCATGCGAAGAGTTGACTCATTGGAAAAGACTCTGATGCTGGGAGGGATTGGGGGCAGGAGGAGAAGGGGACAACGGAGGATGAGCTGGCTGGATGGCATCACTGACTCGATGGACGTGAGTCTGAGTGAACTCTGGGAGTTGGTGATGGACAGGGAGGCCTGGCGTGCTGTGATTCATGGGGTCGCAAGGAGTCAGACACGACTGAGTAACTGAACTGAACTGACTGAAGTAGAGTTTAATAATCATATTCCTTGTTCGGATATTTTGTAACCATATTCTATAAATTCTGAGCACATCTTTGTTTTATTTATGTTCACACTGAAATTGCACTGTTTCTTCTACCCTATGCTTAAAATGTTTAACATGATGGAATAGGAAGAAAACAGGGATTACTAGCTTAGGTTTAGTACTTGCTCCTCACCTTCTACTAATATGTAATTTGTAAAAAATTATATTATCTCTCAGAAAATTATTTTTCTCATGTGTAAATTAAGAAAAAATACTTTCTCCTCAGTTTGTTGAAATATGTGAAATGATATCAAAGAATTTCATAAGATGAATTTCATAAGCCATACAAATGTTATTTTATGAATAAATGTATTCTGGTAAATTTTAAAAATGTATTTAATTTAGTTCAGATAGAATTGTATGCTTTTCTTTCTTCCATTTTAAAAGTGTTTATATACACTTGTTTGTAAAATGTTTTTTTCCTTAAAATGTCTAGTCAAATATGTGTACTAATTATAAAGACTTGCTGGCCCTTTATTTCTGGTTGAAAACATTCAAAGCCTTTCCAAAGAACAATGCTTCTCTAGTTTTATCTGTGTTGGATTAATAGTTATGAGAATGAATTAGATTAGCTAATCTTATAGGCCTAAAATCAATCTTTATGATTTTGGACTGCTTAATTACATTAAGAAACTTTATTTACTTTTATTTGCTTGTAAATATATGAGATTCTAGAGTCAGTGACGTTTAGGGCATACATCTGTCACACTCCTCGATTGTGATCCTTAAGACACAACTTTGTGAGTACTTTAAAACTATTAGAAGAACATATAGAAGGAGACCTTTAAGATCTTAGAGTTAGCAGAGATTTAACAAAAATAAAGATGAAAAATCACAAAAGTCTAGGTCTGATTAAACTAGAAAAAATATTGCTGTTGTTTAGTCACTAAGTCGTGTCCAACTCTTTTGTGACCCAGTGAACTGTAGTCTTCCAGGTTCCTTCAAGGGATTTCCCAGGCAAGAATACTGGAGTGGGATGCCATTTCCTTCTCCAGAGGATCTTGCAGACCCCAGGATTGAACCCACGTCTCCTGCATTGCAGGCAGATTCTTACTACTGAACCACCAAGGAAGCCCAGAAATAGTATGCTGAAAGTTAAGCAATGTCCTAGGAAAAGTATTCATGGAATACACAGCAAAGAGATATTATGAAACTATATTAAGAAAATCTACAAGTCAGTATTTAAAATATACTTCTAAATATTAGCAAATGATTTGAACAGAAAATTAATCAAAAAATAAACACAAAAAAGTTCAGTGATTTATGAAGTGTTGCCCCATCTGAGGAAAAAAAAACATGATGAAATAAAATTCTCCATCCATCAGATTCCTAAAAATTAAAATTTCAGATTAAAAAGGTTGGGTAAGAATATTTAAATGTGAATTTTTGGAAAGGGACTCTGAGATATTAATTAGTACAGGTAATTTGGAAAGAAATTTAGCAGTAAACTATTAAAATAGTGTGTAATTTATGATCCAGCCATTCTCTTTTAGGTATATACTTTATCTATATAAAGAAAAAAAATGCAACTACTAGAAAATTCACTCAAGAACTGTTTATAAATCAAAGAACTTCAAAATAATCTTCATTTACTCTGGAAAATAAAAGGATATACAAGCTATCATATAATAATAAATGGAAAACGCACACAATGTTCTATCTTTTACATGTATGCATCTTAAGAACACATTGATTGGAAAACGTGATTGTAAACTTATTTATGTATTTTTAAAAATGCATAAACTCACAAAATGCTATATTGAAAGGGCAAGTATAGTATTGGAAGGACAAATCAAATATAGGATAGTGAGTGTCTACGGGCTGAGGAAAGAATCGGGAAAAGGGATAAATGAGACATAAAATAATAAGTCTGAGTTAGATGATTACATGTCACTAACATAGAATTATGATTATTCATATCAATCCAACTTTAAGATTCCATGTGCAGAAAAGAAAAAAAGATAAATTTAATTCAATGGGATTATATATGTATACACAGTACTTATATTTCATGGACACTCAATTTTAATTTGTTTCATTACTTTTCTTATAAAGTTTAGTCAAATTCAACTCTAACTTATTTTTTAGTTTCTTAAAAGTTACTGTTTTCTCCCTCCTAACAGAATATCCCAGTTTTACTGAGCCTGTAAAATAAAATATGTGCAAAATACAGTAAATTCAGAAATCAGATTGCCCATAAGAAAATATTATTTTTAATATCTGAATGATAAATATGTGAAGATGAATAGCATTGATATTGACTCCCTGAAATTAATAAATAAATCTGAAATTTATTTCCTACATTAATCAAAGTTCTTTGTGCTTAGAGAAAATTTCCCTCAAGCTGCCTCAGAAGGTAAAGATTGAGTATCTGTCTCTGAGAAGAGGATGGGAGTCAGGCAAACATTTTTTGTCCATGGATCAGTGTGAGGACTTTCCCATTGCACTGAAGATCTTTTTAATTTGATAATCATAGCTTGCCAACTTCTACACACCTAAGCTTTCAAAGCCAGGACCTTCCATCCTGGGTGAGTCTGTGCAGCGCTAAGGGATGGCTGTTTGTAAGCAAATTGGGTCAGTGGTGGGGAGAAAATATTTCCTTACATACCTTCTGAGTTACTATTCAATTATTTTTCCTTCTAGGATCTATAAAGAACCTCTTGATCTATGCCAGAAACTGCGTAGAGATAATTTCCCACAGAGTACAAGCAGATACTTAAACACTATTATAAGAGATAGGGAAGAAAATGTCAATGCCTTAGTAATGATCTTATTGCGCATTTCATACTTTCAGAGTCTCATACAAAATGAATTATGTCCCAACAATTTCACAAAAGTAGAATTACAGAATTTTATCTATTAGATAATTTTAGTCAAGTCTTTATATTAAAGTGGCCAAGGTAATTGTTGAAGATTACATAGCATATCTCTAACATTTCTGATCCAAAGTTTTGTCTTACTGATTTTTTTGTCTGATCTGATTTTTGTCTTACAACTACAAAAAGTAGAAGTATAGGGCTTCCCAGGTGGCACAGTGGAGAAAGTATCTGCCTCCCAACACAGGCGATGGAAGAGATGCAGGTTTGATCCCTGAGTTGGGAAGATCCGCTGAAGAAGGAAATGGCAACCCACTCCAGTATTCTTGCCTGGAAAATTCATGGACAAAAGAGTCTGGCAGGCTGCAGTCTATGGGGTAGCAAAGGGTCAGACATGACTGAGCACAGCAACAACAAAGGTGGCTCAATGGTAAAGAATCCGCCTGCCAGTGAAGGAGATGCAAGAGATGGGGGCTTGATTCCTGGGTCAGGAAGACGCCCTGGAGTAAGTATGGCAACCTACTCCTTTTTTTTTTCCTGGAAAATTCCATGGACACAGGAGCCTGGTAGGCTGCAGTCCATGGGGTTCCAAAGAGTTGGATATGCAGAGGAACCAGAGATCAAATTGCCAACATCCGCTGGATCATAGAAAAAGCAAGAGAGTTCCAGAAAAACATCTATTTCTGCTTTATTGACTATGCCAAAGCCTTTGACTGTGTGGATCACAGTAAACTGTGGAAAATTCTGAAAGAGATGGGAATATCAGAACACCTCACCTGCCTCTTGAGAAATCTGTATGCAGATCAGGAAGCAACAGTTAGAACTGGACATGGAACAACAGACTGGTTCCAGATAGGAAAAGGAGTTCGTCAAGGCTGTATATTGTCACCCTGTTTATTCAACTTATATGCAGAGTACATCATGAGAAACGCTGGACTGGAAGAAGCACAAGCTGGAATCAAGATTGCCGGGAGAAATATCAGTAACCTCAGATATGCAGATGACACCACCCTTATGGCAGAAGTGAAGAGGAACTCAAAAGCCTCTTGATGAAAATGAAAGTGGAGAGTGAAAAAGTTGGCTTAAAGCTCAACATTCAGAAAACGAAGATCATGGCATCCGGTCCCACCACTTCATGGGAAATAGATGGGGAAACAGTGGAAACAGTGTCAGACTTTATTTTGGGGGGCTCCAAAATCACTACAGATGGTGACTGCAGCCATGAAATTAAAAGACGCTTACTCCTTGGAAGGAAAGTTATGACCAACCTAGATAGCATATTCAAAAGCAGAGACAGTACTTTGCCAACAAAGGTTCATCTAGTCAAGGCTATGGTTTTTGCAGTGGTCAGGTATGGATGTGAGAGTTGGACTGTGAAGAAGGCTGAGCGCCAAAGAATTGATGCTTTTGAACTGTGGTGTTGGAGAAGACTCTTGAGAGTCCCTTGGACTGCAAGGAGATCCAACCCGTCCATTCTGAAGGAGATCAGCCCTGGGATTTCTTTGGAAGGAATGATGCCAAAGCTGAAACTCCAGTACTTTGGCCACCTCATGCGAAGAGTTGACTCATTGGAAAAGACTCTGATGCTGGGAGGGATTGGGGGCAGGAGGAGAAGAGGACGACAGAGGATGAGCTGGCTGTATGGCATCACTGACTCGACGGACCTGAGTCTGAGTGAACTCCGGGAGTTGGTGATGGACAGGGAGGCCTGGCGTGCTGCGATTCATGGGGTCGCAAAGAGTTGGACACGACTGAGAGACTGATCTGATCTGATCTGATCTGAGCAACTGAGCACACACAGAGATAAACATAATACCTACCCCACCCCAACACACACACAAAGACTCATGGATCGGGTCCTGTTCACACTACCAAATATTTTCATTAGCTCAGGATGAACTATTTATGTTATCATCTCCGATATACAGACAGTTTAAGACAGGACATAAAAAATTTAAATATTGTATATTTAGCAATAAACTGGTTTCTTTCATGTTTCCAGTCAAACATTCCTGGCAGGGACTTCTTTGAAGGGAAGGATTGAGTCACATTAATCTTTCTCTCTTCAAAATCTAATATGGTGCCAGGATCCTTTTAGAAGTTCTATAAATGTCAGATGAGAAGGAAAAAAAAAAGGCATGAAAGAAGGAAAGATGGGTTTGGTCCCCTAGTCTTTCTAATACTTCTGAGATTACTCCCACTATTCATTCAGCCACATCCTAAACACATGCTTGCTACCTCCTTACAGGTCTCACTCCACAGAGAAAGACCTGGTCTATACTTAGCTCTTATTAAGACACTTTCTCAAATAAGGACCCATCTTTGGATATTCAGTAATTGCAACACGTAGCCAAATTTTGAGTCACTGCTTAAAATTATTCAAATGAGACCCACATTTTTTTCTTTATTAAGCAGTCATTACCCTGGATTATTCATATTGCAAAAACTAGCTGATTTGAACATTGTCTTTATTATATATTAATTGATATGCTTTACTACATGCTTTCACTTATTTATTATACTTCTAGTTGTGAGGCATAGAGCTAGATTTGGGGGTTAAATAGCTGAAAAGAAAATACGACTTGATTGAACAGAACACAATACTTATTTTAGAGGACATACTGCTTAGCCAGAGATGTGTATAAATACCATATAGGGGAGATATTATTGTTCAGAGAAAAATATCCTTTTACCACAGACCTTAGTGTTATGCAGGCCAGCTGTCCTGGAAACTATTTCCCTCTGGTCATAAAAGAGGCTACATAAAAATATTCATGTCACTACTAAGTTAAAAATTTATTGACTGTCTCATATTTCAGGTACTGTGATTGGCAATTGGGGATCATTAATGAATGAAATGCATTAATTTATGCTTTTAAAAGTCTGCCTATAACCCAGAGAGATTCTGATGTATAAAAGATTATTTTCAGTGTGGAAACAAGAAAATCTGATAAATTTTTATTCACTGGAAAAAAAAATCACCTGGCATTATTTACTTAAATAAAATGCAAGGTTAGCAACAATTCCTGGGAAAAATGTGTAGTTATGAGTGGCTGAGCCTTTTGGTAAAGAGTGCTAAATTTTAATGTCATTCCTTTTTCACAATTTTGTTTCTAATTATTCCCAAGAATGTCTTAGTGCTGTAAAACAGAACTAATTTATATTTAATGTTTTGATATCTGTTTTCATTTTTAGATTAAAAATCCACAATACTCTAATATTGGTAAAATATCTCTCTATATTTTCATGTAGCTATGACACTTGATGTGAAACAGTTAAACAGAGATAGCCCTCAGTACGGCAGTGGTGGAGGATGGAGTTGGAGCACCTAAGGGTTCCACCTGGATATTCCAATTGCAACAATGTTTGTCCAGAGCTAAGCAGAGGAATCAGTTTAGCCTGGACACTACTTGGTATGTATAATCTTCCTTTCTTTAATCTTCCATATTTACTCCAGGGGCAGGGAGTGGCAGAACACAGAAAAGAAAAGGAAGAAGACTTAGGTATATGGCACAACACTTGGATATGAAAGAGACTATCCCAAAGTTATCAGGTAAATTTTATCAGATAGTAGATCAAGATGACCATAGCTCCTAACCAAGAGTGCACCCAGTCAGAACACTGGGTAGAGGGAATGAGATGAAAGTGAAAGTGAAAATCACTCAGTCCTGTCCAACTCTTTGCGACCCCATGGACTAATACAGTCCCTGGAATTCTCCAGGCCAGAATACTGGAGTGGGCAGCCTTTCCCTTCTGCAGGGGATCTTCCCAACCCAGGTATTGAACCCAGGTCTCCCACATTGCAGGCAAATTCTTTACCAGCGAAGCCACAAGGGAAGCCCAAGAATACTGGAGGTGGGTAGCCTATCCCTTCTCCAGTGGATCTTCCCCACCCAGGAGTCTAACTGGGGTCTCCTGCATTGCAGGCAGATTCTTTACCAACTGAGCTATCAGTGAAACCCTATAAGAACAAAGAGAAAAACCAAAAAATAATCAGCAGAACTTGAGAAAAGTTGAAATTAGATTAAGACTGAGACTGACAATATTTCTAAATGTTTCTAAACATTAATTGTGGCAAAGAAACTGTAAGTTTATATTCCAATTTCATGCATCAATTTAAAGGGAAGGATAGTATTTTTACTTTGATTTTTATTTGTAGAGCAGAGCATTCTATATTCATTCCACAGTCCATGAAGTGCACAACAACTGATCCAAGATAACTGATAATGGGCCTGTAATACTCTCTCTCTGACTTTTTGTCCTAATGATGGAAATGATATTTGTTATCAACTTGAAAGAGACGATGGCCTATTTTGAAGTTTAAGATAAACAATGAGAATGCATTATTCCTTTAGTCATCACATTCCTTGAATATTACATGGAATTTCAACTTTCCTTTGCTATCCTAGTTCTTAAACATTTTTTATTGAGACATCAAAAGCTACACCTCATTAACTAAATAGTTCTTTTGTATTCAAAATGATGCAGGGCCACAGCCAAGGATGTATTTCAAGTTGACTGCTGCACAAAATATATACAAAGCTGGACCATAGTTTATCAGAAACATATTTAAGCCAAGAAATGTGCAACATTTCAAAATAAAGAGATGGGCAAATAGGTTTCAGGCAACAATATATACAATAAGAAACCACTAACAAGATAGTATAAAATGTAAAATTTAAGGTGACAAAAGAGAAAGAATGGTAAAAAGAACAATTTATGATAAAGGTGTAAAAATCTTACTGCACCAGAAAAAAACAGTCAAATATGCAGTGTAATTATTGTACATGAATGAAAAATAGCACAAAAAGCAATTATTATGGGTGGTTTTAAATACACCTCTATCAACATTAGACAGATCTACCAGATCAAAACAAGTACAGAATAGATAGGGCTTTTGTTTCTAGTAACATGGCAGCCTAACATTACCTAAAATTGCAGTAAAAGTATTTAAATGCTGGACAAATTGTAAAACATTCTTGTAAGTGATATGAACTTGAAATAAAGGTAAATCTGTAGGGGCCAAAAACAAAGAAAAGACTGGTTAAAAAATTAAAAAGTATCTCTTGCTCTGGAGGTACTCACTCACATTGCTAAAGAAGAGGCTTTTGTTTCAGGGACCATGGAGAGCCAGGAAACAAAGCATTAGGTTTAGGATAGATTCATGTTTGTACTGAAAACCCTGGATAAAGCTGGAACCCACAAAGACCTACATGATGAAAGCCTGGATTAAGAAAATGTGCCCAGGGACTTCGCTGGTCATCCAGTAGCTAAGACTTCACACTCTGAATGAGGAGGCACTGATTCAATCCCTGGTCAGGGCACTGGATCTCGCATGCCACAACTAAGTCACACTTCAAAAGATCCCACATGCCACAACCAGGACCTGGCACACCAGATAAATACGTATTTAAAACAGAAAATGTGCTCAACAGAGAAGTTTGCCTAAAAGATAACTTATTTGCCTGACCCAACCCATACGTGTAGATAAATTCCTCCTCTGAGAGTTTATATTCGCCATCCTGTCATCACGAAGATTAAGATTAAAATTTATACTCATTACACTTGGCTGAGGTACCATCAGCCTAACAATTAACACAAGGTGAGTAACACATTTTGAATACAGCTGGCAGGAAAACATGCTCCAGGAGATGGTGAAGGACAGGGAAGCCTGGTGGGCTGCAGTCCATGGGGTTGCAAAAAGTCAGACATGACTGAACAACAAAGCCTCAGGTGTAGCCAAAAAAAGGAAAGAAACAGGTGAAGAGGAAAAGGTGTGCTCAAACACTGAATAACAGAAATTACTCTGAATGCAGCAGGAAGAGAAACAGGAAAAAGTGTAAAAGAGTTTAGAAGATAAGGAAGGATGAGAGGGTCCAAAATATATGCATTTGTAATCCTAGAAGAGGAAAACAGAATAAGAGAAAGGAATATTTGAAGAGAGCATGTCTGAGAGTTTGCCAGAATTAATGAAAGAATCCTTAGATTCAAATCACATAAGTAAAATGCTATGCCAATATACTAGGGAATCTACGAACAAGAAAAGAGAGAAATAATACCTTAAAACTAACTAGAGATATAGATATCACTTTACTCTTGTTATTATTGACAGTTAGATTCTTACCTGCCTCCTGAGAAATCTGTATACAGGTCAAGAAGCAACAGTTAGAAGTGGACATGGAACAACAGACTGGTTCCAAATTGGGAAAGGAGTAGGTCAAAGCTATATTTTGTCATCCTGCTTATTTAACTTATATGCAGAGTACATCATGTGAAATGCCAGGCTGGATGAAGCACAAGCTGGAAGCAAGATTGCTGGGAGAAATATCAATAACCTCAGATACGCAGATGATGCCACCCTTATGGCAGAAAGTGAAGAGGAACTAAAGAACCTCTTGATAAAAGTGAAAGAGGAGAGTGAAAAAGCTGGCTTAAAGCTCAACATTCAAAAAATGAAGATGATGGCAACCAGTCCCATTACTTCATGGGGAAACAATGGAAACAGTAACAGATTTTATTTTCTTGGGCTCCAAAATCACTGCAGATGGTGACTGCAGCCATGAAATTAAAAGACGCTCACTCCTTGGAAGAAAAGCTATGACCAACCTAGACAGCATATTAAAAAGCAGAGACATTACTTTACCAACAAAAATCTGTATAGTCAAAGCTATGATTTTTCTAGTAGTCATGTATGGATAAATGAACACCAAAGAATTGATGCTTTTGAACTGTGGTGCTGGAGAAGATTCAAGAGTCCCTTGGACAGCAAGGAGATCCAATCAGTCAATCCTAAAGGAAATCAGTCCTGAATATTCATTGGAAGAACTGATGCTGAAGCTGAAACTGCAATGCTTTGGCCACCTGATGTGAAGAACTGACTCATTGGAAAAGACCCTGATGCTGGGAAAGATTGAAGGCAGGAGAAGAAGGGGACAACAGAGGATGAGATGGTTGGATGGCATCACTGACTTGATGGACATGAGTTTGAGTAAGCTCCGGGAGTTGGGGATGGACAGGGAAGCCTGGTGTGCTGCAGTCCATGGAGTCGCAAACTGCGACTGAACTGACTGAGGTTCTATACAGTGTCTATGGACACTGAAGTAGTTCATATATCACCCCTGCTGCTGCAAAACACAAGAAGTTCCAGGGAGCCTCTGCTCATAAGCTTTACATCAATCAACCAATACATAATCTTTTTTATTTGTGTGTTTCTGTATGTTTTATTTGTGTGTTTTTCTGTGTTTCTATTGAACGATACTATTGAATGATCTAATATACATATTTTTTACAAATTATTAACTGCATATTCTTTGAATATTTTATAACCAGGTACTTTGAAGGTTATTTGTGTGATATAGGTACATTTGCCAAGGTCCTTACAAAAGAAACTAGTCTCAGTGGCTACTACAAAACTTTTAGAGGAAAACATATGCAGAACACTCACTGACATAAATCACCGCAATATCTTTTTTGATCTATCGCCCAGAGTAATGGAAATAAAAACAAAAATAAACAAACGGGACCTAATTGACCTCAAAAGCTTTTCCAAAACAAAGGAAACCACAAACAAAATGAAAAGACAACCTACAGAATGGCATAAAATATTCACAAATGATGTGGCCAATGAGGGATTAGTCTCCAAAATTCACAAAAAGCTCATGTGGCTCAATATCCAAAAAACAAACAACCAATCAAAAAATGGGTGGAAGACCTAAATAGACATTTTCTCAAAGAACACATACAGATGGACAAGAGGCACAATAAAAGATGTTCAACATTGCTAATTATTAGAAAAATGCAAATCAAAGTTATAACGAGATATCATCTCATACCAGTCAGAATGGCCATAATAATAAAAAAAAAATCTACAAACAACAAATGCTGGAGAGGATGTGGAGAAAAGGAAACCCTTTAATGCTGTTGGTGGGAATGTAAGTTGGTATAGCCACTATGGAGAACAGTATGGATGTTCCTTAAAAAACTAAAAATAGAGATACCATATGATCCAGCAATCACACTCCTGGGCATGTATCAGCAGAAAAACATCATTCAAAAGGATACATGCACCCCAATGATCACTGTAGCACTGTTTACAATAACCAAGTATGAAAGCAACAAAAATGACCACCAACAGAGGAACAGATAAAGAAGTGGTACATATATACAATATAATATGGGACACGTGTGCTAAGTAGCTTCAGTTGTGTGTGAGACTCTTTGCAACCTTATGGACTGTAGTCCACCAGGCGTGCTCTCCATGGGATTCTGCAGGCAAGAAGACTGGAATGAGTTGCCATTTCCTTCTCCAGGGGTCTTCCTGGCCCAAGGACTGAACCCGTGTCTCCTGTGTCTCTTGTACTGCAGGCAGATTCTTTACTACTGAGCCACCAGGGAAACCCAACATGGAATATCACTCAGCCATTGAGAAGAATGAAGTAATGCCATTTGCAGCAACATGCATAGACCTGGAGAGTATCACTAAGTGAAGTAAGTCAGACAGAGAAAGACAAATATCCTATGATATCGCTTACATGCGGAATCTAAAAAAATAATGTAATTGAACTTATTTACAAAACAGAAGCAGACTCACAGAATTACAGAATGAATTTATGGTTACCACGGGGAGGACAGAGGAGAACAGAATGGGAGTTTGGGATTGACATGTACACACTGCTAGTTTTAAAACATATAAGCAAGAGACTTCCCTGGTGGAGCAGTGACAGAGTCTCTGAACTTCCAATGCCAGGGACCCAGTTTCGACCCCTAGTCTGGGAACTAGATCCCTCATGCTAAACTAAGAGTTCGCATACCACAATAAAGATCAAAGATCCCGAGTGCCACAGCTAAGATCAGGCACACTCAAATAACTAAATAAAAATAAATATTAAAAAATAAACAAGGACTTACTATAAAAATAATATAAAATAAAAATAAGTTTAAACAAAGATACATACAAAAAAAACAGAAGCAAGTCTCATCAGCAATGAAACACTGCTGCTGCTAAGCTCTTCATTATAACCCTTTTCCTATTTATATTTAACAGATATTATAAAAATTGTTCCACAGCCTCCTAATCTGCAGAATTTGGCTCACCTGCAATTTTTATATTTTTCATGCCATATGGCCTTTTGAAACATGAAAGCTAGTCAGCACCAGCCAAGAAAAGTTTTATATTTTCCTGACTTTAGGTAATGTGACTATAAATTTGTTTGGCTTTCAGCTCACAAGAATGCTGTCTGTTATGCTTTTTTTTTTTTTTAATGGTGAGGGAGTTTGTTTTACTGTGTATTAAATCATTTCAAAGATAATGTAATTGAGCAATGTGGTAATGTAACAGAAGTAGACCAATTGTTCAATGTAGTAGAAAAAGCTCATGATATTTACAGAAATTTAGTACATGTAAAAGCTGGTATTTCAATTGAGTGGGAAAGAATATTCTATTGAATAAGGTATGCTAGCATAATTGACTACTTTTCACTTGGGAGAAAGTAAGAATTGAACACTTACATAACATACAAAAAACATATAAAAAACAAAGAAAATTACAGATGGACAAAATAAATGTACAAAAATTTTAGAAATAAATGTAATATACACCTGTAATTTTGGGGCAAGCGAGAATATCGTAATTGAACTTATAAAGTGAGTTTTCTCTTTCACACTTGGAAATTAAAGAGTTTTTGAGAGTGGCTCCAGTTGAACATGGATTTCTGGTTCACAGTGGTGTGCCTTACTTCCTGATCTCTGTCACTCATCATCTCTGTAGCTGTATTCTAGCCAGTGTAAATGAGTTACCCAAGAGGCTCCCCTATCATGCGTGGCTGGCCAGAGCTCTTATAGTTTGAGATAAAATTATCCATCTGGACCAGCCTTTTGGGGTAAAGGGTGGTTAAAGGTCTAATCATGCTTTTATAGTATTGAAATGCCTCTGAATCATTCCTGATACTATGGAAAAAGAACAAGGATGATAACCCTTATTACATTACTCTGCCGAGTTGCCACAGGGATCAGGTGTTAAATCACAGGCAGCAAGTCCATGCAAACTCTACCTCCATCCCTACAGATGAGAGCAGAACCATGCTGCCGCTGTCAGCTGGAACTGACAAAGAACCGAAGACTAAGGAACATAAAATACTCCATACTACCTGTGGTGAACTTTTCAAAATGTGAACTTTCAAACTATTTTGATAGAAACAGTTGACAATACCTAGATTCTAAACCTGAAAGAATTGTCTATTTATATGTGAAAATTTTTTTTTATTTTTGGAGAAAGATGACACATAGTTTTCACGAATTCAAAGTTCATATTAAGATTAGATTCCCTATGAGCATTTAGAAATACATTTGTTTTATTAGGAGCGCATTTAAAACAAAGACTAATTCTGTTTTCTCATGCAAATACAGGATAGTTACAGAGATGTGTAACTAAGGATTTTGAAAAATTGCTCTCTGTAAATTAATACTGAGTACGATCGCTTGAGATGACATAAACGTAACGGATGAGTGATGAGAACATCTGACCATGTATTAGCACTTAATGAACAGGTGCCCAGGGCTGCAGAGCTTATCAAACAGAGAGCTTTCAGGTTGGCAGAAGAATCGAAGGAATTTAGTTCTTCCCTCCTCCTGCCTTAAGACAGTTAAGTTTCAATGTATAATATATAGTTAACTTTGATTCATTGAACTCAGTGCAGAGAAACTTGATGAATTGTACAAGCTCTTTGATTTTTTTTTTACTCCCCTCATGCTTATGGGATACATGATTTCCATTTTAAATTTTATTCTGAATTATTTTCAAACTTTCATAACCTTCTGTCTCTAGGATGTTTTTTAATCCCAGATTATACTTTAAAATTTTTGTCTCTTTATATATGCACTTTTTCCCCTAGAAAAAGAGACAGTGAGAAGTAAGGAAGCAGTGAAGTATTATATTCTGAATATTGCAATTCAACTAATTTACCTGCACATATGAAAAACTGAAATAAATAATAGTGATAGAACTTTTATCAACTTGGACCTAAAACTGGACTTAATTAAAAAATCATTTATGTCCTGGCTATTGTAAATAGTGCTGCAATAAACATTGGGGTACATGTGTCTTTTTGAATTATGGTTTTCTCAGGGTATATGTCCAGTAGTGGCATTGCTGGTCACATGGTAGTTTTATTCCCAGATTTTTAAGGAATCTCCATGCTGTTCTTACAGGGGCTATATCAATACACACACACAGTGAAATACTACTCAGCCTTAAAAAGGAATGAATTTGAGTCAGTTGGACTAAGGTGGATAAACCTAGAGCCTGTTATACAGGGTGAAGCAAGTCAGAAAGGGAAACACAATTATATATTACCATACATATATGGAATCTAGAAAAATGGTACTGATGGAGCTATTAGCAGGGCAGGAATAGAACCGCAGAGATAGAGAACAAACTTGTGGACACAATATGGGAAGAAGAGGGTGAGACAAATTGAGAGAATAGTATTGAAACATATACAGTACATATATAAAACAGATTGCTAGTGGAAAGTTGCTGTATAACAAAGGGAGCTTGACATGGTGCGCTGTGACAGTCTACAGGGGTGGGGTGCAGAATGAAGTGGGAGGGAGGTTCAAGAAGGAGGGGATATATATATATATGTATACATACTTATGTCTGATTCATGTTGTCGTATGGCAGAAACAAACACAATGCCGTAAAGCAATTATCCTCCAATGAAAAATAAATTTTAAAAAGTCTAGTTTTCAGATAATCAATGTTCTGTAAATCTGAAAAGTTCACTTTAAACTAGCTTTTGGATATTTGAAATATAAATGTGTAATGTTATCTACTTTCCCCTCCACCTTAACTGAAGTATAATTGACAAATAAAAATTATATATATTTAAGATGTACAACTTGATGTTTTGATATGCAACTTGATGTTTTGATATACATACATGTGGTAAAATAGTCACCATGATCAGTTACTGAAGGACAGGGGAGCCTGGTGTGCTGCAGTCCATGAGGTCGCAAAGAGTTGGATACGACTTAGCAGCTGAGTAACAACAACAAATCACCTCACATACTTAGCGTTTTCTTTTCTTTTTTTCCCTAGTGTGGGGAGAACACTTAAGATTTACTCTCTTAGTACATTTCAAGTATACAATATATTAATAGTACTGTTAACCAGAGTCATGTTTCTGTACATTAATTAAGTCTCTTGAATAACTGAAATTCTGTACCCTTGACCCAAATTCTGTACCCTTGACCCAAATCTCCTCATTACCCCTTCTACCTACTCTCTGCTTCTACAAGTTTGATTATTTTCAATTTCACATGTATCAGTAAGTGAGATCATGCAATATTTGTCTTTCTGTGCCTGGCTTATTTCACTTAATATAGTGTCCTCTAGGTTCATTCATGGTGTTGTAAATGTCAGAATTTCCTTTTTTGAAAGGCTGAATATATATATATATATAGTTTATTACATTTTGTTAATTCATTGATCTTTTCCATACAGCTAAGCTGTATTCCTAAGACACTCATGTTAGGAAACATGTGGCTAAGCTCCGGCAAATGCTAGATGCTATGAGGGCAGGAAATTATGTACATAAGTTCTAGGAGGCCTAGCAATAAAAATTTCCATAGAGATTCTGCATCCTTCTTCCATGGCACACTTGGAGGGAAAGCCTCATGTTGAAGATGGTGACAGTAAACAAAATAATTCTGGGTCTCTGAATAGTCATGCACAGAAGAGAATTCTCCCCTGCCACAGACAATCACAAAGGTACGTAATAAATTTTAATTGTGTTCAGTTGAAATGTGGGTGTTGCAGCCTGCCCGATTAATGTAAGGGCTACTGACAGCAGAAGCAGTATAACGAGCAGCTAAGGTATTGAGTTTCAGCATCACACAGCCTGGGTATACATTTTAGTTTGTTTCTTACTGCCTGTAGCTCTACATAAATCACTTAATATCTTCAATTTCTTAAGGCTAATAGGGAGTGGATTAGGAATGGTTAACTCATTACAGTTGTTAAGATAATGAAGTTCTTAAAAATTTGAGCTATTTTTACTATTTCATGGTTGCTTCTAAATTTCTAAATTATTATTAGTCAGTTGCTTCCAAGTTTTTCTTTATGAACATAAAACGTAAAACCCTAAATCTTCTAACTGAATACTATTAGTGTACCTAGGATGTGCTGAAATATATAATGAATGATAAGAATAAGGGAAGTAACTGTTTTCAAGCTAATAGTCATGCAGACAGTGCCCAAGTCATATTTTACAGAAGTACACACTAGAAAATTAATGCTATGAAATTCATCTTCTGGAGAGGATAATATAGTAGCATGCATCTCTAGTCAAAGTTAATTAGATGTTTTAGTTACCACAGGAATCACAGTAATAAGCTTTATCAGCATTTTTTGCAGAGTAATAAATAATACTCATTAAAATTTTCAGTTATCTCCTGTACAGTATTCAAATGTCATTCTTCATCATGATTATACGTGACATACTTAAAAATATATTGTCAGCCTAAAGATTTATTGTAATTAAAAAGTTTTAAGATAATTTTTCACAGTTAAACTAAAGATTTTAGGATCTATGTAAAAATCAATACTGCAGAAGATTTCTTACAGATATTATCCATGTGGCGCTAGTGGTAAAGAACCTGCCTGCCAATGCAGGACACATAAGAGGCACGGGTTCAATCCCTGGATCCCTGGATGGCAGTTTGATGCCTCCTGCCAATGCAGGAGACATAAGAAGCACAGGTCCCCTGGAGTAGGAAATGGCAACCCACTTCACTTCACTTTCCAGGATTTGCCTGGAAAATCCTACAGACACAGGAGCCTGGCAGGCTACAGTCCATGGGTCACAAAGAGTTGGACATGACTTAAGCGACTTAGGACACAGCACACACATGATACATGGTCCATCAGCTCAAGAGTAGACTTTATATTTCATTATGTTGGGAAAAGCTGAATTCTACTATAGCTTTTAAAACTTTAAGGCTCTATAATCTGCTAAACATTATCTGTCAGTAAACTCTGAGGATTTCAGGATATTTATCAAGTAAATGTGTAACTACAAGGTTTCCAAGAAGTTTTTAAGAACATCTTCAGATGGACTTTTTCCCCGAAGTGAAACTACTGACTGGATGGACAAATGTTGATAACTGTAAAAGCTGCTGATGGGTACATCAGCTTTTATCATACGAGTTCTTTGAGACCAAAATCCCCCAAACCAAAAGTTTAAAAATGATGAATTAACATACGCAATTTTTATTTGATTTTGTTTGTAAAATGATGGAAAAAATACTGAAGAATGTAGACAGTAAACAAACTTTAGAGCCCTAATTTATCTTCCTCCAGCATCCTAAATCATTTAGGTATACTGTTTAATTTTAGGCTATGATTTATGTGTTTAAAGGGATTCTTTACCAGAGAAGTTTTGGGGAGTTGTTTTTCTATTGTAGTAAGAACATTTCTTCACAGATGTGAAGAAATTGGAAATCCTGTACACTGTTGGTAGGAATGTAAAAATGGTACAGCCACTATGAAAAACAGCATGGAGCTCCATCAAAAATATTAAAACTATAGACCTATAAATTTTTAATTAAAAAAATTAAAATTATAGAACTATAATGTGATCCAGCAATTCCACTTATGGGTATACACCCAAAGAAAAGGAAGTCAGTATCCACTATCTTGAAGAGATATTTGCACACCCATGTTCACTGCAGCAATTTTCACAATAGTCAAGATATGGAAGCAACAACCTAACTATCCATCAACAGAAGAATGAATAAAGAACATGTTGCGTGCATGCTCAGTTCAACTCTTTGTGACTTCATGGACTGTAGCCTACCAGGATCCTCTGTCCATGAGATTTTCCAGGCAAGAAATACTGGAGTGGGTTGTCATTTTCTTCTCCAGGGGATCTTTCCAACACAGGGATTTAACCCACATCCCCTGCATGGGCAGGCAGATTCTTTACCACTGAGCCACGTGGGAAGCCTGCAAAGAAAATGTCTGATTTGTACACACACATACACACACACACACACACAGGGTCCATGATGGCCTAGAGGGCTAGGAAAGGGCGGGGTGGGAGGGAGGCTCGAGAGGGAGGGGCTCATGTATACTTATGGCTGATTCATGCTGTTATACAGCAGAAACCAACACAACATTGTAAAACATCCTCCAGTTAAACATAAATTTGAAAAAAGAAATGAATTTATTAAGAAAACAGAGACTCCCAGACTTAGAGAACAAACTTTTGGTTATGGGGGAGAAGGAAAGGAAGGCGAGAAAGCATAGTTAGGGAGTTTGGGAGTGACATGTACACATTGCTATATTGAGGGTGGATAACCAGCAAGGGCCTACTGCATAGCACAGGGAACTCTGCTCAATATAATGTGGCAGCTTGGATGGCAGGGGAGTTCGGTAGAGAATGGATACATGTATATATATGGCTGAGTCCTTTTGCTGTCCACCTGAAACCACCCCAACATTATTGTCTATACTCCAATATAAATTGAAAAGTTAAAAAAATAATTTAGCCTCTCATTCATTGCTTTTACATGTAGGAAAGCACTTAACATTTCTGTTAACTATTAATGAAATTGTGTTCCTCTACTAAATTCTTTTCTTCATCATCCTTCGTTTCTATTTCTTTCCCAATCCTCTTATTTCTTATAAGGAGTGATGAGCAGGATTCAGGTTTTTCAAGTGTAGAAGCATATGTTTGTACACGAGTGGAAATATATATATATTTTTTCCTTTCCAAAGTCCCAACTATATCCCAGCTGTCGTGCTTCATTGAAAGTTTAACATAATATTCTCAGTCAATCTCTGATTCATTTCCTGGGCTATAACAGAGAGCTCAAATCCCATTACACTGGAATTAAGGTTTGGATATTTTTTCTTGAATAAATTATATGCTATTACATACAATAAATTTCATTATATTTTCAAAATGTTAAGTCTACTAGCAATTTTAATTCACAAGAGAAATAAGAAGAGTCTTTCAAGTATGTCTTTTAGTATCCCATTAGACATGAACATTATAGTTTTTAATATTTCAGAAACTACTAATTCTCTTTGGAAAATGTTCACATTTCAGTTTACCAACAATCTTTTATTTAGTAATTAAAGAAGTATGATATAGAACTCTCTTGCTTCTAATTTCTTATATAACATTCTTATAAATTTGTACACATATTTATACAAAGTTTTAACTTGATATGAGAATATGTTAAATTTATTGATTTGTTGTTGATATTGTTCTCACATCTTAAATTCTTAGCACAGTTATATTCAGCCTAGAATTTTTTCTTAGTAATTAAACCACTTTCAAACTTGTTTTAATTCTTCTGGTTGAATATAAAAAGTCTGTTATCATTTAACCTTATCTCTATTTTAACAAATTCACCAATAGAATGTCCCAGTATCAGCAACACACGAGCAAAAAGAAAAAAAAATGTATTGGCTCAGGTCTTTATGCTCATGGCTGAGCAACAGGACTTTGGGATAACTTGTAATCAGTGACGGAAGATGCCAGGTGTGCCATTAGTCTAGCAGCCACTGTTAATGACAGAGGCGGGTGTTGGTATTTATCAACTGAGGCTTTCTAACTGCCAGTCTCATGAGTCAGAGCAAATCCGCACCTGTTCAGGAAATACGCAGAGAATTACAGAGCTAGGAACATGTTCAAGTTTGAGGTCTCCAGTGACTATGTGGCAAGCTTACTTCGTTTGCATTTTAGCAGCATGCATTTCTCTGGGAGATACATATGCTAAGAAAGGTGATGAAGGAATAGAGGTTTTTGAAAGGAACTCATCAAGGTAACCAGGAAGGTTATTGTGAATGCTTCTGTAAATTGCTTCCTTACAATGGCTCTTTACTCAGAAGGATCTGAATAGGTGGACACTGCTGTTGTCTACCTCCTAAATAAATCATTATATATCTGAAAAGAAATGCATTCACTTTTTTTGCTTTTACTGGAAACAAAAAACTTTTAGGCAAATATTAAGATTTAAAAGCTACATCAGAGTAAAATAATGACTGCAGTCTCTCCAATTCTTCATGATTATTTTATCCAATTTGATATACTCTTCACAAGAAGAGTATATCTTTGCTACCTTGGGGACATGTTCAGGCAGCTACATGGTATTACAGTAGTATGCCTCAGGCCACGAGTATCCTGAATTTAGTTTGAGCATTAAGGTCCAGTCAAAAATCATGGAAAGAAATATTGTGGAAAATATACAATAAAAATAGTTGCAAGACTGAAAGCATAACAAAAATACATGGGAACATCTGTTAAACTGCAACTTCAAATTACAACTTCAAAACAGAAAACTAACAGAGAGGGTTTAAAGCACGGTAAAGTGATTCTTTAAGGTCCTTGCTCCACTGTTTTACTGGAAACACATACTTTGGAAATCTCTGAGGCACTTACTGATAGTACAGATTCCTATATTCACGTAAGACTTACTGAATCACAATCTGACAACCCAGGGGCCCAGGATCATGTATTATCACAAGTCCCGTAGACAGTTTTTATGCTTATTAAGGTTATGAGACAATAATACAGTGTAGTCCAAAAGGATATTTTGAGGGTACATATTAAAAAGGAATCATTGATTTTTAGAAATTATATGCATAGTTTGTATAAACTTTTCTGTCATCTCTGTCCAACATAAGAATATGAGAAAGTAACAAAAGATGTTTAATTCTGTTTTGTTTTGTTTTTAAATACATACTGGGTTCAATCAATGCAACGATCAGGGTTGGGAGTGAGTGGAAAGGCTACAGTTATTCACATTAGGCCCAGTGAGAGAAGATGAACTTTATTCTGAGCTCTAAATCCTCAGCTTTAAGAATGAGAAATTAGCAGAAAGTGGACAGAGGTTCTACCACTTTCAGTTCAGTTCAGTTCAGTAGCTCAGCCGTGTCCGACGCTTTGTGACCCCATGAACAGCAGCACGCCAGGCCTCCCTGTCCATCACCAACTCCTGGAGTTTACCCAAACTCATATCCATTGAGTTGGTGATGCCATCCAACCATCTCATCCTCTTGTCCCCTTTTCCTCCTGCCCTCAATCTTTCCCAGCATCAGGGTATTTTCAAATAAGTCAGCTCTTCACATCAGGCGGCCAAAGTATTGGAGTTTCAGCTTCAACAACAGTCCTTCCAATGAACACCCAGGACTGATCTCCTTTAGGATGGACTGGCTGAATCTTCTTGCAGTCCAAGGGACTCTCAAGAGTCTTCTCCAACACCACAGTTCAAAAGCATCAATCCTTCAGCATTCAGCTTTCTTTATAGTCCAACTCTCACATCCATACATGACTACTGGAAAAACCACAGCCTTGACTAGATGGACCTTTGTTGGCAAAGTAATGTCTCTGCTTTTTAATATGCTATCTAGGTTGGTCATAACTTTCCTTCCAAGGAGTAAGCGTCTTTTAATTTCATGGCTGCAATCACCATCTGCAGTGATTTTGGAGCCCCCAAAATAAAGTCAGCCATTGTTTCCACTGTTTCCCCATCCATTTGCCATGAAGTGACGGGACCAGATGCCATGATCTTAGTTTTCTGAATGTTGAGCATTAGGCCAACTTTTCACTCTCCTCTTTCACTTTCATCAAGAGGCTTTTTAGTTCTTCTTCACTTTCTGCCATAAGGGTGGTCTCATTTACATATCTGAGGTTATTGATATTTCTCCCAGCAATCTTAATTCCAGTGAGTGCTTCTTCCAGCCCAGCGTTTCTCATGATGTACTCTGCATATAAGTTAAATAAGCAGGGTGACAATATACAGCCTTGACGTACTCCTTTTCCTATTTGGAACCAGTCTGTTGTTCCATGTCCAGTTCTAACTGTTGCTTCCTGACCTGCATACAGGTTTCTCAAGAGGCAGGTCAGGTAGTCTGGTATTCCCATCTCTTAAAGAATTCTCCACAGTTTATTGTGAGCCACACAGTCAAAGGCTTTGGCATAGTAAATAAAGCAGAAATAGATGTTTTTCTGGAACTCTCTTGCTTTTTCAATGATCCAGCAGATGTTGGCAATTTGGTCTCTGGCTCCTCTGTCTTTTCTAAAACCAGCTTGAACATCTGGGAGTTCGTGGTTCACATATTGCTGAAGCCTGGCTTGGAGAATTTTGAGCATTACTTTACTAGCGTGTGAGTTGAGTGCAATTGTGCAGTAGTTTGAGCATTCTTTGGCATTGCCTTTCTTTGGGATTGGAATGAAAACTGACCTTTTCCAGTCCTATGGCCACTGCTGAGTGTTCCAAATTTGTTACCACTTTACTTTATCCATTTGTCTGCTAATTAATCTTTTCATTAGGCTCAACTTAGGTCAACAATTCCTATTGTACATAGAAAAATTCTAAGGTCCTTAAGAATAATTATTCTGTAAACTTTACAAAATAAAAAGGGAAAAAAGCTAATGGTTTATATTCCAAATACACTGCAACATTTTGGGGATTTGAAATATGTTATCATCAAAACTGTACTTCTTCTACTGTTTGTGTTAGTTTTATTATCAATACAGTGATTTACAACTTTGGTTATACAGTGGCCCATATTAGAACTCTTAGAATCACCTTTAACTTTATTTCTTCTCTTCTCATTCCCTCATAATCAACCAACTAGTTGCCAAATTTAGGAAACTTCACACATACTTCATACGTCTTTGATCTGTCACCTCCTCTAAGTTCTACTACTATTGCCTTGGGAGCTGAAGGCAGCAATGCCCTTGACTTGATTGCTGCTGTTTTTTGTTCAATCACTCAGTGGTATCTGATTCTTTGTGACCCCCATGGACTGCAGCATGCCAGGTTTCCCTGTTCTTCACCATTTTCCAGAACTTGCTCAAACTCGTGTTCACTGAGTCAGTGATGCCATCCAACCATCTCATCTTCTGTCATCCTCTTCTCCTCCTGTCCTCAATCTTTCCCAGTATTCAGAGTCTTTTTCAATGAGTCAGTTTTTCACATCAGGTGGCCAAAATATTAGAGCTTCAGCTTCAGAATCAGTTCTTCCAATGATTATTCAGGATTGATTTCCTTTAGTATGGACTGGTTGGATCTCCTTAGTGTCCAAGGGACTCCCAAGAGTCTTCTCCAGCACCACAATTCAAAGGCATCAATTCTTTAGTGCTCAGCCTTCTTTATGGTGCAAATCTCACATCTGTACATAACTACTGGAAAAACCATAACTTTGATTGTATGGACCTTTGTAGGCAAGGTGATGTATCTGCTTTTTAATACTGGAGCATTATTTTAACTGTTTTCTCATTCTTCATTCTGGACATCTAGCAAATTCTGTAAACTGATATTCAAGATACTCTTCTAAATGAGGGACTGAAGATGTTGGTTACCTACTAAAAAATACCCCCTGGCTCTTACTTTCATTTAAGATCATGTCCAGAACTTCTTAGTATGGCATGTTTTTCCACAACCTGCCTTAACATATATTTTCAGTACTCTAAATATGCCAGCAAACTTGGAAAATTCAGCAGTGGCCACAGGACTGGAAAAGGTGAGTTTTCATTCCAATCCCAAAGAAAGGCAATGCCAAAGAATGCTCAAACTACCACACATTGCACTCAACTCACACGCTAGTAAAGTAATGCTCAAAATTCTCCAAGCCAGGCTTCAGCAATACGTGAACCATGAACTTCCAGATGTTCAAGCTGGTTTTAGAAAAGGCAGAGGAATCAGAGACCAAATTGCCAACATCTGCTGGATCATTGAAAAAGCAAGAGAGTTCCAGAAAAACATCATTTCTACTTTATTTACTATGCCAAAACCTTTGACTGTGTGGAACACAATAAACTGTGGAAAATTCTTTAAGAGATGGGAATACCAGATTATCTGACCTGCCTCTTGAGAAACCTGTATGCAGGTCAGGAAGCAACAGTTAGAACTGGACATGGAACAACAGACTGGTTCCAAATAGGAAAAGGAGTACGTCAAGGCTGTATATTGTCACCCTGCTTATTTAACTTCTATGCAGAGTACATCATGAGAAATGCTGGGCTGGAAGAAGCACAAGCTGGAATCAAGATTGCCAGGAGAAATATCAATAACCTCAGATATGCAGATGATACCACCCTTATGGCAGAAAGTGAAGAAGAACTAAAAAGCCTCTTGATGAAAGTGAAAGTGGAGAGTGAAAAGGTTGGCTTAAAGCTCAACATTCAGAAAACGAAGATCATGGCATCTGGTCCCATCACTTCATGGCAGATAGAGGGGGAAACAGTGGAAACAATGTCAGACTTTACTTTTTTGGGCTCCAAAATCACTGCAGATGGTGATTGCAGCCATGAAATTAAAAGATGCTTACTCCTTGGAAGAAAAGTTATGACCAACCTAGATAGCATATTAAAAAGCAGAGACATTACTTTGCCAATAAGGGTCTGTCTAGTCAAGGCTGTGGTTTTTCCAGTAGTAATGTATGGATGTGAGAGTTGGACTGTGAAGAAAGCTGAGCGCTGAAGAATTGATGCTTTTGAACTGCGGTATTGGAGAAGACTCTTGAGAGTCCCTTGGACTGCAAGGAGTTCCAATCAGTCCATCCTAAAGGAGATCAGTCCTGGGTGTTCATGGAAGGACTGGTGCTGAAGCTGAAACTCCAATACTGTGGCCACCTCATGGGAAGAGTTGACTCATTGGCAAAGACCCTAATAATGGGAGGGATTGGGGGCAGGAGGAGAAGGGGACGACAGAGGATGAGATGGCTGGTTGGCATCACTGACTCAATAGACGTGAGTCTGAGTGAACTCTGGGAGTTGGTGATGGACAGGGAGGCCTGGCCTGCTGCAATTCATGCGGTTGCAAGAAGTCAGACACGATTGAGCTACTGAATTGAACTGAACTGAAATATACCAGAGGAATAGAGGAATATACCTCTATTCCACAAAAAGTTGAAATGTACCGTACTGTAACCTAAAGAAACTCCTGTAGTTTTCCAAACAAAGATGGTATATCAGGTTTTTTGCCACAGGGGTCCTCACAGTATTTGGGAGAAACTGACCCTGCTGGTCAGTTGCCAAAAAATGGAGCTATAATTTTCTCCAGCAGAAAGAATTTTATTTCTTGGTGTTTTCCCATTCAACATCTGTATTAACAGGAACACTCAGAAATAAATTGAGGTCACAGGGAACTAGAAGATAAGCATTTAGATGACAAAATATTGATTTTTTTCAAGGCAAAAGTGCTTTTATAAAAAAGTAAAAAAACTCTTTGTGGATAATTTACGAATGAAATATGTGAAATTGGCTTTTTTTAAACCACATATTGATTTGATGTTCATAAACACTTTTGCTTGGCAATACAGTGTGATCTTTGCTTGATCTTCATGAACTACAAAAGGATATAACTACCCAATTAAATTTAAGCGAAACATTATGTCAGATTAGCAATTATGAGATGAGCTTCTTTGTAAAGTTTGAATGCAAAATGTCACATCTAGACATTTTGCTAAAATGGAAGTACTTTATATCCCATTGAGTTTATTAATTTTATTTGTGTCTGATGAGAATTATATTATGAGAAAAGCTTTGCTTATATAAAGACACACCTGTACATTACAGTACTTAAATGGAAGCAATGTAAAACATAGTTGACATTTATGTAGTACTTGCTATATGCCAGACCCTGTGTCTTTGATAATTGTCATTTGATCAAACTTGGTGAGTTACTGTCCTTAGTTATATAAAATCTATAATTTATGACTGTTGTAAATACATATTTTACATTTCTCTAGAAAATAAAAGATAAAAACTTAAAACATAATATTTTAGGGACTTCCCAGGTGGTCCAGTGGCTAAGACTGCAAGCTCCCAATGCAGGGCGCCTGAGTTGGATTCCTGGTTGGGGAACTAAGATCCTACATGTGCAACTAAGACCCAATACTGCCAAATTAATAAATATGTTTAAAAAATAGATAAAATATTTTAGAAACTAGTTCTACAAGTCACAGATTGGGAGGAAACATGTATCTAATAAAGACTATTACTCAAAATACACAAAGTGGTTGCAGAGGTTGTAGTGTGAGGAGAAATGAAGAGGGAGGGCACAGTGGATTTTTAGGACAGTGAAAATACTCTGCATGACACTGTAATGATGGATACATGTCACTATGAAAAGTGAAAGTGTTAGTCTCTCAGTAATGCACAACTCTTTTGTGACCCCACGGATTGCAGCCCACCAGGCTCCTCTGTCCATGGAATTCTCCAGGCAAGAATACTGGAGTGGTTAGCCATTCCCTTCTCTAGGGGATCTTCCTGATCCAGGGATCAAACGCAGGTCTCAGGCATTGCAAGCGGATTCTTTACTGTCTGAGCCACTAGGGAAGCCCACATGTCACTATATGTTTCTTCAAACTCACAGAACACAAGATAACAAAAAACATAATACAAGCGAATTGTAACATAGCACTGGCTCATCGGTTGTAGCATTGTACCAACTAGTGAAAGATGTCAATAGTAGAGGGGACTCCATGTGTTGGGGCCAGAGTAATATGGGAACTCTGTAATTTTTGCTTAATTTTTCAGTAAACCAAAAATTGTTCTAAAAAATAAAGGTTATTAACTAACAAAATTAGTCCCAAGGCTAGTACCAATAGAGATATAATACTTTAACACTTTTATACACTTAATTTTTCTGTTCTGCTTCTTCGTTAACTGAGTGAATTAGATAATAAATTTCTCCTAAGCAACATAAGCCCATTTCATTACTGTCCACTGCACATTCTTAGCTGCTTTAGAGCCATCTCTTACTGGTCCATCTAACTTGGGGTTAATCTTCTGCTTGCTTCATTTAAGTGCCCCAGAGGCCAACAGACATAAGGGTTACAGCAAAGTACTAGAACTCAGCAGCTTTCAATATTCATTTCAAAAGTATACTAAATACTCCTCTCGAGTGTTATAATACTCCCCTTGAGATGCCTCACTGAAGATTCTTTGGAGCTGATTCTAAGAACAGTCTCTGGGAGGAGGAAGAAGCACCTGGCTGGAAATGCTCTCATGGGGAGTATCATGATAGTCGCCCTGCGTCCCTGTGGGGCTTTATTAGGAAGGCCTGCCGATGTATTGGCATTCGCTCTTCAGGCAGTTATATGGTGATGTTCACATGCTTTATGTGAAGTGCAATAGACTAATTGATGTTACTAGAGCTAAGCTATGAAAACAAAGAAGGTTTGGTAAACATATTTTTAAAAAATTGAAGCCAGATTAATTTCTAAATTGTTTGATTCTGAGATGAATTTTTTATATTCATGATAACATTATTAGAATTCCAACTAATGTAAATGTTTAAGGAATTACTAGATCAAACATGCTTTTAAATTAATTAATAATATAATGCACAAACATTTACTTGAATATTTTGGTTCAAAACACACACTAAAAGAGTTTTAGACTGAGGTTTTACAATTTAAGGATATATTAATATATTCCTAGGGTTATAGGCTGTTTGATTTAACTAGGAAGTACAATTTTTGTTATGATAGGCGCTGAAATTTCAAACTGAATTTAATGTGTTGAGGGCAATTCTCAAATATGTACAGTGGCAATAAATATTCCATTAGGATAATTATGAGTAAATGAGAATTTTTTGAGCTATTATCAAGGGCAGGATTTTAATATCAAGATTTGAAGTATAAATGAAATGAAATGAATGAAAAATGCCCCAGCTCCTGGTCTCATGGACCTCTCTACTGGGCCATCTGAATGTCCCTGTGACATGGCAACTGGCCTCCATCAGAAGAAGTAACTGAGAGCAAAGGAGAAACCTCTGACACAGCGTATCATCACTTCTAACATATTCTAGTAGGTATACATACTGACCCTGGTACAAGTTGTGAGGGAAACACAGGCGGCGTGAATTCCAGAAGGCAAGGATCATTGTGGGTCATCTTGGAGGCTGGCTACCACATGACTAAATGGTTTGCATTTGAAATAATTGTGCAGTCTTTGGAATAAGCTATAGCTAATTCAGTGGTTAGTGATAGCCGAAAGCACATGGCACTCCGTGTACATAATGACACTTTATAATAATATAGACTTACGGACATAGGGAGAAGGGGAGAGAGGGTGAGATGCCTGTTGTAAGTGACTTGGAAACTTACATTACCATATGTAAAATAGATAGCCAACCGGAATTTGCTGTATGTCTCAGAAAACTCAAACAGGGGCTCTGTATCAACCTAGAGGGGTGGAATGGGGAGGAAGATTGGAGGGAGGTTCAAAAGGGAGGGGACATATGTATACCTATGGCTGATTCATGTTGAGGTTTGACAGAAAACAACAAAATTCTGTAAAGTAATTATACTTCAATAAAAAATAAATAATTAAAAATAATAATGATATAGTAAACCTTGAAGATGAAAAACTAAATACAGTTTGTAAATTTAAAGTAATCTCCTTGGATTTATAGGGGCTTCCTTCATAGCGCAGTTGGTAAAGAATCTGCCTGCAATGCAGGAGACCCTGGTTCTATTCCTCGGTTGGGAAGATCCACTGGAGAAGGGATAGGCTACCCACCCTAGTATTCCTGGGCTTCCCTTGTGGCTCAGCTGGTAAAGAATCCACCTCCAATGTGGAGACCTGGGTTCGATCCCTGGGTTGGGAAGATCTGTTGGAGAAGGAAAGGCTACTCACTCCAGTATTCTGGCCTGGAGAATTCCATGGACTATATAGTCCATGGGGCCGCCAAGAGTCAGACACGACTGAGCGACTTTCACTCACTCACTCACTCCTTGGACTTTTACATAGTATTGACAATGCTGGTATTTATTAAAGGATACACTTTTCATTACGAAATTAGTTGAGAACATCAACTCCATATACCATAGAGCTCTCAGAAGAGTGTGTATTAAGTTGTTGTTAATCTACACTGTGTAGAAGTTTAGAGGTGACAGGCTTCAATTAATGTCCTTCTATGATTCTTCCACTTCAGTTCTGAAGTTTCTAATTTCACCTCAAAATTGTCCTCAATCACAGAAAGGAGAAACTCTAATTACAGATAGATTTTCTGCCAGGCTCATTCAGCAGAACGTTTTACATACTTAAGAGCAAACTGACTTTGCCCAAAGAAAGAAAGGAAGTCTTAATTATCACCTTTTAAAAAACAATACTGAGATATTAAAGGGTTGTGGAAGGAGGCATTATGAGTATAAAATTTATTTTGATTTCTGGGGTGACATATTTCTGACATTTCAGAGCCCAGTTACTATCATTTAAACTCTTCCTTTAAGTCGTTATTGAAATTTACTTTCAAAATCGTATTTGACAGTAGAACCTGTAACATTTTACACAAGCAATCTATTTCATATTCACTCATTTATGGTTCAAACCACTGGCCCTCCAGACCAAACTGCTTAACCTGCATTCTTAACCAGTTCAACACCAAAGTCTAGTTGAAATTTGAGTCTCTGAACACATTTAAACACTTTAGTGATTTCAGCATTACATTTATTCCCTGTCCTTATACTCATATTGATTTGGTAAAACATATCATGTTTATAACTAAAACGAAAAGACGAATGTCCCATAGAGTTTTGGGGAGATTCAAGAAATAAGTGTAAAGTTAAGAAGAACAAATGTTTAGTAAATATTATTTTTATATATTTTAATTACAAATTAAAAGATTTTAATTACAAATCTCTGCTATACTATACTAGTCTCTATACTAATTGAGTACATGCAAAAAGCATTGTGTAAAAACTGCAAAAATGTGAAAATGAGGCATTAACTTAACTACAATATTTAAATGACAGGGGAAAAAAACCACTTTGGAGGAGCTGGGTCAAAGTAGACATTAGAAAGGGAAGTGGCAAATAACTGATCATGAAACAGAGAGAGAAATATAAGAACACTGTGGAACCCAGGAAGGAATGTGAGGTATGAAGAAAGTGGAATTCAGTCACTATGCAGTTATAAGGCTTCTGTAGCAAAATGAATAATTACTCCCACTTTGAATGATCAGCTTTGCATTTTAACTTTTACTCCTGTCATAAAACCTAGCTGACTCACCAGTGCACGTGCGGTATGTTTTCTCACAGGACAAGCCACAGGACACACTTATCTGCCCCCAAATGCCACTATACCAATTGTCCTGTCCTTTTAAACACATACCTATATGTTCTGTGGAAATTCACAAAGGCACAGTTTCTGTTGCCTAGATTATAAATTTGCTCCGAAAAGAAGCTTTATTTTAATTTATGGTATTCAATCAATATTTCCCTCTAGGTTATCAGTCAAAACATAGAGAAGTTACTCACTCAGTTGTGTCCAACTCTTTATGACCCCGTGGACTGTAGCCCACCAGGCTCTTCTGTCCATGGAGTTCTCCAGGAAAGAATACTGGAGTGGGTTGCCATTACCTTCTCCATCAAAACAATAGAATATAAAGTTAAATTTTAATTTCAGATAAGCAACAAATACTTTTTAATATAAGTATATCCCATAAACTATATTTTTTATCTGAAATTCAAATTTAATGGCATCTTGTATTTTTATTCCATGCCATATATATAGAGAGAGACAGAGAGAGAGAAAGAGAGTTGTGTTTTTTTTTTGGAGGGAATGACAGTAACTTGCTGTTATTGATTTACCAAATGGTCCAGAACAATAGCATTTAAAAAGTGCCTACAGTAAATCAGTCACTGGTTTCTGTAAAGAAGGTAAGGGACAAAAAAAAAAAAAAAAAAAAACTAGAGGGACAAAGCAAGTGAAAATATTATGCTGTCTTTCTCTTATATAATTCAAAACAAAACTATCACTAAGCTATAAGATAGGTGTTAGGGAATCCAATAAAATTCCGATTTTCAATATATTGACTACAGTGTTTCAAAATGAACCATCAAACGTCATTTTTGCAGAAATATTTTTTCTTTCTTATTTTTTTTCCCTATCCCACATTTGTAGGAGCTCTAAAGTTGAGCCTGCTCTGATTATACAGTACTTCATTATTGCACACAGAATAGAGTAAGATACCAATGATTTTTATGATGAATGAATAAAGGAAAGAATGAACAAAGATAGGATCTAGTAGAGGAAATAGTGATATAATATCTTGTTAAGAGACAAGAGAGAATGTAAATTCTGAACAAACAAAATGCATGGAGACCAACGGGATTTCATAATGCACGAGTATATTAAGAGGAACAGGAAAATTTTTGACAGAAGACCATGGGACAGGAAACACTGGATCACTATGAGCTCTTGTACTGACTATTAGATTATTAACATAGGATTGCATTTTCACATTTTGGTTTCAGTATCTAAAACAGTGTTTGGTACATTTTTAGTAATAAAAATCTATTAAGAAAGTACAAAAAGAGAAAAGAAGGAAGGAAAGAATGAAGGGAGAAAGGAAGAGAAGACAAAAAGAAGAAAGACTATAAATAGTAGTTGTTGGGGACTGGTGTAGAGACAGGAAACTGCATTAAAAGTGTAGGGCAAAGACTAGGGTATATTGAAAAAAATATAAAAATAGAAATGAAATTGGGTCAAGAATAGGAAGAAATTTGAAAGCAATGATAAGCAAATATTTTAGTTTTTTAAACAATTGTTACGGTATTATAATAAATCATTTGGATGATTTTTAGGACAACTTTATGGAGAATGTATTAATATTAAGGACTTTTTGAGCATCTATTCCTAAAGAAAAAACACTGACATCCCCAGTAGATGCATACCATACGTATGTACACAGAGGGCTATAAAAATATTCTATATGTTGTAAAACATACATTTAAGCATAAATTTAACCGAGATAAAAGGAACATAAGAAGTCACAGTATTGGTCTCTTGGATCAATGAGATGATCTACTGGGTCATCATGCTCTTCCCTCAGGATGTGAGCATTTCATGTGGCAGATTTTCACACGGAAGTACTGTCTCTCATACCATTTACATAAACTGATTTTCTAACTACACCCAGAACAAGAACTGTGCATTTCAGCTTCCACGATTTTGTTCATGTCATTTCCCTTTTAAAATTTAAATGTGTCTAGCTGAAGTCTATTTATAAAATAAAACCTTCCTTATGAACCTCATAGTAAGTGACTTCTTTCTCACCTGAACAACAGATAGTTTTCTGGCTTATCCAAATATTTGTTACTCAGGATAAGCTGTCTTAAATTATATTAAACAGGTTGCGTTGATTTTGTGTGTGAATATGCCACATATTTCCATTAAATAGAAATCTTATTTCTAGGGCAGGAATTTTTAATACATTTTTTGTTAAGTCTATAGATTGATAACCCAGTGCTTTATTTACTAAAGACTTACTGTCTGACTGCAGTAAACAATAAAAGCATTTGTAACTCTCCTTAGTAATCCCTTCATAGATGTTTCATTTGGGGTTCTAGAGTTGAAAGACAAGCTGACTAAAATAAAGCAAAATCCAAATGAAAGACAGAAAAGAGTGATTCTGACTCAGGAAGAGACTGTTACAGCATGAATCTCATGAAACAGTGTATTATTTTCTGTTCTATGTCACACGCTGAAGATTACAATTTTCATAACACAAACTATGAAGGGCTGATTTTTAGACACTCTGGGTATAACCTTGATTGTATTCTACATGACATGCATTCCTGTAATCAAAAGTTGAAAAAGGAGAACTTCACCAAAAAAGTGAGTGTGGATGCTGCAAAGGTATTAATACAAATGTGTCACAAACCATATGAAACAAAGCATGAAGACATTTTGTCTACCTAAAGACGATAATTCTGAGATTACAAAAAACATCTACATGATGGTAGAGCCTCTGAGCTAGAAGATTTGAAAAGTCACCTGGTCTCTACATCTCCTGCGGATGGGGTGAAACCTCCAGACAGCTTAATCTCAGTCCCTACCTACAGATAAGAACTCTTCAGTTCAGTCAGTCGCTCAGTCGTGTGCTCTTTGCGACCCCATGAATCGCAGCACGCCAGGCCTGCCTGTCCATCACCAACTCCCGGAGTTCACTCAGATTCATGTCCATCGAATCAGTGATGCCATCCAGCCATCTCATCCTCTGTCATCCCCTTTTCCTCCTGCCCCCAATCCCTCCCAGCATCAGAGTTTTTTCCAATGAGTCAACTCTTCGCATGAGGTGGCCAAACTACTGGAGTTTCAGCTTTAGCATCATTCCTTCCAAAGAAATCCCAGGGCTGATCTCTTTCAGAATGGACTGGTTAGATCTCCTTGCAGTCCAAGGGACTCTCAAGAGTCTTCTCCAACACCACAGCTCAAAAGCATCAATTCTTCAGTGCTCAGCCTTCTTCACAGTCCAACTCTCACATCCATACATGACCACTGGAAAAACCATAGCCTTGACTAGACGGACCTTTGTTGGCAAAGTAATGTCTCTGCTTTTTAATATGCTATCTAGGTTGGTCATAACTTTCCTTCCAAGGAGTAAGTGTCTTTTAATTTCATGGCTACAGTCACCATCTGCAGTGATTTTGGAACCCAGAAAAATAAAGTCTGACACTGTTTCCACTGTTACCCCATCTATTTCCCATGAAGTGATGGGACCAGATGGCATGATCTTTGTTTTCTGAATGTTGAGTTTTAAGCCAACTTTTTCACTCTCCTCTTTCACTTTCATCAAGAGGCTTTTGAGTTCCTCTTCACTTTCTGCCATAAGGGTGGTGTCATCTGCATATCTGAGGTTATTGATATTTCTCCAGGCAATCTTGATTCCAGCTTGTGCTTCTTCCAGCCCAGCATTTCTCATGATGTACTCTGCATAGAAATTAAATAAGCAGGGTGACAATATACAGCCTTGACGTACTCCTTTTCCTATTTGGAACCAATCTGTTGTTCCACGTCCAGTTCTAACTGTTGTTTCCTGACCTGCATACAAATTTCTCAAGAGGCAGGTCAGGTGGTCTGGTATTCCCATCTCTTTCAGAATTTTCCACAGTTTATTGTGATCCACACAGTCAAAGGCTTTGTCATAGTCAATAAAGCAGAAATAGATGTTTTTCTGGAACTCTCTTGCTTTTTAGATGATCCAGCGGATGTTGGCAATTTGGTCTCTGATTCCTCTGCCTTTTCTAAAACCTTAGCTGAGCGATTTAGAGGGGTAAGGATGTGTCTGAGGGGGAGGAGGCGATGAGACTCAAGCCCCTGGGTATCCCTATCATCACACTCCACTCTAATTTACAAACCAGGAACCCAGACTTTCATTTAACAGTACCACAGTTGAGCATAAAACTCTGCTGCCTAGTGGCCATTTCATGTAAAAACTTTAAAAATCTGGCCCTGAGGGGCAATGAAGAGTCAGCAGGACTACCTGGCTATAGTGGTAAAGAACTTGCCTGCCAGTGCAGGAGACGTAAGAGATGGGGCTCCGACCCTTAGGCTGAGAAGACCCTATGGACAAGTAAATGGCAACCCACTCCAGTATTTCGGCATGGAGAATGCCATGGACAGAGAAGCCTGGCGGGCTACAGTCCATAGGGTCACAAAGAATCGAACAAGACTGAAGTGACTTAGCAGGCACCTGGCTGTCAATGACAGTTGACCCAGGAAATGTCCCGAGATAGGAATTAGAGAAAATATTCAAAACAGGCCACACATCAGGGTCCATTTTGAGTGGTAAGTTTTACTCACACAGTTTATTTTTTTTTTAAAGGAAAAGATGTTCCATATTAGTAATTCTTAGGAAAATGCAAATTAAAACAATGTCCAGATTCACCTGGCACCAGTCAGAAGAGACAGCCTCAAAAAAGTCTCCATCAGTCCTTGTGGGAGAGAGCAGAGAGAAAACAGAAGTCTCCTGCAGTCAGTGGAAGCATAAGTTGCTAAAGATCACAGTGAAGACCAGAGAAAGGAGACCTGTAAGATTAAAAACACAGCTACCCAATGATCGGGCAATCCCACACCTGGCTGTATATCTGGAGAAAACCACACATCAAAAAGACACATCCAGCCCTGTGTTCAATTTAGCAACATTTTCTTTTTTTTTTTTTTGAAAGTAGCTCAGTTGTGTCTGACTATTTGCAATCCTATGGATTATACAGTCCTTGGAATTTACCAGGCCAGAATACTGGAGTGGGTAGCCTTTCCTTTCTCCAGCGGATATTCCCGACCCAGGGATTAAACCCAGGTCTCCTGCATTGCAGATGGATTCTTTACCAACTGAGCCACCAGGGAAGCAAAGGAATACTGGGGTGTGTAGCCTATCCCTTCACCAGCATATCTTCCTGACCCAGGAATTGAACCAGGGTCTCCTGCATTGTAGGAATATTATTTACCAACTGAGCTATCAGGGAAGCCCCTAGCACCATTTAGAACCCCAAATATATGGACATATGGAAGCAATGAAAACATCCACCCAACGTGGAATAGAGGAAAAAAGTTGCACGCCACACATACGATGGAATATTACACTGCCAGCTGCTGCGACAATGATGCACCTATGGTCATACTTAGGAAGTCAGTTGGACAGAGAAAGACGAGCATATGATCTCACATACAGGTGGAATTTCAACATCGATAGGAATGAAATAACTTCTGAAACAGACTCACAGTCACAAATATCAAGCTTATAGTTATCAAAGGAAAAAGGTCCAATGGAAGGATCTCTTAGAAGCTTCAGAGTGACATGTAGACCCCAACGTTCATGTATTACGTAGATAATCAACAAGCACCCACTGCACGGGCAGGGCACACTGTATTCAACCATCTGTAATAACCACTACAGAAAAAAATATTTGAAAAAGGAATAGACAGGTGCCTATGTATCCCTGAGTCAGGCTGCTGTACACCTAACACCACGAGAGTATTTCCTCCTCAGCTGAAGAAAAAAATAAATAAAACTGAAAAGAGGGGGTTGGGGGGTGGCTTGGTGGTAAAGAATCCCCGTGCCAATGCAGGACACATGAGTGCCACCTCTGATCTCAGGTGCCCCCACATGCAGAGGAGCAACTGAGCCTGTGGGCCGCAAGCGTCGAGCCTGTGCTCTGGAACCTGGAGCCACAGCTACTTAGTACACGGCTCCAACCGCCGAAGCGCCTGCGCCCTGAAGCCGGTGATCAAGAGAAGCCACTGCAGTGAGAAGCCTGGGCACCCTGACCAAAAAGTAGCCTCCATTCTCCGCAACGTGAGACAAACCTGTGCTGCAACGAAGATCCAGCAGAGCCAAAATAAAGATATAAATAAAATTTAAAAGAGAAAATGAAACTGAAAAATAAACGTTTCTAATATGCCCCTCAGGCCTCTGGGAGCTGGGCTGGTGTCACACGCATGGAGCCTGAGCGGCCCTGGTCCCAAGACTGGACAGGAATGGGGACAAGGAAGCTGGCAAGATGTACCAGCAAATGAACCCCTGCTTGAACCTGTACTGCCTAGTCCCCTTTCCATGAAACTACAACAGCCAGATTGACACAGGCCCAACTTCAGGTAAACCAAGCTTAGTGCACCCCAAAATTGCTCCATTCCCAAGCTGGAGAGCTTTGAAAATTCTCCTGGTCTCCTCGTCTCCTGGTGGTGGGGTTCCCACCTCCAACCAGCTTCTTTGCAGTCTCTGTACTACAAACAACATCACCCACAGTGGAGCTGTTTGAGGGCATCGGGGTTATTCTGGGGCAAGACGACAAAGCAAGAGTAATGATACAAAGCCCTTGTGTGTGTCTTCTGGCACCTTCCAATCTAATGTACAAACAGGAAATGACTTTCAGGAAGGCTCCTGTTGCCCTATAACCAAAGTGGGGCATGAAGAAATGCAAAGTGGTCCTTAGGGGCCCTTCAGGGCTTCCCGGGTGGATCAGTGGTAAAAAAAATCTGCCTGGCAAATCAGGAGATGAGGGTTGCATCCCTGGGTCAGGGAGATCTCCTGGAGTAGGAAATGGCTACTCACTCCCATATTCTTGCCTGGAAAATTCCATGGGCAGTAGAGCCTGGTGGACTACTATAGTTCATGGGGTCACAAAGAGTCAGACACGACTGAGTGACTGAGCAAAGGGGCCTTTCAGAGTCAAGAGGCCTGAGAAGCTGTCAGTGACAGCTGCCCTCAAGCAATGTCCCAAAATAGTTCATGGAAAAGAAATTTAAAACATGGCCAACTCTTAGAGGTCCATTTCAAGTGGTAAATTTTCCTAACACTGTTTGAAGGGAAAAAAGGAGAGGAAAGGATGCTCCATACTAGTGATGATTCAGGAAATGCAAATCAAAAATGACATCAGACTCACCCTGCACCAATCAGAATGAACAGAATCCCTGTGGGATAGAGCAAAGAGAAAACAGAAGTTTCCTGCACTGTTGGTAACGATCACAACGAGGGACAGAAGAAAGGGTCTTTGTAAGAGCACCAATAGAGCTGCCCTATGATTGGGCAATCCCATACCTAGCTGTATCTCTAGACAAAACCAGACATAAAAAGACACATCCCACCCAGGGTTCAATGCAGCTCTGTTTAGAACAACCAACAGATGGAAGCAATGAAAATATCCATTGGAGTGTGGAATGGAGAAAGAAGTTGTGTGTCACATGTACAGTGGAATATTACTTAGGTAAAAAAATGAGGAAACGCTGCCAGTTACAGCAATATGGATGCACTCAAAGGTGTTCATACTTAGTAAGTCAGTCGGACAGAGAAAGACAATGAGCATATGGTATTATTTATAGGTGGAATTTAAACATCGATAAGAATGAAATAACTTCTGAAACAGAGTCATGGAAATCCATAACAGTTACCAAAGGGAAAAGGCTAAAGGGAGGAGTATTTAGAAGCTTAGGATTGACACAATGACACCGCTGTATATGTATCATGTATATATTCAGTAAGCACTGACTATATGGGCAGGGCACTGTACGCAACCTTCTGAAACAAACTCCTTTGGAAATAAAATATGAAAAGAAAAACCAGGTGCCTATGTACCACTGAGTCAGTCTGCTATACACCTAAAACCAACACATATTGTAAATTCTTTCCACCTCAATCAAAGAAAAAAAAAATTAAAAAACTAAGAAGGAAGGACTTCTCTGGTGGATCAGTGGTAAAGAAGCCCCTTGCCAATGCAGGAAACAAGAGTAACCCCTGAACTGAAATGATCCCACATGCCAAGGAGTAATACATCTGTGAGCCACAACTGCTGAGCCTGTGTTTTGGAGCCAGGAGCGGTAATTAATAGCCCATTAGCCCCAACAATTGATGCCCCCGGGCCATAAGCCCTCATTTCACAGTAAGAGGAGCCAGCACAGTAAGACGGGGCACCGCAACTGAAAATTGCCCCCTTTCTCCGCCAAGAGAGAAAAGCCTGAGCAGTAAGGAAGATGGAAAAGAGCCAAAAATTAAGGCGTAAATAACTAAATTTTAAAGAAGAAAACAAACTGAAATTAGAAATGTTTCGAATATTCCCCGCAGGCTATGGGAACTGGGCTGGAGTCACATCCATGGAGCCTGAGCAGCCCTGGTCCTGAGGCCGGACGGGAATGGGGACGAGGAAGCTGTGGAGGACGCGCCAGCAAAGGAGCCCCTCCTTGGACGCGCAGTGCCTAGTCCCCTAGAGATGAAACCACAATATCCAGATCAAACCAGGCCCAGCTTCAGCAGAATCAAACTTTCTGCACCCCCAGATTCTTCTATACTCAGGGGTAGAAGAGGTTTGGAAAGTCACCTGGTCTCCTCGTCTACTGGTGGCGGAGTTCCCACTTCCGGCCACAGCTTCCTCTCAGTCCCGGCACCACAAAGGCACCCACAGCCGAGCGGATTGAGGGCATCAGGATTATTCTCGGTAAGAAGCTAAAGCGAGGAGAAGTAACGAAAAACAAGCCCTTGGGTGTGTCTCCTGGCACGTTCCACTCTTACAACCCAGGACACTGGACTTTCAGGACGGTGCCTGCTGCCCCCGTAAGCAGAATGGGGCATGAAGAAATGCTGCCTCTTCGTGGCCATTTTCTGGAACTACAGCTTCAAACCTGGCCCTTAGCGGCCCTTCAGAGTCCTGAGGCCTGTGAGGCTGTCAATGAAGCTGCCCTCCAGCAATGTTCCCAAATAGGTAATGGAAAACAAATTTAAAAGAGAGCCCACTACAAGAGGTCCATTTCAAGTGGTAAATTTCCATCTCACTGTTTAAAGGGATAAAAAAAAAAAGGAAAGGCTGCTCCATATTAGGCAAGATTTTTGTGTGTGTTTGTTTTGGGTGTTAGTCACTCAGTAGTGTCCGACTCTTTATGACCCCATAGACTGTAGCCCGCCAGGCTCCTCTGTCCATGGGATTTCCCCAGGCAAGAATACTGGGGTGAGTTGCCACTCCCTTCTCCAGGGGATATTCCCGACCCAGGGATCAAACCTGGATCTCCCTCATTGCAGGCAGACCTTTTACTGTCTGAGCCACTGTGCTGAGCTCCGCTGTGCTAGAGAAAGATCATGAGCATACGATCTCACTTATACGTGGAATTTCAACATTGATAGAAATGAAATAATTTTTGAAACAAAATTTGAGTTATAGAAATCCAGTTTATAGTTACCAAGGGAAAAAGGCTAAAAGGAGGGATATTTTAGAAGCTTTGGACTGATATAGATACCCATGTATGTGTCATGTAGATAATCAGCAAGCATTTACTATACGGACAGGTCACTGTACTCAACTCTCTGTAATAACCTCTATTGGAAAAAAAATTGGAAAAAGAATACACTATATATCACTGAGTCAGGCTTCTGCACACCTAAAATCAACAATATATTATAAATACTTTCACTGTAAATCAAAGGAAAAAACTAAACGCAAATACGACAAAACACAGTAAAAGTGGGGTTTCCCCAGTGTCTCAGTGGTAAAGAATCAGTCTGACAATGCGGGAAACATGGGTCCAATCTTTGAGCCTGTGTTCCAGAAGCCGGGAGCCACAACTCTTTAACCCATGAGCCTCAATTATTGAAGCCCCCCTTCCCTTAGAGTGTGTAGCTCACAATAAGGGAAGCCAATGCAATGAGAAGCCTGGAAAGCCCAGTGCACCTAGAAAGTAGCCCCTACTCTCTGCAACCAGAGAAAAGCCCACATAGCAACGAAGACCCAGCAGAACAAAAATAAAGAGACTAGTAAATAACATTTTTAAAAGAAAATACAACTGAAACAGAAATGTTTCGAATAATCCCCTCAGGCCACTGGAAGCTGGGCTGGTGTCACATCCATGGAGTCTGAGCAGCCCTGGTCTCAAGGCTGGATGGGAATGGGGCCAAGGAAACTCCCGAGGATGTGCCAGCAAAGGAGCACCTCCTCGAACCTGTAGTGCCTGTCCCCTTGAGATGAAACCTCAATATCCACATTAACTCAGGTCCACCTTCAGCGGAACCAAGCTTATTGCACCCCCAAATTGCTCAATAGTGGAGGTGGAAGATCTTGGTCTCTTCATCTTCTGGCAGTGGGGTTCCCACCTCAAGCCAACTTCCTCACAGCTGAGCTGTGTGAGGACGTTGGGATTATACTGGGGCAAGGAGATGAAGCAAGGAGAAGAAACGAAACACAAGCCTTCGGATGTTTCTCCTGGTATGTTCCACTCTGATTTACAACCCAGGACACAGGACTTTCACAAAGATTCCTGTTGTCCTGGAAACAGAGTTGGGCAGGAGGAAATGCTGCTGTTGTGTGGCCATTTTCTAGAACTGTAAGCCTGGTCTTTGTGTTAATCCCTCAGTCCTGAATTGGGAAAAGAGTACATCAAGGCTGTATATTGTCACCCTGCTTATTTAACTTATATGCAGACTACATCATGCAAAATGCTGGGCTGGATGAAGCACAAGCTGGAATCAAGATTGCCGGGAGAAGTATCAATAACCTCAGATACACATATGACACCATCCTTAAGGCAGAAAGCAAAGAAGAACTAAAGAGTCTCTTGATGAAAGTGAAAGAGGAGAGTGAAAAAGTTGCCTTAAGACTCAACATTCAGAAAACGAAGATCATGGCATCCGGTCCCATCACTTCATGGCAAATAGATGGGGAAACAATGGAAACAGTGACAGACTTTATTTGGGGGGGGGTGGCTTCAAAATCACTGCAGATGGTGACTGTAGCCATGAAATTAAAAGACACTTACTCCTTGGAAGGAAAGCTATGACCAGCCTAGACAGCATATTAAAAAGCAGAGACATTACTTTGCCGACAAAGGCCCCTTTAGTCAAAGCTATAGTTTTTCCAGTAGTCATGTATGGATGTGAGAGTTGGACTATAAAGAAAGGTGAGCACAGAAGAACTGATGCTTTTGAACTGTGGTGTTAGAGAAGACTCTTGAGAGTCCCTTGGACAGCAAGGAGATCCAACCAGTGAGTCCTAAAGGAAATCAGTCCTGAATATTCATTTGAAGAACTAATGCTGAAGCTGAAACTCTGATACTTTGGCCAACTGTTGTGAAGAACTAACTCATTGGAAAAGATCCTGATGCTGGGAAAGATTGAGGGAAGGGAACTACAGAGGATGAGATGGTTGGATGGCATCACCGACTCAAGGGACATGAGTTTGAGCAAGCTCCGGGAGGTGGTAATGGACAGGGAAGCCTGGCGTGCTGCCGTCCATGGACTCTCAAAGAGTAGGACGTGACTCAGCAACTGAACTGAACTGATCTCAGTCCTGTCCGACTCTTTGTTGACCCCATGGACTTTAGCCCACCAGGCTCCTCTGTCCATAGAATTCTTCAGGCAAGAGTACTGGAATGGGTTGAATTCCCTTCTACAAGGGATCTTCCCAACCCAGGGATTGAATCCTGGTCTCCCACATTGGAGGCATATTCTTTACCATCTGAGCCACCAGGGAAGCCTCTAGCAATTTCAAACCTGGTCATTACCAGCCCTTTAGAGTCAAGAACCTTCAAGGCTATCAGTGAAGTTGCCCTCAAGCAATGTCCTGAAATGGTTAAAGGAAAACAAATTTAAACCTGGGTTGACTATTAGAGATCCATTTCAAGTGGTAAATTTTGGTCACACTGTTCACAGGGAAAAAAGGAGAGGAGTGGATGTTCCTTATTAGTAATGAATAGTGAAAGCAAATGAAAAGCACCACCAGACTCACCTTGCGTAAATCAGGAGGGACATCCTCAAAAAGTCTACAAACTATCCCTAAAACAGAAGTTTCCTGCACTGTCAGCAGAAGCATAAACTGGTAATAACTATAAAAAGATTAGAAGAAAAGGCCCCTGTAAAACAGAGCTACCCTATGATCAGGCAATCCCACACTTGGCTGTATCTCTGTTGAAAACCGGACATTGAAAAGACACATCCAGCCCCATGTTTAATGCAGCATTGTTTGGATCCCCCAGCATATGGGAAGCAACAAAAATATCCATCCAATGTGGAGTGGAGAAAGTAGTAGTGTTCCACACGTACAGTGAAGTATCACTAGGTAAAAAAAAGGAGGAAATACTGTTTGTTTTGCAACATGGATGCACCTATAGCTGATTCTACTTAGTAATTCAGTCAGACAAACACAAACAATGAGAATGTTATGTCATTCATAAGTCGAATTTAAACATCAACAGTAATGAAATAACTTCTGAAATTGACTCACAGTCACAGAAATCAAGCTTATAGCCACCAAAGGGAAAAGGTCAAATGGATAAAAAGTTTGTATTGACACGTAGACACCAATGTGTGTGTCTCACGTAGATATTCAGCCTGCACCTACTGTACGGACAGGGAACTGCACTCAACTCTCTATAATAACCTCTAATGTAAGAAAATTCGTAAAAGAATAGACAGGTACATATGTATCACTGAATTGGGTTGCTCTACACCTAAAAGCAACACAATATTGCAAATCCTTTCCTCCTCAATGGAAGAAAAAAAATGGGAAAAAAAAATCTGAAAAAGAGGGTCTTGCATGGTAGCTCTGTGGTAAAGAATCCCCGAGCCAAAGCAGGAGACATTGGTCCAATCTCTGATGCAGAATGAATGATCCCACATACCCAGGAGTAACTAAGACCCCGGGGAACACTACTGAGCCTGTGCTCTAGAGCCTGGAGCCACAACTGCCTAACCAGTCAACCACCACAACCGAGGCCCCTGGACCCTAGAGCCCATTCTCCACAAGAAGAAAAGCCGCCGCAATGAGAAGACTGGACACTGAATATGTCAGTTAAAAAATATGACATCACCCATTCTCCACAACTAGAGAAAAGCCCACCCAGCAACAAAAGTCCAGCAGAGTAAAAATTAGAGACATTAGTAAGTAAAATTTTGAAAAGACAATAAAACTGAAATAAAATGTTTGGAATATTTCCCTCAAGCCTCTGGGCTGGTACCACATCTGTGGAGCCTGAGCAGCCCTGGTCCCAAGGCTGGACAGGGACAGGGCCAGGAAGCTGGCAAGGACATGTCAGCAAATGAGCCCCACTCTGGTCCGGCAGTGCGTGGTCCCCAGAAGTAAAAGCACAATGTCTAGATCAGTGGCAGGTACAGTTTCAGCTAAACCAGGCTTACTGTGCCCTGGAATGGCTCAAACCCCGGAGTGAGAGAGGTTTGGAAAGTCACCTGACGTCCATGGGGTTCCTACCTCCAGCCAGCTTTCTCCCAGTCCTGTAAAAACCACAGCACCCACACTAAGCCATTTGAGGGAGTCAGAATTATTCCGGGGCAAGAAGACAAAGCGAGAAGTAATGGAACACAAGCCGTTAGGTGTAACCCCTGGCACATTCCACTCTAATTTACAACCCAGGACACAGGCCCTTCAGGAAGACTCCAGTTGCCACTGTAACCAGAGTGGGGCATTGGGAAATGCTGCTGCCTTGTGGCCATTTTCCAGAACTACAACCTCAAACCGGCCCTTAGGGGCCCCTCAGTCAAGAAAGAGGCCTGCTAGGCTGTCACTAAAGCTGTCCTCAAGCAATGTCCAGAGTAGATAATGGAGAACTAATTTAAAACAGAGCCAAATGCAATAGGTCCATTCCAAATGGTAAATTTTCATCACAGTTTGATGGGAAGAAAAGGAGAGGAGAGGATGCTCTTTATTAGTAATGATTGGTGAAAAGAAAATCAAACCACCACAGACTCAGCTCACACCAGTCAGAAGAGACTTCCTCAAAAAGTCTACAAACACTCCCTGAAGGAGAGAGCAGAGAGAAAACAGAAGTCTCCTGCTGTTGGTGGAGGTGTAAATTGGTAATGATCCGTATAAAGACCAGAAGAAAGGATCCCTGTAAAACTAGAAACAGAGCTACGCTGTGATCAGGCAATCCAACACCTAGGTGCATATCTGGAGAAACCATATGTCAACAGACACATCCAGCCCCGTGTTCAGTGCGGCACCGTTTAGAAAGCCCCACATATGGAAGCAACGAAAATATCCATCCAATGTGGAATGAAGAAACTAGTTGTGTTCCACACGTACAGTGGAATATAACTCAGTGGAAAAAATGAAACACTGCCAGTCGCTGCACCATGCAGGCACCTAAAGATGGTCATAACTAGTAAGTCAGTCGGACAGAGAGAGACAATGAGCATGTCACTTACAGGTGGAATATACACATCCATAGAATGAGTTAACTTCTGAAACAGACTCGGTCACAGAGGTCAAAGCTTAAAGTTACCAAAGGAAAAAGTTCAAAAGGAGGGGTATTATAGAAGCTTCTGACCGGAACACACACCCTAATGCATATGTATCACTTAGACAATAAACACACACCTACTGTATGCTGAGGGCACTGTACTCAACTGTCTGTAATAACCTCTACTGGAAAAAAAATTGAAAAATAATAAACAGGTGCATATATATCACTGAGTCAGGCTGCTCTCCACCTAAAAGCAACACGATATTATAAATCCTTTCTCCTCAATTGAAGAAAAAAATGAATTCATATAAAAATAGAAAAAGAAAACTGAAAAATGGGGGGCTTCCCTGATGGTTTAGTGGTAAAGAATCCCCAAGCCAATGCAGGAGACACCTGTCCCATCCCTGAACCAAAACGATGCTACCTGCCCAGGAGCAACCAAGCCCATGCATCTACTGAGCCCATGCTCTGGAGCCTGAAACCACAACTACTTGGCCAACCTGTTGTGACCCTGAAGCCCCTGCAGCCTAGAACCCCTGCTCCACAGTAAGAGAAGCCAGGGCAATGAGGAGCCTCCACTAAAATAGCCCCTGCTCTCTGCATTGGGAGAATAACCTGCACAGTAAGGAAGATGCCGCAGAACCAAAAAATAAATCAACAAATACATAAAAAGAGAAAACTGAAAAAAGAAATGTTTCCAATATGCAGCTCAGGCCTCTGGGAGCTGGGCTGTTGCCACATGCGTGGAGACTGAGCAGCCCTGGTCCTAAGCCTGGACGGGTGTGGGGCCAAGGAACCTGTGGAGAATGTGCCAGCAGATGCGCCCCTCCTGGACCTGTACTGCCTGCTCCCCTCGAAATGAAACCACAATATCCAGATCGACACAGGCCCCGCTTCAGTGAAACCAAATTTCCTACACCCCAAAACTGCTCAACCCCCGGGGTGGAAGAGGTTTGAAAAGTCACCTCGTCTCCTTGTCTCCTAAGGGTGGGGGTCCTACCGCCAGCCAGCTTCCTCCCAGTCCTGGCACTACAAACAACAGTACCCACAGCGAGCCTTGTGAGGGCGGGGGGTAATTCTGCGGCAAGAAGACAGAGCACGAAGTAATGAAACACAAGAACTTCGGTGTGTCTTCTGGCACTTTCCACTCTAATTTACAACTTAAGCCACAGGACTTTCAGGAAGGCTCCTGGTGCCCCTGTAATCCCCTATGGGGTATGAGGAAATGCTGCCGCCTCGTGGCCGTTTTCTGGAACTACAACTTCAAACCTGGCCCGTAGAGGCCCTTGAGTCAAGAGGCCTGCGAGGCTGTCAATGAAGTCGCCCTCAAGCAATGTCCCCAAACAGGTAATGGAAAAGAAATTTAAAACAGAGCAGACTCCTAGAGGTCCATCTCAAATGGTAAATTTTGGTCACTCTGTTTAGAGGAAAAAAGGAGAGGAGTGGATGCTCCATATTAAGGTTGGGGAAAAGCAAATGAAAATCAACACTATACTCACTGTAGACCAGTTTGAATGGACATACTTAAAGAATTCCCAAAAAATCCCTGCAGAAGAGACTTCAAAGAAAACATAACTTTCCTGCACTGTCGGAAAAAAGTGAAAGTGAAGTGAAAGTCGCTCAGTCACGTCTGACTCTTTGCAACCCCGTGGACTATACAATCCATGGACTTCTCCAGGCCAGAATACTGGAGTGGGTAGCCATTCCCTTTTCCAAGGGATCTTCCCAACCCAGGGATCAAACCCAGGTCTCCCTCATTGCAAGTAGATTCTTTACCAGCTGAGCCACCAAGAAGCCCTGCACTGTCAGCGAAGTGTAAAATGGTAAGGATCAAGATAAAGACGAGAAGAAAGGGTCCCAAATAGAGAGCTACCCCATGATCAGGCAATCCCACACCTGACTGTGTCTCTCTTGAAAATCAGACATTGAAAAAACACATCCAGCCTGTTGTTCAATGAAGGACTGTTTAGAATACACAACATATGGAAGCAATGAAAATATCCATTCAGTGTGGAATGGAGACAGAAGTAGTGTTCTACACACACAATGGAATATTACTCAGGTAAAAAATAAAATGAGGAAATACTGCCAGCTGACGCAACATGGATGCAGCTAACGATGATCATCCTTAGTCAGTCAGTCAGACAGAGAAAGGCAACGAGCATATGATACCCCTTGCAAGCGGAACTTCAACACTGATAGGAATGAATTAACTTCTGAAACAGATTCCCAGTCACAGAAATCAAGATGATAAGTACCAAAGGAAAAAGGTCAAAAGTTGGGATATTTTGGAACCTTCAAATTGACAAGTAGACACTGATGTAAATGTCTCACAGAGATATTCAGCAAACACCTACTATATGGACAGGGTACTGTACTCAACTGTCTAATAAAATCTATCAGAAAAAATCTGAAAAGAATAGACAAGTGCACAGTTACCAATGAATCAGGCTCCTCTGCACCAAAACCCAAAACAATATTGTAAATCTTTTCCTCATCAGTGGAAGTAAAAAGATAAACTGAATTCAAATAAGACAAAATACTGCAAATGAGGGGCTTCCCCAGTGTCTCAGTGGTAAGAATCAGTCTGACAATGCGGGAAACATGGGTTTGCATCCCTCAGCTGGGATGACCCAACATGCAGAGGAACAATTAAGCTGTTGGGTCACAACTAATGAGCCTGTGCTCTAGAACCCTCCAGCCGAAACTCCTTAACCCATGAGACTCAATTACTGAAGCACCTCCCCCGATCCTAGAGTACACAGTCTACATAAGAGAAGCCACCACAAAGAGAAGCCTGAACACCGCAGCCAGAAAGTAGCCCTTGGTCTCTGCAACTAGAGAAAAGTCCAGGCAGCAGTGAAGAACCAGCAAAGCCAAAAATAAAGACATTAGTAAAAAAATTTTCAGAAGAAAATAAAACTCAAATAGAAATGTTCTGGATATTTCCTCAGGCCACTGGGAACTGGGCTGGTGTCACATCCATGGAGCCTGAGCAGCCCTGGTCTCAAGGCTGGACGGGAATGGGGCCAAGGAAGCTGGCGAGGATGTGCCAGCAAAGGAGCACCTCCTTGAACCAGCAGCTCCTGTCCCCTGGAGATGAAGGATCAACTCAGGTCCACCTGCAGCGAAACCAAGCTTACTGCACCCCAAAACTTATTGAGGTGGAAGAGGTTTTAGAATTCACCTGGTCTCCTTGTCTGCTGGTGATGGGATTCCCACCTCCAGATAGCTTCCTCCTAGTCCTTGTACGACAAACAACAGCACCCACAGCCAAGCTGTTTGAGGGCTCCAGGATTATTCTGGGGCAAGAATATGAAGCGAGAAAAAGTACATAGCACAAGCCGTTGAGGGTGTCTCCTAGCACGTTCCACTCTAATTTACAAGCCAGGACACAGGACTTTCAGGAAGGCTCCTGTTGCCCCTGGAAGCAGAGTGGGGCATGAAGAAATGCTGCTCCCTTGTGGCCATTTTTAGGAACTACAACTTCCAAACCTGGTCCTTAGGCACCCTTTAGGCCTGAAAAGGCTGTTGATCAAGCAATGTCCCGAAATAGATAATGGAAAACAAATTTAAAATAGAGTCGTGGATTAGAAGTCCATTTCACCTGGTAAATTTTCGTTGCACTGTTAAAGTAAGAAAAGGAGAGGAGCCGATGCTCCTTATTAGTGATGACTGGGGAAAAGTGAATGAAAAGCATCACCAGACTCACCTTGCACCAGTCAGAAGGGACTTCCTCAAAAAGTCTACAAACAATCCTTGAGGGAGAGAATGGAGAGAAAACAGAAGTCTCCTGCACTGTTGGTGGAGGGGTAAATTGGTAATGATCTCTGTGAAGCCAGAAAAAAGGATCCATGGAAAAGTATAAATAAAGCTACCATACGATTGGGCAATCCCACACCTGGCTGTACCTCTGTTGAAAACCAGACATGAAAAGACACGTCCCACTCAGGGTTTAATGCAGCACTGCTTAGGACCCCCCAGCATATGGAAGCAATGAAAATATGCATCTGTTGTGGAATGAAGAAATAAGTTGTGTTGCAGGTGAATAATGGACAAATGTGTGCATGCTCAATCACTTCAGTTGTGTCCAACTCTTTGAGATCCCATGGACTGTACCCTGCCAGGTTCTTGTCCATGGGATTCTCCGGGAAAGAACACTGGAGTGGTAGCCATTCCCTTCTCCAGGAAATATTCCCTTCCCAGGGCATGGAACCTGAGTCTCTTTATTTGCAAGCAGATTATTTATTGTTGAGCCACCAGGAAAGCCCCACTGTGCAATAATACTCAGCTAAAAAAGTGAGTAAATACTGCCAGTTGTTGAAGCATGCGTACACCTAAACACGATCACTTTAGTAAGTCAGTCAGAGAAAGACAACAAGCATATGATATCACTCATTGGTGGAATTTAAGCATCAATAGGAATGAAATAACTTCTGAAATAGACTCAGAGTCACAGAAATCTAGCTTATACTTAACAAAGGAAAAAGGTCAAAAGGAGGTATATTTTGGAAGTTTCGGATTGACACGTAGACACCAATATATATGTATCCCATAGATCATCAGCAAGCACCTAATGTATGGGCAGGGCACTGTACTCAACTATCTGTAAAAATCCTCTATTTGAAATAAATTTGAAAAAGAATAACCAGATGCAAATGATTCACAGAGTCAGGCTGCTGTACACCTTATAAAATATTGTATTGTCAAACCAACACAATATTGTCAATCCTTTCCACCTCAATCCAAGAAAAAAAAATTAAATAAAAGCAAACAAACAAACAAAAAAACTGAAAAAGAGGGACTTTCTTGGTGAGTCAGCAGTAGAGAATGCCCCTACCAATGGCTCGCCCCTGTAACCAAAATGTTCCCACATGCCTAGGAGTAAGCAAGCCTTAAGCCACAACAACTGCGCTGTTGCTTGAGAGCCAGGAGCCACACCTATGGAGCACACTGGCCCCAACAACAGCTGAAGTCCCTGGATCCTAGAGCCCATACTTCACAATAAGAGAAGCCACCCCCATGAGAAAACCAGGTACTGCAGCTAAAAAGTAGCTCACCCTCTCTACAAAAGGGGAAAAGCCAGAGCAGCAATGATGACCGAGCACAGCCAAAAAGAAAGACATGAATAAATAGAATTAGGGAAAAGCAGATGAAAAGCACCACCGGACTCACTTCCCCCCAGTTAGAAGGGACATCCTCAAAATGTCTACAAAGAATCCCTGAGGGAGAGAACGGAGGGAAAACAGAAGTTTCCTGCACTGTCCGTGGAAGTGTAAATTGGTAATGATCATGATAAAGACCAGAACAACAACAACAAAAAGACCCCTGTAAGAGTACAAACAGAGCTACCCTAGAACCAGGCAGGTGGCTCAGATGCTAAAGAATCTGCCTGCAATGCAGAGACCCGGGTTCAATCCCCAGGCAGGGAAGATCCCCTGGAGAAGTGAATGGCAACCCACTCCAGTACTCCTGCCTGGAAGATCTCATGGATGGTAGCCTGGTAGGCTGCAGCCCATGGGGTTGTGAAGAGTCAGACATGACTGAGCAACTTCACTTTCACTTTTCACTTTCATGCACTGGAGAAGGAAATGGCAACCCACCCCAGTATTCCTGCCTGGAAAATTCCATGGACAGCACCATTTAGAACCTTCAACATATGGAAACAAGGAAAATACCCATCCAAAGTGGAATGAAGAAAGAAGTTGTTGCACATGTATAATTGAATATTGTGTGTGTGTGGTTAATCACTCAGTCATGTCCAACTCTTTGGGAGCCCATGACGGTACCCTGCCAGGCTTCTATGTCCATGGGATTCTCCAGGAAAGAATACTGGAGTGGGTAGCCATTTCCTTTCCAGGGAATCTTCCCTACCCAGGGATGGAAGCTGAGTCTCTTGCATTTCAAGCAGATTATTTATCATTTGAGCCACCAGGGAAGCCCCACAATGGAATATTACTCAGCTAAAAAGGTGAGTAAATACTGCCAGTTGCTGAAGCATGCATACACCTAAACATGATCACATTTACTAAGTCAGTCAGTCAGAGAAAGACAATGTGCATAGTATATCACCCATTGGTGGCAGCAGGAATGAAATAACTTCTGAAATAGATTCAGAGTCATGGACCCAGCTTGTGCTTAACAAAGGAAAAAGGTCAAAAGGAGGTATACTTTAGAAGCTTTGGACTGACATGTAGACACCGATGTATATGTATCACACAGATCATCAGCAAGCACCTAATGTATGGGCAGGGTACTCAACTGTACTCAGCTGTGTAATAACCTCTGAAATAAATTCTAGAAAGAATAACCAGGTGCATACGTATCACTGAATCAGGCTGCTGTACACCTTATAGAATATTGTATTGTCAAGCCAGCACAATACTGTCAATCCTTTCTTCCTCAATTCAAGGAAAAAAAAAGTGAAATAAGAACAGAAAAAAAAAGAAATCCCTGAAAACGTGGGCTTTCATAGCTCAGTGTTAAAGAATGCCCCTGCCAATGCAGGAGACACAGGTCCTCCCAAAACAAAATGTTCCCACATGCCCTGAAGTAAGTACGTCTATAAGCCACAACAATTTTGTAATTGCTAGAGAGGGTGGAGCTGCAATGTAGAGCTCACCATCCCCCAAAACTGAAACCCTGGACCCTTGAGCCCATACTTCACAATAAGAGAAGCCACAGCAATGAAAAGATGGGGCACCCCAGCTAAAGACTACACCTGCTCTGCCCAAAGGGAGAAAGGCCAGAGCGGCAACAAAGACCCAACAAAGCAAAAAATAAAGACATAAAAATTTTTTAAATGAAGAAAATGAAATAGAAATGTTTCAGATATTCCCCTCAGGCCTCTGGGAGCTGGACTGGTGTCACACTGATGGAACCTGAGCAGCCCTGGTCCCAAAGCTGGACTCTAATGGGGCCAAGGAAGCTGGCAGGGATGCACCCATCTAAATGAGCCCCACTTTGGAACTGTATTCCCTGTTCCATTCAAATTAAACTACAACAATATCCAGATCAACACAGGCCCAGCTTCAACCAAACAAAGCTTCCCGCACCTCCAAATTGTTTGACCTCCAAGATTAACGGGAGAAATACCAATAATCTCATATAGCAGATGACACCACCCTTATGGCAGAAAGTGAAGAAGAACTAAAGAGCTTCTTGATGAAAGTGAAAGAGGAGAGTGAAAAAGTTGGCTTAAAGCTCAACATACAGGAAACTAAGATCATGATATCCGGTCCCATCACTTGATGGCAAATAGATGGGGAAACAGTGGCTGACTTTATTTTTTTGAGCTCCAAAATCACTGCAGATGGTGATTGCAGCCATGAAATTAAAAGAGGCTTACTCCTTGGAAGGTAAGTTATGACCAACCTAGATAGCATATTCAAAAGCAGAGATACTACTTTGTCAACAAAGGTCCATTTCATCAAGGCTATGGTTTTTCCAGTAGTCATGTATCATTGTGAGAGTTGGACTATAAAGAAAGCTGAGTGCCGAAGAATTGATGCTTTTGAACTGTAGTGTTGGAGAAGACTCTTGAGAGTCCCTTGGACTGCAAGAAGATTCAGCCAGTCCATCCTAAAGGAGATCAGTCCTGGGTGTTCACTGGAAGGACTGATGCTGAAGCTGAAACTCCAATACTTTGGCCACATGATGTGAAGAGCTGACTCATTTGAAAAGACCCTGATGCTGGGAAAGACTGAAGGCAGGAGGAGAAGGGGACGACAGAGGATGAGATGGTCAGATGGCATCATTGACTCAATGGACATGAGTTTGGGTGAACTCCAGGAATTGGTGATGGACACGGAGGCCTGGTGTTCTGCGGTTCATGGGGTCACAAAGAGTTGGACACAACTGAGCAAGTGAACTGAACTGAACCAGGGTCGGAAAGGTTGGAAAAGTCACTTGGTCTCCTCATCTCCTGGCCATGGGGTTCCTACCTCCACCCAGCTTTCTTGCAGAGCCTGCACTACAAACAGCAGCACCCACAGCCAAACTGTCTAAGGGCGCCAGAATTATGGAATTATTCTGGGGCAAGAAGACGAAGTGAGAAGTAATGAAACACCGGCCCTTGCATGTGTCTTCAGGTACATTCCACTCTAATTTACAACCCAGGACACACGAGTTTCAGGAAGGCTCCTGTTGTCCCTGTAACCAGAGTGGGGCATGAAGAAATGCTGCTGCCTCGTGGCCATTTCCCAGAACTACAATTTCAAACCTGGTCCTGAGGGGCCCTTCAGAGTCAAGAGGCCTGTGAGACAGTCAATGACAGCTGCCCTCAGGCAATGTTCTGAAATAGGTTGTTTATTCAGGTCACTGTGATATTACTAGATGGGATCCCCTCACCAGGCCAATTAATAATGCCTGCTCTGACTCTGGCCATAAATTTGAGCTTTTGTCTATTGGAGAAGGCAATGGCAACCCACTCCAGTACTCTTGCCTGAAGAATCCCATGGACGGAGGAGCCTGGTAGGCTATAGTCCATGGGGTCGCTAAGAGTCGGACACGACTAAGCGACTTCACTTTCACTTTTCACTTTCATGCACTGGAGAAGGAAATGGCAACCCACTCCAGTGTTATTGCCTGGAGAATCCCAGGGACGGGGGAGCCTGGTGGGCTGCCATCTATGGAGTCGCACAGAGTTGGATGCGACTGACGCGACTTAGTACATTGTTGTTGTTTGGTCTCTAAGTCAGGTCCGATTCTTTGCAACCTGATGGACTGCAGCCCATGAGGCTTCCCTGTCCTTCAGTGCTCAAAGTCATGTCCATTGAGTCAGTGATGCCATCCAAACATCTCACCCTCTGTTGCTCCCTTGTTCTCCTGCCCTCAATCTTTTCCAATATCAGGGATTTTTCAAATGAGTTGGCTCTTCAAATCAGGTGACCAAATTATTGTACCTTCAGTTTCAGCATCAGTCCTCCCAGTGAGTATTCAGGCTTGATATCCTTTAGGATTGACTGGTTCAATCTCCTTGCTGTCCAAAGCACTGTCAAGAATCTTCTCCAACACCACAGTTTGAAAGCATCAGTTCTTCGGCACTCAGCTTTCTTTATAGTCCAACTCTCACATGTGCACATGACTACTGGAAAAACCATAGCTTTGACTTTAGGGACCTTTGTTGTCAAAGTGATATCTCTGCTTTTTAAAATGACGTCTAGGTCTGTCATAGCTTTTCTTCCAAGGAGCAAGCATCTTTTAATTTCATGGTGGCAGTCACTGACTGCCATGGTTTTGGAGCACAAGAAACTAAAATCTGTAGCTGTCTCCACTTTTTCCCTTGCATTGCCATGAAGTGATGGGACTAGATGCCATGACCTTAGTTTTTAAATATTGAGACTAAGCCAGACTTTTCATTTTCCTCTTTCACCCTCATCAAGAGTCTATTTAGTTCCTCTTCACTTTCTACCATTAGGTATCATCTGTATATGTGAGGTTATTGATATTTCTCCCAGTTATCTTGATTCCAGCTTGTGATTCATCCAGCCTGGCATTTTTCTTGATGTACTCTTTAGAGAAGTTAAATAAGCATGGAGACGATATACAGTCTTGTCTTACTCCTTTCCCAATTTGGAACCAGTCCATTGTTCTATGCCCAGTTCTAACTGTTACTTCTTGAACTGCATACAGGGTAGTCTGGTATTCCCATCTCTTTAAGTACTTTCCACAGTTTGTTGTGATCCACACAATCAAAGGCTTTAGTGTAGTCAATGAAGCAGAAATAGATGGTTTTTCTGGAATTCCCTTGCTTTCCCTGTGATCCAACAGATGCTGGCAATTTGATCTCCGGTTCCTCTGTCTTTTCTAAATCCAGCTTATACATCTGGAAGTTCTTGGTTCATGTGCTGTTCATTATCCAATGTGCTACTGAGGAAGAGTGGAGAAATAGCTCCAGAAAGAATGAAGAGGCTGAGCCAAAGTGGAAGGGACACTCTTGTGGATGTGTCTGGTGGTGAAAGTAAAGTCTGATTTTGTAGAGAATAATATTGCATAAGAACCTGGAATGTTAGGTCCATGAATCAAGGTAAAAAAGATGTGGTCAAGAAGGAGATGGCAAGAGTGAACATGGACATTTTAGGAATCGGTGAATTAACATGGACAGGAATAAAAGAAAATGAAGTGAAAGTGTTAGTCACTCAGTCATGTCTGACTTTTTGTGACCCAATGGACTATAACCCACCAGGCTCTTCTGCCCATGAGATTCTCCAGGCAGGAATACTGGAGTAAGTAGCCATTCCCTTCTCCAGAGGATCTTCCCAACCCAGGAATCAAACCCAGGTCTCTAGCATCACAGGCATATTCTTTACTGTCTGAACCACCAGGGAAGTCCCTTCCCTGGACGGGAATGGGTGAATTTAATTCAGATGACATTATGTGTACTACTGTGGGCAAGAATCCATTAGAAGAATTTGAGTGGCCCTCATAGTCAACAGAAGAGTCCAGAATAGATAATGGAAAACAAATTTAAAGCACAGTTGACCACAAAAGGGTCATTTCACATGGTAAAATTTTGTGGCACTGTTTTAAGTGAAAAAGAAGAAGAACGATGGTCCTTATTAGTGAGGCTTAGGGAAAAGCAAGTCAAAAGTCCCATGAGACTGACCTTGAACCAGTTTGTAGGGACATCCTCAAAAGTCTAAAAACACTCCCTGCAGGAGAGACTGGAGAGAAAACAGAAGTCTTCTGCACTGTCAGTGGACGTGTAAATTGATAATGACCACAGTGAAGATCAAGAAAAAGGGTCCTTGTGAAACTACACACAGAGCTACTCTATGATTGAGGAACCACACACCTGGCTGTATATTTGGAGAAAAGCGTACATCAAAAAGACACATCCAGCCCATGTTCAATGCAGCACTGTTTAGGTCATGCAATATATGGAAGCCACTAAAGTATCCATCCAATGTGGAATGGGAATTGTGTTCCACATGTACAGTGGAATAGTACTCAACTAAGAAAATGAGGAAATGCTGCCAGTTGCTTCAACATGGATGCACCAAAACATGATTGTAACTAGTAATTCAGTTGGACAGAGGAAGACAATGAGCATATGATATCACTTATGGGTGATATCAATAGGATATTAAACATCAACAGGAATGAAATAACTTCTGAAACAGACTCACAGTCAGTCACAGAAGTCACACTAAAGTTACCAAGGGAAAAAGTCCAAAAGGAGGGATATTTTAGAAGCTTCCAACTGACTTGTACACACCAATGTATATGTATCACTTAGATAATAAACATGCACCTACTGGATGGACAGGGCACTGTACTCACTGTCTGTAATAACTTCAATTGGAAAAAAATTCAAAAAGAATAGACAGGTGCATATATATCACTGAGTCAGGCTGTTCTACACCTAAAAGCAACACTATATTGTAAATCCTTTTTCCTCAATTAAAGGGAAAAAAATGAATTTAAAAATAGAAGAAAAAAAATTGAAAAAAAAAAGGGCTTCCCTGGTGGCTCAGAGGTCAAGAATCCTCAAGCCAATGCAGGAGACTCTTTTCCCATCCCCGATCCGAAATAAGTCTACCTGCCCAAGAGCAACCAAGCCCAGGCACCACAGCTACAGAGCTTGTGCTCTAGAGTCTGCAACACAACTGCTCAGCCAACCTGCTGAGAAACTGAGCCCTGCACCCTGGAGCCTGTGCTCCACAGTAAGAAAAGCCCCTGCAAGGAGAAGCCTGGGCACCGCCACTAAAAATAGCCCCTGCTCTCTGCAGTGAGAGAATAACCTGCAGAGCAAGGAAGATGCAGCAGAATCAAAAATAAATCAACAAATAAAATTAAAAGAAGAAAATCAAACTGAAAAAGCAATGTTGCAATATTCAGCTAAGGCCTCTGGGAGCTGGGCGGGTGTCACATCCATGGAGCCTGAGCAGCCTTGATCCCAAGGCTGGATGGAATGGGGCCAAGGAAGCTGGCAAGGATGTGCGAGCGAAGAAGCCCCTCCTTGGACCTGTACTGCCTGCTCCCCTCGAGATGAAACCACAATATCCAAAATGACGCAGGCCCAGCTTCACCTAAACCAAGGTTGCTGCTGCTGCTGCTGTCACCTCAGTCGTGTCCGACTCTGTGCGACCCCATAGACAGCAGCCCACCAGGCTCCCGTCCCTGGGATTCTCCAGGCAAGAATACTGGAGTGGGTTGCCGTTTCCTTCTCCAGTGCCTGAAAGTGAAAAGTGAAAGTGAAGTGCGCTCCAAAATTGCTCGACTTTCTGGCCTTGAGGCGCTTTGAAAAGTTACCTGGTTTCCACGTCTCCTAGCGGTGGGGTTCCCACCTTCCAGCCAGCTTCCTCCCAGTCCTGGCAGTACAAAGGACCGCATCCACATCTGAGCGGTTTTGAGAGGAGTGGGATTATTCTGGGCAGCAGAGGAAGGAAGATGAAGGATTGAAATACCAGCCCTTGGGTGTATCATCTAATTTACAAGCCAGATGTGTGTGTGTGTGCGCGTGCGTGCGTGCGTGTGTGCGTGCGTGTGCGTGTGTGTAGAAATGCTGCCGCCTTTTGATCGTTTTCTGGAACAACAACTTAAAAACTGGCCCTATCCCCTCTAGTACTCTTGCCTGGAGACTCCCCTTGGACAGAGCCCGACAGGCTACGGTCCATGGGGTCGCATATAGTCAGACAGGACTGAGAGACTTTCACACTTCCACTTTCAGGGGCCTGTAGGAGTCAATGAGGATTAAGAGACTGTCAATGACAGCTGACCTCAATCAATGTCCTGAAACAGGTAGTGGAAATCAAATTTAATTCTGGGCAAGAGTCAAGATGTCCATTTCTAGTGGTAAATTTTCCTTGCACTGTTTAAAGGGAAAAAGGGAGAGGAAAGGATGCTCCATGTTAATATCCATTAGGGAAATGCAAATCAAAAGCACCCCCAGTCTCACTTTGCCTCAGACAGAAGGGACATCCCCAAAATATCTACAAACAATCCCTGCAAGAATTGCAGAAATATTGGCAGAATATGTAAATTGGCGGAAATACGAATTGGTAATGATGGCGATAAAAAACAGAAGAAAGGGACCTTTAAATCTACAAACAGATCTACCCTATGATTGGGCAATCTTACACTCTGCTGTGTCTATGGGCAAATCCTACATAGAAAGGACATATCCACCCATACGTTCATTGCAGCACTGTTTACAATCCCCAAGACATGAAAGCAACAAAATGTCCATCCTCTGTATTTTGGAGAAAGATGTTGTGTTCCATATGTACTTTGAAATACTACTCAGCTAAAAGAAAATAGGAATAATGCCAGTTTCTGTGACATTCAGGGTCGAAATGAGGATCAAAGTAGATGCAGTCATCGAGAACAAAAATGTAAACAGCATATGTTATCGCCTATTGCTGGAATCCAAAAATTGATACCAATGAACTGATAAAAAGGCAGAAAAACACTCTAAGAAGTAGAATTAAACTAATGGCTAACAAAGGGGGAAGGTAGAATGAGGGATAAATAGAAGCTTGGGATTAATACACACATACATACATATATGTATATGTATAAACATATAAAACATAATTGATATATATCAATTGGGATTTATATATATATATATATATTTGCATGTGTATATATATATAAAACATAATTAGCAATCTCGGTCTAGAGAAGGTACTCTACTCAACACTGTCAGTTCAGTTCAGCGCTCAGTCGTGTCCGACTCTGTGACCCCATGGACTGCAGCACGCCAGGCTTCCCTGTCCACCACCAACTCCCGGAGCTTGCTCAAATTCATGTCCTTTGATTCGGTGATGCCATCCAACCATCCCATCCTCTGTCCCCCCCTTATCCTCCTGCCTTCAATCTTTCCCAGCATCAGGGTCTTTTCTAATGAGTCAGTTCTTCATATCAGGTGGCCAAAGAATTGGACTTTCAGCTTCAACATCAGTCCTTCCAATGAACATTCAGGACTGATTTCCTTTAGGATAGACTGATTGGATCTCCTTGCAGTCCAAGGGACTCTCTAGAGTCTTCTCCAATACCACAGTTCAAAGCATCAATTCTTTGGTGCTCAATTTTCTTTATAGTCCAACTCTCACATTCATACACAACTACTGGAAAAACCATAGCTTTGACTAGATGGACCTTTGTTGGCAAAGTAATGTCTCTGCTTTTTAATATGCTGTCTAGGTTGGCCACAGCTTTTCTTCCAAGGAGCAAGCATCTTTTAACTTTATGGCACAGTCACAATCTGCAGTGATTTTGGAGCCCTCCAAAATAAAGTCTGTCACTGTTTCCATTGTTTCCCCATCTATTTGCCATGAAGTGATGGGACCAGATGCCATGATCTTAGTTTTCTGAATGTTGAGTTTGAAGCCAGCCTTTTCACTCTTTTCTGTCAATTTCATCAAGAAGCTCTTTAGTTCTTCTTCACTTTCTGCCATAAGGGTGGTGTCATCTGCATCTGAGGTTATTGATTTCTCCAAGCAGTCTTGATTCCAGCTTGTGCTTCATCCAGCCCAGCATTTCTCATGATGTACTCTGCATATAAGCTAAATAAGCAGGGTGGCAATATACAGCCTTGATGTACTCCTTTTCCTATTTGAAATCAGTCTGTTGTTCCATGTCCAGTTCTGTTTCTTCTTGACCTGCATACAGATTTCTCAGGATGCAGGTCAGGTGGTCTGGTATTCCATCTGTTTCAGAATATCTTCTGCTTCTGTTAGGTCCACACCGTTTGTGTTCTTTACTGTGCCCATCTTTGCATGAAATGTTTTATTGGTATCTCTAATTTTCTTGAAGAGATCTCTAGTATTTCCCATTTATTGTTTTCCTCTATTTCTTTGTATTGATCACTGAGGAAGGTTTTCTTATCCCTCTGTGCTATTATTTGGAACTCTGCATTCAAATGGGTATATTTTTCCTTTTCTCCTTTGCCTTTGGCTTCTTTTCTTTTCTCAGCTATTTGTAAAGCCTCCTCAGACAACAATTTTGCCTTTTTTCATTTCTTTTTCTTGGGGATGGTCTTAATCACTGCCTCCTGTACAATGTCTTGAACCTCCATCCATAGTTCTTTAGGCACTCTGTCCATCAGGTCGAATTCCTTGAATCTTTTTGTCACTTCTGCTATATAATCATGAGGGATTTGACTTAGTTCATACCTGAATGTTCTAGTGGTTTTCCCTTGTTTCTTCTACTTAAGTCTGAATTTGGCAATAAGGAGCTCATGATCTGAGCCACAGTCAGCTCCTGTTCTTGTTTTTGCTGATTGTATAGAGCTTCTCTATCTTTGGCTGCAAATATAATCAATCTGATTTCAGGATTGACCATTTGGTGTTGTGTGTACCCAACACTGAAATATCCTCTGTTTTTAAAAACCCACCAAAGATATATAGGTGTACATGTATCAGTGAATCATGTTGCTGTATACCTAAAACAAACAGAACATTGTTGATCAACTATATCCCAACAGAAAATCAAAATGAAATTAATACATAAATAGCAAATTAGAAGCAATGACTAGCGTATTCTCATCCTGCTTTGTGATTTGGTCTGATGCACATCCCTGTTGCCCTTGCTCCCTTGGGTCCCAAAGCTGGGCTGTAATGGTGCTATAAGAACATGTCACCTCCCACTAGTGAGAAGGACCATTGTGAAAATATCTACAAATAATAAATGCCTGAGAAGTTGTGGAGGAAACAGAGGCTGCCAACGCTGTTGGCAGGAATGTAAAATGGTATAACTCCTGGGTAAACTATATGAAGATTCATCAAAAACTGTAGGGAGAACTACCATTTGATTCAGCATTCCACTTCTGTGTCATTACCTGAAGAAAGGAGAAATACTAATTTCAAAAGATATATGCACCCCAAAGCTCATCACAGTACTATTTACAATAGCCAAAATATGAAATCAGTGTGAGTGCCCATCAGTAGATGAATGGATAAAGAATGTGATATATTTATGTATTACATTATATGTAATGGAATGTTACCTATCCATTAGAAAAAGACATCTCGCAATATTTCTCAACATGGTAGGACCTAGATGGTATTATTCTAAGTGAAACAAGTCAGAATGTGAAATACTAATGCTGTTTGAGTTCACTTTTTTGTAGAATGAAACAAATCAGAAAACATAAAACAGCAACAGATACACAGATGCAGAGAATAAAGTAGTGGCTGCCAGAGAGGAGAGAAGTAGGGACATGAGCAAAATAGGTGAAGGGGATTTAGAAGTACAAACCCCCAGTTATAAAATAAGGAAGTCATGGGATTTAATGTAGAACATGTGGGGTACAGTCAACCTGTATTATAGAAACTTTGTATTGTGATACACGGTAACTAGATTTTTAGTAGTGATTATTTTGTAGTGTTTAAAAATACTGAGTCACTATGTTGTACACTTGATACTAATACAATATTGTAAGTCAACTATATATCAGTTTAAAATGTAAAGTTTAACTAATATTTCTCAAATGTGCTATTTTTTCCTTTTAGTGTGGAGAACTATAGAAGAACACTTATTTCAGACAATTTATTTCAATGATATTTTAAAAACTAATAATAATCAGTTAAGGGCTTGAAAAGAGATAGAAAAGAGATATAGTTAGATCTAGCTATATTTTTTTTTTATAAATACCCACCACTGGAAAAAAACACAAAATTTCTGAGTACAAAACAAAAAGATCTCATAAGTTGAAACATTTGTAATATTTTAATGTCTGTAAATATTTGAAGGAGTGAGGGGAATGGTAAATGACATACTTGTTTCTGAGACATGTGCATATGAAGTTAAGTCTATAGAGATCTGAGGTTACAGAACTTTATATTAATACTAGGAGGTGTAAAACCTGTTTGGTTGAAGTAAATACTGAAATAAAATATTTAAATTGGACAATGTTTCATTTTTTCCGAGTTTATCCTTGAATGGCTAGAAATTCATTTGTGTCCTGTTTTATTCTCAAATAATCAAATTTGAAACTTTGAGGTCCTTATAGTTCTCTTGTGAATTATGGAAATAGAAAATAGAAATATGAATGTATATATATTTATTTATTTTTAGTATATTTATACAATGTCCCTAGTTTAAGATTTTGGGGTGTATCATACAATGAAAGTCTTCCCTGTCTTATTTAGATATGATATGACTGACAGAATTAGAGGGATACTGGAGAAACTACTATATATTGGCACTTATAAAATCTTTGCAATAGTTTACTTTTCTTTTTTTAACTAAAGACATATTGGCTTAATCCCATGGCTTAGTAGATGCCAGTCGGTCTATTAAATCTCATAAGATGTTTTGGGACTAAATGTCTTTTTTCCTAACTTAAATAGATATTCAAACTGAAATGTGCATACAGATTTCATGGTGCTTCCACTTAAAATCCACATTTCTGTGTCCATCTCTAGAGATTCTAATTCAGTGGTCTTCAGGGGAACTTGGGAATTTATATCTTTTTGTAAAATAGCCAAGAAGATTTTGATATAGGTAATCTAGACGTCACACTTGAAGAAGTACCACTATCTGACTTATGACTTCCTCTTGATAACCAATTCTTCCCCCTCTTCCTCCTCATAATGGTGATGAGAATAATTACAAGTCACATACTGAGAGCTCCTCCAATCAACTTTCCATAATTTTCCCAGATGGGAGAATAGTGATAAAGAAGATCCAATGCTGTTTACATGTTACTGCAAACTGATTTTTATAATAGAATATCTGCTCTTAGCTGCATCTCCCAAACCTTAGTTCTGTTGATTGTTAGTGGATGCTCTACATGAAACATGGTCAGATAGTTCACATGTTATGTGACAATACTTTGCCTTTGATTAGAGAGTTACAGACACACACCCACACACAAAATCATGTAGCTGTGGTTTAAGCAGGCTTCCCATCATTCTGACTTTGAAACCTTATGAATAAAGGACAACTGTTAATATCTTGCAGAAATACTGTTTCTTGCAGAGAGTTAAACCTCATCTTGCTCTCTTGCCAAACCTAGTATCTTTTCAACAATTCAAACTACTGCTTTGGTCTAAAAGTACTCTCTTTGGCGTGCTTGAAGCTTCCATGGAGTAAGATTAGTCAGAAATGGCAGTGCCAATAGCAGCTAAGAACAAAGTATATCCCAAACTAAATCTGATTATAGGGACTAAAGGATTTTCACATGGCTAAAGATGATGACAGGTGCAGGGAGTATAAGAGATCCTTCCAAATCTCCCTTTTTATATGATTTGGAAATAAAATCAGGTAGATTTTGAGTAAAAATAAAGAGTTCAGCGTTTAGTGGATGAAATCAAAGATACATAAAGTCACACTTAGAGATTGTTAGTATAGACTGGACCATGGTCAAATAAACCTCATAAGTATATTTGAATAAAGGTTCATTTTTCATCATAAGGTCTTGGAAAACAACAAATAGGAAAAAAATTGTCTATGTGCTCAGTGTTCAATAGGAGACAGAATATTTTGTCAGTGACCAGGAGTAATACTATCTGGCAAGTTTGTGTCTTTCAGAAGCTGTTTAGAATCATTCACATTCCTAGTGCTGGTTCCTTGGACCACAAGCAAATTTCTGTTTTAGTTTTCATGTAATTCTGCCATAAAGAAAGCATATTTTGATCATGGCAATGTATCCATTCTGGTCAGAATAAAGCAATAATTCTTATTGCAAATGAATAAATTGGTATTCTGGTTCACATTCCAGTCTCTCATTAATTTAATTTAGAGTAAGTTAACATCCCTGAGTCTGATCACATCTGAGGAACTACACAATTGATTTTCAGGCAAAGAAGTTTCAGTGAAATTCAGACTGCAATGAAATCACCTCTTAAATGCTACCCTGGGAGATTTTTGGTAGACCAGTACAAAATACTTGCTGGGGAAATCCCCTTGTTTTCTATTTGCTTCTCTTCAAAATGCAACATATTCAATATAAGATTTTAATGAGGATACTAATCTTGTTTTGAGTGAGGGTATTTTTCTTGTTTTGAGAAGAAGAAAGTAAATTTAGTTCCCCCCATTTGCTATTAGCCCCATGTTTATTATGCTTTACAAAAGGGATTATTCACTTAAGAATTAGTGTCTTCTTTCATTGCATTTTTTTTCTCAGAATACTGGCAAAATAGAGGAATAAATGGAAGTTACTTTGGGTAAATATCTAATACTCTGTTCTTAAATCTTGCAAATGCAATTCTCAGTGTCCCTCATTCAGAGTCACCAGGTAAACTTGGCTCATTCATGCAGGTCCAAATGAAATCCACTGGGACTGAGGATGCAGAGTAAGTGTTCAACTTGCAAGTTCTCCCTGGACCTTATTTTCACCCAGTGGAAATATATGTAGTTATCACAGTAATTGTAATGAGAATTAAAGTATGTATAACTTTTTAATACTTTCAACAGTGAGTTCTATGTGGGGACTTCATGAGTGAGATAAAAAAGTTTCTTCTGCCTTTTTTTCTCCCTCTAATGCAACATTTGCGATATTAAAAATTAAAAGATTTTAACACATATTACAAAATATTAATCTCTCATATTTGATAGGAATTAGGAAAATCTCCTCACATATAAATACATAATCTCAAAGCTGTCTTTATCTTCTCACACATGTCAATTGAAAGACTACTTCATAATCTCTCTTTTATCAATACTTTTTATTGTAGTTTCTGGTTATTATTTTTTTCGAAGAAATATCTGCCTCCCTAATTTTCTAATGTACATATCTTAAGACTGGGCAATGGAGACTTTTTTCTCTTTTCTTCTCTTAGCTGAATTAATGGTAAATATCACTAGAGTATTAATCAGTTCCAGTAGCACAGAGACTTATCTATAGAACAATTTAAATTAACTATTACCCTGATATTGCCTCCAATTCTATGATAAGAAAAGTTTTTTAGCTCTTTTAGGGATACTCTTAATCTCCTCCTATTCCCTACCAGACCTCTGGAAAGATAACATGTTTTATTTCATGTCAAAATGTACATTTGTTGTTTTCTTATGCCATGTTATAAGTAAATTTAAGTGGAATGAAAATTAATGTTTACTTGAGTCAACACACCCATTTACATATTAAAACAAATATTTATAATCAGCTGCAATGCTTGTCAGAATTATTTATTGTGCCATAATCAGGTAAAACTCCTGGGATACTTGCCAGTTGAAAATTTTCAAAAATACTTTTTTCCTTAGTCTCATTTAGCATGGTTTCATTTCCACTGTAAAAAATTACTACCCTTTTAAGAAATGAGGGGATATTAAAAATCAATAGTTAGGCCACACGAATAATTCATGACTTACATTGAAATGAATCAGGAGACTATCTCTTTAGTCAGTTTTCATATGAACTTTGATAGGTGTTTACTGGGTACTCGAGTTACTGGTTCTGGTCTGGTCTGATTTCTGGTAGGGCCGAGTTCCAGTCCTCCCTTCTCTGGAGGCCCAGGGAAAATCGTCCCTATGGGACTGGGTATGCCTGGGTATCTGTAGGTGGCAGGAGACGTCTGTAAGGCCACCCCTTTTGCCCCCCTCTCCCACCTCCTCCCCCTTCTTCTTTCAACCTGGCTTCCTTTCCTCCCTTTGAAATCTTTGATGTTAGTACTTGGATCTGAAGTTCTGTGTCTCTATAGGAGGTTTTCTGGGAGACTGTATTCTTGTATTTAAGGGCTTCCCTGGTGGCGCAGAGGTTAAAGCATCTGCCTGCAATGTGGGAGATGTGGATTCGATCCCTGGGTTGGGAAGATCCCCTGGAGAAGGAAATGGCAACCCACTCCAGTATTCTTGCCTGGAGAATCCCATGGACGGAGGAGCTTGGTGGGCTACAGTTCATGGGTCGCAAAGAGTCGGACACGACTGAGCGACTTCACTTTCACTTTCAATGGGTACTCATTTCAGGCCAAGTGCTGAGCGTGGCAGTAGACTGGAGATACATTAATTGATCATGGTCAAATGGTTTTTAAAAACTACTGGAGGAGTCAGATAATCACATAATCATTTATACCATTATTAATTACAAGATCCCTTGGAAGAAGCGTCTATTAACTTTGTAAGAACTGACAAAGAAAAGTATGATTAGACATAATGTTATATGAAGATAAATGTCATTCTATGTGACTTTAAGTTTCAGGGAGTGGTCCATGCATATAGAAAATATATTTGTTGTTGTTCAATCACTAAGTCTATGAAAAGATACATGCATCCTAATATTCACTGCAGCACAATTTACAATAGCTAGGACATGGAAGCAACCTAAATGTCCATCAACAGAAGAATGGATAAAAAAGATGTGGCACATATATACAATGGAATATTACTCAGTCATGAAAAGAAATGAGATAGAGACATTTGCAGAGACATGCATAGATTTATGCAGAGTGAGACTGCCATGCAGAGTGAAGTAAGTCAGAAAGAGAAAAACAAAATTGTATAATATCGCTTATATGTGGAATCTAGAAAAATGGTACAGATGAATGTATTTGAAAAGCGAAAATAGAGATGCAGATATAGAGAACACACTTATGGATACCACGGTGGGAAGGGGGATGGGATGAATTGGGAGATTGGGACTGACATATATACACTACTATGTATAAAGTAGGTAACTGATGAGAACCTACTGCACAGCACAGGGAACACGATTCAGTCCTCTGTGGTAACCCAAATGGGAAAGAAATCCAAAAAAGAGGGGACATATGTATATGTATAACTGATTCACTTTGCTGTACAGCAGAAACTAACGCAACATTGTAATGCAAGTATATTCTAATAAAAATTAATTAAAATAATAAGTTAATTACAATATTCTATTGTATAAATATATGACTGCTTGTTTACTCATTTCCTATTGGTGGCTACCTGAGCTGTTTCCAATTTTGGCTTTCATGGACATTTTTAAATAGGGCTTTTATTTATTTTATATATATATATATATATATATATATATATATACACACACACACATATATATTTATTACTCTCAGGTAAATATCTAGGATTGAATTTCTTAGTCATGGTATTAAGTATATGCTTAGTTTTATTTCTTAAAAGTCAGACTTTATTCCAAAGAGATTGTATCACAAACTTAATAGTTTTAAAAATAATGCTGCCTGTAAGGATAGAGAAGGACTTGGCAATAGGTAAAAGTAGATAAGGGAAGACAAATAAAATGCTGGAACATTACTGGAACCAGTGGAAATAGAGAAGAGTGAATATAATTAAGATCCATTTAGAAGATAGAATAAAAAAGACTTCATAGTGGATATGATTTGAGGGGAGAAGGATGAACTAGTTAAGTTTCAGGCATGAACAAATGGTTGGTGGAGGTGTGATTTACCAAGAGGGAAAGCACTGAAGGGGTGCCAGGTTTAGAGGTGAAATCCTGAGCTCCATTTTGAACAGGTGCACTTTAATGTGACTGTTTTCTCTCTCGGAAAAATGATTAGCCAATTTGTTATAATTTATATAGTTTGAGAATCAGGAGAAAAATAAAAAACAAATGCAACCCACTTTGAAAATGGAAGTGTTAGTTGAGTCAGTCGCTTCTGACTATTTGCCACCCCATGGACTGTAGCCCCTCAGGCTCCTCTGTCCATGGACTTCTCCAGGCAAGAATACTGGAGTGGGTAGCCATTTCCTTTCCCAGGGAATCTGCCCAACACAGGGATTGAACCCGGGTCTCCTGCATTGCAGGCAGATTGTTTACAATCTGAGCCACCAGGGATGCCTGCAACCCATCTTGCTAAGCACCAAATAAACTTGTGTTTTCTAAACTTACCCTTTCCTTGAACTAAAACACTAAATAGTTTATCTTCACTTATGATTTACTCAAGAAAAGGGAACATAGATTTCTATTATCTGTTCAAGAAAATTGGAGATACAAAGGGAACATTTCATGCAAAGATGGACACAATAAAGACAGAAATGGCAAGGATCTAACAGAAGCAGAAGAGATTAATAACAGGGGGCAGAATACACAGAACAGCTGTACAAAAACAGTCTTAGTGAGCCAGATAACCACGATGGTGTGGTCACTCACCTAGAGCCAGACATCCTGGAGTGTGAAATCAAGTGGCCTTAGGAAGCATTACTATTAACAAAGCTAGTGCAGGTGATGGAATTCCATCTGAACTGTTTCAAATCCTAAAAGATGATGCTGTTAAAGTGTTGCACTCAATATGTCAGCAAATTTGGAAAACTCAGTAATGGCCACAGGACTGGAACATTTCACTCCCAAAGAAGGGCAATGCCAAAGAATGTTCAAATTACTGTAAAAATGCACTCATTTCACATGCCAGGAAGATTATGCTCAAAATCCTTCAAGCTAGGCTTCAGGAGTATGTGAACTTCCAGATGTACAACGTGTTTTTAAAAAAGGCAGAGGATCCAGAGGTCAAATTGCCAACATACACTGGATCATAGAAAAAGCAAGGGAATTCCAAAAGAAACATCTACTTTTGCTTCATTGACTATGCTAATGCCTTTGACTGTGTGGATCACAATGAACTGTGGAATATTCTTAAAGAGATGGGAATATCAGATCATCTTAGCCTTCTTGAGAAACCTGTATGCAGTTCGATAAACAACAGTTAGAACCTTACATGGAACAACTGACTGGCTCAAAATTGGGAAAGGAGTACTTCAAGGCTGAATATTGTCACTCTGCTTATTTAACTTCTGTGCAGAGTACATCATGAAAATATCCAGGCTGGATGAATCACAAACCAGTATTATGACTGCAGGGAAAAATATCAATAACTTCAGATATGCATATGATCCCACTGTAATGGCAGAAAATGAAGAGGAACAACAGAGCCTCTTGAGGAGAGTGAAATATGAGAGTGAAAAAGCTGACTTAAAACTCAGCATTTGAAAACCTAAGATCATCCAATACCATCCAGTACCATCCAGATGGCATCCAGTACCATCACCTCATGGCAGATAGATGGGGGAAAAATGGGAACGGTGACAGATTTAATTTTCTTGATCACCAAAATCACTGCAGATGGTGACTACAGCAATGAAATCAAAAGACACTTGTTCCTTGGAAGAAAAGCTATGACCAATCTAGACAGTGCATTAAAAAGCAGAGATATCACTTTGCTGACAAGGGTCCGTGTAGTCAAAGCTGTGATTTTTCCAGTAGAAATGTATGGATGTGAGAGTTGGACCATAAAGACAGCTGAGCACTGAAGAATTGATGCTTTTGAATTGTGGTGCTGGAGAAGACCCTTAAGAGTCCTTTGGACAGCAAGGGGATTAAACCAGTCAATCCTAAAGGAAATCAACGCTGAACATTCATTGGAAGGACTGATGCTGAAGTTGAAGTGAAGCCACCTGATGTGAAGAGTTGACATATTGGAAAAGACCCTGAAGCTGGGAAAGACTGATGTCAGGAGGAGAACGGAGAGAAAGAGGATAAGATTTCTGTATGGCATCACTGACTCAATGGACATGAATCTGAGCAAACTGTGAGACAGTGGAAGGCAGAGGAGCCCGACATGCTGCAATCCATGGAGTAGCAAAGAGTCAGACACAACTTAGCGACTGAACAACATTTAAGTTATATTCATGTCAATACCTTGGAATGTATGACTTCTGCTTGAATAAAATCACAGCACTTTTACTGGACAAGGAGATGATGTATTACAAAAGACTTAAGTAGGATAAATGAATGGATATGATATGGTACAATATTTTCACAGATGGTTGCAATCACTTTGGGAAAAGCTTGGACTCATGTTCATCTATATAAGCTGCTTAGAATAATTCAGATGTAGTTCAAAAGTAAGTTTACTGGTAATTTAAATCACTAAGCTTATAAACAAACACAAAAAGTAATTATAATTCTTTTTTAAGGTGCTGCAGAACTAAAACTCTCTAAACAATGAAGTTAAGTAAAACCTTGAAAGAAACTTTTAAAGATCTTTGTAATTTGTGTTTTGCTCAAAAATAATATGGTTCCTTAATATTAACGAGGATTCAAACTGATTTTAGACATGATTTTAGCCGAAGCACATGGTTCCAAGTTAGTTATCCTTGAAACAAGATAATAATATTTTAAAAAATATAAGTGTTGTGAAAGATATTAATAGTAAAAATGATAAATAGACTTGCTCCACATATGAAAGGGACATCTACTATCCATTTAATCAATAAATGTGTTTTTATTACTTGAATGTTATAAATGTTGAGAAAAACAATTCAATCTGCATTAGCAGTCCCTAACCTCATGTTACCACCTAACACAGTTATGTAAAATAATAAGAGTTGTCATTAAAATGTAATTAAAGAATCACATTTCATGCCAAGCTGTCAACAAGCCTCATTTTGCTAAATTATCTAGATTTTCAGGACCACCTGTCTTTGGGAGGGCTTTTCCTTTCCAGGAGGTCAATGAAAGGAAAGAAAAATGAAGATTTTGCCAACCACCTTGTTTATAACCCATTTGCTCCTCACTGAAGAATGATTCTGGCTTTCTTTCATGCTTTGTATTTCACTCTGATCTAGTCCTCAAAGGCTTTTTACAGCCAGGTGAAAAATCTAACTAGGAGCTACAAAGAAAAGGGAGAACTATTTTAACAAACACAATTTAAATACTGTAAGATCCAATTTAAATACTGTAAATTTGGTAACAATTAATTTGTTTTTCTGTCCACCAAAGGCCCTACATTTCCTCCTTTCAATTTTTTTCTTTTTTAATATTTCCTTCTTACTGTTAAATATTTCATTCTTTAGTGACTCGTTGTTTCCAACTTGCTAATGTGAAGTCTGGTAACATATAAGTTTTGATTAGAAAGATTATATTAAGTTTCTAATGATCTACATGTATATTATATTTAAAAATAAATAATACTAGATGGGTTATTATATATAAGAATTGATGCTAAGGGAAGAACCCTGGCTTACAAATTTAGTGACTGACTAGTCAATATTTTGCTTTGTTTCTTTTTTTTTTCCCAGTATAGTTAGAGATTTATTGGTGTTTAGAAAGTAAGTACTTATACTTACTAAATCACACATCATAGTGTTCCTTTAAATTTCTTAAAATGGTACATTTCTTATGGAAATGCAATGTAGGACAGTGGTTAAAACTCATGCTTTATTGCCAAACTGCTTGTTTTCTTAAAAAAAATTTTTTTTTAATTGGTGGAAAATTGCTTTACCATTCTGTGTTGGTTTCTGCCATACAACAACAGGAATTAGTCATATATGTATGTGACTGATTTATATATATATATATATTTATATGTATATATATATGCTGTATATATATATATATATATTTATATATCTTCCCTCTTCAACCTCCCTCCCCTCCCACCAACCCACCTTTCTAGGTCATCACAGAGTCAGTGGGCTCTCTGTGTTATTTAGCAACTTCCCATTAACTATCTATTTTACACATGATAGTGTATCTATGTCAATGCTACCTTCCCAATTCGTCCCACCCTCGCCTTCCCCTCTGTGTCCACCAGTCCATTCTCTAGTAGGTTCATAAGTACCATCTTTCTAGATTGCATATATATGGGTTAAAGGTACATCTAGTCAAGGCTATGGTTTTTCCAGTAGTCATGTATGGATGTGAGAGTTGGATTGTAAAGAAAGCTGAGCACTGAAGTACTGATGCTTTTGAACTATGGTGTTGGTTGGATAAGACTCTTGAGAGTCCCTTGGACTGCAAGGAGATCCAGCAAATCCATCCTAAAGGAGACCAGTCCTGGGTGTTCATTGGAAGGACTGACGTTGAAGCTGAAACACCAGTACTTTGGCCACCTGATGTGAAGAGCTGACTCATTTGAAAGACCCTGATGCTGGGAAAGATTGAAGGCAGGAGGAGAAGGGGACAATAGAAGATGAGATGGTTGGATGGCATCACCGACTCAATGGACATGAGTTTGATTAAACTCCGGCAGTTGGTGATGGACAGGGAGGCCTGGCATGCTGCAGTTCATGGGGTCGCAAAGAGTCGGACAGGACTGAGTGACTGAATTGAACTGATACAAGATTTGTTTTTTTCTTTCTGAGGCTCTAGGTTCTCTCACTATAACTGGTTCAAACGTATTCCTTTTTATGGATGATAATATCAGTTCAGTTCAGTTGCTCAGTCGTGTCTGACTCTTTGCAACCCCATGGACTTCAGCACTCCAGGCTTCCCTGTCCATCACCAACTCCTGGAGCTTACTCAAACTCATGTCCATTGAGTCAGTGATGTCATCCAACCATTTCATCCTCTGTCGTCCCCTTCTCCTCCCACCTTCAATCTTTCCCAGCATCAGGATCTTTTCCAATGAGTCAGTTCTCACAGCAGGTGGCCAAAGTATTGGAGTTTCAGCTTCAGCATCAGTCCTTCCAGTGGAATGAAAGGATGATAATGGAATGATGATAATGGAAGGATGATTATTCAGGATGATAATATTCTACTGTATAAATGCACCATGACTTCTTTATCCATTCATCTGTTAATGGACATGTAGGTTGCTTTCATGTCTGTGTTATTATAAATAGTGCTGCAGTGAACATTGGGGCACATGTGTCTTTTAAAATTGTGGTTTTCTCAGGGCTTTCCTGGTGGCTCAGGCAGTAAAGAACCTGCCTGCAATTCAGGAGACCCAGGTTTGATCTGGATCAGGAAAATTCCCTAGAGAAGGGATTGGCTACCCACTCTAGTACTTTTGCCTGAAGAATTCCATGGACAGAGAAGCCTGGCGAGCTGTAGTCCATAGGGCTATAAAGAGTTGGACGTGACTGAGTGACTGCTACTACTCTGCTGCTAAGTCCCTTCAGTCGTGTCCGACTCTGTGCGACCCCATAGACTGCAGCTCACCAGGCTCCCCCGTCCCTGGGATTCTCCAGGCAAGAACACCGGAGTGGGTTGCCATTTCCTTCTCCAATTCATGAAAGTGAAAAGTGAAAGTGAAGTCGCTCAGTCGTGTCTGACTCTTAGCGACCCCATGGACTGCAGCCTACCAGGCTCCTCCGCCCATGGGATTTTCCAGGCAAGAGTACTGGAGTGGGGTGCCTTTGCCTTCTCCGGACTGAGTGACTAACAATAACTGACTAACTGGGTATATGCCCAGTGGTGGGCTTGCTGGGTCACATGGTAGATTTATTTCTAGTTTTTTAAGGAATCTCCCTTCTGTTTTCCATAATGGCCATATCAGTTTTCTCTCCATCCTCTCCAGAATTTGTTTGTAGACTTTTGGATGATGGCCACTCTGAGTGGTGTGAGGTGATACTTCACTGTAGTTTTGATTTGCATTTCTCTAATAATGAGCAATGTTGGGCATCTTTTCATGTGTTTATTGCTAGTCTGTATGTCTTCTTTGGAGAAATGTTTGTTTAGATCTTCTGCCCAGTTTTTGATTGGGTTGTTTGCCTTTCTGATATTGAGTTGTATAAGCTGCTTATATATTTTGGAGATTAACCCTTTGTTGCTCCATTTGCAATTATTTTCTCCCATTCTGAGGATTGTTTTTTAATCTTATTTATACTTTCCTTTGCTGTGCAAATGCTTTTAAGTTTTATTAAGTCCCATTTGTTTAATTTTGCTTTTATTTACATTAATCTAGGAGGTGTATCTGAGAAAATCATGCTGCCATTTTTGTCAAAGAATGTACTACCTGTTTTCCTCTAAGAGCTTTATATTTTCTGGCCTTGCATATAAGTCTTAATTCATTTTGAGTTTACTTTTGTGTATGGTGTTAGGAAGTGTTCTAATTTTATTCTTTTACACAGTGTTGTCCCAAACTGCTTGGCTTTGAATTGCAGCATTTTCACTGAATTTTCACTGGTTTTCACTAAAAATGACTTTGGGGCTTCCCTGGTAGCTCAACTGGTAAAGAATCTGCCTGCAATGCAGGATATCTTAGTTCGATTCCCAGGTCAGGAAGATCCCTTGGAGGAGGGCATGGCAATTCACTCCAGTATTCTTGCCTGGGGAAATCCCATGGACAGAGGAGGCTGGTGGGTTACAGTCTATGGGATTGCAAAGAGTTGGATATGAATGAGCGACTAGGCACACAAAAATGACTTTGGACAAGTTTCTTAATATCTCTGCAATATTGTTGCAGAAGGGGAACCCCTTCCAGGACCCTAGAATGGGCTCTTGTCTAACACTTGGAAATGAATTGTCCAAGGACACACAAGTGCTGACAAAGCAAGAGACAAAGCTATCAGTAAATAAAGGATATCATAGTCATCAGGATTGCAGCCATGCAGCCCACCCAAGGTGAGCTGGTGAACCCTTAGGGAACTTGGGAAGGAAACAAAGAATACCTCTCACCTATCAGCCACCAGACTGCAGCCACTCTGTAAGGTGATACTTGAGGAAACTCGGGATGTGAAAACACAGGATACTGAGATGACTGAGGTGCATATCAAAGAAATGATTTCAGGGAGCCTGGACTCTTGCATCTTCCCATACATCAGTTCAGTTCAGTCCCTCAGTCGTGTCTGACTCTTTGTGACCCCATGAATTGCAGCACGCCAGGCCTCCCTGTCTATCACCAACTCCCGGAGTTTACTCAAACTCGTGTCCATCGAGTCAGTGATGCCATCCAGCCATCTCATCCTCTGTCATCCCCTTCTCCTCCTGCCCCCAATCCCTCCCAGCATCAGAGTCTTTTCCAATGAGTCAACTCTTCTCATGAGGTGGCCAAAGTACTGGAATTTCAGCTTTAGTATCATTCCTTCCAAAGAAATCCCAGGGTTGATCTCCTTCAGAATGGACTGGTTGGATCTCCTGGCAGTCCAAGGGACTCTCAAGAGTCTTCTCCAACACCACAGCTCAAAAGCATCAATTCTTCGGTGCTCAGCTTTCTTCACAGTCCAACTCTCACATCCATACATAACCACTGGAAAAACCATAGCCTTGACTAGACGGACCTTTGTTGGCAAAGTAATGTCTCTGCTTTTGAATATGCTATCTAGGTTGGTCATAACTTTCCTTCCAAGGAGTAAGCGTCTTTTAATTTCATGGCTGCAGTCACCATCTGCTGTGATTTTGCAGCCCCCAAAAATAAAGTCTGACACTGTTTCCACTGTTTCCCGATCTATTTCCCATGAAGTGATGGGACCAGATGCCATGATCTTTGTTTTTTGAATGTTGAGTTTTAAGCCAAATTTTTCACTCTCCACTTTCACCTTCATCAAGAGGCTTTTTAGTTCCTCTTCACTTTCTGCCATAAGGGTGGTGTCATCTGCATATCTGAGGTTACTAATATTTCTCCCGGAAATCTTGATTCCAACTTGTGCTTCTTCCAGCCCAATAGAAAACTGCTAAATTTCTTAACTTGGGATTTCTGGTTTTCTTTAATTAACAGTAATCTTTTGATGTTCTGACTACCTGCCCTTCGCTGAAAAACTCCTATATTTCCTCACTCTCCTCCTTACTTCCTCAGAGCTGGAGATACAGGGTTACTGGAGATACTGCCTTCCAGACTTGAAGTCCTAAAAATTCCTGATGAAAAAAATACAACTCTCAACTTTCAGGCTGTGACTATATCATTTTTTTAGTTGACATACATCAGAAGGCAATCACTTCCTCAGTCATAGCTGGAAATACATTTCCTTGGGCATATCAACCAGAATGACACATTGAGGTGGGCAAAATGGAGTTCACCTTGGGATCAAAGAAGAGCTGGGGATAAATCTGAAAATGGAGTTGAAAGTGTGAGGGCTCCCAGACGAGGACAATCTGCCCAGAAGAAAGCAAAAGATTTTGGTTGTTGTGGCCAGTGAGTGTGTGAATCAATGGAATCCACAAAATGAAGGTCACTTTAAAACTGGCTACTATTAATATATACCTAGCACCCTGCTACAGAGAAGGTAATGGCACCCCACTCCAGTACTCTTGCCTGGAAAATCCCACGGACGGAGGAGCCAGGTGGGCTGCAGTCCATGGGGTCGCTAAGAGTCAGACACAACTGAGCGACTTCACTTTCACTTTTCACTTTCATGCATTGGGGAAGGAAATGGCAACCCACTCCGGTGTTCTTGCCTGGAGAATCCCAGGGACAGGGGAGCCTGGTGGGCTGCCGTCTATGGGGTCACACAGAGTTGGACACGACTGAAGCGACTTAGCAGCAGCAGCAGCAGCACCCTGCTAAGCACTGGTAAAATAATGTAGAATATGCTGAAGTACCAGGAGTTGCTCTGCAGTGGAGGGAACAGACATATAAACAAAATTACAATATAATTTAGCAAATGCAAACAAAGAAGTCTGCAGAAGGAGGTTAACTTCTGTAGGCAGCTTGCTCAAAGTTATATAACTAACTCCTTATACAGATGGCCAAGAGTCACATGAAAAGATGCTCAACATTGTTATTAGAGAAATGCAAATCTCAATGCAAATGCAAAAATACAATGATATATAATCTCACACCAGTCAGAATGGTCATAATCAAAACTCTACAAACAATAGATGCTGGGGAGGCTGTGGAGAAAAGGGAACTCTCCCACACTGTCAGTGGCAATGTAAGTATAAGCACTGTAGAGAACAGTATGGAGGTTCCTTAAGAAATTAGAAATTGAGCTACTGTATGACCCTGCAATCCCACTCCTGGGACTATATCTGGAAATATACCCTGAGCATGTATCCAGAGAAAAATATGGAAGGATACATGCACCCCAAACTTCAGGCAGCACTATTTACAATAGCCAAGACATACAGGCAATCTAAATGTTCACTGACAAATGGGTAGATAGTGAAGTTGTTATTATGGACTTTACTCAGCCACTAAAATGAATGAAATAATGCCATTTCCAGCAATATGGATGGGCCTGGAGATTATCACACTAAGTGAAGTAAGTTAGACAGAGAAAGACAAATACATGACATTACTTCTGGGAAACATAAAAAATTATACAAATTAGTTCAGTTCAGTACAGTTGCTCAGTTGTGTCTGACTCTGTGACACCAAGAACTGCAGCACACCAGGTTTCCCTGTCCATCACCAACTCCCAGAGCTTATTCAAACTCATGTCCATTGAGTCGGTGATGCCACCCAACCATCCCATCCTCTGTTGTGCCCTTCTGCTCCCACACTCAATCTTTCTCAGCATCAGGGTCTTTTCCAGTGAGTCAGTTCTTTACATCAGGTGGCCAAAGTATTGGAGTTTAAGCTTCAGCATCAGGCCTTCCAATGAATATTCAGAACTGATATCCTTTAGGGTGGACTGGTTGGATCTCCTTGCAGTCCAAGGGACTCTCAAGCGTCGTCTCCAACACCACAGTTCAAAAGCATCAATTCTTTGGCGCTCAGCTTTCTTTATAGTCCAACTCTCACATCCATACATGACTACTGGAAAAACTATAGCTTTGACTAGATGGACCTTTGTTGGCAAAGTAATGTCTCTGCTTTTTAGTATGCTGTCTAGGTTGGTCACAGCTTTTCTTCCAAGGAGCAATCATCTTTTAATTTTATGGCTGCAGTCACCATCTGCAGTGATTTTGGAGCCCCCCCAAAATAAAGTCTGTCACTGTTTCCATTGTTTCCCCACCTATTTGCCATGAAGTGATGGGACTGGATTCCATGATCTTAGTTTTCTGAATGTTGAGTTTTAAGCCAGCTTTTTCACTCTCCTCTCTCAACTTCATCAAGGGGCTATTTAGTTCTTTGCTTTCTACCATAAGGGTGGTGTCATCTGCATATCTGAGATTATTGATATTTCTCATGGCAATCTTGATTCCAGCTTGTACTTCATCCAACCTGGCATTTCACATGATGTACTCTGCATATAAGTTAAATAAACAGGGTGACAATATACAGCCTTGATGTACTCGTTTTCCTATTTGGAACCAGTCTGTTGTTCCATGTCTGGTTCTAATTGTTGCTTCTTGACCTGCATACAGATTTCTCAGAACGCAGGTCAGGTGGTCTGGTATTCCCATCTCTTTCAGAATTTTCTACAGTTTGTTGTGATCCAAACAGTCAAAGGTTTTGGTGTAGTCAGCAAAGAGGAAGTAGATATTTTTCTGTAACTCTCTTGCTTTTTTGATGATCCAACAGATGTTGGCAATTTGATCTCTGGTTCCTCTGCCTTTTGTAAAACCAGCTTGAACATCAGGAAGTTCACAGTTCACATAGTGTTGAAGCCTGGCTTGAAGAATTTTGAGCATTACTTTACTAGCGTGTGAAATGAGTGCAGTTGGACGGTAGTTTGAGCATTCTTTGGGATTGCCTTTCTTTGGGATTGGAATAAAACTGATCTTTTACAGTCCTGTGGCCACTGCTGAGTTTTCCAAATTTGCTGGCATATTGAGTGCAGCAAAAACTTTCACAGCTTAGTCTTTCAGGATTTGAAATAGCTCAACTGGAATTCCATCACCTCCACTAGCTTTGCTTGTAGTGATGCTTCCTAAGGCCCACTTGACTTCACATTCCAGGATGTCTGGCTCTAGGTCAGTGATCATACCATCGTGGTTATGAAGACCTTTTTTTGTACAGCCCTTCTGTGTAATCTTGCCACCTCTTCTTAATATCTTCTGCTTCTGTTAGGTCCATACCATTTTTGTCCTTTATTGTGCCCGTCTTTCCTATGAAATGTTTCCTTGCTATCTCTAATTTTCTTGAAGAGAACTCTAGTCTTTGCCATTCTATTGTTTTCCTCTATTTCTTTGCATCGATAATTGAGGAAGGCTTTCTCATCTCTTCTTGCTATTCTTTGGAACTCTGCATTCAAATGGGTATATCTTTCCTTTTCTCCTTTGCCTTTCGCTTTTCTTCTTTTCTCAGCTATTTGTAAGGTCTCCTCAGACAACCATTTTGCCTTTTTGCATTTATTTCTTTTGGGGATGGTCTTGATCACTGCGTCCTGTACAACGTCATGAACCTCTGTCTATAGTTCTTTAGGCACTCTATCAGTTCGAATTCCTTGAATCCTTTTGTCACTTCCACTGTATAATCATAAGGGATTTGACTTAGTTCATACCTGAATGGTCTAGTGGTTTTCCTAGTTTCTTTAAGTCTGAATTTGGCAATAAGGAGCTCATGATCTGAGCCACAGTCAGCTCCTGGTCTTGTTTTTGCTGACCGTATAGAGCTTCTCCATCTTTGGCTGCAAAGAATACAACCAATCTGATTTTGGCATTGACCATCTGCTGATGTCCATCTGCAGAGTCTTGTGTTGTTGGAAGAGGGTGTTTGCTGTGACCAGTGTGTTCTGTTGGCAAAACTCTCGTAGCCTTTGACCTGCTTTGTTTTGTACTCCAAGGCCAAATTTGCCTGTTACTCTAGGTATCTCTTGACTTCCTACTTTTGCATTCCAGTCCCCTATAACGAAATGGACATCTTTTTTGGGTGTTCTAGACGGTCTTTTAGGTCTTCATAGAACTGTTCAACTTCAGCTTCTTCATCAAAACTGGTTGGGGCATAGACTTGGTTTACTGTGATATTGAATGGTTTGCCTTGGAAACGAACAGAGATCATTCTGTCGTTTTTGAGATTGAACCCCCGTACTGCATTTTGGACTCTTTTGTTGACTATGAGGGATACTCCATTTCTTCTAAGGGATTCTTGCCCACAGTAGTAGATATAATGGTCATCTGAGTTAAATTCCCCCATTCCAGTCCATTTTTGTTCACTGATTCCTAAAATGTTGACGTTCACTCTTGCCATCTCCTGTTTGACCACTTCCAATTTACCTTGATTCATGGGCTTAACATTCTAGGTTCTTATGCAATATTGCTCTTTATAGCATCAGATCTTGCTTCCATCACCAGTCACATCCACAACTGGGTGTGGTTTTTGCTTTGGCTCCATCTCTTCGTTCTTTCTGGAGTTATTTCTCCACTGATCTCCAGTATCATATTGGGCACCTACCGACCTGGGAGTTCATCTTTCAGTGTCCTATCTTTTTGCCTTTTCCTACTCCTCATTGGTTTCTCAAGGCAAGAATAATGAAGTGGTTTGCCATTTCCTTCTCCAGTGGACCACGTTTTGTCAGAATGCTTCATCATGACTTGTTCATCTTGGGTGGCCCTACATGGCATGGCTCATAGTTTCACTGAGTTAGACAAGACTGTGGTCCATGTGATAAGTTTGATTAGTTTTCTGTGATTGTGGTTTTCATTCTGTCTGCCCTCTGGTGGATAAGGATAAGAGGCTTAGGGAAGCTTCCAGATGGGAGAGACTGACTGAGAGGCAAACTGGGTCTTGTTCTGATGGGTGGGGCCATGCTTAGTAAATCTTTAACCCAATTTTCTGTTGATGGGCAGGGCTGTGTTCCCTCCCTGCTGTTTGACCTGAGGCCAAACTATGCCACGTGGAGGTAATGAAGATAATGGAGACCTCCTTCAAAAGGTCTGGTGCACACACTGCCAAGCTCAGTGTCCCTGACCCTGCAGCAGGCCACCGTGGACTCACACCTCCATTGGAGATTCCTGGACACTCATAGGCAAGTCTGGGTCAGTCTCTTGTGGAATCACTGCTCCTTTCTCCTGGTTCCTGGTGCACACAAAGTTTTGTTTGTGCTCTCCAAAAGTCTGTTTTCCCAGTCCCATGTAAGTTCTGGCTGCTCTATGGTGGGGTTAATGGCAACTTCCTCCAAGAGGGCTTGTGCCATACACAGGTCTGCTGCACCCAGAGCCCCTGCCTTTGTGGCAAGCCGCTGCTGACCCATACCTCCACAGGAGATGCTCAAACACTCAAAGGCAGGTCTGGCTCAGTCTCTGTGGAGTCTCCTGGTGTGCACAAGGTTTTGTTTGAGCCCTCCTAGTGTCTCTGGTGGGTATAGACTATATAGAGCTATATAGTGATTCTAAACCTGATTTCACCCCTCCTATCATTTTGTTAGGCCTTTCCTTTGTCCTTGGACATGGGGTATCTTTTTTTCATGGGATTCAGCATTCTCCTGTCAACCGTTGTTCAGCAGTGAGTTGTAATTTTGGAGTTCTTGCAGAAGACAAAGAGCCCATGTCCTTCTACAAACTTATGGTGACCAGGGGGAAGGGTCAGGGAGGAGGCTCAGATTTAGAGTTTTGGATTGACATGTACACACTGCAATACTTAAACAGATAACCAACAGGGGCCTACTGAATAGGTACTTATAGGAACGCTGCTGTATGTTCTGTAATAACTTAAATAGGAAAAGAATTTGAAAAAAAGAATATGTATATTATAACTGAATCACTTTGCTGTACACCTAAAACTGATAAAACATTGTTAATCAACCACTCCAAAAGGAAAACAAAAAAACCCAAACACTAACTCCTATCACGAAGGGAAGAGAAAGTTTACTTTTCCTTTGGATAAAGCCACTTAGGAAATCCCCTTCATGGATCACAGCCTTGTCATGGCAAAGGGGCTTGGGTAACTCAATGAAGCTATGAACCATGCTGTGCAGGGCTACCCAAGACAGACGGGTCACAGTGAAGAGTTCTGACAAAACGTGGTCCACTGGAGGAGGGAATGGCAAACCACTTCAGTATTCTTGCCAGGAGAACCCCATGAAACTATGAAAAGACAAAAAAACAAAAAGAAGACATTGAAAGGTGAATCCCCCAGGTTCAAAGATATCCAATATGCTACTGGGGGAGAGCAGAGGACACTTACTAAAAGCTCCAGGAAGAATGAAGCAGCTGGGCCAAAAGTGGAAACGATGCTGTGGTGAAAGTAAAGTCTGATGCTGTAAAGAACAGTACTGCATAGGAACCTGGAATGTTAGGTCCATGAATCAAGGTAAATTGGATGTGGTCAAGTAGGAGGTGGCAAGAGTGAATACTAACATCTTAGGAATCAGTGAACTAAAATGGACATGAATGGGCAAATTTAATTCAAATAACCATTATATTTACTACTGTGGGCAAGAATCCCTTAGAAGAAATGGAGTAGCCCTCATAGTCAGCAAGAGTCAGACATGCAGTACTGGGGTGCAATCTCAAAAATGACAGAGTTATCTTGGTTCATTTCCAAGGCAAATCATTCAACATCATAGTAATCCAAGTATATGCCCCAATCACTGATGCCAAAGAAGTTGAAACTGACTGGTTCTATGAAGCCCTATAAGACCTTCTATAACTAAGACTAAAAATGATGCCCTTTTCATTTAGGGGATTGGAACACAAAAGTAGGAAGCCAATAGATACCCGAAATGACAGGCAAGTTTGGCCGTGTAGTACAAAGTGAAGCAGGGTAAAGGATAACACAGTTTTATCAAAAGAATACCCTGGTCATAGCAAACAGCCCTTTCCAACAACACAAGAAACTCTACACATGGACATCAGCGGACAGTCAATACTGAAATAAGATTGATTATATTCTTTGTAGCTGAAGATGGAAGAATCTCTATATATTCAGCAAAAATAAGGCATTGGAGCTGACTATGGCTCAGATCATGAACTCCTTATTGCAAAATTTAGGCTTAAATTGAAGTAGGGGAAACCACTAGCCCATTCAGATATGACCGAATATCTGAAATCAAATCCTTTATGATTATACAGTGGAAGTGATGAAGAGATTCAAGAGAATAGATCTCATAGACAGAATGCCTGAAGAACTATGGTCAGAGGTTTGTAAGATTTTACAGAAGACAGTGACCAAAACCATCCCAAAGAAAAAGAAATGCAAGAAGGCAAAGAGGTTGTCTGAGGAGACTTTACAAATAGCTGAGGAAAGAAGAGAAGGGAAAGGCAGGGGAGAAACAGAAAGATATATCCAACTGAATGCACAGTTCCAGAAAATATCAGGGATAGATAAAGATTTCTTAAATGAATAATGCAAAGAAATAGAGGCAAACAATACAATGGGAATGACTAGAGATCTCCTCAAGAAAATTAGAGATAGCAAGGTGACATTTCATGCAAGGATGGACATGATAAAGGATAGAAATAGTAAGGACCTAACAGAAGCAGAAGAGATGAAGAAGAGGTGATAAGAATACACAGAAGAACTATACAAAAATGGTCTTAATGACTGGGATAACTACTTTGGTGTGGTCACTCATCTAGAGCCAGAAATCCTATAGGTGAAGTCAAGTGGGCCTTAGGAAGCATTACAACAAACAAAGCTAGGGGAAGTGATAGAATACCAGCTGAGCTACTTAAAATCCTATAAGATGATGCTGTTAAAATGCTGCACTCATTATGTTGACAAATTTAGAAAACTCAGCCATGGACCACAGGACTGCAAAAGTTCAGTTTTCATTCCAATCCCAAAGAAGGGAAACACCAAAGAATGTTCAAACTACCTTACTATTGTGTTCATTTTACATGCTAGCAAGGTTATGCTTAAAATATTTCAAGCTAGGCTTTAGCTGTATGTGAACTGAGAATTTCCAGATGTATAAGTTGGGTGTTAAAGAGGTAGAGCAGTCAGAGATCAAATTGCCAACTTTTGTTGGATCATGGAGAAGGCAAGGCAATTCCAGAAAAACATCTACTTCTCCACTGACTATGCTAAAGCTTTTGACTGTGTGGATCACAACAGACTGTGAACAATTCTTAAAGAAATGGGAGTATCAGACCATCTTACTTGTCTCCTGAGAAACCTGTACAGGTCAAGAAGCAGTAGTTAGAATCGGACATGGAACTATGAACTGGTTCAAAATTGGGAAAGGAGTATGACTAGGCGGTATATTGTCACCCTGCTTATTTAACTTCTATGCAGAATATATCATGTAAAATGCTGAGCTGGATGAATCACAAACTGGAATCAAGACTGCTGGAAGAAATATCAACAACCTCAGATAGGCAGAGAATACCATTCTAATGGCAGAAAGAGGAACTAAAGACACTCTTGGGGGTGAAGGAAGAGAGTGAGAAAGTTGGCTTGAAACTTGACTTTCAGAAAATTAATATCATGGCATCCAGTCCCATCACTTCATGTCAAACAGAGGGAAAAAAGTGGAAGCAGTGACAGATTTTCTTTTCTTGGGCTCCAAAATCACTGTGGACAGTGACTGCAGCCATGAAATTAAAAGATGTTCCTTGGAAGGAAAGCTATGATAAACCTAGGCAGCATGTTAAAAAGCAGAGACATAACTTTTCCAACAAAGGTCCATATAGTCAAAACCATGTTTTTTCCAGTAGTAATGTACAGATGTGAGAGTGGGACCATATAGAAGGCTGAATGCCAAAGAACTGATGCTTTTGAATTGTGGTGTTGGAGAAGACTCTTGAAAGTCCCCTGGACTTCAGGTGATCAAACCAGTCAATTTTGAAGGAAATTTGTCTTGAATATTCATTGGAAGGAGTGATGCTGAAGCTGAAGCTTAAGCTTCAATACTTTGGCAACCTGATGCAAAGAGATGACTCATTGGACAAGACCCTGATGCTGGAAAAGATTGAAGGCAACAGAAGAAAGAGGTGGTGGAGGATGAGATGGTTAGATAGTATCACCAACTCAATGGACATGAATCTGAGCAAACTCTGGGAGATAGTGAAGAACAGGGGAGCCTCGTGTGCTGCAGTCCATGGGGTCACAAAGAGTCTGACAGGACTTAGCTACTGAACAATAACAACTTAGGAAATACAAGGTACCTCCACCTTGCATCCCAGAGATGAGTGTCTGAACTTGGTTTGTCATCTCTCCTCATCACTTGGAATACTACCAGAATAAAATATACTTTTGTTTGCTTATCTTCTCCAGTGATACTTTCTTTAGCATTTGCCAATACATTTTGCCAATTCTCTTTCAAAATGTCTTAAATTGTACCTTATTTCACTTACCCCCCTTTATAGATACTGTTTTGTTGTTCCATCTTCCTTTTATTTTTTAATGTAGTGAAGAAAGTGTTCATCCTCTACTGAAAAAATCCATGTTTCCATTTTTGCTCTAATTCCTATCCTTTCTCACTTTTTAAGAAAAGATTTATTTACTTATTTTATTTTTTGGCAGTGCTGGGTCTTGGTAGCTCCTGCCGGCTTTCTCTAGTTGCAGTGAGCAGGGGTTGCTCTTTGTTGTGATGCGTGGGCTGCTTATTGCGGTGGCTTCTCTTGTTGCAGAGCATGGCTTCTATGCACACAGACTTCAGTAGTTGCAGTGTGTGGACTCAGTAATTGTGGTACACAGATTTAGTTGTTCTGCAGCACTTGGGATCTTCCTGGACCAGGGAACAAATCAGTGTTCCTTGCATTGCAAAGAAGATTTTGAACCACTGGACCACCAGAGACGTCTCCTCTCTCACTTATAAAGGACTTTGCTCATTCAGTCATCCGTTCTCTTTCCTGCAACACTGATGCCACTAAATATACTAGAATTTTACAAATAGCCTATAAATGTGCTTTGATAGCTTCCATTTTAAAAACAAGATCCTGTAGACTCCCACTCTTGTCTCTTTTGTCAGATCATCATTCACAGAACAAAGTTCTCAAGAGTTGTGAATCCATTTGTTGAGCTACCACTCACTTTGCAACCAACTTCTATCTTGCTTCGGCCATAATTTATCCTCTAAAACTGCTGTTGTCAAGATCATTAGTGATCTCCAAGTCCAGTGGAAACTTGTCAACAGTTTTTGAGACATCTGGGCAAATTTTCCATCCAAAAATCTAGGTTCTTACTTAGTTTAAACTCTACCTTAGTGATCACACTCATTTCCATAGCTTCAAATACAAATTCACATCTGTAATGTATCACTTTCTTTAGGACTCAATATCCATATGTTCTCTGATTATCCAAACAGTTCTATTTAGATGTTTAATAAACATCTTAACTATATCTAGAACCAAACATTTTATTTCTACCTATAATTCCCTTATTTAAACAATTTTCTCTCAAGTCTATTCTTTTCCAAGAATGACAATATCATTTCCATAGCTTTTCATGCTACAAGCTTGGGGTTCATTCTAATTATTCCCACACCATCCTCATGGTCATCTCTCAGTCCAAAGCCATGATGCCTGTTAATTAACAGTGTCAAGATATATTTGAAATCTATCTACTTCTCTCCACATCTATCACTACATTCTAGCATAAGCAATCAGTTCTGACTTTTTCCCCAATTGACATTTCTAATCAATTCAATCAATTTCCACATAGTGATCACAGTAATGTTTTTAAAACATACATTTGATCATTTCGTTTCTCTGCCTTAAATCTTTCAGTGGCTTTCCTAGCATTTAGAATAAATTATACAACTCTATTAAGGCCTACAAAGCACATGATGCCCCCAGCTCCAACAGAATAAAAGTTATTTCTCCATTCTTTTCTTTTTTTCCCATTTCCCCACGATTACCATTAGTCAGTCATACAGATCTTCTCTTACTTCCTGTATTCAACCTGAGGGCCTTTGAACATGTGTTTACTAAGATCACTCTTCTTCACGCCATTCTTTACTGTATCATCATAAGTTTTACATCAGCCTAAGTAATTGCTTTTATCAGATATATCCAAACTAATTCTCCCTATACTTACTATCACAGAAAACTTCATTTTCTTTATATCATGTATCATTATTCTGTTTGTTTATTTATATCTGTATCATTTTCTGTTTGTTTGCTGCCTGCCCACTTCCCAAGCCTGACTAGCCATGAGATTTGGGACTGTGGCTGTCTCCTTGAATATTGTATCTCCCTTACCCATCACGCTGTCCAACACGTTGGGAATGCTCAGAACATTTATTGGCTGAATGAATACATCTGTCAGAAATCCATTTCTGGCTCTATGTGGGTAAATTTTACATTAATATGTGTGGTCTAAATGGACTCACACTAAGAGGATACAAACATTAGTTCAGAATGTTCTTTTCTAGTTTCTTGATCTCTTAAATCAGAAGTCACCATAAGACAAGAAATGCCTTTTTCTAAACTGGCTTCTGCTTTTCATGGTCTTTAAAAACTGTGCCTAACCAAGTTCTACTAAGATTATATTTTATAAAATTATACTGACTGAGTGAAAATTGGCAAAGAATGGGCTGAATTTGGCTGCTGCTCTACACAAATAAGAGTTTAGCTATATACTCGAGATCACATGGGATGTGCTTTCACAGGCACAGCTATTCAGTGCCGCTCGTGGCTCTATTGAGATCATAAACAATAAAGAGACCAGAATCAAGGCTTCCCCAGAAAGAAGAGGGAAACTTCAAATCTACTAAGTCAGCACAACTCTTGGAAATTGTTCCCTTGGAGAAAGCAAATGCTCAGGAACACAAATTAGTTATCAAAAGAGATTTATGGTAAAGCAATGTAAGAGAGTATTTTATATATATATATATATATATATATAATATATATATTAGATGTACAAACAAACATAAACCCAAACCCAATAAATAGCTGAGTTATGTCTAGAAATAAATTTTATTTAGTATTCAGCACTGTGAAATTCTATGATGGAGCTAAAATTTTTATAAGATTTTTTTTTTTTCAGATGAGTCATTCTTTTATCTTGTGTATGCACTTTTCTGTGATTGTCCATAGAAATGAATGGGTATGAGCAACAACAGTTTACACATTAGGTTAAAAAAATCAAGTGTAATTAGTTTGACTTGAAATTGTATCCCCATTTTTTATTGTATGGCATAGTGAGCATATGTGAGCTGAAAGTAAGAAGGTTATAAGCAGCTGGTTTTGTCTGTTTCTAAAAATAAGTATTGCCCTCAAATTAGTTTTTTAATACTCACATAGTCTAAAATTAATCTTATAAACTCAGAATAAATAAATGTTCTATTTTGCTCAAAGCTTTTCTTGAACTCCAGGGTCTCAGTTAGGCACTCATGTCTCTGTGTTCCATAATGATTTGGACACATATGCTTTATTGTTATGTTTAGCCCCTGATGTATTTTACAACACTTGAAAGCAGAAAGAATATATTTTACATGTAGTTTTCTATGGCCCAAAGCAGATGCCAAATGAAAATTTCAGTTTGATTTATTAATAATATTTCCAAAAGATTTTTAAAGAGTCATTGTGTGCAATATTATATATTTCTAACTCACTCTATGTCTATGTATGGTGAGAAATTGAAATTGGGGTACTCTTTAAACATGTGAATAAATAATTTACATAGAAATCAAAAAGTCCAGAAAAATTCTGAAACATAAGCAATAAAATATAAAATAATGTATGCACACATAAGCATACATATATTATGTTTGTATATGTACATAAAAATTGATCAGATATACTTTTTTAATAATAAAACTAAATGCTAGGAAGAATACAGTGGAAGAGCTATTACTATTGGCAGAAATATGAATTATTTCAACCATTTTTGAAAATAATTGAGAAAGTGGTAATCACAAAGATTATTGCTTAAAAGTATTCATTGTATTTATTGTAGTAAATACTACTTAGTGAGGGAAAAAATCTTAAGTATCCAACAATAATACTTATGATGCTCTAAAATGAATTTTGTACCATTATTAGTCTTAGGTTTACAAATAATTTTAATAACAGGAAATACTCATGAATTAAAGTTAAGCTGGAAATAAAGCATATGCAATTATTTGTGTAAAAGTGTGCATGCATGTGCACTTGTAGAATTTCTAAAAAGTAATATGAGAAAGAAAATAAGCCTCCTGTTAAAAATAGCAGAATGATTTTTTTTTCATTTATCACTGCCCTACTACAGCAATTTTTAAATAAGAGTAAAGGAAATAAACCTAGAGACAGACATCCTGGAGTGTGAAGTCAAGTGGGTCTTAGAAAACATTACTATGAACGAAGATAGTGGAGGTGACAGAATTCCAGCTGAGCTATTTTAAGTCCTAAAAGATGATGCTATTAAAGTGCTGCACTCAATATGTCAGCCAATTTAGAAAACTCAGCAATGGCCACAGGACTGGAAAAGGTCAGTTTTCATTCCAACCCCAAAGAAGGGCAATGCCAAAGAATGTTCAAACTAACATACAATTGTGCTCATTTCACATGCTAGCAAGGTAATGCTCAAAATTCTTCAAGCTAGGCTTCAGCAGTACATGAACCAAGAACTTCCAGATGTGTAAGCTGGGTTTAGAAAAGGCAGAGTATGTGTGTGTGTTTGTTGTTTGTTCAGTCACTTTAGTCATGTCCAACTCTTTGCCATCTTATGGACTATAGCCCACCAGGTTTCTCTGTCCATGGGATTCTCCAGGCAAGAATACCAGAGGGGGTTGACATGCCCTTCTGCAGGAGGTCTTCCTGACCCAGGGATTGAACCAATGTTTCTTGCATTTCCTGCATTGCAGGCAGATTCTTTACCACTGAGCCATGAGGGAAGCCTTAAAGGAGGAATAACCAGAAATCAAATTGCCAACATTTGTTGGATCATAGAGAAAGCAGGGGAATTCCAGAAAAAACATCTACTTCTGTTTCATTGTCTACAAGAAAGCTTTTAACTGTGTGGATCACAGCAAACTGGAAAATTCTTAAACACATGGAAAAACCAGAGCACCTTATCTGTCTCCTGAGAAACCTGTATGTGGGTCAAGAAGCAACAGTTAGAACTGACATGGAACAACAGACTGGTTCAAAATTGGGAAAGGAGTATGACAAGGCTGTATTTTGTCATCCTGCTTATTTAACTTCTGTGCAGAGTATTCAATTGTGCCCAACTCTTTGCAACCCCATGGACTGTAGCCCACCAGACTCCTCTGTTTATGGAATTTTCCAGGTAAGAATATTGGAATGAATTTCCATTTTCTTCTCCAGGGGATCTTCCTGATTCAGGGATGAAACCCACATCTCTTGAGTCTCCTGCACTGGAAGGAGGATTCTTTTACTACTAGCACCATCCATGTGAAATGCCAGGTTGGATGAAACACAAGCTGGAATCAAGACTGCCAGGAGAAATATCAACAATCTCAGATATGCAGATGATACCACTCTAATGACAGAAACTGAAGAGGAACTAAAGAGACCCTTGATGAGGGTGAAAGAGGAGAGTGAAAAAGCTGGCTTAAAACTCAACATTTAAAAATTTAAGATCTTAGCATCTGGTCCCATCACTTTATGGCAAATAGAAGCAGAAAAAGTGGAAGCAGTGACAGATTTTATTTTCTTGGGTTTCAACATCTGCTGCAGCCACAAAATTAAAAGATACTTGCTCCTTGGAAGAAAAACTATGACAAACCTAGACAGCATATTAAAAAGCAGAGACATCATTTTTCCAATAAAGGTCCATATAGTCAAAGCTATGGTTTTTCCAGTAGTCATGCATGAGTGTGAGTTGTACCATAAAAAATGCTGAGTGGCGAAGAATTGATGCTTTTTAATTGTGCTTTTAGAGAAGACTCTTGAGAATCCCTTGGACTACAAGGAGATCTAACCAGTCAATCCTAAAGGAAATCAACCTTGAACATTCATTGGAAGGACTGAGGCTGAAGCTGAAGCTCCAATACCTTGGCCACCTGATGAGAAGAGGCAACTGATTGGAAAAGATCCTGATGCTGGGAAAGATTGAAGCCAAAAGGATTAGGGGGTGGCAGAGCATGAGCTGGCTAGTTAGCATCACTGACTCAATGGACATGAATTTGAGCAAGTTCCAGGAGATAGTGGAGGATAGAGGAGCCTGGCATGCTGCAGTCCATGGGATCACAAAGAATCTGTCTGATTGAACAACAAAGAACATAAAAAGTATAAATTCAATAGACATAAAAAATAAACAAGAGAAGAAATGACAGATGAAAAATTATGGAAGATAGAACTTGGATAAAACTCAGCTTTCTGCAACATGACATGAATTACTCAGAGAAAATTTTCTATAATGAAAAAATTAAATTTTTTGATATGAAAGTCTTTTTTAATGGATTGCTGAATTTCTTTAAGAATGTCTCTTCCTGGTAAAACAAACAATCAAACAAACAAAAAGAAAAATAGCAAAAAAAAAAAGAAGAAAAAAGAAATCTGTGTTCTGGGGCTCATGCTGGGAGTAATAAGTAGACTAGAAAAGCAAAGATTCCGTGAAGTTGGAAGCTAATATTAGCACAGAACCAGATGTTGGAACTAGGGCAATAAATAGTAAAGTGGTTGAAAAAATTTTCTTTTCATATTGAGGTAAGACTTTTGGGGAGCTGCACAGCCATCCCAGGTTGGTTCCATTCCCTCATTCCTTCCAGGAGCAAAAACCTTCTCAATCAAAACTTCTTATAGGTCAGATCAGCCAATGAACTCATAATCAAAAGTCACCAACCATGTGAGGAGGCAGAAGAGAAATAATAAATTTCAGATCTAGGTACTCGCATACTACTTAGAATTGACAGCTATAGAATACAGAACAAATAAGTAAGAATGTTTAAATAAAAGATGGAACCTCTGAGATTAGAATAAAATCAGGTATGAACAGGTAGTTAAAAAATAAATATCTTTTAGAAATGCAAAACATTATTGGTGATATTTTAAATCTAAAGAATGGGTTAAAAAGAGGAAATTTATGACCTAAAGAAATATCTGAATAAATTAACCAGAATTTGTAATTTAGAAAAAGAAAGATATGGGAAACATTGAAAAGAAATTAAGATATATTAAAAATTGAATGAGAAAGTCCAATAGGCATTTAGTAAGAATAGACAGAATGGTTTTCGATTATGACTAAGGCAGACTTAGTCTACTAGACCCTGTGCTTCCCACTGATTATAATGAAAAATTCTATATAAAATACAGAAAACAACTACCTGAGGACTCTGAACAATAAACAAAATCAGGCAGAATGGGAAGGGAAACCCAAACTGGGAGAAACAATTCATCTGGGTGTGAATTTCTCCTTTGTTTTACAATTGTTTCATTGCTTTGCCTCAGGGTAGGCCTAGATCCCAGCTTAAAACAGTACATATTTGTTATCTCACAGTCTATAGATCAGAAATTTAGGAATGATAGTACTGGATTCTCTGCCCTGGTTTTCACTGGATGAAAAATCAGCCTGGGCTTTTATCTGGACGTTCTGGAGTAGAATTCACTTTAAGGCTAATTCAGGTGATTGTAGGACTGAAGCCCCCACTTTCTTCCTGTCTGTGGGCAAAGACCCATTCTCATTGCTTCTTTGATTCATGGTCTCCTGTATCTTCAAACCTGGCAAAAAGCTCACTAAATCCTTCAAGTGCTTTCTCAGTCCTTCAAGATCAGACTTTCTCTTCTATTGGCTCTCCCTGACTTTCACTTCTGTATTTAAGAGCTTATGTGATGACATGGACCCATCTGAATAATTCAAAACAGTGTTCCTATTTTAAGGGAAAGCAGTATTGTAATTACATCTCAGTTTTTAAAGATTAGAGCCTGGGATATTTGGGAAGCTATTTTAGAATTTAATTTATCACACTCCACAAAACCATTTAGAGATAATTCTTCAATTCTCTGAGTTTGTATAAGGCTGTAATTAATCATTTCTTAAATATTTGATATAGCTTACCTATAATGTATTTCTGATCCACTGCTTTCTTATTGTTTCTCTAATTTATTTACTTATTGGTAAAATATTAAATATTTCTTATTTATTACTAATATATTATTCTACTTATTCACTATTAATATATAGTTTATCTTTTTCTAATTTGTTTTGAGATATTTATTAAATTCATTAGTTATTTTGAAGTATCACCTATTAGCATTTCTGCTTATTTTTATCTTTTCAGGATTAATTACCATATATATATATATATATTTTTTTTTTTTTTTCTTTTGGCTGCATTGTGCATCCTGTTGGATCTTAGTTCCCTGCTCCTTGCATTAGAAGCACAGAGTCTTAACCACTGGACCACCTGGGAAGTGCCACTATATTTATCTTTTATATTTCCTTCTTTCTACTTCTTTTAGGCTAGTTCTGCTGTTCTTTTTCTAACTTCTTAAGTTAGATTTTAGGTTTAAATTTTTTGTTTGAATCACATTAAAAACATATAATTATATATGTCCCTGATGCATATTTTTCACCTCTTATGAGTAATTGGTACGTAGCCATTAGATAAAGTTTAACTGTTTAAATGTTTTCTATCTTTGCTGATGTTTCTAAAAACAGAGTTAGCCATCTGTTTCTTAAAAGTTCATTAAAATGTGCTACTATGACTGTCTCAATTTTTCCTTGTAGTACTTTTAAAGTATTTTGAAATCATTTTATCATACATAAAACATTACAGTTTCTTACCTTGTAGTACTAGGTAGTTACCCTTTCTTTTGTTCTCTCATAATAATTTAAGTCTCAGAACAACTTCATCTAATAAAACTGGAACCTAGGACTTTCCTGTAGTATTTTCTTTTTTACACCATTTTGGTGTCGACATTTCTTCTTTTTGTTTTAATCATGTCTATCGGGCTTCGGTGGCTCAGATGGTTAAGAATTCCCCTGCTATGCAGGAGACCTGGGTTTGATCCCTGGATGGGGAAAATCCCCTGGAGAAGGGAATGGCAACCCACTCCAGTATTCTTGCCTGGAGAATTCCATGGACTGAGGAACTTGGTGGTCTACAGTCCATGGGGTCACGAAGAGTGGGACACGACTGAGCGACTAACACTTTCACTTTCATTGGGCTTCCCAGGTGGCTCCAGTGGTAAAGAATCCCTCTGCCAATGCAGAAAATGTGAGACGGCAGGTTCTGTCTCTACGTCAGGAAGGAGGAGGGCACAACTGTCCACTCCAGCATTCTTGCCTGAAGAATCCCATGGGTAGAGGAGCCTGGTGAGCTACATACAGTCCATGGGGTTGCAAAGAGCTGGACAAGACTGAAGCAACTTAGCACCCAAGCATGCACTCCAAGTATATGGGTGTTGGTCTTAAAATCCTTAATACAATTTTCAACTATTAACTAGTGCTTAGTCCCTTTGGCAACCCACTCCATTACTCTTGCCTGGAGAATCCCAGGGACAGGGGAGCCTGGTGGGCTGCCGTCTATGGGGTCACACGGAGTCTGACACGACTGACGCGACTTAGCAGCAGCAGCAGTCCCTTTAGGTGCTTCCCTGGTGGCTCAGATGGTAAAGCATCTGCCTGTAATGAGAGAGACCAGGTTCAATCTCCGGGTCAGGAAGATCCCCTGGAGAAGGAAATGGCAATCCACTCCAGTACTTTTTCCTGGAAAATTCCATGGACAGAGGAGCCTGGTGGGCTACAGTGCATGGGGTCGCAAAAAGTTGGACACAACTGAGAGACTTAACTTTCTTTCTTAGTCCATTTATACTAATGATGACTACTCGTCATTTAGTTCATACTTAATATGTTGGTGTTTCTCCTTTTCCCTGCTTTTTATATTTTCTTTCTTTTTCTCTTGTTTTCTTTTGGATTGACCATTTTTTTCTTTTATTTGTTTTTTCACAGGAGCTTGGCAGGCTACAGTTCAAGGGGTGGTAGAGTTGGACACTACTGAGCAACTGAGCACACAATACTTTGGAAGCTACATAATTTATTTCTGCTCTTTCAGTGTTACCCTATAAATTTTTGCAAGAACACTTTGCAAAGACTTACTTTACACATTCATATGAATTTTTTCTTTTATTACAGACTCAGAAATATTTTAAAATGAATTGTTTACAATTTACTTAGCATTTTATCACAATTTTTGCTGGGAAATATTTTAATAACTTACTGGAAGCAGTAGCTCCTAAAGCTAGTATTTTTTACTGTGAAAGAAATCCTCACTTAAAACATATATAACTTGTTGAGACAGACATTTTTTTTTTTAAAGGAAGGATTATGAACCAAGTAATATGTCTGAAAAACTGAGTGAAATGCTAAAATACTAGAAAGAAAATGGAGAAATACTAGAAAGATTAAAAAGTGCCAAATATGTTCCAAGTGGAAATAGAAAATGTAAAAAGATTAATACAATTTAAGAAATTGCAGTAAAAACAGTCCTTTAGAGATAAATTCTATCAAAATTTTAAGAAATAATTCTATATTAAACAATTTATTTCAGAAAAAATATTTTTTACTATAAGGTGGTTTTGTATATTAATTTCTTTTCCTACTATAGTCACTTTATTTTAGGTCATTGCTTCATAGTTGGAGATTCTCCTGCAATGCAGGAGATCCAGGTTTGATCCCTGGGTCAGGGAGATCTCCTGGATCTTCTGCTGTTCTTTTTTAACTTCTCAAGTTAGATTTTAGGTTAAAAAAGGTTTTTTCAATCACATTAAAAACATATATGTCCCTGATGCATATTTTTCTTACACTAATCTGAAAATCTTTGTCCTTTAAAAGAGTAGAGAATAATTTCATTGTTTAAAAAAAACCAACACATTTTTTATGATTCTACTTCTTTCGGCTTTGGAGCAAATTGTTTTAAAAATTAAAGATATTCCAGATATTCATCCCCTATAGTTTCTGCTCTATGATCATTTTTTTAATCAATTGATTAAAAAAGTGGTATGTGTTCAGTGACTCCTAAGCACTTAATGTTGTAACTAATTTATCATCTTGGGTTCACAAAGATGATCTGATTAAAGTTTATTACATACTGAGGTTTTCTATGGCTTTGATGGACACTACTAAGTTCTACTTTAGAATCTTTCCAGGCTAAAATCAAGGATGCCAGAGTGTGCATGTTAATTTTTGTAGTTCTGATCAGTTATGTGTTGAAACTGACCCAAAATTGGGTTTTGAGGGAAATCTTGGTTTTCGTATTAATATCATGATCACCTGTTGCTGTTGTTTAGTTGCTAAATTGTGTCTGACTTCTTTTCCAACCCTATGGGCTGTAGCCTGCCAGGCTTCTCTACCCATGGGATTTCCCAGACAAAATACTGAGTGGGTTGTCATTCTCTCCTCCAGGGGATCTTCCTGACCCAGAGATTGAACCCACATCTTCTGCATTGGGAGGTGGATTCTTTACCATTGAGCCACCAGGGAAGTCCCATCCTGATGGCTAGGTAAATATAAGTTAAATAATGAACTTTTTCTCTTTCTTCTCTGGGACAGTTTAAATAACATTGCAAAATCTATTTTCTGAAGGATCAATGTAATTTACCTATCTAGTACAATTTACCTACCTAGTCCATTTTGGGAGTTAATGTGTGATTCATTCAATAGCCCTTGATCTAGTTGAAGTTTTTAACATCTTAAGGTTGAATTTTGATCATTTTTGTTTCCTGAAAAATTATCAATTTCATACAGTTTTTCAGTTCTTTTGTATAGTTTTTGTAACAGGACCAAAGTATTCTTATTATTTTAAATATTATATATATGGTTATTTCCTTAGTGTTTATCTGTGCTTATTTATATGATTTTTAAAATATTACATTATTACATTATTTAGAGGTTAATTAATTTCATTAGTTTACTTAATAAATGGTTTTATTATTATTTATTGTTTCTACCAATTTCCTGTTTTCTAATTCTCAATTCCTTGTCACTGTTCAATCCTTTGGATACCTTTCCTTAGAATAATTTTCTAACTATTAAATATTCAAATATTCAAATATTAAATATTCAAATCAATTATTTTCATATTCTTTGTTAGTAATACAGCCACTAGGTCTCTATATTTTCTTATGAGCCTTTTAAACTATATGCCACAAGTTGCACTATACAGTATATTCCTTATTATTATTTTTATTATGCCTTTTGTTTCTATTTGAAACATCTTTATTTTCAGTTTGTTCATTTAATACTGAATTAAAAAAATCTTTATTGAGATATAATCCATATAATATATAATTCACACTTTCAAAGCATATAATTGCTTTTTTATTTTTATTTTTGGCTGCTCTGAGCAGCATGTGGAATCTTAGTTCCCTGACGAGGAATCAAACCTGTGCCCTCTGTAGGGGAAGCAGGGAGTTTTCTTCAATTGGAGGAGAATTGATTTACAATACTATGTTGGTTTCTGTCATATATTAACATGAATCAGCTATAGGTATATATATGTCCCCTCCCTCTTGAATTTCAGTACCACTTCCCACCATATCCCACCCCTCTAGATTGTCACAGAGCACTGGATTTAATCAGGGAGTCTTAGGATTGCTAGGGAAGTCTGAGTGTTTTAGTACTTGTATTTTTTATTTTAATTTCCAGTTTCAGCTAATTTTAACCACAAATGATGTCAACTTTTGAAATTAGTTAAGATTTCCCTCCTGCCTTAAAATGTGGTCAATTTCTGTTAATATGCCTGCATGCTTGAAGAAAAAGTAAATTATTACTTTTCAGTGTATAAAATTAATTTTTGCTATTTGATTCAATGTTTATTCCTTGATTGTAATGACAGATATACTTGATCTGTGGTCTGTTTTCATATTTTTATTAGAATTTTTGAAGGTTTCTATTTTTTAAAACTCTTTAATTAGTTTGCTACAACGTTGCTTCTGTCCTTTGCTTTGGTTTTTTGGCTGCAAGCCATAGGGGATCCTAGCTCCACAACCAGGGATTGAACCCACAATCCCTGCTTTGGAAGGTGAGGTCTTAAGCACTGGGCCACCAGGGAAGTCACTCGAATGCTTCTTTTGTCTTTCTGTAACATTCTTATTCTTACAGTTTGCCTTTCTACTATTTTGGTTCTATGTCTATACTTGAAAGAATTAAATGCTTATTCAATGGTTTTTCTCTTCTTTCTTCCTTCCTTTCTTTTTGGCTGGAATTCATTATTAATTATTACTGTCAAAAGAGGCTATATTCATCAGTGCTGTATTTCCCGAAATATTCTCCAGTAGAAATTGCTGATATAAGTAGAAAGGCAGATATAGAATATGTTTCAGTATTAGAAAAATTACAATTTTTCCATTTATCATTCTTTATCCTTGTGCCTGGAAATGGCTATAAGAGTTTCAGTCTTCACATTTATATAAAATTATAATGTCCAGAGTAAGAGAAACAGCTCTTTTCTCTTTTAGCAGCAGTCCCTCAAGAGAAAGATAATAATTCCTCCAATACTCCTACCAAACTTCTCTTTGCATATCATTGATTCAAATTATGTCACATGCCCATTGCTGAACCCACTGGTGTTTATAGGAGAAGGTGGTAGCTACATATGACAGATTCACTGAACCTATCACTGATAAGGTAATATAGACTTACACTAATATGGGAGATGCATAGGCTAAGGTTACTTAGGAAAAATGCAGGACAGCACTTGGAAATAGGGAAATGGATGCTGGTAGGGAACTACCAGTTGTCACATGTTAGTTTCATTTTAATTATTAATCTACTTTGAAATGGGGGAATTCATTCTGCACCAGCTACTAACTGAAGTTTAGTGCTGCAGAGAAGTTGAGGACTTTGCATAATCAGCATGAGGCTTGGATTTAGACATGGGAGTAACAGGCAAATTTGGCCTTGGAATACGGAATGAAGCAGGGCAAAAACTAATAGAGTTTTGCCAAGAAAATTCACTGGTCATAACAAACACCCTCTTCCAACAACATAAGAGAAGACTCTACACATGGACATCACCAGATGGTCAACACCAAAATCAGATAGATTATATTCTTTGCAGCCAAAGATGGAGAAGCTCTATACAGTCAGCAAAAATAAGCCCAGGAGCTGACTGTGGCTCAGATCATGAAATCCTTATGCCAAATTTGGACTTAAATTGAAGAAAGTAGGGAAAACCACTATACTATTCAAATATGACCTAAATCAAATCCCTAACAATTGTATAGTGAAAGTAAAAATAAATTTAAGGGACTAAATCTGATAGTGCCTGATAAACTATGGATGGAAGTTTGTGACTTTGTATAGGAGACAGGGAGCAAGACCATCCCCAAGAAAAAGAAATGCAAAAAAGCAAAATGGCTTCCTGAGGAGGTCTTACAAATAGCTGTGAAAAGAAGAGAAGCAAGAAGCAAAGGAGAAAAGGAAAGATAAACCCATTTGAATGCGGAGTTCCAAAGAATAGCAAGGAGAGGTAAGAAAGCCATCCTCAGTGATTAGTGCAAAAATATAGAGGAAAAACAATAGAATGGGAAAGACTAGAGATCTCTTCAAGAAAATTAGAGATACCAAGGGAACATTTCATGCAAAGATGGGCACAATAAAGGACAGAAATGGTATGGACCTAACAGAAGCAGAAGATATTAAGAAGAGGTGGCAAGAATACATAGAAGAACTATACAAAAAAGATCTTCACAACCCAGATAATCACGATAGTGTGATCATTCACCTAGAGCTAGACATCCTGGAATGTGAAGTCAAGTGGGGCTTACAAATAAAGCCAGTGGAGGTGATGGAATTCCAGTTGAGCTATTTCAAATCCTAAAAGATGATACTGTGAAAGTGCTGCACTCAATATGCCAGCAAATTTGGAAAACTCAGCAGTGGCCACAGGACTGGAAAAGGTCAGTTTTCATTCCAATCCCTAAGAAAGGCAAAGCCAAAGAATGCTCAAACTACTGCACAATTGCACTCATCTCACACACTTAGTAAAGTAATGCTCAAAATTCTCCAAGCCAGGCTTCAGCAATATGTGAACCATGAACAACTTCCAGATGTTCAAGCTGGTTTTAGAAAAGGCAGAGGAATGAGAGATCAAATTGCTAGCATCCACTGCATCATCGAAAAAGCAAGAGAGTTCTGGAAAAACATCTATTTCTGCTTTATTGACTATGTCAAAGCCTTTGACTGTGTGGATCACAGTAAACTCTGGAAAATTCTGAAAGAAATGGGAATACCAGACCACCTTTGCTGCCTCTTGAGAAATGTGTATTCAGGTCAGGAAGCAACAGTTAGAATTGGACATGGAACAACAGACTGGTTCCAAATAGGAAAAGGAGTACTTCAAGGCTGTATATTGTCACCATGGTTATTTAACTTATATGCAGAGTACATTATGAGAAACACTGGGCTGGAAGAAGCACAAGCTGGATTCAAGATTGCTGGAGAAATATCAATAACCTCAGATATGCAGATGACACCACCCTTATGGCAGAAAGTGAAGAATAACTAAAGAGCCTGTTGATGAAAGTGAAAGAGGAGAGTGAAAAACTTGTCGTAAAGCTCAACATTCAGAAAACAAAGATCATGGTATCCAGTCCCATCACTTCATGGCAAATAGATGGAGAAACAGTGGAAACAGTAGCAGACTTCATTATTTTGGGCTCCAAAATCACTGCAGAATGTGACTGCAGCCATGAAATTAAAAGACGCTTACTCCTTAGAAGGAAAATTATGACCAAATTGCTGCTGCTGTTGCTGCTGCTGCTAAGTCGCTTCAGTCATGTCCGACTCTGTGCGACCCCAGAGACGGAAGCCCACCAGGCTCCTCTGTCCATGGGATTCTCCAGGCAAGAACACTGGAGTGTGTTGCCATTTCCTCCTCCAATGCATGAAAGTGAAAAGTCAAAGTGAAGTCGCTCAGTTGTGTCCGATTCTTAGCGACCCTATGGACTGCAGTCCACCAGGCTCCTCCATCCATGGGATTTTCCAGGCAAGAGTACTGGAGTGGGGTGCCATTGCCTTCTCCGGATATATGTACAGGTATAGCTAAATCATTTTGCTGTAAACCTGAAACTAGGACAACATTGTAAATTAACTACATTCCAATATAAAATAAAAATTTAGGTTAAAAAATTCAGGTAGATTCAAAGTATAGAGGGGGATTACTATGTTGAAATTTTCCAATTTTTTTCAATGCTTCTGTTAGGTCTAGGAAATTCAGTATTGAATATTAAGTCAAATTTAAATTATTAAATTATATTAACATGGAACCCCATGGTTCAATTGTTAAAGAATCTGCCCACAATGCAGAGACCCACTTTTGATCCCTGGGCCAGGAAGATTCCCAGGAGGAGGAAACAGAAACCCACTCCAGTATTCTTGCCTGGAGAATCCCATGGACAAAGAAGCCTGGTTGACTACAGTCCATAGGGTCACAAAGAGTCAGACAGGACTGAAGTGACTTAGCACACATTAGCTAAATTATGGTTCTACCACATTTCCTTTAATGGCAAACATCATGGCAGACAATGCATGTGTGCGTTTGTGCTAAGTCACTTCAGTTGTGTCTGACTCTTTGTGACCCTATGAACCATAGCCCCCAGGCTCCTCTGTCCATGGAATTCTCCAGGCAAGAATACTGGAGTGGGTTGCCTCCTTCATGGCAAACTACTGGTTCTAAACTGAACTAAGCCACCTAAAACTATGCATCAGGGTCCTATTGGTTGAATGAAGAATGGTGCACAGGCATGATTATGCTTCCAAACTCTTTACACTTTAATTAAAATTCCCAGACTACAGAAACTATTAATGACACCTTCTGTGAGATACCTTATATTCATTTCTTCCAAACTCAAAATCCTGAGACAGTGCATAAAAATGTATTTAACACTGTTACTTAAATTTAAGAAAGAAAAATATAATGTATGTTGGAATTAAAGGTGTTTTCCAAAGTGAAATGAGCTAATTTGGAGTGAGGTCTGAGGAGAATGAAAGAAACTTCTTTATAATTTTATGCAAAACATATATATATATATGAAAAATTTTGTAATTGGTATTTATAAATGTGTTAGAGGAGATGTCCATATAAAGGAAGAATAACTATAATATCTGGATTAATTTTTCTATAGAAAAATATAATTTCATTTAAATGTTTAATTCTGCAATAGTTTTCAGGTATTTGAATATCAAAACACATTGGAAGGGCTTTAAGGAGTTAACAAAGCAGATCATCACCACGTCATTGTTTTATCTTTAGTAGGTTCATGAAATCTACTAAATGAATTTTAAAGACTCTTACTCCTTGGAAGAAAGTTATCACCAACCTAGACAGCATATTAAAAAGCAGAGACATTACTTTGCCAACAAAGGTCCATCTAGTCAAAGGTATGGTTTTTCCAGTAGTCATGTATGGTTGTAAGAGTTGGATTATAAGGAAAGCTGAGCACCGAAGAACTGATGCTTTTGAACTGTGGTGTTGGAGAAGACTCTTGAGAATCCCTTGGAAGTATCAGAAGTATTAGAAGTCCCTTGGAAGTCAATAGAAGTATTGACTGCAAGGAGATCCAACCAGTCAATCCTAAAGGAAATCAGTCCTGAACGTTCATTGGAAGGACTGATGCTGAAGCTGAAATTCCAATACTTTGGCCACCTGATGGGAAGAACTGACTCATTTGAAAAGACCCTGATGCTGGGAAAGATTGAAGGTGGGAGGAGAAGGGAATGACAGAGGATGAGATGGTTGGCATCACTGACTCAATGGACATGGAGTTTGAGTAAACTCTGGGAATTGGCGATGGACAGGGAGGCCTGGTGTGCTGCGGTCCATGGGTTTGTAAAGACTTGGACATGACTGAGTGACTGAACTGAACTGAACTGATTCCTAGGGAGGTGTATAATAGGGAAAGATGTATTGTTCAACATTATATGTTGGTTAGGTGATTTGGATCAAGATGCCATAAATGGCTACAGAACAGCTAATAGCTAGGTGATTGTTGAAAAATAATTATTAATATAATAAAATATCAAGTATCTTGATAAATGAAAAATAATAAATATCACCAAAGACTTGAGGTGGCGCATTTATTCTGCAATTTGGTATATGCTACATTTTGCTATTTAGTCATATATGTTTCAATAATTAACTGAAGCTTATTCAGTGAACTTCTCCTGCAGGCACAAAATTTCCTAACCTATACAGGCTAGGTAATGACTAGTTTAACATCAAAGGTATAAACAGTGAGGTACATTTGTAATTGTAATATGTCAACAAGTTATTCATACCTTTCTAGGTTTCTAAAGTAATATTTTGTTTGTAATTTTATGAAAAGATTGTGGATGCATGAATTCAGGCGTATTGCTTTTGAAGAAAAAAATGATTAGAAACAGATTATGTGTCATAAGCCTATTACAAACCTTTATAAACTTGAAAAAATCATAATTATAATTTTGCCATGTTTTCTGGTGTTTTACTATACAGCAGGTTTTCTTACAATTAAGAACTATATTCTTATTTTCTAAAATAATTGCTAAATCTATTGATAAATAAATGAACACTCAAGTCTACTATTAGTCATGCTTCTCTGTGGTTGAATTTCTGAAAACAAAATTTATTTTTTTTTTGAATGGTAGAAAAGTTTTTTTTTACTCTAGAGTCCAGAAAAGGAAAAAAATCTTCAAAGGAAAAATCCAAACTAGACTCTGAATATTTTTTCTGTAGCATTACTTTGTGGGTAAGGTCAAAACATGCTTGTTCTCTATTTTTTCATCTTCCCTCTAAAAGAGTCATCTTGGTACTTTATGTTCTCTTACATAACAATAGGCTTGCAGAACCCTAAGTGTTTCTGGATAATCTGAGGCACAACATTGCATTTTCACCCAAGCCCACAATCCATCCCACTAATGATTTACTCTGCTATTTACTGTTTTCTCTCCTTCCAAATGCCTCTTTTGAGCTTCCTCAAAGAAGGTGTGATTGGCTGGCCTAACATATTCTTTTTCCATTGTGTCAAATTGAGTTTGGTGTATCTTATCTGCTTTTCTCTAATGTCTTGGAGATGTTTTCCCTTGAATTCACTGACTTTACATATTCTAGTTCTATTAATTAACTCTGTTTTTTTTTTCTTTCACACAAGAGATTTTTAGTTATATTAATAACCAACATGCATACAATCCTCCCTAACCCCAGATTTCTGCTTCATGCTTGGTAACTTCCTATTCATCCTGTAAAACCCAACTCAAATATTACCTCTTGTACTTAGCAACCAAAGATATTACTATTTTTTTTTCATATCTTCATAGCATTTATTCATTAGTCATCACATTTATTATTAATTTATGGAGTTTCTTCACATTTAAATTTTATTTATACAAGTATACAAGTTCACTTAAAAAAAATCAAACAGCACTCAAAAATATATCAGTGTTACCTCCTTATTGATGCTGTGTTTTATAGGGTAAGTCCCATACATAGGAACTAGCTCAATGTAAAACCACTTTCCTTACAAAAATACAAACAAAACAAACTTTACTCAATCCTTTCATTGAGGCAATGTGTTTTATCCAATATGCTGTGATATAAGATTGTAAGTGAATAACTTCCTATATTTATATTCTATAAATTCCTTATCTTATACTTAAAAGGTAACAGTTGCCCAGGAAATGTTTAAAATTGTCCTGAATCATGGTTTGTTGTTTGTTCATTTTTTTTAGTCTTAAAACAGTGGCTATTTTAAAGCTTGAAAAACACCAAACCTTGCCATATTCAGTTGGCTAGTTTCCATGCAGGGTCAATTATTTATATAGAGGCACTCAGCATTATGGCTTTAAAAGATATATGACATGCTAGGAAACTGAAGATACAATTATCATTTGGAGATAAATGTCATGAATAACTTCAAGTATTTAGAAAAACTTGGTGGTGTTTTATAGATAGTATTTTAGAAGTCAGTGATTGGGCATTGTTTGAAGACCTATATGACTAAAAAATATGAATAGACATTTAGTTTCAGCAAGAAATAAACTTAGAGAAAAACAAGGTCTTGCAGGAAATTTGTTTTGTCATTTTAAACCTGCTTCGAGAAGGCAAATGATTTGACTCCTCTAAACAATGCCAGTTACAGCTTTGCAAACAGATATGGCAAAATACTCAGGAAACAATTGGGGCTGGAATAAACTCTGGACAGTTGCCATTCCTACTTTATAGTCTTTATTCTTTCAGCCATTGTGACTGAATGCTTACTTCTCAAATAGTTTCTGATCATCCATCCTTATGAAAGAGCAATAGGTTTCAAAGCTTTCATTTATATGACTTTGTTATGAGTTAGTCTTGCATGAATTTTCACAGAACACTTGGGAGTATTTTAACAGGAAGCCTCACTAGAATGGATGAGATAGTTATGAAATATCAAACAAACATGAACCTCAGTGGACTAGCAATGGGGTGTGTGGAAAGAGATTATGACATTGGAAATCAGATATTGGATTTTTATTAATACAGACATCACAGAAAAATGTTGGTTCCCAAATCAGCATCTATTTTTCCCTCCTCAAAATGCCCAATTCCTCAGACCTCATCCATGCAGCTTTTGTTTATGAGGCGAAATAGCTTCCATCCTGGGCTTCATTAGTTTAAGACCAATGACTTAGCCAGGAAACTAGACTAATGAATGGATAAATGGCATTCTTTGAGGACATCTGAGCCAATTCTTATCTAGGAGATAAAAGAAAATAACAGTTGAGAGAACCTTCTGAGAAAGAATTTTCTTTCTGCTAAATGAGAATGACCAGAGAGGTAGCATGTTCTTTTCTTGTCCTCTACAACTGAGGCTCTGAACTCAGCAATGTGAGAACAAGGTTGGCAGACTCAGAAGCCGTGGTTCAGCCATTTCTTAGATCTGCACAAGCACATTTGTGAGTGGAGAGTGTTCTTATTGATTATGCCAAGTTAAATCACATTTTCCTACTTATGTTTACTTATTATTAAAATCATTTTAGATGGATGTGGAGATTGTCATTTTTAATTAAAATCCAAAAATTATCCTTTTATTTTAGCCAATAGCTACACTTTTCTTTATACAATTCCTCTTTCCAAGACTTTTTTTCACAATATTATGCTTTTTTTGTGTATTGATGCCACTAGACAAAAACTTGATTTGTTTAGTTCTGTGGTGGTGGTATTTCTATTGTATTTAGTTTTCTCTGTCTTATGACCAATGATATCTATAGATAGGAATCATGACCCAGAGAATGGCATGCATACACCATCCTGAAGTACTCGGAATTTTTCCCCTTTAATACGACATTCCTGATATCTGCACCAAATTGCTTCAGAAAATCTGAATTCAATAGCTATTCAATGCAAGTTTAGGCTTCCCACAAATCTAAGAACTAGCTGAAGAGGACAAAGAAATTTCATTTCAGTAATGATGATACTGTTTCTAAGCTGAAGAAACAGGTATGAATAAGACAAATATTCCGTGCCATTAAGAAATGTATATACTAAAATAAACAGTGAATGAACAGATAAATCTAGATTCATAAGTGCCATGAAAAAAATAAATGGGATAGTGGGGTAGATGTATAAGTGGAAGGGGAACATTGGACATGGGATAGTCAGAAATACACCTTTGAGGGAAAGAGAGCAGCTAGGCAATAGCCAAGGGAAGAGGAGGTTTCAGCAGACACAAGGAAATAAAATGAACCACGGAATAGGTGAGGGCCTGTCACAGAGGAGGAACAACATATTTTTAAAGGGAGACATTGTGAGATAAAGACAAAAAGCTAGGGAAAGATCAGATATTTGGTTATAATTGCAATGACAAGTCCTTTGAAGGCATAAAGTGAACGAAAATGTGATTTATATTTCTAAAAAGGTTACCCTTGCTGCTGTGTGGAAAAGGGATTGAAGAAAGCAAGAGAAGACACAGGAGAGGCACTCAGGATACTATCACAAAGTCCAAACATAATATGATAAGTTAGATTTGTATGTTGGCATTAGAGAAGGAAAGCAGTGACGGAATTGAGGTACATTTTGGAATTAAAATTTTAGAACATTATGAATGTATTAGAGTATAAGAAAAATGGAGATACTAAATTTGGATATAACAGGAGTAAATACAAATGGTATTTCCTGTACTAAAACTGGTGGGTGGCATTTTTATTAAGATCATGTTAAGTTTAAATATCAACTAAGGGAGAACTGAACACTTATAATGTTGAGTGTTCTTCCCCAAGAACATGATTGTTCAGCTTGTTCAAGCCTACTATAGTGTTTTTCAGAAATGTTTCAAGTTATCCCCATTTAGATTTTTATATTTTGCTACCTTTCATCATAAATATTTTTGAAAAATCTGTTTTGAATAGGATCGTCTCATCTATTATATCTCCTAATTGTTTATCATTCACATATAAGACGGTAATTATTTTGGTATGTCATTTTCCATGCTAGCTTACTAAATAGTTTTCAGTTTAGTTCAGTTCAGTTGCTCAGTTGTATCCGACTCTTTGAAACCCCATGGACTGCAGCACTAAATAGTTTTATTGTTTACATAACATTTCTTTTGATTTTCTTGGCTTTTTTACATGCACTATCTGCAAGTAGTTTTAGGTTTTTTCATATTCCTATGCCTCTACTAGTTTTCTCTTATTTTAGCTATTTATAAGATAATGTTATTAATCCAAATTTTATCAATAATAATAATGACAATGCTGCTGCTGCTAAGTCGCTTAAGTCGCGTCCGACTCAGCAGGTGTTTATGTTTTGTTTCTGATTAAATTGCCTCCAGTGTTTTATCATTATTTAAGATTCTGATCTGCATACTAAGAGTTATTTTATCATGTTCAAGGTATATGTTCTAATGCCTCATTTAGTGACGGTTTTTCATCAAGAATAGAATATCGTTTTTATATGTCAAATATATCTTCAACATCTTAGGAGATATTTTCAAGGCATCTGTTCTTAGATCTATTAATATGAGCAATAACTTTAATGAACAATACAATATTGAAGGGTGCTTACACTCCTATTTTAATGTTATATACTGTTACATTTTGAATATTTACTCAGGATTTTTTCACATCAGTGTTCACACGTGAGAATGATTTTTCATTTCTTTTTGTACAATTTTTATCAGATTTTGGTATTTGTTTAAAAATAATTTGAAAGCTTTCATTTTTTTTTTCTTTTTTTGGTCTGGGGCAATTTTTCATAGTGTTGGGATTCTCTGGTCTTTATTGATTGGGAAAATTCGACTATAAGCCCATAATTTTCTATTGCTCCTTGTACAAATAGATTTTTTAATAGCTTTATTTTGTTTAGGAAAATAGATTCTCTATCACTAGTAAGATCAGCTTAAGTAATTTTTTTCCTAGAAAATTATCCATTTTATGTAGACTTAAAATTTTATTGATTGAGAGAGCTACACTTCTCTCAAATTAAAAAAGATAATTGATTTGATGGCTATTTTACCATTTCCCCAGCACGTAAAACAGTGCCTACTTGGCAAAAGTAGGTGCTCAGTAATTTTCTTTTTTTATTGTATGAATAATGAAATAACACTGAAAGTTCTCTTAGATTATGGCTTCATGTTGAGTGCAAGCTTTCAACAAGAAGATGCCAATAAATTGCCCTTATTAAGCACTTAACATAGCTGCCACTGTGGGGAGAAAAACTCTAGTATTATTACATTTTTTTAAAAAAGGAAGTTATGATTAACTTCACCAGCAATAGAGAAAATTGAAAAGCATATCAAGTTGCCCTTTCTAAACCATCCAAATTGGCTTTAGAACAGGAAGAATATCTGCTATTGATTACTCTGGCAGAACAGGACTTCTTTTGCCTTGATAGTAGAAGTGGCCAGCAAAGGCTTTGCTGGAGGGTTTGTCAGAATACGCATAGCATCTAAAATGCTATTTCTTATCTTTCGTCGCTGTGCTTGAAAATCATAGAATACACACATGTATGGACCAGGCAGGGTCATTGGAAAGTTGTTGATGGGAGCAAAACACAGAAACAATCATGGAAATAGCTAACTTTAAGTATATTCACGCATTATGGAATGCCTATGTGGTGGACCGGAGAAGGCAACGGCACCCCACTCCAGTACTCTTGCCTGGAAAATCCCATGGACAGAGGAGCCTGGTGGGCTGCGTCCATGGGGTCGCTGAGGGTCGGACACAACTGAGCGACTTCACTTTCACTTTCACTTACCTTTCTCTTGTCTGTTTTGTTATTTTATGTATTTGTGCTCTTTGTTCTCTTATTTTTCCTAATATAGTTGTGTGGTGAAATGTTTCTTTTTCCTTATTTAAAGGGTTAAATAATTTATTTATTATTTCTTTTAACTCATTACTTCCTGCTTTCACCTTTGTGAATTCTTCTGCTTTGTTTCTGGTTTCTCTTTTCCCTCTACCTAACATTTTGGTTAGACATTTAATGTATTATTTTCATTCTTTCGATATTAGTAATATGAGATTGTGGGGGATTTGAATTTCCTCTGAGTACTATTTTAACTGTATTCCATAAATTCTAATATATATTACTTATACTACTGCTATATCCTTCTATTTTATTTTTTTTCAGAATAATTTTATTCAAAAAAAGAAACTAAAACAAATATGTTAGATTCTATTTGAGCAACTTTTAAAAAGCTGCAAAATGAGTAAGCACTGCTTACAATATTAAAAAGTAAAGCACAAATATAGGAAAGTGGTAGTAAGATGCACAGAACTCACATTGTTAAGATTGTGACAGAAGGAGATAGAAGAGGCGAAAGTCACACACAGGTGGCTTCAAAAGTCCTATAAATGCCTAGGTCTTAAACCAGATGTGTGGAGATATGGGTGCTCATTATTTGGTTAATCTATATACATTCCAACTGTTTCATAGTCTGGTGTTTCTTTTCAATACCTAATAAAGGCAATTCATTTCAGTTCAGTTCAGTTGCTCAGTCGTGTCTGACTCTTTGCGATCCCATGAATTGCAGCATGCCAGGCCTCCCTGTCCATCACCAACTCCCGGAGTTCATCAGACTCACGTCCATTGAGTCAGTGATGCCATCCAGCCATCTCATCCTCTGTCGTCCCCTTCTCCTCCTGCCCCCAATCCCTCCCAGCATCAGAGTCTTTTCCAATGAGTCAACTCTTTGCATGAGGTGGCCAAAGTACTGGAGTTTCAGCTTTAGCATCATTCCTTCCAAAGAAATCCCAGGGCTGATCTCCTTCAGAATGGACTGGTTGGATCTCCTTGCAGTCCAAGGGACTCTCAAGAGTCTACTCCAACACCACAGTTCAAAAGCATCAATTCTTCAGCGCTCAGCTTTCTTCACAGTCCAACTCTCACATCCATACATAACCACTGGAAAAACCATAGCCTTGACTAGATGGACCTTTGTTGGCAAAGTAATGTCTCTGCTTTTGAATATGCTATCTAGGTTGGTGATAACTTTTCTTCCAAGGAGTAAGCATCTTTTAATTTCATGGCTGCAGTCACCATCTTCAAGAAAATTAGAGATACCAAGGGAACATTTCATGCAAAGATGGGCTCAATAAAAGACAGAAATAGTATGGACCTAACAGAAGCAGAAGATATTAAGAAGAAGTGGCAAGAATACACAGAAGAACTATACAAAAAAATCTTTATGACCCAGATAATCACAATGGTGTGACCACTCACCTAGAGCCAGATATCCTGGAATGTGAAGTCAAGTGGGCCTTAGAAAGCATCACTACGAACAAAGCTAGTAGAGGTGATGGAATTGTGGAGCTATTTCAAATTCTGAAAGATGATGCTGTGAAAGTGCTGCACTCAATATGCCAGCAAATTTGGAAAACTCAGCAGTGGCCACAGGACTGGAAAAGGTCCATTTTCATTCCAATCCCAAAGAAAGGCAATGCCAAAGAATGCTCAAACTACCACACAGTTGCACTCATCTCACACGCTAGTAAAGTAATGCTCAAAATTCTCCAAGCCAGGCTTTAGCAATACATGAACCGTGAACTTCCTGATGTTCAAGCTGGTTTTAGAAAAGGCAGAGGAACCAGAGACCAAATTGCCAACATCTGCTGGATCATGGAAAAAGCAAGAGAGTTCCAGAAAAACATCTATTTCTGCTTTATTGACTATGCCAAAGCCTTTGACTATGTGGATCACAATGAAGGCAATTAGATAGTATAATTAGATCATTTCAGAAAGCAATGCATACACATTTCAAACATTTTTTGTACCAATTTTTATAAAAATTGCATAATTATTGTCTTATATCCTAAGTATTTTATTAAGGCCATTTAATGCAAGTAAAAACTTCTATTTTACTTTAATTTTGTTGTTTTGATTTAATGCATTGTGGTCAGAGAATATTGTCTGTTCTTCAACTGTTTGTATGTTTGTTGAGGTATTCTTTATGACCTAAATGATTTTTAACCTTTAAGACAGTTTCACATACAACTGCCAAGACATTATATTCCTTAATATTGGGATATATGTCTCAATAAATTATATAGACATAAACATGGTCTGTCTAGATCCTCACGTAATACTTTTGTTTTTGCCTTTGACTTGCCTTGGATGAAGAAAATTAAAGTCTATTACTAGTGTGCATAATGCATCTTCTGTAGGTTTTGCTTTATGAAAGTTGTTGGTATATTATATGGTGTTTAGAGAGTCATAACTCTTTTATCTTTACTGTGAAGATATAACAAAATATATATTTTGTTCTCATTTAATAGCTTTTAGTCTGAATTATACTTTGTCTGATATCAAGTTGTTTTCTCTGCTTTCTTTTTGGTTTTTGCTATTACTCTTTTCTATCTTTTGACTTTTAGCCTCTGTGAAACATTTTTTAAGGTGGTCTTCCTGTATATAATATAAATTTGCATTTTGCTGTCAGTCTACCTGAACTTTTTTTTTTAAGTAGGTGAATTAAGTCTGTACACGTTTAGTAATTAGATATTCACTGTCATCTATTTTTTATGTTTCTTTTAGTATTAGAAAAACATACATCTTGTATTTCCAATGTCTACCTTATGTGAACATCTCATTCTCCATTTTCCTTATGAACAAATAGAAAATTCACTTAGTTACTCTTCTTTATTTTTCTTTCCTTCTCATCCACCATCTAATTCTGGCAATCATGTGGTATTTCTTAGCATTTATATTCTTATTCTTAAATATATTTGTGATGAATAATTTTACATGTTAACTTGACTGGATTGGGTTTGATCCCTGGATTGGGAAGATCCCCTGGAGAAGGCATTGACAACCAACTCCAGTATTCTTGCCTGGAGAATCCCATGGACAGAGGAGGTTGGTGGACTATAGTCCATAGGGTCAGACAGGACTGAGCAACTTTCATCTTTACCTTCACCTTCACCTTGACTGGATCACATATACTTGGCAATCATTGTTTTTGGGTGTGTCTGTGAGGGTGTTTCTGAATGAAATTAGCATTTGAATGAGTGGAGTTGGTAAGTTAGTTTGTATCCCCAGTGTGGGTGGGCATCATCCAATCAATCAAAGGCCTGAGTACAGCAAAAAGGTGGAAGAAGGACAAATTTGGCCCTCTATGCCTGATTACTGAGCTGGGACATCCATTTTCTGCCTTGATGCTCCTCATCCTCATCATCTTCTCTCCTGTTTCTGAGGCCTTTGCACTCAGACTGAATCACACCACAAGCATTCCTAGGTCTTGGGCTGGCCATTGGTAGATCATGCGACTTCTCAATCTCTCTAATTTTGTGAGCCAATTCCTTACAATAAATCTCTTCATATATGAAGAGATTTATTGTAAGGAATATATATAGAAAAGGTAGAGGAACCAAAGATCAAATTGCCAACATTTACTGCTACTGCTGCTGCTGCTAAGTCGCTTCAGTCGTGTCCGACTCTGTGCGATGCCACAGATGGCAACCCACCAGGCTCCCCCGTCCCTGGGATTCTCCAGGCAAGAACACTGGAGTGGCTTGCCATTTCCTTCTCCAATGCATGAAAGTGAAAAGTGAAAGTGAAGTCGCTCAGTCCTGTCTGACTTTTCCCAACTCTATGGACTGTGGCTTACCAGGCTCCTCTGTCCATGGGATTTTCCAGGCAAGAGTACTGGAGGGGGTTGCCATTGCCTTCTCTGGCCAACATTCATTGCATCCTTGAAAAAGCAAGAGAGTTCCAGAAAAACATCTATTTCTGCTTCATTGACTATGCCAAAGCCTTTGACTGTGTGGATCAGAACAAATTGTGGAAACTTCTTAAAGAGAAGGGAATACCTAGACCACCTTATCTGCCTCTTGAGAAATCTGCATTCAGGTCAAGAAGCAACAGTTAGAGCTAGACATGGAACAATAGACTGGTTCCAAATCAGGAAAGCAGTACATCAAGGCTGTATATGGTCACCCTGCTTATTTAACTTATATGCAGAGTACATCATGAGAAACGCTGGACTGGAAGAAGCACAAGCTGGAATCAAGATTTCCAGGAGAAACATCAATAACCTCAGATATGCAGATGACAGCACCCTTATAGCAGAAAGTGAAGAGGAACTAAATAGCCTCTTGATGAAGGTGAAAGAGGAGAGTGAAAAAGTAGGCTTAAAACTCAGCATTAAAAAAACCAAGATCATGGCATCCCATCCCATCACTTCATGTAAAATAGATGGGGAAAAAATGGAAACAGTGACAGATTTTATTTTCTTGGGCTCCAAAATCACTGCAGATGGTGACTGCAGTCGTGAAATTAAAAGATGCTTACTCCTTGAAAGAAAAGCTATGACAAATCTAGACAGCATATTAAAAAGCAGAGACATTACTTTGCTGACAAAGTTCCCTCTAGTCAAAGCTATGGTTTTTCCAGTAGTCATGTATGGATGTGAGAGTTGGACCATAAAAAAAGCTGAGTGCTCAAGAACTGATGCTTTTGAACTGTGGGAGAGTCCCTTGAACTGCAAGGAGATCCAACCAATCAATCCTAAAGGAAATCAACCCTGAATATTTATTGGAAGGATTGATGCTGAAGCTGAAGCTCCAATATTTTGACCATCTGATGTGAAGAACTGACTCATTAGAAAAGACCCTGATGCTGGGAAAGGTTTAAGGCAGAAAGAAAAGGGGATGACAGAGGATGAGATGGTTGGATGGCATCACTGACTCAATGGACATGAATTTGAGCAATCTCCAGGAGATGGTGAAGGACAGGGAAGCCTGGGGTTGCAAAGAGTCAGACATGAGTGAGCGACTGAATAACAACACACAAAATAATTTCAGAATTGTAAAACCAGCATTATCCCCAACAATATGGATACAAAAATCAACTTAAGATTTAACAGGCATTCTTTCTTCATCTTTTGAGTATAATCTCATAAAGAATATACAGACAAATCATTGTGGTTTAAGCTCATCTGCAGCACTAATCCTCTCTGCGGTTGTCCAGCACATATTTAGGTTCTCTCTTTTTTTTACTTGATTTTGATTTTTGGTATTATTTAAAAATTCAGTTTTTTTTTTTAATTATGAAAAATACTTATAAGTGTCCAAAATAAACTCTACAAGATATGTTATATTTAAAGAAATTTATCTTCTTTCCTTGTTTCCTCCTTCTTAAACCCTCTGTTAATATCTATATGACAATTGGTAAGTCTATTCTAATATACTGTATCTACATAGTCATGGCATATAGTCCTTACCTTCTATACTGCTTCCCTAATATCAGTTCATCTTATGTTGTTAGGTAAATAGAATTTTTTGCTTAATGCCAGTACTTATCACTACTTATAACTACTTGGTTGCTTGAGTCATGTCTCTAGTAAGTTCCTTATGAAGGGATTATAGGACTACTCTGAGTTCTTACTTATTCCTGTTAGTCCACAATCTTTATTTCTGAGGCTATGTTTGACTGGATATAAAATTCTTGGCTTACATTTTTTTCTTTTTGTGAATTTCTTAAATAAATTGTTCTTTTATCTTTTGGTATAATATGTAGCTGAAAGTTTTATTTTCTTACCATTATATATGACTTGGTCTTTTTGTTTAGGTGTCCAAAGAGTTTATTTTCTTTTTCTTAAAATAAAATAGATGTATCAAAACATGCTACTATCTTGCTGTTTAGGGTCTATTTTCCGAAATGTAGAATGTAGTTTTCAATATATATTAAGTTACACATTTTTAATGGGATTCTTCATGGATTTTTAATATTTGTTCTGTTTTATTCTCTGCCTTTGATATTTATTTTATGTAAAGTACCTGTTTTCAAATTATTCATCCCATTTTGACATTTAAAAATGTCTACCAAAGTAATGATAGCTTAGTCTCCAGACTTAGAAGAGCCAGAAGTCTGAAAAGAGCCAGACTCATACGTTCTGTCCTTCTGCATTATTCCATTTTTCATGTCAGCAGTTGAATCTCATTTCAATATTTCTTGTTACTTTTTTTTCTTTAAAAAAAATCACTTCTCACTTCATTCTACTCTGATAGAGCTACTGAACCACCTAAGGGAACAGTCTCAGGAATGCAAAGATAATAGTATTTTAATATATTTTAAGATTTCTCTCACAAGATTGATACTTCTGCTGAACATTATTCTGTCATGATATTCTACACCTAAAATATTTTAAACACTGAGCTATGCTATTATAGGTAATATTAAAATTAGAATATTTTTAAGCCAAACATTGCCTCAGACATGCTATAATTTTTAGCATGCATATTTGAAGATCTAAAAATTATAAAAATGGAGTCAGTTTGAAAATTTTTGATTTAAAAAACTTTTGAAAGCTTCCTAACTGCTGACACTTACTCATTATAGAGGCAAATTAGTTTTCCTTCACAAATGAAATAATACTGTACATTGTTCCTTATATTTTCCCTTCTTACATCTGTATTTTTGCCCTGGTTTATATTTTCTTGAGGTAGGAACCAGAGGGCTGCTCAGTTCCAAGTATATGGTAAACTAAAGCATGGAAACACTTATGCCTGCCCTGGTCTTTTTTCTTCCCTCCCTTCTTTGGTCTTTCTTAAGACCTTAAGCTTTATTGGTTTAGTCATAAAAATTGGTTACTATGAAAACCTTCTTTACCATCCTCAGTATAAGGCTGGGAATTATAACCTAGTTGTCATCCCAAAATGTGGCTGCAGTAAGTGTTATTGCCACTTTTTTCAAATATTCAGTTCAAAGAGAGGATATTCTTACATCCTTGAAATACAAACAGCACTTTAAACATTTTGTTAATGTTAAAATATTCAGTGGAAAATATCAAAGAAAAGGCAATCATAGCATACTATGGAAAGATATGAGAAGTGAATGTACAGGAAATTGTAGAAGTGTGGCAAGTCACTTACGTTAGACAACACAAGAATTTAAAGACATCAAAAGGAACTCCAAAACATGTAACGTTTAAGTGTATCAAAAGTAGAGGATAAGTGGGTACCCTTATTGATAAAGGTATAAAAATGCTCTTGTGTTCTAAAAGGAAATTATTTCTTTGCCAAATGATTTGAAATATTGCACCTAAATTATTAGCATACAGGAAAAATTAAGTAGCCTTGATATGTTAATACATGTTTAATATATAAATGTTCTAGAGCTATGACAAAATGGAATCTTCTTCAGATTTTGGAAAAACTCTTGATTAAAATACATAATCAGATTAAAAAAACTAAGCAGTTAAAAAATATTTGAAACACAGCAAAGATACAATTTAAAAAGATTAAATTAAAATGCACAGTTTAGCCTTAGACAGATGTGGGCTTAACCAAGAACCTATATCTTCAGTAATCTATGCCTCTACCATGTAGCTTCTCTCCCTCCACCCAGAGATCCCAGTAAGTCAGTGAGAGGGCACCTATGCTCAGGTGCTGGCTTCTAATTATCATTCTCCACTGAAAGGAACCAGGGTTTTTTTTTTTTTTTCAGTGAAATGCCTGATTATAGATCCTTGGCAGAGAAACAAGAGAGTGAGCTGGAATGACCTGTTCTCAAAAATAAGAAAATGTTCCAAGACTGATGGAGCTATGCTGAGAAAAAGAAAAAGAAAAAACAATTTATTGAAGAATAAAATAATAACTGAATAAATGCAGATATAAGCCACATTTATGGAGTACAGACAAACTAATCTATACATTTTATATAATTCCCATTAATATAACTATATAATATTTAAATATGATTAATCTATATGATGAATAGGTTATATGAGACAAAAAAATGAGCATTTTGAAAGACAGAGCAGTGATATCTTGACCTCACAGAGAAAATCACATTCCATTAAACAACAACTTGAGTAGTTCAGAGCTCATATAATAATTGAAAAATAAAATGAATACACAGAATATCCACAAACTAATAGTATAAACATAAGGCATCAAAAAAATTTCTTGGGAAATTAATATATGTAAAGGAACATATCTACCTCATGCACAATAAATTCCAGGTAAATTATACATCTATAAGCCTTTGATGAAAGTGGTAGAAAATATTTAATATTTAATATATATGAAATATGGGCTTCCCAGATGGCACAGTGGTAAAGAATCCATCTGCCAATGCAGGAGATGTAAGTGATGCAAGATCGGGAAGATCCCCTGGAGTAGGAAATGGCAACCCAATTCCATGGACAGAGGAACCTGACTGTCTAGAGTCCATGGGGTTGCAAAGTCGGACATGACTGAGCATGCATAAACACAATATATGGAACATACTAATATGAGAGGGAATATTTTGTTATTAAGTGAGAAATCTAACAAAATTTAAGAGGTTTTTTTGGATTTGTAATATAGTAAAAATAGTTTAAAATAATTTAGCCTGTTTTTATATATATACAGTTGAACTTTGAAAAACATGTGTTTGAACTGCACAGGCCTACTTATATGAAAATTTTTTTCAATAGTAAATATTATAGTATTTACATATTCAACTACCTGCTTGACATCTCTTCTTACATATATGTGTGTGTGTTAAGTTGCTTCAGTCATATTCGACTCTTTGTGACGCTATGGACTGTAGCCCACCAGGCTCCTCTGTCCATGGGATTCTCCAGGCAAGAATATTGGAGTGGGTTGCCATTTCCTTCTCCAGGGAATCTTTCTGACCCAGGGGTCAAACACAAGCCTCCTGCATTGGCAGGTGGGTTCTTTCACCACTAGCACCACCTGAGAAGCCCTTATGTATGTATTGTGTTGTGCTCAGTTGCGCAGTCACGTCAGACTCTTTGTAACCCCATGGACTTTAGCCAACCAGACTCCTCTGTTCATGGGGATTCTCCAGCCAAGAATACTGGAGTGGGTTGTCATGCCCTAATAGATATCTCAAATGTAGAACATTTAAAGCAGAAGCATCTATCTACATCTCTAACTTCTTCCTCTCCTTGTATTTGTCACTATAGTAAATTTTAATTTTACTTAGGCTACATGCCTGACAGTTTTTCTTTATTCCACACATCAAATTCATTATCAAATCCTATAGAAAAATCCCCAAACAATAACCAAACCTTTCTATATTTCTCCAAATCTATGCCATCAATTTAGTCTGAGCTACACTTATATTTCACTTGAGTCATTATAATATTTTCATGATGGGTGTGCCTTTTTCCACTTTGTCCTCAGCACATTCAACCTCAATTCATTTGACACAGAGAATCCATATTGTTCTATATAGATGAATATGATCATATCATGCCTCAATTTAAAAATCTTTAAGGCTTTCTTTTAATTTCTATGAAATTAAAAGAATTGCTCCTTGGAAGAAAAGCTATGACAAACATAGACAGCATATTAAAAAGCAGAGACATTACTTTGCCAACAAAGTTCTGTCTAGTTAAAGCTATGGTTTTTCCAGTGGTCCTGTATGGATGTGAGAGTTGAACTATAAAGCTGAGTGCCGATGAATTGATGTTTTTGAACTGTGGTGTTGGAGAAGACTCTTAAGAGTCCCTTGGACTGTAAGGAGATCCAACCAGGCAATCATAAAGGAAATCAATCCTGAACATTCATTGGAAGGACTGATGTTGAAGCTGAAACTCCAATACTCTGGCCACCTAATGTGAAGAACTGACCCATTGGAAAAGACCCTGATGCTGTGAAAGATTGAAGGCAGGAGGAGAAGGGGACGACAGAGGATGAGATGGTTGGGTGGCATCAATGACTCGATGGACATCAGTTTGAGCAAGCTCTGGGAGTTGGTGATGGACAGGGAAGCCTGGTGTGCAGCAGTTCTGGGAGTTGGACATGACTGAGTGACTGAACGGACTTGAACTGAACTGAAGGATTTCTCTTTAGATTTATAATAAAGTTCAAAATCCCCACCATGCCTTATGTGATTGACTCCTGCCTACATTTTTATTTCTTCTAGCAGAACTATCCCCTTGCTATATATATCTTATCCCTATTGTTATCTTTATTGTTTTTCAAACATGCCAGGAGTGTTCCTGGTTTATGGCTTTTCCACATCTTAACAGTCTATCAAAATTACTTCCTACTAGACTATACAGCTGACTCCAGCTAGGTGTTTAGGATGCAGTCCACATGTTAACTCTGATTGTTTATGATTGTTCTATTTCCTTAATCTGATTCGTTGCCTTTTCTTAGTGGTGTGAACATATATGTTTAACAAAAGGTGAAAGAAAGAAAGGGGGGTTGGAGAGGAAGAGAAGCAGGGAGTAAAAAAGAGCAAAGACAAAGTCAGAAAGAAAACAAGAAAAGAAGCAAAAAGGAAGGAAGGAAGGGAGGGAGGGAGGAAGGGGAGCCCTGGTTTATACTGTTTGTCAATTTTCATGGTATAAACATTCCATGAGGGCTAATTTTACCTACCAATATGACTTCATGAATAAAAATTGGCAGGAAATGTACACAGATCAGTTTTCAGAAGCTGACAAATGACATCTCCAATATAATACTGGACTATCTGTTAAGAGTTTTACTCATTTACCACCTTGATTTATGTTTTATCTAATATCTGTTTTTGATAAGACATAAAGCTTGGAGATTTTAACAGGTCTACAGTGAGATAAATAGAAATAAGGGAATCAGAGGATGTTCTGATATAGCAAAATCTTAATATTAATTTATAATTTAAAAACTCCATTCACTTATTTGAAACTTTTATATATAAATGAAAACATTTTAATGAAATAGAAAAAAAGAATATCAATCTATAAGAAAGAACATTTATAAAATACAAATATCATTGTTTTTTCTTTTTAGGAGAAATAAATCTCAAACCTAGAATAGCATAAAACTCACTGGAGCTATTCCATATATGAGGTACAATAGTTTTCAATGAGGCATGTGTTTGCCAATACAGGGTGTGGTTTCCCCTCATATTGTGAACATAAAAGGTTTTGCAAGCAGAAGGAAATCTAGACTCTCTTTAATTACAAGTTTTCGTGTTTATTCTTGGAGTGTTGTAGCTAAATGTTTTTAAATAAATTTTCTGTACAGCCCTCTCAAAAAAGATCTTCATGACCCAGATAATCACGATGGTGTGATCACTCACCTAAAGCCAGACATTCTGGAATGTGAAGTCAAGTGGGCCTTAGGAAGCATCACTAAGAACAAAGCTAGTGGAGGTGATGGAATTTCAAATCCTGAAAGACAATGCTGTGAAAGTGCTGCACTCAATATGCCAGCAAATTTGGAAAACTCAGCAGTGGCCACAGGACTGGAAAAGATCAGTTTCCATTCCAATCCCTAAGAAAGGCAATGCCAAAGAATGCTCAAACTACCGCACAGTTGCACACATCTCACACTCTAGTAAAGTAATGCTTAAAATTCTCCAAGCCAGGTTTCAGCAATACATGAACCATGAACTTCCAGATGTTCAAGCTGGTTTTAGAAAAGGGATAGGAACGAGAGATCAAATTGCCAACATTCACTTGATCATCAAAAAAGCAAGAGAGTTCCAGAAAAACTTCTATTTCTGCTTTATTGACTATGCCAAAGCCTTTGACTGTATGGATCACAATAAACTGTGGAAAATTCTGAAAGAGATGGGAATACCATACCACCTGACCTGTTTCTTGAGAACCTGTATGCAGGTCAGGAAGCAACAGTTAGAACTGGACATGGAACAACAGACTGTTTCCAAATAGGAAAAGGAGTATGTCAAGGCTGTATATTGTCACCCTGCTTATTTAACTTATATGCAGAGTACATCATGAGAAACGCTGGGCTGGAAGAAGCACAAGCTGGAATCAAGATTTCCAGGAGAAATATCAATAACCTCAGATATGCAGATGACACCACCCTTATGGCAGAAAGTGAAGAAGAACTAAAGAGCCTGTTGATGAAAGTGAAAGAGGAGAGTGAAAAAGTTGGCTTAAAGCTCAACATTCAGAAAACGAAGATCATGGCATCTGGTCCCATCACTTCATGGGAAATAGATGGGGAAACAGTGGAAACAGTGACTGATTTTATTTTTCTGGGCTTTAAAATCACTGCAGATGGTGATTGCAGCAATGAAATTAAAAGATGCTTACTCCTTGGAAGGAAAGTTATGACCAACCTAGGAGAAGGCAATGGCACCCCACTCCAGTACTCTTGCCTGGAAAACCCCATGGATGTAGGAGCTTGGTAGGCTGCAGTCCATGGGTTTGCTGAGCGTCGGACACGACTGAGCGACTTCACATTCACTTTTCACTTTCATGCATTGGGGAAAGAAATGGCAACCCACTCCAGTGTTCTTGACTGGAAAATCCCATGGATGGAGGAGCCTGGTGGGCTGCCGTCTATGGGGTCGCACAGAATCGGACACAACTGAAGCGACTTAGCAGCAGCAGAGAGCATATTCAAAAGCAGAGACGTTACTTTGCCAACAAAGGTCTGTCTAGTCAAGGCTATGGTTTTTTCCAGTGGTCATGTATGGATGTGAGAGTTGGACTATAAAGAAAGCTGAGCACAGAAGAAATGATGCTTTTGAACTGTGTTGTTGGAGAAGACTCTTGAGAGTCCCTTGGAATGCAAGGAGATACAACCAGTCCATCCTAAAGGAGATCAGTCCTGTGTGTTCACTGGAAGAACTGATGTTGAAGCTGAAACTCCAAAGTTTGGCCACCTGATGCAAAGAGCTGATTCATTTGACAAGACCCTGATGCTGGGAAAGATTGAGGGCAGGAGGAGTACGGGATGACAGAGGATGAGATGGTTGGATGGCATCACTGACTCGACAGACATGAGTTTGGGTGAACTCCGGGAGTTGGTGATGAACAGGGAGGCCTGGCATGCTGCGCTTCATGGGGTTGCAAAGAGTCGGACATGACTGAACTGAACTGAACTGACAGCCCTCTCATTTTATAAGGGGAAAAACAGACCTTTGGGGGAGACAAAGAGGATGGTTAGAGATTTACTTCTTGATTGTGGCAGTACTAGGACTTTAATTTAGGAATCCCAATTTATAGCTCAGGATCCGTTCACATCATTAAAGGATGAAATTGTTCCTCTGCCCTGGATTTTCCTTATACGATTCCCAGAAAGCATTTGGAGCCTCTTGTGTTTAATTCAAAGAAAGTCTTCTACTTTCTAAGGACAAGTCATTAAGTCTTTTTTTCCAAGTATTTAATCATCTTTTCTATTTCCCACATAGTAACTAAATGAATTTGTTTTTCAGATAGAAAGGAAATAACTCCCTAGCTTAACACTTACTTGTCTTTAAGCAAAAACCTATTTTCTGAAGATGCCATTGAACATTTATTAACTAAAAATTATAGTAATTTCAACTTAGAAAAATTACACTTAAATTCAATAGAAATTTTAGCTAACCATCAGGAAATTCTTAACAGTCAAGGTAACAAAACATTGAAATCAGATAATTTAAATGATCTGTAATTCATTCATATAAGAAATATTCAGTTGGTACCATCTGTGTACTGTGGTATATGATAATCTATTATGAGATTTCCCTGCATTTATATCCTGTGTTGCTCTTCCTCTTAAATGGGAACCTGTTACCTAAACAATACCATATGGTAGGAATGACAGGATACTTTGCTAGTTCTGGAAGTTCTGGCCTTAAACTTTAAGAAGCACTGACACTTTGGGGACAGTGTGCCATCATGCATGAAATTCAGCTACTCTGAGATCAAGATGCCAGGAAAACCTCAACCTAACCAGGGGAAGAATCTCAAAGAGGAGAGAGAAGGCCTCTTTCAACAGCTTCAGATGAGCTTCCAGCCTACAGACTGTAACAACATAGCCCCCTTGCAAGTAGTGAGACCGTCAATCAAATCAACCCAACTGATGCCATGAGAAGCAGAAATGCATAGACATTCACTACTTGAAGGTTGCCAGGTAGAACTACATGCTTACTTTTCACCTCTAGGAGATTATAGTTTATGAGGATGCGGAATACAGAGAACACGTCTCACTTCAGAGTGAAAGTGAAACTATTACTCTGCTTTTGTCATATATTAAAAATCCATATCCATTTTGCTAAAAACTGGAAAGAAATCTGGTTCATGACCTTCAATTTATTTTCCCTTTTGAAATGGGATATGGTGGTAATACTTCACTGTTGTCCTCAGAGGAGCTATAGTCACTAAACTTTTAAGTGCAGTTTACATTATGATTAGTATGCAATTCGAAGTATTTCATCAGAAAGGTATTACCAGAGCTAGTATGGTTGATTTCTTTTGCATGATTTTACTATGCTACATTAGAGATTTACTTGGATTTAAAGTCCAGTAATAGTAATGAATTTATTGTTTACTATATTTGAAACAGTCTTGATATAAGATAATGGGCTTCATTACCAGCAGGGTCATAATTTATGCCATCCTCTCTAATAACACGTTTACATTTAACATTTGACTATATTTTCTATCCGCTTCACAGATGAGTTTGCTTCTGGAAAAACACATGCGTTCAATCTAGCTTTTAGTAATCTGTGCCCCCTTGAATTTCAATCAAATCCGGTTAACAACAACAAAAAGTTCCCTGTGAAGTATGAGGCTGTTGACGTTCACATTTTACGATATGCATTTATGAAAAGGAGTTTTGGGGAGAATTATATTGCTTTTATTTTGGTACTTTAACTTGAGGTTTTATTGGAGTATACATTCACAGAAAGATTTTATCTAACCCCACCAAGATATATATTTGAAATATGGGGTACTGTTTATGCTTCTTAATTTAAATAACTTATTCAAATAATCTCTAAGACTTCCTCAAACTATCTGAGAAGTGAGGTTGTGCTGTCAAATTCCTTGAGATATGGAAAATCTATCATGCAGTTTACATAAGGGCTGTTTAATTTTTCTCCACTGGTATTTTTTGTCCTCTGAAAGACATGTAAGATGAATGCTTTGTTCTTAAATTCTAATCTGAGTTTTGGTGTTTGGTTTATTTTTGTTGTTGTTGTTCTTTGTTCTCTTGCAAGGAACTCAAATTCATAGATCATACTCAAGTTTAAGCAATATTTTCTATCAATATCTTCTCCAAAATTTTATATTAAAAGTCATAAAATTGAATGGTAAATCTATAAAGAATCACTGATATTAAAATGGATCTTTGGTATAAGTTTTAAGATAAAATCAATATAAAGATAGCATTCTCCCTGGAAGGAATATCTGGACTATTCTGGAGCATAGTATGGTAGTTTGATAATCTAAAGCCTTTCTGCATTTCCTGTTGAGATGCAGTTGTGCTGTATTTCTATGAAATCCACACAGTTTAAATAGTTCAAGAAATAGTAAAACCCTCTGATTTAGGGTTGATGTATTATCTACATATTATATCTATATATTATCTACATATTATATTCTGGTTCTACATATTATCTATATAATATTTAGGGTTGAAGTATTATCTACATATTATATTCTGGTTCTACATATTATCTACATAATAGACAACACACAGATAGGTTCTTAGCCTCATCAATGGTAAGTTGGGCAAAAGTACCCAAGCAGAAATTTGGGAAACAGAGAGTATGCATCATTAAGACCCAAAGATTGTACTTAAAAACTGACTTTCTATTAAATTTGATAAGACTAGGGTTCAGAGTTTAAACTGAAATTAAACATTCATTACTACAGTCATTAGAATATATAAAGAATGGTAGAAAATACATATACAAACGGAAAGGATGGAACTATTTCATATTTTTTTCATTTTAATACCATTTTAGAATCTGACTGATTCTTCTAGAGAAGGAAAAAAGTACATCCCTAGATTCATACTCAAGTGAATGAAGTCATGATAGAAAATGTTTCCTAAAGAAAAAAACACTTATTTTCATCTGTATTTTTTAAAATTAATTAATTAATTATTTATTTTTAAAATTTTATTTTATTTAACTTTAAATATTGTATTGGTTTTGCCATATATCAAAATGAATCCGCCACAGGTATACATGTGTTCCCCAACCTGAACCTTCCTCCCTCACCCCTCCCCATACCATCCCTCTGGGTCGTCCCAGTGCACCAGCCCCAAGCATCCAGTATCGTGCATCGAACCTGGACTGGCGACTCGTTTCATATATGATATTATACATATTTCAATGCCATTCTCCCAAATCATCCCACCTTCTCCCTCTCCCACAGAGTCCAAAAGACTGTTCTATACATCAGTGTCTCTTTTGCTGTCTCGTATACAGGGTTATTGTTACCATCTTTCTAAATTCCATATATATGTGTTAGTATACTGTATTGGTGTTTTTCTTTCTGGCTTACTTCACTCTGTATAATTGGCTCCAGTTTCATCCACCTCATTAGAACTGATTCAAATGTATTCTTTTTAATGGCTGAGTAATACTCCATTGTGTATATGTACCACAGCTTTCTTATCCATTCATCTGCTGATGGACATCTAGGTTGCTTCCATGTCCTGGCTATTATAAACAGTGCTGCGATGAACATTGGGGTACACGTGTCTCTTTCCCTTCTGGTTTCCTCAGTGTGTATGCCCAGCAGTGGGATTGCTGGATCATAAGGCAGTTCTATTTCCAGTTTTTTAAGGAATCTCCACAGTGTTCTCCATAGTGGCTGTATTAGTTTGCATTCCCACCAACAGTGTAAGAGGGTTCCCTTTTCTCCACACCCTCTCCAGCATTTATTGCTTGTAGACTTTTGGATCGCAGCCATTCTGACTGGCGTGAAATGGCACCTCATAGTGGTTTTGATTTGCATTTCTCTGATAATGAGTGATGTTGAGCATCTTTTCATGTGTTTGTTAGCCATCTGTATGTCTTTTTTGGAGAAATGTCTATTTAGTTCTTTGGCCCATTTTTTGATTGGGTCATTTATTTTTCTGGAGTTGAGCTGCAGGAGTTGCTTGTATATTTTTGAGATTAGTTGTTTGTCTGTTGCTTCATTTGCTATTATTTTCTCCCATTCTGAAGGCTGCCTTTTCACCTTGCTTATAGTTTCCTTTGTTGTGCAGAAGCTTTTAAGTTTAATTATATCCCATTTGTTTATTTTTGCTTTTATTTCCAATATTCTGAGAGGTGGGTCATAGAGGATCCTGCTGTGATGTATGTCAGAGAGTGTTTTGCCTATGTTCTCCTCTAGGAGTTTTATGGTTTCTGGTCTTATGTTTAGATCTTTAATCCATTTTGAGTTTATTTTTGTGTATGGTGTTAGAAAGTGCTCTAGTTTCATTCTTTTACAAGTGGTTGACCAGATTTCCCAGCACCTCTTGTTAAAGAGATTGTCTTTAATCTATTGTATATTCTTGCCTCCTTTGTCAAAGATAAGGTGTCCATATGTGCATGGATTTATCTCTGGGCTTTCTATTTTGTTCCATTGATCTGTATTTCTGTCTTTGTGCCAGTACCATACTGTCTTGATGACTGTGGCTTTGTAGGAGAGCCTTAAGTCAGGCAGGTTGATTCCTCCAGTTCCATTCTTCTTTCTCAAGATAGCTTTGGCTATTCAAGGTTTTTTGTATTTCCATACAAATTGTGAAATTATTTGTTCTAGCTCTGTGAAGAATACCGTTGGTAGCTTGATAGGGATTGCATTGAATCTATGAATTGCTTTGGGTAGTATACTCATTTTCACTAAATTGATTCTTCCAATCCATGAACATGGTATATTTCTTAAGAGCTTTTGGTACTCTTTTGTCTTCTACATGTGTGCGGCCATATATAAAGTAATGACAATTTTACAAAAAGTAGAGATGTATTTATTTTTTAGTTAGGTATGACTATCCTCCTAGCTAATAGGCTTTGAAACAAGTACATATTCAAATCTGTTCATTGCTATAAAAATTTCCAACTCTTCAAAATCATCTTAATCTTACAATATTTGAAAATTTATAAACAATTTTTCCTGGATCTCTCAAATACAAAATTTAGATAGTCATTTCATCAAGCACTTATGGGTTCTGGTTCAAGATGGGGATGTAGGAAGATCCTGAGCTCATCTCTCATGGATACATGGTGACTACAAACACATATGGAACAATTTCCTCTGAAAAACATGTACAGGCTGGCTAAGCAATAACTACACACTGCACAAATGAGAAAGAAAAAAATACATCAAAGCAGTAGGAGAAGCTAGGACACAATCTCACCATAAGCTCACCCTTAGCTCAATGATGCATCATTAGGAGGGAACTCAAAATGTATACCTTCTTCTTGAGAAGTGAAGGGTTTGAAACCCACATTGAGCAATCTAACTTTTAAGACCTACACCTTTTAAGATCTTTTAAGAGATGAGACCCTAAAATATTTAGCTTTGACAACCAATGGGGCATATATTCAAGAGATCTCATAGGCTAAAGCAAGCTGAGAACCAGCCCTTAAAGGGCTTGCATACTTTGACTCGCCTGCCCCAGGGCTCAGTGCTGAAGCAGCCTATCACAACTTTAGAGCATCAGCCCGAGGGGTAGGCTTCTAACTTAACACACACATCCAGGAGCCTGCTGGAACACTTTCCAGAAGAGACAGTGGGGCGGGCACCATCTTTGCCCTCTGTCTGCCATGCTCCAGAGTGCCAGTACCTCCCAGAAGGGAACTTTTACACACATCTGGTGCCCAGTTCTTGTGGCTGCCACCCAAGGAACACCCTTTGATTCCCTAGCTCTGAAGGCCAGGGGAGCTTGTATTCCTGGGTCCCATAGTGTTTTAACAGTGGGATAGGCATATCTTAACAGACTGTTACCCCCATGTGGGTGTGCTGAGTAGCTTCAGTCATGTCCGACTCTACACAACACTGTGAACTGTAGTGTTCATGAGATTCTCCAGGCAAGAATACTGGAGTGGGTTGCCATGTTCTCTTCCAGGGGATCTTCCTGACCCAGGGACAGAAAGTACATCTCTTAAGTCTACCTGCATTAGCAGGCAGGTTCTTTACCATTAGTGCCACCTGGGAAGTCTGTTACCCTCACAACATTGCATAGAGTCCAGACTGAAACATAACCCAGGGTGTTTCTGTGATTGAGTTTCAGTTTCTTGTCCAAGAGTTTTGACCTGAGAGGCAGTCTTCAGGTTTGGCACACATCTAAGGGCCTATGAAGTTGCTATCAGAGAATGGAAGCCAGTGGACACAGTCTTTGTGCTCATCTCTGCCTCATGCCAGCTTTCCACTATCTTCCAGAAAAGAGCTTATGTCCTTGTCTGGAGTGCCAATTTGTGTGGCTGCACAGAACATCTTTATATGGCCTGGCTATGGTGGCCAGTGTGGCTTATACTCAAGAATCACACAGACCTGTAACCAACAGAGGAAGAGCTGTTAAACATCTACCATTCCCAGGACATGGCGCGAAGCAACAGACCAAGGAGCTCAGTCTTTCTGTGAAAGAAGCCTATTAGCTTATCACGACTGCAGACTGAGGTTAGACTTCTCATAAAGCACACATCTAAAGTTTGACTGTTAGCCTTTCCAGAAACCTCAGAGAGTGGGTACTATCTTCGCACTTTCCCTCTGCTGTGTTCCAGAGTGCCAGTGTCTCCCAAATGGCCTACAGACGTTCAGTGCCCAGGTTTTTGTATCAAGTGCCTCTGTTTTTGCAGCTGCCACCCAGGGGATGCTCCTTGACTGCCTGGCTCTGGTACCAGGGATCTTGCATTCCTGGGTCCCACAGGACTATAACTATAATTGGAGACATTTTAGCTTAAAGTATTTACAGTTTATAGTACCCTTGTGAACCTAACAAGAAGCAAATTCAGATCCTTTTTGGAGAAGCCTTAAACCTGTCTTTAAGCCAGATTTCAGAGTCTTCACAGAAAAAAAAATCTAAGGAATATGAACCTCTGATGAAACTCATGAACCAGAAAAGAAACAACAAACTAATTTTCAGGTCCAGTAGGGGAAACAGAAAGCAGACAGCTTGGTCAAAATGTTAAAAATTATTCAGATATTTGAATATCAAATAAAGTACATGTTAGAACAGAAAAGGAAAGGACATAAATCACTCATGATATTCACATGATACAAGTTTCCTTCTATGAAATAGAAGAGAAAGTACAAATTAATTATTAGAACTTCTGAGAGAATTTACTATTATTGTTGAATAGAAGATTATTATCAAAAAGCAACTGCATTTTAAATAGAATATATTTTAAAACTAATATTTATAAATATATCAATATACAAAATATTAATAAATTATAAAAATAAATAATAACATTAATAAATATGTCTTTAAGAGCTCTATGAAAACAACTATATGTCCAAATATACTGAAAAGACATAAAAATTAGATACATAATAATAATGAGAGATTAGAGAGATATATGATGTTCTTGGTTTGTAAGATGCAAATATTTTAACAATGCCAATTTTCCCAATAAATCTACAGATTTAATACCATTAACACTTATAAGATTTTGTTTGTTTCAGATTTTGACAAGCTAAACTGTCAAATTATAAAGTTTATTGCAAATGATGAAAGGCCAAGGATAGCTAAGATATTTCTGAGGAAGAACCAGCTAGGAGGACAGTATAAAGTTCCAAGAAACAAACCATGTTCACAGGGCAGATGTGGCTTTGAGGATAGTAGGGAAACACAGTTTCAATAGAGATGGGATAATTGCTTTTTCATGAAATTGAGTTCTCACCTCAAAATATACACAAATACAATAAAGAAATTCTAAGACCAAAATGCCCAACATATAAAAGAGGACAATAGAGGATAACAATGGTGAACATGGGATAGTGGAAGACTGCTCATATTATATATCATAAGCACAAATAATAAAAACAACATTGAGAAACATAACCAGCTTACAAGCTTCCATTCACCAAAAGACAAAAAGTTATGGATATAAATGTATAAGATATTACAACTGATAAAGATTATTATCTACAAGTCAATTAGAAAATCTAGGTCATATTTCATAGATGCTACTTACCAACTCATTTCAAACACCATTCCTCTATTTGTATTTCTTCTTGTTACTTAGAGGTTATCAAACTAAAATCTATGCTTACTAGATTTTCGTGCAGCTGAACTTTCTGAATGCCAAATGGATCCTGCCAATTTACATGGAATTCATATGGAATTTGTTCAGATCTTTAAAAATAAAAATAATATCTGAAATTACCTTTTTCATTATTTTTTCTTTTTAAATTAAAAAAAAAAAAACTTTTATTTATTCATTTGGCTGCATTGGATCTTAGTTGCAGCATGCAGGATCTTTTTTAGTTGCAGCATTCAATTCTAGTTCCCTGACCAGGAATCCAACCCAAGTCCTCTGAACTGGGAGTGTAAAGTCTAAGCCACTGGACCAGGGAAGTCCTAGTAGAGATCTTTTTTTTACTAATCTTTTTGTCTGTTTTCTTCTGGCAAACCAAATAAGTGGGAAAGTACATTTCCCCCCCTTGAATTGGCTACCCTTGTCTTATTCTCTTTCAATTCTTCTGTCTCTCTCTTCTCCTAGATTTACTAAGATATTTATTACATACCTTATCCATCCATTTAAAGGATTACAGTTCAATGAGTTGAGTCTGGGTACTTGTGTACAGTTGTGTAAACATGATTACAATATATTATAAAACATTTAAATTACCTCAGAAAGTTTTCTTGGATCCTTTTGAAATGACTACTCTTTCCCAATTGCTAACCCTAAGCAGCACAGATTTGCTTTCATGAAAGCTTTGCTCTTTCTAGAATTTCATATAAATGAAATCAGATGGAAATAGCCTCTTGTGTTTGACCTCTACTTAGCATAATGTTCCTGAAACTTATTCATACTATTGTGTGTATCAATAGCTTGTTTCTTTTTAGTCTTTGCAGATACTGCCATCATCAACCTAGCTTTCTGGACCATCAAGAGCTTGCCACCCGTGCCCCAGCTGGACCTGCGGCAGCATCCTCTCCAAAGAGACGTCAGCAAGGTGGTGACATACCTCGAACCGCACCCCCCACCCACCACCCCGCCCCCGGGGAACACAAGATCAGCCAGCATCTCCCATAGACAGGACACCACTGAGACAACATAAGAGAGCAGAGGTAAGACTGAAGCACTCCCTGGATCACAGAGACTGAGAAGGACTACACTGGAAGCTAAGAGGCACGTTACACTTTGACCCGGTTGCCCCTACCCCAGGCCCTCACAGCATTGCCTGGAGGGGCTCCCCTCCCCCACTCCGACTTTCAGTTTCTCCAGTGGGAAAACGAGAACAAAGAATCTTTCCCAGCACTTCGGAACGCATTTTCAGGGATCCCCATTCGGGTTTCGCTTGCCTCAAAGAGATCACTTGGGGAGCCAGCAGGGCACCACCACTCTGACAGAGAGTGCCGGGCTTGCAGCAACTAGCACTCAGACATCCGCAGACCGCCTTACCGTGTACCAGACCCAGAGCAGAGATCGCAGTCACGGTGCTGCCAGTCTGGCCTGGGAACACGGTTGTCTGGCAGTTCTGACTGACCTGGTCTCCAGTCAAAGGGCCCTACCAGCTCATTCTACCGCGTTGCTTCAACAATAAAGCAAATACACAGTCTCGGAACCTCTGCATCCCGAAAGCCTGAAGTCAGAGAAGCTTGGTCAGAGAACCTGGGCAGCCGCAGAGCAAACCCTATAGTGCTGGCTGGTCTGAGAGTCAGGCCAGTAGCTCTGTCCAACTGTTGAGCATGGTCTCTGGCCTTACATAGCCAGGGAGCCTGAAGAGAGGTCTGGGCAGCTCCAGAATAAAACTCCACGGAGCACTGAGCTGTGGAGCCCAGGCTACGGCCCCGCGTAGCGGAGAACTCCAGCCTAGGACTCTGCAACATCACTAAACACATCCAGGGGCCTTGCCCAGACAAGGAGCCTTGTCAATGACTCAGCCCCATTGTGGAGAATGTAGCCTGTGGCCCCCACCTGAAAAGGGAGCCTGGACTATGATCCCCACTCAAGATGCACCATGTCCCCCCAGTTGTGGGATACAGCTACAGGACCCTCTCAATCAGAGAGCCCTGCCAGTGACTTTGCCCCAAAGTGGAGCTCAACCAACTCACAAACAAAGCAATGAATCTTTGAATATGACACCTAAAATACAAGACACAAAATCGAAAATAAACTCGGGGGACTGTATCAAACTAAAAGGCTTTGGCATAGCAAAGTAAACCATCAACGAAATGAAAAGGCAACTTACAGAATATACAAAATATATGTATGATAAATGGTTAAATATCCAAAATATACAAGGAATTCATATAACTCAACAGCCAGAAGACCCAAATAATCCAGTTTAAAAATGGGCAAAGTATCTGAATTGACATATTTCTAAAGAAGACAGTCAAATGGCCAACTGAGCCACCAATCATCAAAGAAGATATTCAAATGGCCAAAGGTACAGGAAAAGATGCTCAAGATCACTAATTATAAGGAAAATGCAAATCAAAGCAACAGTGAGATATAGCCTCACACCCGTTAGAATAACTATCACCAAAAATACAAGAGGTAACAAGTGCTGGTGAGGATGTGGGGAAAAGGGGATACTTGTGTACTGTTTGGGAATGTAAATTTGCAGTGTCATTATACAAAACAGTATGAAGGTTCCTCCAAAAATGAATAATAAAATTATTATATAATCCAGCAATACCACTTTTGGGTATATACCCAAAGGAGGTAAAATCACTATTTCGAAGAGATATCTGTATCTCCTTATTCATTGCCACATTTTTTTAAATAGCCAAGTGATGGAGACAACTTAAGTGACTATTGATTCATGAATGGATAAAGAAAATGTGGGAAATATATACAAGAGAATATTTTTTCAAGAACAAAATAGGAGATTCTTCAATTTGTGAGAATATGGATGAAGCTTGAGGGCATTGTATCAAGTGAAATAAGTCAGACAGAAAAAGACAAATACTCTGAGATACCACTTCTATGTATTCATAAAATCTAAAAAAAAAATAAAATTTGGAAGCAGAATAGATTGGTGCTTGTTAAGGTGGGGGAAGAGTGGGGGAAAGGAGTGAAGTTGGTCAAAGGGTATTTCTGGAGATGTAATGTATGGAATGGTGACTATGCTTAACAACACTGTATTGTATATTTGAAACAAAGTGTATCTTGAATGTTCTCATCACAAAAAGGAAAAAAAAAGTGTAGCTATGGTGGGGAGATGACTATGCTATCTAAACTTATTGTGGTAATCATTTTGCAATGTATACGTATATCAAATCATCCTATTGAACATCTTAAACTCACACAATGTTAAATGTCAGTTATTTCTCAGTAAAACTGGACAAAGTAGCTTGTATCTTTTCACTGCTGAATAGTATTCCTTTGTTAGGATAGAACACAATTTTCTTATGCATTCATCTCTCTATAGACATTTGAGTTTTTATAGTAATTTTGGGCTATTACAAATAAAGTTGCTGTGACCATTTTGGTGAAGAGATGTAGACATACACTTTTATTTCTCTTGGGTAAATACCTAGGAGTGAAATAGATTTATAGAAGTTATATGTTTATATTTTTAAGAAATAGCCAAATTTTCTTCCAAACTTGCTGTACCATTTATTTCTTCCCACCAGAACTGTATGAGTGTTCCAGTTATTCCACATCCTTTCCAAAACTTCTTATGGCTAGTGTTTTAAAACTGTAGCAATTTTTTAGCAATCTTTAGGGCAATCATTGAAAAACAGAAAAGAAAAAATAAGTTCAGCTAAAAAGTCAATAGAGATTTTTAAATACATGACAGAAAAATTGGAGAGAGATATATATATATATATATATATATATGCAATTATATATATATATTCCTTTTTCGGTATGGGATATATATATATATATATACACACAACATACACACTCAACACATATGCATGTGTATATACATATATACACAAACATACACACACACACATACATACACAAACAAACCACTCACCTCCCAAAAAGCAGCTGCAATCTCGTACACTATTGGTGGGACTATAAAATGACACACTCGCTTAGTAAAACTATGCGCCAGTTTCCTTAAAAATTCACTTAATTTTGTACGTCCCAGCCATTCTACTCTTCGGTATTTACCAAAGAGAAATGAAAGTACAGTTTACACAAATACCTGTACATGAATGTTTACAACAGCTTTTTTTCCTCACAATTGCCAAACACTAGAAACAACTGTCTGTTAACTAATGGATGGGTTAATAAATTGAGGTGTATCCATAAAATGAATTAGTAATAATAAAAAGAAATGAACTATCAAGAACTGTGAAGGATCTGAGATTTAACTCTATTTACTTTAGCAGTTTTACCTGGCACAATTTCATGGATGATGGTAGAGTGCCTTAGGTCAGTGACAAGGACTTGCTTATGTACAATAGCAGTAGCCTGAGTAGCATGGGTTCCCTATGCCCCACTTCCAATAGGGAAATATGAAGAGCGTACATGGAATACATTATGTTACAGGACAAGAATCTCAAACTTAGTGTTGCAAATATTTATACTAGGCAGTAAGTCTTCTTAACCTTTGCCCTATAGGAAGACAAATATCTTTGTCATACTGGACAGTATACAAACCTACCTTTTGCTCTGAAGTGAGACATTCTATTTTTCTAGTCTCCTTTCTATACAAACATCCTGAAAAGACAATACAAATAATGTCAGTGACTCCTGTTCACAAGACATGAAGAAACATGGGAGACTCACTGAGGATTGCTTTTCAATAGTAACAATGTGGATAAATCTCAAAATAAAATGCTGGGTGAGTGAAGTCAGACCAAAAAAAGATATAAACTATATCTTTACATTTGTATAAAATTATAGAAAAAGCAAAGTAATATACAGAAACAGAAAGTAAGTGAATCCTTGACTGGGATGAAGGAGGGTAGGAAAGAGTTTTAAAGAACCACAGAGAAGCTTTTGGGAGTGAAAATATTATCTTGATTTGGTGAGGCATTCACAGTGTATATATATGTCAAAAAGTAAAACTGTACTCTATAACAATTTACTGTATGTAAATTTTACTGTAATAGAACTGCAAGAGCATAGACAGAAGAAGTCTTTCACTTTTTCTAATTCTTTGTACATATACCTGTCATTTCTAAAATTCTCTGAGTCTACTATTAAAATACATATTGGACTGACAGAGGACTCTGCTCATTGCTTATACATTCACTAAGTTATCTCTTGCTTCACTTGGTTAAAATATGGATTTTCAAAATATTTAATTTTTTTTTACTTAAAGAACATCTTTAATATTTTATATATAATATTATCTTTAATTTATAAAATTACATATGGAGAACATAACTTGAAATCAGTTCAGGAGTGGCCAGTGGGTATCAACTTAAATTTTTAATGGCATGAAGGCTGAGAATTTAATAAAATTAGAATTTATAATTCATAATGGAGATTCTGAATTCTAAACTGCATTTACCTAAAACAAGTAAAAGCCAGAACCAGCAGTCCTTCCCTCCAACACAATAGCACAGGCACAGAACTGGTGATGAGCCCCAAGGAGTAAGGAGGAGGCTTGGAGGGACCGCAAACTTTCCCAGGCTGCTGTGTGGAGGGAGAGCCCTCTTTGGAATGGGCTGAGCAAAGCCACTCAGCTTCCCCTGCATACCTGATAACCACTGCTAAGGTTACCTCAGGGCTTCCCTGGTGACTCAGTGGTAAAGAACCCGCCTGCTAATGCAAGAGACACAGTTCAATCTCTGGGTCAGGAGGATCCCCTGGGGGAGGAAATGACAACCCATTCCAGTATTCCTTGTCTGGGAAATCCCATGGACACGGGAGCCTGGTGGGCTATGGCCCACGGAGTAGCAAAGAGTTGGACATGACTTAGGAACTAGACAACAACAACACAGGTCACCTTCCTTTGCCCCTCTGTCATTTTAAAGTCTATACACTATCTTTGGGAAATTAAAGAAAGAAGCTAGTCTTGAGGAAAGTAATGAAAGCATACTTGAGGAACACACTTAATAGCATTAAGGCAGATAAAAATAATTTTAGAATTTGATAGCACTTTAGAGATTAAGTCCAAAGCCCTCATTTTACAGTTGAGAAAAGTGACACCCAGAGAACTTATATTTGCCGGAAGGAAAGTAAGTTTGGTGATGACAGAGTAAGGATTAGAGCTCAGAGAGTCGTGATTACTAGGTCAATATTCTTTCCATTACACGAAATTTCTACTCTTAGTAATAATAAGATTTATTTCTTCAGTTTTAGAAATGCATCTTTTCCGTATTCTTCCCTAAATTGAAAACAAGACAATTAAGTAGTCTGAAAAAATATCTCTCACATATTATTTTGGAAAATCAATACAGGCAGTGTAATGAATAACATTTTTCTACCCAAATAGCAATTGAGATCAATGTCTTTTCACAGTAGCCCATTTACCTCTGTGAGCAAAGTGAGCACAATTAAAGTGCATCTAAAAAGAAGTTACTTATTAAGTAGTTAACTTGTCTTCCAGTCCTTTTGTGAATGTCTTCTTAACAATTTTTCAAGCAGCATCATCGACTCTTTGAAAAACCATATAATTTCTCTTGCTGGATTGCATTCCCCAATAGCATATGTACACACATGTACACACACACATATGAATAAGAGTTAAAAAACATTTGAATTTTGATGGATCTACAAATTACCTTACGTGTTAAGCAGAAAAATCACTTATTGGAAGCCTTTAGTTTGGCATGTTTTTTCTTAAACCAACAAGCATTGCAGTGTTAAGTGGACATAAACAGATGGAGCAGATGGAGCAGCAACAGAGCATTAAGGAAAAGCAGGAGAGGAAGGCCAAAGAGTCCTGGAGGCAAGAAGGAAATGCTGATGACTATTTTTGGTTTGGGGAGCTTTATTATATGTTAATCGACTTTAATATCCACATCTAACTTATAAACTCATTCAGGATTTTGTCAGAATGTACAAACACAGGCTAAGGACTCACCTTCCCCTAATTAAGGAGGCCTAATTGTTTTACACACTGATGATAGAAGAGCCGCAAGCAAGAGTATTAGGCTTTTTGAGGATTTTAAGAGCATGTTTTTGTGATCCACATAAAATAGCATGTTCCTTATTTTGTGAGGAATCCTGAAGGACACCATCTGCTCCTCTCCTTATAACCATAGGTATCTGATGTCTGGAACCCATTCCTTTATACACTGTCTCATCCTCTTAGCCATTTATTTGTCCTGAAACTGGGTAAAACAGTTTGCATGTTGCAATAAAGTCTAGACACACTAATACTTGCTGCCATTTAATCTTTGCAGAATACCAGGGACGTGAGTTTCAGATATAAATGAAATCCACAGAGAGAGGGTTGTTCTAATGTCAAAAATGTGCAAATTCTTTTGTATTGAATTATTTGATTACCTAAAAATTAATTTCAAAAAATATTAATCAGGGAATAGCATTTTCTTTTTTGATTTCTCTGGGTTTTGTTTGGTTTTACTTTATTTTTTAGGTGAGAAAAATTTAGAAAGAAATGTTGTAGAAGCATAGTCCAGTCTGTCTTTCCTTCAACATTTAAAAATTATTACCAGATTAATTCTTTTTTAAATAGTCAAATTGGCACCACCAGGATATGCCAGGAATCAGAAATTTCAGATTTTGTTGCAATGTTGTCAATGATGCTGTGAGTCTGAGCAGCATGTTTTCCCCTGTCCTCAATAGCTAGTAGTCTTTATTTCCATTTTTTGGCTACACAGAAGAATATTGTAGTTCGATGAAACATTGTCAATGAATTACCTCAGCCTATTGAAAAATGCAAAATGTAGATGACAAAGTACTCTCTGATAATGATGACTAAGAGTGAGAATGGCAAAATCCTAAAACTTCAAGGGGGATTCACTGACAAATGATTCTGAATAGGAATATTTAATAATTGCTTGTGGTGACCAAAAAGCCTACTATACTACTACTAAAAATCTTAACAGCAGCATGATTGATTAACTGATTCAGATTGATGATCTGAATAACTTTCTACAAAGTGTTAGCTCTTTAACGGTGGTTCATCGATTGTCCATTAGACTCATTATTGCATTGCCAAGAGCAAAAAGTGAAAGAATGGAGCAGAGATTGGGTAATATTTGAAGCCAGCTTTTTCACAGAGTTGGCTGAATATCACAATATTTGCTTCTATATCAATAATGATGCTTTGGAGGGAAGCAGAAACAAGGCAAAAAAAGAGATTTAGGGCCACAAAGAGCTAGGTTTATTAGTAAAAGTAACATTGTAGAGTTTAGGGGGCATTTAGAAGGGATTAACCGTGAACTTCCAGATGTTCAAGCTGGTTTTAGAAAAGGCAGAGGAACCAGAGACCAAAACTGCCAACATCCGCTGGATTATTGAAAAAGCAAGAGAGTTCTAGAAAAACATCTATTTCTGCTTTATTGACTATGACAAAGCCTTGACTGTGTGGATCACAATAAACTGTGGGAAATTTTGAAAGAAATGGGAATACCAGACCATCTGACCTGCCTCTTGAGAAATTTGTATGCAGGTCAGGAAGCAACAGTTAGAACTGGACATGGAACAACAGACTGGTTCCAAATAGGAAAAGGAGTATGTCCAGGCTGTATACTGTCACCCTGCTTATTTAACTTGTGTGCAGAGTACATCATGAGAAATGCTTGGCTGGAAGAAGCACAGGCTGGAATCAAGATTGCCGGGAGAAATATAAATAACCTCAGATATGCAGATGACACCACCCTTATGGCAGAAAGTGAAGAGGAACTAAAAAGCCTCTTGATGAAGGTGAAAGAGGAGAGCGAAAAAGTTGGCTTAAAGCTCAACATTCAGAAAACGAAGATCATGGCATCTGGTCCCATCACTTCATGGGAAATAGATGGGGAAACAGTGGAAACAGTGTCAGACTTTATTTTTTGGGGCTCCAAAATCACTGCAGATGGTGACTGCAGCCAGGAAATTAAAAGACACTTATTCCTTGGAAGGAAAGTTATGACCAACCTAGACGCATATACAAAAGCAGAGACATTACTTTGCCAACAAAGGTCCGTCTAGTCAAAGCTATGGTTTTTCCAGTGGTCATGTAGGGATGTAAGAGTTGGACTGTGAAGAAAGCTGAGCACCGAAGAATTGATGCTTTTGAACTGTGGTGTTGGAGTAGACTCTTGAGAGTCCCTTGGACTGCAAGGAGATCCAACCAGTCCATTCTGAAGGAGATAAGCCTTGGGGTTTCTTTGGAAGGAATGATGCTGAAGCTGAAACTCCAGTACTCTGGCCACCTCATGTGAAGTGTTGACTCATTGGAAAAGACTCTGATGCTGGGAGGGATTGGGGGCAAGAGGAGAAGGGGATGACAGAGGATGAGATGGCTGGATGGCATCACTGACTCAATGGACATGAGTATGAGTGAACTCTGGGAGTTGGTGATGAACAGGGAGGACTGGCGTGCTGCAATTCATGGGGTCGCAGAGAGTCGGACATGACTGAGCGACTGAACTGAGAAGGATTTTAGATAAGGAGACGAGGCTGAATCCAGCTCTGACATATAACGTGACGTGGAGGAGCTTTGTATTTATATAAATATATAGGTATTAGTTATTATCATTATTTTCCTTCTTTACCTGTGGTGGATTCATTTTGATATTTGGCAAAACTAATACAATTATGTAAAGTTTAAAAATAAAATAAAATTAAAAAAAAAGAAAGAAAAAAAAAGAAAAGAAAAAAAAGAAGAAAAAAAAAGAAAAGAAAAAAGAAGAAAAAAAAAGAGGCTCTGCCTTTTAGTTAATTAAATATATTTATTCTCGATTAAAATAATTGCTGACATGAAATTAATGTGTAAGTCAAAATCTGGTTTTTATTTCTAATCTACTGAAATGGTTTGATTTAGGTCATAGATGCTTTTGAACTGTGGTGTTGGAGAAGACTCTTGAGAGTCCCTTGGACTGCAAGGAGATCCAACCAGTCCATTCTAAAGGAGATCAATCCTGGGTGTTCATTGGAAGGACTGATGCTGAAGCTGAAACTCCCATACTGTGGCCACCTCATGCGAAGAGTTGACTCATTGGAAAAGACCCTGATGCTGGGAGGGATTGGGGGCAGGATGAGAAGGGGACGACAGAGGATAAGATGGCTGGATGGCATCACCAACTCCATGGATATGAGTTTGAGTAGACTCCAGGAGTTGGTGATGGATAGGGAGGCCTGGCGCTGTGATTCGTGGGGTTGCAAAGAGTCGGACGGGACTGAGTGACTGAATTGAACTGAACTGAACTGAAATGGTAGATGGATCAATGTCTGAACATAAAGCTAACAAAGGTTTCAAGCTGCTGCTGCTGCTGCTGCTAAGTCACTTTAATCGTGTCCAACTCTGCGTAACCCCATAGACGGCAGCCTACCAGGCTCCTCTGTCCCTGGGATTCTCCAGGCAAGAATACTGGAGTGGGTTGCCATTTTCTTCTCCAATGCATGCATGCATGCTAAGTTACTTCAGTCATGTCTGACTCTGTGCGACCCTATGGACAGCAGCCCACCAGGCTCCACTGTCCACAGGATTCTCTAGGCAAGAATACTGGGGTGGGTTGCCATTTCCTCCTCCAACAAAGGTTGCATAATAATGTCAAAATACTTTTATCATTTTGATTCAATGAGAAAAATACGATTTATTTGATACCAATGTACATTGGCATCATTTCAGGGGAAGAACAATTCTAGTTCTACATCTTATTCCAATTGGAAATAATCACTGCAAGTAAAGATACTTCTTTACATGCAAATGAGACATTTAAAACCTTATTCATTAAACATGTCATTTATACAAATATTTCTCCTAGTATAGTTTTTCTTTAAATAAAGGAAGATTGTAAAATCTTTTTATTCTGTTCAGTTCATTAATTATGGCTGATTTTCCATCCTGACTACTTTTACTTTCTGGAAACAAAAATAAATGTTTCCCTGTAATGATTTAGATTTCAGGAGAAAAGCTTAGTTAGCAATATCAATTCTTCCAAAATTTTCCCTGTAAGCATACTTTAGATATTCTAAAATTAAATTATTCCAGGCCACATTACACAATGATGCCACTAAATGCAAAAAGGAGATTACACTAAACACTACAATTATATTCCAGGGAGTTTACAAGTCATGTCATGCCTGGTTTACCATGTACATTAATTCATGATTATTTTACCCTCATGGGAAGCTCATTTCCTTTTAAAATATGTTCCTGATTCAGTTGTAATGCCGCACTGACCAAGCCAATGAGCTCTTCACTGATGTTCTACGAGATCCTAAATATCAAAGCTGCATCTACCACAAATTAGCAAAACTTAGTGACTTTACCACCAAGAATTATTTGATTTACTAAGCAAATATTTAGTGCAAAGTGTGGGTCAGCGCTTCTTAAGTGTTGGGAACTGGGTATTAAAGTTATGAAGAGAAATTAAACAATGACCTTACCCTAGAAGTTTTAAAGTTATTTTATTTGTTGGTTTGCTTATAGAGGCTAGAGGGTAGGAAGCACACCTTTACAATACAGTTTAGTAAGAGCTATAGGGGCGCTTCACACAAGAGTGCATGGGTTTGTGTGTGCTGTTACTTCGGTAGTGTCTGACTCTTTGTGACCCTATGGACAATAGCCCTCCAGGCTCCTCTGTTAAAGGGCTTCTCCAGGCAAGACTATTGGAGTGGGTTACCGGGCCCTCCTCCAGGGGATCTTTCTAACCCAGGGATTGAACCTGGCTCTCTTACATCTCCTGCATTGGCAGGTGGGTTCTTTACCACCAGTGCCACCTGGGAAGACCTTGCACAAGAGTCCTACTAGGTGGCAAAATACTGGGGTGGCAGAGGTGCCTCACTGAGAAGTAGGGTTGGGAAGAAATATGCTTAAAGCATACTTAGGTTAAGTATTGCCTTACAACCACCATTCTACTTACTGCTTCCATGAGTTTAATTTCTTTGATTCCACATGTAGGCTAGGGAGTGAAGGAAATGGGGGAGATGTTGGTCAAGGGATACAGAGTTTCAGTTATGCAGGATGAGTAAGTTCTTGAGAGCTAATGATAGCAGGGTAACTAGAGTTAATAATCTTGAATTATGTACTTGAAATTTGCTAGCAGAGTTCATCTTAAGTGTTGTCACCACCAAAACAACAACATCTAAAAGGTAACTATGTAAGGTGATGGATATTGTAATTACCTTGATTGTGGTTATCACTTTACAATGCATATATATATTAAAGCATCACATTGAACATCTTAAATATATATATATATGTTTATTTGTCAGTTATTCTTTACTAAGGATTGAAATTTAAAAAAATTTTTTTGATAAAATGGAAACAGAAAATGTCTCACAAATACTTTAAAAAATATCTACACTTTGTGGATGAAAATAGCTGAGACAAAGAGAAATTAAGCAACTTTCTCAAGTACATACTCAAGGAGGATGCTGTCCCCTGTGAGGGGCCTGTGTCTCCACCTGAGGGACAGTCTTGTTTTGTATATGCATCGTGTACCCGAAATTCCTGTATGGACACATAGTATGTCCACTGTTGTATATATGCTTTGTGTATCCAAAACTCCTTTGTGTACACATATAAACAGTTGTAGGCTTCCTACATGGTGCTAGTGGTAAAGAGCCCACCTGTCAATGCAGGAAACATAAGAGACATGAATTTGGTCCCTGACTGGGGAAGACACCCTGGAGGAGGTCATGGTAACCCAGTTCAGTATTCTTGCCTGGAGAATCTCAAGGACAGAGGAGCTTGGAAGGGTGCAGACCATAGGGTCACAAAGAATTGGACACAACTGAAGCAACAACACAAGAGAAGACTCTACACATGGACATCACCAGATGGTCAACACCGAAATCAGATTGATTATATTATTTGCAGCCAAAGATGGAAAAGCTCTATACAGTCAGCAAAAACAAGATGAGGAGCTGAATGTGGCTCAGATCATGAAATCCTTATTAGCAAATTCAGACTTAAATTGAAGAAAGTAGGGAAAACCACTAGATCATTCAGTTATAACCTAAATCAAAATCCTTATGGTTATACAGTGGAAGTGAGAAATAGATTTAAGGGACTAGATCTGATAGACAGAGTGCCTGATGAACTATGGATGGAGGTTCATGACACTGTACAGGAGACAGGGATCAAGACTATCCCCAAGAAAAAGAAATGCAAAAAAGCAAAATGGCTGTCTGAGGAAGACTTACAAATAGCTGTGAAAAGAAGAGAAGTGAAAAGCAAAGGAGAAAAGGAAAGATATACCCATTTGAATGCAGAGTTCCAAAGAATAGCAAGGAGAGATAAGACAGCCTTCCTCAGTGATCAGTGCAAGGAAATAGAGGAAAACAATGAAATGGGAAAGACTAGAGATCTCTTCAAGAAAATTAGAGATACCAAGGGAACATTTCATGCAAAGATGGGCTCAATAAAGGACAGAAATAGTATGGACCTAACAGAAGCAGTGGAGAAGGAAATGGCAGCCCACTCTAGTGTTCTTGCCTGGAGAATCCCAGAGACAGTGGAGCCTGGTGGGCTGCCTTCTGTGAGGTCGCACAGAGTCAGACATGACTGAAGTGACAGCAGCAGCAACAGAAGCAGAAGATATTAAGAAGAGGTGGCAAGAATACACAGAAAAACTGTACAAAAAAGATCTTCACGACCCAGATAGTCACAATGGTGTGATCATTCAGCTAGAGCCAGACATCCTGAAATGTGCAGTCAAGTGGGCCTTAGAAAGCATCACTACAAGCAAAGTTAGTGGAGGTGATGGAATTCCAGTTGAGATATTTCAAATCCTAAAAGATGATGCTGTGAAAATGCTGCACTCAATATGCCAGCCAATTTGGAAAACTCAGCAGTGGCCACAGGACTGGATAAGCTCAGTTTTCATTCCAATCCCAAAGAAAGACAATGCCAAAGCATGCTCAAACTACTGCACAATTACACTCATCTCACATGCTAGTAAAGTAACGCTCAAAATTCTCCAAGCCAGGCTTCAGCAATATGTGAACCGTGAACTTCCAGGTGTTCAAGCTGTGTTTAGAAAAGGCAGAGGAAGCAGAGATCAAATTGCCAACATCCACTAGATCATTGAAAAAGCAAGAGAATTCCAGAAAAACATCTGTTTCTGCTTTATTGACTATGCCAAAGCCTTTGACTGTGTGGATCACAACAAACGGTGGGAAATTCTGAAAGAGATGGGAATACCAGACCACCTGACCTGCCGCCTGAAAACTCTGTATGCGGGTCAGGAAGCAATGGTTAGAACTGGACATGGAACAAAAGGCTGGTTCCAAATTGGGAAACGAGTACCTCAAGGCTGTATATTGTCACCCTGCTTATTTAACTTATATGCAGAGTACATCATAAGAAACTGGGTTTGGGCCGGAAGAAGCACAAGCTGGAATCAAGATTACCAGGAGAAATAGCAATAACCTCAGATATGCAGATAACACCACCCTTATGGTAGAAAGTGAAGAAGAATTGAAGAGCCTCTTGATTAAAGTGAAAAAAAGTTGGCTTAAAGCTCAACATTCAGAAAACTAAGATCATGGCATCTAGTCCCATCACTTCATGGCAAATAGATGGGAAAACAGTGGAAACAGTGACAGTCTGTATTTTCGTGGGCTCCAAAATTACTGCAGATGGTGACTTTAGCCATAATTAAAAGACGCTTACTCCTTGGAAGAAAAGTTATGACCAACCTAGATAGCATATTATAAAAGCAGAGACATTACTTTACAACCACAGGTCTGTCTAGTCAAAGCTATGGTTTTTCCAGTAGTCATGTATGGATGTGAGAGTTGGACTATACAGAATGCTGAGCACCGATGAACTGATGCTTTTGAACTGTGGTGTTGGAGAAGACTCTTGAGAGGCCCTTGGACTGCAAGGAGATTCAACCAGTCAATCCTAAAGGAGATCAGTACTGAGTCTTCTTTGGAAAGACTGATGTTGAAGCTGAAACTCCAATGCTTTGGCCACCTGATGCAAAGAGCTGACTCATTTGAAAAGACCCTGATGCTGGGAAAGATTGAAGGTGGGAGGAGAAGGGGACGACAGAGGATGAGATGGCTGGATGTCATCACTGACTCAGTGGACATGAGTTTAGGTAAACTCCAGGAGCTGGTGATGGACAGGGAGGCCTGTCATGCTTTGGTCCATGGGGTCACAAAGAGTCAGACACGACTGAGTGACTGAACTGAACTGAACTGAAGAGACCTAGCACACATGCATATACAGTTGTGTACATAGGTGCTGTCTCCTTTGGGGGTTGCTCAAGTTGATTCAATTAGCACCTTGGATCACAGGACAAGGAAAATTGGTATGAAAATAAAGTTTTTGTTTCTTGCTATGTAGAGAGTAGTACCTTTCTTTTATTTTGACCCAGAGTGCATGGCAACCTACTCCAGTATTCTTGCCTGGAGAATCCTATGGACAGAGAAGCCTGGTGGGCTACAGTCCATGGGGTTGCAAAGAGTCAGATGTGGCTGAAGTGGCTTAGCTTGCACACATGCACTGCTGCCTGGTACCAGAAACCATGAAAAGGTAAAATTTATCTTTTTAGTTTGCAAAGAGGGTAAAATCATAGATTCTTGACAGGTATTGACAGTCAATACAACCCAATTTAGAGAGGAAATGTTACAGAGTAGGTACACTAAAAGGGTAATAATTTTTTTCCTGGTTGGGGCTCCCAGTCAACAGACTACAATGCCTCTGAGCTGCATACACTGTAGCCCCATTTCTGTACGAGAGGTATTCTCACACTCCATCAACCACGCAAACTTTATTAAAGACATTCCCTTTGATTCTTTAATTTGTTTAAATTTTTTACCCTGAAGATGTTAAACATCTGCAACTTTATCTCTGTAAAGCAAAATTAGAGGATGTATCTAACGTTAATACATAAGTACAATCTTACTCATGTATTACAAGTAAAAAAAAAAAAATGAAGAAACCTTACAAAAAAAACCTCAAAGTGCTCCTACTCATATAATAATACTCAGTAAATAATCATTCTGACATAACTCCCAAAATGGTTCATATTAGCCAATCTCATAGCACCGGCATTCAAAATTGCTGTGCTATAAAACTTGCAGAATATATGGGTAGATACACTAAGTACGCATATCCAAAGTCAGGAAAAACTTGAATACGCATGCAGAACCACACACACATACAAACATATATGCTTAAATCCCTTTAATCATAATGAACATGTAGATTCATATCCCACCGAATACTAATGGTAAAACTAATAAAAATCCTAGTAAAAACTTTATAAAACAAATAAATTTGTAACAGAATATAAAGTGACCTCATGTGATATTCTTGCTGCAGCAGGTGTTATCTTCAATAAATAATACTTGTAATTCAGTGCTAATGTGGTATGGTCCCAACTGACACATAAAGTATAAGTGCTTCTGATGAACTTTATAAAGGCCAAATAGCAGATGCATATGTTGGCTATTAACATTCATGGATTTTCTTATTAAAAAGTATAAATTAAATATAAAGTAATTGCTGGCCACATAGTGAAGTTTCACAAAGAGTTTGTCCAAGAGATCTGGGCTTTCAGAATTAAGGGGAAAAAATAGCCTTAAAACTAAAGATATATGGTTCTGTCTATAAGAGTTATGGTGGAACTTTCCAGTTACCTTAAATTGTTGTTGTTTTTAGGCAGTGCATTTTTTGACGTAATTCACAGCAAGATTCTCTTCGGCCCACCACCTACATTAATGGAAATAAAAACAAAAATAAATGGTACCTAATAAAACTTAAAAGCATTTGCACAGCAAATGAAACTATAAACAAGATGAAAAGATAATCCTTAGAATGAGAGAAAATAATTGCAAATGAAGCAACTGACAAAAGGTTAATCTCCAAAATATATAAGCAGCTCATATAACTCCATATCAGAAAAGCAAACAATCCAATCAGAAAATAAGCAGAAAACCACCTAAATAGACATTTCTACAAAGAAGACATAGAAAAAAAGATGCTCAACATAGCTCATTATTAGAGAAATACAAGTCAAATCTATAGTGAGATATCACCTCTCAGAATGGCCATTATCCAAAATCTACAAACAACAAATACTGGAGAAGATTATGGAGAAAAGGGAACCCTCCTGCACTGTCGGTGGGAGGGTGAACTGATAGGGCTATTATGGAAAACAGTACGGAGACTCCTTTAAAAACTAGAAATAAATCTACCGTCTGCTCATGTGCTGATGTCCTCAGTCGTGGCCTACTCTTTGCAACCCCATGGACTGTAGCCTGCCAAGTTCCTCTGTCCATGGAATTTTCCAGGCAAAAATACTGGAGTGGGTTGCCATTTTCTTCTCCAGGAAATCTACCATATGACTCAGCAATTCCACCAATGGGCATATACCCTGAGAAAATCACAATTCTAAAAGATACATGTACTCCAATGTTCACTGCAGCACTATTTACAACAGCCAGGACATAGAAGCAACCTAAATGTCCATGGACAGATGAATGGATAAAGAAGATGTGGTACATTCATACAGTGGAATATTATTAGCCATAAAAAGGAATGGATTCGGGTCAGTTGGAGTGAGGTAGACGGACCCAGAGCCTCTTACAGAGTGAAGTAAGTCAGAAAGAGAAAAACAAATATCATATATTGTTCATATATGTGGAATATAGAGAACTGGTTCTGATGAACCTATCTCAGGGAAGGAATGGAGACCTAGATGAATTGAGATGTAGAAAATGGACTTGTGGACACGTCAGGGAAGGAGAGGCTATGACAAATTGAGAAAGTATCATTGACAAATATACAGTATCATATGTGAAATAGCTGGTAGGAAGTTGCTATATAACACAGAGAGCCTGGTCTGGCACCCTGTAATGACCTAGAGCAGTGGGATGGGCGTGGTGAGGGAAGCTCAACAGGGAGAAGATATGTATTTAATTATGACTGATTCTCATTGTTGTATGGAAGAAATCAACAAAACATGGTAAAGCTATTTTTCATCAAGTAAAAAAATATTGAATAAGTTGGTGTTTTTAGGTTACTACGACCTATATAACAAGATAAAAATGCCATAGTTCTAAGTACTGAAAATTAATATATGAGATCAAAGTGATGTCTGAAACTCTATGTTTACCTAATGACTCTAAGCGAACATTGAAAATACATAGTATCTCCTTTTATATCTAATTTTGCCAAATGTTTTTTTTTAAAAAACAAGATATTGTTCTGATTACTTAAAATTACTTAAAAAAAAACAAGATATCTGATTACTTATAAATGCTAACAAATAAACCTGGAATTCAAAATTCTATCAGAATAGTGTACTACATCTTCCTTTTTTCAATAATACAACATCTACCTAGCCTAAAGTGTATTAATACATATACATAAACTAAACAAATAGATATTGAATGACAAGAATTATGCTGGCACTTGAAATATACTAGTGAATAAAGCAAATAAGCCTATCTCTTTGGGCCTACTGAATAAAATTGACAAAATAATTTTTAAACTTTAAGGTGGAAAAGGCTTATTCTCAATTGGAGTCTAAACATGTTCAATAAATTTTTATAAAATGACTAAAATATAAATAAAAAGAGTTTCTTGTACTCAAATGGTAAACAGTAATAATTTTTTATTTGTACATTGAGGATTAATGAATTTACTAAGTGGCTTGCTCCCTTATGGATATTTACCTAGCTATGCCATAGACACACATTCAAATGCATTTATAGTATTAAAGTTTTTTTTTAAAAGGATAAAAACAGAACTGTCTAGGTCACCTTTTTTTTTTTATTTAATTTAATTTAATTTTTAAACTTTACATAATTGTATTAGTTTTGCCAAATATCAAAATGAATCTGCCACAGGTATACATGTGTATACAGGTATACAGGTATAAAAAGGTCACCTTTAAATAGATGTAATGACCAGTCTTTGACTGACAGAACAGAGTTAAATTCTAGATTTCTCTTACTCTGGATTTGGAAAGCTTACTCTACTTTAAGTGCTTAGATCTTCATGACTACACTTAAATTCTGACTCTCAATAAGCTTACTACTTCGGGCTAAAAAAATAGGGATTTTTAAGTTGCAGTGCTAAGCTTCAAGTAAATTATCTAAAAATTAACAATTGAATTAGAGTTTATAGACTTAAAGTGAGTATATTTTGTTCAAAATATACTCCAGAATGTTCCATGGAACATTGGAACAAAATGGTCCATAGTGGTTTCTGTTACTTTAATACTTAAAAAATAACCTGTGCTTTGGCATAAATGCTCCCAGCAAAATACTGCATAACCTGAAAAACACTGTATCCAAAGAATAATAACATTTTTAATTAAATTAATGAAATGTTTTATTTCTGAGTCGTATTTTATAGAGTAGATAATATAAATAATATAGTATATATTGTTGGTGTTCAGTTGCTGAGTCATGTCTGACTCTTTGAGACCCCATGGACTGCAGCACTCCAGGCTTCCCTGTCCTTTATCATCTCCCTGACTTTGCTCAAATTCATGTCCATTGAGCTGGTGATGCATCCAACCATATTATCCTGTGTCACCAGCTTCTCCTCCTGCCTTCAAACTTTCCTAGCATTAGGGTCTTTTCTAATGAGTCAGCTCTTCACAACAGGTGGCCAAAGTATTGGAATTTCAGCTTCAGCATCAGTACTTCCAATGAATATTCAGGGTTGATTTCCTTTATTGACTGCTTTGATCTTGCTGTCCAAGGGACTCTCAGTCTTCTCTAGGACCACAGTTCAAAAACATCAATTCTTCGGCACTCAACCTTCTTTATGTCCAATTCTCAGATCTGTACATGACTACTGGAAAAACCATAGAGTGGACTATATGGACCTTTGTTGGCAAAGTGATATCTTTGCTTTTTTATTTTTATTTAATTTTATTTTTAAATTTTACAAATTGTATTAGTTTTGCCAAATATCAAAATGAATCCGCCACAGGTATACATGTGTTCCCCATCCTGAACCCTCCTCCCTCATCCCTCCCCATACCATCCCTCTGGGTCGTCCCAGTGCACCAGCTCCAAGCATCCAGTATTGTGCATCGAACCTGGACTGGCAACTTGTTTCATACATGATATTATACATGTTTCAATGCCATTCTCCCAAATCTTCCCACCCTCTCCCTCTCCCAGAGTCCATAAGACTGTTCTATACATCAGTGTCTCTTTTGCTGTCTCGTACACAGGGTTATTGTTACCATCTTTCTAAATTCCATATATATGCGTTAGTATACTGTATTGGTGTTTTTCCTTCTGGCTTACTTCACTCTGTATAATAGGCTCCAGTTTCATCCACTGCCGGGAGCTGGCATATTGCATATTGAGTGCATATTGCATATTGAGTGCAGCACTTTTCAGGATCTGGAATAGCTCAACTGGAATTCTATCACTGCCGGTAGCCAGCGTGAGGAACTCCGCCCATGACAAAGGTCATGAGGAAGGAGGCTTGGCACACGCAAAGGCGGGATCGAGCCTCAGGAGTCCCCCTGGAAATTCTCGAGCATTTACACCCAAAACCAGAGTCTGCCTACTTTCTGCTTTGTGCTTTCACCTACACCTCTGACTTTACAGGGGGGCTGTCCCCCACTACCTCTCTGAAAAAAGTTAGCTTACAGCTCCAGTTAATAATTCCTGGGTGTGACAGTGTTTAACCTACAAACTCCTTTGGAAATCCTCTAGCCTGCCTGAATAGGTTTTCCGGCCACATGTGATTGTTCAGAGCCTCCCAACTGTGAGAGGCAGGAGATGTTCTAAACTGTCTAAACACAGATTCTTTTGAGTAGTTAAAAGATTGATTAGAAATTGTATTGGTGAAGGAATTTTCACTTGTTGGGCCAATGTTTGCTGCTAAGTTTCCATATCCCTTACCTGCTGTGTCCCTGGCAGTGTATTGATTAATATAATTGGTGTAAGTAGTAGCTTTAATGTTTGTAACCTGGGACCGTTGAGTTAATTCTTTTTCTTGTTATAGCCCACCACACCTTTGTGCTGTAGGAATGCAACTTTATCTAATGCTTTTGGAGGGTGGCTCCTGACCAATCACCTTTAGAGAAAAATAAGTTTTCTGAAGAAAAGGTCTTAAAATGTTAACAGGCCTCCGGGCCAGAAGATGATGCAAATCACCTAAGCTTTTGCATATGATAAGTTTGCAGGAAGAAAGCCTGGCTTGCTGCCTGACTCTACCCCTTCCCCCATTATCCTCTATGCATAACTTAAGGTATAAAAACTACTTTGGAAAATAAAGTGCGGGCCTTGTTCACCGAAACTTGGTCTCACCATGTCGTTCTTTCTCTTACCTTCTGGCTGAATTATTCAGCCTCTTTTCTCCACTGAATTTCCTCACTGAGCTATCCTTATTTCAGCCTCTTTTCTTCACTGAATTTTACTGAGCTATCCTCATTCTACTACTCTTTATATCCTTAATTAACATTTAATTAAGCAATTGTTTCCTGATCTTCACCTACACCGTCTCTCCTTCGAATACCCTGGATCAGCCGGGGCTGGTCCCCGGCAATCCACCTCATTAGAACTGATTCAAATGTATTCTTTTTAATGGCTGAGTAATACTCCATTGTGTATATGTACCACAGCTTTCTTATCCATTCATCTGCTGATGGACATCTAGGTTGCTCACAACAGACAACACAGAAATACAAAGGATCATAAGAGACTACTATCAACAATTATATGCCAATAAAATGGACAACATGGAAGAAATGGACAAATTCTTAGAAAAGTACAACTTTCCAAAACTGGACCAGGAAGAAATAGAAAATCTTAACAGACCCATCACAAGCACGGAAATTGAAACTGTAATCAAAAATCTTCCAGCAAACAAAAGCCCAGGTCCAGATGGCTTCATAGCTGAATTCTTTGCTTTTTTAATACACATAGTTTGTCACAACTTTTCTTCCAAGGAAAGACCCAGAGTGCATGGCAACCTACTCCAGTATTCTTGCCTGGAGAATCCTATGGACAGAGGAGCCTGATGGGCTACAGTCCATGGGGTTTCTTCCACATTCAGCAAGTCTTTTAATTTGGTGGCTGCAGTCATCATCCACAGTGATTTTGGAGCCCAAGAAAATTAAGTTTGTCACTGTTTCCATTATTTACCCATCTATTTGCCATGAAATGATGGGACCAGAGGCAATGGTCTTAGTTTTTTGAAGGTTGAGTTTTAAACAAGACTTTCACTCTCCTCTTTCACATTCATCAAGAAGCTCTTTAGTTCTTCTTTGCTTTCTACCATAAGGGTGGTATTATCTGCATATTGCGTCTATTGATATCTCTCCTGGCAATCTTGATTCCAGCTTGTGCTTCATCCAGTCTGGCATTTCGTATGATGTACTCTGCATATAAGTTAAATAACCAGGGTGACAATATGCAGCCTTGAAGTACTCTTTTTCCAATTTTGAACTAGTCTGTTGTTCCATGTCTGGTTCTAACTGTTGCTTCTTGACCTGCATATAGGTTTTTCAGGAGGTAGGTCAGGTGGTCTGGTATCCCCATCTTTTTAAGAATTTTCCACAGTTTGTTGTGATCTACACAGTCAAAGGCTTTAGTGTAGTCAATGAAGCAGAAGTAGATATTTCTCTGGAATTCTCTTCTTTTCTCATGATGCAACAGATTTTGGCAATTTGGTCTCTGGTTCTTCTGCCTTTTCTTAATCCAGCTTGTGCATCTGGAAGTTCTCAGTTACCATACTGTATATATATATGTATATATTATATATAATATAAACCATACACTATTTTAAAAGTGTTAGTCAGAAATATTCATATAAATAATATAATTTATTATATTTTAGAGTTTATAATGTGAAACATTTAATGAAGGAAGCAATATATTATAAAGTATAGTACTATTTGTTAGCCACTGTAATTTACATTATATTAATATCTATAACAACAATCAGAATTATAAACTTTTAACTTTGAATTTTGACTTGACATTTGACCTCCAAAATTCTTCCTTTTTCCATTACATCCAAAAATAAGTAATTATTCATGCCATCTATTTTTATATTGGAAACATAACACTAAAATTATATAATTTTAATGAATATAAATGAAAAATTCTAAATACCTTAAAAGTATAAACTCCATATGCTTTTAAAAATCAATTAAAATATTTGCCTACAAATTAAGATGTGAAATTATTAAATCACATTCCTACAACATTAATATGCAACATTTTCTCCTGATAGTGGTCCCTCTTATGAAAAAGAGTTCTAGTTCAGAATGTTGAACGAAAGTTATTGCATTCATTCCCTGTTTCAGGTAAACACTAATATCAGTTAAACAATATATTCTTAAATAGGAAGTATGTCATAGCTCTCTTACATGAAGTGTCAGGGGAAACTGCTTTAATTTAATACTTATCAGAAATGCATACAACCTGTATTTTGACTAGGATTATTGGGAGCAAAATAACTTTGATAACTAGGTTTCTTGCCTTGTATTAGCTTTACTTTTTTTTAGAAGTATAGTGTATTTTATAATAATTATAAAGAAATAGCACTATTAAAATATTAATGATAGTATCTATTTTCACTACCTTTTTTACATTGCTTTTATCAAATTGCCTATAAAATAAAATGATGAAAAGATGAATAACAGGACAAATGCAATAAAAGTCTCATATTATTCAATAGATAAGTGTAATAAATACCTCAAGAATAAGGAATCCATATGTTTCTTTGGTTTAGATTAATTTCATTAGATGAATTCAGATTAACTATTCAGTAAAGACTCATTATACTAGCTTCTATATTTTATTTTTAATGGAAATTTATGTTCTCTAAAAAATGAAAATTAAAAACAATGATGAAAATGGAGTGGGGAAGGGGGCAGAGATTGAAATAAGCAATAAACAAATAATAAATGAATATTGAATAAATGGCTACAGTAAATCCATTGAAATATATCAAGGCCTAAAAAATAATTATAATGGAAAAAATATTTACAAATAACAAAAATACCAACTTTCAACCTTACACCTGAAGTCCTGATTGCCAACTGCCAATCCTCTTGCAGAAAGTTTGAAATTTAGGCCATGAGATCTCTAATGTCTCAGTTGGCTGAATCTTTGATTCTCTATGAGAATATATTTTCCTTACAATATAGCAATTTGGGCCAATAAATATTGTGAATAAACTAATTTTCTTAAATATCTATGCAGACTGAGTTGATATTTTTAAAAAGACTTCTAATATATTTAATAATTTCAACTCTAAAAAGCTAGAATGCATAGCTGAAGTAACAATACACATACTTTAAAATTATTTTAGAATACATAAGAATAAACAAGGAGATCCAACCAGTCCATCCTAAAGGAGATCAGTCCTGGGTGTTCATTGGAAGGAATGATGCTAAAGCTGAAATTCCAATATTTGGCCACCTCATGTGAAGAGTTGACTCATTGGAAAAGACTCTGATGCTGGGAGGGATAGGGGGCAGGAGGAGAAGGGGACGACAGAGAATGAGACGGCTGGATGGCATCACTGACTCGATGGACGTGAGTCTGAGTGAACTCCGGGAGATGGTGATGGACAGGAAGGCCTGGCGTGCTGCGATTTATGGGGTCGCAAAGAGTCAGACACGACTGAGTGACTGAACTGAACTGAACTGAAGAATAAACTGTCAAATATAGCGGTATTAATTCGTGGAACAAAATGATTGTTGGAGCCAAATGTCACTTAACATGTAACCGTTTTTGACCTTTTAAGCTGGATAATTGAGTGTTTAAAAAAATAACAACACAGGTCTATATCCAGCTAAAGATATTCTGTTCATAGTTATAAATACCTAAAAAGTAGAGTAAATAAATTAGTACAATGCCTTGTTTAATTTAATTTGACATGTGTATCTGCCTGTCTCTCTTACCTAGAATAGCCTTGGGCATCTACCCACAGTCTGGATACAAGAATTCTCACTCACAATAATATCTACCCACCATGTATTCTACTAATTCCTCTGTCCATGGGGATTCTCCAGGCAAGAATACTGGAGTGGGTTGCTGTGCCCTCCTCCAGGGGATCTTCTCAACCCAGGTCTCCTGCATTGCAGGCAGATTCTTTAAACACCTAAGGTACCAGGGAAGCCCAATTATGTATCACCTTGATATAAAGGGGAAAACAACTTATTGCTTTAGACTCTATATTTTGCATCTTTATCTAATTTCTTTCTTATCATTAAACATCATCTATTTCCCAATTGTTGTATGAAAAAAGAATAATTGTAAGCCATCACTAGAATTTTTTTGTTTTGGTTTTTACTTTTCTAAAATTTGAAAATGTTCAAAAAATGTGTTTTATTTTATGGATAAAAAGTAAACAATCCTCTAATTACAAGCATAATAGCTACCTACACTTTTCTGAAATAACTTGTTTAACACACAACCTATGAGTGTTGAGATAGGTCTTATTTTAATCATTAAATTTTGGGCAGCTAAATTTTAAAAAGGGAAATAGATAATGAAAAATGAAATAAGTGTTACAAGAAATTATGTTTTATCAAGAATTTTTATTTCAATAACAAGTAGTATGAATTATTGAGCATAATATATACCCCACGTTTCATCTTGAGATACAAAATTCTTCATAGGGAAGTAGTTGTATGATGGAAAGCTAAAATTAGACAAATAAAATAAAACTATTTAAAAGTCTTATAATTATTTCATTGGTGTATATATATATATAGAAAATTAATTTTTTTAATGTATTATTTTCAAAAATGAAAAAAATGGAACACATTATTTGTAATAAAGTTTCAATTCATCAAGTGGATATGTAATACCAAAGGTTACATACTGATTTTGAGGTAAATAAGCATAAATAAGTACATGCATATTAAGCAGAGATGAAAAAGCACTAGGGCCCTGGGCACCGCCTCTTGAGAATTCTTTTGTCTAACCACATTCTTTGAAGTCATTCACTGCTACACAAAACACAAACATTATTAGGGCAATAGACATGCTTAGATCTACTTCTTCTGAACATTCTCTTTGAAGGCCTTTTGTTTTTTGGAATATTTTGTATTTTTGCCTTTTGGAATATTTTTCATGCAATTAATTAACTTATGTATTAGCATAAAAATTATGCTTGTGGATAGCATTGATCACAGGCCATGTAATTCTGTAATTCTGATGTTTTTTCTCTTGAAATATTGTCTCATTCAGCAAGTACCTGTGTTCTAGCAACTGTGATGGCCTCTTGCCTAATGATAATATCATTGGGTGAAGATAAATGAATGCATTTGTCAAGGAAATTAGAATGATGAAAATTCCAAATCCATAAATCACTAAATACATATACATAAATATATACATCATTGCTTTTATACACAAACATAGTATATAAATCACTGGAATGTGTAATGTTGCATTTTTCGATAAATAAAGACCTTTCATTTCATGACTGTATATATTAATAGTAATTTAAAATATTTATGTATGTATAAATTATACTCTTAGAGAGCTATTACTGATTATCTTTCTGTCAATAAATTCCTAAAATTATCATTTCTATTTCTATTACAAAATTATGAAAATGCATGTGTACTTTCAAAAATGGAAAACAAGAGTGTAAGCAAACCTGTGGAAAACTGAATTTGATCAGCACAGTTCTATGACCATTTTTTTCCCTTTCAATAAGAGAAATAGCTAAAACTTCTAGATGAGACTTCAAATATTTCACTTCAATTAAATATATCAGCAAACACTGCTGTCCTTTTCTGACAGTTAAAATTTTTTAGTGAAGCATGTGATGCCTTTAGTTCATTTCATTTCTACTTCCAATTAATTATTTTCCATAGTACAATCCAATTCTCCAAAATTTAAAAGGTAAAAAAGAACGAGTTGCTGATAGAAATTTTTCTGAAGCAGATGGTTTGTACATGCAGGATCAATGACTGGTTACACTCATTTTTACCTTGTATAAAGCTAACTCTTATGTTTGGGTTTGGTTTTGCGTATCTGGGCATTTAACTTCCTGTTTATTCACTCATCACTCAATCCATACTTTTATGCATTTTTCTTTTCTGCCATTATTCCAGTCTTTCATTAAGTAACTGTTTAGTGATTACAATATAGGAGGCACTATGCTAGTCTAGCGGAGAAGGCAATGGCACCCCACTCCAGTACTCTTGCCTGGAAAATCCCATGGACGGAGAGGCCTAGTAGGCTGCAGTCCATGGGGTCGTGAAGAGTCAGAGACGACTGAGCGACTTCATTTTCACTTTTCACTTTCATGCATTGGAGAAGGAAATGGCAACCCACTCCAGTGTTCTTGCCTGGAGAATCCCAGGGATGGCGGAGCCTGGTGGGCTGCCATCTATGGGGTCGCACAGAGTCGGACACGACTGAAGCGACTTAGCAGCAGCAGCAGCATGCTAGTCTAGGTGTGAATGCAGAATGAAGCCTGCAAACATAGATTTCTTCTGCCTTCAGAGAGTTTCTTATCTATAATGGGAGATGTTGATATGAAAAAAATCAAGAAATAAATATAACTGTAAATTGTGACAAGTATGAAAAATGTAGATATATTAAATGTATTTATGAGTAGTTTATTATCAAACAAGACAGCAGGTACACAACCTGTCAATATCTCTCACTACCTTACTAAATAAAATCAGATTCCTGAGCTTTTAACCCTTAAGTGAAAGTGGAGAGTGAAAAAGTTGGCTTAAAGCTCAGCATTCAGAAAACGAAGATCACGGCATCCGGTCCCATCATTTCATGGGAAATAGATGGGAAAACAGTGGAAACAGTGTCAGACTTTATTTTTCTGGGCTCAAAAATCACTGCAGATGGTGACTGCTGCCATGAAATTAAAAGACGCTTACTCCTTAGAAGGAAAGTTATGACCAACCTAGATAGCATATTGAAAAGCAGAGACATTACTTTGCCAACAAAGGTCTGTCTAGTCAAGGCTATGGTTTTTCCTGTGGTCATGTATGGATATGAGAGTTGGACTGTGAAGAAGGCTGAGTGCCAAAGAATTGATGCTTTTGAACTGTGGTGTTGGAGAAAACTCTTGAGAATCCCTTGGACTGCAAGGAGATCCAACCAGTCCATTCTGAAGGAGATCAGCCCTGGGATTTCTTTGGAAGGAATGATGCTAAAGCTGAAACTCCAGTACTTTGGCCACCTCATGCGAAGAGTTGACTCATTGGAAACGACTCTGATGCTGGGAGGGATTGGGTGCAGGAGGAGAAGGGGACGACAGAGGATGAGATGGCTGGATGGCATCACTGACTCGATGGACGTGAGTCTGAGTGAACTCCGGGAGTTGGTGATGGACAGGGAGGCGTGGTGTGCTGCGATTCATGGGGTCACAAAGAGTCGGACATGACTGAGCGACTGAACTGAACTGAAACCCTAAAACTCCATGGATATTATCACTCTCCATAATGGTTTACCTTTGTCTATTGCTTTGCTGTGCTGTGCTTAGTCCCTCAGTGGTGTCCGACTCTGCTACACCATGGACTGCAGCCTGCCAGGCTTCTCTGTCCATTAGGGATTCTCCATGCAAGGATACTGGAGTGGGTAGCCTATACCTTCTCCAGAGGATCTTACCAACCCAGGAATAGAAGCAAGGTCTCCTACATTGTATGCAGATACTTTACCAACCGAAGAAACAAGGAAACCCTTACCTATTTCTTCTTTCCTCCAAATACCTTCTACTTCATTCATAAGGTACTATCGGTGGGCCAAAAAGTTTGTTTAGGATTCTCCATAAGATCTTATGTTTATATTATCTGCTAGTGATAAATACATCCCTCCATGTTACTTGCTCTTTGTTTGCATTGTTCCTTATACTAGGAAACTCCTTTCATTCACGTTCGGACTTTTCTAGTCTATTAAAATCCAGCTTAAAAAAGACATTTTCCCTATACCCTTCTCAATCTCTTCCAGTGTAGTTGAATAGTTATCACAGTTCATCGCCTTTGTGAGTGTGACTATTATATTAATAATATGTCAGATGCTCAGCGGTAAAGAATCCACCTATGACACAGAAGATGCAGGAGACTTGGGTTCAAGCACGGAGTTGGGAAGATCCCCTGCAAGAGGGCATGGCAACACACTCCAGGTTTCCTGCCTAGAGAATCCCATGGACAGAGGGAGCCTGACAGGTGATAGTCCATAGGGTCACAAAGAGTCAGGCACAACTGAAGTGATTAAGCATGCACACAAAATTATGTGTGCTTATATATTACTTTACCTATCAAACTGCAAGCTTTTTAAGTTTAAGGATTCTATCTTATAAGTTTTAATCCATTATCAACACTGGAAAGTAATAGATGCCCAAAGAAAGTAAGTTAAATTTTTAAAGCACCATTTAGTTAATATCCTACCCTATTTGCTAAAATATAGTGTACTGTATTATCTATTATGTACTGTACAAAATATTAAACACTTCCATTCAGATGGTTTTCAATAACAATATATATTTTGTTTTTTTTCTTTTTAATTTATTTTTTTATAGAAGGATAATTGCTTACAGCATTTTGTTTTCTGTCAAACCTCAACAGCAATCATTCATAGGTATACATATATGGCCTCCCTTTTGAACCTCCCTCCCATCTCCCTTTCTATCCCATCCCTCTAGGCTGATACAGAACCCCTGTTTGAGTTTCCTGAGCCAGACAGCAAATTCCCGTTGTCTATCTATTTTACATACGGCAATGTAAGTTTCGATGCAACTCTTTCCATACATCTCCACCCTCTCCTCCCCTCTACCCTTGTCCATAAGTCTATTCTCTGTGTCTGTTTCTCCATTGAAGTCACTCAGTCATGTCTGACTCTTTGTGATCCCATGGACTGTAGCCCACCAGGCTCCTCTATCCATGGAATTTTCTAGGCAAGAGTACTGGAGTGGGTTGCCATTTCCTTCTCCAGGGGATCTCTCTGACCCGGGGATTGAACCTGGTCTCTTTCATTGCAGGCAGACACTTTACCATCTGAGCCACCAGGGAACCTCTATTGCTGCCCTGTAAATAAATTCTTCAGTATCACTTTTCTAGATTCCATACATGTGCATTAAAATACGATATTTATCTTTCTCTGACTCACTTCACTCTGTATAATAGGTTATAGGTTCATCCACCTCATCAGACTGATTCAAATGTGTTCCTCTTTATGGTAAGTAATATTCTGTTGTGTATATGTATCACAACTTCTTTATCCATTCATCTGTTGATAGACATCTAGGTTGCTGCCATGTTCTAGCTATTGTAAATGAACTACAATGAACAATGGGATCAATACAAAGAAATAGAGGAAAACAATAGAATGAGAAACACTAGAGATCTCTTAAAGAAAATTAGAGATACCAAGGGAACATTTCATGCAAAGATGGGCACAATAAAGGATAGAAATGGTATGGACCTAACAGAAGCAGAAGATATTAAGAAGAGGTGGCAAGAATACACAAAAGAACTGTACAAAAAAGGTGTTCATGACCCAGATGATCACAATGGTGTGATTACTCACCTAGAGCCAGAAATCCTGGAATGTGAAGTCAAGTGGGCCTTAGGAAGTATCACTACAAACAAAGCTAGTGGTGGTGATGGAATTCCAGTTGAGCTATTTCAAACCCTAAAAGGTGATGCTGTGAAAGTGCTACACTCAATATGCCAGCCAATTTGGGAAACTCAGCAGTGGCCACAGGACTGGAAAAGGTCAGTTTTCATTCCAATCCTAAAGAAAGGCAATGCCAAAAAACGCTCAAACTACCGCACAATTGCACTCATCTCACACGCTAATAAAGTGATGCTTAAAATTCTCCAAGCCAGGCTTCAGCAATATATGAACCGTGATCTTCCAGATGTTCAAGCTGGTTTTAGAAAAGGCAGAGGAACCAGAGACCAAATTGCCAACATCCACTGGATCATCGAAAAGTAAGAGAGTTCCAGAAAAACATCTATTTCTGCTTTATTGACTATACCAAAGCCTTTGATTGTGTGGATCACAATAAACTGTGGAAAATTCTGAAAGAGATGGGAATACCAGACCACCTGATCTGTCTCTTGAGAATCCTGTATGCAGGTCAGGAAGCAACAGTTAGAACTGGACATGGAACAACAGATTGGTTCCAAATAGGAAAAGGAGTTCGTCAAGGCTGTATATTATCACCCTGCTTATTTAACTTCTATGCAGAGTACATCATGAGAAATGCTGGGCTGGAAGAAGCACAAGCTGGAATCAAGATTGCTGGAGAAATATCAATAACCTCAGATATGCAGATGACACCACCCTTATGGCAGAAAGTGAAGAAGAACTAAACAGCCTCTTGAAGAAAGTGAAAAAGGAGAGTGAAAAAGTTGGCTTGAAGCTGAACAATCAGAAAACTAAGATCAAGGCAACTGGTCCCATCACTTCATGGCAAATGGATAGGGAAACAGTGGAAACAGTGGCTGACTTTATTTTGGGGGGCTCCAAAACCACTGCAGATGGTGATTGCAGCCATGAAATTAAAAGGCGCTTACTCCTGAAAGGAAAGTTATGACCAACCTAGATAGCATATTGTAAAGCAGAGGCATTACTTTGCCAACAAAAGTCCGTCTAGTTAAGGCTATGGTTTTTCCAGTGGTCATATATGGATGTGAGAATTGGACTATAAAGAAAGCTAAACACAGAAGAATTGATGCTTTTGAACTGTGATGTTGGAGAAGACTCTTGAGAGTCCCTTGGACTTCAAGGAGATCCAACCAGTCCATCCTAAAGTAAATCAGTTGTGGGTGTTCACTGGAAGGGCTGATGTTGAAGCTGAAACTCCAATCCTTTGGTCACCTGATGGGAAAAGCTGACTCATTTGAAAAGACCCTCATGCTGGGAAAGATTGAGGGCAGGAGGAGAATGGGACGACAGAGGATGAGATGATTGGATTGCATCACCAACTCAATGGACATGGGTTTGGGTGGACTCTGGGAGTTGGTGATGGACAGGGAGGCCTGGTGTGCTGTGGTTCATGGAGTCGCAAAGAGTTGGACACGCCTGAGCAACTGAACTGAACTGACTGAACAATGGGATACATGTATGTTTTTTAATTTTGTTTTTTTTTTGGGGGGGGGTATATGCCTAGGAGTGGGATTGCTGGGTCATATGGTGGTTTTATTCCTAGTTTTTTAAGGAATCTCCACACTGTCTTTCATAATGGTTGTATCAATTTGCATTCCCACCAACAGTGGAAGAGTGTTCCCTTTTCTCCACACCCTCTCCAGCATTTATTATTTGTAGATTTTTTGATGATGGCCCGTCTGACCGATGTGAGGTGATATCTCATTGTGGTTTTGATTAGCATTTCTCTAATAATGAGCCATGTTGAAAATCTATTCATGTGTTTGTAAGTCAACTGTATGTCTTCTTTGGAGAAATGTCTGTTTAGGTCTTTTTCCCACTTTTTGATTGGGTTGTTTGTTTTTCTGGCATTGAGTTATATGAGCTGCTTGTATATTTTGGAAATTAATCTTTTATCAATATTTCATTTGTTCTTATTTTCTCCCATTCTGAGGGTTGTATTTTCACCTTGCTTATAGTTTTCTTTGCTGTGCAAAGCTTTTAGGTTTAATCAGGTCCCAATTGTTTAGTTTTGTTTTTATTTCCATTTCTTTAGAAGTTGGGTCATAGAGGATCTTGCATTGATTTATGTCATTGAGTGTTCTGCCTATGTTTTCCTCTAAGAGTTTTATAGTTTCTGGTCTTACATTTAGCTCTTTAATCCATTTTGAATTTATCTTTTTGTATGGTGTTAGGAAGTGTTATAATTTCATTCTTTTACACGTAGCTGTCCAGTTTTTCCAGCACCATTTATTGAAGAGGCTGTCTTTGCCCCATTGTATATTCTTGTCTCCTTTGTCAAAAATAAGTTACCCATGGGTGCATGGGTTTATTTCTGGGCTTTCTGTCTTGTTCCATTGGTCTATGTTTCTGTGTTTGTGCCAGTACCATACTGTCTGACTGTAGCTTTGTAGTATAATCTGAAGTTAGGAAGGTTGATTCTTCCATCTCCATTTTTCTTTCTTAAGACTGCTTTGGCTATTCAGGGTCTTTTGTGTTGCCCAGTGAATTGCGAAGTTTTCTTTTCTAATTCTGTGAAAAATGCCATTGGTAATTTGATAGGGATTGCATTGAACCTGTAGATTGCATTTGGTAGTATAATCATTTTCACAATATAGATTCTTCCTCCCCAGGAACGTGGAATATCTCTCCATTTACGTCATCTTTGATTTCTTTCATCAGTGTCATAATTTTCTGTGTACAGTTCTTTTGTCTCCTTACATAAGTTTATTCCTAGATTTTTAATTCTTTTTGTTGCAACAGTGAATGGGATTGATTCCTTAATTTCTCTTTCTGTTTTTTCATTGTTAGTATATAGAATTGCAAGTGATTTCTGTGTATTGATTTTGCTAAATCCACTGATTAGCTCTACTGATTTTCTGATACTATCTTTAGGGTTTTCTATGTACAGTATCATGTCATCTACAAACAGTGAGAGCTTTCCTTCTTTTCTGATCTGGATTCTTTTATTTCTTTTTCTTCTCTGATGGCTGTAGCTAGGACTTCCAGAACTATGTTGAATAATAGTGGTGAAAGTAGACACCCTTGTCTTGTTCCTGATCTTAGAGGGAATGCTTTCAGTTTCTCACCATTGCAAATAATGTTTGTTGTAGGCTTATCATATATGGCCTTTACTATGTTGAAGTAGGTTCCTTCTATGTTCAGTTTTTGAAGAGTTTTAATCTTAAATGGGTGCTGAGTTTTGTTAAAGGCTTTTTCTGCATCTATTGAGATTATTATATGGTTTTTATCTTTCAATTTGTTAATATGATGTATAACATTGTTTTGGATATATTGAAGAATCATTGCATTCCTGGAATAAACCCATCTTGATCATGGTGTATGAGCTTTTTGTTCTGTTTCTGAATTCTGTTTGGTAAAATTTTGTTTGCATCTATGTTCATCAGTGATATTGGTCTATAGTTTTCTTTTTTGTGTGTTGTCTTTGTCTGGTTTTGGTATCAGGGTGTTGGCCTCATAGAATGAGTTGGGAAGTGTTCTTTCCTCTGCAATTTTTTGAAAGAGTTTTAGAAGAATAGGTATTAGCTCCTCTCTAAATGTTTGATAGAATTCTCCTTTGAAGCCATCTGCTCCAGGGCTTTTGTTTTTTGGGAGATATTTGATCATAGCTTCAATTTCAGGGCTTGTAATTAGGTTATTCATAATTTCTATATCTTCCTTGTTCAGTCTTGGGAGATCGAACTTTTCTAAGAACCTGTCCATTTCTTCCAGGTTATCCATTTTTGCCATATAGTTGTTCATAATATTCTCTTAAAATCCTTTGTATTTCTACATTGTGTGTTGTAACCTCTCCTTTTTCATTTCTAATTTTGTTGATTTTATTCTTCTCTCTTTTGTTCTTGATGAGTCCGGCTAAACGTTTGTCAATTTTATTTATCTTCTCAAAGAACCAGCTTTTAGATTTAGTAACCTTTACTATAGTTTCTTTCATTTATTTTTCATTTATTTCTGCTCTGATTATTGGGATTTCTTTCCTTTTATGAATTTTGGTTTTTTTTTTTCTTCTTTTCCCATTTGTTTTAGGTGTAAAGTTAGGTTGTCTATTTGATGTTTTTCTTGCTTCTTTAGGTAGGATTGTATTGCTATAAACTTCCCTCTTAGAACTGCTTTTGCTGCATCCCATAGGTTTTGAATTGCCATGTTTTCATTGTCATTTGTTTTTAGAAATTTATTTCCCTTTTGATTTCTTCAGTAACCTGTTGGTATTTAGAAATGTGTTGTTTAATCTCCATAAGTTTGTGTTTCTTACAGTTTTTTTTTTTCTTGTAATTGATATCTAGTCTCATAGTGTTGTGGTCAGAGAAGATGCTTGATAGGATTTTAATTTTATTGAATTTACTGAGGTTTGATTTGTGACTCAAGATGTGGTCTATCTTGGAGAATGTTCCTTGTGAAGTTGAGAATAACGTGTATTCTTCTGCATTTGGATGGAATGTCTTGAAGATATCAATGAGATCCATCTCATCTAATGTATCATTTAAGATGTGTTTCCTTAATTTTCTGTTTTGATGATCTGTCCATTGGTGTGATTGGGATGTTAAAGTCTCCTGCTATTATTGTGCTACTTTCAATTTCTCCTTTTATGTCTGTTAGTGTTTGTCTTATGTATTGAGGTGCTCCTATGTTGGGTGCATAGATATTTACAATTGTTATGTCTTCTTCTTGGATTGATCCCCGATCATTATGTAGTGTCCTTTCTTATCTCTTGTAATCTTCTTTATTTTAAGGTCTATTTTGTCTGATATGAGGGTTGCTACTCCAGCTTTCTTTTGCTTCCCATTTGCATGGAATATATTTTTTCATCCTCTAATTTTCAGTCTATATGTGTCTTTAGGTATGAAATGGGTTTCTTGTAGACAGCATTTATATGAGTCCTGTTTTTTTTATCCATTCAGCTGTCTGTGTCTTTTGATTGGCGCACTTAATTCATTTACACACACACACACACACACACACACACACACATATATATATATATATATATATATATATATATATATATGTTCCTATTGCCATTTTCTTAATTGTTTGGGGTTGATTTTGTAGACCCTTTTTCTTCTCTTGTATTTTTGGACTATATAAGTCCCTTTAACATTTGTTGTAAAGCTGGTTTGGAGGGACTGAATTCTCTTAACTCTTGCTTGTCTAAAAAGCTTTTTATTTCTCCATCAATTTTGAATGAGATCCTTGCTAGATACAGTAATCTTGGTTGTAGATTCTTCCCTTTCATTACTTTAAATATATCCTGCCATTCTCTTCTGGCCTGCAGAGTTTCTGTTGAAAGATCAGCTGTTAAGCATATGGGGTTTCCCTTGTATGTTACTTGTTGCTTCTCCCTTGCTGCTTTTAATATTCTTTGTGTTTATTCTTTGTTAGTTTGATTATATGTGTCTTGGCCTGTTTCTCTTTGGGTTTATCCTTTATGGGACTCTTTGTGACTCTTGGACTTGACTGACTATTTCCTTTTCTATGTTGGGGAAATTTTCGCTATAATCTCTTCAAAAATTTTCTCATACTCTTTCTTTTTCTCTCCTTTTTCTGGGACTCCTATAATTCGAATGTTAGTGAATTTGATATTGTCCCAGAATTCTCTGAGTCTGTCCTCAGTTCTCTTGACTCTCTTTTCTTTACTCTGGTCTTCAGAAGTTATTTCCATTTTATCTTCCAGCTCACTGATTCATTTTCTGCTTCAGATATTCTGCTATTGATTCCTTCTAGAGTTACTTTTAATTTCAGTAATTGTGTTGTTTGTCTCTGTATGTTTATTCTTTAATTCTTCTAGGTCTTTGTTAATTGATTCTTGCATTTTCTCCATTTTGTTTTCAAGGGTTTGATCATCTCTACTATCATTATTCTGAATTCTTTTTCAGGTAGTTTGCCTATTTCCTATTCATTTATTTGGACTTCTGTGTTTCTAGTTTGTTCCTTCATTTGTGTGGTATTTCTCTGCCTTTTCATTATTATTTTTTTAAACTTATTGTGTTAAAGGTCTCATTTTCCCAGCCTTCAAGGTTGAATTCTTTCTTCCTTTTGGTTTCTGCCCTCCTCAGGTTGGTCCAGTGGTTGTATAAGCTTTGTATAGGGTGAGATTTGTGCTGAGATTTTGTTTGTTTGTTTTTCTTCTGATGGGCATGGCTGAGTGAGGTGGTAATCCTGTCTGCTGATGATTCGGTTTGTATTTTTGTTTTGTTTGTTGTTTAGATGAGGCATTCTTCGTGGTGTGCTACTGGTGGTTGGGTATTGCTGGGTCTTGTATTCAAATGGTTTCCTTTGTGTGAGTTCTCACTGTTTGATATTCCTCTGGTACCCTAGGGTATTGGAGTCAGTTTTGTTCTCAGGTCTCCCACTTCAAAGGCTCCATGCTTGATCTCTGGTCAGGAACAAAGATTCCACAAGAGGTTTCAGTTCAGTTCAGTTGATCAGTTGTGTCCCACTCTTTGTGACCCCATGGACTGCAGCATGCCAGGATTCCTTGTCCATCACTAACTCCCGAAGTTTACTCAAATTCATGTCTACTGACTCAGTGATGCCAACTAACCATATCATCCTCTGTCATCCCCTTCTCCTCCTGCCTTCAATCTTTCCCAGCATCAGGGTCTTTGCCAATGAGTCAGTTCTTTGCATCAGGTAGGCAAAGAATTGGAGTTTCAGCTTCAGCATCAATCCTTCCAATGAATTTTCACGACTGATTTCCTTTAGGATGGACTGATTGGATCTCCTTGCAGTCCAGGAGACTTTCAAGAATCTTCTCCAACACCACAGTTCAAAAGCATCAATTCTTCAGTGCTCAGCTTTCTTTATAGTCCAACTCTCACATCCATACATAATGACTGGAAAAACCATAGCTTTAATTAGACGGTTTGCTATTGCATTAAGTGAGATTAAAACAAATATCCAAAAATGAGAAACCAAAGATGAATCCCAGACAAATGGCAGTTACAAAATCAGGCAAATGATAATTAAAATAATGGCATATATACATATACACATACACCCATGAGCAAAGTCAAAACAGTCTAACAAAAATAAAGTACAATATATTGACCCAGTGAACAAAGGAAATCAAAAATTATGTTTACTAGTTAAGAGCAAAACTAACTAATGTACAAAGTGGAAAACAAAACTAAAGCAAGATGCCAAGTGGTGAAAAAAGCAATGAAAGCAAAACTAACAAATACATGGAGAGGAAAAGAAAGAAAGAAAGACTAGATACGCAAAGTTAGAGGTAGATGAAGCAGATTAATATATATTAAAAATTAATTGCAGGGGGAAAAGAACAGTAGGAAAGGCATAAATGTAGGAATAAAGGAATAAATGTAGAAAAATATAATAGGTTTAAAAAATTGAAAGTTAAAATTATAAAAAGGAAAAAAGGGAAGAAGAAAGAAAAAAGAGAGGTAGGAGAGGAAAACTCCATAGAACTGCAAAAGTCCAATGTAGAGGCAGAGGTTTATAACAACAATAAAAAATGTGACTGGATATACAAATATGTATATACACCCATAAGCAAAATCAAGAGTCCAACAAAAATAGAATAGAGTAGATTGACCTGGCAAAAAAAGGAAACCAAAAATTATATCTACCAGAACAAAACTTACTAATTCACAAACTGGAAACAAAACTAAAGCAAGGTGCCAGCTGCAAAATAAAGCAATGAAAATAAAACTAACAAGTGCTTTGAGAAGAAAGGAAAGAAAGAAAGAAAGAATAGATATGCAAAGTTAAATAGAGGTAGATGAAGAAGATTTATATACATTAAAGATTAACTGCAAGGGGAAAAGAACAGTAGTGAAAGCAAACAAAGGAATAAATGAAGAAAAAATAATAGATTTAAAAAATTAAAGAAAGAGAGAGGAAAAAAAAAAAAAAAAGGAAAACTCCCAGAATTGCAAAAGCCCAACATAGAGACAGGGGTTTATAACAACAACAAAAAATTGTGACTGAGGGGAAAAAAAGCTCAAAAACTTAATTAGATTTCATAGTGCCAATAAAATAGACAACTACAACAGAGGCGGGGAAAAGGGAAAAAAAATCCAAAAGAATCTAAAGAACAAGTCAAAACGTAAGTGTAATAAATGTTTTTCTCGAGTCACTGCTGTCAGAGTCCTTTCCCTTGCTGGGAGTCACAGTCCGTCTCACCTCCCCAGGATGCCCTCCAACACTTTGCTGATCTCTGGACCTATTATGCGGGCAGCTCAGATTCTAATCTGGTCCTATTCCTCTGTGTTCTTGCTCCAATGTTCACAGCTATCGGAACTAGAGTTTTCCTTTGTGGTAGCTCTCAATGACCTTTTATATATTCCATAGTCACAGAGTTTGCCTAGTTGATCCCGTGGACTTAATCTGCAGATTGTACAGCTGGTGGAAAGGCTTGGGTCTTCTTGCTTAGCCACACCGCCCCTGGGTTTCCATTGTGGTTTTATTTCCACCTCTGCATGTGGGTCATCCACTGGGGTTTGCTCATGAGGCTGCCCTGGAGGACGTGGGTTTGACCCTGTGAGGACCAGGTGTGGAGGTAGTGCAGCTGTTTGGGTTTCAGGGGTTCTGGCAGCACCAGGCACTCAGGGGAGTTAGCTGCTAGGGCAGCAGGAAATATAGCGCTCTAGAAGGGTATGACAAGAAGTATTGGCCAATACACTCCAGTATTCTTGCCTGGAGAACCCCCTCCCTGACAGAGCAGCCTGGAAGGCCACAGTCTACAGGGTCGTGAAGAGTCAGACACTACTGAAATGACCCTGCACGCATGGACACACTAATTTTTTGTCTGTGGCAGCTCTGCCCCAGTGAAAGTTGAGTGTGAAAGTGGCACAGCTGCTTAGCTTGCAGGGACCCTGGCAGTGTCAAGTGTGCAGGGACACAGACTGCCTCCACCACAGGAATTATGGCCTTATCAGAGTTTTCTCTCTAGCCTCTTGAAGTTGGCGATCAGAAGGCCTCTTTGACCAGGCTTTCTCTGTAGGTACACCGGGTCAGGTACTTAGAGGGCACCCTTGCCTGTTCTTCTCTGTCATTCAGCATATCAGGCACATAGAGGGGGCCCTCTTGGCTGGGGTCCTACTCTGTAGTTCAGTGGTCAGGCATTTGATGGGCCAGCCTCTCTATTGTTCAGCTGCCAATGCTGGCATGTGTGGCGGGAGAGAGACACTATGGTGATGGCTCCACCCCCTACATGTGACTCAGCAGTATCACCTTGCGATTATGGCTGCCCGGCTTTCCTCCACAAGCATTTCCCATCACATTCTCCTCTCTCACATCCCCCTCAATCCGTCCTTCCACCATCAACAACAGCCCTCACCCTGGGATTGCTCCACAATCCCTAAACTCCAGCTCCCAGCTGCTGCACCTTCCAGGGGATCTACGTCCTTGTTCAAGGTATGTATGGTTGAGGCAAGGACTTTCTAATTTTCATTCCATTTAGGCTGTCACAGATCAGCTGTTTCACTCTCAGCCTTAAATGTTTTTCTCTGACTCAGACAATTTCCCTGATGGGGGATTGGACCCATTTCAGTTCCCCCACCCACCGAAGACAGGTCCAGTCCTACTGACACTCCTGTTTCTCCCCCTTGTTCCTTTGTCCTAATGAGTTTTGCATGGCTCCATATATTCTTTTCTGCTGGTCAGGTACTCCTGTCCACTCTCAGCTGGTGTTGTGCGTGTACTTCTGTCTGCAGATGTATTTCTAAGGTACCCATGGAGAGAGATGTACTCCACGTCCACCTACTCCTCCACCATCTTGTTCTCCCCTCTATATTTCTGATTTTTAAATGATGATGCATAGTTATTTTTAAATTTCTCAATTGATTTTCTTATATTGAAATAGAATAGAAATGGAACATTGAATCAAAAAATAAAGTAATTGTAACTATTACAAATTCACTGTCCTTAATAAAGAAAATGTTCTTAGAAAGCTCTATTCTTTCTTTTAAAACAATTTTTAACACTGTTCTCATTAAAGAAACCTATTGGTCAGAGGATTCTTCAACTCTATGCAATTTGCAAACATTCTACTTTCATCCTAAAGAGCCAATTCCTTCAGTCATTAACAAAAGTCTGTCTCTTGCAATCAATATCAATCTAATTCAAGTAAGATACTTCCTTATGAACATGCTCATTTGAAATGTAATTATAGCACAAAATGAGACTATGGTAATGAACATTATTCCACCATTATTTAAAGCAAATTAAAAATTTCACATGTTTAAATAATCACAATTAAATTATAATTATAAAATATCTGTATTTTATATAGGAATCATGAGAAAGCCTTAAAATGTTTAGACTTAGGTTTGTGGGTGAAATCATCATAAACAGGGAAAAAATGCAAAACTTGGGTCAGTAGATAGTCATTCTTGAATCTTACATTACTTAGAGACTCAAAATGTTCAATATATTATCAGATTTAAAATGTGACAGAAATAGGACTCGGGAGGTTGGGGATTGGCACTAAGGAGGGAACGAGTAATATGGTGACTGATGCCAAGAGAAGCTTATAGAGCCCACTATCCAGTGACAGAGAGGTAACATTCCAAGTCCACCCGACTCCTAGAAGGCTGCTCACTCCACTCCAACAAGTTGCCTCTTGATTGGCCTCAAACAGAGTTTTGGTGACATTTTAATACAGCCCTAACTTATTTGCCCAATATTGGTCATAATTTAAGAAAGGCATCCTTGGTACAATCATCACATTCCCAGATTACAAGAAGGTGGAAAAGATAGTAACAACATTGAATTGAAATTAGAGTTAAAAATATCTTAAAAGGGATGAATAATAGATTAAATATAGGACAATTCTCTAGAGATAAATGGAGTTTTGATGAATAAGTATATATATTGATTAATAACAGCTTGTTATTGTTTAGTCCCTAAGTCGTGTCTGATTTTTTTCGACCCCATGGAATCTAGCCCACCAGGCTCCTCTGTCCATGGGATTTTCCAGGCAAGAATCCTTGAGTAGGTTGCCATTTCCTTCTCCAAGGGGTCTTCATGACTCATGGACTGAACCTGTGTCTCCTGTATCAGCAGGTGGATTCTTTACCACTGAGACATAGCCACATAAATGGACTAGAACTGAATTCAACATGTCAGCAATGGAATGCAGCTTACTTCTCCTTTGTCTACATAATTCCAATTGGGTAAAAGTTTTATTGTAAAGGGATGAGAAATATTTGTATGATTGTCTTCATATTCTTTAAGAACTAGAAACTGATATAATCTGGCAGTGGAATGTGTTGGGTTTGACTTTATGCCTTGAAAATATAGTTTTACATATTGGAATAGAGAATGAGGGGAAATGGAAAGGATAGTTCCTGAAGAACTGGAAGATGAAAAGGCAACTTTGAGCACCCAGCTGAGATTTGTGATTCTGATGTCACAGTGCCCATCGGTGTCATTGAGGGCTCTTGTGTTGTGTAACCAGTAGTATTTGGCAGCCTGATTCTAGAAAGTGGGTTGACAGTTAGTTAAGTTTGATTAGGAGTGGAGAATTTTAAGCTGGTTAGTGTGAAAGAACAAAGGGACAAGAGTATTAAGGATGTGGGCAAGAGAATTGCTGAAATAATGGGTGAAATCTGGCTTGAATTTGATGGTAAAACTAGAAAAGCATATTAGAGTGAGATCTTGAATTATGTGCTATATTCTAGTTCCTACAATTTTAGAAGGGTCATCAGCAAACTCAGGTATATCCAGAGGATGAAGATGATGATAAATATGAAGGTTGCTGCTGCTGCTGCTGCTAAGTCGCTTCAATTGTGTCCGACTCTGTGTAACCCCCATAGATGGCAGCCCGCTAGGCTCCCTCTGTCCCTGGGATTCTCCAGGCAAGAATACTGGAATGGGTTGCCATTTCCTTCTCCAATGCATGAAAGTGAAAAGTGAAAGTGAAGTTGCTCAGACGTGCCCGACTCTTAGCGACCCCATGGACTGGAGCCTACCAGGCTCCTCCGTCCATGGATTTTCCAGGCAAGAGTACTGGAGTGGGCCGCCATTGCCTTCTCTGAAATATGAAGGTGGGGGTCAACAAAACATAAAACGAAGTTGTTCAAAAGACTAGTTGTTCAGTCGCCCAGTCGTGTCTGGGCTCTTTGTGACCCCATGGAGTGCATGCAGCACGCCAGGCCTCTCTGTCCCTCACAATCTTCTGAAGTTTGCCCAAGTTCATGTCCATTGAATTGGTGATGCCATCCAGCCATCTCATCCTCTGACTTAGTTCAAAAGACTAAGTCTATTTAAATAGAAGAGGAGGTATAGCCATTGTATTCAATACTAAAGTACTCTGACAACTTTTACAAGGAAGTGTTCACTTTTTTTTGTTGTTGCTTCAGTGAAAACTCCTGAGAGCTATTTGATGAAGCTACAAATTAGATCCTGATTCACTATGTGTAAGAATTTGTTTTCTTGTAGAAGTGTCCACAATTGGCATGGAAAGATGGTTTCATGTAAGTCTATCACTGCTGCTGCTGCTGCTGCTAAGTCACTTCAGTCATGTCCGACTCTGTGGGACCCCAGAGACGGAAGCCCACCAGGCTCCTCTGTCCCTGGGATTCTCCAGGCAAGAACACTGGAGTGGGTTGCCATTTCCTTCTCCAATGCAGGAAAGTGAAAAGTGAAAGTGAAGTCGCTCAGTCGTGTCCGACTCTTAAGCGACTCCAGGGACTGCAGCCCACCAGGCTCCTCCGTCCATGGGATTTTCCAGGCAAGAGCACTGGAGTGGGGCGCCATCGCCTTCTCCGAGTCTATCACTAGTGGTCCTCAAATAGATGTTCAATGATATTAATATAAATATAATGAAAAGATCTATTCTTCACACATAGGTCTGAGCAAATAAATTTGAAGTCTGACTCAATTCCAAAATGCATTAAAATATGTAAAATATGATATAAATCCTTCTAATTAACAAAAAATATACTACTATATAAATCTCATTAATTAAAAAATAAGTTTAATATATTTATGCAAGCATACCTGTAAAATTCATCAGAATATGACAGTATTATTTTCTCTACCTGTATACATAAGCTTAGGCCCACTGAATAATAAGGTTTATCTTTTGTGCTAGAGTTTCACTGTCCAACCTGGAACCACTAACCATATGTATCTCTTGAGCACTTGAAATGTGACCAGTCTAAATTGACATGTTTTCAGGTGGAAAGACACAGAAGGTAATATACACATATTGGGTTAAAAAGTATGATTATATGTGTGTATTATAATTGGTTTCATCTTTTTTCTTTTTACTTTTTCTAATGTTACTAGAATATTACAAACTACATGACTCAGAGAAAATTTCTATTGACAGTGGTGCTAATAATGAAGGAAAAATAGGGTTCAACAATGCAGTTCTTTTTACAGTAAAATTACTACATTACAGACATCATTCTTTGGATTCCCCTATAGTGATTTTCTTTGTTCACTGATTTGTCCCTGCAATGTGCCAAACATTGTTCTCAGCACCAAAGAAAAAGTAATGATCAAGAAAGAAAACAGAATTATTTTACTAGAACAGCTTATCTTCTAATGTATAGAGAAAAACAATAAATATATTAATAAATAAGTAAATTTTGTAGTATGTCAGATTAGAATGATTGCTACAGAGGGGAAAAAGGCACTAAATCAGGACTGGGATTGCTGATGGGAAAAAGCTAGCTAGATCATGCATTTGGAATTGGGAGGGCAACACTGAGAAGGTAACACACATGCAAAGAAGGGAGGGAGAGAACCATGTGAAAGTCAGGAGGAAGAGTGTGATGAGCAAAGGAAAGATCAAGCACAAAATTTCTGATGCCCAGCTTAGGTGGAGTATTCAAATAACAGCAAATTCTCATAGGCAGTGTGGCTGAAGCATAGGGAAGGAAGGAGAAACTAGTCAAGGACAGGGTTCAGTTCAATTCAGTTCAGTTGCTCAATCGTGTCCGACTCTTTGTGACCCCATGAATCGCAGCACGCCAGGCCTCCCTGTCCATCACCAACTCCCGGAGTTCACCCAGACTCACGTCCATTGAGTCAGTGATGCCATCCAGCCATCTCATCCTCTGTTGTCCCCTTCTCCTCCTGCCCCCTATCCCTCCCAGCATCAGTCTTTTCAAATGAGTCAACACTTCGCATGAGGTGGCCAAAGTACTGGAGTTTCAGCTTTAGCATCATTCCTTCCAAAGAAATCCCAGGGCTGGTCTCCTTCAGAATGGACTGGTTGGATCTCCTTGCAGTCCAAGGGACTCTCAAGAGTCTTCTCCAACACCACAGTTCAAAAGCATCAATTCTTTGGCACTCAGCCTTCTTCACAGTCCAACTCTCACATCCATACGTGACCACTGGAAAAACCATAGCCTTGACGAGATGGACCTTTGTTGGCAAAGTAATGTCTCTGCTTTTCAATATGCTATCTAGGTTGGTCATAACTTTCCTTCCAAGGAGTAAGCTTCTTTTAATTTCATGGCTACAATCACCATCTGCAGTGATTTTGGAGCCCAAAAAAGTAAAGTCTGACACTGTTTCCACTGTTTCCCCATCTATTTCCCACGAAGTGATGGGACCGGATGCCATGATCTTCGTTTTTTGAATGTTGAACTTTAAGCCAACTTTTTCACTCTCCTCTTTCACTTTCATCAAGAGGCTTTTTAGTTCCTCTTCACTTTCTGCCATAAGGGTGGTGTCATCTGCATATCTGAGGTTACTGATATTTCTCCCGGCAATCTTGATTCCAGCTTGTGTTTCTTCCAGTCCAGCGTTTCTTATGATGTACTCTGCATAGAAGTTAAATAAGCAGGGTGACAATGTACAGCCTTGACGTCCTCCTTTTCCTATTTGGAACCAGTCTGTTGTTCCATGTCCAGTAGGGTAAGACATTGTAGACATCTTCCACATCCCTGCTCTGCTCTTGGTGAGAAAATATACAATTCAAGAGTTTTAGCAGAAAAGGAACTTGCTTTTTGTTACACTGTAACATTTAAAGCAAAGTTTACAAATGAATACCTCTGCTGGAGATGGTATATTGAGAAAGGGTAGAGGCTGGTGACTAGTTAGGAGGCAAGAAATGGTGATGGCTTGGAACAAGGTGGTAATGGTGGAGGTTATTACCATTGGTCAAGCTCTTAAGCCTGTACAATTTGCTGACCGATTTTGTCTGTGAGAGGAGGAAAGGTGTTAGGATTCTTTTAGCAACCTTTTCCCTCCATTATATTACTACATTAACATTAGAAAAATGAAAATGATACATACTTGGTAGAATTATTTTTATAATAAATATATCATTTTGCTATGAAATTCTGACTTTTAAGGGGGAAAATAAGGATTTGAATTAAAAAATATGCAGATTAGAACTTGTTTGTCAACAGTAGAATAAAAAATTTAAATTTTAAACAATGATGATTGACCCACTTTAGGTAGACTGATTTTTCTGCAGCAAGTTTATCTGAAATATCAAAAATAACTGATATGCAAGTTGTTCAACAGAATAATTCTTACTGTGATTCAGTTACTAGTTATTGAAACATATATTACTCAACTCAAGAAGAGCTTAAAAGAAAACAAAACAACAACAGTGCAGTGCGTCCCTGATAGCTCAGAACCCACCTGCCCATGCAGGAGACATGGGTGCAATCCTTGATCTTGGAAGACTCCACATGCTGTGGAGGAACTGAGCCTGTGTATCACAACTGAGGCTGTGCTCTAGTGCTTTTGATCCACAACTACTTATCCAACTGAAGACCATGCACCCTAGAGCCTATTCTCTGCAATAAGAAGCTGCTGTAATGAGAAGCCAGTACACTGCAACTACAGAAAAACCCACACAGCAATGAAGACACAGCACAGCCAAAAGTAAATATAAAATAAAAGTTTAAAAAAATTATTTTAAAAAGCAGTAAAGAGCTCAATATCAAGTCATTTTATATATTTACTCAGTTTCAGCCCTATTGACTTTTGAAGTAAAATAATTCTTTGTTGCGGGGCTGTTTTCCCCGTCCAGCTGTGACAACCAAATATTCCCTGACCGTTAGAATCTCTTCCTAAACTTATAACAAATTAAACTTTTATTAATTACACAACTAAAGCAGTAGCTGAATTTATAAAAATGCATTGTACAGGGCATCCTTTTCTGTGTGTTAAAGCCATAGTCACATTTATTCACCATAGCCATGTAATAAGGGGGTTATTGTCATTCTTTCCTTCTAATGATAAGAAATTGCAGTTTAGATAGAGACTCACTTCCCCAAAGTCTCAAAGCAAGGGAATGGAGAAAATGAAATGATCTGGAAGTCTGTGCCCTTCCCAAAATTTCTTCACGTAAGATTCTACAAACCTAGATTTATTCATGAGTTTGTCGCCATGGTGTTAAAGTATTCAATGGGTGTAATTAAAATATCATAGTTAGATTGACAACATTGTTTAGGAGAAATAAAACAGTTTGGTCCAATAAGTGTCTCTGTTTTTAACATTTTAATACGTTTGAATTCATATATGTGCAAACATAATTTGTAAAATGTACTGTTGCCCAATCAAATTGCAACACTGTTGATATTCTTCAGTGGTTACATCTAACCAAAAATTACATGATAGCAATTTTATAAACAAGTTTATTATTTTATCCAGATGGAACATTTTAAATGTGGTATTTAAGCTCGATTTCATTAAAATATTTCTTCAGCTGTGTGAAGGGCTGTAAAGGAGTGGAGGAATGAGCAGAGTGTGAGAAAACCATGATAAAGGAGTTAGAAAAAACATTTCAGGAACAAAGAGAACTAATTAACTCAAACACATGGTTCATCTCACTCTGATAAGAGCTAATTGCCTTTTATGCACTTCAACTGTTTAAAGTACTACGATGTGGCTACTCATGTGAACATACATAGAAAAACTATTAGAAGCATTGAAATTCATAATGCATACTATATTTTACATAATAAAAATCCTTTCCTTCTTACATAAGACTCCAGTATATCAAATTTTCTTGTTAACTTGAAATATTTCTTTAATCTTCCTAAGGTAGATTAGACCTTATTTTGTCTTAATAAAAATGCTATGATAAATATGTGCCAAAGATGAGTGGATTTCTTTTAGTGTTCCAGAAATATCAGCAGTTAAAAGCATTACTATAATGTAGTAATTCTATAAAGTTTGACATAAAACATGCAAAAAATATATAATGAATCTCTACTATTCCCTGGACATCTCTATAATGGTATTATCCTGTATATTTTTGAAAATTCCTTTGTGAACCCTTTCTCTTAAATACATATTTCAGAGTATAAGATAGAAAGGACAGTTAACTGAATTTTGAATGAAATCCACCCTCCTATATAATCTCTATTTAACACAAACTATTTCAAATCTGAAATAATTCTTTCAAATAAAAAATTTCAGGTGCAGAAGTATTTAAATTTTTTAATTAAAAGTCAAATCTTTTTTTTTCCCTTCTCAAATGAAATACTTCATTTTCTGTTTATATCTACTGGAGAGTGTCACTGCTGATAATTCTAAACACATATGTGCCTGGATATTATCCTAAATAAGTCCCAGGAGTAAATGAAGAAAATTTATTCTCTAAAAGGTGATTTTCTACCTTAAGTATCTGCTAGAGTCCCTCTAGTCCATAATCAAAAGCGTGACTCAAAGCTCATCCACTGATCAGTCAAAACTTGAATGTATATTCAACCACACAGTTCTGGGCTCTACCTCCAGAGTTCCTGACTCAGTGAGTCTCAAATGAGACCTTAAAGTTGCATTTTTAGCAAGTCCAAGAACTACAGTCTGGAAAATTCTGCATTTGAGAAAACTTTTTCTGAAAAACTAAACACCAATTAGTGGCATATCCTAAGATATCTTAGCATTGACTAAGTGTATTATACAAGTTTTAAGCACTTAATGGTACATTTAAAAATTATTCTCTAATTTTATTTAATTTGTAAACTTAGTAGCTGTAAGAACAATCTTATTTCTTTTCTACTTTCTAGAGCATCAGGTACTTTGTCTCTCATAAATATGCCATTTAGTTAGTAAGCATAGCAACAGATGTGATAGACATATGAGAAATGTATGAAAGTCATTTTAATTCATTAGGTGCTTATTTATACACTATATTGTTTGGATGATTTATTCTTATGTTACATTTTTACATTTTGAAAGTAAATAACAAAATTAAAAAGAAGTAATTTAGGAAAGTCATCTTGGAGTAAAAATCTCAGACCGTATTCTAATTCTGAGTCTACCAATAGTTGGATTTATGATTTGGGGCAAAAAACTTGCTCCAAAAAATTCATAGGTCTGTTTATTCTTCTATAAACTGAGGGCATTGTATTAAGGGAGATCTAATCCTGGGAGTAGGTATTGAATTGTATGATAATAAGTTTTTTAAAAGATCCACATTATTACCTTACAGATTGATGATAATTTTATGTTATCCTAGAACACAAGAGAGTGAAGATTTCAAGCACTCTCTTTAACAAAAAGTCATTTGATACAACGTCATTTGAACAATTTGCCCACTCAATACAAGAGATAGCATGGAAGAAAACAGGGGATGCTATCCCTGAGGAAGAAGGCATGCATTTCTAAATGCCGAAACCAGTAGGTGAAAAGGTAAACACTCCTGATGCATGGTGCTATGTGCAATCTAATTAGAACTAGAGTTCCATGTGGGCTTTCTATATGCTTGATATAGAATTTTTAAAAAGCTGTATCAAGCTCTTGACAGTAAAAATATCAAACACCTTTAGAGTAATTTATAGTTTAAAGTAAACCTATCATGTAGAGAGCAAGAAGAAAATGTTTTATCTTAAATTAGATTTTAGTATAAGCCTCAATGTGTACTTTGTTCCATAGAATTAATGAATATACACCACTGCTTCTTATCTGTTTTATTGATTTAATAAATAAGGCTTCTAAATTGTACTTTGAAGAGCTATTTCTTTTCTCTCCTTTAACTAAAGAGTTTCATTTCAGTATTTTTTATTTCCCTTAATAACATTAGTAACCACAGCATGTAATAAATCTTATAAATTAGTGTAAAAATGTATCAGCCCACACTTACTTTTCTTATGAGTCTGACTTGCCTGTCAAGTAGGCTGGAAGAAAAAAATATCGGTATCACATTTCTTTTAGACCAGTTCAGAATAATTTTTGTTTAACAGAGTAGGAGTAAGGTAGAACCTAAGTCTGTTTCTGGAAAATTCTTAAAGAGATGGAAATAACAGAGCACCTTACCTGTCTCCTGAGAAACCTGTATACAGGTCAAGAAGCAACAGCTACAACTGGACATGGAACTACGGACTGGTTCTAAATTGGGAAAGGAGTACATCAAGGCTGTATATTGTCATCCTGCTTATTTAACTTACATGCATAGTATATCATGCAAAATGCCAGGCTGGATGAAGTTCAAGATAAAATCAAGATTGCCATGAGAAATATCAACAACCTCAGATATGCAGATGATACCGCTCTAATGGCAGAAAGGAAAGAGGAACTAGAGAACCTCTTGATGAAAGTGAAAGAGGAGAGTAAAAAAGCTGGCTTAAAACTCAACATTCAAAAAACTAAGAACTTGGATTCTGGCCCCATCACTTCATGACAAATAGATGGAGGAAAATGGAAGCAGTGACAGACTTTATTTTCTTGGGCTCCAAAATCACTGTGTGTGGTGACTGCAGCCCATTAAATTAAAATACACTTGTTCCTTGGAAGAAAAGCTATAACAAAAACCTAGACAGAATATCAAAAAGCAAAGACATCACTTTGCCGATAAAGGTCAATATGTACAGTCAAAGCTATGGTTTTTCCAGCAGTCATTTACAGATGTGAAAATTGGACCATAGGAAGGCTGAGCACTGAAGAACTGAGGCTTTCAAATTATGGTGCTGGAGAAGATATTGAGTGTCCCTTGGACTGCTAGGAGATCAAATCAGTCAATGCTAGAGGAAATCAACACTGAATATTCATTGGAAGGACTGAAGCTGAAGCTCCAAATATTCTGGCCACCTGATGTGAAGAGCCAACTCATTGGAAAAGACCCTGATGCTGGGAAAGATTGAGGGCAAGAGGAGAAGGGAGTAACAGAGGATGAGATGGTTGGATGGCATCACCGACTCAATGGACGTGAGTTTGAGCAAACTCCATAGGTAGTGAAAGACAGGGAAACCTGGTGCGCTGCAGTTGATCGGGTCACAAAGAGTTGGACATGACTTAGTGACTGAACAAGAACAAGCCTGTCTGAGAATTAAGCTTTTTATTGATGCTTCTAATCTCTCCAACCATAAATTCACTTTTCTTTGATCAATAATCATCAGAAAGAACAAAAGCAGCATTCACCAACACAAATGAACCAACAAAAAGCTTAGCCTCTCTCTGTTAAGCTCCTTTTTTTGTTCATTCAGCACATTTTCTACATTCTCCAAGTAATGAGGAGGACCCAGTGCATTAATTACAAGACCATAAGGAATGTACAAGTAAGATTTTCAATACTCCTTCACTGCTTTGATCAGGTTGGACTTGAGAACTCTTGGGATCTTTACTTTATCGAAGACACTGGTGAGTGTTCCACAGAATAAAGCGCCGTGCAGAAGATTTTGCAAAGTAGATTAGTCTTGGCCTCTGCCCACCAAATATGTTCCAAATTTGGTGAAATATATTAATTTAAATATGCAAGATGTGCAGCAAAATAAACACAAAACAAGTGCAGTGAATGTTCTCTGTCTAGGCATATCATTTCCAATTGCAGCAATTCAAAGATACAAGGAAAATACTGAATGAGTCAAGAGAAAATGGCACATGATATTCAGGAGACAGTATTTTAAATGATTGTGATCTTCACATCAGAAGCCATGGGAGGCAGAGGCAGTCGGATAACATCATTAAAGTAATGGAAAAACAAACAAATAGCAACCCAGATTTCCACACGTAGTTGATAGTTGGCAATCACCTTTGAGAAACTATGCAATTAAAGATAGTTTCAGATAAAATGAAACTAAGAGCCAGTGTCATGTGAAGATGTGAACTGCAAGAAATACTAAATGATATTCTTCAAGAACCCAAATAATGGAGTATTTTGAGATTTGGTTTTAGGTTAAATTACTGTGCTTTAAAAGTGTTTTTAACATCTTAGGTTATTTTTAAATGTGTGAAGTACAAAATACATTACTTTGGGGGCTAAGTAGTCTCCCTGCCATCAGTGGACGGTAGTGAAAAGTAATGCGATTTCAAAGGCAGTGAGGACAAATACTATGGGCAGCACACAGAGTTATAGTGTGCACTTGCTTTTTCCTTCTGATACTTTAAAAAGTATTTTTTATACCAAATGTTACAGAGGTCATGAAGTCAAGACATGAAGACAAGTGGACTTGAAGATTTGTGTTAAAGGAAAATTGAAATTGAGATGATAGTTGATGAAATATGTAATCTGTGATTCATCTGTCCTCCTTGCAATTCTAGAATTACCTTTTCAGCTCATTTTTGTCAGCATTCAGAAGTCTCAAAGGACTCAAAACTTAGCTGAAGACATTAAAAATGGCACAGATTAAATACGAGAACACATACACATATTTCCTCATCAGTGATTTCTAGACAATAGTGGTAGGGATGAATTTTCCAATAAGAATTATACATTCTTAATATTTTTAAATGTATGTGAAAATTCTAGCACAAAGAATATCACAGGAGGTATTGGATGTAGATGACTGCAAGGTCTCTACACTTCACCTGAAGTGTACAATATTAACTCTGATTGAGCTATGAACAAAGATATACACCTTTGAAGAACTTGTTAGAAATACAAAGAGTTATATGTATAAAGTCAGTAATATTAGTATGCATCATTAAAAGAGTTTCTATAGTATGCAGGCTAAGTCGCTTCAGTTGTGTCTGACTCTTATGACCCCATGGACTGTAATCCACCAGGCTCCTCTGTCCATGGGATTCCCCAGGCAAGAATACTGGAGTGGGTTGCTATGCCCTCCTCTAGGGGATCTTCCCAGCTCATGGACTGAACCCACATCTCTTATGTCTCTTGCATTGGCAGGTGGGTTCTTTACCACTAGCACCACCTGGGAAGCCTATAAAGCTAATAAATAAATATAAAATAATCAAAATAACTATTTAAGGAAATAGAAGAAAAGAGTAAAGCAAAAATAGAATGGACAAAAAGAAAACAGTAAAATGGTACAATAAAACCAAACCATATCAATATTACATTAAATACTAATGAACAAAGCACTCCCTATTACATATGATACAGATAATCATAAGAGGGCTTCCCTGGTGGCTCAGTGGTAAAGAATCTGCCTGTAATGCAGGAACCTCAGGAGACATGGGTTCAAAACCTAGGTCAGAAAAATCCCCTGGAGGAGGGGCAAGGCAACCCACTACAGTATTCTTGCTTGGAGAATCCCATGGACAGAGGAGCCTAGCCGGCTATAGTCGATACGGTCACAAAGAGTTGGACAGACTGAAGTGATTTAACACACATGAAATCATGAAATTACAAAACAAACACCAAAATAAAAACTATTCAAAAAAGATTCACTTTCAACATACATACAAAAGTAAGTGGAAAGTAGAGATGGGAAAAGATATGAAATTCCAAGAGTATACATGATAGTATATATAATAAAGTCAAAATAAAAGATTCTTCAAGACAAAAGTACTACAAGGGATAAAATGGATTATTTCATGATGATAAAATATTTTATTAATAAAATAAAGGGCAAAGATCCCTTCATCATAAAAAGAGATGCAGAAAAAACATTTGACAAAATTCAACATTTATTAATAATATGCCAGGAAATTTGGAAAACTCAGCAGTGGCCACAGGACTGGAAAAGGTCAGTTTTCATTCCAATCCCTAAGAAAGGCAATGCCAAAGAATGCTCAAACTACCACACAATTCACTCATCTCACACGCTAGTAAAGTAATGCTCAAAATTCTCCAAGCCAGGCTTCAGAAATATGTGAACCGTGAACTTCCAGATGTGAACAGCGGGTTTTAGAAAAGGCAGAGAAACCAGAGATCAAATTGCCAACATCCACTGGATCACAGAAAAAGCAAGAGAGTTCCAGAAAAACATCTATTTCTGCTTTATTGACTATGCCAAAGCCTTTGACTGTGTGGATCACAATACACTGTGGAAAATTCTGAAAGAGATGGGAATACCAGACCACCTGACCTGCCTCTTGAGAAACCTATATGCAGGTCAGGAAGCAACAGATAGAACTGGACATGGAACAACAGGCTGGTTCCAATTAGGAAAAGGAGTATGTCAGGGCTGTATATTGTCACCCTGCTTATTTAACTTGTATGCGGAGTACATCATGAGAAACGCTGGACTGGAAGAAGCACAAGCTGGAATTAAGATTGCTGGGAGAAATATCAATAACCTCAGATATGCAGATGACACCACCCTTATGGCAGAAAGTGAAGAGGAACTAAAAAGCCTCTTGATGAAGGTGAAAGAGGAGAGTGAAAAAGTTGGCTTAAAGCTCAACATTCAGAAAACTAAGATCATGGCATCCAGTCCCATCACTTCGTGGGAAATAGATGGGGAAACAGTGGAAACAGTGTCAGACTTTATTTTTCTGGGCTCCAAAAATCACTGCAGATGGTGAGTGCAGCCATGAAATTAAAAGACGCTTACTCCTTGGAAGGAAAGTTATGACCAACCTAGATAGCATATTGAAAAGCAGAGACATTACTTTGCCAACAAAGGTCCATCTAGCCAAGGCTATGGTTTTTCCAGTGGTCATGTATGGATGTGAGAGTTGGACTTTGAAGAAAGCTGAGCACCGAAGAATTGATGCTTTTGAACTGTGGTGTTGGAGAAGACTCTTGAGAGTCCCTTGGACTGCAAGGAGATCCAACCAGTCCATTCTAAAGCAGATCAGTCCTGGGTGTTCACTGGAAGGACTGATGCTAAAGCTGAAACTCCAATACTTTGGCCACCTCATGCGAAGTGTTGACTCATTTGAAAAGGACTCTGATGCTGGGAGGGATTTGGGGCAAGAGGAGAAGGGGACGACAGAGGATGAGATGGCTGGATGGCATCACTGACTCGATGGACACGAGTTTGAGTAAACTCCGGGAGTTGGTGATGGATAGGGAGGCCTAGTGTGCTGGGGTCGCAAAGAGTTGGACATGACTGAGTGACTGAACTGAACTGAACTGAATTCATAATAAAAATGTTAACACTTCCTTCCAAAGTCCGAAAGAAGGCATAGATGCCTACTCCTATCACTTCTATTTGAAATTGCAATGGAGGACCTAGTAGTTGAAATAAAGTAGGAAATATAAGTAATTAAAAGGCATAGGGATTAGAGTGATAGAAAGAAAATTGTCTCTATTTGCTGCTGGTATGATTGCTTATATAGAAAATCCTAAGAAGTACACAAAACCCAACTAGAATTAAGTGAATTTAGAAGGTCAGAACATGGTAGATTGAATGTACAAGTCAATTTGGCATTATATACTAGCCACAAGTGGCTGAAACAGGACTTTTTAAAATTCCACTTAAAATAGTATCCAAACACTTATTTGTTACTTAAATATTTATATGCTCAGCATAAAAATGAGTTAACTGTTGATATACAGAATAATATGTCTAAATTTGTAAGTCTTTGTACTGAGAAAAGCCTTTTAAAAAAGTATTCATACCCTTTAATTCTATTTATATTAATATCTAGAAAATACAAACTAATCTATACTGACCAAAAAATCTGTGATTGCTTGGGATGCAGAGGAAGGGATGGCCCCTAAAGGGGGGCTTAAGGTATCTTTTGAAGGTTGGAAACGTTGTGTACCTCGATTTGGGCAGTGGTTTTACAGTGTATACATGCTGTGTATGCTCAGTCTCTTTGCATCCCTACGGGTTGTAGACTACCAGGCTTCTCTCCATGGGATTCTCCAGGCCAGAATACTGGAGTGGGTTGCCTTGCCCTCCCCCAGGGGATCTTCTCAACCCAGGGATTTATCTCACTTCTATGCCTTCTTTCTGACTTTGGAGACCCGACGGTTCTTTGCATTGCAGGTGGGTTCAATACAACTGAGCCACCCGGAAGCTACAGTGTATACAGCTATCACAATTAATTACTTATACTCTTTACATGGCTATAGCTTTTATATATAAATATGCCACAATATGAGTGCTCATTCACTCAGTTGTATCCGACTCTTTGAGGCACTATGGACTATAGCCCACCAGGCTCCTCTGTCCATGGAATTTTCCAAGCAAGAATACTGAAATAGGGTATCATTTTCTATTCCAGGGCATCTTCCCAACTCAGGGATCGAAACTTCATCTCTTGTGTCTCCTCCATTGGCAGGTGGGCTCTTCACACTAACATCACCTGGGAAGCCTCATACCTCAATAAAGGTGATAAAATTGTAAAACATCTACACCACTGATAAGACATAACACAATTCTGTCAATAGAACTGCAATTTATGCTATATTTTTATTTTGGAATGGAATATTTTTATTTTTATATTGGAATGTAGTTGGTTTACCATATTGTGGTAGTTTTAGATGTACAGCAAAGTGATTCAGTTATATATATAAATATTTATTATTTTTCAAATTCGTTTCCTATTTAAGTTACTACAGAATATTCAGCAGACTGCTCCATGCTATATCCCAGGTCTTGTTAGTTATTTCTTTTAAATATAGTAGTGCAGTCTTTGCCTGTCCTTCATTTTTCAACTTTGGTAACCATAAATTTATTTCTATGTCTGTGAGTCTGTTTCTGTTTTATAAATAAGTTCATTTGTATCATCTTTTTAAGATTCCACATATAAGCAATATTATACAATATTTGTCTTCTCTGACTTCACCTGGTATGATCATCTCCATGTCCTTCCATGTTGCTGCAAATTACATTATTTCATTCTTTTTTAATTGCTGAGTAGTATTCCACTGTGTATATGCACCACATCTTTATCCATTCCTCTTTTGATAGACATTTAGGTTCCTTCCACGTGTTGGCTATTGTAAACAGCACTGCAATGAACATTGGGTGCATTATCCTTTCGAATCATGGTTTTCTCTGGATATATGCCCAGGAGTGGGATTGCTATCATGTGGTAGCTCGATTTTAGTTTAACTTTGTTTTTGTTTTTGGTTGTACTAGGTCTTCAGTGCTGTGCAGGCTTTTCTCCAGTTGTGGCAATCAGGGGCCACTCTCTGCAGTGTGTCTCGTTGTAGAGCACAGACTGTAGGGCATATGGGCTTCAGCAGTTGTGGCTCACGGGGTCTAGAGCACAGGCTCAATACTTGTGGCACCTGGGCTTACTTTCTCTGAGGCAAGTGGAATCTTCCTGGACCCGAATCGAACCATGACTCCAGCATTGGCAGGCAGATTCTCCACCAGGTAGACCACCAGCAAGGCCCTATTTTTATGTTTTTTAAGGAACTCCCATACTGATCCAATTTATATTTCCACCAGTATTGTATGAGGGTTCCCTTTTCTCCACACCCTCTCTAGCATTTATTGTTTGTAAATATTGTGATGATGGCCATTCTGACTGATGTGAGGTGATATCTTATTGTAGCTTTGATTTGCATTTCTCTAATAATTAGTGATGTTGAGCATCTTTTCATGTGCCTCTTGGCCATACTATGTAAAATACACTATATTTAATTTCTCTTTTTAGAAAGAGTCTACTAATAAATACTAAAACAATTGTTTTATAGAAATATCACTTTTATTATATATATGTATATATACCTTAATGATACATTATTTCTAATGTCCAAAATCAGTAGAATTTTGTTTTCTGTTCCTTTTATGCCATGCGAACTATATTAAGTATAAAACTAATTAGGGAACTATAAGACTAGTTCCCCCAAGAAGTCTGAGGAAACTAATAGTGAAACAATTGACCAAAGTGGTATACTCTATAATGTTTCTCTATCATTATATTAAAAGGTGTTTTAAATTTCTGTAAATATATATATATATATATATACCTTTGGATAAAAAATGCTAACTGATATAATTTTATACTTAATCATTTTCATTAATTTTTCCTTACACTTATACCTATTAATATTGAAAAAATGAATATCACCTCTTACTGCAGAATAGAAATTTTAATATCATAGAAACAAAGATGAATGATGAAAATTGGTGTCTAATCTTCTGTCTCATTGTCTCAGAAACCATTTCTTAGGCCGTACCTTAAGGACACTTTTAAGATCATTAAAAATCAGAAACATGTTACTGCCCTCTCCCCATTTCAAACCATGAGTTTTCATTTTCTATTAAAAGTTAGCAGCATGTTTCCTTTTCTTTGATATAGTAAGTCTTTGAACTTCTTAGCAGAAAGTGGTTTTATAAATTTGAATTAAAAATATATATACATATGTATGCTATTAGGTTAGTTGAAACAGTAATACATCCATGGTCTTCTGACCTGGGTTCAAACACCAGCCCTCAGTGATTACACCTCTGTGAAATGAAAACCATCCCTATCTCACAGGGTTGTTTTCAATACAGACCCTAAATAAATTATAAAATGCATGTTGAAGTGCAAATAGCTTTATTTTATATAGTTACATCTATAGGTACATCTGGCTCAATTTATTATTGGCACAAATTAGGACAAGGTACTTTGTTTCTCTGTTGGTTTTACTCATCAATGTAATAAAACCAACACTAACCACTTCACAGTGTTGAGGTGGGATTTTGGGATTATGTTGCTTGAAACCTAATCATAGTGCTGGGAACATAATAGGGTCCTGACTCTTTAGGACCCCATGGACTGTAGCCTTCCAGGCTCTTTTGTCCATGGAATTTTCCAGGCAAGAATACTGGAGTGGATTGCCATTTCCTTCTCCAGTAGATATTGTAAGTGGAGAGTTAAGATGGTGACAGTTGCCCATACCTCATTACTGCTACTGCTACTGCTACTGCTAAGTCACTTCAGTCGTGTCCGACTCTGTGTGACCCCATAGACGGCAGCCCACCAGGCTCCCCTGTCCCTGGGATTCTCCAGGCAAGAACACTGGAGTGGGTTGCCATTTCCTCCTTCAATGCATGAAACTGAAAAGTGAAAGTGAAGTCGCTCAGTCATGTCCGAACTTCAGCGACCCCATGGACTGCAGCCCTCCAGGCTCCTCCATCCATGGGATTTTCCAGGCAGGAGTACTGGAGTGGGGTGCCACTGCCTTCTCCGCCATACCTCATTAGCTCGTCCAAAATAAATTTTTAAATGACCATGCAAACAGGCAGAAAAGAATTACAGAAAGCACAAGAAACAAAGGAGCTATATCTTCATGTGATGCCAGAATTGTCTCTGTCTGCCACTTCCACCACTGTCCATGAATACTGTCTGTAACTGACAGCCCATCATTCCTCTTTCTCCTATCAGTTACCACCTATATGAACAAACCTATTTGTACTTTTCATTATATCACCAACTCTATTACCAGCTTACAAAAGATCTGGGAACAGAGGGAAATAGTCTTAGTGCATGGAACATCTGTGGAAAGACAAGTTGAATGGATTTCACTTAAAGTATTTACTCTACATTTCATCTGGTATTTCTTAGATCTTTAGCTTTGGGGAGGTGTAAAAATTTACAGTGTGGCTGTCGGTTCAGTTGATATGAAAAATCTCTAGTCCAATTTCTGCCACCTAGAATAAGTTCATCTAGTACAACTTGGAAGTATTACTATATCTGTAAAAATTTCTCTTGACCTCATTGCTTACTATCTTTTAAAGAAAATGAGATGGCCCTGGAAGGTCCAAGGAAATCTGCATTTTCCTTCCTTTTCCAGATAGGTATATAATATTCTATTTCTGCAGTTAGATGCTGGTTACATAGGTGGGCTCAGTTTGTGAAAATTCATTGAACTTTTCATTCATGATACAAACAGAATTCTGTATATATATTATATCTCAATTAAAAAGTTAAAAGTATTAATCATAATCTTGAGTATCGTAATAATAATAATCAAAAGAATAGCAATAAAGTTATATTTCTCTGCATTTCATGATAAATTACATATGACCTTCTTTGGGTAAGAAAGAGGGATACAAATTGTGAAAGCTAAGAATGATTATACCTTTCAAGCAACACTCCACAGTCTGTATCATGTAGAAAAGTGGTTCTTACATAAATACATTTGGAAGATGGCCCAATGGCTTCCTCTGGCTCAGTCAGTAAAGAATCCACCTGCAATACAGGATACTGCCTGTACTGCAGGAGTCATGGGTTTGATCCCTGGGGCAGGAAGATCCCCTAGAGAAGGAAGTGGCAACCCATTCCAGTATTCTTGCCTAGGAAATCCCATGGATGGAGAGGCCTGGGGTGCTACAGTCCATGGGGTCCCAAGAATTGGACATGACTCAGTGACTAAACCACCACTGCCATATACTGTACTCCAGCTTGAAGATTCCTGATTCACAGTAATAAATACAAAGCCTTGAAAACATTTATCATAAATGTTTAGCTTTATTTAACACAAAACTCAGATATGTCCTATAGAACAATAATTCTTCTGCATATTCATATGTGATATAAGAGAGCAAAAAATCCTGTGGTCATATAAGTTTCAGCATTAGTGGGTTAAATAAAATGTAATAATTTTCTTTACTAAAGTATCTTACCAAATGAAATTTACTACTATTTCCAAGATATTATATTTATGTATATAAATTTTAGAGACAAATTTTTTTTCCCTGCCATCATCTAAAATTAACTGGAAAAATCATATTACAGGACTAAGTTTCAGCCACTAAGTTAAGCTATGCATTAGGGACAGATTCTTCCCCATGCTTCCAGAGTTTCATTGCAGACATTTGTAGCTACTTTGAATTATGCAGCAGAACCTTTCAGGATGAGGGTTTCTTGGGAGACATTCGTTTTAGAGTATATGACCCTTCACATGAAACAGCTCTAAAAATGGCATTTCCAGCTTCTCCAGCATTCACCCACTCTCACAGGAGAGTCATACATCCAGTGTTTCTGCTTTCTACAAACCTGCACAACAGGAATAGGTTCAGAATAGGACATAACAAAAGTAAGAAAAACGTGCTTTATGAACTCAGCAGTTGTACAAAGAACTGCGATGAAATAATTCGAATTTAAGGACTAGTGTCTGAAAGACTGTAGCAATTTCCCTGAAACTGGCATACCAAAACAGACACTTGAAAGTGACCAGTTTATGTGAATTAGCATAGCATACATAAATAAGTAAGGGAGAAAGGAAAAAAACTTGCTTGTGATTAAAACAGGACCAGAGACATCAAAATAGTTATTCCATAGCAGAAGTTACCTTTATGTGTTGATATTCAGTAAACATAGTCAAATTAGTTTCAATATTGCAGCATTACTTTGGTTTTATTAATGTTATCTTTGGGAGGCTAGAAAAACAGGAACATGTTAAGTGATAAGCTGCAACTCTTAAAATATGTTATAGTTTTGAATTTAGAACTTGAAACATTCTATGTAAATTATAAAAATAAAATTTTAAAAATACCCCAAGGAATCCATCAATTTGATCACATAACTCCTCTGACCAGTATTATTTTAATATTATTTTAAAAGAGTATTTTGATTGATGTTGCTATTGGGTATGTTTTAAAGATGAAAAATAACACCAAAGAAATTTGAAGCTGAATTGGTCACTGTTAGTAAAAATATTGGCATTAAGTGAATATATATTAATAGATAATAGATATAATATACAAAGCAATAATTAAATTAGTACTTTTAGAATAGAGAAATGAAAAGCAAATATAAAGAAGTTAAATAAAATCCCAGTAATATTTCTTTTGATTTAAAAATATCAGCATAAATTTATTATTAATCTTCCCTCTTAAAAATGCATCCTTCCTAGCTCTGCTTGTTGAGAATGCATAAAAGCAATGACAGCACAGAAGCAGTCAGACTAGAACCAGTATTTAAGTATGTAAACATTCAGTTCAGTTCAGTTCAGTCGCTCAGTCTTGTCCGACTCTTTGCAACCCCATGAATCGCAGCATGCCAGGCCTCCCCGTCCATCACCAACTCCCTGAGTTCACTCAGACTCACGTCCATCGAATCGGTGATGCCATCCAGCCATCTAACCCTCTGTTGTCCCCTTCTCCTCCTGCCTCCAATCCCTCCCAGCATCACAGTTGTTTCCAATGAGTCAACACTTCACATGGGGTGGCCAAAGTATTGGAGTTTCAGCTTCAGCATCAACCCTTCCAATGAACATCCAGGACTGATCTGCTTTAGAATGGACTGGTTGGATCTCCTTGCAGTCCAAGGGACTCTCAAGAGTATTCTCCAACACCACAGTTCAAAAGTATCAGTTCTTCGGCACTCAGGTTTCTTCACAGTCCAACTCTCACATCTATACATGACTACTGGAAAAACCATAGCCTTGACTAGATGGACCTTTGTTGGCAAAGTAATGTCTCTACTTTTCAATATGCTATGTAGGTTGGTCACAACTTTCTTTCCAAGGAGTAAGCATCTTTTAATTTCATGGCTGAAATCACCATCTGCAGTGATTTTGGAGCCCAGAAATAAAGTCCGACACTGTTTCCACTGTTTCCCCATCTATTTCCCATGAAGTGATGGGACCAGATGTCATGATCTTCGTTTTCTGAATGTTGAGCTTTAAGCCAACTTTTTCACTCTCCACTTTCACTTTCATCAAGAGGCTTTTGAGTTCCTCTTCACTTTCTGCCATAAGGGTGGTGTCATCTGCCTATCTGAGGTTATTGATATTTCTCCCAGCAATCTTGATTCCAGCTTGTGCTTCTTCCAGCCCAGCGTTTTTCATGATGTAGTCTGCATATAAGTTAAATAAGCAGGGTGACAATATACAGCCTTGACGTACTCCTTTTCCTATTTGGAACCAGCTTGTTATTCCATGTCCAGTTCTATCTGTTGCTTCCTGACCTGCATATAGGTTTCTCAAGAGGCAGGTCAGGTGGTCTGGTATTCCCATCTCTTTCAGAATTTTCCAGTTTATTGTGATCCACACAGTCAACTACTCACTAAAGGAAATAAGATTCTTTTTGAAAAATTGTTTTCAGAACTGGGAGAAAGAAATACAGAAGATAGCCATGAAGTATCTTGTTCTCTAAGGAAGCGAGAAATCTGCCCAAGACTACTGAGATCACCTCCAAAGAACTTAGAAGTCAACTTGAATAGGTTTTTCATGGCCATAGATAAAACAATTGGGGCAACTAAAAATAAGAATTACAGTGAAGTGAAGCATAAAATCAGAGAAGACAATGGCACCCCACTCCAGTACTCTTGCCTGGAAAATCCCATGGACGGAGGAGCCTGGTAGGCTGCAGTCCATGGGGTCGCTAAGAGTTGGACACGACTGAGCGACTTCCCTTTCACTTTTCACTTTCATGCATTGGAGAAGGAAATGGCAACCCACTCCAGTGTTCTTGCCTGGAGAATCCCAGGGATGGGGGAGCCTGGTGGGCTGCCGTCTGTGGGGTTGCACAGAGTCGGACATGACTGAAGTGACTTAGTAGCAGTAGCAGAAGCATAAAATACATAGAAATCCATGAATTAAAAAAAATCACTTAAGAGTTACTTTTGCCTGGAATCTCCTCAGAGACTACTAGGGTAGTCTCCAGGGTCTCTACCCTAATTGTCCTAGGGTAATTATTAATATCACCCCATCTCAGAAGTGTTTCAGTTTAGAGGTTAAATTATATGGTAATGCTGCCTTGTTAGAGTGCTGATGTAATAATTCATTATTCTGCAAATTGGCAAATATAAGAAAAGTAATTATACTACTTTATAATATAAACTGTTTCAGAGTAGCCAAATATTTGATAAGGTTAATGTCATTTCATAGAAGAAGTCCAACTAATAAAGCAGAAAGAATGATAGAAGATTAAAATCATTTTACAAGCACAAATTAAATAATGGATGTAGATAACAATATTTACTAGATGCTATAAAAACCACAAGAAATGTTACTGGTGAACCTGGTAATGCATAGATTGGCTGACGACTAAAAACACTTGGGAAAACCAGACTGTATATACCTCTGATGTAATGTTAAAGAAAGATAACAATAACCCACAAATTTTTCTTGCCAAAATTCAAACTTCCAGATTGAATTACAGGAAATTGAAAGAAGAGAAGGATGTTGAATAATGTAAAGAGAGACCAAGTCAAATACAGAGTGTGGAATATGGTACTGTCACGCGAGTGTATGCTCCTCCGTTTTTGTCTCGTCACAACAAAGATTTGGAGTGACGGTACAAAATGATTAACCAAATTTCTTTAAAAAAATATGTAAATAGGTTGATTTCTCCAGTTCCATTCTTCTTTCTCAAGATCGCTTTGGCTATTCGAGGTTTTTTGTTTTTCCATACAAATTGTGAAATTATTTGTTCTAGCTCTGTGAAGAATACTGTTGGTAGCTTGATAGGGATTGCGTTGAATCTATAAATTGCTTTGGGTAGTATACTCATTTTCACTATATTGATTCTTCCAATCCATGAACATGGTATATTTCTCCATCTATTAGTGTCCTCTTTGATTTCTTTCACCAGTGTTTTATAGTTTTCTATATATAGGTCTTTAGTTTCTTTAGGTAGATATATTCCTAAGTATTTTATTCTTTCCATTGCAATGGTGAATGGAATTGTTTCCTTAATTTCTCTCTCTATTTTCTCATTATTAGTGTATAGGAATGCAAGGGATTTCTTTGTGTTGATTTTATATCCTGCAACTTTACTATAGTCATTGATTATTTCTAGTAATTTTCTGGTGGAATCTTTAGGGTTTTCTATGTAGAGGATCATGTCATCTGCAAATAGTGAGAGTTTTACTTCTTCTTTTCCACTGGAGGAATCAACCTACCTGACTTCAGGCTCTACTACAAAGCCACAGTCATCAAGACAGTATGGTACTGGCACAAAGACAGAAATACAGATCAATGGAATAAAATAGAAAGCCCAGAGATAAATCCACGCACATATGGACACCTTATCTTTGACAAAGGAGGCAAGAATATACAATGGATTAAAGACAATCTCTTTAACAAGTGGTGCTGGGAAAACTGGTCAACCACTTGTAAAAGAATGAAACTAGACCACTTTCTAACACCATACACAAAAATAAACTCAAAATGGATTAAAGACCTAAACGTAAGACCAGAAACTATAAAACTCCTAGAGGAGAACATAGGCAAAACACTCTCTGACATACATCACAGCAGGATCCTCCATGACCCACCTCCCAGAATATTGGAAATAAAAGCAAAAATAAACAAATGGGACCTAATTAACCTTAAAAGCTTCTGCACATCAAAGGAAACTATTAGCAAGGTGAAAAGACAGCCTTCAGAATGGGAGAAAATAATAGCAAATGAAGCAACTGACAAACAACTAATCTCAAAAATATACAAGCAACTCCTACAGCTCAACTCCAGAAAAATAAACGACCCAATCAAAAAATGGGCCAAAGAACTAAATAGACATTTCTCCAAAGAAGACATACAGATGGCTAACAAACACATGAAAAGATGCTCAACATCACTCATTATCAGAGAAATGCAAATCAAAACCACTATGAGGTACCATTTCACACCAGTCAGAATGGCTGCGATCCAAAAGTCTACAAGCAATAAATGCTGGAGAGGGTGTGGAGAAAAGGGAACCCTCTTACACTGTTGGTGGGAATGCAAACTAGTACAGCCACTATGGAGAACAGTGTGGAGATTCCTTAAAAAACTGGAAATAGAACTGCCTTATGATCCAGCAACCCCACTGCTGGGCATACACACTGAGGAAACCAGAAGGGAAACAGACATGTGTACCCCAGTGTTCATCGCAGCACTGTTTATAATAGCCAGGACATGGAAGCAACCTAGATGTCCATCAGCAGATGAATGGATAAGAAAGCTGTAGTACATATACACAATGGAGTATTACTCAGCCATTAAAAAGAATACATTTGAATCAGTTCTAATGAGGTGGATGAAACTGGAGCCTATTATACAGAGTGAAGTAAGCCAGAAGGAAAAACATAAATACAGTATACTAACACATATATATGGAATTTAGGAAGATGGTAACAATAACCCGGTGTACGAGACAGCAAAAGAGACACTGATGTATAGAACAGTCTTATGGACTCTGTGGGAGAGGGAGAGGGTGGGAAGATTTGGGAGAATGACATTGAAACATGTAAAATATCATGTAAGAAACGAGTTGCCAGTCCAGGTTCGATACACGATACTGGATGCTTGGGGCTAGTGCACTGGGACGACCAAGAGGGATGGTATGGGGAGGGAGGAGGGGGGAGGGTTCAGGATGGGGAACACATGTATACCTGTGGCGGATTCATTTTGATATTTGGCAAAACTAATACAATTATGTAAAGTTTAAAAATAAAATAAAATTAAAAAAAAAATAAATAAATAAAATAAAATAGAAAAAAAATATGTAAATAAATAGCTTGTCTTCATTGGTGATTTTTTCCAAACATTAAAGGAAGAAATCATACTAATTCTGTACAAAATCTTCCAGAAAATAGAAGAGACAATATTTAATCTGATACCCAAACCACACAAAGCCTAGTGTTTCTGGTGGGGAGCGGGGAAGCCTCTGGGGAGTAAAGGCAACAAATGATTTTGTCTCTATGGCACTGAAGAAAGTGAAAGTGAACGTCATTCAGTTGGGTCCGACTCTCTGCAACCCCATTCACTATACTGGCACTGAAGAAGATCCATCAAAAGGGAAACAGAACAATAAAAACCATATCCTGGGAAAGGGGAGACAGTATAAACTGGGGACAGAACTGCAGGCTGAGGAGGAGCAGGAGCATTAAAGAGGCCACACTGTCAAGTGTTTGACCTTGCATATTTACTTAACTTTCTCTTTTTCCCCAAGGGTCAATGTGTAGGGTAATAATAATAGATCTGTTTCTCAGTGATAGTATCTTTTCAAATTGAAATGTTGATAAGGAAAGCTATTCGTCGATTTCTTCTAACTAAAGTTTCCCGTTTATGCATATCTGTTTAGTAACTTAATGATGGGGAAGTTTACATATTCTCCAAAAAATGAACTATTTCTTTTGCTCGTTACATTTAACTTTAAATATCTTTTTAAAACACAAAATCAAGAGGACAGTTCATACATGTCGAATTGCTTGAGTATTGTCTATTTTATTCATCTGTTGAGAATTCACCTGGCATTGGTTTTAATCCATCAAGAAGATAGCTCATTTGACATGTTATATTAGTTTGGGGAATCACTTCAGATCATAGACAACTCCTCAAAACAGAAAAAAAAAAAAAATACTATTACAGGTAACTTTAAAATGTCCATCTCCTTACTTTATTCCTACTCTGTAATGAGCTTCTATCTCCTTTCTAACCATGTGGTGAGGGAGAACGCTGATATTGTGGGAATGATAGCCAGAGGCTAAGACTGCAAAGGCCCCACGGAGGCCATTGTCATCATAATCGGTATAAAATGATGACACCTCTAGTTCCTTTTCCTACTTCAACACTAATATATGACTTAGGAATAGGCAGAATTAAACATAAAAATGTTGAATAAAACAGAAATATCTTTTGTTCCCAGTACAGATTATAGCTTTTCTAAAAAGTTATTTTTTCTTAATTCAATTTTTGTGTGCTTAAGATCTTATTTACATAGAGAAAACAACCACTGTGATAATTAAAATTTCCTCAGAAATTACTTAATCACTCAACTGTTAACATAAATTGAATCAGTTTTAAACTAATGACCTGTAGAAATTGCAATAGAATTGAATGATATTACAGATGACTAAAATCTAGTCTAAATTAATTTATACTAAAAGCTTTACTTAATTAAAATGCAAGCTTTAAATAAGTGTCATTTTTTGCTTACAAGTCTCATTGAAAACAAGTAATGGTCTCTAAATATAGCAGAGAAAGACATTCTCTTATATTCTCATGAAAAATAATATGAGTGGTTTGTTTACAAATGGTTGCTATCTTCAAAACTCTACATTTATATTCTTACCTAAAAGTCATATTAATTTTAACTGCTTTGCAATCAATTTGTATCCACAATATTATGTTCTTAGATTATACTCTGAATATATAACGTTATTTTTGCCTCATTATCCAAGTCTTTGGAGCTTCTAAGTAATCAATCATACATTTGCCTTTTATTTGTTTCATGGTTAATTGGAGATAACAAATAGAAGTGTTTATCTTTCTTCATGTATATCTTTCTAAGGAATCCATTGTGAAGTACATGAAAAATTATACCTATTTTAATTATGAGATTGTTAATATTCAGTTCAGAAAACTAAAAGTCAAGATAGGAATTTTTAAAATATTGTACTTAGTATTTGGAGTGATTCAAGGATAATTATAGACAAATTACAATTTAGATTTTTTTCTAAGTTGGTTGTAAAAATAATGAATCTTGTCAGTAGGATAAGACTTACTACAAAAAAGTATTCCTGTTTTATCGCATTTATTTGGAAATACTTGACAAAAAAGAAGACACAAAATTTTTCTTTGTCATGTATTACATTTTAGATTCTATGTTCATTTGTCCTGTTAATGTTATTTTATCCTGTTGAAAGGGAAGATGCATTAATTTCAAAAAATGAAAAGTGGTTAAAAGTTTTTATACTGTCCAGAGTGAAACCAACTTTAGCTAATAGATTTTTTATGATTCTTTATTCAATATTAAGAGTTTCCCTGGTGGCTCAGACAGTAAAGAATCTGTCTGCAGCAAAGGAAACCTGGATTGGATCACTGGGTTGGGAAGACTCCCTGGAGAAGATTTCCTGGAGAAGGAATAGTTCTCCACTCCAGTATTTTTGCCTGGAGAATTCCATGGACAGAGGAGCCCTGGTGGGCTATAGTGTATGGGATTGCAAAGGATTGGACACAATAGAGTGATTTACACACACACACACAACTTAATATTATTTTCTGTTACAAATTAATTTTGAAACAAATGGACAATTTTTAAAAATACTGTTCAGTTCAGTTCAGTCGCTCAGTCTTGTCTGACTCTTTGCGACCCCATGAATTGCAGCAGGCCAGGCCTCCCTGTCCATCACCAACTGCTGGAGTCCACTCAAATTCACGTCCATCGAGTCAGTGATGCCATCCAGCCATCTCATCCTCTGTCGTCCCCTTCTCCTCCTGCCCCAATCCCTCCCAGCATCAGAGTCTTTTCAAATGAGTCAACTCTTCTCATGAGGTGGCCAAAGTACTGGAGTTTCAGCTTTGGCATCATTCCTTCCAAAGAAATCCCAGGGCTGATCTCCTTTAGAATGGACTGGTTGGATCTCCTTGCAGTCCAAGGGACTCTCAAGAGTCTTCTCCAACACCACAGTTCAAAAGCATCAGTTTTTCGGTGCTCAGCCTTCTTCACAGTCCAACTCTCACATCCATACATGACCACAGGAGAAACTATAGCCTTGACGAGACGGACCTTTGTTGGCAAAGTAATGTCTCTGCTTTTGAATCTGCTATCTAGGTTGGACATAACTTTCCTTCCAAAGAGTAAGCGTCTTAATTTCATGGCTGCAGTCACCATCTGCAGTGATTTTGGAGCTCCCAAAAATAAAGTCTGACACTGTTTCCACTGTTTCCCCATCTATTTCCCATGAAGTGATGGGACCGGATGCCATGATCTTCGTTTTCTGAATGTTGAGCTTTAAGCCAACGTTTTCACTCTCCACTTTCACTTTCATCAAGAGGCTTTTTAGTTCCTCTTCATTTTCTGCCATAAGGGTGGTGTCATCTGCATATCTGAGGTTATTGATATTTCTCCCAGCAATCTTGATTCCAGCTTGTGTTTCTTCCAGTCCAGCGTTTCTCATGATGTACTCTGCATAAAAGTTAAATAAACAGGGTGACAATATACAGCCTTGACGTACTCCTTTTCCTATTTGGAACCAGTCTGTTGTTCCATGTCCAGTTCTAACTGTTGCTTCCTGACCTGCATACAGGTTTCTCAAGAGGCAGATCAGGTGGTCTGGTATTCCCATCTCTTTCAGAATTTTCCACAGTTGATTGTGATCCACACAGTCAAAGGCTTTGGCATAGTCAATAAAGCAGAAATAGATGTTTTTCTGGAACTCTCTTGCTTTTTCCATGATCCAGCGGATGTTGGTAATTTGATCTCTGGTTCCTCTGCCTTTTCTAAAACCAGCTTGAACATCAGGAAGTTCATGGTTCCCATATGGGTTTAATATGCCTTTGGGGAAAAGTGCTACCTAATGGATAAGGAAACACAATGCTACATACATATCACTTAGCCTGTCACTTAGCGGATTGTGTGGTAATGGGTTATCTTGTCATTTATCTTCTTCTCTAGAGTCCCTAGATCTTTCTGAAGATAGAACAAATGTCTTTTCTTATCTGTGCCTCCAAACCCTAGCATAATGCCTAAAACAAAAATGCTCTTGAGTCTAAATCAGAGTCTAATACTGAATCAGTGCTAGTAACACAGTAGGTTTTTCTGGTCCATACTCAAGTGTCACCTGACTGGAGCCTTACTTGATCATGTCATTTAAAACAGGAATTCTCCCCAAATGCATCTACCACTCCCTCCTCTCTTTTATTAAAACTTTGTATTTAGCAATTATTACTGTATGACATTTTAGACATATCATTTTTGTTTTGTGTGTTCCCTGTATCATCAGTGAATAGTTGTGGAATTAATGAAGAGATGAACGAGGAAGCAGAGGAAATTCAAATAGCTCATGAAGCAATATCATCATGTGAGAATTTTTTTTAAATGACTTACTATTATGTTTCTGATGTTCTTTTTTTCTCCCTCTGTATCTTGATGTTTCTAATTTTGTAGTTGTATAACAACTTCTACCAAGAGAGTTCTAGTGTTATTTGTGAAAGGGACTAAAATTGAAAATAGTTATTATTTCCAATATAAGACCAAACAGTTTAATTAATCTCTATAAAATTATTACAAGCTATTAAATTTTAAAAGAAAAAAGTCATCAATGTTTTACAAGTAAAAAACGCAAGCTAGTTTTGCTATACTCTAAACCAGTACTGCCCAAGAGAAGATTTTGCAGGGATGAAAATGTTCTGTATCTGTGCTGTCCTACATGGTAGAAGCTAAACACAAGTGGTTATTGAGAACTTGAAATATGGTGACAATATCTATCATCTTGGACAAGCACAGATTTATTATTCTCCTAATATATGACCAGAAATTTTAAAAGAAATAAGGCAACAAGAGTAGTGAATTTTATAAAAACATTAAGAGGTTAATTTTTACCAATAATGATATTTCTTTGTAAAATTGTTTTGGAAAAGTAATTTCAATCACTGAATAATTATTATGAAGAGTTTTGCTTGTCTTCTATTATGAAAGACAGAGTAATATATATAACATATTGTCACCCTGTTTATTTAACTTATATATAGAGTACCTCATGAGAAACGCTGGGCTGGAGGAAGCACAAGCTGGAATCAAGATTGCTGGGACAAATATCAATAACCTCAGATATGAAGGTGACACAACTCTTATGACAGAAAGTGAAGAAGAACTAAAGAGCTTCTTGGTGGAAGTGAAAGAGGAGAGTGAAAAAGTTGGCTTAAAGTTCAACATTCAGAAAACTAAATCATGGCATCTGGTCCCATCACTTCATGGGAAATAGATGGGGAAACAGTGGAAACAGTGGCTGACTTTATTTTTCTGGGCTCCAAAATCACTGTAGATTGTGATTACAGCCATGACATTAAAAGACGCTTACTCCTTGGAAAGAATGTTATGTCCAACGTAGATAGCATATTCAAAAGCAGAGACATTACTTTGCCAACAAAGATCTGTCTAGTCAAGGTTATCATTTTTCCAGTAGTCATGTATGGATGTGAGAGTTGGACTATAAAGAAAGCTGAGTTTGGAAGAATTGATGCTTTTGAACTGTGGTGTTGGAGAAGACTCTTGACAGTCCCTTGGACTGCAAGGAGATCCAATAAGTCCATCCTAAAGGAAATCAGTCCTGAGTGTTTATTGGAAGGACTGATGCTGAAGCTGAAACTCCAGTACTTTGGCCACCTGATGCGAAGAGCTGACTCATTTGAAAAGACCCTGCTGCTGGGAAAGATTGAGGGCAGGAGGAGAATGGGACGACAGAGGATGAGATGGTTGGATGGCATCACTGACTCAATGGATATGAGTTTGGGTAGGCTCTGGGAGTTGATGATGGACACGGAGGCTTGGTGTGCTGTGGTTCATGGGGTTGCAAAGCATGACTGAGCAACAACTGGGACACGACTGAGCAACTGAACTGAACAGAACTGAGGGTGTATGAAAACAGATACTATAAAAAATGATTTTAAATGCTAAAAAATGACCAAATATTTTTAAAATAAACAAATAAAAATTTGACCTGAAAGATTTTATGGCCATAAAATTAATATAAAATAGAAATTAGGGACTTGCTTTGTGAATTGCACTGTTCTGAGTCTAGTTCATTCACTAAGCCAATTACAAAGGCATGGTCCATTGTGATTAAACCTGAAAGACTCTGGTTTATTAAAATAGCTGGGCCAAAACCGTATTATAAAATTTACTAAGAAGAGATGAAACTCTCAAATTACAAAAGAAATGACAGTATTTCTAGAAAATTTCTGGAAACCAAATAAGCATTGTTAAACAAATATAAGAATCTAGTAATGTGGAAAATGGAAAAATAGTATACAGAAATTGGTATCTCTCCTGTAGATATTGGATTGCAACAATCAGCAACTGGAAAGTGCAGTGGAAAAAATCCCAATGAAAGTAGCATCAATACTTACAAAATACTACCAAATACCCATAGCAAAAGATGCTAAATACTTACTGATGTTGAAAAGAAATGACTGGTAAGAAACATCATGCTCTAAAATGGAAAGGCTCAATATAAAAGAAGTTAATTGTCCTTGTATTAAACTATAAAACTCATGTATGTCCACTCAATATCCTAATGAGATATGTGTGTATTTATATGTATGTGCATGCATATATACATATATATGTATGTATAAATATGTATATATATGTGATTTAAAATGGTTCTCAAGTTGTTAAGTTTATGTGGAAAAGTAATTTTAAGGATAGTCAATGATATTCCAGAAAAGGAAATAATGAAGAGGAACTTACTCTAGCACATATCATAACAAATTATAAAATTACTTAGATGAGCAACATGATATTCTAGGAGTACACCCCGCTGTGAGGTACACAGTTTTATATATGAATTATGTACACAAAGTTCCTTTGTGAACTTATAGTATGTTCTCAGTTGTGTACACAAAGTTCCTTTGAGGACACATAGTATGTCCTGCCTTTTTAAATCTCCTGATGCTCAGGAAGTCATTCTGCCTTCTTGAGTCTCCTGAACACCATTAAATTAATTGATCTTCTTAATTTCCTGACCCTCATTTAAACAATGCTGCTGCTGCTGCTGCTGCTAAGTCGCTTCAGTCCTGTCTGACTCTGTGGGACTCCATAGATGGCAGCCCACCAGGCTCCCCCGTCCCTGGGATTCTCCAGGCAAGAACACTGGAGTGGGTTACCATTTCCTTCTCCAATGCATGAAAGTGAAACGTGAAAGTGAAGTCACCCAGTCATGTCCTACTCTTCGCAACCCCAGGGACTGCAGCCCATCAGGCTCCTCAGTCCATGGGATTTTCCAGGCAAGAGTACTGGAGTGGGGTGCCATCGCCTTCTCCGCATTTTAACAATAAGACCCCTTAAATCACCTAATTGCCTTTGATCCATTGGCCCCCTTAAAACTTGGGACTGCAGAGGGTTCCATCAGTCCTGTTGTATCATGTGGTTATTATGGATTAAATCAGCCTTTAAACTATCATGACCCCCTTTAAATCAGTTGTCCTTCTTAAATCTTCTGACGTTCTTTAAACCAATCAAATACATCAGCTTTCCTGGCCCAGATTAAATAAACCCCCTGAAGTGTCTGATCCCCATATTGCCCTCTTAAGTCTCTGGACATCATTAAGGATGATTGATTTAATTAAGAGTCACAAAGAAACCAGATTGAATCAATGGGAATGTTGTTTCCCTGACATTAGGGACATCTCAAAACTGACCTGTTTAATTTCCTTTAAGAAGAATGAATCACATTTTCTCAGTTCTTCTTATGTAAGTAATTTTGGATTACATTCTGAACATTCTTAGAGCTGTATTGTTGGGGCTTACATTCTGTATATTCCTATAAAGGGTGTTTTTATTTTTAAAGTAAAAAATTATCTTGATTATGATCAAATTGCAAACATTTTCTTGCCTGTTGGAGACAGCACCTCAAATCTTAGTTTCCTCTTTTTAGCCTTTGTTGAAAGTTGCTTTTAAGTTTTCTCCATACTTGTATGCTTCAGTGGTTAGCCAGAGATGTCAGGACAGTTCATATGCATAACTTGGGGATTCCTTCTGTGGCTTTCTCCTTTCCAGGTTTCCCTCCTCGCTTTCTAGGAGTCTGATTGGCCTGGTTTTATCTTCTGATTCTTAGGCTAGAAAAATATGTAGGTTTCTACCAGAGTTTTAACTTCCCTGGGCCACACTGGGACTGTGGCCTGCCTTCAAACAAATGTCATAAAAATGGGAAACCATCCATGTTGTAAGCATCTTCCAAATTTTATATCCTTTACAAAACAAAACAAAAACACACACACACAAGCTTTTCTTACTTTTATCTTTTAAAAAAGTTTATCCAAAATTTATGGTTGTTTTCTTTGAGATGATTCATTTTTTAGAAAAATTTTTTTTTCTTCATATTTGAAGAAGAACTCCTCAGGATAGAAAAATGTAATCCTTTTTCTCAGAAGGCAGTAATATCTCTCTTGGAAAGATACCAAAATGTAATTTGTGTGAAAAGATTATCTAAGGGATTAGATATCCATCAAAGCAAAATTTCCAAAAAGTAGGCATCCCAGAATACAAAGAATTATATCAATGGATCAAAAGAGCAGAATTAGGTAGAATCTTTAAAAAGACTAAAGTATTTTTTTTCCAACTGGATAAATAGCTTGTAATTAAGTGAATTTTGTTTTAGTTGTTTCCTGTACTGCCTATAGATGGTACAATATAAATTGTCTGTCTTAGAAACACTGAGAAAGCAATGGCACCCCACTCTAGTACTCTTGCCTGGAAAATCCCATGGATGGAGGAGCCTGGAAGGCTGCAGTCCATGGGGTTGCTGAGGGTTGGACACGACTGAGTGACTTCACTTTCACTTTTCACTTTCATGCATTGGACAAGGAAATGGCAACCCACTCCAGTGTTCTTGCCTGGAGAATCCCAGGGACGGTGGAGCCTGGTGGGATGCTGTCTATGGGGTGGTACAGAGTCGGACACGACTGAAGCGACTTAGCAGCAGCAGCAGCAGTCTTAGAAGCAAGCAAAGAGAGAGGCATTGTCTGAACACTGGGCTCTCAAGACTTTAATGCGCAAGTCTACTTGTTGGGTAATACTGACAGTTGTATATTTTAGGCAATTCATCTTGAATTAGGCATGGTGAGAATGCCAAATATATTACCCGAAGTCACATGAAATGATAGCTGACCCTAAATTCCATAACTGATTAGCTTCAGTTCAGTTCGGTTGCTCAGTCATGTCCGACTCTTTGCAATCCCATGGACTGCAGCACGCCATGCCTCCCTGTCCATCACCAACTTCCAGAGTTTACTCAAACTCATGTCCATTGAGTCGGTGATGCCATCCAACCATCTCACCCTTTGTTGTCCCCTTCTCCTCCTGCCTTCTGTCTTTCCCATCATCAGGGTCTTTTCAGATGAGTCAGTTCTTTGCATCAGATGGCCAAAGTACTAGAGTTTCAGCTTCAGCATATACATACATAAAATACATACACATGTATACATAAACATACATACATACATATACATACATACATACATATACATCTTTGAAATATTCTCTTTAAAAACTAAACTTTTTAAAAAGTTTAGTGCTTTTTAAAAGTACTAAACCTCCAGCTTTCAAATATAGTAAATATGCTAGTCATTAAATTTTCTGCTTTATCTTTGTTGATGAAACAGGGCATCATAAGTATGACATATCAAAGCATAATATTTATGTTTTCCTATTCATAAACATACTTCATGAAAGAAATATTGTTACAGAGTTAAATTGCAGTCTATTTCATTTCTGACTTAGTTTTAAAGGATGTCTTATAAGAGAACATTATTGTTCAGTCGTGAAGTTGTGTCCGACTCTTTGCGACCCCATGAACTGCAGCACACCAGTCTTCCCTGTCACTCACTATGTCCCTGAGTTTGCTCAAACTCATGTCCATTGAGTTAGTGAGGCTATCCAACCATCTCATCCTCAGTCACTCCTGTCTCCTTCTGCCCTTAATCTTCCCCAGCATCAGAGTCATTTCCAATGAGCTGGCTTTTCGCATCAGGTGGCCAAAGCATTTGAGCTTCAACATCAGTCCTTCCAATGAGTATTCAGGGTTGATTTCCTTTAGGGTTAACTGGTTTAATCTCCTTGCTGTCCAAGGGACTCTGAAGAGTCTTCTCCAGCACCACAGTGGGAAAGCATCAATTCTTCAGCACTCAGTCTTCTTTATGGTCCAACTCTCACATCCACAAATGACCACTGAAAAAACCATAGCTTTGATTGCACAGACAGACCTTTGTCAGTAAGATTGTACAGACCTTTTTCGGTAAGCTTTTTTAATACTCTGTCTAGGTTTGTCATAGCTGTTCTTCCAAGGATCAAGCATCTGTTAATTTCATGGCTGCATTCACCATCTGTAGTCATTTTGGAGCCCAAGAAAATATTTTTTCCCCTTCTATTTGCCATGAAGTTTATGGGACCGGATGCCGTGATCTTTGTGTTTTTAATGTTGAGTTTTAAGCTATCTTTTTCACTCTCCTGTTTCACCTTCATTAAGAGACTCTTTAATTCTTCTTTGATTTTTGCCATTAAAGTGGTATCATCTGCATATCTGAGGTTGCTGATATTTCTCCTGGCAATCTTGATTCCAGCTTGTGATTCATCCAGCCCAGCCTTTCGCATGATGCACTCAGCATAGAAATCAAATAAACACGGTGACAATATACATACTTGTTGTGTTCCTTTCCCAATATTGAACCAACTCATTTTTCCATGTAAGATTCCAATGGTTACTTCTTGACCTGCATACAAGTTTCTCAGGAGACAGGTAAGCTAGTCTGGTATTCTCATCTGTTTTAAGAATTTTCCATAGATTGCTGTAATCCACACAGTCCAAGGTTTTAGTGTCATCAATGAAGTTAAGAAGAGGTTTTTGTTGCAATTCCTTTCTTTCCAAGATTCAGCAGGTGTTGGCAATTTGACCTCTGGTTCCTCTGCCTTTTCTAAATACAGCTTGTATATCTGGAAGTTCTCAGTTCACATACTGCTGAAGCCTAGCTTGAAGGATTCTGAACATTATCTTGCTAAGAGAACATAATGTAACTTTTTATTTCAAAATCTTTTAAGCTAATTATTATTTCAAACATTACCAATTATCATCCTATTTCATCAGTCTGTGTTAAAGGTCTAGATTTTTTTAATACTTAGGAATTAAAATAATTTCTAAAAAAATAATTTTTAATTACATTATACCCAAGAATAATTTGTTTAAAAGACTTCTAATACTTAGAGATGTTTTTTGCTTTTTCAAAAGATTTTGATCATCAAAAGTTATCAGAGAACTAACAGCTAGAAAAAGAGAAAGGACTTGGATATTGTGGGAAAAAAACACAGAATTTATTTTAATTAAATGTCTCATGTTTCAAACAACTAAGCTCATAAACTTCAGGCAATGTTTTCTCAGTTATCTATTTATTAATCAAAATGATTTCCTCAATTATTCATTCATTATTCACTTTTATGAACCTTCAGTTTGGGGGTTTGTATTTTCATATACATTCTTTGCATTGCAACATGGTTGTATATGTTTTGGTGCACATATATATTTTTCCTTCAAAGAAGTTCCTTGAAAAAAATAGGAAGTGAGTATTTTGCTGTGTTAGAACAACATGCACTGAATGATACTTTTTTCAGTCAAATTTGCTGTCCTGTTTGCTGCACTCAGTGCTCACTAGTCTAATGAGACATTCGGGGCCCATGTCAGAGAGAAGCACCTGGCCTGAGGCCAGGACACACTGCCTTGGCGGCCAGTTCTCAGTACACCTCTCTGAGTATAGGCTTAGAAACTGCCAGGATTAGCTGAATGGTAAAATATTTCGGATATGTTGGAGAAAAACAATAAACCATCGAGATAAACACACCATCATTAGGGTGCTTGATGGGCATCCTTCAATAAGAAGATGTTGGGCTGTGAATACCGTGTGTTTACTTTGCCCACAGTACATACATGAATTCTGTAATTTGGTAACAAAGTAGAAGAGTAGAAGAGCATTGTTTTACTCTCCAGCTGGTTTCCTGGGGGAAAAATAATATTATTTCAAAGTGAAAATATTGTGCTAAACATATTTCTTTACCAGTACACAGCACAGTTTTTAGCATGTAAACTCACACATTGTTATTTTATTCTAGTGTTTGGGGGAAAAGTGCTAATAAAAACAGGCTTTCCCTTACCATATGAATAACAAACCATCAGTTTAAACCCTTTCCTCTCAAGCATTGTATGCTATAACAAGCAAACATTTGGAGACCCATTAGAGTTGAGCATACTAATTTAGTTTCCTTAATATATTCTGTGGTTGAGTCTCAGTGAATGATTAATGATGAAATGGTTCATAAAGATTTCTAAAATATATATTTTTCAAAAACAATATTTGTTATCATTTTACAAAAAAGAAATATCACAAAATTGTGTATTGCCACAGAATACATCTTATTGGTATCTCAGAGAGCTGAAAACTCTGTGGATATTGAAAATGCACTGGATAGGATGATATGAAACCAGTTTTTATTCTGGCAACTTTTAAAATACCATTTGAAAGTTAAACAAGAAAAAAATGATAGTTTTTAAAAAATGCTTTTTAAAATTATGAAATTTTAGAATTAAAAATGAGTGAATCATAGAGATTTATTTGTGTTTAACTAACTTCTCACATTTCACATTTATATATACATTAAAATATATGAGAGAAGTTAAGGAGCAAGTAACACAAAAATATATTTGGCAGAACAATTATCATAATCTCAATCTTATGGTTTTATATATGTCGTAATTTATACAGAAGAAAATTTAGATTTTCCTTCTTTCCTCTTTAGAGACTCACATATGAATTTTATATAATAATTTCATGTAAGAGAAACTGTTTTAGGAAGAATATTAAAGCTGGCAAATATATAAGTTGGACAGAGTATTATAGTTTTCTCTGGATATATGCCCAGGAGTGCGATTGCTGGATCATATGGTAGCTCTACTTTAGTTTTTTAAGGAATCTCCATAGTGTACTCCATAGTGGCTGTTACTAGTTTTCACTCCCACACACTCTCCAGCATTTATTGTTTGTAGACTTTTTGATGATGGCTATTCTGACTGATGTGAGACTACCTCATTGTAGTTTTGGTTTGCATTTTTCTAATAATTAGTGATGCTGAGAATCATGTGCTTTTAAGCCATCAGTATGCATTCTTTGGAGAAATGTTTATTTAGTTTTTCCATCTATTTTTCATTGGGGTGCTTGGTTTTTTGACATTGAGCTACATGAGCTGTTTGCATATAGTGGAGATTAATCTCTTGTCAGTTGCTTCATTTGCAAATATTTTCTCCCATTCTGAGGGTTGTATTTCTGTTTTATTTATGATTTCCTTTGCTGTGCAAAAGAAAACCACAATTCAAAAAGATATATGGACCCCCAATGTTTATTGCAATGCTACTAATAATAGCTGAGATATGGAAGCAACTTAAATGGCCACTGACAGACGAATGGATAAAGAAGATGTGATACATATAAAGAACAGAATATTACTCAGCCATAAAAAGAACAAAATAATGCCATTTACAGGAACATGGATGGACCTAGAGCTTGTCATTCCATGTGAAGTAAGTCAAACATAGAAAGACAAATATCATGACATTACTTATATATGGAATCTACAAAAAGTCTACAAATGAACTTATCTACGAAACAGTAATAGAATTACATATGTAGAAAATAAACATGGTTACTGAGGGGTAAAGGGGAAGAGGCATAAACTGGGAGATTGGGATTGATAAATACATGCTATTATATGTAAAATGTATGTTGTGTGTATGTGAAGTCACTTCAGTTGTGTCCAACTCTGTGCGACCCTTTGGACTGTAGTCTTCTAGTCTCCTCTGTCTATGGGATTCTGCTGCTGCTGCTGCTGCTGCTGCTAAGTCATGTCAGTCGTGTCCGACTCTGTGCGACCCCATAGACGGTAGCCCACCAGGCTCTTCCATCCCTGGGATTCTGCAGGCAAGAATACTGGAGTGGGTTGCCATGCCCACCTCCAGAGAATTTTTTCAACCCAGAGGTTGAACCTACATCTCTTAAGTCTCCTGAATTGGCAGGCAGGCTCTTTAACTCTAGTGCCACCTGGGAAGCTCCAAGAATACTGGAGTGGGTAGCCATTGCCTTCTCCAGGGGATCTTCCCAACCCAAGGATCAAACCTAGGTCTCCTGCATTGCTGGCAGATTCTATACTGTCTGAGCCACCAGAGAAGAACCATATGTAAAATAAATAATAAGGACCTACTGTACAGCACAGGGAAATTTACTCAATAGTCTGTAATGGCCTATATGTGAACAGAATATAAAAAAGTGGATATATGTATGTGTATAACAGATTCACTTTGCTGTATACCTGAAACTAACAAAATATTGTAAATCAACTATGTGTGTGTGTGCTAAGTCACTTCAGTTATGTCCAGCTCTTTGTGACTCTATGGACTGTAGACTGTCAGGCTCCTCTGTCCATGGGGATTCTCCATGCAGGTATAATGGAGTGGGTTGCCATGCCCTCCTCCAGGGGATCTTCCTGACCCAGGGATCAAACCTGGGTCTCATGTCTCCTGCATTGGCAGATGAGTTCTTTACCTCTAGCACCACCTGGAAGCCCCTAAATCAACAATGCCCCAATACAAAATTTTAAAAGACAACATATTGGAAAATAATAAAATATTTAAATTACTCACATTCTAAAAAAAATAATTGGATAGAGTAATCCTTACTCATTCCCTTCTTAAAGGCAAGCCTTTGAGGGTGAAATCAATACACACTAATATATATTAAAATATATTTGGAAAGTGTTGAAATTTGCATTGATTATTTTCACTAATTGGCATTTCTGTTGAAGAATAATATGAACTTACTAAAATATAAAGCAAATTTCCCACTGTTCTAAGCATTAGCAGTCTTTGACTATTTCTGTATATCACATGGCATAAAAATCTTATCTTACAAATAAATTTTTTCTGGGAAAAACTTTCAGGTTAACATTAAGTACTTCAATAAAAATATTACACATTCATGTAAAGAAACAAAAATAGCAATCCTTGTACCCTTGTCACCACTTTATCCTTATTCTGAAATAAAGAAAGACAATCTTTTAATCATTTCTCATTTCAGATTATTTATATATATATTCTCCAATTTCTTATATGGAATGTAAATGTTACTTTATTAACTCATCACCATGGAAACTGAGGATTTTGATCACTTAAACTATCTTTCACCTCTCACCATTTCCTCCCAATATTTTGGTAATTTTATAATAATTTATTTTACTGCTTAGCAGTGCAACTTTTTATAATGTACTTACATAATTATTTCATACTTCATCAATTATTGTTAAATTCCCATCTAGGTTATATAGGGATACCTTATTCTTACATTCATAGTCATTTTTCCTAATACCTTAGAAACATTGTTCTATAGTTTTCTGTCCTCTAGGGTTATTAATGAGAAATCCAATGCCAAGGAGAATATTATACAGTAGTTGTTATGAGGTTTTTTCTCCAGAAGCTTGCATTAATTTTGTGTGTGTGTTGTTGTTATTTCATCAATTTTGCTTTATTAACTCAATGATCATTTCTTAACTTTCTAGGAAACAAAAATTATGCTTGTCCATGCAATTAATTATCTAATATTTAGTTCTGACTTCTTTTAATCTTAAAATTAAGTACTATAAATCTTACACAAATCACTGTTTAATCTTACCTTCATATTTGGTATTCTATTTGATCACCATTCTGTCTTGTATCTCACATTCTTCAGTTATCATTTCCTTTTGTATTGAAGCACCTATTTTGAAGTTACTTTAGCAAAGTTCTAATGATGCTGCACCATTAAAGATTTTCTTGCTGAAAAATTGTCTTCATTCTTTTTATAAAGATACTTTTGTTGTGGTACATCTTACTTCCTATATTGGTGCATTCATATGTTTTTATAATTTCTTGGAAATTATCAGCTTTTACTTCCTTATATACTGCCATTTCTTCATTTTCTCCCCAAAATGAGAGCTGGATAATACCTCAGGAGAAAGCATCCCTGAGACTTGGTTGATATTAGGAGAAACGAAGCTGTAAAATCACGGAAAGAAATAGAGTAAAACAATAGAATGGGAAAGACTAGAGATCTCTTCAAGAAAATTAGAGATACCACGGGAATGTTTCATACAAAGATGGGCACAATGAAGGACAGAAACAGAATGGACCTAACAGAAGCAGAAGATATTAAGAAGACATGGAAAGAATAAATGGAAGAACTGTACAAAAAAGGCTTAATGACCCAGCTAACCATGATGGTGTGGTCACTCATCTAGAGCCAGACATCCTGGAGTGTGAAGTCATTTGGGCCTTAGGAAGCATCAATACGGATAAAGCTAGTGGAGGTGATGGAATTCCAGCTGAGCTATTTCAAATCCTAAAAGATTATGCTGTTAAAGTGCTGCACTTAATATGCCAGAAAATTTGGAAATTTCCTGCCAGCAGTGGCCACAGGACTGGGAAAGGTCAGTTTTCATTCCAATCCCAAAGCAAGACAATGCCAAAGAATGTTCAAACTACCACACAATTGCAGTCATCTCACATGCTAGCAAGGTAATACTCAAAATCCTTCAAGCTAGGCTTCAACAATACATGAACTGAGAACTTCCAGATATTCAAGCTGGATTTAGAAAAGGCAGAGGAACCAGCGATCAAATTGCCAACATTAGTTGGATCATAGAAATATCAAGAGAGTTCCAGAAAAGCATCTACTTCTGCTTCACTTTAACTACACTTTTTCTTCTTAGCTTCACTTTTTCTACTTTGACTACCCTAAAGCCTTTGGCTATGTGGATTACAACAATGGAAAATTCTTCAAGAGATGGGAATACCAGACCACCTTACCTGCCTCCTGAGAAACCTGCATGCAGGTCAAGAAGCAACAGTTAGAACTGGATATGGAACAACAGACTGGTTCAAAATTGGGAAAGGAGTACATCAAGGCCATATATTGTCACCCTGTTTATTTAACTTCTATGTTGAGTACATCATGTGAAATGCTGGGTTGGATCACAAGTGGAATCAAAAGCTGGAATCGAGATTGCCAGGAGAAACATCAACAACCTCATATATACAGATGATACCACTTTATGGAAGAAAGTAAGAGAGAAACTATAAAGCCTCTCATTGAAGGTGAAAGAGCAGGGTGAAAAAGCTGGCTTATTACTCAGGATTAAAAACACATGCATTAAAAGGTCATGGCATCCAGTCCCATCACTTCATGGCAAATAGATGGGGAAAAAATAGAAACAGTGACAGATTTTATTTTCTTTGGCTCCAGAATCACTGCAGATGGAGACTGCAGCCATGAAATTAAAAGATGCTTGCTCCTTGGAAGAAGCCCTATGACAAACCTAAACAGCATATTAAAAAGTAGAGGCATTACTTTGCCAACAAAGGTCTGTAGAGTCAAAGCTATGGTTTTTTCCAGTAGTGATGCATGGATATGAGAGTTGAACCATAAAGAAGGCTGAGTGCCAAAGAATTGATGCTTTTGAACTGTGGTGTTGGAGAAGACTCTTGAGAGTGCCTTGGACTGCAAGGAGATGAAACCAGTCAATCCTAAAGGAAATGAACCCTGAATATTCATTGGAAGGACTGATGATGAAGCTGAAGCTCCAATACTTTGGCCACCTGATGCAAAGAACCAACTTATTCAGAAAAGACCGATGCTGGAAAAGACTGAGGGCAGGAGGAGAAGGTGACAACAGGATGAGATGGTTGAATGGTGTGCTGCAGTCCATGGGGTCATAAAGATTCACACACGACTGAGTGACTGAGCAACAACAACACAAACTAGGAAAATACAAGGTTAGTGAGGAGGGAATGCAAGAGTTGGATTAGTGGTGTAGTATTTGTTCCCAGAGGAGGAGTTGGGGTAGAAGTTTGTTCAACAGAATGAAACATATACATACTCTGAGCAGATAAAGACCTTTCCAATACTTTGCATACAAGGATGATGGAAATTATTACTGTTCCTTGTTCTCAAACTGCTTGTAAGAAAAAAGTTTCATGATTTTAGTAGTCACATTCCATTCTTCTTGTCAATCTCATCATATTTATTTCTCAAAATTCTCCTAAGTGTGAGTTACATACCATTTAAATTTTATCCAGTTAATTAGACTGTCAAAGTAGCAAGATTGAAAGAGGGGCAGCATATGAAAATAGAAGTTCACCTTGACTAAATCTTATAAGAAATTAGATTATTTCATAATTTCTTCTCGGCTTATGTCATTCTATATAGATTTTCATGTCTTATCTCCTTTCCTTCCATATTGAATTCTGTGTCTTGACACTTTTTCCACTTAACTCTCTTGTATGTATTACCAAAAAACTGGATGATTCCCCTTCTTAGAATGTTCACGGAAAGAAACTGACATAGAATTAAAAACGGACTGAAAAGAGGCAGAGTTGGAAGAGCAGTGATTCCTACTGGAATGCACTTTGTGAAGTGAAGTGGAAGTTGCTCAGTCGTGTCCAACTCCTTGCGAGACGGTGTAGTCCACTGTACAGTCCATGGAATTCATGGAATTCTCCAGGCCAGAAAACTGGAGTGGGTGGCCATTCCCTTCTCCAGGGACTTTCTCAATCCAGAGATTGAGCCCAGGTCTCCCATATTGCAGGTGGATTCTTTACCAGCTGAGCCACAAGGGAAGTCCAAGAATACAGGAGTGGGTAGTCTATCCCTTCTCCAGCAGATCTTCCTGACCCAGGAATCAAATTGGGATCTCCTGCATTGTGGGCAAATTCTTTACCAACTGAGTTATGAGGGAAACACTTGTACTGAATCTTAAATAGTTAAAAGCCTATTTATTATTTTCTATCCAATGTTTCTTATTATTGGGTTCTTATTTTACTGGACTTAATTTAACACTAGTTCTTGACATTGACCAGTTCATAGCAACTACATCAAACTAGGTTTCTGGTTCAGCAGTTTTATTTTCAGAGTTTTATGTTATTTCAGAATTCTCAGTATTTGATGCATTGGCTGATTGAATCAACATATGATTTTTTTTGTACATAATCTTGAAGGTACTTAGTATCTCTCATTAAAATACATTATTCATATGACATATTTATAATTTATAAAGTTATTCAGCTTACTCATGAAAAATACTGTCAAAGAAAACTATGCTAATTTTGTTGTAGAAATAAGGTTGTCTTAATTTTTTTATTGACATATAATTGATTTATAATATTGTGCTAGTTTCTGTGTCCTTCGTAGTGATTCAGCATTTTTGAAGATTATATTCCATTATATATGATTACAAAATAAAGGGTATAATTCTCTGTACTATATAGAATTATTTTGTCACTTATCTATTTCATATATAGTACCTTGTATCTGAAAATCCCATACCCATAATTTATATATATAATTAATGGCTTTCCATACTGGTTGTATCATTTTGCTTTTCCATCAGCAATGTATGAAAGTTGCAGTTGCTTTACACCCCCATTCCCCATTAGCACTTGATTGTAAGAGAGAAGAGAAATATATAAATACAAGCTTGCATATATATATATATATATAGAGAGAGAGAGAGAGAGAGAGAGAGTAGGGGCCCACTCTACTCCAATATAACCTCATCTTAGCTAATCAAATCTGTGATGACTTTGTTTCCAAACAGGTGAGGTTCTGAGGTTGAGACTTCAACGTATCTTTTTCCAGGGAACACAATTCAACATATAACAAATAAAAACCCAGATAATTTCCTTCTAAAGCCAATCTAGAGTTTAACACTCTTAATTGTTACATTTCATTGCCTCTATCTTATTAAAGTATACCCTGAATCATTCCTTTCTACCATGCCTAAAACATTGTTAGTAAGTCAGGCTTTACCCTGTTAACATTATGTATGAGACAGAGTGTATGGATCACAATAAACTGTGGAAAATTCTGAAAGAGATGGGAATACCAGACCACCTGACCTTTCTCTTGAGAAATCTGTATGCAGGTCAGGAAGCAACAGTTAGAACTGGACATGGAACAACAGACTGGTTCCAAATAGGAAAAGGAGGATGTCAAGGCTGTATATCCTCAACCTGCTTATTTAACTTATATGCAGAGTACATCATGAGAAACGCTGGGCTGGAGAAAGCACAAGAGGGAATCAAGATTGCTGGGAGAAATATCAATAACCTCAGATATGCAGATGACATCACCCTTATGGCAAAAAGTGAAGAAGAACTAAAGAGCTTCTTGATGAAAGTGAAAGAGGAGAGTGAAAAAGTTGTCTTAAAGCTCAACATTCAGAAGACTATATCATGGCATCTGGTCCCATCACTTCATGGGAAATAGATCGGGAAACAGTGGAAACAATGGCTGACTTTATTTTGGGGCTCCAAAATAACTGCAGATGGTGATTGCAACTGCAGATCACTGCAGATGGTGAAATTAAAAGATGCTTACTCCTGCAAGGAAAGTTATTACCAACCTAGACAGCATATTAAAAAGCAGAGACATTACTTTGACCACAAAGGTCCGTCTAGTCAAGGCTATGGTATTTCCAGTGGTCATGTATGGATGTGGGAATTGGACAATGAAGAAAGCTGAGTGCCGAAGAATTGATGCTTTTGAACTGTGGTGTTGGAGAAGACTCTCCAGAGTCCCTTGGACTGCAAGGAGATCCAACCAGTCCATCCTAAAGAGATCAGTCCTGGATGTTCATTGGAAGGACTGATGCTGAAGCTGAAACTGCAATACTTTGGCCACCTCATGCGAAGAGTTGACTCATTGGAAAAGACCCTGATGCTGGGAGGAATTGGGGGCAGGAGGAGAAGGGGACGACAGAGGATGAAATGGCTAGATGGCATCACTGACTCGATGGACATGAGTTTGAGTAAACTCTGGGAATTGGTGATGGACAGGGAGGCCTGGCATGCTACAATTCATGGGGTTGCAAAGAGTCAGACATGACTGAGCGACTGAACTGAACTCAACACTTGGTGGAAATGCAACAGTATGGAGGTTCCTTAAAAAAACTAAAAACAGAATTAACATATGACTATGCAATTCCTCTCCTGAGCATATCTTCAGAGAAAACTATAATTTAAAAAGACACATGCACCCCAGTGTTCATAGCAGCACTGCTTACAATAGCCAAGACATAGAAGTAACCTAAATGTTGATGGATATTTGAGTGGATAAAGAAGATGTGGTACACACACAAACACAGGCATACACAATGGACAACTACTCAGCCATAAAAAGAATGAAATAATGTCATTTGCATAATGTGGATGGACTTAAGAGATAATCATACTAAATGAGGTAAGCCAGGCAGAGAAAGACAAATATCATATGATATCACTTACATGTAGAATATAAAAATATATATATACAATGGAACTTATCTACAAAACAGAAAGACTCACAGATGCTTTTGAACTGTGGTATTGGAAAAGACTCTTGAGAGTCCCTTGGACTGCAAGGAGATCCAACCAGTCCATCCTAAAGGAGATCAGTCCTTGGTGTTCATTGGAAGGACTGATGTTGAAGCTGAAACTCCAATCCTTTGGCTACCTCATGCTAAGAGCTGACTCATTTGAAAAGACCCTGATGCTGGGAAAGATTGAGGGCAGGAGGAGAAGGGGACAATAGAGGATGAGGTGGTTGGATGGCATCACCAACTCAATGGACATGAGTGTGGGTAGGCTCTGGGAGCTGGTGATGGACAGGGAGGCCTGGCATGCTGTTGTTCATGGGGTCACAAAGAGTTGGACACAACTGAGTGACTGAATTGAACTGAACTGATGAGACAATAGTGAAAACATTGTCCAAACACACAACTCTCTGATGATCTTATTTAATGAAAGAGTTAAATTAGCAGAAATTATTTATTCTCTCATAGCTCATATAATTAGGGACAAGTATCTTTTTGGCTCTCCATTGCTACATCCATGGAGTCCCAATCTCTGTTTTGAAAAATCCTCTATTTCTATCCATCTATAACGCTCTACCCATCCTAATTCCTGTCATTTACTATTGTCCAATTTAGCCAATTATTCACTTTCATTTACTGAATACACTAACATCAAGTCCATTTTTTTCCTGTTTGCTCCAACTCCTACGCTCAATCTGGTTGGTTTCAAAATCCACATAGAAAATAAAAAATGTAACTTTGACTTCATCGCATCACTAAAGTTCAACTCTGGCTCATCTTCACTATCCACTCCATAGTAATGCCCTAAATTGTCACCCAAAAGTCCTGTATCACCCAAATCCCACTATCATCTATTCTTCTTTTCCTATTTAAATATTTATGAATTAGGTGGTTGTGAATTTCCCCAGGAACATCAGTTTATAACCTTCACTTTTTTTTTTTCCCCTTCATCTTTTTGCCTCATCCTTAGTTTGTTTCATGCTGACTTAGATTTCATAGCCTACCATTTTACTCATTCTCTTGGAAATATCCTAAATCCCTTTTCATTATGTTTTAAACACACATGTTCTGGCAAAACCCCAAACTTGAATAAAATCTAAATTTCTTCTGCATGATTTCACACGAATCACTGTAGATGACAGCAGAAGAGTTTCAGATGGAGAAGAAGAAATATATAGAGATCATTAATAAGCTAGACTCTCAGTATCATGATTCTCCATGATTTACTATTTCTAAAGGACTTTTCTGTTTCTAAAGGATTAACCACACTAGCCTATTCTCTAAAATAATTAATAAATATTTTGAAACTTTATTAAATTAGGGAAGTAAAATATACAGTGGTGAGCTCTTAGGTAAATTTTGTTTGAAAGTTTGTAACAGAGGAAAGTGCAACATCAGAGCACCAGTGACTTTGAAGGCACTGATTCATAATAAAAATTAAGTTTTGGTTCATATGCTGTACTGAAAGAAGTAAAAACTTATATTTGACCAGTGTTAGAAGTCAAGTGAGCCTTAGAAAGCATCACTACGAACAAAGCTAGTGGAGGTGATGGAATTCCAGTGGAGCTATTTCAAATTCTGAAAGATGATGCTGTGAAAGTGCTGCACTCAATATGCCAGCCAATTTGGAAGACTCAGCAGTGGCCACAGGACTGGAAAAGGTCAGTTTTCATTCCAATCCCTAAGAAAGGCAATGCCAAAGAATGCTCAAACTACCGCACAATTGCACTCATCTCACACGCTAGTAAAGTAATGCTCAAAATTCTCCAAGCCAGGCTTCAGCAATATGTGAACTGTGAATTTCCTGATGTTCAAGCTGGTTTTAGAAAAGGCAGAGGAACCAGAGATCAAAATACCAACATCCGCTGGATCACGGAAAAAGCAAGAGAGTTCCAGAAAAACATCTATTTCTGCTTTATTGACTATGCCAAAGCCTTTGACTGTGTGGATCACAATCAACTGTGGAAAATTCTGAAAGAGATGGGAATACCAGACCAACTGACCTGACTCTTGAGAAACCTGTATGCAGGTCAGGAAGCAACAGTTAGAACTGGACATGGAACAACAGACTGGTTCCAAATAGAAAAAGGAGTTCGTCAAGGCTGGTTATTGTCACCCTGCTTATTTAACTTATATGCAGAGTACATCATGAGAAACGCTGGACTGGAAGAAACACAAGCTGGAATCAAGATTGCCGGGAGAAATATCAATGACCTCAGATATACAGATGACACCACCCTTATGGCAGAAAGTGAAGAGGAACTCAAAAGCCTCTTGATGAAAGTGGAAGAGGAGAGTGAAAAAGTTGGCTTAAAGCTCAACATTCAGAAAACTAAGATCATGGCATCCGGTCCCATCACTTCATGGGAAATAGATGGGGAAACAGTGGAAACAGTGTCAGACTTTATTTTTCTGGGCTCCAAAATCACTGCAGATAGTGACTGCAGCCATGAAATTAAAAGATGCTTACTCCTTGGAAGCAAAGTTATGACCAACCTAGATAGCATATTCAAAAGCAGAGACATTACTTTGCCAACAAAGGTTCATCTAGTCAAGGCTATGGTTTTTCCTGTGGTCATGTATGGATGTGAGAGTTGGACTGTGAAGAAGGCAGAGCGCCGAAGAATTGATGCTTTTGAACTGTGGTGTTGGAGAAGACTCTTGAGAGTCCCTTGGACTGCAAGGAGATCCAACCAGTCCATTCTGAAGGAGATCAGCCCTGGGATTTCTTTGGAAGGAATGATGCTAAAGCTGAAACTCCAGTACTTTGGCCACCTCATGTGAAGAGTTGACTCCTTGGAAAAGACCCTGATGCTGGGAGGGATTGGGGGCAGGAGGAGAAGGGGATGACAGAGGATGAGATGGCTGGATGGCATCACTGACTTGATGGACATGAGTCTCAGTGAACTCCGGGAGTTTGTGATGGACAGGGAGGCCTGGCGTGCTGCGATTCATGGGGTCGCAAAGAGTCGGACACGACTGAGTGACTGAACTGAACTGAACTGAAGAGTCTTAAAGAAAACCTCCTTCACCTTAAGCTGGGATATAAGAACTACAACCACAGGAAAATATCAAATCAGACTTAAACATAACCACTGCTCTAACCCCAGAAGACAGTAGTCTAGTTTGCAGAAGAGAAAGGAAAGGAAAAATATTTTTGAAACCTCATGTCCACAGAAGAGTGGTGTCATAACTTTTCACTCTAGCTATGTACACTGAAATATTCAAGGAATTGCAATCCATGAACTTGTTTTGGATTGTCATCATTGTCATTGACATTTGAACTGTCATCTCCAACAGTTAGTTCCCCTCAGGCAAAAGATGGAAGCAAATGCAACTCCTCCCTGAAAAAGCATATACTTAACTCTGGGCTCATGGTACCCCCACATTTCTAAGGTACCACCAGTCAACCAGACAGTTTAAGAAAGAAAAATGCATAAGAAAAAAGCAGAAGACTCACAAATCAGAAGACTCACAAGAAGAAATGTTAGACTCGTACAGACCTCAGATAAAGGAATTCTCAAATGCAGTTTTTAAAATAAACACGGTCAACTTACTTAAAGAAACAAATGACATTGTAAGGTGTTCTAGAAACGTTAAATGAAGATGACAGGGACAAGAACGTAAACCTCACATCATACTCTGAAAACCAAAAGGCCTCTATTTTGAGCAATTGGAAGACAGACCGAGTAGAAAATTCCAAGTCTGGAAGAGTTTCAAAGCTGACTGGCTTCTCAATCATTACTCCTTTTATGTCATAGCCATGGCCTTATTAGAAAAGATACAGAACTCTGATAATTGGAATGAGAAAACTGGAGTGGATTTGTCAGGGAATCTTGAAACCCCATATGTATGTATTCCCCTAAACAATCCAGACCAGATGAAGTAGCCCACTTCTCTCCTTGCTAGAGGCAGACAGCGCCTTACCCTCTGCCCCAACTTGTAATTTCGCTGAGGAATACATAGAACAAATAAAAGTTAAATGTGGTTATATATTAAAGAAGATGTTTTATATGTTGGCAAGAGGGATGTAAGTACTGTAATAAATCATACCCAGAGTGCTAGAAATCTAGGGAGAGGTCTGTTATGTAAGCCAGAGAGCTTGATAGTGGATCTCTGAGGCTGCCAGAAATCCAGAATGCCAGAAAAGGTAACATGCTGATCTTGTCCTTCTTTCAGTTTTTCCCTTTTCTACCTGTGTACCACCACCATATTGAATATTTTTTTAGAAGATCTAAATTCTTAGGGAATGAGTCATGTATATCCAAATTTATCTCATTTGAAAAGCCAACAGATTTGAGGCCCTCCCTTCCCTTCAGGACTATGTTTAATTATGTCCAAGAGAGAACAAAGAGTTCATTTTGTCTTCAGAAATTTGCTGGATAACAATTTTTTTAAAAAGTGATAGGCTAAATGTTATATTGCATAATAGTATATGAGAAAACCACTAAAGAAAGGAAATGATGATGTTCATACTTTTTAAAAGTATGTCAATTTTGTCTGAAACTAACTTTAAATGAAATATAATTATATATGGGAGAAAAATCATAATAGTTCAAACCAATGTTGAAACAAAATGATCATCCAAATCAAACACTCTGCTCTCTTCTCAATAGAGTTGGTTGAACTCTAGTGTTGGAATTATTGATACAACCAAAATTACTGTTCAGAACTATGTGCAATTTCTAGTTAGGACAAATAGAAATAAAGCTCTTTGATTTTGTAGAAGTTATTCAAGGTCTCTGAAATCCAGTTTGCCCAAGTGTAAATGAATATTTGACATAATGATTTATGAAATCCTTTCAAGCTTTATTATTTTATGTAATTTTTGATGCTCTGATTCAAATATATTTTATCCTTAAATTTAAAAAATCCATTAGCATTATTATTAAAATAAATATTCAGAAAGCATTTTCTCATCTTCTCATGATCTATTGTGTTAAGTTCAAGCTGATTTTTTTAGCCCCTATATGGTATAATTCCAACTTACTATTGCCTCTTCTGTCTTATGTGGTCTATATATTAGTCAATTACTCTCCATCCCACAAATGTGGATGCATCCTACACTGTCTCTTCCTTTAACTTTCCTCTACTGTATTGTTTCTTCTTCCTTTCTTTTGCATGGCTTTCATCCCATACTCATCTGAATGTTGAAAGTTTCTTTATTAAATTTTAAGTCAAATGCTGTTTTATAAACCTTATTTAGTGACTCAGAAGAAATGATGTTTTTATATCTAATGCTAACTACTATGAATTTTAATCTAGAATATAACCCATCACATTGTCTTGCAGTTTTGTTCTTTATGTTTCTGTTTTATTCTCTCTAGGATAAAGCAAGCTTCTTTAAGTATGGTATCACGTTTTGGGCATACAATGTTCATCCTGTCATCAGCTTCACACCCCTCAATGCCAAGAAACTAAAGGACATTCTCAGATAATTTGATTGGTAGTGGTCTTTTGGGAAGAAAGGAAGGTTAAAAAAAAATTGTTATCATTCTAAGGCACATTCATGACCAAAATCCCAGGGCCAGTTACAGGACTTATAGTCAACTTAGTCTTTCATTGGATTGCATTATCAATTGTTTTAATGTTTCTACATGATGCATGATTTGAAGGCTCATCACTAGCCATCTTTCCAATCTAGAACTGTGGTCATAATCTTCCAGATGTCTTGACAAAATCAGCTTTTACGAACAACAGATATTAGTGTGCAATGCCCTTAACTGAACTAAGATAGCATGACAAATAAAAGCAATAACATGCTTAATAAAGAATTTATAACAAAGGAAATTCTGGGCTTCATTAAAGTCAAAGGTGATTCTAGAAGTTGAACCATCCAAAGGAACAACTTGTAAACTATAGTGTTAGTTGCTCAGTCATGTCTGACTCTTTGTGACTCCATGGACGATAGCCCACCAGGCTTCTCTGTCCATGGAATTCTCCAGGTAAGAATACTGAAGTAGGTTGTCATTTACTTCTCCAGGGAATCTTCCTGACCCAGTGACTGAACCTGGGCTTCCCTGGTGGTTCAGATGGTAAAGAATCCACTTGCAAAGTGGAAGACCTGAGTTCCATCCCTGGGTTGGGAAGATCCCTTGGAGGAGGACATGGCAACCCACTCCAGGATTCTTGCCTGCGTAATTCCCACGGACAGAGGATTCTGGTGAGCTACAGTGCTGAGGTCCAGCCCCGGCTGATCCAGGGAGTTCGAAGGGGAGATGGCTTCGGCGATAAGGATACCATAACTTTAATTAAATATTAATTAGAGATATAAAGAGTAATAGAATAAGGATAGCTCAGTAGGAAAATTCAGTGGAGAAAAGAGGCTGAGTAGCTTGGTTTACGTGGGAAACCAATAAAACTTCAAGACAAGAAGCTTGCACCATTTACGTAGGCCGCAGGCGTCCTTCCATTCTCCTGAAGGAGAGGAGACACTGAGGCCTCCCCGGTCAGATCTTAGAAGCCCAGGCAAAGTTAGTAAGCTTGGTGGGCTCCACGCTCCAGATGGAGATTCAGCCAGAGTTTGAGAGAGAGAGAGACATGGGGAGACCAGTATTTCGAGGAACTGATCCTCATTCTTTATTTTCCAGGGTCTGTTTTACACACTGAGGTGTTATACAAAAGTCATGCGGGGTCAGCAGTCCTGACTTTTATTAAAGTCAGGTGCTTCATACAGATGTATACAGAGGTCTTAGGGGTGTTACATCATCTTCTGGCCAGGGGGGGCCTGCTGACAATTTATGACCCTCTCCTTGTGACAGCCATCAGTCAACCAGAACACTTATTTCTCCAGGGGTGATTATTTTTGAAACAGACGCCACCTTCCGAAGGTACCAGATAAAGTTACATTCCTATAGGGTGTAGTGGGTTTTAATTAAGGAAAGAATTTACTTAGCCTAAGGTCCAACGTGATTAATATCAAAGGTTAATACTTATTTATTCTATACATTCATTAATGTGTATAAGGGCAGGGGATGTGGAGACTTAACGAACATTGGCTCAACAAATGAAAAACCCTTCACCAATACAATTTCTAATCAGCCCACTATACTCTACTAATAGTTTTCTAACTTCTCTAAAGAACCTATTTTTAGAAGGTTTAAAGCATCTTGTGCCTCCCATGGTTGGGAGGCTGTGAGCAATCACATGTGGCCGGACAAGCCTGTTAGGCAGGCTAGAGAACCTTCAGAGGAGTTTGTAAGTTTGGAACACTCCTGTCATGCCCAGGAATTATTATTAACTGGAGCTCTAAGTTAACTCCTTCTCAGAAAGAGGTGGTGGGGGACAGCCCCCCGTAAAGTCAGAGGTGTAGGTGAGAGCACAAAGTAGTAAAGTAGGCAGGCTCTGGTTATAGGGGTAGATGCTCGAGAATTTCCAGGGGGACTCCTGAGGCTTGATCCTGCCTTTGCGTATGTCGAGCCTCCTTCTTCATGACCTTTGCCATGGGTGGAGGTCCTCACGCCAGCTCCGAACACTACAGTCCTGTGCTTAGTCACTCAGTCCAACTTTTTGGGATGCCATGGACAGTAGCCCACCAGGCTCCTTTGTCCATGAAGATTCTCCAAGTAAGAATCCTGGAGTGGTTTGCCATGCCTTTCTCCAAGGGATCTTCCCTACCCAGGGATCTGACCCAGGTCTCCCACATTGCAAGTGGATTCTTTACCAGCTGAGCTACCAGGGAACAGCCCACAGGGTTGCAAAGAATTGGACATGATTGAATGACTAAGCACAGTACAGCACAGCTCCTGCACTGCAGGGAGATTCTTTACTGTCTGAGCTACCAGGGAAGCCCTTATATACTAGGGATATACAATCGTTTATTACTTTGTATAACTGTTCATATTATCCCTTAAAACTTGGAATTAATATTTAAAATATGCAAGCATCAAATATAGAAAATTATCAAAAGACATTTCATATAAAACTATTTTGAAAATAACCAGAAAAAATATAATCACTTAATAGTATTTGACTAGATAATTACTTGAAACAAAAATGTTAAGAATTATTACAATGAAGAATTCTTTCGGGAGAAAAAAGCATATTAAGTTTTGCTGTTTCCTTTTAATATTAAAATTATGCCATAGTTTATTTTTGTTCATAGGAGTCCTGTGTTTTAATTACTAATTACATAATTTTTTGTGGCTAATACAAATTGTGACTCATATGGTTAATAATATGTGTTAATTAACAATAAGAAGCATTCATTACAAAGCTTAATTTCTACTAAACATCTTGGCTACTTATGTAGATATATTTCTCTGTAGATTTATGAAGGACACTATTTCCCTATTAATTGTTATATCCAAATATCTATTCTATTATGCAGCATTATTTTAAACATAAGTGGTAAAAGTTAATGTTATATATAATTATATAATTAGGTTCTTGCCCATTTACATGTTTTAACATTTAGATTAAGTTAATTCTTTTTTTTTTCTTACATGGAGAAAGAACACAGCAGGGAGTTCTGTTTAAACAAAATTTGACCATCATTTTGTAGAGTCATATGCAATTTTGTTGTACAAATAGTGCTATAAATTAAAAATAAATCTCAGTTATTTTTAAGCACATCTAGAAAGACCTATTTTTAGAAATCATCTAGTCCCAGTGGTGTACAAAGATCTCTTTTAGATGTCAGGATATGAGCTTATAAAAGGCTTATCATGTTTCAATGTCATTCTCCCAAATCATCCCACCCTCACCCTCTCCCACAGAGTCCAAAAGACTGTTCTATACATCTGTGTCTCTTTTGCTGTCTCACATACAGGGTTATCATTGAAACATGTATATCATCATATGTGAAATGAATCGCCAGTCCAGGTTCAATGCATGATACAGGACGCTCGGAGCTGGTGCACTGGGATGACCCAGAGGGATGGTATGGGGAGGGAGGTGGGAGGGGAGTTCAGGATGGGGGACACATGTACACTCGTGGCAGATTCATGTCAATGTATGGCAAAACCAATACAGTATTGTAAAGTAATTAGCCTCCAATTAAAATTAAATAAATTTATATTTAAAAAAAAGGCTTATCATGTAACTGGACTTATCAGATCAGATCAGTCGCTCAGTCATGTCTGACTCTTTGCGACCCCATTAATCGCAGCATGCCAGGCCTCCCTGTCCATCACAAACTCCCGGAGTTCACTCAGACTCACGTCCATCGAGTCAGTGATGCCATCCAGTCATCTCATCCTCTGTCGTCCCCTTCTTCTCCTGCCCCCAATCCCTCCCAGCATCAGTCTTTTCCAATGAGTCAACTCTTCACATGAGGTGGCCAAAGTACTGGAGTTTCAGCTTTAGCATCATTCCTTCCAAAGAAATCCCAGGGCTGATCTCCTTCAGAATGGACTGGTTGGATCTCCTTGCAAGCCAAGGGACTCTCAAGAGTCTTCTCCAACACCACAGTTCAAAAGCATCAATTTTTTGGCACTCAGCCTTCTTCACAGTCCAACTCTCACATCCATACATGACCACAGGAAAAACCATAGCCTTGACTAGATGAACCTTTTTTGGCAAAGTAATGTCTCTGCTTTTGAATATGCTATCTAGGTTGGTCATAACTTTCCTTCCAAGGAGTAAGCGTCTTTTAATTTCATGGCTGCAGTCACCATCTGTAGTGATTTTGGAGCCCAGAAAAATAAAGTCTGACACTGTTTCCACTGTTTCCCCATCTATTTCCCATGAAGTGATGGGACCGGATGCCATGGACTATATATTTAAACAAAACATAAATAATACAAAATATATTTGTATCCACTATTAGTAAAATTAGTTTTTATTTTATTTTTATAACAGAAACTATAAAATGTTTTTAAAAACTGAATTGTTGGTTGGTCTTTCATAATGGATTAGATCTGTGTGAACAAACAAGTGAGTAGGGACCATTCTCAAGAAGTAAACCACACGGACCAAACACAGGGACTAGAATGTACACAGTGGTTCAAGGATAATGAGAAAACAAAGTATAGCATTTGCATATGTGACTAATGGGAACTACATTTTGAGAAGAATGTAGTATTTTTAAATTTAGTGAATGCTATCATTCAATTATTTTTTTTTAAGACATTGTGAGTAGAGAAATAACATGGGAATTCTCAAGAGAGCTTCTCAGACTTTAATGTGCCCACCAATCACTTGGGGATCCTGCTACAATGCAAATTTAGACTCAGAAGTTCTAGGTAGAGCCTGAGATTTCACCTTTTTAACAAGTTCCCAGATGGTGCTAATACTACCAATTCCCTGACCACTCATTGACTAGCAATGCCAAATAGACAGCTCCGAACCTAGACATAAAGAAACTAATTTGAAGTCTAATGCAAGAATCCTGGCACAAAGCAAGGAAGACTAGTGAGAGTCAGTGAGGAAGCAAATTACAGAATGTCAGAAATGTTCCATGGGGAGAATGAACAGTTATGTCATTTACACTTTAATTTAAAAAATAAAATTAAATAATACTGAAAATGAAATGATATTTTAAGTAATTTGGATTTAGGGCAATCTTACTCCTTGGAAGGAAAGTTATGACCAACCTAGACAGCATATTAAAAACCAGAGACATTACTTTACCAACAAAGGTCCATCTAGTCAAGGCTATGGTTTTTCCAGTAGTCATGTATGGATGTGAGAGTTGGACTATAAAGAAAGCTGAGCACCAAAGAATTGATGCTCTTGAACTGTGGTGTTGGAGAAGACTCTTGAGAGTCCCTTGGACTGCAAGGAGATTCAACCAGTCCATCCTAAAGAAAATCAGTCCTGGGTGTTCATTGGAAGGACTGATGTTGAAGCTGAAACTCCAATCCCTTGGCCACCTGATGTGAAGAGCTGACTCATTTGAAAAGACCCTGATGCTGGGAAAGATTGAGGGCAGGAGGAGAAGGGGACGACAGAGGATGAGATGGTTGGATGGCATCACCGACTCAATGGACATCAGTTTGGGTAAACTTTGGGAGTTGGTGATGGACAGGGAGGCCTGGTGTGCTGCAGTTCATGGGGTCACAAAGAGTCGGACATGACTGAGTGACTGAAGTGAGATGAATTGAAAAATAGATGAATCCATTTGTTTTCTGTTTGTGAGACTGAAAGCATATGCTAATTTGAAAATAATTTCTCGAGTGTGATATGGCATGGAGGGAAACATACGCATCCTTTAGACTTTAAATTTGCATGTATGGCAAAACATCCAGTGCAAATGTGCACCGGGTGAGGATATGAAGCTCTGAAGAAACCTGCCCATTTCTGTTTTGAGATGATAGTTTCAGCCACAGAGATAATTAAAATCATCCAGGAGAAGCTGGTCACAAAGACAAAAGAGTCACCATATAGAGCAAGATAAACTCAAAGGAGGAGATAAGCAGTCTAAGATGTAGATAAGAAGTCATGGAAGTTAGGAGGCCCTTAAACTTAGGAATCAGAATGTAATCAATTAACTGAGATCTGTAGGGCAAATACCTTGTTTTAGTCATGACAAAACCAAGGATAACCAGGAAATGTAAAAGTTTAATTGAACTCTTCTGAGCTAGATCTAATAAAAATACTTTTATTTACCTAGAATATTTACATTATCAACAACATTTTGTTGCAGAGTATAGTAGTATTCTTCTATTCAGGTTTTCCTGCATACGTATCTGGAATTATTGTCCCATTACCATACTTGCACCATAATTTGGCACTTTCATGTTTTGATCTCATGATAGACAGGTGAGGCTGGTCAAGGGCTAAATGTTTTGTACTATGTGCTTGCTTATCCATCTTGAATATAAAACTTGGGAAATTCTTTCAGACTTTTACAACATTAACACCTATATGAATTTCAAATAATACCAGATTTAGCTTATGTTTTCTTTCATTCAATGATTAACAATTTGGCAGATATTCAACTAGTTCTTTAATAATATTGCTTCATAAGACGGAGAAGGCAATGGCATCCCACTCCAGTACTCTTGCCTGGAAAATCCCATGGACAGAGGAGCCTGGTAGGCTGCAATCCATGGGGTCGTGAAGAGTTGGACACGACTGAGCGACTTCACTTTCACTTATCACTTTCATACATTGGAGAAGGAAATGGCAACCCACTCCAGTGTTCTTGCCTGGAGAATCCCAGGGACGGGGGAGCCTGGTGGGCTGCCGTCTCTGGGGTCGCACAGAGTTTGACACGACTGAAGCGACTTAGCAGCAGCAGCAGCATGCATGTAAGAGATATTATAAATTCCTTTTCAACCTCAGTTTTTAAAAAACTATCTATATTTTTTAGTGTTGCTTCCTTGACATTTTATTTTCCAACTACCCTTCATCATCATTTAGTTTGAATAAATTGTGTATTTGAATACTATAGATATCTGTATTTTAATTTTGAGGACTATTGTAGGATTAAACCTATTATAGTACAGAATCTGTTAAATAAAACCATGCCATATTCAGAAAATGGTGGGGAAATTAAACCATAGTTAATATATGTTTTCCTTATTTATATTCCTTTTTTCTAGCTTGTCTTATGTTACTAAACATTCACATTTTGAAAGTTATGTTTTAAAAAAATTCTGATGATAAAGGCTTCCCTGGTGGCTCAGTATCAAAGAATTCACCTGCCAATGGGATCGATTCCTGGTCCAGGAAGATGGAAAATAATGTGGAGAAACTTAGCCCCTGCACCACAGCTGTTAAACCTGCACCACAGCTGTTAAACCTGCTCCTCTAGAGCCTGAGAGTCCTAACTACTGAGTCCACATGCCCTAGAGCCATGCTCTGCAACGAGAAAAAGCCACTGCAATGAGAAGTCTGTGTACCACACCAGAGAGTAGCCCCACTCACCGCAACTAGAGAAAAGCCCCCACAGCAACTAAGACCCAGCACAGCTAAAAGTAAATAAATGAAATTACTAAAAAAAGAAATAGCTGACTGGGAGACCATGGCATTGTTGACACTGCCCCCCATTTTTTTCTGATGATAAAATCCAAATGATAATGTTTAAATACTAAAGAGTTGGAAACTCTTAGGACCAAAGACATACATATATATATTACTGTTGGGAATTATTCACAGACTTATGTAACAGGCCTCAGTATCATTATTGCCTTAAAACATACCAATTCTAAAATATGTAATTAGATACTGATGAATTGAAGATTTTAGTGGTCTTTCAATATCCTTGCCTTTTGACTTATGTTGATGACTACTGGATTTGAAACAGGTTAGTGTTTTTGAAGCTAAAACGTGAGAATAAAGCAGTATTTATTATATTTAAATACTTACATATAAATATAATATATTTCACTTATTTATATTTATATATTTATTATATGGTGTGAGGAATTAAATAATACCCCAAAGGCAAATTTGGGAGTAAAAGGGTCAAAAATAAAAGAGTTAGTCCAAATAAGCTGTCAGTAAAAGGGAACTAAAGAGGTAAAAATCAGAAGCAGTCTATGGAACTGAAGCTAGAGTAACAACACGGTGCAAATAGAATTGTAAGGGGAGGTTGAAAGCAGAGATAAATGGATTTCTAAGACTGTGGTACATCTGATGTAGAGCCCATTATGCAGGGCAACTGCAATGTTGATTATCAATAGAGTTCTAGATGTTAAGGGTGCTAGACTGGTTCAAAGTTAATAATTTTTTTTTCCTCAAATAAAAGAAGCAGTTTAATGAAAAATCTCAAAGCGAAAAATTTGGTGTATCATTTTACAAAATTAATACAAATCCAGTTAAAAAACAAATGATGGCTATTGTCTTGAAAATTGAAATAAGAGTAAATAATGGAACTGTTTAGTGTAGGGGCTGGTAACCCACACAGTGGGGCTGATAGACCTTAAGTATATTTCTTGTTCTGCCATTTGCTGACTTCTAACAATGGCACCAAACTGTCAAGACAATGCAAGGATTAAATACTACAATAAATGAATTGTACTGGCTTATCGATAGTCGATTTTATGTGTCAACTTCACGGGGCCATGGTGCCCAGACATGTAGTCAAACATTGTTCTGGATGTTTCTGTGAGGGTGTCTCTGGATGAAATTAACCTTTAAAAGATCAGACTTTGAGTAAGACTGATTATCCTTAAAATGTGGGCAATCTGCTCAAAGCCTGCATGGAACAAAAGAGTGTTTTCTCAGAGAATTTATAAGAGGGAATTCTGCAGCAGACAACCTTCATAGTTGAAGTGCATCACTCCTTTCCCAGGTTTTCAGTTTGATAGCCATCAAACTTAAATTACAGCATGAATTCTTTCCTACATCTCCAGCTTACTGGCCCACCCTTTAGCCTTCGGATTTTCCATCCTCCATAACTGCATGAGCCAATTTATTTAAATGAATGAATGAATGAATGGATGGTTTTATGCATATATATGCATGTGTTCCTACACACATGCACACACACACAACACATCCTATTGGTTTTGCTTCCCTGGAGAACCCTGACTAACACAGATTTTATTTGGTTAAGCATTCTAAAAAGCAGTACTTCTTAACTGACATCAAAATTTAATATTAAAATACAAACTACTCTATCACTATTTTTATATTTTAAATTATTTTCTATTATGAGTATGTTTTATTCTAATAAAAAGAATAAATAAGCCTTTACAAATTTATATTTACTGAGTCAGATTATTAACGCTACTTCAGTTAATTACATGAGAATTAGATTCATAGTCATATATAGTCGCATTTATTTAATTTTGTGAAAATTATTTTTGAGTAAATATAGGATTTCTATAAAAAGATATTAAAATATTTGTACCTTAAAGAGATAGTAACTCTATTAGGATTTCAGACTCAGGCTTACAAAAGAGATGATGAGTCATGAATTAGTTTCTATTTTCACTGGGGCATTTGGAGAAGGATGGGATAGATAAATGCAGCTGTAATATCAGCAATAGAAAAATATAAGAAATATGACAAAGGACATAAATCTGTTTTTGAGATATGTAGATTGCCAGATCAGGAAGGTATCTTCATTATTCCAACTCCTCATTTTACAATAAAGAAACCAAAATTGATAGTACTAGATTTATCCAAAGTGACGCTGCTGGTTAGATCACAGTTCATGACTCAGGTTCCAGGGTCAATATAGCTATTACTAAAAAAAATCAATTTGATAGGTCACATATCAAATTGGGTAATACCAATATTTTTTCCCATGAAGCTTAATTGAATCTTAATAAAGTCTTTGAATTTTTACTTCACTGAGAAATGAATGGAATAAACATCACTTTCCTTTCCTGCAGTTGAAAGAGAAACTATACAATTATAAGAATATTAAAAAAGTGATTTCATGAGATCATCCACTTCACTTTTCTGACATATTTTATAGTGCTTGTTGATATTCAAGGAAACCATCTAAGTCTGTTCCATTCAATTATAATGCAAGTTCCTTAGCAGCAGGGACCTTGGTGTCTGTTTACTGCTATATTTCTAGTTCTGGGAATAGCCTGGGACTTAATAGTCTTCAATAAATAATGGTTAAACAGATGCCTGAATTAATAGTCTTACTTTGAATTCTATGAAAAGACAATGGCAATGAGTAACATAAATCTTTACTTAGAGATGTGAAACTATCACTTAGAAAATAGTTTCATATTTTAAAACCATTACAAATTATTTTCATCAGTTTACAAGCTTAGTTGATCTTACACAAACCCTTAATGAAGATGCTATTCTAGATAAAGTAACATGGACAATAATTTTAATTCATGCAAAATTATTCTGCAAATAGAGGAGGGTGTGGAGGAAAAGTGACTGCAAGAGAGAATATCATATTTTGTGGAATTCTAAGAAATAGGATTGTAATAAGAATGGGTCTCACTCATTAGAACTTGAGAATAGATCTATGTCCAAGAAAACTTCATAGACTTTAGCAATGGGAATTATGACACCTTTTTTTTTTTTTTACTGTTCCTCTATGAACGTCTTCTGTTTTTCTTCCTCATTATCAGATAGCTGACTATAATGTCCTTTTATTTATTCTCTCATAGTTTATGTATGTAATGTCTTGAGTTATTGTGGTGTCTTCCATGCCATTCCTTGTTAGAACCTTTTAGTTCCTAAACTACTAGTTAACTGGATTAACCAATTAGTATTTCTTGCTTCAATTTTCAATGAGAATATATTTGTTTTACCTCCAAACTGAAGGTTATGGGTTGGATTTGAATTGGCTATTTTTAAGTGGTTTGCCCATACACAGTTGAAATTGCCATGGCCAGAATGAAGGGAGCAGAGTTACATGACATACAAAAACTAAAGTGCCTCTTGATGAGGGTGAAGGAGGAGAGTGAAAGAACCAGCTTAAAACTAAATACTAAAAAAATTAATATCATGACATCTGGTTCCATTACTTCATGGCAAATAGAGGGGGAAAAGGTGGAAGTATTCACAGAGTTCCTCTTCTTGGGCTCTAAAATCACTGTGGATGGTGACTCCTGCCATGAAATCAGAAGATTTTGCTTCTTGGCAGAAAAATTATGACAAACCTAAACAGTGTGCTGAAATGCAGAGATATTACCCTGCCGACAAAGGTCCATATCGTCAAGGCTATGGTCTTCCTAATGGTCATGTATGGTTGTGAGAGCTGGATGTGAAGAAGGTGGTGTGAGGAAGATTTGATGCCTTCAAATTATGGTGCTGGAGAAAACTCTTGAGTGTCCTTGGGAAATCAACCCTGAATATTCACTGCAAGGACTGATGCTGAAGTTGAAACTCCAGTATTTTGGTCATCTGATGCAAACAGCTGACTCATTGGAAATGTCCCTGATGCTGGGAAAGATTGAGGGCAGAAGGAAAAGAGTATGTCAGAGGATGAGATGGCTGGGTGATATCACTGATTCAATGGACATGAACTTGGCAAACTTCGGAAGATGATGAGGGACAGAGAGGCCTGACGTATTGCAGTCCATGAGGCTGCAAAGAGTCGGACATGACTGCCTGGCTGAACAACAACAAAGTGTTTTGCCCATACATATTTAAATTGCTGTGGCCAGAATGAAGGAAAGAGACTTACATGACACACAGAATTTTCTCCTTACTTGGATGAAAATTTGGCTAAGGTAGGTTCCATTAGGTAGGGATGTAGAGAAGGAAGGCACAGTGAGAGTTCTAGGAAAATATTTTTCCAGTTTTATGAATAAGAGAACCAAGGCCTAGTAAAGTTAAATATCCTGTCTTGGTCACACAACTTATAAATTTTTGAGGATTTAGAGAATTCCCCTTTCCATATCATCACACTATCCATTAATCCTCACACTTAATTCTACACTTGGGACAGGTGCTTTTCTCTCTCTCTATTCATACAACTAAATTCTATTTTTGGATAATTAAAAAATGTATATTTATGAGGAGAGGAGAAATATAAAAAGACAGAGGAATATGGTGAATGGAAAAGTAAGAAAGGAGAAAAGAAGTGTAGCTGCAACTGTGAAAAAAAAATTACTCTGAACTTCATATGTGAGTCAATATTTCTAGTTAGAGCTCAGCCAGCTCTTTTAAGTCCCTATATTTTATAATTCTTTCCATAACCTGTTCTGATTATGTACTGCTGCAAGCCTACTATTTAATAGTTGATTGAATTCCTCAAAAAAGTCTAGATTTCTAAATTTACCAAGCAAAGTTAATTACTTCTATATACCATTATGTGTGTACTTCTGAAATTCTATGAACTCAAAAATTCTATAAAAAGGAGCTATATACTGTAAAGAGGAGCACAGTGCTATGCAATTACATATGAGCTATCTAGCCTGCCTGCTTGCTAAGTCACTTCAGTTGTGTCCGACTCTGCAACCACATGGACTGTAGCCTACCAGGGCTCCTCTATCCATGGGATTCTCCAGGAAAGAATACTGGAGTGGGTTGCCATTTCCTTCTCCAGAGCCATCTAGAGATATCATCTAAAATTTTATGTATAAATACATAGAACAAGTTTGCTGGAAATTTGCTTAATAATGTATAACCATACACAGGAGAACAAAGAACAGGAGTTCTATTAAAATTGATAAGTAAAGAATTTAGTTCAAATATCAACAATGTGCACAGTCAAATAAGACATTATATTCATGAATTTATATTTTTAAAAATATTTAGAGCAGTGCAATGGCTGATAAAATAATGGTTACCAAATTATCAAATCACTTTTTTCTAATTTGTTATTGATATCTTCAACCATTTTCTAATTATATGTGCATCAGATGCAAAACCATAGTGCTTTGTGTTTTTATTAAATGTTCTCAATGAATATTTCTTACTACCTTTACCTATTTTCGGTCTGAAAAAACAAGAAAGAGAAACAGAGAAATTTCTCATCGAAATAGTAAAAGATCAGGGCACAAAGAAAAATTAATAAAAGAAAATAAAATCTTACCTTTGACTTATTTGAACATGTCTTGTTACCTATTACCAGTTTGAAATTATGAAAATAGGAGGTGAAGTGATGGTATGGATGAGTTTTGAACTCCAGTTAATTTTTTAAATTTACTGAACAATATCTTTGTTTTTGTGATTTAATTTAGCCAACTGAAATTAAAACCTGTGTTGGCTTATACAAATGTGATTAACAAACTGAATGATCATGCTGTACCGTCCATAGAAAGTTAAAATTCCCATATAGTTCATGTAAAAGGAAATCTATTCTACAAGATCTGTACCTTACATAGTACAGCCTTTTGGAAGAGAAAAATGCAACGTATTAAATGGTATCTAGCTTAATTTTTGATAAAGAAAGTTATCTTTATGCTTCTTCAGTGATTAAATGTCAAATTAAAAACAGAAAACTCCTTCCAACCAAAACAATAAGTAGTATCTGGTAAGCACCCTTCAGTCACCTCCTAAAAGCAATGTCATTGGCCCTATTTTCATTTCTAAAAGCTCTAGACCAGAAAGAAAGGGAAGACAAAATTCATTCTCAAAAAACAATCAGGTCATTTGAAATATAGTATAGTACAACTGCTATTCCTACGAAAATATTCATAGGAATTCATCAATTATTGTGCCTATTTAAATGAAGAAATGTTACTGACAATAAAGATGTTATCTTTTATGATTTTTAATCCCTGATGGGAGTTTAAATTTGATTGATGCCGCTTCATACAAAATCTCACTTGAATAATATCCTCCCTATGTCCTCTACTATGATTTTAAACCTTTTTAGAATTTGATTATTATAACCAACCCTGGGATTTTAAAGACCTGTTGTCAGTTATGGCATTTTAAGCATCACCTGCTGTTTTTTTTTCTTCTTTTGTGTCCAGTGCCTTTCCAAGAATGTTATATCATTTCAAAGTTCTGTAACAAACTACCAATTATAACACATAGATTTCAAAAATCAATGTGCCAAATACTTTCAACAAAAGTTAATTAAGACACAAGTAGCATTTACTCAAATAATTTCTTTACAGTATGAGATAAATTATTTAAATTACGCTTTATTCATGACAGAAGAGTTGTCATACTAGCCACTAATAAACTAGGTAAAACAAAATCATGGACAATCCATGCAATTATATCAACAATTCATAGCAAATAACACCTATTTTACACACACAAATTAATCAATATGTTATTCATCATGCACTGATGTACAACACAGAATATCTACCATTTTAACTACAGAAGCATTTCAAGATGCTATTAGGTGTTAAAAGTTCCCTACAAGCCTGGTAATTATTTACCTCTGAATTCTTAAACATATCTGCAAAATGAGTGTAGGCAATGGCACCCCACTCCAGTACTCTTGCCTGGAAAATCCCATGGATGGAGGAGCCTGGAGGGCTGCAGTCCATGGGGTCGCTAAGAGTCCGACACGACTGAGCGACTTCACTTTCATTTTTCACTTTCATGCATTGGAGAAGGAAATGGCAACCCACTCCAGTGTTCTTGCCTTGAGAATCCCAGGGATGGGGGAGCCTGGTGGGCTGCCGTCTCTGGGGTCCCACAGAGTCGGACACGACTGAAGTGACTTAGCAGTAGCAACAACCAGGTACTTAGTATATGTGCTAAATGCTGGAAAAGAAAAACTGAAAACTTTGCTCAGAACAAGTGGAGATTTCTGTAGAAAAGATACAGGAATAATTGACTCAACACTCAGGAAAATTAAGGTAGCAGAGTTCAAATGCAAGTTCCAAAAGAAATAGGAAAGCAGGGTAAATAATGTAAAGCATGATGAAAACTAGGACAACACTTCTTTGGCCCTATACTTTCTGTAACTGCCGTTCTGTTTCCTCCATTTTATGCAAACTTGAGTTATCTTCATTTGCTTGTCTTCTCTGTCAGTTCTTCCACTTATTTCTCACTGAGGTGAAATCTTCAACATTCTCCTGAGTTATTAATACCACCCAATCAGACATTGTGTTAATCAGCTACTGAACATTCTCCTGATCTAACACTGTTGATGCTACTAAAAACTCTTAATACTACCTTGTTTTGTGTGACATTGCCTTCTCAGGGTTTTTCTCTTATCTTAACAAACTTTTGTTTTCTTTCTCTTTTTCTACATCCTCTTGCTTTATGCATCACTTACAAGTTGTCCTTTGTAATACTTGTTTTCTGCTTTTCTCACTCTAAATAATCTTCCATCCTTGATCTTAACCAGAATCATGGTTTTAACTAATACCAATCTGCTTGTGATTCCCAAACCTACATTTATCTTAGCTACTAATTCCAACATTTAGCTATTTGCTTACAACTTCCTTGGGAGCATTTTCATCCCTAGGCTACAGTTGTCTTTCTGCTTGATCCCATAGTATTCTGTGACTATTGCTATCAATTTACTTAGTCTTCTGATTATAAATGTGCTGAGGTGTATATATCAAGCAAAACTTGTAAACCATTTGAAGATGCAGAATGTGTTCTTGTCATCTTTATATTTGCAAAATCTAATAGGACATTTGTAACATAGTAGGTAATTTTCAAGCATAGAAATCCATGAAAAAAAATGGCAATTTTTTATGTGAATTTTCATACCAGATATAACACAGAACATTAAAAAAAAACTCTTTTTTAAGACACACAGTATTTTAAATTAAGTGTTTTAAATTAAGGCACAGTATTTTAAATGGATTAAAATTAACAGCTCTAGCTCAAGCTAGTAGGAAGACAACCACAATGGAGGGAGTTTCTTTTTTTTTCATGCGTTTTGCTAATTTATTTTATTTTATTTTTTAACTTTACAATATTGTATTGGTTATTCTGATTTCTTTTCTTTCCAGAGGAGTCTCACTGTCTTAGAGCTCTAATGAGTAGCATAAAATCCTTGTTACATAGACATTTATTTCACTTATTTCTATTAATTTTGCGGTCTTTAAAGAATTTAATGCAAAGATATTTATATTTGTTCATTAGAGATACAAAAAACATATTTGCAAGATCAAAATGAGACTTAGGGTAGTTATAATGACTATGGGCTTCCCAGGTGGTACCAGTGGTAAAGAAACCACCTGCCAATGCAGGAGACGCAAGAGACATGGGTTTGACTCCTGGGTCAGGAAGATCCCCTGGAGGAGGGCATGGCAACCCACTTCAGTATTCTTGCCTGGAGGATGGCAATATCTCTTTTGCTACATAGACAATTGTTCTTTAATTTTAGATCTTCATATTTATTTTATGCTTACAAAACAGCTGTATTACAGAAAATTAAAAAGAAAAAATTACAAATAAAGAAATAAAAGATGAGTACAAGAGGGCAAAGTGGAAAGATCCTGTGCTCCATGGATACAGAAAAATTACAACTACATATAGAGAAACTATCTCTGAGACCGACATGAAGGCTAGAAGATAAAATTTTATACAACTAAAGATAGAAAGCAAAAGCCAGACTGACATTGGTAAGAGGAAGGGAATAGAACTATTTTACTGTCCAACAATTTCACTTCTGAGGCTTCATCTGAAGAAAACTGAAACACCAATTTTGAAAGATACATGCAGGTGGCTCAGGTGGTAAAGAATCCACCTGCAATGCGGGAGACCTTGGTTCGATCCCTGGTTTGGGAAGATCCCCTGGAGAAGGAAATGGTAGCCCACTCCAATATTCTTGCATGAGAAATCCAATGGACAGAGGAGCCTGGCGAGCTACAGTTTTTAGGGTTGCAGAGAGTCAGACATGACTGAATAACTAACACTTTGACTTTGATGCACTCTTTGTTCTTTGCAGCACCATTTACAATAGTCAAGATATGGATGCAACCTAAATATCCATTAGATGAATGGATAAAGAAGATGCAGCACATATTTATGTGTGTGTGCTTAGTTGTGTCTGATTCTTTTTGACCCCATGGGCTGTAGCCCACTAAGCTCCTCTGTTTATTGAATTTTCCAGGCAAGAATACTGGAGTATGTTGTCATTTCCTACTCAGGAGAATCTTCCTCTGGAAGAATTCAGGGACTGAACCCGTGTCTCCTGCTTTGGCAGATGGATTCTTTACCACTGAGCCACCTGAGAAGCCCACATCTCTGTCTTTATATGTCTCTATCATCTCTATATCTATCTCTATATGAAATGGAGTGCTAGCAATAAAAAAGAATAAAATCTTGCCATTTGCAACAACTTGGATGGACCTAGTGGGTGTAATGCTAAGTGAAATAAGTCAGAAAAAGACCAATACTATATGGTTTTACTAATATGTGGAATCTCAAAAACAAACAAACAAACAAACAAAGAAATAGAGTTACAGATACAGAGAATGAACTTGTGGTTGCCAGTGGGGTTGGGGGTATGAAGTGACAAAATAGTGGAAGGCTATTAAGAGATACAAACACCTAGTTATTAAATCGGAGAATGCAATGGAACCCGACTCCAGTACTCTTGCCTGGAGAATCCCATGGATGGAGGAGCCTGTTAGGCTGCAGACCATGGGGTTGCTAAGAGTCGGAGACGACTGAATGATTTCACTTTCTCTTTTCACTTTCATGCATTGGAGAAGGAAATGGCAACCCACTCCAATGTTCTTGCCTGGAGAATCCCAGAGATGGCAGAGCCTGGTGGGCTGCCGTCTCTGGGGTCGCACAGAGTTGGACACGTCTGAAGAGACTTAGCAGCAGCAGTAATTAAATAATTAAGTTACTTTGGGTAATGTAGATGGTTACTAGATTTATCATGCTGATCATTTCATAATGTCTTTAAATGCTGAATTACTATTTTGTACACCTATAACTAGCATAATGTTGTACACTGAAGTACATCCAGTCCCATCACTTCATGGCAAATAGATGGGGAAACAGTGGAAACAGTGGCTAACTTTATTTTTCTGCTCTCCAAAATCACTATGGATGGTGACTGCAGCCATGAAATTAAAAGACTCTTATTCCTTGGAAGGAAAGTTATGACAAATCTAGACAGCGCATTAAAAAGCAAAGACATTACTTTGTCAACAAAGGTCGGTCTAGTCAAGGCTATGGTTTTTCCAGTAGTCATGTATGGATGTGAGAGTTGGACTATAAAGAAAGCTGAGCGCCGTAGAATTGATGCTTTTGAACTGTGGTGTTGGAGAAGACTGTTGAGTCCCTTGGACTGCAAGGAGATCCAACCAGTCCATCCTAAAGAAAATCAGTCCTGGGTATTCATTGGAAGGACTGATATTGAAGCTGAAACTCCAATACTCTGGCCACCTGATGCGAAGGGCTGACTCATTGGAAAAGACCCTGATGCTGGGAAAGGTTGAGAGCAGGAGGAGAGGGGGATGACAGAGGATGAGATGGTTGGATGGCATCACCGACTCAATGGACATGGGTTTGGGTGGACTCTGAGAGTTGGTGATAGACAGGGAGGCCTGGCATGCTGTGATTCATGGAGTCGCAAAGAGTCAGACACGACTGAGTGACTGAACTGAACTGAAGTACACTATACCTCAATTTAAAAAGACTCAACAAAACAAAGGAATAAAAGTTACAAAAACCTCACACAGGAGTCATTTCTATTACTATTCTGATACATGTATTTCCACTTAATGTTATGAACAAAGAATATAAGCTTATTTACTCTTTATAAATAAATAAATATGCTTTATTTTTGCAATGTGGAATGATGGTGTGTTTCTTGCTTTACAATCTGCTTTTTAATTTACCTTGATATTAAGAACAAAATATTAGTAAATATTTCTATAGAACATAATGACAACAAATGGCTGCAAATATATTGGTTTTAATAGTAGTCAACAGTGCTTTATAAATATTGTAATGCGTGTGTCTATGTGTGTATGTCATTTTTTAATTTTTCAGATCCATTATTGGGTGATGATGTATCATTACACCAACTGTGATAAGCACTTTTAAGTTATTGATACTCTACTAGTCATAGTGTCACTAGGAAAATAGGAACAGAAGAATGAAATGAGTTCAGATTAACTTCTCCAGTGAATGTACACATCCTATTTTGTACATGTTCATTGGAAATCACAGTATATATTTCTAGGTGTATATCCATTTCTTCTAAGCTTTTCACTCTCACTTTTAGATTAGTACTTGTCATAATGTGTTACATTAGCTTTTGCTTCCTTTGTGGGAAGGGGTTTTTATTTTGGGCCTTGTTTCCTAACACAGTGTTTGGTACATCATAAATATTAAAAATGTTCATTGAAAATACGTCTGTATCAATAGATGTAATGCAAACCAAAAACTAAAATTACTGTAATTAACTAATAACAATCATAATAGCTTTGCCACCCATATATTTTTGTTGCATAGATACCTCTAAAACGCCATGAAAATTAAAACTAGTACATACAAAATGGCTTCAGTTCCCACTAGTGGTAGGAAAGTTAAAATATGCTTAACCTTTTCTGGTTTTAGTGTCTTAGTATCTCCCCTGGAATTTCAATAGAAACACTTCTTTTCCTTTCTAAGAAATGATTTTTTTCTATGTATAGCCTACTTTTGATACTTTATTTTAATTAGTCATCCAATGACTTACTTACTAGCGAATGTTTTAGACAGGAGATTATATTTTTCAAAACAACTAGTATCTTCCTCAACCTTGGAGAAATGCCAGCCATTCTGATTCAGCTTTCATCTCAAGTCCTTTCTCTCAATGGAAATATTTTTATTGGCTAATACTCATTAATGTGCTTTTAATTTAAAACTGATTTTTTTGGTATTTGCATTAAATAAAAAGGAATATAGTTTTTGCTTTCCTACTTCTTTTCAGTCTTTCAAGATCCAACTCAGATTCTAGATTGTTGCTGTTCAGTATCTAGTATTGGAGTTTCAGAGTCCAGATAATCCACACAAAATACCATCAAAGATGTTTATATCTCTTTTATTTGTGTGCCTTTGGCAGTGGTCATTTGTGTTATGTTTGGAAGTGTTTGCATTTTTATTTGCTTTGTGGATGAAGCTCTTGGGGTCTACCATTTAATTTAACCACTGTGAAGAAATGAATTATAACAGACAAAAGGTAGCTATCTTTAAAAGATCTTGCTTGCAAGATTGGCTTTTAGCTCACACCTGGAATAACTCACTGTATCTAGACAGTTTGTACAAATGCTACAATTTATTGGGCTTACGTGCTTTTCTTCTGAGAGTCTGAAATTTAAGTACATGATAGGCAGAGGGTGCTTACATCATCAGCCTCCAACAGAAAACTTAGGTGTTGAGTTTTTACTGGGCTTCCTTGGGCAAAATCACTGCATATGCTTCTGCATTTTTATTGCTGGATGAAGAACTGCTCAAATATGCCCTTTCATAGGAGAGACAGCACAAAGAATATGGGCATGGCTATCTCCAGGTTCCCCGTCTCTTCCTTTGCTGATCTGTGGTGTGTCCTTAACTTGTAATAAACCTTCACTATGAGTTCACCTACATGCTGAGTCCTGTGAGTCATTCTAACAAATTTCAAAACGTGAGAATATTCTGTTGCTGTTATTATTGTTCAATCACTAAGCTGTATCTGACTCTTTGTGACTCATGGACTGTAGCAAGTCAGGCTCCTCTCTTCTCCACTATTTCCCAGAATTTGCTCAAATTCATGAATTTCAAGTCAATAGTGCTATCCAACCATCTCATCCTCTGTCATCCCCTTCTCATGCCCTCATGCTTTCTCAGCATCAGAGTATTTTTTGAATGAATTGGCTCTTTGCATCAGGTGGCCAAAGTATTGGATCTTCAGCTTCACTATCAGTCCAATGAATATTGGACATCCAATGAATATTCAGGGTTGATTTCCTTTAGTATTGACTGGTTTGATCTCCTTGTTTCCAAAGAACTCTTTACAAGTACTCTTTCCAAGTACCACAGTTTGAAAACATTAGTTCCTTGGCTCTCAGCCTTCTTTATGGTCCAACTCTCATATCCATACATGGCTACTGGAAAAACCATAACTTTGACTATATGGACCTTTGTTGGCAAAGCAGTGTCTCTGCTTTTTAATATGCTGTCTAGGTTTGTCATAGCTTTCCTTCCAAGTAGCAAGCGACTTTTAATTTCATGGCTGCAGTCACCATCTGCAGTGATTTTGGAACACAAGAAAAGAAAATCTGTCACTGCTTCCACTTGAAACCGGATGCTATGATTTTAGTTTTTTTTTTTTTTAATGTTGAGTTTCAAGCTATCTTTTTCATTCCCCTTTTTCACCCTCTTTAGTTCCTCTTCACTTTCTGCCATTAGAGTGGCATCATCTACATATCTGAGGTTGTTGATATTTCTCTCAGCTCGTGATTTATCCAGAAATGTTCCCTAGTGTTCTAAGGAACCCCCAATATACTTCACTGAAAGTTACTATTACTTATGAATGCTATTATAAGACATGAGACTCCTAAGTCTGAGACAAAGGAGTTTCTTACTAGTAGCATAGAAAGCAGACTGAGTATCATGCTTGTATCAGTTCTTTTCTTTCTTTTTAATATTTTTGTATTTATTTGGTTTGCTGGGCCTCAGTGGTGGCACTTGGGGTCTTCATTTTTTATTGCAGAATGCACAGCCTTTTAGTTGTGCAATGGGATCTAGTTCCCTGACCAGGGTTCGATCCCGAACCCCCTGCATTGGGAGTGGGAAGTTTTAGCCATTGGATCACCAGGGAAGGCCTTGTCAATGTCAATAGATCTTCAAATCCCACCAGGGTGAAGCAGAAAGTCTTGAGTGGATGGCTGCTGCACACAGTGGATTGGTACTGCCGCTGAGGAATACTGATCTTGGAGAATCCACCTCTTGCATAGCCTTCCTGTAGTTTGTGCTGCAGAGAGACATTATCTCCTTTTAAGGCTACTTAGAGCTTACTGCAAACATACCCTGTAAAGAGTGGTCAGGATCTTGAATTTTTGGAATACCCAGCAAGAACATATGAGATGCTCAGGGCTTATGAACGATCACTTTGCCCAATAATACCTTAGTATATGCTGCAAGACTGCAAATATCTCAAAAATAGTACATTGTTTTCTGATTTCCAAAATGCCCTCGATGGCATTTGCACAGTGTCGATAGTACACAAAGACTTAGTGAGCCTTGCATTAGTGTCCTGTGTCTGCTGTGATGACTTAACGATGAATTTGGTGGCTTAAAACAACAAATATGCATTCTCTCACACTTCTGAAGCTGAAACTCTGACTTCAGTATAATTGGGCCAAAATGCTGGTGTTGGGAGGTCTGAACTCCCTCTGCAAGCTCTACGGGATAATTCATTCCTCATCTCTTCTACCTTCTGGAGGTTGCCAGCATCTTTTGATTGTGATCAGTTTATCTAATTCATGCCTCTGTGGTCACATTGCCTTTTCCTCTTGCATCTGTATGGTGAAATCTTCTGTCACTCTCTTAAATAAGGATACACTCAGGGATTGCATTTAGGGTCCATCCTGATAATCCAGGATAATTACCTCATTTTGAATTCCTTACTTTATCACAACTGTAAATTCCAACCCCCCCCCTTTTTTTTGCCTTGTAATGTTTACAGGTTCCAGGGATTAGGTCATGAATATCTTTGAGGAGCCATAGGATATTTTTAAACTGATAAGGATATTTTAACTGGATCATTAGAAAACAGAAAAAAAAGAATTGTTATATAGCTGTAAATAGGAAGTACATTATTGTTCTACTAAATGTCACCAGAGGTACTTTTAAACCCAGATACAAATTTTGATTAAAGAAGATAAATGCTATATCTGAAATACAAAGCAGTAGTATGTTTTATATTTCAAATAAAATTAGCAGCCCATCTTATAAGATCTTGAAAATAAATTTCCCAAAACATAAAACATTGGTTTTTGTGAACTCACATAGAAGTTGGAATGATGGTTAAGACAATAAACATTTGTTCATTTTTTCTTATACGTCAAAAAACAACAAGCAACACATTTTTCTAATATTTATTTTGAGATAACGCTGCTGTGACAGATAGGAATATACTACATACAGAAGGAAAGTAAAAAGTAATTTATAGATTTTGGTTAGTTTAGAATGTGTGGATTAGGAAATTTAACAAATATTATTCTTCTCAATATCTGTGTTTAGGATCTAGTAACCTTTTCATTCTGTGTAGGAACTAAGGAATAAATGAGCACTAAAAACATGTTTATACCTTAAAGGAATGACTGCTTGCCTCTGTTTCTAGGGACACACATGATACCCATTTGTATGTTTTTAACACTTATTAAAAACAAGTGTTTAAATCCAATGGGCAATGTGAAACACAAATTAGAATTAGCAGTTTAGTTTACCCCTGTAACTGTGATTTAAAAATTTTCTATGTGTTTTTTTATACATCAGTTTAAACAACTCTTGTAAGCTATTTCTGGCTCACTTACATTTCCTAATTGGCAAGGAATAAATGTTTCTATTTGTTACCACCTCAGTTTGGGAAGTCAGTATTTAACTGCTTTTACCACAAGCAAAAATGTAACTAAGTCAGTTGTGGCTATATCTCTGCAATTTTAGTGATAGATATGAGTTTGATATGCCTCATTCCATTGGCAGAACTTTACATAGGGTCATCATGGTGCAAGGAGAACTCAAGAAATGGTGTTAGTGAAATTTGACTCCAGGACCAAATCTGGCTCCTCACCTATTTTTGTAAATAAGACTTTATTGTTACACAGACATGCTCATACATTCACAAGTAGTCTAAGGCTGGTTTTGCTCAACAACAGCAGATTAGAGAAGTTACAGTAGACAGTGCATGACCCAGAGAACCAAAAACTATTACTACGTTGCTTCCCTAGTGGCTCAGATGGTATAGAACTGCCTGCAATGCAGGAGACCTGGGTTTGATCCTGGCTTGACAAGATCGCCTGGAGAAGGGAATGGCTACCCACTCCAGTATTCTAGTCTAGAAACATATATACAGAGAGGAGCCTGGCAGCCTATAGTGCATAGAGTCGCAAACAGTCAGACACTACTGAGCAACTTTCACTCAATTCAGTCGCTCAGTCATGTCCGACTCTTTGTGACCCTATGGACTGTCCATCACATGCCAGGCCTCCCTGTCCATCACCAACTCCTGGAGTCCACTCAAACTCATGTCCAGTGAGTTGGTCATGCCATTCAACCATCTCATCCTCTGTTTTGTCCCCTTCTCCTCCCACCTTCAATCTTTCCCAGCGTCAGGTACTTTTCAAATGAGTCAGTTCTTTGCATCAGGTGGCCAAAGTATTGGAGTTTCAGCTTCAGCATCAGTCCTTCCAATGAATATTCAGAACTGATTTCCTTCATTATGGACTGGTTGGATCTCCTTGCTGTCCAAGGGACTCTTAAGAGTTTTCTCCAACACCACAGTTCAAAAGCATCAATTCTTTGGCGCTCAGCTTTCTTTATAGTCCAACTCTCACATCCATACGTGACCACTGGAAAAACCATAGCTTTGACTAGACGGACCTTTGTTGGCAAAGTAATGCCTCTGCTTATGCTGTCTAGGTTTGTCATAGCTTTTCTTCCAAGGAGCAAGTGTCTTTTAATTTCATGGCTGCATTCACTGTCTACAGTGATTTTGGAGCCCCAAAAATAAAGTCAGCCACTGTTTCCACTGTTTCCCCATCTATTTGCCATGAAGTGATGGAACCAGATGCCATGATCTTGGTTTTCTGAATGTTGAGTTTTAGGCCAACTTTTTCACTCTCCTCTTTCACTTTCTTTAAGAGGCTTTTTAGTTCCTTTTCACTCTCTGCCACAAGGGTGGTGGCGTCTACATATCTGAGGTTATTGTTATTTCTCCCAGCAATCTTATTCCAGCTTGTGCTTCATCCAACCCAGCATTTCTCATGATGTACTCTGCATAAAAGTTAAATAAACATGGTGACAATATACAGTCTTGACGTACTCCTTTCCTGATTTGGAATCAGCCTATTGTTCCATGTCCAGTTCTAACTGTTCTTCCTGACCTGTATACAGATTTCTCAGGAGGCAAGTCAGGTGGTCTGGTATTCCCATCTCTTTAAGAATTTTCCACTGTTTGTGATGATCGACACAGTCTAATGCTTTGGCATAATCAATAAAGCAGAAGTAGATTTTTTTTGGAACTCTTTTGCTTTTTTGATGATCTAAAAGATGTTGGCAATTTGATCTCTGGTTCATCTGCCTTTTTAAATCCAGCTTGAACATCTGGAAGTTCACAGTTCACATACTGTTGAATCCTGGCTTGGAGAATTTGGAGCATTACTTTGCTTGTGTGTGAGATGAGTGCAATTGTGTGGTAGTTTGAGCATTCTTTGGCATTGCCTTTCTTTGACATTACACTCACTACTTCCACCTTTTTCTTTTAGGACAAGTTGACTGATGTTTACCCTAGAAGAATGAGAAGATACACATGGTCTGTTTATCAAATGTAAAACAGACAAAGAAACAGAACTCTCTGAAATAGAATCAGGTTGAAAAAGACATTAGAAGACTAGAATATGTGACTTGCCTGGTGGTCCAGTGGCTACTACTCTGTGCTCCCAGTGAAGGGAGCCCAAATTTGAATCTTGGTCAGGGAACTAGATTCTGTACGCCACAAATAAGAGTTTGCATCCCACAATCAAGACTGGAGATCCTGAGTGCTGCAACTAAGACCCAGTGTATTTAAAGAAAAAAAATTTTAATGGCTAGGATACTACATTAAAAAACAAACTTAAACTTGAAAGAAATAAATAGAAAGTAATGAATTCAGAACCTCAAATTTAACTGTATAAATAAAAGAAGAGTTAACTTCAACCCTAATTTTGTGTATGTAACCATAAATATGAGTCAATATTATGCAGCTAACATAGCATATAGAATGATTTTATAAATTCATAGATGTTTCTAGATTAATAGAATTTAATGTTTCTAGATTAATACACATAATAATAAAAATATCTAACAGTTATTGAATATGGAGTATGTGTCACACACTTTGTAAGACCTCATAGATACATATTGTATGTATATGTGTATGTATGTGAATTAAATTAATCCCACGAGAACCCATTTATGTAGATATCATATGCCATCTCACACACGAGAAGACTGAAGTGCAGAGTCTCCTGCCCAAGAGCAAACAACTAATGAGCTCTAAAGGTCGAATTCATACCCGGGTTGTCTATCTCCAGAGCCCCCACTCTTAATCCCTAGTCCAGTATATTAGTCAGTTTAGGCTGCTATCACAAAAATATCAGACTTAGTGGCTTACATGCTGAACATTATTTCTCATAGTCCTGGAGGCTGGAAAATCCAAGATCAAGGTACTGGTAGATCCAGGGTTTGATGAGGACCTGCTTCCTGGCTTGTAGATAGTCAACTTCTCACTATATGCTCACATGGCCAAAAGGACACTAATCCTATCATGGGGACTCTATCCTCTGACTTTATCTAACTCTAATTACCTGCCAAAGATCCCACCTCCTAATACCAACCCCACTGGGGGTTAGGGTTTCAACACTTGAATTTTGGGAGGACACAAACATGCAGTCCATAACACACAGAAAACAAAATGTTTATAAGGAACATAATAACTATATCCCAATATTTGAAAACCTTTAATGTGTAAGAGAACATGCACTTCTTGGGAGCTGTTTCAGAAGTTGAATAACAATATGAACAACTAAAGATAATAAGATAAAAACTAGAGTTGACTTTTATCAAAGAAAAACTTTTGCTTATAATTGGAAAGACTATCATATATGTGGTAAATTGCATGTGATTTCTAAATTCATAGTGAGTGAATTTCTCCAGCAATTGCTAAATAATCACTTTTAAGGCATGTTCTTGATTTCTAAATTCACGAGTGCATTTCTTCAGGAATTACTGAATAAACATTTTTAAGGCATGTTTTGGTGGAAACTTTTGTATGAGGCAAAAGTATCCTAGATGCTCTCTAACTAAACCTATGCATTTGATCTTAGAGAAGAAGAAATCAGAGAAATGCTCTGGCATCTTATTCTACTGTCACTTTTCCATGTAAGAAAATGACTTGCCTGCAGCAGGATAGAGTCCAGGATTAGCTATAATATAATATTGCAAAACATGCTTCATACTCATGCGGGTTTTAGCTAGCACCCTAGAGCATAGTTAATGAATTATTTTTAGACTGCTCTGCAATTTTTTCAATTAGGCTTAAACATGACATCTAAGGAAAGTTAAAACATTTTATTCTATAAATTTCAAAGTGGGAAGGAAGCAATAGCAGTGCAACTTTCCCCATGATGTTCTATGAATATTAGTCTACTTTCCTTGGGGGATTAAAGGATAATTTTTCCTCTTGACCAATCTTGAGTTTCACTGCAAGACTTGCTATGCTCCAGCACAAAGATAGATCTTTGAAAATGACTATGCAACTCCCTGCTATTTAACACTATAAGTGAAGTACTGTTGCTGCTGCTGCTGCTAAGTTGCTTCAGTCATGTCCGACTCTGTGCAACCCCAGAGATGGCAGCCCACCAGGCTCCCCTGTCCCTGGGACTCTCCAGGCAAGAACACTGGAGTGGGTTGCCATTTCCTTCTCCAATGCATGAAAGTGAAAAGAGAAAGTGAAGTCGCTCAGTCGTCTCCGACTCTCAGTGACCCCATGGACTGCAGCCCACCAGGCTCCTATGTCCATGGGATTCTCCAGGCAAGAGTACTGGAGTGGGGTGCCACTAGACCAGTACAAAGAGAGATCTTTATTATAAACATAACTAAATAAAAGTGAAAAATTCTGTTTAAAATTAATAATTTTGGCCCCTCAAACAACATAGTAGTCACATAAATGCATGCACCAAAAACACATATTTGATAAATGTCTATGTATAGGTATACAAGCTATACTTTAATATTAATAATATTGGTGTCTTATTTTAGTTATTGTTTAATTTTTAAAAGAATACATTTTCAGTCCTAATTACCTGCTCAGATAAAAATCTATGTGTTTAGTGACTACATAGCTCAGATTAATTTAAATTATACATACAGATCTATCGTAAAAGTCTTTGAACTTTTGGAAAATAAGTCTGTATTTCTAGCATCTCAATAATAAGATTGTCAAATCCTTATCACTGAGAAAGCACATTCATATACAAGGTAGGTTCCTTCACAAGAGATCTTTAAATTTCATGCATGGAGAATACACATATTTATATAAGAAACTTTTGATGAAAACTAAGAAAAGTAAGATGCAAATGTAAAACTTTAATCCAGTTAGAAAAAAAAAAAAAACAAGTAAACACTGGAATGCAAATATTATGAGAAAGAAGACTTCATTCACTTTTTTCCCATTGTACTCTTGGTGCTTGTGAGAGCAGAGGACATACAGTTGGTACTAGGATGCATAAATAAGTGAATGAACAAAGGTCATAGAAAATATTCTTTGATCTCCTTCACAGAATATCTTACTCATGGAAATGAAACAGAATTCACAAAGAACAACATTGTGTAAGTGGAATTTTACTGAAGATAATAGTAAAATAGGATATTGTAGGACATTTTCTCACATGAAACAATAAAAAATTCTATTCAGATTTGAGTGCTATTAATTTATTGACCCTAATTCAGGTCCTGAATATTCATTGGAAGGATTGATGTTGAAGCTGAAACGCCAATACTTTGGCCACCTGATGTGAAGAACTGATTCAATGGAAAAGACCCTGATGCTGGGAAAGATTGAGCAGGAGAAGGGATGACAGAGGATGAGATGGTTGGATGGCATCACTGACTCTATGGACATGAGCTTGAGCAAGCTCTGGGAGTTGGTGATGGATGGGGAAGCCTGGCATGCTACAGTCCATGGGGTCACAAAGAGTCAGACACAACTAAGCAACTGAACTGAACTGAACTGAACTGAATTCAGGTCAGGTAAGATGATAGGACATCTTTTTTTTTGGGGGGGGTGTGTTCTAAAAGGTCTTGTAGGTCTTCATAGAACTGTTCAACTTCAGCTTCTTCAGCATTACTGATTGGGGCATAGACTTGGATTACTGTGATATTGAATGGTTTGCCTTGGAAACAAACAGAGATCATTCTGTCGTTTTTGAGGTTGCATCCAAGTACTGCATTTCAGACTCTTTTGTTGACCATGATGGCTACTCCATTTCTTCTAAGGGATTCCTGCCCACAGTAGTAGATATAATGGTCATCTGAGTTAAATTCACCCATTCCAGTCCATTTGTGTTCACTGATTCCTAGAATGTCGACATTCACTCTTGCCATTTCCTGTTTGACTACTTCCAATTTGCCTTGATTCATGGACCTAACATTCCAAGTTTCTATGCAATATTGCTCTTTACAGCATCAGACCTTTCTTCTATCACCAGTCACATCCACAGCTGGGTATTGTTTTTGCTTTGGCTCCATCCCTTCATTCTTTCTGGAGTTATTTCTCCACTGATCTCCAGTGGCATATTGGGCAAGTACCAACCTGGGGAGTTCCTCTTTCAGTATCCTATGATTTTGCCTTTTCATACTGTTCATGGGGTTCTCAAGGCAAGAATAATGAAGTGGTTTGCCATTCCCTTCTCCAGTGGACCACATTCTGTCAGACCTCTCCACCATGACCTGTCCATCTTGGGTGGCCCCACATGGCATGGCTTAGTTTGTTCAAGCTGGTTTAAGAAAAGGCAGAGGAACCAGAGATCAAATTACCAACATCCACTGGATCATGGAAAAAGCAAGAGAGTTTCAGAAAAACATCTATTTCTGCTTTGTTGACTATGCCAAAGCCTTTGACTGTGTGGATCACAATCAACTGTGGAAAATTCTGAAAGAGATGGGAATACCAGACCAACCTGACCTGCCTCTTGAGAAACCTGTATGCAGGTCAGGAAGCAACAGTTAGAACTGGACATGGAACAACAGACTGGTTCCAAATAGGAAAAGGAGTACGTCAAGGCTGTATATTGTCACCCTGCTTATTTAACTTCTATGCAGAGTACATCATGAGAAACGCTGGACTGGAAGAAGCACAGGCTGGAATCAAGTTTGCCGGGAAAAATATTGATAACCTCAGATATGTAGATGCCACCACCCTTATGGCAGAAAGTGAAGAGGAACTAAAGGGCCTCTTGATGAAAGTGAAGGTGGAGAGTGAAAAAGTTGGCTTAAAGCTCAACATTCAGAAAATGAAGATCATGGCATCTGGTCCCATCACGTCATGGGAAATAGATGGGGAAACAGTGGAAACAGTGTCAGACTTTATTTTTCTGGGCTCCAAAATCACTGCAGATGGTGACTGCAGCCATGAAATTAAAAGACGCTTACTCCTTGGAAGGAAAGTTATGACCAACCTAGATAGCACATTCAAAAGCAGAGATATTACTCTGCCAACAAAGGTCCATCTAGTCAAGGCTATGGTTTTTCCAGTAGTCATGTATGGATGTAAGAGTTGGACTGTGAAGAAGGCTGAGCACCGAAGATTTGATGGTTTAGAACTGTGGTGTTGGAGAAGACTCTTGAGAATCCCTTGGCTTGCAAGGAGATCCAACCAGTCCATTCTAAATATCAGCCCTGGGTGATCTTTGAAATGTCTGATGCTAAAGCTGAAACTCCAATACTTTAGCCACGTCATGTGAAGAGTTGACTCATTGGAAAAGATTCTGATGCTGGGAGGGATTGGGGGTAGGAGGAGAAGGGGAAGATAGAGGATGAGATGGTTGGATGGCATCACTGACTCTATGGACATGAGTTTGAGTGAACTCTGGGAGTTGGTGATGGATAGGGAGGCCTGGCGTGCTACAATTCATGGGGTCACAAATGTTGGACACAACTGAGCAACTGAACTGAAGTGAACTGAAGATGATAGGAACACATCTGTAAAACACTTGTGTAAGATTTTAGGGAATAATTTCAGAGACTTTCCTATATGCTAGAATTCTCATATTCACCAGTCATAAAACAAAACAAGAACAAATATTTTTTTAAAAAATACATTTTTCTTACCATTGAAAAACTGACCTTTTGTCTTGTTACCTCTTCTTTATAAAGCTGGCAGTATAAAATTATGAGTCATTATAGAAATTGTGGATTAAGACATACCTAAATGATACTGTCAAATATTGGCATTACTGAGGATTCAGAAAGGAAATCTTACTGAAAAGTAAAATAACACAGTATGAAATACTATTCAAAGTGTTAAGTCCAAGCTGAGCATAATGCCATGTGTTCAAAACAGAGTAAGTATATAAATGGAATTTTCATTATTTCTAGCTGAGCTTTGTATAACGACTATAAGGAAAACAGATTCAAATGGAAGGTTTAGCAGTACCTCCAATCCAGGCATGAAAGTATAGTACTTTTCTAGGAATCAGAATGGAGCTTAAGTAGTCACTGAACGTGAAAGTGAAGTCGCTCCATCGTGTCCGACTCTTTGTGACCCTGTGAACTGTATCCTATCAGGCTCCTCTGTCCATGGGATTTTCCAGGCAAGAGTGCTGGAGTATATTGCCATTTCCTCCTCCAGGGTATCTTCCCGACCCAGGAATCGAACTGGGGTCTCCCACATTGCAGGCAGACGCTTTACCGTCTGAGCCACCAGGGTAGTCACTGCTGCTGCTGCTGCTGCTAAGTCGCTTCAGTCATGTCCGACTCTGTGCGACCCCATTGACGGCAGCCCACCAGGCTCCCCCGTCCCCGGGATTCTCCAGGCAAGAACACTGGAGTGGGTTGCCATTTACTTCTCCAATGCATGAAAGTGAAAAAATAAAGTGAAGTCGCTCAGTCGTGTCCGACTCCTAGCGACCCCATGGACTGCAGCCCACCAGGCCCCTCCGTCCATGGAATTTTCCAGGCAAGAGTACTGGAGTGGGGTGCCATTGCCTTCTCTGAGGGTAGTCACTAGCGGGGCATTAAAAAGTGATTGCCTAGAAACAAAAAGAGACAAGAATCCAACTGGTTTGGTGTAGAACTGAGATTAGGTTTAGCAAAGAAAAATGGGAATAATTAGTAATAAAATATTGTACTTCAAATATCTGAAGAAATACAGGATCATAAAACTGTTTAGTCCCAGGGTGTTCACCAGAGTCCAATTTGCATGAGTATATCCTATTCAAAATGGGCTTCCCAGGTGGCTGAGTAGTACGGAATCTACATGCCAAACAGGAAACCTGGCTTTGACCCCAGGGTTGGGAGGACCCCCTGGAGAGGGAAATGGCAACCCACTCCAGTATTCTGGCCTGGGAAACCCCATAGACAGAGGAGCTTGGAGGGCTGCAGTCCATGGCGTTGCAGAGTCAGACATAATTTAGCAACTAAACAACAACGACATCCTGGTCAAGATATTGTGAGGGTTGCTGCTCTGTTTATTCATTAATTCAACCTATGTTTTTCTCTTTCTTTTGAAATGGATTAAATTTCACAAGAAGTTGTAAAAATAGTATAGGGAGGTCCCACAAAGATAATATTCTTTTAAAAATAATATTTACATAACCATAGTACATTGTCAAAAAGAGTAAATGGATATAGATAAAATCCTATTAACTCAAATATAGACATTACTCTGATTTCACCAGGTTTTACATCTTTTTATTTCTTTTTTGGTATATGGTTGTACACAGTTTCATCACGCATATAGATTAAATGTCACCATAATCAGTGGTTCAAGCACCACAAAGATACTACCTGGTGTTACTCCTCAATAATTTTTGTTGTCATTACTTAGTTGCTGAGTCCTGTCCAGCTCTTTTGCGACCCTATGGACTATAGCCCACTTAAAGCTCCACTGTCCATGGGATTTCTTAGGCAAGAATACTAGAATGGATTGCCATTTCCTTCTCCAGGGGATCTTCCCAACCCAGGGATTGAAACTGAGCCTCCTGCATTGGCAGGATTCTTTACCACTGAGCCACCAGGGAAGCTTTTAATATCAGTCACATCTTTCCCCAACTTCAAATCCTGGTCACAACTTTTTTGTTTTCTATCCCTATAATAGCACTTTAAGAATATTAAACAAATTGAATCTCATATTATGTGATTAGAATGTTGTTGTTTGTGTTTGTTTTTATTTATTTTGATCAGCACAATGCCCTTGAGATTCATTCAAGCTATCACAGGTGTGTTAAAGTTTATTTCTTTTTGTTGTTGAATAGTATTCTACTGTATGAATATATCACAGTGTATTCACTCAGTTGGAAGATACTTGGGTTATTCCCAGATTTTAGCTATTTTGAATAAAACATCTATGAACATTTATTTACATTTACTACAGAGTTATTCATTCTTAGCTGGATAAGAAATTGTCTACCAGCAATGTATGAAGAGTTCCAGTTGCTCTGCATCCTTACCAGCCAACACATATTTATTGAGTACTAAGTACATGTTCGGAGAAGGCAATGGCAACCCACTCCAGTACTCTTGCCTGGCAAATCCCATGGACGGAGCAGGCTGGTAGGCTATAGTCCATGGGGTCGCTAGGAGTTGGACACGACTTAGTGACTTCACTTTCACTTTTCACTTTCATGCATTGGAGAAGGAAATGGCGACCCACTCCAGTGTTCTTGCCTGGAGAATCCCAGGGACAGGAGAGCCTGGTGGGCTGCTGTCTCTGGGGGTCGCACGAGTCGGACACGACTGAAGTGACTGTTAGTCACTCAGTCATGTCTGACTTTTTGTGACCCCATGGACTGTAGCCACCAGGCTTCTCTGCCCATGGGATTCTCCAGGCAAGAATACTGGAGTGGGTCGCCATTCCCTTCTCCAGGGGATTTTCCTGACCCAGTGGTTGAACCTGGGTCTCCTGCACTGCAGGTGAATTTTTACTGTCTTAGCCATCAGGGAAGCCCACTAAGTACATGCAAGGCACAGTATTAGTATCCAAACTTTAAACAAATTGGACATAATCTTGTCTTTATAACTTAGTAAGGGAGGCACACTTCATAAAACTGAACAATTTGTTAAATGGGAAATGTAGAAATGTCTCTGTTTATCTAGGTTTTAAATATTATTATATTTCCAATAGTAATTCATTCTATAAAAATTACTTAAGATTGAACTAGATAAATAATGATTAGAAACCACTGATTAAATATGATTCCTGCTGTTGCTGCTGCTAAATCACTTCAGTCTTGTCCGACTTTGTGTGACCCCATAGATGGCAGCCCACCAGGCTCCCCCGTCCCTGGGATTCTCCAGGCAAGAACACTGTAGTAGGTTGCCATTTCACTCCAATGAAAGTGAAACGTGAACGTAAAGTCGCTCAGTCGTGTCTGACTCTTGGCGACCCCATGGACTGCAGCCCATCAGGTTCCTCCATCCATGGGATTTTCCAGGCAAGAGTACTGGAGTGGGGTGCCATTGCCTTCTCCAAATGGGATTGCTACATTTTGCAAATGACAAAACTGTGGGTTGAAGATCTGGTGCGTTCATTATGGTCATAAAACTATGTATGTCAGAAATTCAGATTGGAAACCTGGGTATCTTGCTGTTATTTTCATATTTTCTTAGTGCATTACAAGGCTACTAATAAATATATTTTTTAATTTCATAGGTGTCATACCTAAAGATATTCCCATGCTTTAAGGAAGACTGGTATTATACAAACTTATTTTCCACTGCCAAGAAATTGATTAAAGTAAAAATTAGCATCCATTACAATGAAATCAATTAAAAAAGTAATATGGTGATTTGAATATATTCTTTGAAATAAAAACATTATTAAATATCAATTATGAACAGCAATTAAAAATCAAATTATAGCTTAGCATAAGCTTTTCTTTTCCTAGTTATGAGAAAGTAGAAATAGGAATTAAATATGCTCAATTAGTTGCCACTTTATGGAAACTGCTTCAAGGGGACTAGAGTCCCTGAACTCACATCTATGTTTCATAGTTTTCAAATTTTGATCTTAAATGAAGGATTTTACCTTTTAAAATTAATATTTGGTTTTAATAGTTTAGTGATCATTTGGTAAGTGTAATAATTGCATCCAAATATAATCAGCCCATGTTCTCAACAATTAATGCAAGCAAAAATAAAACAGTTATATTGCTTAGACAGAAGTAATTAGTTATTATATTTGGATAATTATTGGAAAACACTCATTGTATTGTTGGACTCTGATAATAGAGGTATTATTATGTTTTTTTTCTTTTTCTAAAGCCAGCAAGATCTAGAATAAGTAGACTATAAATTATAATATACAATAAAAATCTCTATAATCAAAGCAATTCATGAAAAGTCACAGAGATCATTAGATTAAAGCTAATTCATGAAGAATCATAGCAATCATTAGAATATAATGGAAGATACAGAAATAAAGCTAAGTATACAAAGACATTTAGTATACTAAAATATTGACATCCAAACACCCAAGGGATAAAGGTTGATTTAAATGCTCTTTGTACAACTTGTTTGCCATTTGGGCAAATGTAAGATTAATTCTATTCCTTACACCATATGCAGGAATTAACTCTAAAAGGATAAGAGATATAAATGTAAAACATGTAACTATCCAAAGTAGAATAAAACATTATTAAATTTTCTATAACCTGGATATGGAGGAAGATTTTATAATTAGAATTCAAAATCCAACAAAATAGAAAATGGTTAACAAACTGGTCCACATAGAAATAGTTTTAAAAGACTTTGGCATGGCAAGATAAATCTAAAGAAAATAATAAAAACATAAACCAAATCAAAAACTAAATGACAAATTGGGAGAAAATATTTACAACATATATTCCATATAAAGTATAAGTCTCAAATATATAAAGAAGTTTTTAAATGTAGGAACTTCTAAAATCTCTTCAAAAAATAAGTAAAAGTTTAAAAAAAGTTGCATAAAATATATAATAGCCTTAAATATGAAAATATATTTAACTTCATAGGTAAAAAAAAAGAGTTACATAAATCAAAATTGCATTCAGATAACATTTCTCATACACCAAACTGACAAAACTTTGGAAATTTGATAATACATTCTACTCATGAAACCGTGGAGACACTTTTATATATTGTGGGTGAAATGCAAAATGACAAAACCCCCATAGAAAGGAACTTGGTAATAGTAATAGAATTACCTATTCATTTGTCCTTTGACACTACCATCTCACATCTATGAATTTACCATGAACTCACAGTCTCTATAATACAAAATAGCATTATTTGTAGTTACAAAATATTTAAAACCAAGTAAATAACCACACAATAATAAATTGATTGAATTAATATTATACACACACACATACACACAGGGATACTCTGTAGGTATGTAAAAGAATATAGGAGTCCCTAAGTTGGTATGGAGTGATATCCAGACTATATCATACAATTTTTAGAAAGCAAATAGCAAAAGTCCAGAGTATATATGGTATAAGGTTTTCTTATAAGACAGAAGGGGAAATAAGAAAACATTAACGCATTTGCTAATTTTATAATAAAAAATGTAGTAAGGACATATAAAAGAACAATAACACTTGTTATAAGTATAAAAGAGAAAGTGAAAAATATGGGAGAAAGTAATATTTCATTAAGTATAACATTTTCTACAGTTTCTAATTTTAGAATCATGTCAATGCTCTACATAACTAAATACAAATTTTAAAAGAATGGCAAAATAAAACTCCCAAAATGAATGCAAATAGACCCAAATGAACCAACCATATATATAAGGGATAAAATCTCCATTAAATAAAATAAATTGAAATGAAATAACATGAAACAAAAACAAAATCATGAATCCAAATAACTTTGTAAAGCAGTTCTTCAACTATATCTCCTAGGTTGATGGTGAAAAAGAAATAAAGGAACTCTAAAGATACCTTAAACTTTTAAATCTAGGTCTTTTTTTTTTTTTTAATGGCAGCACCATGTGGCATGCAGAACTTTCCAGATTAGGAACTGAACCCATGACCCTTGCATTGGGAGCCTGGAGTCTTAACCACTGGACCACCAAGGAATTCCAAATTTGATCTGTTCTTAAATTCTTACAGGTTTAACAATTGTAAGTATTTTTATATACTATAATATTGAGCAAACAAGTAAATATATTTATGTTGTTGGAATCCATTTTTCTTATGGGGAGGAAGGAAAGTAAAACTATGGTGTGGGAAAGGCAAAATAAATCATTTTGGACGTATGTATGTATGTGTCTATCTTCTCCCCCACTCTTGACCTCCACCCACCTTGAAATAATGACATTGAACAATGACATTGAATAATGACATTGACAATGAACCAGGTCCTTTTTTTCTGAATACCATTGTCCACTAAAAGACATCAGGGAATCTTGGAGAAATAGCTAATTCCAAGACTAGACAGAGAAAATCAGAAGAATTTTTTGTGCTAGAAAATTAAGAAGTGATCAGAAAGCGATAAGAGCATACCAAAATGATAGGAATCAACTTAAAGGGGGTCCCTCTAGCCAAATCGGCAACAACTCAAACTTCTAATTAAATAAAAGCAGTAATGGATTATAACCCATAAAATAAATTAGGAACACATGGATGCATACTATCAATACGAATCTGTAAACAAATAAATTGTGAATAGAAAAATTCTTCCTTATAGTAGAATTATCACTTATAAATATAGAAGAATAATAGAGTTAGGAAGTTACTATTTTGTACCATCTCAGGCAAGAAATAAATAATTGCTAAATTTAGAGATGAAAATTTTGATGAAGAATAGGAATTCACATAGCCTCAAATTATCTCCCTCAAAACTAATAGTAATTACAAAAGGGAAAATAGCCAGTTCATAGTAAATAAACCAGCCAACACATCAACCAAGTGATTAAAAAATATCATTATCACTAACAGGGAACAAATGTATGTATAATTAATACCTTAAAAAGGATATAGCATAATTTGTATAGTTTCCCAGCCCTGAAATATATAACCTAAATCTAAACTTGAGCAAACACCAGCAAAACCCTTGTGAATAAAATCCATATGAAATACCAGACCTATATTCTTAAACAAAGAAGTCAATGTCCTGGTAAACAAAGAAAAGTTTAAAAAAAAAATTCTAGACTTAACCTCTCAAAATTAAATTTAATAGATGCTTCAAGTATATGACATTAGACAGATTAAAAATAGCTAGAAAGGATATAGTGAAAGAAGAAAATGGAATGTGAAATATATAAAAATATACCACTGTTCAATTTCATGAATTTGATCATTTTACTATGGTTATGTAAAGGAGCTCTTCAATCCTACAGAAATTGCATTAAAGCATTAAGTGGTAAACAATGCAGGATGTATGGTTCAGAAAAATATTAGACGTAGAAAAGCAGTGAAGCAAATAGGACAAAATATTTAAAAATTGATGAATCTGGATAAAGGGTATTTGATATTATTTTTAAGTTGATGCTAAGTATTTTTGATAAAAATTATAATGATTCTGGAAAATGTTTTTCTTTAAAGAGGCTTAATTCTTTTGACAACAGATGGTGTATCAGTGGACAGTGGACCAACCTCTTTCAGTGCTGATTCTGTTGAGTGTGGATAATTAGTTAAGACTTAGTCTGTATCAGTTTTTTTTTTTTAATTGCTATTTTTTTTTTTTTTTTATGGAAGGATAATTGCTTTACAGAATTTTGCTGTTTTCTGTCAAACCTCAACGTGAATCAGCCATCAGTTCAGCTCAGTTCAGTCACTCGGTCATGTCAGACTCTTTGTGACTGCATGAATTGCAGCACGCAAGGCCTCCCTGTCCATCACCAACTCCCGGAGTTCACCCAAACTCATGTCCATCGAGTCGGTGATGCCATCCAGCCATCTCATCCTCTGTCATCCCCTTCCTCCTCCTGCCCTCAATCCTTTCCAGCATCAGGGTCTTTTCCAATGAGTCAACTCTTCGCACGAGGTGGCCAAAGTATTGGAGTTTCAGCCTCAGCATCAGTCCTTCTAATGAACACCCAGGACTGGTCTCCTTTAGGATGGATTGGTTGAATCTCCTTGCAGTCCAAGGGACTCTCAAGAGTCTTCTCCAACAACACAGTTCAAAAGCATCAATTCTTCAACACTCAGCTTTTTTATAGTTCAACTCTCACATCCATGCATGACTACTATAAAAACCCTTGACTAGATGGACCTTTGTCGGCAAAGTAATGTCTCTGCTTCTGAATATGCTCTCTAGGTTGGTCATAACTTTCCTTCCAAGGAGTAAGCGTCTTTTAATTTCATGGCTGCAATCACCATATGCAGTGATTTTGGAGCCCCCCAAAATAAAGTGTGACACTGTTTCCACTGTTTCCCCATTTATTCAGAAAACTAAGATTATGGCATCTGGTCCCATCACTTCATGGGAATCAGCCATAGGTATACATATATACCCTCCCTTTTGAACCTCCCTCCCATTTCCCTCGCCATCCCATCCCTCTAGGTTGATAGAGAGCCCCTGTTTGGATTTCCTGAGCCATGCAGCAAATTCCTGTTGGCTATCTATTTTACTGGTTCCAAATAGGAAAAGGCTGTATATTGTCACCCTGTTTATTTAACTTATATGCAGAATATATCATGAGAAACGCTGGACTGGAAGAAACACAAGCTGGAATCAATATTGCCAGGAGAAATATCAGTAACCTCAGATATGCAGATGACACCACCCTTATGGCAGAAAGTGAAGAGGAACTAAAAAACCTCTTGATGAAAGTGAAAGAGGAGACTGAAAAAGTTGGCTTAAAGCTCAACATTCAGAAAACGAAGATCATGGCATCCGGTCCCATCACTTCATGGGAAATAGATGGGGAAACAGTGGAAACAGTGTCAGACTTTATTTTGGGGGCTCCAAAATCACTACAGATGGTGATTGCAGCCATGAAATTAAAAGAAGCTTGCTCCTTGGAAGGAAAGTTATGACCAACCTAGATAGCATATTCAAAAGCAGAAACATTACTTTGCCAACAAAAGTCCGTCTAGTCAAGGCTATGGTTTTTCCAATAGTCATGTATGGATGTGAGAGTTGGACTGTGAAGAGAGCCGAGCACCGAAGAATTGATGCTTTTGAACTGTGTTGTTGGGAGAAGACTCTTGAGAGTCCCTTGGACTGCAAGGAGATCCAACCAGTCCATTCTGAAGGAGACCGGCCCTGGGATTTCTTTGGAAGGAATGATGCTAAAGCTGAAACTCCAGTGCTTTGGCCACCTCATGTGAAGTGTTGACTCATTGGAAAAGACTCTGATGCTAGGAGGTATTGGGGGCAGGAGGAGAAGGGGACGACAGAGGATGAGATGGCTGGATGGCATCACTGACTCGATGGACGTGAGTCTGAGTGAACTCCAGGAGTTGGTGATGGACAGGGAGGCCTGGTGTGCTGCAATTCATGGGGTCGCAAAGAGTCGGACACGACTGAGCGACTGATCTGATCTGATCTATTTTACATACTGTAATGTAAGTTTCAATGTTACTCTTTCCATACATCTCACCCTCTCCTCCCCTCTCCCCATGTCCATGTCTATTCTTTATCTCTGATTCTCCATTGCTGCCTGTAAATAAATTCTTCAGTACCATTTTTATAGATTCCATATATTTGCATTAGATCATGATATTAATCTTTTTCTTTCTGACTTACCTCATTCTGTATAATAGGTTCTAGGTTCATCCACCTCATCAGAACTGACTGAAGTGCTTTCCTTTTTATGGCTGAGTAATATTCCATTGTGTATATGTACCACAACTTCTTTATCCATTCATCTGTCAATGGACATCTAGGTTGCTTCCATGTTCTAGCTATTGTACATAGTGCTTCAATGAACAATGGGATACATGTGCCTTTTTCAGCCCCGGTTTCCTCAGGATTTATGTATAGAAGTGGGATTGCTGAGTCATATAGTGGTTTTATTCCTAGTTTTTTTTAAAGGAATCTCCATGCCATCTTCCATAGTGGCTGTATCAATTTACATTCCCACCAACAGTGCAAGAGTGTTCCTTTTTCTCAACATCCACTTCAGCATTTATTGTTTGTAGTCTTTTTAATGATAGCCATTCTAACTGGTGTGAGGTGACATTACATTGTGGTTTTGATTTGCATTTCTTTAATAATGAGTTATGTTGACCATTTTTTTCATGTGTTTGTTAGCCATCCATATGTCTTCTTTGGAGAATGTCTGTTTAGGTCTTTTCCCCACTTTTTGATTGGGTTGTTTGTTTTTCTAGCATTGAGTTGTATGAGCTGCTTGTATATTTTTGAAATTAATCCTTTGTCAGTTGTTTCATTTGCTATTATTTTCTCCCATTCTGAGGGTTATCTTTTCACCTTTCTTATAGTTCCCATTGCTGTGCAAAAGCTTTTAAGTTTAATTAGGTCTCACTTGTTTACTTTCATTTTTATTTCCATTACTCTAGGAAGTGGGTCATAGAGGATCTTGCATTGATTTATGTCACTGAGTGTTCTGCCTACGCTTTCCTCTAAGAGTTTTATAGTTTCTGGTCTTACCTTGAGGTCTTTAATCCATTTTGAAGTTATCTTTGTTATTGGTGTTAGGAAGTATTCTAATTTCATTGTTTTACATGTAGCTGTCTAGTTTTCCCGGCACAATTTATTGAAGAGGCTGTCTTTGTCCTATTGCATATTCTTGCCTCCTTTGTCAAAAATAAGGTACCCATAGGTGCATGGGTTTATTTCTGGGCTTTCTGTCTCGTTCCATTGGTCTATGTTTCTGTTTTTGTGCCAGTACCACACTCTCTTGATGACTGTAGCTTCAGATTTGACATAATCTGAAGTCAGGAAGGTTGATTTCTCCAGCTCCTTCTTTCTCAAGACTGCTTTGGCTATTCGAGGTCTTTTGAAATTTTTTGTTCTAGTTCTGTGAAAAATGCCATTGGTAACGTGATAGGGATTGCACTGAACCTGTAGATTGCATTTGGTAGTATAGTAATTTTCACAATATTGATTCTTCCTACCCAGAAACATGGAATATCTCTCCATCTGTTTATGTCATCTTTGATTTCTTTCATTAGTGGTTTATAATTCTCTATGTACAGTTCTTTTGTCTCCTTAAGTAAGTTTATTCCTAGATATTTTATTCTTTATGTTGCAACAGGTAATGACATTGATTCCTTAATTTCTATTTCTGATTTTTCATTGTTAGTATATAGAAATGCAAGTGATGTCTGTGTATTGATTTTGTATCCTGCAACTTTGCTAAGCTCAATGATTAGCTCTAGTGATTTTTTGAATGCTATCTTTAGGGTTTTCTATGTACAATATCATGTCATCTGCAAACAGTGAGAACTTAACTTATTTTCCAATGTCAGTTCCTTTTATTTCTTTTTCTTCTCTGCTTGCTGTAGCTAGGACTTCCAGAACTATGTTGAATAATAGTGGTGAAAGTAGACACCCTTGTCTTGTTCCTGATCTTAGGGGAAATGCTTTCAGTTTTTCACCACTGAGAATAATGTTTGCTGTAGGCTTATTATATATGGCCTTTACTATGTTGAGGTAGGTTCCTTCTATGCCCATTTTTTGAAGAGTTCTAATCATAAATGGGTGCTGCATTTTGTCAAAGGCTTTTCCTATATCTATTGAGATGATCATATGGTTTTTATCTTTCAATTTGTTAATATGGTCTATCACATTGATTGATTTGTATATATTGAAGAATCCTTGCATTCCTGGAATAAACCCAACTTGATCATGGTGTATGAGCTTTTTGATGTGTTGCTGAATTCTGTTTGCTAAAATTTTGTTGAGAATTTTTGCATCTATATTCTTCAGTGATATTGTCCTGTAGTTCGCTTTTTTTGTGCTTTGTCTTTGTCTGATTTTGGTATCTGGGTGATGGTGGCCTCATAGAATGAGTTTGGAGTGTTCTTTCCTCTGAAATTTCTTGAAAGAGTTTTAGAAGGATAGGCATTAGCTCTTCTCCAAATGTTTGATAGAATTCTCCTGTGAAGCAATCTGGTCCTGGGCTTTTGTTTTTTGGGAGATTTTTGATCACAGCTTCAATTTCAGTGCTTGTAATTGGGTTGTTCATAACTTCTATTTCTTCCTGGTTCAGTCTTGGAAGATTGAGCTTTTCTAAGAACCTGTACATTTCTTTCAGGTTATTCATTTTATTGCCACATATTTGTTCATAATATTCTCTTATAATCCTTTGTATTTCTGCATTGTCTGTTGTAATCTCTCCTTTTTTCATTTCTAATTTTGTTGATTTGATTCTTCTCTCTTTTTTTTCTTGATGATTCTGGCTAAAGGTTTGGCAATTTTGTTTATCTTCTCAAAGAACCAGGTTTTAATTTTATTGATCTTTACTATTTTTTGTTTTTTGAAAAGCTTTTATTGGAGTATAGTCGATTTACAATGCTGTGTTCACAGCAAAGTGAATCCCCCCTTTTTTAAGGTTTTTTTTTTAAATTTTATTTTATTTTTAAACTTTACAATATTGTATTGGTTTTGCCAAATATCAAAATGAATCCGCCACGGGTATACATGTGTTCCCCATCCTGAACCCTCCTCCCTCCTTCCTCCCCATACCATCCCTCTGGGTCGTCCCAGTGCACCAGCCCCAAGCATCCAGTATCATGCATCGAACCTGGACTGGCAACTCGTTTCATACATGATAGTATACATGTTTCAATGCCATTCTCCCAGATCTTCCTACCATCACCCTCTCCTTTTTAATTTATTTCTGCTCTGATCTTTAGGATTTCTTTCCTTCTACTAATTTGAAGTTTTGTTGTTGTTATTGTTCTTCTTCTTTTTACAGTTGTTTTAGGTGTAAAGTTAGGTGATCTATTAGATGCTTTTCTTGTTTCTTGATGTAAGATTGTATTGCTATAAACTTCCCTCTTAGGACTGCTTTTCTGCACCCCACAGGTTTTGAGTTGTCATGTTTTCATTGTCATTTGTTTCTAGAAATTTTTTATTTCCCTTTTTATTTCTTCAGTAATCTGTTGGTTATTTAGAAACGTGATGTTTAATCTCCATGTGTTTGTGTTTCTTACAGTTTTTTCCTTGTAATTGATATCTAGTCTCATAGTGTTGTGGTCATAGAAGATGCTTGATGGAATTTCACTTTTCTTAAATTTACCGAGGTTTGATTTGTGACTCAAGATGTGGTCTATCCTGGAGAATGTTCCATGCACACTTGAGAAGAAGGTGTATTCTTCTGCATTGGGATGGATTGTCCTGAAGATACCAATGAGATCCATCTCATCTAATGTATCATTTAAGACTTAATTTTCTGTTTTGATGATCTGTCCATTGGTGTGAGTGGGATGTTAAAGTCTCCTGCTATTATTGTGTTACTTTCAATTTCTCCTTTTATGTCTGTTAGTGTTTGTCTTATGTGTTGAGGTGCTCCTATGTTGGGTGCATAGATATTTAAAATTGTTGTGTCTTCCTCTTGGATTCATCCCTTGATCATTATGTAGTGTCCTTCTGTATCTCTTGTAATCTTTATATTAAGGTGTATTTTGTCAGATATGAAGGTTGCTACTCCAGCTATCTTTTGCTTTCCATTTGCATGGAGTATGTTTTTCCTATACTCTCACTTTCAGTCTATATGTGTCTTGAGGTCTGAAGTGGGTTTCTGGTAGATAGCATATGTATATGGGTCTTGCTTTTGTATCCATTCAGCCAGTCTGTGTCTTTTCATTGGAGCATTTAATCCATTTACATTTAAAGTAATTATTGATATATATAAGTTCCTATTGTCATTTTCTTAATTGTTTGGGGTTGATTTTATAGATCTTTTTTCTTCCTTTGTATTTCTTGACTATATAAGTCCCTTTAATATTTGTTGTAAATCTGGTTTAGTGGTACTGAATTCACTTAAGTTTTGCTTGTCTGAAAAGCTTTTTATTTCTCCATCAATTTTGAATAAGATCCTTACCGGGTACAGTAATCTTGGTTGTAGATTTCTCCCTTTCATTACTTTAAATATACCTGCCATTCCCTTCTGGCCTGCAGAATTTCTGCTGAAAGATCAGTTGTTAAGCATATGGGGTTTCCCTTGTATGTTACTTATTGCTTCTCCCTTGCTGCTTTTAATATTTTTTCTTATGTTTAGTCTTTGTTACTTTGATTAGTGTGTGTCTTGGTGTGTTTCTCCTTGAGCTTATCCAGTATGGGACTCTTTGTGCCTCTTGGACTTGATTATTTCCTTTTCCATGTTGGGGAAATTTTCAACTATAATATCTTCAAAAATTTTCTCATACTCTTTCTTTTTCTCTTCTTCTGATTCCCCTATAATTCAAATGTTGGTGCATTTGATATTGTTCCAGAGGCCTCTGAGCCTATCCTCAGTTCTTTTCATTCTCTTTTCTTCATTCTGCTCTTCAGAAGTTATTTCAACCATTTTATCTTCCAGCTCACCGATTCGTTCTTCTGCTTCAAATATTCTGCTATTGATTCCTTGTAGAGTATTTTTAATTTCAGTATTTGTGTGGTTTGTCTCTGTATGTTTATTATTTAATTCTTCTAGGTCTTTGTTAATTGATTCTTGAATTTTCTCCATTTTGTTTTCAAGGTTTTTGATCATCTTTATTATCATTATTCTAAATTATTTTTCAGGTAATTTTCCTATTTCCTCTTCGTTTATTTGGACTTCTGTGGTTCTAGTTTGTTCCTTCATTTGTGTAGTATTTCTCTGCATTTTCATTATTTCTTTTTAACTTATTGTGTTTGTGGTCTGCTTTTCCCAGGCTTCAGGGTTGAATTATTTCTTCCTTTTTGTTTCTTCCCTCCTAAGGTTGGTCCAGTGGTTCATGTTAGCTTCATATAGGGTGAGATTTGTGCTGAATTTTTGTTTGATTGTTTCTTTTTCCTCTGATGGGCAAGGCTGAGTGAAGTGGTAATCCTGTCTGCTGCTGATTGGGTTTGTATTTTTGTTTTTGTTTTGTTGTGTAGATGAGGCATCCTGCACAGGGTGCTACTGGTGGTTGGGTGATGCTGGGTCTTGTATTCCAGTGGTTTCCTTTGTGTGAATTCTCACTATTTGATACCCTTTCAGGTTACTTCTCTGGTAGTCTAGGGTCTTGGAGTCAGTGTTCCCACTCCAAAGACTCAGGGTTGATCTCTGACAGAGCAGTCAGTTGTGTGGCCTGCCAGATCTCAGCAAGCACCCAAGGCATGAGTCCTCTTGCTTTAGGAACATGGTAGGCTGGGCAAGGCTCTGACACTCAGAAGCTCAGCAAACTGCTTCAAGGTCCTGTAACACTCTGGCAATAAACTTTCTGATCATGTGGGAGGCAGAATAATGGTCCCCCAGACATGGACATGCCCACCCCTGGACCCAGGGGACCTGGACCGACCCTGTCAGCCATGAGCCACCAGATGACAGGGCAGTGGCCTGGGGCACACAGCGTGGCAGGGTGTCCCTGGAATTAGAGCCAGCTCTCTGCACCACCTTCGTACTCCAGTGTGTCCGGCACTCTGCCTGAGCTTGACAGGGGCACCTGGAGTCATGTCTGAGGCTCCACTTTGCCACAGTGACCTTGGATTTCCACCTGAGGTAACAGATTTACATCAGTGACTCTGTATCAGTTTTGTTGTTACCTTTAGATTGCAGTCCTTACTCCTAAAGTACATGCCTTATACCTAAGGTGTCACTAGACTTCTAGGATGTCACCTTTCTGGAACCTCAACAGAAGACCTTAAGTATATGGGAAGATTCTTCCAACATTCCTAATATAGACCTTCAGCTTCTGTCTTCTCAGTTTGTGGATGAGATTTCTGCTCAGTTTTTTTTTTTTTTTTTTTTGCTTCTAGTTACCATTTGTAGCTGGGCTTTACCTTTTAACTTTCCTTCCTTCCTCTACCTTTCTCTCTCTCTTCCCTGCACACCCCCCACCCCCCACCCCGCCCCGCTTCCTTTCTTTTTCTTTCTTATTTCATCTCTAAAATATCAACCAACAACTTCCAGGAGATATGTCTGGACATTTTGTTAACTCACTACTGTAGTTCCCTCATTTCAAGAGTTTTGCTTCTCAAGTACCATTCAGTTTGGCAACTTTAAAACTTGCCATTGTTTTTCAGCCCTGTGAGACTGCTACATTTTGCTTGTGTTTTGCAGTGAATTGAAAAATGGCTTCAAGGAGACGACTGAGTGAATGTAGAACTCATTTAACAAGCTTCCATTGTCTCAGTGGTTATGGATCCTCAAACCCTGCATGCTTTGGTTCCTCTCCAAAATAGTTATTTTATGTTTTGTCTATGTTTTATAAATTTATTTTGGTGGGAAGATTTATCTGAAACAAGTTAAACAAGTTTGTTGTAGTCAGAACCAACTTTGAAAATCATTTTTTGAGTTTACATTTATTATTCTTTTTTTAAGGGATTCACCAGTAGAGGTAATAACAACAGAACTATACTTGAAATCCAGATCTTTTAGTGACAAGTCCATTCATCTTTCAGTTATATCTAAAGTGTTATAAGTACTTATTATAAAAGTACCTGTGGTTGTTAGAATTTACTCTGTATAAAATTAATAGAACATGTTAGACTTATTAACCTAATAAGTTATTTGTGTTAGGCTTATTAACTTCCATGTTACATATATATGTGTGTATCCATATCTGTGTGTGTGTATATATATATATATATACTCTGTGTGTGTGTGTGTGTGTGTATATATATATATATATATATACACACACACTTCTTTCAGGCACTGTAGAGCTCAGCACATATAAAATCTATTTCCAATCTGTTTCTAAGGTGCAATTATTTTTGTGATATGAATTTATTAGACATGACTGATGCTCTCAGGAATGGATCTAGGGCAGAAGAGAGCTTAAACAGTTAATTTAAATCAGAATTGCTAGTATGAGTCATTAACTCTAATGAAGAGCATTTTTTTCTTCCTTTTTTATATTTTATTCACTTGTGTAATAAATAATAGTCATAATAACAACTATAAAATTGATGGTGATTATTTGGGTCCTTGTATAATTTCACACTTCCAGAAGAGCTAAAGCACATCCCTTTCATGATTGGTTGTTTAAATTACATGTCTTAATATGGCACTTGGTATTTTAAAAAAGCAAATGTATTTTGGGAGAATTTCATCCTAAAAATAAATCTGCCTCAATTAGAAAGTTAGAGTCCTCATTCTCCTGCTCATTTAGCTTAATGAATGCCATTAGCATGGGCTGTTGATCATAATGGATAGGATATGAGCTGCTTTCTCTCTCCCTTATGTTTTCTAATCATGAAAAAAATCTCCCATCCAGGTTGGGTTTTTATAAGTTTAGTCCTTACAGAATAAATATGATGATACAAAAAATTATTTGGAGTTAATTTTGATAGGAACGCAAATTTAAATCCTTGCTTTTCAACTTATCATCAAACATATTGAAGAATGTGGATGATAATGCTTTAGAGTTTGGAAGATAAAACATTTATAAAATTTGTAGCATATTAATATAATGTCTATAACCTGTCTGTTTTAGTTGCTCAGTCGTGTCCAACTCTTTGTAACTCCATGGACTGTAGCCAGCCAGCTTCCTCTGTGCATGAAATTCTCCAGGCAAGAATATTGAAGTGGGTTGCCATTCACTTCTCCAGGGGATCTTCCCAACCCAAGGATCCAGCCTGGGTCTCGTGCATTGTAGGCAGATTCTTTACTGTTTGAGCTACCAGGGAAGCCCATGACTATAGCATACATATTAGTAGCTTATTATTTACTCTGAAAAACTGACATAGATATATACACATATGTATGTATGTATATGTGTGTGTATACATGTATGAGTGTGTGTGTTTATGTATAGGTACCAAGTTATTATAACTTCAAAGTTTAATCCCTCTTATTCTCAAAAGGGATAAATTTCCTATAGGGAATAAAATGGTTTCTTTAGGGCAAGCTCTCTGATTCACCAATAAAGGGTGTTAAGGGAAATTGTGTCACAATATTATGTCAGTGGAAAAGAGTTGAATGACCCTGGCTAGATGACCAAAATTAAAGCATATAAACGTTTAAAAAGTATTCTGTTGATATCAGTTTACTTTTATAGTTGGTTCTGGACGAACAAACCTATTGGTAGAAATTTCAGACCTGGAAGCCGGTACTACAGTAAAACAGGAATGGTACATTTTTGTCTCAAAAAAACATGTCAAAGTGTACCTTTCATCTAAAATATGGCTATTAATTTAAGATATTATATTTTTTTGATGCAAGGGAATACTGTAAAAGGTGATTCAGAAGTACCATAGAAAGATAACTGGGGAAATTTTTGACAGTACCAAGAGACAGTGAGGGGTTTATAAATAATCTCTTTTGTGAAGAGTCAATCAACAGAAAAGCAAACAAAAAAGAAAATCATAAAAACAATTTCAAGAAGACATAAAAACAAATCTCAACAGTAAAGGTGAAGTCTGAATGTCAAAGAGTGAATAAACAGAAGGGAAGGAGTATAAGAAGATGAAATCACAAAAACACTAGAATACAGTACAAAATAGAGTTTACAAATAACAGGAGTAATACAGTGTTTAAAGAAATAAAAGGGAAATCATAGTATAATGGAATAAATTTGGGGATACAAGGAATCTTTTACAGGTTTGTATTTAGACCCATCAAAGCTTTTATGAGATTCCCAACACTAGATGCTGAGATTTTGCTGTTCCCAAACATCAGCGGCAACCAGGACAGCTCTTTTTCTCAAGTTAAAAACAAATATTCCAACTGGAAAATCATTAAAGGCTTGCTGACTATCATTTTGAACTTACTTCATCCTTCAGTAAAAACAGTTACTCTGCGTAAATAAAAGACACTTTCTCCTTGGGAACTGCCCTGTGCTTAGTTGTGTCCAACTCTCTGCAACCCCATGGACTGTAACCTGCCAGGTTCCTCTGTCCACAGAATTTTTCAGGCAAGAATACTGGAGTGGGTTTCCATTTCCTACTCCAGGGGATTCTTGTGACCCAGGGATCAAACACAGGTCTCCTTTGTCTTCTGCATTGGCAGGTGGATTCTTTACCACTGTGCCACTTGGGAACTGCCATTACGATCTATCTCCTTGGTCCTTACAGCCAAGTGTATTATGGACAAAAGCATAAAACTCTAGAGACATAGTGTCTGAGTTCAAATTCTAGCTTTGATTCTAGCTTTCAAATTCTCCTCCAACTTGTTTGATCTTTGATAACTGCTGTTGAAATGAAAATGTTAAAACCTCATCCTCCATGTAATGGCATCATGAGGTAGGGCCCTTGGGAAGTGATTAGGTCATGAAGTGGAACCTTTATGAATGAGCTTAGTGCCCTTACAAAAGAGAACCCAGAGAGTTCTGTTGCCCCTACAGTCTAGTGATGACATAGCAAAAGTTGACCATCCATGTCACCATTGATCTGCTGACCTAGGATTTCCCAGTATCGAGAACTGTGAGAGTTCAATTTCTTTTATTTACAAGCCACTGAGTCTATGGCATTTTGTTGTAACACCTCAAACTGGCTAAGACAATAAATAATAATAACTGTTCGTGCCTTAGTGTTCTAATCTATAAAAAAGGAACAATAAAACTGTCTCAAAAAAAAACTGTCTCATAGGTTTGTTATGATGATTAAATATGCTGAGTAATATAAAGTGCTAGGAATAGTGCATACCATATATTAAGCACTATTAAGAGAAACAATAATATGTGCCTATTAGAAGTATTCTCTCATTTATTAAGGAAATATTTATGGAGAATTTTCTATTTTCTAAGCACTATTCTGGGCATTTCAGATTCTTTATCAACAGACAAAACTTTTTACTTTCTTGGAAATAATATTCAATTAGACTCAATCAAGTGAAAACATTCTAGGTGTAATAATGATGCTAATATCTAGTTATACTCTTATTCCAATCTTTTAAAATATATTATCAACCCTCACAAGTAGATCCTATTGCTATTCCCATTTCAGAGATAGAGAAACTGAGTTATAGAAATATTAACTAAGATTTATAATACCTATAAGTCTCTAAATATCCATCTTTCCTTCAATTTGTTTTCTACTTTTTATTTTTAATTATTTATTCACCTTCTCATTCATACATTTATTTATTCAACATATACTCTTTCTGGTAGACCTTGAATTCAAAGTCAAATTCTGGATGTAGAATGCCTACTTTTAACTAATTTGTTTTGTTGCCTCAGTTAACAGTTTGGTAAAGCTGGAGACAATTTCATCTATGCTGAACTTATATATTCTTTCAATACCCATCCAATTTCTAATTCAAGAATATTATCTATGTAGTGTTAAATTGATATCATCTAAATAGTATTTTTCTTCATTCTCAAATGCAATATATTCAAATAGTCACAAAACCATGTCAACTTTACCTTTTAAGTATTTCTTGAACACATTGTTATAATACTTCCAGTTTCCAACCCTATTGCCTTAGTTTATGTTATCTTTAACCTCAGCTTAAGAGAAGTATTTGGCCACCTGATGCGAAGAGCTCACTCATTGGAAAAGACCCTGATGCTGGGAAAGATTGAGGGCAGGAGGAGAAGGGGATGACAGAGGATGAGATGGTTGGATGGCATCACTGACTCAATGGACATGGGTTTGGGTGAACTCTGGGAGTTGGTGATGGACAGGGAGGCCTGGCATGCTGAGGTTCATGGGGTCGCAAAGAGTTGGACACAACTGAGCAACTGAACTGAACTGAACTAAGAGAAGTAGGTTTAACTATAGAGAACAGACTTATGGTTGCCAAGGGGGAGAAGAGGTGGGAGAGGGAAAGATTGGGAATGTGGGATTAGCATATGCAAACCATCATATTTAGGTGGATAAGCAACAATATCCTGCACATTTAATAACCTGTGATAAACCATAATAAAAAAGAATATGAAAAACAATATATATAACAGTTACTTTGCTGTACAGCAGAAATTAAACAATATTGTAAATCAACTGTACTTCAACAACATTTTTAAAAAAGGATTGAATAAGAAAAAAGAGAGAAGCGTGTTTAGATTACATCAGTTTCTTAACCAGTCTCATTTGTTCCATACTTCTTTCTTAATACTTATGAAAATTATGTGTCTGATCATGTTTATCTTATAACCCTAAGTGAACTCTTCAGCATGCATTGAATCCCAGTCTCATTACAATGATTCACAAACCTGTTCACTATTTTGCTACCACCTAGTTCTCTAACAGGATTCTTGTTTTGGAATGACATTGGTCTTCAAAATATTACCTAGATATTCTTCAGAGAAGCAGATATAGATAATAGATCCTATTGATTCTGTTTCTACTATCTCTATGTTTCTAAATAACCTCCTTTCCTTCAATTCATTTACTTTTGCTTATTATTTCAGGACTATATTATTTCAGTCCTGAATATTCATTGGAAGGACTGATGCTGAAACTCCAATACTTTGGCCACCTGATGTGAAGAACTGACTCATTTGAAAAGACCCTGATTCTGGGAAAGACTGAATGTGGAGGAGAAGGGGACGACAGAGGATGAGATGGTTGGATGGCATCACTAACTCAATGGACATGAGTTTGAGTAAACTCCAGGAGTTGGTGATGGATAGGGAGGCCTGGTGTGCTGCAGTCCATGGGGTCACAAAGAGTGGGACATGACTGAGTGACTGAACTGAACTGAACTTATTATTTGGGGCTTCCCTGGTGTCTCAGATGGTAAAAAATCTGCTTGCAATATAGGAAACCCAGGTTTAATCCCTAGGTCAGGAAGATCCCCTGGAGAAGGGAATAGCAATCCACTCCAGTATTTGGGCCTGGAGAATTCCATGGACAGAGAAGCCCTTATCCACCTATTCATTAACTCATTCAGGGTTCCCTGGTGGCACAGTCAGTAAAGAATCTGCCTGCAATGCAGGAGACCTGGGTTCGATCCCTGGGTTGGGAAGATACCCTGGAGGAGGGCATGGCAACCCACTCCAGTATTCTTGCCTGGAGAATTCCCACGGACAGAGAAGCCTGGTGGGTTACAGTCCACAGGGTTTCAAAGAGTTGGACACGACTGAGTGACTAAGCACATTTACTCATTCATATATATATGAAAGAGGCCTTATTATAAGGACTTGGCTCATGTGATTATGCAAGCTGAGAAGTACCACCATCTGCCATCTGCAAGTTGAAGACTAAGGAAAGCTGGTGGAATATTTTGAAAGTCTGGGAGCAGGAGAGCCAATGATGATGTATACAATGTTCTGGCTCAATCAGTCAAGTAGAAAGATAGTGAATTCTCTCCACCTCTACCTTTTTTTTTTTTTCCAGGCCCTCAAAAGATTGGATTCTTGCCACACTGTGGAGAGCACTTTACTTTACTCAGTGTACTGTTCAAATACTAGTACTCCAGAACCACTTCACAGACACACTCAGGATATTGTTTAACAAGGTATCTGGGAATCCCATGATCTACTCAAGTTGACTATCTCTTCAGAAAACTTTCTGTGGTCAACTCCTTTACACATCCCTCAGCAAGATTTAGTACTCCACTCTTAATCTATATCCACAGTTTGCATATTTTCCCATTTTGTCCTAAATACTCAGTATTTAATATCTGTTTACACATATGATTCTCTTACTAGAAGGGATTTTGCTTCTAATACCTGTACATTTTTAAGTGATTATCTTTCCTCCAAGTTACCTACTTTTATTTCTTTATTTATTCACCTATTCATTCCTGAAGGGAAGTCCTATAGGGCAAGTTTTGTGCCTTATTCATTATCCTACCTTAGGCTTAGCACAATATTTGCCCAACTAGTTGTTCAATAAACATACTATATGCAACATTGTTAAGTTGAGCACTGAGGAAAACTTAAAGTTGGCATCTTATGATACAGTTGTCCCACTAGCCATTTGTTTTTCTTTACTTATTTTATCATTACTCAGAAGTTGGTATCCAAAAATCCCACTACTTTTCCTGTCAAGAGATTTAATTGTTTTGTTTTCTCAGATTGACATTATAACAAATGGGTATTTGGTAGATCTTCCCTTCTGGCAGTTTTCAGACAAATAAATTAGAAGAAAAACTGTACCAACTGAAGTCTCATCATCTCTGCCCATCTCACATTTACTTGAAAAACTTAATAAGGAGAGACAATTTATGTAATAAATAGCTGTAAGGAAAGTATGTGCAATATTAAACATTGTCATCTCTAGGACTTCACATCCTGTGAAGAGTCCAATTAAGAAAACCACTCTCAGATAATAATCAGAGATTGCTTGGTACAGGGAACTAATTACGCAGATAAGGAAAGAACTGAGACACACAACAGAAAATCTGTAAGGTGACTCAGAGATTAAGAAGCAGAAAACCACTATTGCCCCCAGGTCTGAGTGAGAAGGGGAAGAGAGAGTACCACCAGAGCTCAGGGATCAGAATCAGCTTGGGAAGGTAGAACCAAGGAAGGAGATGGAGATTTGGAAAAACAGCTATTGTCAAAGACTCTACTTCTGATAGAGAGGGAGACACATAACCTGGATTCTTCCTTTATCTCACTATCTACTGCCTTGCCAGGGCCTGCTACTGACCAAACCCAGAAGGAAAACAGCTGACATGGAGCCTGAGAAATGCAGCCTGCAGTAATTATGTTTTCTGTGATACCCAGCAGGACATACAAATTTTAAGAAATGAATCTGATGGCAAAACTCTCCAGGATTATGATTACTTAAGGGATGTGATGGCATTTGTATATTAAACTTTTAAGGCCAGACCATAGGTTGCTACTTTTCAAGTAATTATATTTAGAGAGGGCCAGTAAACAATATATAACTTGAAAATTATCTCTATATCTGGTTGGTTTATCTATCATAGTTGTTGCTTCCCAGTCTTATTCATATTTGGGATTTCTTGATAAATTTAATTTGGATCCAAACATTTTCTTACCCTTCATACCAAAAATACCATTACTTAGAAAGTAATCCTTTCAGTTTCAGCAATTGCCATTCTTTTGCTATATTCTTAGACAAAATCAATCCATTTGGTTAATCTTTTCTCCTCAGGCCACTAGGACCACTGCTTTTGGGTTAGCTATCCTCCATGATACAATCAGTTATGGTCAGAAACAAAATGTCCCAAATTTAGAGAAAATCACTAATACAAACTAGGTTTTATAGTAGTTTTGGTGGGTCATTGGAAGAGTGAGTTGTGACAGTGGTTAGTGTGTTTTTAACAGAAAAAATATTTTCCCTCAGCCTTAGCATATTTTAAATTGTTATGAAAGAAACAGAAACAAAATTTTATTTCTAAAATTTTAACATCATATATTTTAGCCAACAAGAATATCTCTAATTTTGCAAATGAAGAAAAGGAGGGTCAAAGAAGTTAAGTGACATAAGCCCTATTGTACAATTAGTTACTAATATCTAAGATCTCTGTTTCTTGTAGCATACTAAGCTGTTTCCAATTCCTCATTCATATGCAACTGAACAATAATTGCAACTTTTTTTTTGCCTGTGAATGAGCAGTCCCAGACTATTTAATGCAATTCTGCAGATTGTGACTGACTCGAGCTTTGGGGAAGGCATTAATAGATAGGCTTGAAACTTCTGAACAGCTTACAACCAGTTTGCATTTTAAGATACTGATACCCACTAAATGTGTTTCTTGCTATAGGCTTTGATTTCTTTCTAGATAATAGAATATGAAAGTAAAGACAGAAAATTTGGCTAGAGCCAAATGCCAGTTACTTTCTTTACCTAAGGTACAATGCATAACCCAGATTCTATTTCTGAGTTATAGTCATAACGAAAATACCTCTACTTAGAAAGTAGTTCACATACTTCAAGGAATGAAAAAAATGATATAGAGATGGTAAGAACTATTTTTTTAAAAAAAACAAGATCTTCGGATTTCAGAAAGTAATTAAATATGATGGTAAGCAAGGACAGCTTGATCAAAACTGTTGATGGTGACCTGGTAAAAGTGAAGAGCAGTGAAAAAAGAGTATTTTCTGTCTTTCCCCACCATTTCAAACACTACCCAAGAGACTATATGTTAAAATTTGTGAATTTGAGGTATTTGTCACATAGGGATTCAGGTGACACCTGAAGCTGAAATTTAGTAAGAGAACAGGACTTTTTAATGACCTACATAACACAGAAAGGAGGAGATGAGATGAAAATATTGTATTTAATGAACCAAATGAAAAAAAGGAAGGGGGTGCAAAGAGAATAGGAAAGGAAAGAAGATAGTGATGCAGAACAAGTGTAACTTGGACATGCTGTGGTGCAGTTGACTTCACCCCTTCTTTTGCATTTGTAAATCATTTCCAAGGCAATTATTGTGGAAGCAAATGTATATGAAATGCATACATTATTTGGCACTTAGCAGCATATTTCCTACTTAAATGTATGATAGAACATTTAGAAATAGTTTGTTCTTAATTATCTTGGAGAATGAAAAAGAGCTGAAAGAATGTTATTGTTGATACATTTCAAAAGAAAATAGTAACTACCTATCTCAGATTTGTTTCAGTTGATCTTTATTTATAATGTTATGTTAAAATACCATGAAGTAGCAGATATTTTCCATGGAGAAAAAGGAAGAAAAATCATGTTATGATACTAGGTACCAGTTCTCTATGACAAGACCTTTTTTTCCCAAAAGAGTATGATGCAAGTTAAACATTGCAAAGGTTCTACACTTATGCTTAGAAGTGAGATGGGTACACTGTAGCCAGAGAACCTAAATTATAACTTTACTTGATTCAGGAATTCTGAATGTGAGGTGCTAAGAAATCCCCCAAATACAGACTAAAAAATGGGCCATTTGAGAGAATTGTATCTCTCAGATAAGTTTAGAACATAACCCAAATATCTAAGATATTTAATAAAAAAAATTTTAAGTGATCTCTTCACTCTTACGCTGGCTAATTTTGTTTTCAGCATAATTTTCCCGAGGTTTTTTTTTTTGTTTGTTTGTTTATTTTCTTTCTGAGCATTATGGAAAGGAGCCAAAGTTCAGAACAAAAGAAGACAATTCATCCAATTGTTAATAAAAAATAACTTCCTCTTGTTTGAAATAATATTTTCAGACTTAAGTCTGCTCTTTAGTTTATAGGTTACTAGTTAAATAAAAATTATTTATAATCATTTATTAATAAAATAAAAATAAATTTAAAAGATTGATGATTGGGTTAATTTAATAAATAATAATGGTAAAATAATTTGTTGTTCATTATAGTTACATCCTTGCCAGTCAAACCTGGGTCTCCTGCATTGCAGGCAGGTTCTTTACTGTCTGAGCCACTGGGGAAGCCCCAGTAGTTACATCCTTGCCACTATTTAAACATACTTCATAATTATCTTTACAAATGAATGAATCAGTAGCATGGGAATTCACTAACATTTAACTCAGATGTACTGCATTCCCAGATTTGATTATATTGTTTCTGCCTTCATTTGACTGTTATCTGTGTTATCCTCTTCTTCCTTCTCCTTTTTCTCTTATTCTTTCTCCTCTTTCTCTTGCCTCCTCTCCCCTTCCTCCCTCAGACGTTTTAGATTTTGATGACTCTGCACATATAAATTATCCCATTGGCAAACATTTATCAATGGTTCAATACTCTTTCTGATAGTAGATCTTGACACTCAGTAGGATTAAGACAAAAAAAAATAATATTATTATGAAATGTTATTGCTGATAAATCAATTTCCTTTGTTGTTTTGATTGATGTAGTCTACAATTCAAATTCCAACTTTTACATGCATTTTTGAATCAGAAAGTAAAATTTAGTGCTGTATGAACAATCCATCTACAGATACTTTTAAAACATATCAAGAGTTAATAATTGCAAATGTAAGATATTTTAATTTTTTATAATTATTTATCAATATTTTTTAAATGAAGCTGCATTTAAAAACTTTGAAAGCTTAATTGAAAACAACACAAAATTCTATATTTTCATTGTCTCAGGTAAGGAATAAACAAGACGTTCTCATGATTAAAAGGGGTTAAGAATGCTGCTTCAGGTTTGAATAGACTTGAAGTTTACGGTGCTTTATTTTTCCCTGTAAATTATCAAATTCTCCTTTTCAAATGGACCATGGTGTTTGCCCTTTTAAATTTATGATGGATGCTACACAATTAACATTATCATCACAAGTGAAATGTGAAAGCAATAGGCCTACAAAAAGTAATTGCAATAAAATAATCCTGGCATTTTTCAAGTGCAAGAGTAGAAAATACTCTAACTCAGCAACTGATCTTTTTTTCTTTTTAACCTATACTTAACATATAAATTTGTTTTTACTATTAAACAGATTTCTATTTTCTTATTTAATGTCCATACAATTCTATTATTCTGGATAAATTTTTGTTTTACTTGCTTTATGAGAATGTTAGAATAGCTTCATGAAAAATAAATTCAGCAAATATTAGTTGGTTTACTTATTTTACTTTATATTAGTCACCTTAATTCATTACTGTTGTTACTTTTAAAAACCAATATTTTATTGGAATACCAAATGAGTTAGTTATGTGTAAGCTTTAGCATTATTCACTTTCATTCTATATGCTTTTCTGAATTCTCAAAGACTTTATTAAATGTCCTGTATTTATGAGTGCATATTACTGCAATTATTTTGTTCAGTATCTTTATCTTGTAGAGCATAGTAGGATTTTGTGTTTCAGCTTTACTTTGCTTAAGTAATTGTTGGCATTTTACACTTTCCCCTTAAAGTCTAATTCACATTACCAGTGAGAATTTGAAGAGAATTGAATGATCCCAGAATTTATCCCCCACTTTTTAATAATGGTGATAATAAATGTGGTCTTCCTTGATGGTTCAGTGGTCAAGAGTTCACCTGCCAGTGCAAGAGATGCAGGTTGGATCCCGGGGTGGAGAAGATTCCCTGGAGAAGGAAATGGCAACCTACACCAGTAATCTTGCCTGGGAAATCCCATGAACAGAGAGGCCTGGTAGGCTATAGCCCATGGGCTCAAAAAGAGTCAGACATGACTTAGCAACTAAACAACAACAATAATGAATGTGCTATAATTTTAACAGTTTATGTATATTTATATTTCTGAACAAAGATTCTTAGATTCTAATTTCATTAAAAGTTTGATATTTGGTTTCTAAGATCAGATTTGATGATATAAGATAATTTCCATCTATATTCAGTAAAATCATATACTGTAAGTAAGTAAAAAGGAATAGGAAGCATGCTTTGGAAATCAGCAATAGTGAAAGTCAACATGGAAAAATCTCTAAGCTTGGAGTTATACCTTTATTTACGGAGCTAATTTGAAAAAATATTCTAACCCTGTATAATTTATATGATTGTGATGGTGATTTTAAATAATTTTTAAAAGAATTTTGTTCAATGCACTATAAACTTATATTATTATTATAAAACAGCATTAAAAAAGTAAGGTAAGCTAGAAATAAGTACAGCAAAATATGTCTAAGAAAGGAAATTACTATGAGAACACACAGGGAAAAAAATGAGTCATTTATGAGAACTAAGCGGTATCTAGATACTATCAGAATACAAAATCAAAATAATAATGAATATGGGCCATTTTTAACACAAATATATTTATAAATTAAGAAAATCTTTTTTCTCCTGTTAAATAAACAGCCCAAATAAACTGATATTTGAAAAAACATTGTGCTAGAGAGATTTTGCTGCTTTGACAGGAAAGCCTTCTCATAACCAGTATAAAGGCAAATTTCTGAAAATGTTAGTGACTCCAGGAAATTAACATGGACTTTACCTTTCTATATCTGTCAATGACAACCAAAATATGAATGTCTTAATGGTAAATTTAGCCACTCTTCCAAATTTTTCTTGAGTACCAGATATTAATTGCAACCTCTAAATTTCACCTAAATCTGAAGATAGAATTCACAAGGTTTTTATCTTTTTTTAATGTAGACAAATGTCCAGACTTTAGGCCCTGTTGAAAAAAAAAAAAAATCTGCTTGCTACTCTACAGCACCTCTTAGGCTCATAAACATTTCTAGACCATAGCATTTTTGATGCACTATTTTAGGAGTTTCTAATCAAAGCATTCTATATTTTTATGTCTTAACATGTATTTCTAAATTTAATAAAGGGAGAATCTAAATTTCCAAGAAAAAAAAACCACATGGGATTAATTGACAAAATAGAACTTTTAAAAGAGTATTCAACTGACATCCAATTGACAGCACCAGCATAACCACACGGGCTGAATTAAGGCAATTTTTCTGCACTAATAAGTAGCTATCATTTCCTGGGCGGAATATCTTTTATAAGCTTTGGGACCTATGGGTGGGTAGTAACACTGATTAATTTACCAGTTCTCATTCTCTGCATGTTGCTAGAAATGTCTTTCTTTTTCTCCATTCCAGTGAACACTTGATATTAAGAATTACAGTGTTTTATTGTCAAAATGAGGGGAAACTGGCCTTGGGCCTTATTTGTAAATGTATATTCAAGTACATCATCAATCAAATCTTACTGGAATGCCAGTGTGCAGCTGGGTGTTACAGATGTTCAGAAGAGTCACTCATCTTCTTTCCACAAAAACAGATCTAGGAAAAAAACTTAAAAGAAAAAAACAGAAGAAATTAATTGTATATTAGGACTACTTATCTACCAACTAAAAATTCTTCCTGTTGACTTTGTTAGGAGCCTGTACTATTTACAATTTCACTATTATCTGTACACATTAAAACCATATACAGAGTTTTGTTTCTTTACATGTTTCCATTTCATTACTTTTTCATTTATTCTAGATATTCACATGACTAACCATGGGAGAGCTATTACTTTGAAACAACTCTATAGTACAACAACATTGCCTTTTACTACTTTGTTGAATGATTTTTGCTTGAATGGGTTAGAATATTTAGAGCACTGGTTTTTATGTATTGGATTGACATTAAATGACACTAAAATGATATCCTTGAGGTCTTATGTTCATTCAACTGAGTTAAAGTCCGTATTCCTAAAATGAAGAAAATGTAGATATATGCAATATTCTCTGAAGTTTACTTGGAAATAGTTAACTACTTTAGATAACACCTACATTCTTTTGGTTTATTTTATATTTTCCCATTAATTAACATATGTAAATATTTTTATAATGTCACCTTTAGGTTCAGGAAAGAATGGTAAATCTTTTCATTTTTCTTTTCAAAAATGATTTTTAGTCAAGTACTACATTTTGTGCATTAGGTGAACTATATTACAGTTTAAATTTGCCTAAAAGTCTTATATAAATATTATATAGGATACAGCAGAATTGACTAAGAGCTGCCATCTATGGGGTCGCACAGAGTCGGACACGACTAAAGTGACTTAGCAGCAGCATATATACTCTTATATAGCATATATACTCTTATATATATATATATATATACTCTTATATGTACAAATATGAAAATGAACACATATGGTAAAATATTTGTTATTAATTTAACTAGCTATTAACAACAGAGAAGGCAATGGCACCCCACTCCAGTACTCTTGCCTGGAAAATCCCATGGATGGAGGAGCCTGGTAGGCTGCAGTCCATGGGGTCGTTAAGAGTCGGACACGACTGAGTGACTTCACTTTCACTTTTCACTTTCATGCATTGGCGAAGGAAATGGCAACCCACTCCAGTGTTCTTGCCTGGAGAATCCCAGGGATGGGGGAGCCTGGTGGGCTGCTGTTTATGGGGTCGCACAGAGTTGGACACGACTGAAGCGACTTAGCAGCAACAGTAGCTATTACCAAATCACATATAGACACATTTGTTCTAAAAGAGATTATTTTCCTGATTAGAAGGAGAAAACACACGCACACACACCATGGTATTCTAAGAATAAATGTGATGGTAAAATATTTCACAAAAATAATTATTTTAACTTTTACTATTTCTTGTCACCAGCACAGTTCATAAGATGACCAAGGATTACATTACTTAATAGCCTGACAAATTATGCATATATCTTTTAGAAGCTGATGACTTGAATTAAGAAAAAAGGAAAGCATCATTTTGATAGTATTTTTAAATTTAATGCCTTTCACTATGAATATCTTTTTAAACTTAGAGACCAGAGAATTTATTATAGAGAATATAAATAAAATAAATTTGTATATCACTTTGCTTAAAAGAAGGGACTATTCAGACAAGGTCTTTGACCCACTTGGGTCTTATACCCAAATTTCACTCATACTTTTTTTTTTTTTAATATATTGTTTCAGTGAAACAACACTGCTGGCAAGTTCTGTGTTTAATTCCCTAATGTGTACAAAACCCTGCTATTGAGTGGCAAATTCACCAGCCAGAAGCTGGCTCCAGACATGTCAGATATACTGGCACAAGCAGGGCTCAGGTGCTGTTGGAAGTGCCTGCCAGCAGGTCAAAGCCAGCTCAGAGCTGGAATCACAGCCAGGAATCACATTGCGGTCACCAGACACTGTGAGCAATCATAGCAACAGAATCAGATTTCAGACAAGCAGTCACAGTCAATAGCCTGTCATAGGCGTGCTTGGTAGACAAATGGGTAGGGGGTGGTGAGACACATACGGCAAATAGCCAACCAATATTGATCTTTTTGTCCTTTTTTGTATATTTTACATAAATATTAGCCAATCACAGAAGATGAAATGTAGAATCCTAAGAGTCTGTGAACTGCTTACAATTGATAAGATGATATACAATCAAAAAAATCGCTCCCAGATTTTAAAAAGCTAGAGATATTTTTATAATATCACAGCTTACTTCTGATTTTCTGTGTACTCTGATTTTACATTTTAAATTGCTATATTTAAATTTTGTTTCTTTCCTTTCTTGGTACTTTAAAATTTGGCAATTTAAAATTTCACTCACAATTGCATGTATTCTAAAGGTAGAATAAATAATTACCATTTCAGTCATGTAACTGACCTCTTTTCATTATAGATTTAGATTTTAGAAAATTCTAATAAATATGCTAACTTAAAATATGCTGTCTTTTAGATTGAGTAATTAAACCACCTTAAACAGTTAAAATGGAATTTCAGAACTTCAAGCCAGTTTATAATTGTACTCGTACATTAATACCTTATGTGTTTAACATTTCACCATATCAGGTGGTTGTCTTTTAAAGTCTCCATTATATTAAGTATATACTAAAAATTCATTATAGCAGTAATGTGGAGAAAATTTTACAGGACAACTTGAGAAACAAACTGTCTTCAGAAGAAAGCCTTTCTCCATGTCAGTAACCAAATTCACTTGAAAGGGATGTAAGATAAACTCACTACACCTCACATTTTGTTTCTTAAGTTATGGTTGCTACTAAAGTTCAACTTCCACAGTATAAAATTCTTCTAACAGCAATTTAATTTTTTAACCTGAAATACCTAGTAGGTAAGGCTGCTGCTGCTGCTGCTAAGTCACTTCAGTCGTGTCCGACTCTGTGTGATCCCATAGACGGCAGCCCACCAGGCTCCCCCGTCCCTGGGATTCTCCAGGCAAGAACACTGGAGTGGGGTGCCATTTCCTTCTCCAATGCATGAAAGTGAAAAGTGAAAGTGAAGTCACTCAGTCGTGTCCGACTCTTCCTGACCCCATGGACTGCAGTCTACAAGGCTCCTCCATCAGTGGGACTTTCCAGGCAAGAGTACTGTAGTGGGGTGCCATCGCCTTCTCCGAGTATGTAAGGCTACTGGGTAGTTTTTGTATCATTGCCTCTCATTGTTGTTATTTAATCATTGTTTCTGAATCTTTTGTGACTCCATGGACTGTAGCCTGCCAGGCTCCTCTGTCAATGAGATTTACCTGGCAAGAATACTGGAATGGATTGCCATTTCCTTCTTCAGGGGATCTTTCTGACTCAGGGATCAAACTCTATAGTGCTTATGAAATATACCTGAGCAACATTTTAGCAGAATAAGACCATCTACACAAAGCACATTTATATTTGAAAAAAGTGAGAGATCTAACTTACTCAAAACTGAAGAAAGATTCTAAGTGAAAAATCTAAAAATAAAATTGATGCTGGGATAATGGGACTTCATCTTATAAAAACATGTATATCTAAAATATTATTTATTTAATAATAAAATATATGTTCCACACCAAAAATTGTAAAATTATATTTGTGCGGTATAAATTTCTAATAAAATCCAAGTAAAATGAATAATACTCAATAGTTGTAAAAGATATCTGGGTTTATTTGAATATTTGTTTCAGAAGTGGTCAAAAGAAAAGAAATAAGCAGTTTAATAAAAAAGTATCAAAAATCATCTTTTTCTTAACAGATTACAGTTCAACTTTCTTTCATATTCTTCTCATTCCCTAACACTTTGTGAAAACTACAAATATTTGGTGTTTTGAATGGAACTAATGAGGATTGGAGAAGGAAATGGCAACCCACTCCAGTATTCTTGCTTGGGAAATCCCCTAGACAGAAGAGTCTGGTGGGCTACTACAGTCCATGGGGTAGCAAAAGGGTTAGACATGACTTAGCAACTAAACAAAAAGAGGCTATTTGGACACAAAAACTGAAATAGATTAAAAAAAAAGATTCAAAATGTGGTCATGGCATACTGAAGAAGGAAATAAAAACAAATCTACATATGCATACATTTTATTCAGGCACTCTGCTAAGCATTTTTCTTTTGTTTTTTAACCTGTTTTGATCTTCACAACAATCTTAATCGGTAAGCATATTTCCCCCCATTATACAGGTGAATTGAGACTTTGAGAATAAATAGTCTGAAGTCAGAGTGCTAATAACAGATAAAACCACAATTTGATTCAACTTTCAGTTGCCTTCAAAGACTTCATTATTTTCTCTTGATACCTCAAAATGTTCTGTAAAGCAAATTTTTGCATAACAAGGTTGACCAATCAACAATACTTATTAATGCCCCTGGCTTTCTATACAGTGACTGCATCACTCCCTTTCCACAGTCCAAGCTGTTGTATGTGCAGCTCCTGATCTGACTGGGCACAGGTAGTAATGGAGTAAAGTGGAAAAGGAGATCTGTGTCTGGCAAAGATTTCCGCTAAGATTAATGGCTAATTGCACCAGTGCTAACATGCCACTCAGAAATCAATGACTGCTACTAAACTCATGCGCTTTGGTATTCCTCTCAGACTCCCTAGTCAAATTACCAGGGAAACCAGTGACAGCCTTTCTTTTTCTCTCAAAAATCATAGCTGTTCTAAATGCTCAGATTTCCATTAACTGAAGAACAGAAAAATTTTCTCTACTACAAAAATCTGGAAATCACTATTAACTTATTTTATTTGCCCAACTCCTTTTTATTGCTAAGAATCTGCAATATCCCTAAAGTTTTGCCTATAGACATACCTCACAATCACCTGTGTGCTAAGTTACCTCAGTCATGTCGGACTATTTGAAACCCTGTGGAGTGCAGCCAGCCAGGCTCCTCTGTCCACAGGATTTTCCAGGTGAGATTACTGGAGAGGTTGCCACGTCCTTCTCCAGAGGATCTTCCCAATCAGGGGTCGAACCCACATCTCTTATGTCATGCTGGTTCTTTACCACTACCATGTCAAGGCTGTATATTTTCACCCTGCATATTTAACTTCTAAGCAGAGTAAATCATGCAGAATGCTGGGCTGGATGAAGTACAAGCCAGATCAAGATTGCCGGGTGAAATATCAATAACCTCAGACATGCAGATGTCACTACCATTATGCCAGAAAGTGAAGAGGAACTAAAGAGCCTCTCGATGAATGTGAAAGAGGAGAATTAAAAATCTGGCTTAAAACTCAACATTCAAGAAACTAAGATCATGGCATCTGGTCCCATCACTTCATGGCAAGTAGATGGGGGAGAAATGGAAACTGTGGCAGACTTTATTTTGGGGGGCTCCAAAGTCACTGCAGATGGTGACATCAGCCATGAAGTTAAAAGACGCTTGCTCCTTGGAAGAAGAGCTATGGCAAACCTGCTGCTAAGTTGCTTCAGTCGTGTCCAACTCTGTTCGACCCCATAGATGGCAGCCCACCACGCTCCCCCATCCCTGGGATTCTCCAGGCAAGAACACTGGAGTGGGTTGCCATTTCCTTCTCCAATGCATGAAAGTAAAGGGTGAGTGAGTCGCTCAGTCGTGTCTGACTCTTAGCGGCCCCATGGACTGCAGCCTACCAGGCTCCTCCGTCCATGGGATTTTCCAGGCAAGAGTACTAGAGTGGGGTGCCATTGCCTTCTCCATGGCAAACCTAGACAGCATATTAAAAAGCAGAGACATTACTATAGCTGGTCCCGATAATCATGGCCATGGTTTTTCCAGTGAAATGAAACGAAGTGAAAGCTGTTCAGTCATGTCTGACTCTTTGGACCCCATGGACTATACAGGACACAGAATTCTCCAAGCCAGAATATTGGAGTGAGAAGTCTTTCCCTTCTGCAGGGGATCTTCCCAACCCAGGGATCAAACCCAGGTCTCCTGCATTGCAGGCAGATTCTTGACAAGCTGAGCCAAAAGGGAAGCCCAAGAATAGTGGAGTATGGTAGCCTATTCCTTCTCCAGCGGATCTTCCCAACCCAGGAATCAAACTGGTGTCTTATGTATTGCAGGCAGATTCTTTACCAACTGAGCTATCAAGGAAGCCAGTAGCCATGTATGGGTGTGAGAATTGGACCATAAAGAAAGCTGAACACTGAAGAATTGATACTTCTGAACTGAGAAACTGAACAACAACAAACCACAATCACCTGAGGTACATATTAAAATGCAGATTCCTTGAGTGCCTCCAGACATAATGCAATAAATTTCTAGGAATCTCCTTTTTAAAACATACTTCCTTGAGGATTTTTACATACATTAATATTACATGTGTTTATTTACATTTATTAATATTTATATTTCTGACAAAATAAATAATTACAGAGAAACCACCAACACTGACCAATAGGCCACAGAATCTAAAATTAAGATGGGAGAAAATGCAGATCAAGAATTCCTGGCATCAGTATTCATCTTGCATTTTCAGCTAGCTCAGAAATGCTTGGTGAAGAGATTTCCAGAAATTTAACAGTCCGAAAGTAGTCACTATAATCATTATTTTCAGGAAGACTTAATTAGAAATAATTTAGTGGATAGTTTTATCTCTTTTATCTTCTGAATTTTCAGATTTTTCTCATTTTATAAATATATATATATATATCATTTTGAATGTATACAAATTTATATAAAATTATATTAGTATTTATATATTAAATATAAGACAATAAAGTAACTACCAAGCTAATCTACTTTGTAACACTCTATGCAGTAAGAATAAAAATTTCAAATAGTGAATTTCAAATAGTGTTTACAAAAATACTTTTGTTAAAATTCTTACAGTATACTAGGAAGGCTTCTCAAATTATTATTGATTTGTCTTTTTTCTTCTGATTCAGTCATTTACAGATTGAACCACTGTAGGTAAACTACTGGATTCCAAAGGGATGGCATTGTAAATTTCTTTAACCCTTATTTAGTACTTCAAGGCAAAATTATAAAAATGCTTATTTAATTATCAGCATATGCTTGGTATCTCTAACAGTGGTATTGGACAAGATTCATTAAATAAAAATGGAATAAATTTTACCTAGCATTGTGAGTCAGGACAATCTGCAATATAGAAAAATTCCATTTTGCTTTTTCCCCCCTCTCTAATCTGATACCTATAAGAATGCATACTTCAATAGAATGGTTTTTATCATTTACTGTAGTTAATGAACCCACTAAATTCTCTAATATTAATTAACATTGTGCGTTGAGAAAACAAGAGAAAACAAAACTGAAGTACATGAAATTAACTAAAGAATCTTGTGCCTCAAGCATGTTGTTATACTATCTTTACTATTGCCAAAATATTGAAATTTATCTTTATGCCACAGGAAGTAATTGTTTTTAACTTTTATTTCAGTTAACAATCAAAAACTCTCTCTCAAATCTTGAGAGATTTGCTTTATCATTTTATTTGTTATTTATCAATTTATTTGCTTTATCATTTTCTTTTTCTTTATTGCATATTGGGTAAAAATGTAGGTGATTTCCCTTAAACTGTTTATTTTGTATACATTATAAATCTTATAGAATATGCTGTGTTTTATAGAATCTAATTAAATGCATTTCTTGGAGAAGCCATTCCCTTTTTAAGAGTGGGCTTAATTTACTGATACCTAAAATCTATAACTTGAAAGATAATTATAAATATAAATAATAACAATCCATCTGAATGAAAAAATAATTAAATCCTTTCATTTATATTACATTATTTAATTAAGCACTAATGGATTAACCATTGAATTTATGAGGAAGAAAAGTATATGCTTTTGATTTCTTTGGTTCAAACTGTTGCTTCTTGACCTGCATATGGGTTTCACAGGAGGCAGATAAGGTGGTCTGGTGTTCCTAACTCTTTAAAAATTTTCCAGTTTGTAGTGATCAACACACTCAAGGGCTTTTGCATACTAATTGAAGCAGAAGTAGATGGTTTTCTGGAATTCTTTTGCTTTTTCTATGATCCAACAGATGTTGGCAAATTTGATCTCAGAGGAATTTAAAGTCTAATAAAATTTACTAAATTTATAATTGGCCAGTGATGCAAGGTACAAAGTTTTTGTGTAAATCAAGATAATGTATAAAAAGCTCTTTAGACATGACACGAAAATATAAGGCATTTTGCCTTTGTTAATATTAGATGCACCTCTAATTTTCTTTGGACAGGATGGGAACTGGACATGGAACAACAGACTGGTTCCAAATAGGAAAAGGAGTACGCTAAGGCTGTATATTGTCACCCTGCTTATTTAACTTATATGCAGAGTACATCATGAGAAACGCTGGGCTGGAGGAAGCACAAGCTGGAATCAAGATTGCCGGGAGAAATATCAATAACCTCAGATATGTAGATGCCACTACCCTTATGGCAGAAAGTGAAGAGGGACTAAAAAGCCTCTTGATGAAAGTGAAAGAGGAGAGTGAAAAAGTTGGCTTAAAACTCAACATTCAGAAAACGAAGATCATGGCATTTGGTCCCATCACTTCATGGCAAATAGATGGGGCAACAGTGTCAGAGTTTAATTTTTGGGGCTCCAAAATCACTGCAGATGGTGATTGCAGCCATGAAATTAAAAGATGCTTACTCCTTGGAAGGAAAGTTATGACCAACTTAGACAGCATATTGAAAAGCAGAAACATTACTTTGCCAGCAAAGGTCCGTCTAGTCAAGGCTACGGTTTTTCCAGTGGTCATGTATAGATGTGAGAGTTGGACTGTGAAGAAAGCTGAGTACTAAAGAATTTATGCCTTTGAGCTGTGGTGTTGGAGAAGACTCTTGAGAGTCCCTTGGACTGCAAGGAGATCCAACCAGTCCATCCTGAAGGAGATCAGCCCTGGGATTTCTTTTGAAGGAATGATGCTAAGGCTGAAACTCCAGTACTTTGGCCCCCTCATGCGAAGAGTAGACTTATTGGAAAAGACCTGATGCTGGGAGGGATTGGGGGCAGGAGGAGAAGGGGATGACAGAGGATGAGATGGCTGGATGGCATTACTACTCGATGGAAGTGAATCTGAGTGAACTCCGGGAGTTGGTGATGGACAGGGAGCCTGGCGTGCTGCGATTCATGGGGTCGCAAAGAGTCGGACACGACTGAGCAACTGAACTGAACTGAACTGAACTGAACCTACAGTTGGAGTTTTTTAAAGTTTAGAATTCAATCTATTTCAATGATATGGATGAAACTTTTAAAATTACATGATTAAAAAGTATTTCAGTATGGAAAATTAAAACTATTAGCAAGAGGAAAATGTAAATCTCCCCCTCAAATTGCTATATTTATCTTCTGAATGAGTTTTATCCATTTTTATCCATGAAGTTTCATGAAAAGCATATGTTATAACCATGAAATGGACTTATTAAACCCTTGGATTAGAGTAAATCACACATCTTGCAGACAGCCATCAAGAGGTAACCATAGAAAAAAATAATTTGTGGAACACGATATGGTAGAATAACTCCAATTGCCCTACACTGCCTCCAAAAATAAATGTGAAGAGAAACTTTTGGAAGTTATGGCAGAAAAAAAATACTTGTAGCTTCTCATGGGTAAAGAATGTATTTGAAAGTTCTCCTAAAAAGAACAACCATAGATGTTCTTTTTATGATTTCTGGAGTGGTGTTTTTGAACTTCTATTGTCATCTGGGTTTATATGCTAGAGTAGTTATATAAGTTGCATTTAAATTATGAGGCATATACATTGCTGAAACTATCTTTGAAAGCAATATCTAAGGGGAGAAAAGCAGACTTTTATGATTTTGCCAACGTTACTTTATTGTCATCTTCATTTTGAGAACATTGAATAAAATTATTGCCCTTATATGCTCAAATTTATTTATATGCCCTCATAATAAATGATGGAAAAGGAAACGGCAACCCACTCCAGTATTCTTGCCTGGAGAATCCTAAGGACAGAGGAGCCTGGTGGGCTGCTGTCTACGGGGTCGCACAGAGTCGGACCTGACTGCTGTGAATTAGCAGCACCAGCAGCAGCATAATATATGATATGATGATGTTATCTACAAGATCTTTGTTAGAACAACAAAATGTGTGTGAAGTTCTTAGTTCAATGTTCCTATGAAACCATAACCTTTGAATTTGATTGGTTTAACCCTCCTCTGAGGTTATTGACATTTCTCCTGGCAATCTTGATTCCATTTGTGCTTCTTCCACCCAGTGTTTCTCATGATGCACTCTGCATATAAGTGAAATAAGCGGGGTGACAATATACAGCCTTGACGTACTCCTTTTCCTATTTGGAACCAGTCTGTTGTTCCATGTCCAGTTCTAACTGTTGCTTCCTGACCTGCATACAAAATCCTCAAGAGGCAGGTCAGGTGGTCTGGTATTCCCATCTCTTGGAGAATTTTCAACAGTTTATTGTGATCCACAAGTCAAAGGCTTTGGCATAGTCAATAAAGCAGAAATAGATGTTTTCCTGGAACTCTCTTGCTTTTTTGATGATCCAGAGGATGTTGGAAATTTGGTCTCTGGTTCCTCTGCCTTTTCTAAAACCACCTTGAACATCTGGGAGTTCACAGTTCACATATTTCTGAAGCCTGGCTTGGAGAATTTTGAGCATTACTTTACTAGCATGTGAGATGAGTGCAATTGTGCAGTAGTTTGAGCGTTCTTTGGCATTGCCTTTCTTAGGGATTGGAATGAAAACTGACCTTTTCCACTCCTGTGGCCACTGCTGAGTTTTCCAAATTGGCTGGCATATTGAGTGAAGTACTTTCACAGCATCATCTTTCAGGATTTGAAATAGCTCAACTGGAATTCCATCACCACCACTAGCTTTGTTCGTAGCGATGCTTTCTAAGGCCCACTTGACTTCACATTCCAGGATGTCTGGCTCTAGGTGAGTGATCACACCATCATGATTATATGGGTCGTGAAGATTTTTTTGTACAGTTCTTCTGTGTATTCTTGCCACCTCTTCTTAATATCTTCTGCTTCTGTTAGGTCCATACCATTTCTGTCCTTTATCAAGGCCATCTTTGCATGAAATGTTCCCTTGGCAGAAAGTGAGAAAGAACTAAAAAACCTCTAGATGAAGGTGAAAGAGGAGAGTGAAAAAGTTGGCTTAAAACTCAACAATCAGAAAACAAAGGTTGTGGCATCTGGTCCCATCATTTCATGGGAAATAGATGGGGAAACAGTGGAAACAGTGTCAGACTTTATTTTTCTGGGCTCCAAAATCACTGCAGATGGTGATTGCAGCCATGAAATTAAAAGACGCTTACTCCTTGGAAGAAAAGTTATGACCAACCTAGATAGCATATTGAAAAGCAGAGAAATTACTTTGCCAACAAAGGTCCGTCTCGTCAAGGCTATGGTTTTTCCTGTGGTCGTGTATGGATGTGAGAGTTGGACTGTGAAGAAAGCTGAGCACCAAAGAATTGATGTTTTTGGACTGTGGTGTTGGAGAAGACTCTTGAGAGTCCCTTGGACTGCAAGAGATCCAGCCAGTACATTCTGAAGGAGATCAGCCCTGGGATTTCTTTTGAAGGAATGATGCTAAGGCTGAAACTCCAGTACTTTGGCCACCTCATGAGAAGAGTTGACTCATTGGAAAAAACTCTGATGCTGGGAGGGAATAAGGGCAGGAGGAGAAGGGGATGACAGAGGTTGAGCTGGCTGGATGACATCACTGACTCAATGGACGTGATTCTGAGTGAACTCCGGGAGTTGGTGATCACAGGGAAGCCTGTCATGCTGCAATTCATGGGGTCGCAAAGAGTCGGACAGGACTGAGCGACTGAACTGAACTGAACTGAACCCTCTTCTAAAGGTTTAGTCTCATTTCAAACTCTTGGATTAATCAAATGTCTAAGGGAGTTTTAGGAACCCAAGGTAAGTAAATAAGCAATTTAGTCAAACAAAACTTGCAGTGTACCTATGTGACATTTACTTAATAAAAACTTCAACCATTAGTTTATTTCTTATGATATGTAATTTCAGCTAGCTGGCATTACTTACCTCATCTTTCTCCACCTCCAAAACTCCCATAGTAGACAAGCAGATTGAAAGAAGAAAAATAAAACTAACTTGATTTTCAGATAACATGATCATGTATTATAAAATCCTAAGGAATCCACTGAAAAATTATTAGAACTAATAAAATAGTTCAGCAACAAAATGGTGGGGTACAAGGTCAATATATAAAAATAAACTATATTTTTAATGGCACCCCACTCCAGTACTCTTGCCTAGAAAAATCCCATGGACAGAAGAGCCTGGTAGGCTGCAGTCCATGGGATTGCTAGGAGTTGGACACGACTAAGCGACTTCCCTTTCACTTTTCACTTTCATGCATTGGAGAAGGAAATGGCAACCCACTCCAGTGTTCTTGCCTGGAGAATCCCAGGGACGGGGGAACCTGGTGGGCTTCCGTCTATGGGGTCGCATAGAGTCAAACACGACTGAAGCGACTTAGCAGCAGCAGCAAAAGCAGCAGTACACCTAAACAGATATTAAGAAGACAATTCCATATACAAAAGGATCAATGAGAATGAAAATACTTTGAGGTCAATTTAACAAAAGACCTATAAAACTTAAACTACAAAAAGTATAAAATATTATTGAAGGAAATTAAGGATGACCTAAATAAAGAGAAAGATATTCCATGTTCATCAATGGTAATACTCTATAAAAATCCCAGCTTGTCTTTTTGAAAGAAATTGTAAAGATGGTCTTATAATACATATGGAAATTCAAGAGATTCAGAAAAGCAAAATAAAACTTATTATGAAGCCACAATAATCATGATGGTGTGGAAGTAGCATCAGTTCAGTTCAGTCATTCAGTCATGTCTGACACTTTGCGACCCCATGTATCACAGCACGCCAGGCCTCCCGTCCATCACCAACTCCAGAGTTCACTCAAACTCATGTGCATCGAGTGGGTGATGTCATCCAGCTGTCTCATTCTCTGTGGTCCCCTTCTCCTCCTGCCCCCAATCCCTCCCAGCATGAGAGTCTTTTCCAATGAGTCAACTCTTTGCATGAGGTGGCCAAAGTACTGGAGTTTCAGCTTCAGCATCAGTCCTTCCAATGAACACCCAGGACTGATCTCCTTCAGAATGGACTGGTTGGATCTCCTTAAAGTCCAAGGAACTCTCAAGAGTCTTCTCCAGCACCAAAGTTCAAAAGCATCAATTCTTCAGCACTCAGCTTACTTCATAGTCCAACTCTCATATCCATACATGACCATGGGAAAAACCATAGCCTTGACTAGATGGACCTTTGTTGGCAAAGTCATGTCTCTGTTTTTGAATGTTGGCAAAGTCATGTCTTTGCTATCTAGGTTGGTCATAACTTTCCTTCCAAGGAGTAAGCGTCTTTTAATTTCATGGCTGCAATAACAATCTGCAGTGATTTTGGAGCTCCCCAAAATAAAGTCTGACACTGTTTCCACTGTTTCCCCATCTATTTCCCATGAAGTGATGGGACCAGATGCCATGATCTTCATTTTCTGAATGTTGAGCTTTAAGCCAACTTCTTCCCTCTCCTCTTTCACTTTCATCAAGAGACTTTTTAGTTCCTCTTCACTTTCTGCCATAAGGGTGGTGTCATCTGCATATCTGAGGTTATTGATATTTCTCCTGGCAATCTTGATTCCAGCTTGTGCTTCTTCCAGCCCAGCATTTCTCATGATGTACTCTGCATAGAAGTTAAATAAGCAGGGTGACAATATACAGCCTAGACGTACTCCTTTTACTATTTGGAACCAGCCTGTTGTTCCATGTCCAGTTCTAACTGTTGCTTCCTGACCTGCATATAGGTTTCTCAAGAGGCAGGTCAGGTGGTCTGGTATTCCCATCTCTTTCAGAACACAGATTATTGTGATCCACATGGTCAAAAGCTTTGGCATAGTCAATAAAACAGAAATAGATGTTTTCCTGGAACTCTCTTGCTTTTTCAATGATCCAGTGGATGTTGGCAATTTGATCTCTGGTTCCTCTGCCGTTTCTAAAACCACTTGAACATCAGGAAGTAGCATAAGAATAGGCATACACAATAAAGTAGAACTTAGAATGCATATATGCTCGATAAAGGACAGAAATGGTATGGACCTAACAGAAGCAGAAGATATTAAGAAGAGGTGGCAAGAATACACAGAAGAACTGTACAAAAAAGATCTTCATGACCTAAATAATCACGATGGTGTAATCACTGACCTACAGCCAGACATCCTGGAATGTGAAGTCAAGTGGGCCTTAGAAAGCATCACTACGAACAAAGCTAGTGGTGGTGATGGAATTCCAGTTGAGCTATTCCAAATCCTGAAAGATGATGCTGTGAAAGTGCTGCACTCAATATGCCAGCAAATTTGGAAAACTCAGCAGTGGCCACAGGAGTGGAAAAGGTCAGTTTTCATTCCAATCCCTAAGAAAGGCAATGCCAAAGAACGCTCAAACTACTGCACAATTGCACTCATCTCACATGCTAGTAAAGTAATGCTCAAAATTCTCCAAGCCAGGCTTCAGCAATATGTGAACCGTGAACTTCCTGATGTTCAAGGTGGTTTTAGAAAAGGCAGAGGAACCAGAGATCAAATTGCCAACATCCTCTGGATCATCAAAAAAGCAAGAGAGTTCCAGAAAAACATCTATTTCTGCTTTATTGACTATGCCAAAGCCTTTGACTGTGTGGATCACAATAAACTGCTGAAAATTCTGCAAGAGATGGGAATACCAGACCACCTGATCTGCCTCTTGAGAAATTTGTATGCAGGTCAGGAAGCAACAGTTAGAACTGGACATGGAACAACAGACTGGTTCCAAATAGGAAAAGGAGTACGTCAAGGCTGTATATTGTCACCCTGTTTATTTAACTTCTATGCAAAGTACATCATGAGAAATGCTGAACTGGAAGAAGCACAAGCTGGAATCAAGATTGCTGGTAGAAATATCAATAACCTCAGATATGCAGATGACACCACCCTTATGGCAGAAAGTGAAGAGGAACTCAAAAGCCTCTTGATGAAAGTGAAAGTGGAGAGGGAAAAAGTTGGCTTAAAGCTCAACATTCAGAAAATGAAGATCATGGCATCCAGTCCCACCACTTCATGGGAAATAGATGGGGAAACAGTGGAAACACTGTCAGACTATTTTTCTGGGCTCCAAAATCACTGCAGATGGTGACTGCAGCCATGAAATTAAAAGATGCTTACTCCTTGGAAGCAAAGTTATGACCAACCTAGAGAGCATATTCAAAAGCAGAGACATTACTTTGCCAACAAAGGTCCATCTAGTCAAGGGTATGGTTTTTCCTGTGGTCATGTATGGATGTGAGAGTTGAACTGTGAAGAAGGCTGAGCGCCGAAGAATTGATGCCTTTGAACTGTGGTGTTGGAGAAGACTCTTGAGAGTCCCTTGGACTGCAAGGAGATCCAACCAGTCCATTCTGAAGGAGATCAGCCCCGGGATTTCTTTGGAAGGAATGATGCTAAGGCTGAAACTCCAGTACTTTGGCCACCTCATGAGAAGAGTTGACTTATTGGAAAAGACTCTGGTGCTGGGAGGGATTGGGGGCAGGAGGAGAAGGGGACGACAGAGGATGAGATGGCTGGATGGCATCACTGACTCGATGGACATGAGTCTGAGTGAACTCTGGGAGTTAGTGAGGGACAGGGAGGCCTGGCATGCTGCCATTCATGGGGTCTCAAAGAGTCAGACATGACTGAGCAACTGATCTGATCTGATCTGATGATATATTTAAAGTAAATTGATTTTTGACACAATTCTCAAGACAATAGGATAGGGAAAGAATAATCTTTTCAAAATTAGTATCAGTTCAACTGAATATGCATATGCAACAGAAAATAGGTTGACCCTTTCCTTGTATCATATTCAAAAATTAACTGAAAATGGATCACAGACCTAAATGAAAGAGCTAAAAACAAAACTCTTGGAAGAAATTATAGGAGTAAATCTTTGTGGCCTAAAGTTAGTAAAAATCTTATTAGATTAAAACAGCAAAATCACATATGACAAAAGATAAAAGTACATGAATTATACATTGAACATCATAAAAATTAAACATTTTGTGTTTTAAAAGACACTATGGAGAAAGTGAAAAGTCAACGTACAGAAGAGAAAATATTTGCCAATCATATATCTGATAAGAAACTTGAATCTAGATGTGTGTATATATGTATTATATGTATATATGAGAGAGAGAGAACTTTTATAATTCAGTAATAAAGAAACAAACCCCTTAATTAAAAATTAGGAAAGGATATGAATAAAAAATTTCCCCAAGGAAGACATATAAAGGCAAATAGATACATGAATAGATATTCAACATCATTAGTCGCCAGAAAAATGCCAAACAAAACCACAATGAGATAACTACTTCACGTGTTCGAAGACAACTATGATCAAAAGGATAGGTAATGAAAAATATAGGCTTATGTAAAAATTGGAGCCCTTATATTGCTGATGGGAATGTAAAATAGTGCAATCATTTTGAAAAATGTTTGTCAGCTTCAGTAGCTTAAACATAGAGTTATCATATGACTCAGCAATTCTACTCCTAGGCATATACCCAAGAAAAATTAAACTATACATCCACACAAAAACTTGTGCACAAATGTTCACAGCAGAATTATTTGTAATACCCAAATGGTGGAAATAACCCAAATATTCATCACTTTAATTAGGAATGAAAATGTTTCTACCAGATTTGTAAGGCTTTTGTTTTACAAATCAATCGCAGTAGAGGCTACCCCCAATTTAAACATCTGCCATTGAGTATTTTTTTGACAAATGCTTATGGTATAGGATAAAACATAGGGTTTATGGCTTACAAAAATTCTTAGACAAGAGAGTACATAATATAGTGCTGGGGACAAAATATATTTAAATATCAAATATTAAGGTCTTCTGAATGCCCCTGCAATATTTTCTGTTTGGAAAAAATTGAAGGATTTTCCTGAGGAATTTGCAACAATCATAGAAAATTGGACCAAATTTGCTTTTGTTCCTAGACCTATAATTGGTCTCTGGCCACTAAAAGAAATTTTATAAGCAAAACATCTTTAGATACAAATATAGTTAAGGAGAAAATAGTGTTTCCTTGAAACTACTAAATAAATAAAATTAACATTTCAATGACATTTATCTGAAGATTGGGAAAATATTTTAGTTTAATCATGTGTCTCACTTTGGCCCTTTTGATGTCAATTTTTTTTCCATAAATAAAAAAATTGCAAAATCTTTTGTATTTGTTCTCAATATGTATCAAGAGGATGGTGAACTGGACAAAAAACACACTATTAGGAAATAAAAAGAAATATTGTGAGGTTAAAAAATTACTTTAACAAGAAATACATGATCAAAAATATGTATATGCAGTGAAAAGAACACCGGATACTTTGTAAATGTAATAAATAGAATAAAAGGGAAATTGAATTTTTTCTAAGAAATCAGAAGAAAACCACAGACATAATATTGAAAAGTTAAAAGATGAAGGGGAAGACTAGGTGAACTAATTAAGTTATAAATCAAGAAGAAGCAAATTGAGACTAGCCAATAATGAAAACAAGAAAGGACTATTTAGGAAACTCTAGTATGCACGTGGAGAAGGAAATGGCAACCCACTCCAGTGTTCTTGCCTGGAGAATCCCAGGGACAGGAGAGCCTGGTGGGCTGCCATCTATGGGGTCACACAGAGTCGGACACGACTGAAGCGACTTAGCAGCAGCAGCAGCAGCAGCTGTATGTACATATGGACACAAGGAAAATAAAATAAAGCAGTACTGAGTCATAGCTTAGTGTCTAAGGCTGATAAGATTTTTTTAGGTTAAGAATAAAAAGAAACATGAAAAGAGATTCTAGACTGTCAATATTTGTCTGAAAAATAATTAAATGAGGCTAAAATTTTTATTCACTATTAGCTTCCAGAAGACAATGATCAATATATACTGTGGTTTCTTGAAAAATGATTTGGATCAGCTTGAATGGCATTTCTTTGCCAAAGGGGAAAAAAAAAAAAAGACACATATTTTCAGCTACATAAGAGCTTAGAAATAGAAACTAAGGGCAATAAAGTCAATACATATCAAAACTTAAAATATATTGTTAAAAAGAAAAGCATATATAATAGATTTTAAAATATTAATGTAAATGAGAAATTTGAACTTTAAAGACTGTAGAATAGGAAAATATTAAACCCAAAGAAGGCAAGTATCCTCTCTCTAAGAAGATAAAGCAGAAATTAATAAAGTAGATAATGAAACAAAATAAAAATTTGATATGCCTAATAAATGTTTTTCTAAAGAATAGACAGAGGGACTTCCCTGGCAGTTCAGTGGTTCAGACATCACATTTCCAGTTCAGGGGATGTGGGTTTGATCCCTGGTCTGGGAACTAAGATCCCATGTGCTATGTGAAATGGGGAGGGTTCCCCCCACCAAAATAGAAAAATAAATAAATAAATAGAATCTTAGCAAGGAAAGCTACACAGAAAATAAAAACAAAAATGATTAACTTAGCATTCAGTAAAAGAAAGAAGACAAAATAACTATAGAGAAAGAGGAAGAATCAATTAGTAAATGCAGACATTTACAGACGGTAAATTATAATACTAATAAAAAACTGAAAAACTTTTCCTTCATATAGAATTAAGTATGAAAATTTTCTAAGAGGTATAAATCAAGCTAACAACAATTAAAAAATACAAATACAGAGAAGTAGAAATTATATATACTAACATCAAAGAATAACGTTAACAAAAGCTAACATGTAATGTCATACTAATTTGAATTAAATATGAATTATGTGAAACTTTTTCTGAGAAAATTTTCTGGGAAAATAAAATTATTAAAAGTGACGTAAGTTTAGCAATAACCAAGTAAAAAATTAAGTGTTTTATAATCAACCTTGAAAAAAAGTTATCTTATAAAATTTTAAAGATAGCCAAGAAAAATTATACCTTATGAAAGTCTCCTCAGTTAAGAAAAAGAGGACAAATGTCTTAATTCAGAATGCTTTGAAATTTCTCATACCATTTGGTCATGATTAATTTACTAGTATGTTTTAATGTGCCATCTGACGTAAACAAGCAAAATCTGGTAAAACATAAGAAACAACAGCTTTTTGGTACTTGGAGAAAAAGGTGACCCAGGACTGACTCTTGAATGAAGAAAAAATGAGATAATTTTTACTATTGTCTTAGTTTTCTGAGAAGAACTTTGGACAGTATAATGGGCTGGGGTTGAGAGAAACTCAAGTAGAGTATAGCTGTCTAGCTGTGTTGTGAAATCAATGATTAGAGTTCAGGGACATTATAGCAGATGTAACTTTTGGTGCAGAATATCAAAAAAGGAGTCATAAAAAAGAAAAGTTCCCTGAAACCTGCATATAATCCCCTTGAATGAACAATAAGGGGTGCATTGTAGTAATTCTCCATTTTTCTAAGAAAAAAAAAAAAAGAAAGAAAAACTACCAAAAGGCAATAAATTGAACAATTCTCAGATCATACACAGAGCTAAGAGATATTCAGGTCTGACCAACCAGAATGAAAAGACTATATCAGACATTGCTGAAATTCAGTAGAGGCCATGGAAGGTCTACATGTTTCTAGTAGGAATAACCTCATCCTAAATTAAAAGCTATTCAAAGCTGATATAACCAGTCATGGAGAAGAACTGAGGCTCATGTCAACTGTGTGAGTCAACCAAGTGAGTGATTACCTTGGAAATAGGTCTTCTATCTCCAAACAAACCTTCAAATGACTGCATTCCTTGCCAATATCTGATGGTAATTACAGGAGAGACAGCCTACCAGGATCCTCCATCCATGGAATTTTCCAGGCAAGAGTACTGGAGTGGGTTGCCATTTCTTTCTCCAAGCCACTAAACTTTAGAGTGATTTGTTACATAACAATAGATAATTAAAACACCAAGATGAACTCAGTTACCTTCATTAATTAGTGTCCAACCTACAAAACCAGAAGTCAATGCTAAGCCCAGTGTGTATCATCCCCTTGGGGGAACCAACCAGTTACCTGGGTGAGGAGGTGGTTATCTCATTGGATCCCTTCCATAGATAGAAGGGACATTTTTGTCTTTCTAAGAAAACATAAAAATCTAAGTACAGATTTGCCTTTATTGCCAAAAGGATTTGTATAAGAGCAATCACTAGTCAACTTGTAAAATACTTATTTTATCACCATGGAATACCCACAATATGGTGTTTTGCCTGGGGATATGCTGCTACTGCTGCTAAGTCGCTTCAGTCGTGTCCGACTCTGTGGGACCCCAGAGACGGAAGCCCACCAGGCTCTCCCATCCCTGGGATTCTCCAGGCAAGAACTCTGGAGTGGGTTGCCTTTTCCTTCTCCAGTGCATGAAAGTGAAAAGTGAGAGGGAAGTCGCTCAGTATAGTTCATGGCAAAAAGACTGGATATTGGTCTCACATGCATAGAGAATAGTCTATCATCCTTACTTATCTATCAGTTCAGTTCAGTTCAGTTGCTCGGTCATTTCCGACTCTTTGTGACTCCGTGGACAACAGCACACTAGGCCTCCCTGTCCCATCACCAACTCTTGGAGTTTACCCAAACTCATGTCCATTGAGTCGGTGATGCCATCCAACCATCTCACCCTCTGGCGTCCCCCTCTCCTCCTGCCCTCAATCTTTCCCAACATCAGGGTCTTTTCAAATGAGTCAGCTCTTCGCATCAGGTGGCCAAAGTATTGGAGTTTCAGCTTCAACATCAGTCCTTTCAATGAACACCCAGGATTGATCTCCTTTAGGATGGACTGGTTGGATCTCCTTGCAGTCCAAGGGACTCTCAAGAGTCTTCTCCAACATCACAGTTCAAGAGCATCAATTCTTCAGTGCTCAGCTTTTTTTATAGTCCAACTCTCACATCCATACATGACTACTGGAAAAACCATAGCCTTGACTAGACGGACCTTTGTTGGCAAAGTAATGTCTCTGCTTTTGAATATGCTGTCTAGGCTGGTCATAACTTTCCTTCCAAGGAGTAAGCATATTTTAATTTCATGGCTGCAATCACCATCTGCAGTGATTTTGGAGCCCAAAAAAATAAAGTCAGCCACTGTTTCCACAGTTTAGAAGCCCTCATTTGATAGAGCAGTGGAAACAGCCTGTTGAAGGATCATGTACATTCCTAGCTAAGTGATGACACACTGTGAGCCTGGGTACAAATTTATAGGATGCAGTATATCCTTTGAATCTATAATCAATAAATTGCCATTTACCAATAAGTAGGTACAGAAGTCAAGAGAGACGGCAATGTTCTTACTATTATACTTAATAACTCACTGAAAAAAGATGTTTGCTTCACCTTCTTACAACCTGGAAATGAATGGATTTAGAGTTCTACTGGCCAAGAGAGGACTATTCCAAAGTAAATGCAATTAAGTTTCTAATGAATTGGAAAAAAATGTCTAACTCAAGTCTGCTATCTAGTAGATCTTCAGTTGTTTTCCCCTAATTAATGATATAAAATATTTTTTAAAAGTAAGATCACTTCTAAGATTTGATTATCAATTATACACATAATCCATCTCAGAAACATGAAAGTATTTTTTGCATAGAAAACATTTTAAAATGCCAGGTAAGAGATAAGAAACCAATCAGTAAAACAGTTTATCTCTAAATTTGGTATGGTGGACTTTAATTGCTGCTGCTGCTGCTGCTAAGTCGCATCAGTCGTGTCCGACTCTGTGTAACCCCATAGACAACAGCCCACCAGGCCCCCCGTCCCTGGGATTCTCCAGGCAAGAACACTGGAGTGGGTTGCCATTTCCTTCTCCAATGCATGAAAGTGAAAAGTGAAAGTGAAGTCGCTCAGTTGTGTCCGACTCTTAGCGACCCCATGGACTGTAGCCTACCAGGCTCCTCCATCCATGGGATTTTCCAGGCAAGAGTACTGGAGTGGGTTGCCATTTCCTTCTCCAATGCATGAAAGTGAAAAGTGAAAGTGAAGTCGCTCAGTTGTGTCCGACTCTTAGCGACCCCATGGACTGTAGCCTACCAGGCTCCTCCATCCATGGGATTTTCCAGGCAAGAGTACTGGAGTGGGTTGCCATTGCCTTATCTGGGACTTTAATTAGGTTTCCTCTATTTTTATATCATAAATCCTAAGAAGAATTTCTCATTTAGAAATTTACATAATTAATGTGAATTCCTCTTGAATCTATTTGTATCATCTAATCTGTACAATCATATCAAACACCCACTTCCAACAACACAAGAGACAACTCTACACACGGGCATCACCAGCCGGTCAATACTGAAATCAGATTGATTATATTCTTTGCAGCTGAATATGGAGAAGCTCAATGCAGTCAGCAAAAACAAGATGGGAGCTGACTGTGGCTCAGATTATGAATTCCTTATTGCAAAATTCAGACTTAAATTGTAGAAAGTAGGGAAAATCACTAGACCATTCAGGTATGACCTAACCAAATCCCTTATGATTATACAGTGGAATTGACAAATAGATTCAAGGGATTAGATCTGATAAACAGAATGCCTGAAGAACTATGGACAGAGGTTTGTAACATTGTACAGGAGGGGGTAATCAAAACCATCCCCAAGGAAAAGAAATGCAAAAAGGCAAATTGGTTGTCTGAAGAGGCCTTACAAATATAGCTAAGAAAAGAAGTGAAAGGCAAAGGAGAAAGGAAAGATATATCCATCTGAATCCAGAGCTCCAAAGAAGAGAAAGGAGAGATAAGAAAGCCTTCCTAAGTGATCAATGCAAAGAAATAGAGGAAAACGATAAAATAGAAAAGACCAGAGATCTCTTCAAAAAATTAGAGATACCAAGGAAACATTTCATGCAAAGATGGGCACAACAAAGGACAGAAGCAGTATGCACCTAACAGAAGAAGAAGGTATTAAGAAGAAGTGGCAAGAATACACAGAATAACTGTACAAAAAATATATTAATGACCCAGATAACCACAGTGGTGTAATCACTCACCTAGAGCCAGACATCCTGGAGTGCAAAGTCAAGCGGACCTTAGGAAGCATCACTACGAACAAAGCTAGAGGAGGTGATGGAATACCAAATGAGCTGTTTCAAATCCTAAAAGATGATGCTGTGAAAGTGCTGCCCTCAATATGCCAGCAAATTTGGAAAACTCATTAGTGGCCACAGGACAGGAAAAGGTCAGTTTTCATTCAAATACCAAAGAAAGGCCAATGCCAAAGAATGTTCTATCACACAGTTGCACTCATCTCACACACTAGCAAAGTAATGCTCAAAATTCTCCACGCAATGCTTCAACAGTATGTGAATTGAAAACCTCCAGATGTTCAAGCTGGATTTAGAAAAAGCAGAAGTACCAGAGATCAAATTGCCACCATTTGCTGGATCACAGAAAAAACAAGAGAATTCCAGAAAAAACATATATTTCTGCTTTATTGACTGCACTAAAACCTTTGTGTGGGTCACAACAAACTGTGGAAAATTCTTAAAGAGATAGGAATACCAGACCACCTTACCTGCCTCCTGAGAAATCTGTATTCAGGTCAAGAAGCAACACTTAGAATCGTACATGGAGCAACAGACAGGTTCCAAACTGGGAAAGGAGTACGTCAAGGCTTTATATTATTACCCTGCTTACTTAACTTATATGCAGAGTACATCATGTGAAATGCTGGGCTGGATGAAGCACAAGCTGAAATCAAGTTTGCCAGGAAAAATATCACCAACCTCAGATATGTGGATGACCACCCTCATGGCAGAAAGCAAAGAGGAACTAAAGAGCTTCTTGATGAAAGTGAAAGAGGAGAGTGAAAAAGTTGGCTTAAAAATTGACATCCAAAAAACTAAGTTCATGGCAACCAGTCCCATCACTTCATGGCAAATAGATGGGGAAGCAGTGGAAACAATGACAGACTTTATTTTCTTGGGCTCCAAAATCACTGCAGATGGTGATTGCAGCCATGAAATTAAAAGACACTTGCTCCTTGGAAGAAAAGCTATGACAAACCTGGATAGCATATTAAAAAGCAGAGGCATGCTTTGCCAACAAAGGTCTGTCTGATTTTTCTGTCTGTCTGTGGTTTTTCCAGTAGTCATGTCTGGGTGTGAGAATTGGACCATAAAGAAAGCTGAGCATCAAAGAATTGATGCTTTTGAACTGTGGTGTTGGAGAAGACTCTTGAGAGTCCCTTGGATGGCAAGGAAAAACAAATCCAGTCAATCCTAAAGGAAATCAATCCTGGATATTCATGGGAAGGACAGATGCTGAAGCTGAAGTTCCAAGACTTTGGCCACTTGATGTGAAGAACTGACTCATTGGGAAAGACCCCTGATACTGGGAAAGATTGAAGGCTGGAAAAGAAGGGGACAATAGAGGATGACATGGCTGGACGACATCACCGACTTGATGGAGATGAGCTTGAGCAAGCTCTGGGAGTTGGTAATGGACACGGAAGCCTGGCATGCTGCAGTTCATGGGGTCACAAAGAATCAGACTGGACCGAGCGACCTAAGTGAACTGTACTGCTACAATCGTATCAGCAACGTCACTGCTTACCGTTTAAAAATCCTGGTCTTTTTATCCTACATCCCCCTGTTCTCAGCTTTCAGAAATGGTGGCTTTTTCTGCTTCTGGTTTTCTTAGAATGCACATTTTCTTTTCCCCAGGTCCCTTTGCCTGTATGGGTTCAGTGAATCATTAAGCTCTAAAATCATTTCTCTAGATCATTAACTTTATTTTTGTCCTTTCTTCATTAAAATTTTGAATTTTTTTTGCACTAAATTATTAATGAGGAAATGTCATCTGAGCTACCATATTTAGGCACTTTGAATTTAAAGCCAAAGGCAATTATAGTGAATAATAAGTTACACTTTTTAAACTGAAGTGGTTGACCATGGGCATATTTCTAGTTATGTTAATTCAGCATGTATTCAGCATCTAAAATAATTAAGAGTATTAATTTTTATTAATTTATTATTATTAACATCAGGTTTTATGCTGAGAATAAGAATAAGACACAGTTTCTGCCTGGAAGGCACTTACTGGTTAGCAGATTCATGAAGAGAAATATAAATCCCTGGGGTGTCTGACAAAGATTCACTACACTTAGAAATCCCCCTACTAAATACTCTATATTTTGATATATGATCTTCTTTAGTCAGAACAATTTCACAGTGTCTAACTTAAATTGAAGCTGATTTGGATCACTTTTAACATTGCTTTTATTTTTGGTAGTTACAATATAAATTAGATTATTTTTTAAGTTATATCAAAACAAATCTGTCCATACCAAGCAAGCTAATATAAATGGTTAACAAACTACTATAATTTTTCCAACATTATTGTCACAACCATGATGGTTTTAGCTCCTTAGGCTTGGGAATCATTATTTTGATACCTTATTCTGTTGAGGTGTATGTTGATTTGTGATAACGCCTCCTTAGAAATGAAGCACTGAATCATGTGTTCAGGCCCTATGTAAAAATAAAAGATAAAAGAGACAAAGCTAGGAGAAAGGACTTAAAATTTAAAAAAATGGTAAGGAAATAAATGTAAGTAACAGAAGTAAACTGGAAGAAGCACAAGCTGGAATCAAGATTGCCAAGAGAAATATCAATCACCTCAGATATGCAGATGACACCACCCTTGTGGCAGAAAGTGAAGAAGAACTCAAAAGCCTCTTGATGAAAGTGAAGAGGAGAGTGAAAAAGTTGGCTTAAAGCTCAACATTCAAAAAACGAAGATCATGTCATCTGGTCCCATCACTTCATGGCAAATAGATGGGGAAACAGTGTCAGACTTTAATTTTTGGGGCTCCAAAATCACTACAGATGGTGACTGCAGCCATGGAATTAAAAGACGCTTACTCCTTGGAAGAAAAGTTATGACCAACCTTGATAGCGTATTCAAAAGCAGAGATATTATTTTGTCAACAAAGGTCCATCTAGTCAAAGTTATGGTTTTCCCAGTGGTCATGTATGGATGTGAGAGTTGGACTGTGAAGAAAGCTGAACGCTGAAGAATTGATGCTTTTGAATTGTGGTGTTGGAGAAGACTCTTGAGAGTCCCTTGGACTGCAAGGTGATCCAACCAGTCCATTCTGAAGGAGATCAGCCCTGGGTTATCTTTGGAAGGAATGATGCTAAAGCTGAAACTCCAGTACTTTGGCTACCTCATGAGAAGAGTTGACTCATTTGAAAAGACCCTGATGCTGGGAGGGATTGGGGCCAAGAGAAGAAGGGGACGAAAGAGGATGAGATGGCTGGATGTCATCATCAACTCGATGCACATGGGTTTGGGTGAACTCCAGGAGTTGGTGATGGACAGGAAGGCCTGGTGTGCTGTGGTTCATGGGGTCGCAAAGAGTCGGACACGACTGAGCGACTGAACTGAACTGAACTGAACAGAAGTAAACTAAGTTTTGTCTTTTAAATTTCTTACATTAAAAAAATACAGCATGGAATTTATTTGTTTGGGTGGGTGATACTAAAAAAATTTATTGCAATTTAATATTTGATTTCTTAATAATTTGAGGAATAAGGTAGTGTTGCAATAGAACAGCTGAGTTAAAATAATTAGTAAAAGGGGCAGGATAAATAAATCACATCAAATAGAGTGTCCATAAAGTTGATGATCTTTGACAGTCTGGACTTGGATGGATTTTAGTAAATGTCACTTATCTAAAATTAATTATCTGAATAATTAATAATCTAGTCAAGAAGTCAAAAAGCATTCACTCTACTAAAATGTTTTAAGAAGTCAAAACATAATGGCAAAACATTGCACTGAAAATACACGGTTAAATGTCCTAGATTAAGGGTAGGGGCAAGGGTAAGACTAAGTTGGTTGAAAACTTCTTTATAAGGATTTCTCCCTGCCTAACAGTGTTGCATGAATAAAATATCACTATATTTATAAAGTGAATAAGTTGGAAAAATTTTTAATCCTTCAGATTGGATGTAACATAAATGGCTATGCTAAAATAAACTTGATGGTATGCAGATATATGAATTCAATTAAATAATGCATGAATGATAAGGGAATTGAAAATGAATTTAAATGATTTCAGACATATAAGTACACTTTCATTACATTCTCAATCCTGTATTTATGTTGGAACTATATAGTATAGAGAATAACATATTCTATAATTTGTTTTCACAGTAAATAAATCAATTAAGATGACAGAGTAGTAAGATCCTGAGCTCACTTTCTTCCACAGACACACCAAAATTATGGCCATGTATAGCATTATCTCTGAGAATGACTTAAAGACTAGCATAAAGGATTTTGTACAATTAATGAAAAGGCCGCACTGAGAACATTAGGAGGGACAGAGACTTGGTCTAGTCAGAACCCACACTCCCAGTGCAATAATCCACAAGAGGGATTATAATCTACAATGGTGGAGGTCTCTTCTGAGGAGGTTTGAGGGGCTGAAGCCTCACACTGAACTTCCCAGACCAGGACAAACGGTACTGGGAAAATAAGTCTCCATAATGTCTGGCTCTAAAAACCAGCAGGGCTTACTACTTCTGGGAGAGGAAGAGGTCTAGAGGAAACTGAAACTCTGCTCTTGAAGGACTCGTTTTACATTCTCACTTACTCTGAGACCCAGCACAGAGGCAGTAGCTTGAAAAGTGTTTGAGTCATAGGAGAAAGATATTCATTGATTAATTTTAATGCATATGTCTAGGGGAGGGGATCTGATGGAACTCTCTCTGGGGATGGAAGCCTGTTAAGTACCATTTATTCTTTTTCTAACTGTTTTCCATCAGTTGGCTTGACAGTGGCATCAATTTTGTCACTCTCCATCAATTTAGCTAAAGCTGAGGGCCCCTGCCCTGCTGTTCTCCTGAGGACGTCCCCCTCTCATCCTCTCCACCACAGCTAGCCCCTCCAAAGCAGCTTCCACACTAGGGAACTCTGAACATCAGCATACCTCCAGCAGTCATGGCCAGACCACTCAGTCAGCCATCCTGGGGACCAACCATGCACATGTGCAAACCCACAGGAGTCGTGGCTGGGTCTTGCCGCCAGCCTGCATGGGACCCAACTTCATATGGCCAGAACAAGTCACCCAACCACAGTAGGAAGGCATATCCAGTCCACACAGGAGTACCCCTGGAGCACCTGGGTTTTATGACCTTTGGGGATTGTGTCATTGGACCTACAGGACACCTTCTACGTAAGGCCACTGTCTCAAGATGAGGAGGTGTGGCTGATATACTAATACATAGAAACAAACAAAGAAAGTTAGGAAGAGTGAGAAGACAAAGAATAGCTTTCAAAAGAAAGAACAAGACAAAACTTCAGGAAAAGAACTAAGCAAAGTGAAGATAAGTAATTTACCAGATAAAGAATTCAAAATAAGACTTATAAAGATCCTCCTTGAACTTGGGATAAGAATGGATGAACTCAGTGAGAACTTCAACAAAGAAAGTGAAAATATTAAACACAGCCCATCAGAACTGAAGAATACAATAATTGCAATGAAAAATTATACTAAGAGGAAATCAATAGCAGATTGGAGGTTGCAGAAGAGTGGATCAGCAATCTGGAAGACAAAGCAGTATAAACCACCCAACCAGAACAGCAAAAAGATAAAAAGAAATGAGGATAGCTTAAGGGACCTCTGGGACAGCACAAGATGTACTAACATTTCCATGTTAGTTCATTAGTTAGACACTATAAAGAAAGGAAAGTAAACCTATTTGAAGAAATAATGGCTGAAAAGTTCCCTAACCTGATGAAAAAAAGAGACATTCAAATGCAGGAAGCACAAAATCTTCCTAGCATGATGAACTTAAAGAGACCCACACCAAGGTACATAATATTTAAAATGTTGAAAGTCAAATTGAGAATCTTAAAAGCAGCAAGAAAAAAACAACTACATGCATACAAGAGACTCCCCATAAGACTAACAGCTGATTTTTCAGCAGAAACTTTAAAGAACAGAAGGGACTGATAGATAAAATAGGTAAAGAGGATTAAGAGGTACAAACTACTAGTCATAAAATAAATAAGTCATGAGAATGTGATATCCAGAATAAATAAGGATTATAATCAATAATAACTTGGTAACTTTGTATGTTAACAGATGGTGATCAAATTCACAAAGCATATAAATGTTGAAGCAATATGTTGTACAACTTAAATTAATATAATATTGTACATAAATTGTACTTTAATAAAATGAGCAAATTTTTTTAAAAAGTAAATAAAGCAATTCAAGAAGTAATTGGCCTCATTTGTCTCCCTATAGGTACACACTTTCTGGACTAGGTAAAATTAGAATGGGAGATTTGATCAAAGTTAATTCAGGCATAAAAGCTGTTCAATACATGGAAAACAAACATTAACCAAATTGTAGAGGAGTAAAAGAATAATTCACAAGATGAAAAAAGAGGATTTACATTTCTACCTTTGACATACACTGAAGATACAGCATACAGAACATTGAGAATACAGGCTTGGAAACTTTCTAGGCACAAACTTTCTTGGAAACTTTCTTCCTCTTGAGCTTGCAGTTCTATGGAGAGAGATGAGCCTCAAAGATTTGCAATTTAAGTTGTGTTTGGTTTTTGATATTTGAAAGGCTTATAGACCAAAATGACTTTTCAGGCTGTACAGATTATATCATGCTAGTGTCAAATTGAAATTCAAATCATTTCTTATTTCACCCTTATTCTGTGAAACTTTAAAAAATCCTAAAAAAAAATCTAGTGGGTATATTTTCTCCTTTCAATAAAAAAATAATATTTTTTATTAAGTATAGCACTGGTGAATATACTTTTGAATACACCAGCTACACAGTTTTTTTTTCACAGTTTGAAAGAAAGTTATATATAAAAAAAGCCCTGGGTCATTTAATCTATGGAGTATATTTAGAGAAATCAAAGGCTGGCTGTTTTGCAAATTTACATTCAATATAAATTTTGTCAAAAACTCCGTTGCAGATAAAATTCTGGACTTAAGGGGAATAAGCTGGATTCAGCAAAATGTTTCCAATCTTCTAAGAAACTTCCTTTAACATATTACATTCTGTAATTGTTATCATGTAGATTTGGTGTGATATAAAGACTGTTTAAGTGAATTATGACATCTTAGTATTCTATTTTTCAAGGTAATAATATATAAGAAATTCATATATTCTTGCAGTTTCCTGAAATTTCCTGTGTGCATATATTCAAGTTTGCACAGACATCTGAAATATATCTATGCTATTGCATAACTATACTATGGTGAATAAAAGATAGTTCAAATTAAATTTTTAAAAAATAATTCCTTTTATATAAATTGAATTAGTAAAATAATTATACATCAAAGTGTGTTACTGGATTATACTTTATTCACTCCAAGGTATTTTTCTAGTATGCATGAAAATGACTTTTTTGTCAAAACAAATTTGAATTTTATGGATATGCTGAAATTCAATATATACTCTATAAACATCTAATTTATGACATTTACGTGCTTCTTCTTGAGAACATGGGACTCACAAGTACACAGGTTTTCACTACTACCATCACTAAGTAAAAAAAAAGAAAAATGACACATTAAAAGATGCTCAGTATCTTTGAGATACTGAGATATCATGAGTTATCACCTCATACCTGTCAGAACAACTATCATCAAAAAGAATACAAATAACAAACGTTGGCAAAAATGTGGGGAAAAGGGAAACCTCATATACTGTTGGTGGAAATGTAAGTTAGTGCCGCCACTGTGCAAAACAGTTTTTTCAAAAAACTAAAAATAGAACTACCATATAACCCAGCAATTCCACTCCTGGGTATATATCTGAAAAAAAAGAAACAGAAATGCTAGTTCTAAAAGATACATGCATCCCAGTGTTCATAGCAGCATTACTTACAACTGCCAAAATATAAAAGCAGCCTAAGTAAAAGAACATATGATATTCTTGTACACTTAATATATGTATATATTAATATATTGTTGTTTTGTCACTAAGTCATGTCCGAATCTATGTGACCCCATGGACTTTAGCTCGCCAGGCTCCTCTGTCCATGGGATTTCCTAGGCAAGAATACTGGAGTGGATTACCATTTCCTTCTCCAAGGGATCTTCCTGACCAAGGTATCGAACCCGCATTTCCTGTAAATTGAATGTTATCTTTAAAATTTTATGAAAATTGAAAAGTGGGAAAACAAGCAAAAAAAAAAGAAAACAAAAAAAACAAAAACAGAGAGCCAGCTTCAATACAAAGGCAAGGAACTAATATTTTCTAGTACTACCTGCTGTACCAGGTAATGAGTTACTTAATTGAAACCATGTAATAATGCTGCAAAGTAAATTCTCACTCCATTTCACAAGTAGGAAATTTTTAGAGGAAATAAGCAATATTTCTAACATTAAACTACTAGGAAATAAATGTAATTGATATTGAAATCCAAGACAGTTTGAATCCAAAGATTTCATTATGAAAATAATAAATCACTTTGTGCATTCATGGTACTTTTAAAGCTTCTACAATATCCAAAGGATAATACTGAGCACTTTTTATAATTTCAAACTTTCCTGTGCCAATTCTTTTTCCTATTATACTTAACTTCTTAAAAAAATTATCATTGAGTTTACCTAATTAAAAAAAACATGATATGCAGATGGAGAAAAGATAGCTTATTACAACTAACATAACTAAACTCTGAATTATTTTTTCTTATTGACCTATGTTAACAATAGAACAATTCATTATGATTTAGAATTAAAAGTGTGCTACAAACTGTCTTATGGTTGAATTGTGTTAGATGAAATATTCTTGATTCAGAGTGATAATACATGAAATATGCTTGAGGAACATTATACACGGAAAGAATAATGCTTACCCGATAATAACAAGATTCTGCTTTTAAAATAATGGCTTAGTTTAGCTACAGTTGGGAAACCAGTAATGAATTCTAAGTACAGATATGTAGGAATTTATAAAAATATGAAGCTATAAAAAGAGTTGGTTTTATTGAAAAGCCATAGCTAAACTATTTGCTCTGATCATTCACTGAATAATTTTTATATCCCCAATGTTAAGGCCAGCAAGTCATTTCACTACAAGTTCTGGGCAAAAATAGTCATTTAAAAAATCTTCATAAAACTTCACATTATCTCAAATGTTCTGTACTTATTATTAGACCTTTAATTTCACCGAGATTGTATTCACCTACAAAATATTTTTTAAAAATTTAAATTACCAGCTTCAGAAAGATAGAATGGTTATACACAACTTGCAAATGGGCACTAATAACAATTTCATCGAATTCTTCCTGGATAAGTTATTGTGATTTCTCTTTTGTCTTCCCACCAGAGAAAACTGTTATCAATGTGCCTTTAGTTTACCATCTAAGTTGTAGAAATTAAAATCCTCAGAGGAGCCATTTATTATCAAGTGACTCAAATGACTGAGTCAGAACAATTCAGCACTTGGAAACTGTAGTTACTTAGCTTCTTTTTCTAATTTCAGCTTAGTCTGTGAAAAAACAAAGAAAGCTTTAACAGGTACATGCCTTTTAAAATTCTGGCTTCAGCTAATATACAGGAGGTCATCTTTCTCCTAAGACAGGCATTTATTTTCTTTATAAAGAATAACACATCTTATAACTTTTTATGCAAAGACCTAGTACTCAGGCAGGGCACAAACGCTTATAGCCTATACTGTATTTGAGATCATTTTATGGCCTTTTCTTGCCTGCCAGAGTCAACCATAGTGACTGAAGGGAGAAATATACTAATAATTGAATTGATTTTCTTATTTTTCATAACATTAAAGTATATCTATAAATCATCACTTTCATAAATGGAAAACTTTCCAAGTATTTAATTAAACTCATAGATTCCTATAAGCACTGAGTACCATACTATATATTAATAATATATTTTATATTTTTCTTTTTTAATGTGACTTTTCCAGATTTTAAAAGTGATATATATATAGTCACTCTTTTGGTAATGAATGCATACCCTACCACATATAACAATTATAAATTCTATACAAAATATATAAATAATGCTATTTGAAATACCTGGGAGTGACCAAAACCAGGCAGAAACCGCAGATAGGTAAACTCTTGAAGAAAATAAAAATCTCTCCTTTTAGTGAGATTTGTGTGAAATTTTTTCATGAAGAATTTTTATCTGAGGATTTTCCACTAGTCCATAGGCAAAGATAAGTGACATTCAAACAGAAATCTATAATTTTATTGGCAGGGCTGCCAAAAGTGCTAAAACATTAGTGAAAGAATCTTAGAAAGGAGGAAGTCACAAGGAAATGAGACCTAGTATCTTTGTTTAAGTTCTGCCAAAAGTCTGAAATAGTCCAAAAAGTGCTATTCTTCTTACTTATATTCATATTTTTAGCAGAGGTCCTAATAATATAGATAATAGGGAAAATACAAACTGTTCAAGAGACTTTAGAGAAATAAAGATGATAAAGAAATATTCTGAAAATTTTAATGACAACATATCTGATGAGTTAGATAGTATGGACAAATTCATTGAAAGATACAAATTATTAATAGTATAGCTCACTCAGGAATAAACAAATCATCTGATAGCCCTATATATGTTAAAGAATATAAAACTTGTATTTAAAAACCTTTACTCAGAAAGGAAGAGGAAGGCAAGAAAAGATTATCTTGTATTCCATTTAAAGCTACTTGGCGATATAATTTAATCCATACAGAAAGATGAAAAATTCTGGAATCCCAAAACAGACGAAGAGATTCAAGTATCTGTATTAAAAGAACTATGGACAAGATATCCAGAGAAACGGTTAAATCTCTGAAAGCCGCTAGTGTGTCCCATGATGAAAAAGGTCAGCTTTAAACATCTGCCAAATCTAGAAATGGTTCTGCCCTCTGACAGTTATACCAGGCAGGTCAGATCTTTACTGTTCCTTTTCTCCATCACATATGCTGATCCAGTAAAGGGAAGAAACTTCGTTAACAAGTAAGGGGTTGGAGAAAGGAACATATACGATGTGGGGGAAAGAAAGAGTTATGCATACAGCCTCTTTCTACTTCAGGCTGGTGTCTTGCAGTCCAGAGATGGGAAAGAAGAAAAGTTGAGTAGAGAAGGGGTGGCATTTAAACTATTTATTACTAGTCTGAACTGAACTTAAAATTACTGAACATTCAGCACCAACAATGACCTGAAAAATCATGACACTTTCCCAAAATTTCATCCAACAGAGTAAGACCAAGCAAAGAGAAGAAACATAAACAGGTAGCTTTGGTGGCTCAGACGGTAAAGAATCTTCCTGCAATGTGGGAGACCTGGGTTTGATCCCCAGGTTGGGAAGATCCCCTGGAGAAGGAAATGTCTACCCACTCTGGTATTCTTGCCTGGAAAATCCCAGGGACAGAGGAGCCTGGAGGGCTACAGTCCATGGAGTCACATAGAGTTGGACACGACCAAGTGACTAACACTTATAAGAAACTATTCATATAATCCTAGAGGTAAGTACATTTTTTTTCAATGTTTTATCTCCAGTTTTATGAAATAAAATAACAAACTTTCTTTGGTTGTGGTGTATTAACTCTGTAATCCACTGCTGAATTTTATTTATTATATTAATTTACATAATTTTATACAATCTATATAATTATTTGGAATTTTTACATTAATAAATAATGTACATTATTTACATTAATGTACTAATTTACATTAATAAACTAGCATCATTAATAAAATATGTTCTATACTTTTATACTCATGCCTTTTTTTATATTTTGTTATTATGATTATAAAATTTTATAATAAAGATCAGAGATATTCCTACTTTTTGGAGTAGAATGCTTTTAATGTTATGGCAATTATCTTTACCTAATGTAGAAATGTCACAGAATATGGCTGTGACAGCATCTGATCTTTGAACTTTTTAATGTATAGAAATGTAATACCATTCTAGTCTCGTCTACTAAAACTGGATCAGTCACATTTCTGTGTCTCTCTTGGAGGAAATTCCCACCTTGGAAGTCAGCAAATGTTACAGAAGATGTTCTTTTTCTCCTTTCTTTTTCAGGAGAGTCAGTTTTTAAACATTGACTAGCATACTACAGAAGCTAAAATATAGATAAAAGGTAAGAGTCTTAGGTGGAAGCAAGGAAATTATAGCTCAAAACTTCAAAAGAGTTAGGAATTAACATCTTTATCAAACACCAATTATGAGGTTAAGAAAATTTCTAGAAAATGGATATACATGGATTAAAAAAAAAGCAGTGTCCTTTGTCTTGCAAAACTTCCATTCTTGGGGAGAATAAGACAAACAGAAGAAAGAATAAATGAAAGAATTAACAGCAAGAATAGAGTGAGGGGCAAAGTGCAGTTACAAAAAAGCAAGAGTTAGTAGACATATAAGATTTTTAATTTTAAATATTTATATAACAAAATGGTCCTAAAATTCCAAGGTGTACAAAGTTTCATCTCACTTTATGTCATGAGGTTATGTGCAAAATTGAGTATTTTATTTGAGATTATATACAAAATCTAAACTTTAAAAATCTACTTGTAAATATTATAAATAAACTTTCTATTATAATTCACTGAGAAATTAGAGGTGAATTTCAAATTTTTTATCTTTATAATACACATAGATGAAATTGCCTTTAATATTAGTGTTTTCAAAATTATTTTTGATCCATAGAGTTTATTTTCCAGGAATACTTTAAACTTGTGTAGTTATGTAATGATTTAATCAACAGTCAACATCTCTAGATTTATTTTCCCATAATTAAAGCCAGAAGTAAAGTGTTCTTGAATTTTTACTGAATTTTTTTTTTCTTTCCTTCAGAGTGAAAGCTATGTTCTTTATGAGAAAGTTATATGGAAAAGTACATTTAAGTAATACTAAATTGAATTTTTTTTAATGTATAAAATTAAACCTTGCTTTTCTCCTGCATTAGTGAAGATATAATCCACTACAACTGAATAAAGACCAAAGTTTCCAATTTAAATAACTGCTATTTTGGATGCAAACAAATGATTACAAATAACTATTGGAAAAATTGTGTATTAATGTTTTTAACCTCCCCTTCTCAATAAATGGTCTACCTAGAGAATAAGCAGTTAACTTGCTCTTAATAACATTTTGAATTTAGAATATTTTCAATCATCATATAATTATTGAAATTCAAAGTGTTTCCATTTAAACATACTTTCCATTTATAGTGATGCTAATGGTTATAAAGTAAATTAAGGATGATACGAATATAATAGCAGGTAACTCCAAAATCACTGCAGATGGTGACTGAAGCCATGAAATTAAAAGATGCTTACTCCTTGGAAGAAAAGTTATGACCAACCTAGATAGCACATTCAAAAACAGAGACATTACTTTGCCAACAAAGGTCCATCTAGTCAAGGCTATGGTTTTTCCTGTGGTCATGTATGAATGTGGCCAGGGGCGGCAGCTGGGAGGAGCAACCCACGCCCGAGGCCAGGGCGGTGATGAGAGGAGTTACCCTGCTCCGAGATCAGGGGCGGTGGCCGGGAGGACCAACCCCACGTCCAAGGAGCCGTGGCTGCGCGGGCGCAGGAGGGCCTAGAGGAGCTATCCCACACTGAAGGTCAGGAAGGGCAGAGGTGAGGAGATACCGCTTGTCCAAGGTAAGGAGCAATGGCTGCACTTTGCTGGAGCAGCCGTGAAGAGATACCCCATGCCCAAGGTAAGAGAAACCCAAGTAAGACAGTAGGTGTTGCAAGAAGGCATCAGAGGGCAAACACACTGAAACCATACTCACAGAAAACTAGTCAATCTAATCACACTAGGACCACAGCCTTGTCTAACACAATGAAACTAAGCCATGCCCGGGGGGCAACCCAAGACGGGCAGGTCATGGTGGAGAGATTTGACAGAATGTGGTCCACTGGAGAAGGGAATGGCAAACCACATCAGTATTCTTGCCTTGAGAACCCCATGAACAGTATGAAAAGGCAAAATGATAGGATACTGAAAGGGGAACTCCCCAGGTCAGTAGGTGCCCAATATGCTACTGGAGATCAGTGGAGAAATAACTCCAAAAAGAATGAAGGGATGGAGCCAAAGCAAAAACAATACCCAGCTGTGGATGTGACTGGTGATAGAAGCAAGGTCTGATGCTGTAAAGAGAAATATTGCATAGGAACCTGGAATGTCGGGTCCATGAATCAAGGCAAATTGGAAGTGGTCAAACAAGAGATGGCAAGAGTGAATGTCAACATTCTCGGAATCAGCAAACTGAAATGGACTGGAATGGGTGAATTTAACTCAGAAGACCATTATGTCTACTACTGCGGGCAGGAATCCCTCAGAAGAAATGGAGTGGCCATTATGGTCAACAAAAGAGTCCGAAATGCAGTGCTTGGATGCAATCTCAAAAACGACAGAATGATCTCTGTTCGTTTCCAAGGCAAACCATTCAATATCAGAGTAATCCAAGTCTATGCCCCAACCAGTAATGCTGAAGAAGCTGAAGTTGAATGGTTCTATGAAGACCTACAAGACCTTTTAGAACTAACCCCCCAAAAAGATGTCCTTTTCATTATAGGGGACTGGAATGCAAAAGGAGGAAGTCTAGAAACACCTGGAGTAACAGGCAAATTTGGCCTGTACGGAATCAAGCAGGGCAAAGACTAATAGAGTTTTGCCAAGAAAATGCACTGGTCATAACAAACACCCTCTTCCAACAACACAAGAGAAGACTCTATACATGGATATCACCAGATGGTCAACACCGAAATCAGACTGATTATATTCTTTGCAGCCAAAGATGGAGAGGCTCTATACAGTCAGCAAAAACAAGACCAGGAGCTGACTGTGGCTCAGACCATGAACTCCTTATTGCCAAATTCAGACTTAAATTGAAGAAAGTAGGGAAAACCACTAGACCATTCAGGTATGACCTAAATCAAATCCCTTATGATTATACAGTGGAAGTGAGAAGTAGATTTAAGGGCCTAGATCTGATAGATAGAGTGCCTGATGAACTATGGAATGAGGTTCATGACATTGTACAGGAGACAGGGATCAAGACCATCCCCATAGAAAAGAAATGCAAAAAAGCAAAATGGCTGTCTGGGGAGGCCTTACAAATAGCTGTGAAAAGAAGAAAAGCAAAAAGCTAAGGAGAAAAGGAAAGATATAAGCATCTGAATGCAGAGTTCCAAAGAATAGCAAGAAGAGATAAGAAAGCCTTCTTCAGCGATCAATGCAAAGAAATAGAGGAAAACAACAGAATGGGAAAGATAGGGATCTCTTCAAGAAAATCAGAGATACCAAAGGAACATTTCATGCAAAGATGAGCTTGATAAAGGACAGAAATAGTATGGACCTAACAGAAGCAGAAGATATTAAGAAGAGATGGCAAGAATATACAGAAGAACTGTACAAAAAAGTTCTTCATGACCCAGATAATCACGATGGTGTGATCACTGACCTAGAGCCAGACATCCTGGAATGTGAAGTCAAGTGGGCCTTAGAAAGCATCACTACGAACAAAGCTAGTGGTGGTGATGGAATTCCAGTTGAGCTATTCCAAATCCTGAAAGATGATGCTGTGAAAGTGCTGCACTCAATATGCCAGCCAATTTGGAAAACTCAGCAGTGGCCACAGGACTGGAAAAGGTCAGTTTTCATTCCAACCCCAAAGAAAGGCAATGCCAAAGAATGCTCAAACTACCGCACAATTGCACTCATCTCACACGCTAGTAAAGTAATGCTCAAAATTCTCCAAGCTAGGCTTCAGCAATATGTGAACCATGAATTTCCAGATGTTCAAGGTGGTTTTAGAAAAGGCAGAGGAACCAGAGATCAACTTGCCAACATCCACCGGATCATGGAAAAAGCAAGAGAGTTCCAGAAAAACATCTATTTCTGCTTTATTGACTATGCCAAAGCCTTTGACTGTGTGGATCACAATCAACTGTGGAAAATTCTGAAAGAGATGGAATACCAGACCACCTGATCTGCCTCTTGAGAAATTTGTATGCAGGTCAGGAAGCAGCAGTTAGAACTGATATGGAACAACAGACTGGTTCCAAATAGGAAAAGGAGTACGACAAGGCTGTATATTGTCACCCTATTTATTTAACTTATATGCAGAGTACATCATGAGAAATGCTGGACTGGAAGAAACACAAACTGGAATCAAGATTTCTGGGAGAAATATCAATAACCTCAGATATGCAGATGACACCACCCTTATGGAAGCAAGTGAAGAGGAACTCAAAAGCCTCTTGATGAAAGTGAAAGAGGAGAGTGAAAAAGTTGGCTTAAAGCTCAACATTCAGAAAATGAAGATCATGGCATCCGGTCCCATCACTTCATGGGAAATAGATGGGGAAACAGTGGAAACAGTGTCAGACTTTTCATTTTTCTGGGCTCCAAAATCACTACAGATGGTGACTGCAGCCATGAAATTAAAAGACGCTTACTCCTTGGATGGAAAGTTATGACCAACCTAGATAGCATATTCAAAAGCAGAGACATTACTTTGCCAACAAAGGTTCGTCTAGTCAAGGCTATGGTTTTTTCTGTGGTCATGTATGGATGTGAGAGTTGGACTGTGAAGAAGGCTGAGGGCCGAAGAATTGATGCTTTTGAACTGTGGTGTTGGAGAAGACTCTTGAGAGTCCTTGGACTGCAAGGAGATCCAACCAGTCCATTCTGAAGGAGATCAGCCCTGGGATTTCTTTGGAAGGAATGATGCTAAAGCTGAAACTCCAGTATTTTGGCCCCCTCATGCGAAGAGTAGACTCTTTGGAAAATACTCTGATGCTGGGAGGGATTGGGGGCAGGAGGAGAAGGGGACAACAGAGGATGAGATGGCTGGATGGCATCACTGACTCGATGGACGAGAATCTGAATGAACTCTGGGAGTTAATGATGGACAGGGAGGCCTGGCGTGCTGTGATTCATGGGGTCGCAAAGAGTTAGACACAACTGTGTGACTGAATTGAACTGAACTGAATACTAGTTTACTAGTAATACTAAAGAAAGGTATACTATCTTTGCTCTTTCACGTCAAAGCAGCGTTATATAGTCTGGGGTGTTAGGTCTACTTTAGAATAGATTCAACTAGAGACCAAAAGATTAGGAAGGTGATGCTTTATATTTTTCTGCCTTATCTATAATTACAAAAACAATTTTCCAGTCAATACATAATCAAATAATCAGATAATCTCCTGATTTACATCTCTGTCATCTAAGGCACAAGGACATAATTATATGTACCTATACATATTTTTACATGTAAATTTTCCTACCATTAACATGTTCATTTACTCACTTCTACCAACTAATCTTCTAGCATTCATGGCGAGATTTTAAAAAGTAGACATTCATTTTACTAAAACTATCTGTGTTTGTTGTCACTGTGTTTCTCTGCTGACACTGTCAGTATTGAGACAATGACTCTTTATGTTCCACAATAAATTTTTAAAACTGTTTTATTTTTCTGAAGTATTTGCTGTAAAACATTTGCTAGAAGTCATATAGTAGCTTTACTGCTTCCTTTTAGTTGTCTTTCTTTTGTTCAGCCTCCAAAAATCAAACCTTTAAAAGCAGGTCTTCATCACTCAATAATTACAAGTTCAGGTATATATCTATATCATTTTTAATATTTTTGTGTTATTTAGGTAGCTAGAAATCTCAAAATATGTTAAAGATAGTTTCCAAAGGCTGTATAAAAAAGAATTATCACCAATTTCTACTGTTAAAATTATTCCTAATAATTTTCTCCAAGAATTAATGATCTTCAATCATTGCACATTGTTTGTCTTGCTTACATCCTTCCAACAAAGTCATTAGGCCCACTAAAAACTAGCTGGGAATAAAGCATATTTAGGCCAACATAATACAGAGGAAGCAATTTACAAAAATGTTTGTAATTAGCTGGAGTTGAAGTCAGTGATTGTGCCTCATCCCCTTTCTAAAGTAACTTTAAAAATAAACTTAGATTTACTCGTGTTCATTTTTCCATATTTATTATTTCTTTTGATTAAATTGCCCTTCACTTTATTTCTCTTCTTATTTTTTAGTATAGCTAATAGGTTTGTTTTCAAAGCCTGAGACTAGATTTTCTTTCAAGAGGTTAAGACTTGTGTAGTAAGAGCTAATGTGAGTGTTCATCCACTTTAATTCATCTCCTCTTTTGGCATTTTGCCAACAAGATTTCCCTTCCTAAACCAAAGAAACAGCATTCACCATTTAAAAGAATATTCATGGAAAAGTGCACTTAAGTGAACATTAAAGAGATGATGAAGAAATGGTCACTAACCTCTAGAAACTCTCCCTCTTAGCATCAGTTCAGTCAGTTTGGTCTCTCAGTCATGTCCGACTCTTTGTGACCCCATGAACCGCAGCACACCAGGCCTCCCTGTGCATCACCAGTTCCGGAGTTTACCCAGACTCATGTCCATTGAGTCGGTAATGCCATCCAACCATCTCATCCTCTGTTGCCCCCGTCTCCTCCTGTCCTCAATCTGTCCCAGCATCAGAGTCTTTTCAAATGAATCAGCTCTTCAGATCAGGTGGCCAAAGGATTGTAGTTTCAGCTTCAACATCAGTCCTTCCAATGAACGCCCAGGACTGATCTCCTTTAGGATGGACTGGTTGGATTTCCTTGCAGTCCAAGGGACGGACTCTCAAGAGTGTTCTCCAACACCACAATTCAAAAGCATCAATTCTTCCAAACTCAGCTTTCTTTATAGTCCAACTCTCACATCCATACATGACAAGTGGAAAAAGAATAGCCTTGACTAGATGGGCCTTTCTTGACAAAGTAATGTCTCTGCTTTTTAATATGCTGTCTAGGTTGGACATAACTTTCCTTCTAAGGAGTAAATGTCTTTTAATTTCATGGCTGTAATCACCACCTGCAGTGATTTTGGAGCCCCCAGAAATAAAGTCAGCCATTTTTTCCACTGCTTCCCCATCTATTTGCCATGAAGTGATGGGACTGGATGCCATGATCTTAGTTTTCTGAATGTTGGGCTGTAAGCCAACTGTTTCACTCTCCTCTTTCACTTTTATCAAGAGACTCTTTAGTTCTTCTTCACTTTCTGCCATAAAGGTGGTGTCATCTGCATATCTGAGGTTATTGATATTTCTCCCACCAATCTTGATTCCAATCTTGTGCTTCTTCCAACCCAGCGTTTCTCATGATGTACTCTGCATAGAAGTTAAATAAGCATGGTGACAATATACAGCCTTGATGTACTCCTTTTCCTATTTGGAACCAGTCTGTTGTTCCATGTCCAGTTCTAACTGTTGCTTCCTGACCTGCATACAGATTTCTCAAGAGGTAGGTCAGGTGGTCTGGTATTCCAATTTCTTTCAGAGTTTTCCACAGTTTATTGTGATCCACACAGTCAAAGGCTTTGGCATAGTCAACAAAGCAGAAATAGATGTTTTCCTGGAACTCTCTTGCTTTTTCCATGATCCAGCAGATGTTGGCAATTTGATCTCTGGTTCCTCTGCCTTTTCTAAAACCAGCTTGAACATCAGGAAATTCACAGTTCACGTATTGCTGAAGCCTGGCTTGGAGAATTTTGAGCATTACTTTACTAGCGTGTGAGATGAGTGCGATAGTTTGAGCATTCTTTGGCATTGCCTTTCTTTGGGATTCAAATGAAAACTGACCTTTTCTGGTCCTGTGGCCACTGCTGAGTTTTCCAAATTTGCTGGCATATTGAGTGCAGCACTTTCACAGCATCATCAGGGACCACCAATTGGTGTCCTGAAGAAGGAATAAGAAAGAGACGTGAAACCAACCTGTTTGCAATAGCTAGGACATGGCATCCATTGGCAGACAAATGGATAATAAAGCTGTGGAACATATGCCAATGGAATATTACTCAGCTATTAAAATGAACGCATTTGAATTAGTTCTAATACGGTAGATGAAACTGGAGCCTATTATACAGAGTGAAGTAAGTCAGAAAGAAAAACACCAAATACAGTATATTAACACATATATATGGAATTTAGAAAGATGGTAATGATGACCCTATATGTGAGACAGCAAAAGAGATACAGAGATAAAGAACAGACTTTTGGACTCTGTGGGAGAAGGCGAGGGTGAGATGATTTGCAAGAATAGCATTGAAACATGTATATTAACATATGTGTAATAGATCACCAGTCCAAGCATGGAACAGAGCACTCAAAGCCAGTGCACTGGGACGACCCTGAGGGATGGGATGGGGAGGGAGGTGGAAGGGATGTTCAGGATGCAGGACACATATACACCCATGGCTGATTCAGGTCAATGTATGGAAAAAGCCACTAAAATATTGTAAAGTATTAGCCTCCAATTAAAATAAATAAATAAAATTTTTTAAAAAAGAAATAGACATGAAACTAGACTGGGCAGTGGCTGATTTTACTTTCCTAATTATAACATTTTTATTTCAAAGGAATTCATGGCATTCTTAAAAGTAATATTTATATAAAGAATGCTTGGTTCATGCAACATTCAACACAGTTTCATTAGGCTTTTGGAAAGAAAAAAAATATAATTTTCTGATAAAGGGTATCCTGTCTCTCTCACTGAGAAAAATCTATAACACATTCTTAGATCAGAGATAGATTATAGATTTCCTTCCCTGTGGTCTCAATTTGTACTTTATGTTCTCAGCATTCACTAGTGATAAGCTTTATTCCTTTTGAATTCCCATTTTCTTTTGTAAGACTGTTGTATCCCCCACATGTTAGTGTTCCTTAGGAGATCAAGGATTGGCTCATTCTTAGTCTTATAAATAAATACTAGGAAATACTGACATGTGGTTTTCTATCAAAAAGAGCTCCCTGAAATTTCAATGGCAGGGTTTAGCCACTTCTCCGAAAAGGGTCAACTGTTAGTAAAATTAAACTCCCAATGTCACTCAACATTTCCATACCATCTATCAACGTTTCACTGTTGAGGAAAAACAACCAGGACCACAGAGCATGATTACAGGATGCTATCAACTGAATGTGTTTTCAGTTCATGTGTTGAAACCTAATCTCCTGTATGATGATATTTGGAGGTAAGGCTTTTGGGAAGTGATTAGGTCATGCGAGTAGAACTCTCATCAAGGAGATGTGTCCTTATAAAATGGACCCCAGAGACCTTGCCTTCCCCTTCTGCCATGTGAGGACATAAGGAGAAGATATTGTCTATTAATCAGAAACAGGCTCTCACCAGACACTGGATACGCTGACTCCTTGTTCTTAGACTTCCCAGCCTCCAGAAATATAAAGGGAAAAGACTTCTGTTGTTTATAAGCTACCCATTCAATTATTAGAACACTAACAGACTATGACAAAAATTGGTACCAGAATAAAGTGCTACTATAACAAATAACTAAAAATGTGGAAGCAGTTTTGAAATTGGGTAATGAATAGAAGCTAAAAGAGATTGGAGCCTCATTCTAGAAAAAACCTACATTGTCATGAATTGACCTTTACAGTCAATTCCAATGAGGGCTCAGACAGAAAAGAGAAATGCTAGAGAGAAAGTTTCAATCTTTTTAGAAAATACTTAAATCATCCTAAACAGAATGTTGATAAAATATATGAGCAGTAAAGGCCATAATGAAGAGATATCGAAAAGAAGTGAGGAGCATGTTATTGGATAATGGAGAAAAGGCCATCCTTGTTCTAAATTGGCAAAGAATTTGGCTGAATTGTGTTCTAGTGTTTTGTGGAAGGTAGAACTTTCAAGTAATAAAAGTGAATATTTTGCTAAACTTATTTCTAAGTAAAGTGTTGAAGATGTAGCTTTGCTCCTCTTAACTGATTATAGTAAAAGGAAAGAAGAAGCGAAGTTAAAGTCACTCAGTTGTGTCCAACTCTTTGTGACCCCATGGACTATACAGTCCATGGAATACTCCAGGCCAGAATACTGGAGTGGGTAGCCTTTTCCTTCTCCAGGGGATCTTCCAAAACAGGAATTGAACCCAGGTCTCCAGCACTGCAGGCAGATTCTTTACCAGTTGAGCCACAAGAGAGGAGAGAAATAATGTAAAGATAGAATTGGTAAGCAAAAAAGGAAGCAGAAATTAAAGATTTGGAAAATGTTTAGACTATTGATATTACAAAAAATGAGAAAATTAAGGATGTGGCCAGGCAACCACTGGATAAGATTAGTATGAATTAGACATCTAAGGGAAGCTTGAGCTATTATGTTAGACAATGGAAGAATGAGCCAGAAGATGATTCAGAGATCATCAGAGCTGCTACTCCTATCACAGATCCAGAGTCCAAGGTCTAGGGTGGGGGTGCAGAGTAGTATACAATTGGCCACTGGTACCTGCAGGATCTGGGTGCTCATATGCTAACCTAATCCCCAGTGTGATGGTATTTGGAGGTGCAACCTATGACAAGTGATTAGATCATGAGGATGAAGCTATCATGAATTGGATCAGTGTCCTTATTAAAAAAATATACTACAGAGCTCTCTTACTTTTCTTCCATGTGAGGACGCAGAAAGAAGAGCCATGTATGGTATTTTATTATAGCAGCCCAAATGGACTAAGACAGAGTTCCATCTCCATGAAAGCGCAGGTAAAGTCTAGCAAATAGATGTTAAATATTATGCTTCAGTATATTAATTTTCTAGAAATTTATGAAAAATCAAAGGGAAAATTAAAGCCTAAAACTAAAAAGTTCTAAAAAAATAGCAAGCCTGCTTATACACCAAAAAACAAAAACAAAAATCACAAAACAAACAAACAGTTTTAGAAGAAGCCTAAGGTTATTGGTGGAGAAGGCGATGGCACCCCACTCCAGTACTCTTGCCTGGAAAATCCCATGGATGGAGGAGCCTAGAGGGCTGCAGTCCATGGGATCGCAAAGAGTCGGACACGACTGAGTGACTTCACTTTCACTTTCCACTTTCATGCATTGGAGAAGGAAATGGCAACCCACTCCAGTGTTCTTGCCTGAAGAATCCCAGGGACGGGAGCCTGGTGGGCTGCCCTCTATGGGGTCGCACAGAGTCGGACACGACTGAAGCGACTTAGCAGCAGCAGCAAGGTTATTGGGGAAACTGTAACACTGTGTAATACTGATTAAATTTAACACAGGTGGAAATTAACTTTGGATCTTCCTTAATGAAAAAAAAAAATCATTCATTGTAGTTGCATACTTGACTAAACTGTGGTGTGCTGTACTCAAGAACAGGCTCTAAGAAGAACTTCTAGGGTCAGCCCAATAGCCAGGAAGATGGGAAGTATGAAATTTATTCAATGTACTTGGAGTGGCCTTCTCCTACAAGTATAAGTTAACTCTCATTAATACCATTCTTAGCCACATAAACCCATTTGACTTTTTTTTTTCCTCCAGAGGATGTCTACTTTGCAACTATAGGTTATTTTTAAATAAATTCATTACATATATTGTTGATATACTCTATTCTTTAATTCATCAGTTGGGCATTCATAAATTTGTCAATTATGTCATAATTAATTACTTTGTTAAACTGAAATATTTTGCAACAACCTTGAAGACCATATTTTGTCTTGAACATTCAACATATGCTCTTGACTTTAGATTTCCATAGATTCATTAAGACATTCAATAATAAGCTTCCCTGTTGACTGATATTTAGAAACATCAAAACCTTCTATCTTGAAGTCAGAAAAATCTGTGAGCACAAGTTTATTCAGGGCATAAATTCTCCCTGTGGTTTAATTAAAGATTGGTAATTAGGATTATTATGTGTGGTAGCTATCCTGAATTCTGATCACCGTGCATTGTTCCCAGCTGGCCCCTTTGATCTTTTCTTTCATGCTCCAAATAGTTTCACCAATTTAAGTTTGAAAAAAATTCCTTTGTGACTCAATTTATAAAATAAATGTGCTATAATAGTTCAGGGAGAATATTAAGGATGATAGAAATTTTATGATGAAGTTATTTCATTTGACGTGTTGCTCTGTCCCAATTTATTTCCCTTATCTACTTTTCATATGTTTTAAAATGGAATTAGTATAAATTCATTTTTAAATAGAAACAATTATCATCTGTAGATTATATGTATGTGTGGGTATATATGTGTATATATGTATGCATAACTTATTTCACTGCTTGTGTTTTTTAAAAGTAAGTTATGGCTTTGATAATTTCTAAATGGAAAGCACATCATAACCATTTTTATAAAAAGTGAAATAGACACAAGAGATATTTTCTCAAGACTTAACAAGTGTCAGAATTTAAAGTTTTTTCCTTCTGTCAATGTTTATTATTTCCATTTATTTAAGAGAGTCTATAAATTTAGTTTACAGGAAAAGCTATGAATTCTAAATTTAAATGGTTGAGAAAATTTTCAGATTTACAAATGATGCTTTAACTATTGATGGAGGATAAGATTATATGCTCAAGAAATTTGGTCAAACTGGATTCAAACATTGAGTGTGAAATGATGGTGAAATCTTCCACACTATCTCAATTTCAAACTCATGGAAAATTAATGACTGCTATGAAAAGCCAGGCTTGTGAGCTTAATTAGCCCAATACAGACACCAACAAACACAAACAAAAAATTCCACTGAATTCTAACTTCAGTTTTTAAATCCCACTTTCTTTTGTGCTATATTTTAAAAGAAACAAACACACTGTGAAATTCATCATTATTAAAATAACGGGCTACTTGCTCCAGTCAATTTGCCATTTTGCTATAGTACAAATGGTGAAAAAAAAAATAATAGAATTGTAAAAAGTAGAGTTTTTCTTAAAACTGAGGAAAGAATAAATAGCTGATAATTTGATAGCATTATATCAAATATTTATTTTGATGATATTTATCTAATTTTAAATATTTTTTCCTTCCTGTGACTAAAATTATTTGGCGAACTGTCTTAATTCTATAATGGTTTACAGGCTGTGAAATATGTTGGTATGGGAGTATTAGTAAAAATATAATGTGTATACTTTCTCCTAATGAACTTAGAGCCTATTGTACAATGTGAAGTAAATCAGAAAGAGAAAGACAAATACCTTGTATAAATGCATATTTATAAACTCTAGGAAGATGGTAATGATGAACATATCTACATGGTAGCAGTGGAAATGCAGACATATAGAGTAGGCTTTTGGACACAGTGAGGGAGAGAGAAGGTGGGATGATTTGAGAGCATAAGCACTGAAACATATATTTACCATATGTAAAGTAGATAGCCAATGGGAATTTGCTGTACTACATAGGGAACCCACAGCCAGTGCTCTGTGGCAACCAAGAGAGATGGGATGGGGAGGCAGATGGTGGGGGTAGGTTTAAGAGAGTCAACACTTGTATACCTATGGCTGATCCATTGATGCATGGCAGAAACCATCACAATATTGTAAAGAAATTACCTTCCCTTGTGGCCCAGCTGGTAAAGAATCCGCCTGCAATGCGTGAGACCTGGGCTCGATCCCTGGGTTAGGAAGATCCCCTGGAGAAAGGAAAAGCTACCCACTCCAGTATTCTGGCCTGGAGAATCCCATGAACTGTATAGTTCATGGGCTTGCAAAGAGCTGGACACGACTGAGTGACTTTTTTTTTTTTTTTAATTTCCAATTAAAAATAAAATATAATTTAAAAAAGAATGTATATACTTTCTCATTTCTTAAAATTTTAGTTGCATTTAAGACAGTAGTCACAAATTTCATTGAGGAATTCTATTCTATATTATCATGTTCATGCACTAAGGCAGTTGAAGAAATCATTTTCTGGTATTTTACTGTGAATCTATTAATTATTAATGCATATCTTTTAAAAACAGTTACTCTCTGTATCAGTCACAATAAGCTGGGTAAATATAACAATAAATAGCCCCAAATCTCAGTGACTTGAGATGTCAAAGATTTGTTTCTTTCTTAAGCAATTTCTGCAGATTTTGGCAGCTATCCAGGTAGCTATCTCCACAGCAATTGTTCTACATGGTAGAGTTCAGCATCTTAGATTACACCTCTAAATCATCAAATCTTTGATAACTACAGGAGAGGAATGAGATTGAGGATGGGAATACATACTTTTTATTTATACCCTAATATATCTTTAATATTTCAACCAGGAAGTAATTCATGGCACTCTGGTCACATTTTATTACTAAAGCAACTTCTATCAGTTCAGTTCAGTTCAGTCCAGTTCAGTCGCTCAGTCGTGTCTGACTCTTCGACCCCATGAATTGCAGCACCCCAGGCCTCCCTGTCCATCACCAACTCCCAGAGTTCATTCAGACTCAAATCCATCCAGTGAGTGATGCCATCCAGCCAATCTCATCCTCTGTCGTCCCCTTCTCCTCCTGCCCCCAATCCCTCCCAGCATCAGAGTCTTTTCCAGTGAGTCAACTCTTTGCATAAGGTGGCCAAAGTACTGGAGTTTCAGCCTTAGCATCATTCCTTCCAAAGAACACCCAGGGCTGATCTCCTTCAGAATGGACTGGTTGGATCTTCTTGCAGTCCAAGGGACTCTCAAGAGTCTTCTCCAACACCACACTTCAAAAGCATCAATTCTTTGGTGTTCAGCCTTCTTCACAGTCCAACTCTCACATCCATACATGACTACTGGAAAAACCAACTCCTATAGCCTTGCCTAATTTCAAGAGGTCAGGAAAGTGCAATCTTTTTTAATGGAAAGAACAAAATATATTGTTGAGCAGTAATAATATCTACTATACTCTGAGATTTTCATTTATTTGCTTTTCTTGTTGTTGATTTGTTTTCATGATTGCATTATACTTTGGACAGGGGTTGGTAAACCTTTTCTGTCTAGAATAAAATAATGAAGATTTAGCTTGTTGTAGTGTAACAGTAGCAATGCTGCTGCTGCTAAGTCCCTTCAGTCAGGTCCGACTCTGTGCGACCCCATAGACGGCAGCCCACCAGGCTCATCTATCCCTGGGATTCTCCAGGCAAGAATACTGGAGTGTGCTGCCATTTCCTTCTCCAATACATGCATGCATGCTAAATCGCTTCAGTCTTGTCCGATTCTGTGGGACCCTATGGACAGCAGCCCACAAGGCTCCTCTATCCACAGCATTCTCCAGGCAAGAATACTGGAGTGGATTGCCATTTCCTTCTAACAATAGCAATAGGCAAGGGATAAATAAATGAACCTTCTGTGTTCCGAAAATAGTTTTTTTTTTTTTTTTCTTTTTTACAAAATGTGGTGTGCCTGACTTGGTCATAGTTTAATGAATCCTGACTTAGAGTAACACTCATCCCTTCTGATACAGAGGCCAAATGTTAATAACAAGGGATTTCCTGGACCCTTCACTTCTTAGTCTCCTATGAAGTCTTCCTCATATAGCCATGTGAGCTGTGAACTGTGTAAACTCAAAGGCAATTTTCCCATCAACTACAAAATTAATGGTACCTCTTTTATTTCTGAATCAGTTCATTTCATTTCAGTGGCTCAGTCGTGTCCGACTCTTTGCAACCCCATGAATTGCAGCACGCCAGGCGTCCCTGTCCATCACCAACTCCCAGAGTTCACTCAAACTCACGTCCATTGAGTCAGTGATGCCATCCAGCCAATCTCATCCTCTGTCGTCCCCTTCTCCTCCTGCCCCCAATCCCTCCCAGCATCAGAGTCTTTTCCAATGAGTCAACTCTTCGCATGAGGTGGCCAAAGTACTGGAGTTTCAGCTTTAGCATCAGTCCTTCCAATGAACACCCAGGACTCATCTCCTTTAGGATGGACTGGTTGGATCTCCTTGCAGTCCAAGGGACTCTCAAGAGTCTTCTCCAACACCACAGTTCAAAACCATCAATTCTTCAGTGTTCAGCTTTCTTCATAGTCCAACTCTCACATCCATACATGACCACTGGAAAAACCATAGCCTTGACTAGAGGGACCTTTGTTGGCAAAGTGATGTCTCTGCTTTTGAATATACTATCTAAGTTTAGTACTAAGCCTTGTACAGATGTTACATCAACCATTTATACTTCTGTTTCATAGATATCAGCGTGTTCTATTCTCTATTACAACAAAAGTCTTACATAATAGTACTCAGTGTGATGAACAAGGTCTTAGGGGAAATATGCACAAAATAAACATTATCACAATGGTTATTTTTGATATATAATTTATAAATAAAAAGCTAGAAAATGTTGAAAAAACATAAAAGACAATTCAAGTGCTGTGATTTTTTAAAATTTCTAGTTCAATTTACATGAATATAAATATGCACAAATAAACTGGTGTGACATTGAATAATCAACTTTACACTGTATTTTTATTTCACTTGATGTTTTCTAATATTATAAATTTTACAATATTGTGATTTTTAATGAATTTCTAGTCTTTCTAGTTAGACCAATTGTAATTTCTTTGACCATTTTCTTTGAAATTTACCATGTTTAAAATTTTTACTGGTACAAATGCCACAATGAAATGGCATTTACTAGTATAAATACCTTAAAGATATAAGTCTTTGAGTACATCTCTAATTATTTTGTGAAAATAAATTCCCATGAATACAATTTCGTAGTCAGTATAAGAATATGCTCTAGCTTTTGATATGTTTTGACAAATTGTACATATATCCCTGTATATGCTCACAAAGAGGGTATGAATATTTCATATTATCCACACCAATATTGAGTATTATCTTCATATGGATAAATCATGTAAAAGTATATACTCTTAGTTATCTATTATTTTCTGACTCAAGAATAATTTATTTTTTTAGCAATTTCAGCAACCAAGTTCATACACACACACATACAAAATGGATTTTCCAAGATATTAGAATGTTACTAATATAATAATAGAAATCATGTATTTGTTATATAATTATCTGCCTTGTTATACAGAGGAATAATTAAAATGTTTCTTAAAAATTTTGTTATCATTAAGTAATATAGGAATTACATTATTAATATCAACAAAGTTTCACTCTATAACATGTTTCTGTACTGTTTGATTTTGCACACCTTGAAGATTTATTATTTTTATAATAAGTAAAAAATAGATGTAAGTTAATAGATATGCACATGGTAAAACTGTATGCTAACAACCTGCTTTCTCCATGTTCCTCAGGAAAAATAAACCTTATTATGTAGCTATATTACATTATTCATGGGTTTATATTTTCTTTCTTCAGTAGTCTGTGTGTGTTCTTATTCTTTCATGTGGGATAGTAGAGAGAGAGAAAATCATCTACTCCACTCAGTCACAGACATGGGGAGAATGTAGCTGTGATGGATAAATGATTTTGGAGGTATTTTGAACAGAGGTAAGTTTATCTAAGAAGAAAAACAAGGTATGGAAAAGTTGGAAACATTCTATTCTATTCAAGAGGGTTGGGAGAGGTAGGAGTCCTTATCTTCTGCTATACTTGTGTTTTTCATGTTTTTCAAGTTTTCTTAATTTTCCTTGTTTCCTATGTACTCCCAAATGTCCCCTCAAATAATTTTTCTTTGCCTACTAATGCATTCAATGAGGACAAATTTATGTGAGATTGGTTTTTTTTTTCCAGACTCTGTGAGAGTAGCTGTTTACTGTAATAATTATAATAAATATTGTTAATTGGTAAAGGTTTGTTGTTTTAGTTGCTAACTCATGTCTGATATTTTTGTAACCCCATGGACAGTAGCTGCCAGGCATGTGCTTAAAATGTACTAATAGAAATGTGGTGGATGCAAAACAGAAAAAAATCAGGAATAGAGGTGAGGAAAGAGTTTTAAATTTTAAGTAACTACCAATATTAATGGCCTATTTTATAAAAGAAAGTATATTAAAATTTTACTTTTATGCACTAGTCAATAAAGAAAGTGTTACTACTGCATGTAAATGTCTTACAAATAACTAAATGACAATATGTCAGCAATGTTAGTACTCCAGACTTTGTATAACTTCTAACTATAAGAAGCTCTTAGAAGATCACATGATTTGCCAAAAAGATTAGTGTTTTTTTCTTCCAATTGGCAAAGAAATTAGACATTCTATTTTGCTATATCTTACTATTTAACATCAAAATGTTAACAAAATGAGAATGAATCCATCTGCATTAGACACTGCAAGTTGTCTCACATTTCCATTCCCACCCTTTTAATGTTAAGCATAATACATAGGTGACAGTTTTCCCTGCATCTAGATACAGTCATGTGACTTCCTTCTAAGCAATGGGACGTGAGAGAATGTGACAGGGATAACATTCAGGTCATGACTTGGAAGGCAAAATGATGCCCTACATTTTGGCCTGTCGTAGTCTCGCTAGCTGGAATGCAGATATAAAAAAGGATGTTTTTTCTAATGGGCTTCTCAGGTGGCTCAGTTCAATCCCTGGGTCAGGAAGAGCCCCTGGAAGAAGAGATGGCAACACACTCCAGTATTCTTGCCTAGAAAATCCAAGGGACAGAGTAACCTGGCTAGAGTTCATAGGATCGCAAAAGACTTAGCAACTAAACAACAGCAACAAATTTCTAATGGAAGTTGCACATTGAATGTAGCAGACCAGCAAGCAGGCTGGGACCCTGGCACTGAACAGAGCCTGATACAGCCACCATATCACACCAGGAATATTTTTCCTCTGACTGTATGTGAGGGAATTAAACTTCTATGTGGATTAATCCATTGTTATTCTGACTTTTGTTACTGTAGCCAAAATTTTGCTCAATTAACCAACTAAACACAAACAAAACAAATGTAAATGGGCTGGAATAAGTGAAAAGGAATTAATGCTTTCTTCCTGTCTTGGCTCCAACAACAAGATTGCGTGTATAGTCAGTTATATAATAAAACATTCATTTCTAAATTTTAAATTGATAAATGGACTGGCTAGAACAAAATAAAAAACTTTCTATAAATATATACATATACACATATATATGAGAAAATTTGAATGAAATATGAAATATAATACAATATGATTTACATGTTGACTGTAAGCACTGCAGTTGGGGAAGCAAAGGCAGGTATAAATAATAGATTGTAACAAGTGCAGTTATATTCAAATAAGCAAAATCTTTTGGGATCACAGAGGAGCAAGTTCATACTTCAATGTTGACAATTAAAAAATCTGTTGTCTTGTACTGCCCATTTTGTTCAAATCTTATGTGAAACTACTAACATAAACATTTTCAGAAGAATGTACAATTAGAAGATTGTACAATTTAGTCTATCTTCAACAAACATTTATTGGTTGCCTCCTATTTGTTCCTTTGAGAGGCACTAGAAAGCAAAATGGAGAAGGAAATGGCAACCCACTCCAGTATTCTTGCCTAGAGAATCCGGTATTCTTGCACAGGGAAGCCTGGTAGGCTGCTGTCCATAGGATTGCACAGATTCAGGCACATTCAGGCACTGAAGCGACTTAGCATGCATGCATGCATTGGAGAAGGAAATGGCAACACACTTCAGTATTCTTGTCTGGAGAATCCCAGGGATGGAGGAGCCTGGTGGGCTGCCCTCTATGGGTCAGACAGGACTGAAGCAACTTAGCAGCAGCAGCAGAAAGCAAAAGTTAACGCATAGAACCTCTCCTTAAGAAAGTCAAAATCAAGGTCAGGAACAAAGGTGGGCAAAATAACTGTAACAGATAATGATAAGTGCAATAACATTAGCATGAGCAAAGTACTTTGGGAACACATATGCGTAAGTGATCAATTTTATTCTGAAAGTTAGAATAGGTTTCATAGGAGAAGTGATATACGAGTTAGACTTTAAAGAATGAGTTGTATTTTTCCCTCATCCTTCCAGAGGTTTCCAAAAGTCAAATTTATCACAATGTGAAATGAGCTACTTCAAAAAGTGGTAACTTTTCTACCACTGAAGATGATAGAGCACAAGCTGAACAAAGCTTACAGAATGCAGTGGTGGGGAGTTGAGCTTCTGTGTTGGGAGTTTGGCAGATATACCTTGCTTTTCTAAGTTCCATCTTCCCTAAGACGGTAACTTCTAAATTCTGAGTTGGTGGTGGTGGTTTAGTTGCTAAGTCATGTCCAAGTCTTCTGACCCCATGGACTATAGCCTGCCACTCTCCTTTGACTGTGGAATTTTCCAGGCAAGATTACTGGACTGGATTGCCATCTCCTACTCCAGAGCATCTCCCCAACCCAGGGATCAAACTCTCATCTCCAGCATCTCCTGCACTGACAGGCAGATTCTTTACCACTGTGCCACCTGGGAAGCCCTAAGAGATAGATGGAAAATATGAATTGAGTTCAGATTTTTAAAATTATCAAATGTAATGTTTAGGAGTTTTAAATTTATTCTATAAGCTACTGAAGTAGCAAAAATTTTGGAATCAGAAATAAATTTGAGAGTTTTGAAAGACTGAAGATATCATTATCCATAAAATTAAATAAAATATAAGATATCTAGTGGGTTTCTGGTGCTTTTTGTCCCCATAGCATCTTTCCCTCTCTTGCTGAAAGTATCTCTTTCTTTCTTTTAGAACCTTCTCTTCTCAAGTACAAGCAATCTTGGTACCATGGTAAATTAAGGCAGGAAAAAACCTAAGGCAGGTAATGAAGAAATTTGCCTTGAATTTGAATCTTGTGTAAAACACCCCCAGTTGAAGCTGATGATTCACCCCATCCCAAAGACTGTGTCTTGCAAAGATTATTTATTGATTTATAAATCTAGATTTGCAGAGCTGCATTAGTCTTGTTCTTCCTAAAATATCATTTTCAACTTTTCCTTCAATACTTGTTTGCTAAACCATATCCTACCATACATTCTAGATTGGTCATTAATCACAATTCAGTTGTGCTGTTTGTGAATAGAAGACCCTGATACATACCCACAACTGTCCTGTCTGATCATAAGCATACTCATTACTAGGTCACTTAGTGAGATCATTGATATTATTAAAAAAAAAAAATAGTTGGTGTTACACACAGGAAGATGGAGAACTGAAAGCTCCAGACTTTACTTCCACCAATGGACACACCTATTCAATGACTATACACAGACTATTCCCCTTTTTGAGAAATATAGGGACCAGTTGAAAACCTCTTTCACCTCATGCAAAGCTCAAAAGCAGATGCATCAAAGCTAGTAAGGAACTGTCATGGAACCCTCTATGGTAATCCCTTCTCCCAGCAAAGCACCTCTTGGTCAAGAGGAACCTCCTCAGCTCCTTGCTTCTTCCTGGGCCATAAAGGAAAGGGCTGTACCATACACCCAAAGTTTTGACATTTCAGGGGCCTGATGGTTGGTGTCCATCTTGCCTGAAACTGATCCCTGAAAAGGAAGAGCTCCAAGTTAGGAGCCACTGAGAATAAAGACAACAGTTTGGACTAGTATATACTCACTTATCATACTCTTCCCTTTAGCTCAGAATATAACAGATGGATTCCAGCTTTTCTCAGGGAAGGGAAAGAGTTGGAGAATGGATCTCCTGCTGCACTCTAGATGCCTGGGAGCCAGTGCAAATAAGGGCAAAGGTTTGGATCATTATATACTCACTTGATATTTATATACACACAATTTGTGAATGACAGTAACCAATTATATTTTGTTAGGCATATTGCTGCCCCAAACAAAATCAAGAAGGAATAAGCAGTGAGGAGGAAGGATTAAGTTAACAACTAATTGAGCCTGGTACAGAAATGCAAAACAATGTCTTCAAATATGGACAAAGATGTATCCACATTACAGAAGATTACAATGATAAGTGATTTTAGGGCTTTTTCTGTGATGCTCTTGTACTAGCAATGATAAATGATGAGGAGACATGTCATTTTTTCTGTTAAGTGGCTCAGTCATGTCCAACTCTTTGCGATCCAATGGACTGCAGGACACCAGGCTTTCCTGTCCTTCAGCTCTGGAACCATGGAATTTGTGTCACCAAATCATTGGCTAGATAGCATGCGGAAAAGGATTCTCATTTGGTGAGGTCCAGTAATAAAAGGGAGATGCAGTAATATGGGAGCAGAGCAGAAAACCAGTAAGGAAAACTCTACTTAAGAACAGATGTGGCTAATAGATACTGGAATCAGAAACATCTAATATTTATTTACTTTTTTCCTTCTTGGCATTGGGATTCACTTGTATTATCCTTAAACTTTAGTAAATTCTGTTACTAAAGTGGAAGTGCAGAGGTGTGGATCAGAATAGGGGGTGAGGAACCCTTACCAGGAATCATTTGTGAAACTTACAACTAAACTTTAGAGATTGGAAAAGGAACTGAATTATAGCATTTATGATGCGTGAAGGTGGAGTAGGATTATTGTTATTTAGATACTAAAGCAAAAGCTGCCTTTATTTGTCACTTGTGTTCTACACAATCAACTTTGGGGAAGGTCTAAGGAATTAATTTCCAAATGCTTTGTTCTTCTTGTGGTTCTTATAGCTAGCTATTAGTCCCATTAGAAAAGCAGAATCTGGGAACTAGCAATGTGACTCTTCTACTGGAAATATATTCAGTTCAGTTCAGTTCAGTTCAGTCACTCAGTCCTGTCTGACTCTTTGCAACCCCATGAATAACAGCACACCAGGCCTCTCTGTCCATCACCAACTCCCAGAGTTCACCCAAACTCATGTCCACCGAGTCGGTGATGCCATTCAGCCATCTCATCCTCTGTCGTCCCCTTCTCCTCCTGTCCCCACTCCCTCCCAGCATCAGAGTCTTTTCCAATGAGTCAACTCTTCACATGAGGGGGCCAAAGTACTGGAGTTTCAGCTTCAGCATCCATCCTTCCAATGAACACCCAGGACTGATCTCCTTTAGGATGGACTGGTTGGGTCTCCTTGCAGTCCAAGGGACTCTCAAGAGTCTTCTCCAGCACCAATTCTTCGGCGCTCAGCTTTCTTCACAGTCCAACTTTCACATCCATACATGACCCCTGGAAAAACCATAGCCTTGACTAGGCGGACCTTTGTTGGCAAAGTAATATCTCTGCTCTTTAATATGCTATCTAGGTTGGTCATAACTTTCCTTCCAAGGAGTAAGCGTCTTTTAATTTCATGGCTGCAATCACCATCTGCAGTGATTTTGGAGCCCAAAAAATAAAGTCTGACACTGTTTCCACTGTTTCGCCATCTATTGCCATGAAGTGATGGGACCAGATGCCATGATCTTAACTTTCTGAATGTTGAGCTTTAAGCCAATTTTTTCACTCTCTTCTTTCACTTTCATCAAGAGGCTTTTTAGCTCCTGAAATCTATTAATAAAGGGTTAAAAATATCTCTCAAAACTAAAGAAGCCTAATTTTGTACAGCTGATAATTATTCCCTTTTCTCATTCTCAATACACATGCCCCTCTGGGATATGGCAGGCAGACAGCAAAGTTTTATTGTTTCTTGTTTAGTGTCTTCAGAGTTAGACTGATCCTAAGCATCATTAGACCAGTCATATTCATGCCACAACAGGGGCTTCCAAGTCCACAGGGTGTGAAGGAGGACACAGAGAGGAAAAATCAATGGCATCACATCAAGAGTCAAGGAAGAGGACTTCCCTGATGGTACAGTGGATAGGAATCCCCCTGCCAATAAGGGGGAGATGGGTTCCATTCCTGGTCCAGGAAGATTCCACATGCTGAAGAGCAACTAAGCCCATGCACCACAACCTCTGACACCTGTGCCCTAGAGCCTGTGTTATCAAAGAAGAGAAACCACCCCAATGAGAAGCCCTGTGCACCACAAGTAAGAGTAGCCCCGACTTGCTGCAACTAGAGAGAGAATTCACATAGCAACAAAGACTCAGTGCAACCAAAAAAAAAAAAAAAAACAGTCAAGGAAGAGATTATTTGGTGTGTAGCTGCATCTGGAAGTGTTATTACTTCTTCATAATTTTTCCAGTAAACTACATTTGAATTTTTAACATCAGTGTTCATTTCAACACTTAATTTTTGTATTAGAAAATCTGTACCTTTTCTCCAATTATAATATTGTTATTATCCTGAGGATTGAGTTAGACAGTATTTATTTCACTTATTTATTTTCTTATTCAACAGCTATTTACTAAGTACTTTTAACTATTTACTGAGTACCTTTAACTATGTACTTTGTTAAACAGTGGGTATACAATAGTGAAAACAACAAGTAAAATCTGCCCTCATGGAGCTGGAACTCTAGTAAAAGAGACTTAGCACCAAGTTCAGTATATATATATACAAACATGCATACATATGTACATATATATTTGTGACAGTATTACTCATATCATAAATATACATAGTATTTCTCATGCCCTCAATTTATTAAATTATCTGCTCAAATGTCACCTACTCAAGAGAGACATTCACAAGCCAGCCTATCTGGATTCTTAAATAAAAGTGTTAATACAACTCTCTTTATATTTAGTTATGTAATAAAAATTATATGTGTATGTACATTATACATGTATAAAACATATATTTTATATGCATAAAGTATTAAACCTATAACATATTTAAACTATAATATGATCCATAACAAAGGCTGGTGAACATTTTTTACTTTAACACATTACATGTATATTGAAGGACAGAGAACTCATAACAACATATATGACAGGAAGATAAAGATCAATGTATTAGAAAAGAATTTTTCTTTCCTAAAAAGTACTTTAAGATGCTTAAAGGGGCTTCTCCCATAGCTCAGTTGGTAAAGAGTCTGTCTGCAATGCAGGAGACCTGGGTTTGATTCCTGGGTCAAGAAGATCCCCTGGAGAAAGAATTGGCAAACCACTCCAGTATTCTTGACTGGAGAATCCCATGGACAGAGAAGTCTGGCAGGCTACAGCCCATGAGGTCACAAGAGTTGGACATAATTTAGCGACTCCACCACCACAAAAAGGTTAAATGTTTTATTTACCTCTTTTTTGTCATTGAACATGAAATGACTATGAAAGTGTAGGAAAAAACTACCAGTTTAATTCAAAAAGTACACAGGTAAACATATTTCCTTCTCAAAATAAAAATACTTTTCATATTGCTTATTTCTTATTGGTAAACAGATATGTATATATTAAAAAATGAATGTGATACAATATACTACCAAAAAAAGAGCCAGACAATATACGATGACTACTCTGGAAAATAATTACCCATGATCTTTAAGCTTCTAAATCAACTTTTGTATTCTAATAAAGTATTAGTAAATATGTTTTCCAGTTCTTTAGAATCTTTTTAAACTGTTGAGTTTTGAGGTCATTTATTGCTACCAAAATGTTATGAAAGGATATGATATTTTGGCTTTTTTTATACTGCATATTCATTTTATTTCTTAACCAGGAGCACTACCATGTGCATATTTAGCCGTGTCTGACTCTTTGTGACTTCATGGACTGTAGCTCACCAGGCTCTTCTCTCCATGGGATTTTCCAGGCAAGAATACTGGAGTGGGTTGCCATTTCCTCCTTCAGAGGATCTTCCCAACCCAGGAATTGAACTCATGTCTCCTGCATCTCCCACGTTGGCAGATGGATTCTTTACCACTGAGCTACCTGGGAAGCCTGAATGCTTACAGGGCTGATGTTAAGCAGTTTGGCATCAATCTGATTTTTGTTTCTTTGAGAGTGATTTTATCTTTCCCTTTAGCAGATTTTGAATTTTATCCTGGTCTTTGATCTTTCAAAACTTCTTCTTAAATAATGTATCTAAATATACGAAAAGTATAATATATCATGAACAAATCAGATTAAAGAATAGTATCATGATCAAGTAAATTTTACTTGAGAAATCCAAGATATTCTCAACATTGGCCATCTTTTAAAGCTATGCAATGAATTAGCATAATAAAGGAGAATATCCACCTGGTCATTTAGATTATGAAAAATATTTGTAAAAGTCAAACTGTGTAGCTAATTACATTCCTTATCAGGCCAGGAGTAGAAAAATATTACTTAACACCGTCAATGATTGTACCAGAAACTTACCAAGAAAATGTAAAAACATCCTCATTAACCAGACTCTAGATACATATATTCAAATATCATCTATGATATTTTCAAGTGAAAATAACAAAGTAAAAATTAAACTTGTTCAACTGATAAGGAAAGTTAATGATTTATAGCCTAGAAGGCCAGAATGTAAGTCAAACTTCAGAATTAGCTTGATCCAGGAGTTCTTTGACTATTTTTCTATAATTGACTCATATATGATGTCTTTGCTTCACTCTCAGACTCCATATTTTTCATGGTAAAAAAATAGAAATACTGTGGTATTTTTTTCAGGTAACTCATTCCCATACTAGGATGTCCAAAAGAAAGAAAGAAAGAAAAAAAAAGTGTCTCTTTCATGGGTTGCTTTTAAGGGAGAAGAAACTTCATGCCAGACTCTTCTAGCAAGTCTCTATCTATATCTACTGTCCCCAGATTAGTAAATATGCTCAATTTCTATCCTACACTTTGGCTAAGAGTAATGTTTTAGGATGAACGACTTAAATTATTGGACTTAAAAAATTGGACCAAGCATTATGGCACGTGTGAGCAATTACTCTTGACCAACAAAATTTACCTTTGAAGCTGCAGTTGGGTCAGTTTCCTCTGAACTAAAGTGGGTACTTTGGGGAATTTTGTACATTTGATGTTAAAAATCAAGTCACTACAAAGAGTATACATTCACTATCACCAGAAATATTGTAAATGATACTACAGTCCTAGACAATTTAAAAAAACAATAAAAAGAGGAGTAGGAGATATGAATATTGGGGAGGAATAATTGGAAGAGGGTGCAAAATTGTCATTTTAAAATATTACCTTACAAGGAATAAAATAGAGCTAACTGAAAGTTTAGAATTATTGAGTAAAATTACTTGGTACAAGATAAACACTTTTCTACACATGAACAATAACTGATTGGAAATTGTAAAAATGTTTTTTAAATATACTATTCACACATTTTATAACAGCCAGAAGCCTCTATTATATACTGAAATAAGTCCAATATATTATGGGCAGGGCCTAGCTGTGCCAGAGTACATCACCTGGGTAAATGACCTGGCTCTGGATGGCTTGATTAAATTCTGAAATTCTTACAAATAAAAAGATACAGGGAGAGCAGAAAAATGAAATATAGGATTCCTCAGCAATATTTCTTCAGAATAAACAAGGAAGAAAATGTTATCTTCTTACTGTTTTTATTTATAAATGCCTTAAGAACAAACCACAAACAAAACTTTATTTCTGGTTTCAATTTGTAAATTTTTAGTTATCAACCTTGCTTCAAGGATAGAGTTTACAATATCCAAAGACTGGAAGAAGAGTTCACATTTTTCTGTGGATTCTGGAAATTATTGACTTCAGGGTTCATCTACTCCATCTGAACATAAAAGTCACCTGGGATTGTTAAAAATTATTGATGTCTAAGTCCATATAGAACCAAATATATGACATTTCTGGGATTGACAGCAGATCTCAGGAACTTTTTTTAGTTTCCTAGGTCATTCCAAACTCAATCTAGGGTTGACAACTTCTGACTAAATTCTCCATGCCATGATTTTATAATGATGTTGAAGAGTTGTAGGAAAGAGAAAAAGCAAAAGCATTGATCCAGAAATTTGGAAGTAACTTGTAAATTGTTGGACTACAAAGAAATTAATGAGCAGTGCATCTTAACTATTCATGGACAATACACTTGAGAAAAAGGACAGAATGTTTGTGGATTTAAATGTCTTCATTCTCAAAAGTTCAAAATTGTCTGGAAAATTAAATACCTTTGATTCAGGCTAAGTCTGTTGCCATGGGAGATTCTGTAGAAGATGTGGCTATATTTTAAGGCTGAAGCAGAAATCCAGAGTCTCTCAGGAGACTCAGGAGACAAGAGGTACAGACTAGTATGGATGGTCAGGAGGATTGAAGAAGGTCAGGTGCAGATGTGAGAGCAAAGAAGCTCAACTAAAATGAAAAATCCAAAAGCAGATTGAAAAATATGTAGGGCCAAACCTGAGATTTCATTATTATTATTATTTTATTCTTTAACTTTACAATATTATATTGGTTTTGCCATATATCAACATGAATCCGCCACAGGTATACACATGTGCCCCATCCTGAACCCTCCTCCCTCCTCCCTCCCCGTATCATCCCTCTGGGACGTCCCATTTTTAATTATAGCTGTGACCTTGCAGTGACCTATGGGTTTCCCTGGTGGCTCAGATGGTAAAAAATCCACCTATAGAGCAGAGGACCTGTGTTCAATCCCTGGGTTGGGGAGATTCCTTGGAGAAGGGAATGGCTACCCACTCCAGTATTCTTGCCTGGAGAATTCCATCAGTAGAGGAGCCTGGTAGTCTGTGGAGTCAGACATGACTGAGCAACTAACCCACAGTATTTGCAATGACCTACAAGTAACAAATGCTGTGTTCCAGGACATTATTGCTCAGTTCTAGTTCCTTAAGATCTATATTCCATTTTGAATATATCTAATGTCAACTCTGGAGCATCTGAAAACAAATTAAGATGTTTGGAAAGAAATTATAGTGTCTTGTTCATGCATATTATTGCTATTATTAGAAGGTTATTTCCATAATTTAAAGGGTTTCATTAAAAAACATTGAATAATTGAAATAGGGTTCATTTTAAAATGAATCTTTTCAAGTTTTATTTTAGGAGGCAATATTTCTGAACAAGTTATGCCTCTATAAAAGGTTATTTTAAAATAAATTTGTATTTTGATGTATCAAATTTCCTTTCTATGATTATTGTTTCAATAATACATATTTTTGATGTGGTGACTTCAATTGTTAACACTAAAAATATTTGCAAGTGGAATGAGATAAGAGAAAAAAGATTTCCAGAAAAGAAGAAACAGTAATTATTTTAAGCTGAAAATACTATTTAACCTTTTGAGTTTGGTAAAGGTATATTTTCTTTAAAAATTCTCTTTTTTAATAACCCTGAAATTATTCACCCAGTATATGTAAAAACTTCTATTTAGTATGACTGGCTACCAATTTCCTTAGTTTCTAACAATATAGACCAATATATTGGAGACTAGAACTTAGTCTTCTACAAAATAGTAAATCAAATGTATAAGAAGATAAATTTTCTACTTATTTATTTGGCATTCAATCATTTGCTAGATACTTTTATGATCTTTACTTATTTTGTAATCTTAATAAATAGAATCAGTGCCTCTGATATTAAAATATAAGATATTATTTTACATAAAATGTTAAAAACATTTGTTTCTGTGTTGTAATTTATTTTTATCTGGTTCACCAACAGATGTTCTACTGAATCATTGTTCTACTGAATTGAAGTTATATTGAATACCAGATGGGGAAACAGTGGAAACAGTGGCAGACTTTATTTTTTTGGGCTCCAAAATCACTGCAGATGGTGACTGCAGCCATGAAATTAAAAGATGTTTACTCCTTGGAAGGAAAGTTATGACTAACCTAGATAGCATATTGAAAAGCAGAGACATTACTTTGCCAACAAAGGTCTGTCTAGTCAAGGCTATGGTTTTTCCAGTGGTCATGTATGGATGTGAGAGTTGGACTGTGAAGAAAGCTGAGCGCCAAAGAATTGATGCTTTTGAACTGTGGTGTTGGAGAAGACTCTTGAGAGTCCCTTGGACTGCAAGGAGATCCAACCAGTCCATTCTGAAGGAGATCAGCCCTGGGATTTCTTTGGAAGGAATGATGCTAAAGCTGAAACTCCAGTCCTTTGGCCACATCATGTGAGGAGTTGACTCATTGGAAAAGACTCTGATGCTGGGAGGGATTGGGGGCAGGAAGAGAAGGGGACGACAGAGGATGAGCTGGCTGGATGGCATCACTGACTTGATGGACATGAGTCTGGGTGAACTCCGGGAGTTGGTGATGGACAGGGAGGCCTGGCATGCTGCAATTCATGGGGTCACAAAGAATTGGACATGACTGAGCGACTGAACTGAACTGAACTGAATGCTCGACAGTTGAGGCAAACCTAATTAACCATGTTAAGATCCCAAGACCACTTACTTAGGCATCAGAAGAAGAAATTTAGGACACTATTCTATCTCCAGGAAACAATATTGACAGCTAAAACTAGAAAATTCTGACTGATTTACTTATCAACATCACAGAGGAAAATACTAGGACAGCAACTGGCTGGAACATCTAACCCCATAAGCTGTTAATAATTTTGGACTTGCAAAATTCTTTTCCTTCTAGCTTCATCCTGGGTCTTTGACTTAAATATTTTTAAACTTCTTCATATCATCCCATAGCATGTTGTTTTGCCTCAACTACAATTCATTTTTTCTCCTCATAGTATTATTAGCATGTGAGCATGCTTCTTTATGAGGGTTTAGGAGTATTATCTACTGAAATCAAAACCACACATGATCAAATTCTTTTTCTTTTCAGATTATCTCAATTTTATAGTCAATGAATTATAAATAGTTTTCATTTTCTTCTGTCATATCATAAGTATTATGGGTTGAATAGTGTCTCCCAAAATATGTTGAGGTCTAGCTCACAACACTTCAAAATGTGATCTTATTTAAAAATAAGATCATTTAGAGGTAATCATGTTAAATTAAGGTCATTAAGATGGGCACTGTCCAATATGACTTCTATCCTTATGAAAATGGGAGATTTGACACAGAGACATTCATCAATAGATGAATGGAAACAGAAGTTGTAATACATAGATAAAATAGAATATTACTCAGCTATAAAAAAGAACTCATTTGAGTCAGTCCTAAAGAGGTGGGTGAACCTACAGCCTACTGTGCAGAGTGAAGTAAGGCAGGAAGAGAAAGACGAATACTGTATATTAACATATGTGTATGGAATCTAGAAGGATAGCACTGATGAAACTATTTTCAGGGTAGCAAATGGCTACCCTCATGGATCAGATGGTAAAGAATCCACCTACAATGTGGGTTCAATCCCTGGGTTAGGAAGACCCCTTGAAGCAGGACATGGCAACCCACTCCAGTATTCTTGCCTGTAGAATCCCCATGGACAGTGGAGCCTGGTGGGCTACAGTCCATGTGGTTGCAAAGAGGTGGACCCAACTGAGTGAACTGGCACAACAATGGAGACTTAGACATAGAGAACAGATGTATGGACGAATAGAAAGAATGATTCATGCTGATATATGACAAAAACCAGCACAATATTGTAAAGCAATTATCCTCCAACCAAAAATTATAAAGAAGTTTATAGAGGAAGTCTAACAAAACTATGTAACATTCTTCAGTAGCTACTGGAAGAGTCATAATACTGTACGGCTAGAGTTCTTAAAAACTTAATTCTATATCTCTGAATCCTCTGTTTAAGAAGTCAGAAAAACATGCAATATGAAAAACATTTCAGTCACATTTGTAGAATGTTTAAAAGTAAAGTGAGTTTTAGCTCAGAGGGGTATATTTCAGATATGGAAATTAAACTCATGAACAGCGCAGATGATGCTTGCTTGAGCCACACTAATTATATACTACTACTGGTCTCCCAATTTCCAGCTCCATAGGGGGAAAAACTACAATCAGTCAATCCATACACTAGGCAAAGAACCATGCACTAGTCTGAAGGAAAAATCCCTGCTGATAAGAAAATATGAATATAACTTAATCCACAGGATTGCAAGGGGACCATCCAGTTGTTGAAAATGCTTCATTTTTAAATGAAACTAGGCTTTAAAACTCCACTGAAGAGACCCTCTTGTAAAACAAAAACAATAAAAATTGATCAGTGATATATTACTCTAATCATTAACATATTTCAGTTGACTTTTCAAGATATATAGAAACATTTTTTTTTTCTCACAAAAGAAAAAAAAATATAAATAACTGAGCCTACTTAAATTTGAGTCCCATACTCACTGGATTTGCATTATGTAAGGAAAACAGAAATAACATATTTTTTCAGAAGCAAGAAATGAGACATTTGTACACATCACTCAATTTAATAATTATAACATCCCTTTGGAGTAGCACTGTCTCCATTATTACAGCTGAGACAATTGACTCTATAACAAATTCACATGGCTAGGAAATGGAACATCCAGATTTAAAAATCTGATCTTACTCCTATATCTGTGTCCTTAAGCAACACATTATACTAATTCTTTCTAGTCTATAAACCAGATAGGTCTTTCTGAAGTTCAGAGAACCATAAAAAAACTTTCCAAACTATTAAGACACATTTTTATCTCCTCTTATGCAAACTTAGCATAAAACAAAAACACACACTAGAAATCTTTTAGTTATCTTTGCATATCTCTCAAACTCATGAAAATACAATTCTCAACATCTGCATTCTAAGGACCAGAGGCAAGGGAAAAGAAGATAAGAAGAGAAGTGAAGGACAACACTTGGAAAAAGAAAAAAGCATAAAAAAGGAGATGGATGAGAAAAGGAAGAAATTCTTATTCTCTACTTTTCAGTCAATGATTGGAAAAATTCACCTATACTGCTATTGTCTGGAAACCACTGATGAGGAGAGAATGTGCATGTGTCCTTGTATTTCATCTGTGACATTTTTAACATCTTAGGTTAAGTTTGGAGTCCTTTAAGACTTCTGAATGCTGATAAAATGAGTGTAAAAGTTAATTCTAGAATTTAGAGGAAGACAGATGAATCAGAGATTCCATATTTCAACAACTGTCATATTAATTTCACTTTTTCTTCAACACAAATCTTCAAGTAAGTCAACTTGTCTTCGTATCTTGACTTCAGTTCAGTTCAGTCACTCAGTCGTGTCTGACTCTTTGTGACCCCATAGACTGCAGCACATCCGGTTCCCCTTATCCAACTCCAACTCCCAGAGCTTACTCAAACTCATGTTCATCAAGTTGGTAATGCCATCCAACCATCTCATCCTCTGTCATCCCTTTCTCCTCCTGCCTTCAATCTTTCCCAGGACTGGGGTCTTTTCAAATGAGTCAATTCTTCTCATCAGGTGGCCAAAGTATTGAAATTTCAGTTTCAACATCAGTCCTTCCAATGAATATTCAGGACTGATTTCCTTTAGGATGGACTGGTTGGATTTCCTTGCAGTCCAAAGGACTGTCAAGAGTCTACTCCAATACCACAGTTCAAATGCATCCATTCTTCAGTGCTCAGATTTCTTTATAGTCCAACTCTCACATCCATTCATGACTACTGGAAAAACCATAGCTTTGACTAGACTGACCTTTGTTGGCAAAGTAATGTCTCTGCTTTTTAATATGCTGTCTAGGTTGTTCATAGCTTTTCTTCCAAGGAGCAAGCATCTTTTAAATTCATGGCTGCAGTCACCATCTGCAGTGATTTTTGGAGCCCCCCAAAATAAAATCTGTCACTGCTACTGCTGCTGCTGCTAAGTCGCTTCAGTCATGTCTGACTCTGTGTGACCCCATAGATGGAAACCCACCAGGCTCCCCCGTCCCTGGGATTCTCCAGGCAAGAACACTGGAGTGGGTTGCCATTTCCTTCTCCAATGCATGAAAGTGAAAAGTCAAAGTGAAGTCGCTCAGTCATATCCGACTCTTCACTCTTTCCCCATTTATTTGCCATGAATTGATGGGACCATATGCCATGATCTTGGTTTTCTTAAGCCAAGTTTTTCTCCATCCTCTTTCACTTTCATCAAGAGGCCCTTTAGTTCTATCAGGGGAGTGTGTAGTTTCTTCAGTTCTGTCTCACTGCAGCAAAAATATGAAGTGGCAGACCAGTGTTACAGTTCATTTTTATTTGGCAAGCAAAAGAAAATACATCTTCAAGGCATGAGGGTGGGCCAACCCAAAAGAATCACAGGGCTCAATTCTGGCTCCTCTTTTTAAATGTTTTTTTCTCCTCCCCTTGAGTGTGCCTTATGTAAATTGGGCTAGCCAGGAGGGCTGTTTGCTTCACCTGAGGTTCTCACTCTGGTCCTTGGATGTTCCTTTGTTGTATTTTCGTGGGCTTTTTCCTTTCTTTGTCTTTTAGCCATCTCTATTTTGGACTCCTCTCTCCTATTCTAACTACCTAACAGTTCCTCTTCACTTTCTGCCATAAGGGCAGTGTCATCTGCATATCTGAGATTATTGATGTTTTTCCCAGCAATCTTGATTCCAGCTTGTGCTTCATCCAGCCTGCCATTTCACATGATATTCTCTGTATATAAATTAAATAAGCAGGGTGACAATATACAACCTTGATGTACTCCTTTCCCAGTTTGGAACCAGTCTGGTTCTAACTGTCGCTTCTTGACCTGCATACAGATTTTTCGGAAGGTAGGTAAGGTGATCTGGTATTCCCATGTCTTGGAGTATTTTCCACAGTTTGTTGTGATCTACACAGTCAAAGGCTTTGGTGTAATAAATAAAACAGAAGTAGATGTTTTTCTGGAATTCTCTGGCTTTTTCTATGATCCAATGGATGTTGGCAATTTGATCTCTGGTTCCTCTGCCTTTTCTAATTCCAGCTTGAACATTTGGAAGTTCATGGTTCATGTACTGTTGAAGCCTCACTTGGAGAATTTTTAGCATTTTTTTGCTAGCATGTGAGATGAGTGCAATCATGTGCCTGCAATCTTGACTTCATGGTCTCTGTAATATTTGGTATTAAAAAAAATGCTTTTTAAAGAAGCAGAAGGAAAAAGCAAATGCACATTGTAACTCTGTGTGCTGCCCATAGTATTTGTCCTCACTGCCTTTGAAGTCACATTACTTTTCACTACAGTCCACTGATGGCAGGGAGACTACTTAGCCCTAAAAGTAACATATTTTGTATTCCACACATTTTAAAATATCCTAAGACGTTAACAATACTTTTAAAGCACAGTAACTCAACCTAAACCGAATTTCAGAATAGTCCAGTCCCAATTCTACTTCATGGTGGAGAGGGAGGTTTCAAGCAATGCTCCAGACATCAGCTGGGCTTCCTACAATTCAACTCAATTCTGATATTATCTACCCAAAGATAGCATCAGATTCCACAGGTAAAGAGTTCAGTCCTACAAGAGTGCCTTCTACTTCAGATGCCAACTACAGGCTATAAAATTAATAAACAGAAACCTCAGTTAGAGATGGGAGACCAGAAAGGAGAGTTGTCACAGAGAGTGAGGATAAGAGAGCCCAAGAGGATGGAGAAAGACTTCTCTTCTTTCCTGGCAAGGAGTCAGCCAACAAAAAGCCATGACTCTTTGTTTACAATAGCCCTTCTAATTTCTTTTCCTCTCTATGAAAATGTTTTCCTTCCCTTGCCCTGTGATGACTTGCAGGTTGCTCACAGTGGTTGCAGACCGTAGTTGCAGATCCTAAATAGCAGTTTCCACTGGTCCTGAATAATAAACCCATCTTTGCTAGAGAAACATCAGGCAGTTTATTAATTTCAGGTCAGCAAAGCCCAGGTTGTAACAGTGCTTTTTCCCATGTGCTACAAATTGGAGTTTCTAACAATCCACTTTCCCACAGGATGCCAATCTCAAGTGCAAATTGTTACCTATACTCTGACCAACTATCTGTAAATCAGATTCCCATGACCCCTCTTTGGATGTGATTAATTCATTAGAGAATTTATACTGAAAAAAAAATGAGTTTATTTTTATTCAGAATCTCACTAGGACTATAGCCCAGGAGATAGCCTCTCAGATAGCTCTGAGGAATTGCTACACTGCTCCAAAGAGGTAGGGTAAGTGCCAAGAGCCAGTGTGTGTGTTTATAAAATATATTTGTTTTATTTATTTATTTATTTCTTGCTGGGAAATACATGTAGTCAAGCATACTCATAAAAGATTATTGCTAATAACAGAATTCAGATACCTCAAATTAATGATTTTAGTGCTTATCTATGTATGGGAAGATTCAAGAATCTTGACTCTTGAAACTCCTCAGGGTTCTTTGTCGGTGAGCTCAGCAATGAGCTTCATTTTAACCTTTCTTATAACTGGACAATGAACAAGATTCTTTGTTCTTTTTGTTTATGAGCAGCTCAGAGAACATACGAAACTTATTTACCCAGTAAATTGCCAGTGTGTTATAAAGGATTTAATCAGGAATGGGACTTCCTTGATGCCTCAGCAGTAAAAGAATCTGCCTGCAATGCAATAGATAAGGGTTTGATCCCTGGGTTGGGAAGATGCCCTGGAGGAGGAAATAGCAACTCACTCCAGTATTCTTGCCTGGAAAATCCCATGGATAGAGGACACTGGTGGGCTACAGTCCATGGGTTCTGAAAGAGTTGGACACAACTGAGCAGCTGAACACAGCACAAAGGCTTCATTACACAGCATGATTGATGAAGTCGTTGTCCAGTGGTGATCAATTCAACCTCTAGCCCTTATTCCTCCTCAGAGGTTGAGGGGAAGGGCTGAAAGTTCCAACACTTCAATCACAGGGTTGGTTCCTTGGGCAACCAGCATTCATCCTTAGGTGACCTGAGGGCATTTAAAAAGTCACCTCATTATAGTAGTATAAAAATACTACTTCATCTCTCTCACCTCTTAGGAAGCTCCAGGTGTTTTAGAAGCTCAAGGTTAGAAATGGAACAGAGACCAAACATATTTCGTATTATAAATCACAATATTACATACAACAAAGACACATGATTTAAGTTCTATGCATGACACTTCCTCTTGCTGGGTGACTTGAGGCAATTTACTTAGGCTTTCTGTGTTTCAGGTTTTCATATGTTGTAGGAGGGAAAAGAAAAAAAACATCAACTTTCATTCCTTTACCCTCAGTTTCTTCTGGATGGTCTAAGAATTTAATTGACATAAAACAGATTAATGGGAATAATAAAATTTTATTTTGTATATATGGGAACTCCACATATATGAGAGGATCAAAGACTCCACTTGCATGAAAAGTTCAAAGACAGAAAAGTAAAATGACATATATATGACATCTTGAGTTAAGAAATGGGATAGGGCCCTGAGGCTTCCAAGGACAGGAGGGTAATTTATAAGACAATAAGAATAGCAGATGTTGGGTAACTAGATGTTTTCTTTGCCATACAGATGGACAATGCAGATAAAATTTATCTCTGGTAATAACTCTTACTCTGGAAAAGTCCAATTTAAATGAATCAGACATGACTTAGCAACTAAACAAAAACAACAAGTAGTCAAGGGAAGGGTAAAAGTTTCTCTTGAATCCACAGGGTCTTGCTTATGTTATCTCAAGATAATTTTGGGGAAGTTTGTTCTGAAACCCTTCAGTGTAAAACATTCTAATAGTATCCACCTTCTGGGATTGCTATAATGATAAAGGAAGATGATTCTTTAAAAATACATAGTGCATTCAATAAAAAATACTCAGTATTATTGTAATATGTACTATATTATTAGCAGAACTGAAATCATGTAACTCAGTTTGGGACTTGAACCCACAGTCTAACTGAGATCAGACACCTAGTCTCAGGACTTAATGAAGTTCAGGTTCTTGATGTCTCATCACAGAAAGAATTCAGTCAAAGACAAAGTGATAGGTAAGGAGTATATTTACTTAGAAATGCACTCCACGGACAGAGTGTGGGCCATCTCAGAAGGCAAGAGTGGCATACAGGTTATGGGGTTGTCAGTTTTTTATAGAGGTGAGTAATTTCACAGGCTATGAGTGGGAGGGGTATTCCAGCTATTTGGGAAAGGGTGAGGGATTTCCAGGAATTGGGTCATCACCCACTTTTTGACCCTTATGGTCAGCCTTGAAACTGTCATGGTGACTGTGTGTGTGTCATTTATTTTGCAGATATGTTAAAGTGAGTGTATTCTGAGGTTCAAGATCTAGTGGAAGTCAATTTGTCAATAAATAGCTGCCTGAATGAGCATTGAGGGACAGACTGTCTCACCAGTCCTATACCAGAGAGGTTCAGTACAACCAGCACTCTTAGGACCACTGGAAAGGAGTCTGTTTGGCTCCCTATGGATAATGTTTCTGGTCTCTATGTCTATGGAAACATATCAGTTCATTTCAGTTCAGTCACTCAGTCATGTCTGACTGTTTGCAACACAATGGACTGAAGCACACCAGGCTTCCCTGTCCATCACCAACTCCTGGAGCTTGCTCAAACTCATGTCCAATGAGTCAATAAACATATAGATACCTAGAGTTACTGCACTCCTGTGCTATTTGCAAGTCAGTATTAGGGTGACAAAAAGGTGATACATCTACAGTGTTATCTTAAAGAAAGAGGGCTTTCATCTTGGAATAAGGTACAATTTACTAATTCAAGATGACCCTTAAACAGCTCAATATGAAGTCAAAACTATGTAAATATCATTCAACCAAGCCTCCTAGTTCATATCAGCAATTCTCTTTCTCATAGGATGAAAAAAATCAATATACTAGTAATCACAAAAGAAGTCATATTGGCAAGCCTATGTAACCACTAAGAATTCATGTTATAATCCTGTCTAATTTTAACAAATTAAAATATAATTTAATATATTAAATAAAAATGTACTACAAGTTTCTTGCCTGTGACTTGTTAAATTACAGTCATGCTATTTATCTGTGATAACATAGTCTATCATAGAAATGTTGAAATTCACAAATAAGAGACACTAAAGAGCATTATTTTAAGAATTGATTTGTGGTGCATCCTTCTCAAATTACCAGAAATATCTAAGAAAAATCAAAAGTGAAGATATCTAAGGAAAGTTCTCAAAAATGAATTAAAATTTAGTGTAGGTATTATCGCTTATTGAGCATTTTTGAAGAATCAGATTGAGGTTTCTTCAAGTAAGGTAAAGCACCACTGTGCTGTTACAACAAAGAGAACAAATAAAACTCTTCAATCAGTAATAGTCATACACATGCTGAAGGAAAAAAATAAATCTTGCATTTGCGTCACTTGTATTAAGTTTTGGGAAAAAAATCTTGCACTTGCATCATTTGTACTAAGTTTTGTTGGTCACAATAAAGTAAGAAAAAGAACTGTACTCTAATGAAAAGGGAAGTATGTCTTTCGTTTCAAAACCTCCATTTAAATCTTCCATTTTGTCAGATTTAAACTTCTACTTTTTCAACTACCTTAAGACTTTTAAGTTAACAACATGTTCTCTTTTCTTTTAAGTTGCGATTATCATTCCAACTTCTTTATAAATTTTTGAGCAATTTATTTTATTCCACTGAAAAGAAGTTGAAATTGAAGTCAAATACCACTTTTGTTCAATAAGGCTTTGATAATGTAGTGGTTTACTCTTTTTAATTTACTATGCTTAAAAAAATCTCTCATATATTACATTGAAGTAATCCAATTTAGACAGTCAAAATTAATGAATTGGATATCTCTCTTTCATAAAATTATTCCCATTATCTTACTTTAATATATGCCTCAGATATTCCTACATTTAAAAGTGTCAGAGTTAATCCTTGAATTACACTTTAAAATGCTTATAAACTGCAAATATAAAGTATTATTAACAACATTTATCAAAAAAGAAGAAGAAACCAATTGCTACAGATGTTATTTTTAAATGTCCTCTGGGAATAATGAGAATCATTGTGTCATAATTTTACCTCTGTATCTATGACTAACTTGTTTCATTTATTGTTCAGTTCAGTTCAGTCGCTCAGTGGTGTCTGACTCTTTGTGACACCATGGATCTCAGCACGCCAGGCCTCCCTGTCCATCACCAACTCCCAGAGTTTACTCAGACTCATGTCCATCTAGTCAGTCATGCCATCCAGCCATCTCATCTTCTGTCGTCCCCTTGTAATTTGGTGTTATTAAAATCATATCTTGGTATCAATTCCCATTTGTGACTTCTGACTTTTCTCTTGCAGTGGCCATAGGCATCACCAAAATCTCAATTCACCATTCATGACCATGATCTGTTGGTCACAAAGTACATTAATCATGAGACTAGGAATAAGCCAGTTTAAAGTCACCATTTATATTACTAAAGTAATTCTGAAAGTCATGTATGCAACTCTATTTCAATGGACAACACACTAATAACATTATTACATGTAATTTAGAATCAACCTGTGAAAGTGAAAGTGAAAGTTGCTCAGTCGTGTCCGACTCTTTGCGACCCCATGGACTATACAGTAGATGGAATTCTCCAGGCCAGAGTACTGAAGTGGGTAGCCATTCCCTTCTCCAGAGGATCTTCCCAACCCAGCCATTAAATCCAGGCCTCCTGCATTGCAGGCAGATTCTTTACCAGCTGAGCCATAGGAAAGCCCAAGAATACTGGAGTGGGTAGCCTATCCCTTCTCCAGCAGATCTTCCCCACCCAGAAATGGAACTGGGGTCTCCTGCATTGCAGGTGATTGCTTTACCAACTGAACTATCAGGGAAGCCTTTACATGTATTAAAAAAAGTAGAAAATACTAGCAAGCATCATCAGCTTTTATATTTTAGCTTTTAACTAGGCATTATAATAAAAGTAATAAACTCTGTTTTACCTCAGGAGCTGAATCTTGTGATATATAAAATAAATTAAGATTAAAACATGCTTTTCACTGAGCTTTTACATTAACCTTCAGTTTTCCAGTAGGTGACCATGTTCAGTAATTGGCCACAAACCAATAGTCTCACATGCTGATAGTGCTGCTAGACAGCTGTAGGAGAAGTTAGTTTGATGAAATACAAATGAAAGCATAATAGAAAATTCATCTCAGAACAAATGATTTCTTCTGTGCCTGGCCTTAAACTCCATGAGGGCAGAAACTCCTCTGTTTGGAACTTTATCCTATGTATCTTTTCATCAGGATTCAAATTGGTCTTTCTCAGAATAAGAGTTATTACAAAAGATAAATTTTATTTGAAGTGAAGTTGTGTATGACTCTTTGCAACCCTATGGACTATACAGGTCGTGGAATTCTCCAGGCCAGAATACTGGACTGGGCAGCCTTCCCCTTCTCCAGGGGATCTTCCCAATCCCAGGGATCAAACCCAGGTCTCCTGTATGGCAGGCAGATTCTTTACTAGCTGACCCACAGGGAAGCCAAAGAATACTCCAGTATTTGAATGGTCCTTTATTTCTTTCCTTTAAAAGTCTTTGTACTAAACCAGTAATCTGGTGAGTGAATGAGTTACCTGAGTTCTGTGAGTCACTTTAACAAATTAATCAAACCCAAGGAGGAGATCATGGGAACCTCTGATTTATACCTAGTCAATCAGAAGAATAGGAAGCAACCTGTGTTTGCAATTTTCCTCTGAATTGGAGGGCAGTCTTATGGGATTGAACCATTTACCTAGGGCATTTGATGCTATAACCGGGTAGACAGTGTCAGAATTGAGTTTTATTGTAGGACACCCAGCTAGTGTCCAGAGCATTGGTTGGTGGTCCCTGGTGGCTCAGAGGTTAAGGCATCTGCCTGGAATACAGGAAACCTGGGTTCGATCCCTGGGTTGGGAAGATCCCCTAGAGAAGGAAATGGCAACCCACTCCAGTACTCTTGCCTGGAGAATCCCATGGAGGGAGGAGCCTGGTGGGCTACAGTCCACGGGGTCACAAAGAGTCAGACACCACTGAGCAACTTCCCACTCTCCATGAACTTCTATTTTCTTATTTATATATTGGCCTTCAATTGCCAAATTTCTGTTTTGTTGTTGTTGTTGTTGTTGTTTTTACCTTAGAACTTGTCAACTACAAATTGGCACTTGCCCATCAACTACAAAAGCTAGTGTTCAGAGCATTGGTTAATGGTATGGGGACGCTACCTTCCTCTGAACACTGGAATTGAGTCAAGAATTCAAATAATGAGCAGACATTATTTCACTATGATTTTGAAATGCATGAGCTGTATGCTTCTTTGTTGTTGTTTAGTTGCTCAGCATGTCCTGCTGAGCAACTTTTCCTGCTCATTGGCAGGAAAGCTATGACACACCTAGACAGCATATTAAAAAGAAGACATTACTTTGCCAACAAAGTTCTGTATAGTCAAAGCTATGGTTTTTTCCAGTAGTCATGTATGGATGTGAGAGTTGGATCATAAAGAAGACTGAGCACCAAAGAATTGATGCTTTTGAATTGTGGTGCTGGAGAAAACTCTTGAGAGTCCTTTGGACTGCAAGGAGATCAACCCAGTCAATCCTAAAGGAAATCAACCCTGAATATTCATTGGAAGGCCTGATGCTGAAGCCGAAGCTCCAGTACTTTGGCCACCTTATGTAAAGAAAATTACTCACTGGAAAAGATCCAATTCTGGGAAAGATTGAGGGCAGGAGGCGAAGGGGTGGCAGAGGATGAGATGGTTAAATAGCATCATTGACTCAATGGACATGGATTTGAAAAAACTCCAGGAGAGAGTAGACAGGGTAGCCTGGCATGTTGCAATCCATGGGGTTGCAAAGAATTGGACACGACTTAGCTACTGAACAGCAACAACAACACATCTAATCATTGTAACTAGTATATCACTGCTTCTACGTTCTCCTAGTTGATAGAACAAGGAAATATGTGTGTGTTTATATATGTATATACACATATATCTATGAATATTTCCCAATTTAGCTATCTGTATCTATATTAATCTAAATAGTAGTTCACACTGATCCCTCCAACATTAATCTATTACCATACGGATTATGGACACATCTAACTTCCTCTTTCTTATCTGTAACCTCCTACTCCATCAATGAAAAAACTGGCTCTCACCATCCATTATCTGTTTGTTTGATTCAATTATACATAGTAGTTCCAAATTATTAAATGTACCATTGTGATATACAACTTTATTAACTAGTGTCTTTATATAGTCTTCCTTTTATATTTATTCTTACGGACAATTCTCATTTTCAAAATTACTTAGTTCAGTATCTTCTTCCCATCCTCTTCTGTTAGCTTGCTTCATACACTTGTAATACAGTTAGATTTTCTTGTCACATTGTACACTCATCCTGGATTCTCTCAACCTCTAAATACTTTTTAGATTTTTTGTATGTATTAAAATATACTTTGTAATGTAAAATTCTATGGATTTTGACAAATGCATAATGTCATTCACCATTACTGTCAGTCTTTCATAGAGAATCTACAAAATACTTCACCAGTACTCCTCAAAACTCTCAAGGTTATCAAAAACAAGAAAAATATGAGAATCTGAGGAGGAGGCTAAGGAAATATGGCTACTGAGGGTAATCTACCATTTTTGATGGAATCATGGAATAGAAAAATGAGATTAGGTAAAAATTAAGGAAATCTGAATAAAAGATGAGTTACAGTAGATGAATGGGCTACAGTCCATGGGGTCGCTAAGAGCCGGACACTACTGAGCAACTTCATTTTCACTTTTATGCGTTGGAGAAGGCAATGGCAACCCACTCCAGTGTTCTTGCCTGGAGAATCCCAGGGACAGGGGAGCCTGGGGGGCTGCCATCTATGGGGTCACACAGAGTCCAACACGACTTAAACGACTTAGCAGCAGCAGCACAGTAGATGGTAATGTATCAATATCTATTCATTCTCTGGTGATTCAGTAGTAATGAACCCAACTGCCAATGCAGGAGATGCCAGTTTGATCTGCGGTTTGGGAAGGTCCCCTGGAGAAGAAAATTGCAACTCACTCCAGTATTCTTGCCTGGGAAATCCCATGGACACCAGAAGGACAAGGATCAAGGATATATAAAGAACTCCCACATATAATAATGAGAAAACAAATTGCAAATAGTTAAGAAAAAAAGAGGTAGCAAAAACTATGGATGGGAAGGTCACTGAAAAGGAAAATAAAATTAATAGGAATTTGAAAAGATAATCTGGCCTCATCATCTAAGGACAATCAATATAAATTAGTACAATTAAGAAACTATCAGAAGCCTGATAAGCATCAGAGAATATGGAGCAACAAAACTTCCTCATTGCTGGAGGAATTAACAGACTCTACCATTCTGGAGTGGAATTTGGAACACACATTACATTAAAGACGCCAGTTGCCTACTATCCAAGAATTCAGTATGTATTCACATATATTATATTTGTGATATTTATATTTTTCACATACATATAAATGTATTAAATATATGTTAATATAATTATATAATACATATAGATCAATATATATGAATATATATTCACATATGTTAGATCAGATCAGATCAGTTGCTCAGTCATGTCTGACTCTTTGCGACCCCATGAATCACAGCACGCCAGGCCTCCCTGTCCATCACCAACTCCTGGAGTTCACTCAGACTCACATCCATCAAGTCAGTGATGCCATCCAGCCATCTCATCCTCTGTCGTCCCCTTCTCCTCTTGCCCCCAATCCCTCCCAGCATCAGAGTCTTTTCCAATGATTCAACTCTTTGAATGAGGTGGCCAAAGTACTGGAGTTTCAGCTTTAGCATCATTCCTTCCAAAGAAATCCCAGGGCTGATCTCCTTCAGAATGGACTGGTTGGATCTCCTTGCAGTCCAAGGGACTCTCAAGAGTCTTCTCCAACACCACAGTTCAAAGGCATCAATTCTTTGGTGCTCAGCCTTCTTCACAGTCCAACTCTCACATCCATACATGACCACTGGAAAAACCATAGCCTTGACTAGACGAACCTTTGTTGGCAAAGTAATGTCTCTGCTTTTGAATATGCTATCTAGGTTGGTCATAACTTTCCTTCCAAGGAGTAAGCGTCTTTTAATTTCATGGCTGCAATCACCATCTGTAGTGATTTTGGAGCCCAGAAAAATAAAGTCTGACACTGTTTCCACTGTTTCCCCATCTATTTCCCATGAAGTGATGGGACTGGATGCCATGATCTTCGTTTTCTGAATGTTGAGCTTTAAGCCAACTTTTTCAGTCTCCTCTTTCACTTTCATCAAGAGGATTTTGAGTTCCTCTCCACTTTCTGCCATAAGGGTGGTGTCATCTGCATATCTGAGGATACTGATATTTCTCCCACCAATCTTGATTCCAGCTTGTGCTTCTTCCAGGCCAGCGTTTCTCATGATGTACTCTGCATATAAGTTAAATAAGCAGGGTGACAAAATACAGCCTTGACATACTCCTTTTCCTATTTGGAACCAGTCTGTTGTTCCATGTCCAGTTCTAACTGTTGCTTCCTCACCTGAATACAAATTTCTCAAGAGGCAGATCAGGTGGTCTGGTATTCCCATCTCTTTCAGAATTTTCCACAGTTGATTGTGATCCACACAGTCAAAGGCTTTGGCATAGTCAATAAAGCAGAAATAGATGTTTTTCTGGAACTCTCTTGCTTTTTCCATGATCCAGCGGATGTTGGCAATTTGATCTCTGGTTCCTCTGTCTTTTCTAAAATCAGCTTGAACATCAGAAAGTTCACGGTTCACATATTGCTGAAGCCTGGCTTGGAGAATTTTGAACATTACTTTACCAGCGTGTGAGATGAGTGCAATTGTGTGGTAGTTTGAGCATTCTTTGGCATTGCCCTTCTTTGGGATTAGAATGAAAACTGACCTTTTCCAGTCCTGTGGCCACTGCTGAGTTTTCCAAATTGGCTGGCATATTGAGTGCAGCACTTTCACAGCATCATCTTTCAGGATTTGGAATAGCTCAACTGGAATTCCATCACCTCCATTAGCTTTGTGCATAGCGATGCTTTCTAAGGCCCACTTGGCTTAACATTCCAGGATATCTGGCTCTAGGTCAGCAATCACACCATTGTGATTATCTGGCTCATGAAGATCTTTTTTGTACAGTTCTGTGTATTCTTGCCATCTCTTCTTAACATCTTCTGCTTCTGTTAGGTCCATACCATTTCTGTCCTTTATCGAGCCCATCTTTGCATGAAATGTTCCTTTGGTATCTCTGATTTTCTTGAAGAGATCTCTAGTCTTTCCCATTCTGTTGTTTTCCCCTATTTCTTTGCATTGATCACTGAAGAAGGCTTTCTTATCTCTTCTTGCTATTCTTTGGAACTCTGCATTCAGATGTTTATATCTTTCCTTTTCTCCTTTGCTTTTTGCTTCTCTTCTTTTCACAGCTATTTGTAAGGCCTCCTCTGGCAGCCATTTTGCTTTTTTGCGTTTCTTTTCCATGGAGATGGTCTCGATCCCTGTCTCCTGTCAATGTCACGAACCTCATTCCATAGTTCATCAGGCACTCTATCTATCAGATCTAGGCCCTTAAATCTATTTCTCACTTCCACTGTATAATCATAAGGGATTTGATTTAGGTCATACCTGAATGGTCTAGTGGTTTTCCCTACTTTTTTCAATTTAAGTCTGAATTTGGCAATAAGGAATTCTTGGTCTGAGCCACAGTCAGCTCATACATTAGAGCAGTACTTTAAAAACAATGTTACCATCATCCACAGTAAAAAATAATTTCTGTATTACAATCCTGTGTACACAAAGTTTTTAGAGGAAAAATAAAAGTTAATTGAAACAATATCCTTACATTTGTGATATATTTGGATATTTTCTTGTATTCTCTTCTTCCTTGCCACTTCTCTCTATTCTTTTGTGCTTCAACTTTTTAAGACCAAGGGGTCATGTACAAGCTTATATATTGCTGAGTTTTTGTAAAGAGAAAGTGAAATACTTAGCAATTTATCAAGAGAATAATAGATGTATAGTGAAATTAATGAAGCAGGGAAAATAGCATCAACATAAATAAAATTCAAAATATAATAATTGAAACAAATGTAAATTAGATGAGCAGTACAAGTTTGATGCATGTAAAAGGGCATCCAAAGCAGGTGCTCTGGGACAACTCATAGGGACAGGGTGGGGAGGGAGATGGGAGGGAGTTTCAGGATGGTGGGGGACACAGGAATACCTGTGGCTGATTCATGTCAATGTATGGCAAAATACATCACAATACTGTAATTATCCTCCAATTAAAATAAATAAATCAAATAAATAAAAAGTATATTGATACAATTTAACTACAGAATGGTACTTTTATAGAAAAGTTCAAAACATACCAAAAATCCAAAATATTCATGGGAATGATAAACTTTAAATTTGGGATAGTGATAAACTTTAAATTTCGATACCTTCAGAAACTATAGGAGAAAGGAGAATGGAATTGAGAAATAGTATAAAGGAGGTTGAGCACCGAAGAAGTGATGCTTTTGAACTGTGGTGTTGGAGAAGACAGTTTAGAGTCCCTTGGACTACAAGGAGATCCAACCAGTCCATCCTAAAGGAGATCAGTCCTGGGTGTTCATTGGAAGGACTAATGATGAAGCTGAAACTCCAATACTTTGGCCACCTGATGTGAATAGCTGATTCATTTGAAAAGACCCTGATGCTGGGTAAGACTGAGGGCAGGAGGAGAAGGGGACAACAAAGGATGAGATGGTTGGATGGCATCACTGACTCAATGGACATGAGTTTGGGTAAACTCCAGGAGTTGGCAATGGATAGGGAGGCCTGGCATGCTGCAGTCCATGGAGTCACAAAGAGTCAGACACAACTGAGTTACTGAACTGAACTGAACTGATGAAGGAGGTTTTAATTATAGTTGCGTTATTATTTAAGCTAGAAGATGGGCACTTGGGAATCTATTTAGTATGATATTTTTAGCATGCTTAAAATATTTCATTATAATAAAAAGGGAATGCAATATATGGATATAATTATAAGGAGAAATCCTTAAGACTTTTATGATCCTTATCTTTGCATAATAACTATTCAAGCTCAAACAATTCATTCGAACTTCCTGCCCTCTTAGAGTTAAGATATGGCATATTTCCCAACATTTCACTGAAGGAATTCTTCATATTTCTATCAGGATTTGAATCTTCATTAAGCTCTCATAACTTATTCACTTTTCCTTGCTACTGAACACCCTGAACTGATCAATTTTTTTATTACAGAAGAAAACAATTTTGTATAAACACAGTATTTCCCCAAAATTCTACTTGCAAATCTGGACTGATTCAAGGGTTAAATCCTTAGTTACATGTGGATATTATTCAAGCTGAATCTGTTTAAATATTAAGTTTAGTTCAAGCAGATAGATGCTTCCATTTTTAGGTATTTGAACAAAAAAATGAAATAGCTTTGAAAATGAATTCAGGAAGCTGAGTGTGAGCTTAGTCATTTAATTTAGAGGAATAGTACATCCAGACAGCACTGTAATGGCCTAGTCACACAGAGTTTAATGTGCAGATTTTTACTGTATTTTTATAAGCTCACAGGCAGATCTGATTTATTTAAATCAATGCTTAGTTTTAAAGGTATACTTCATTTATTTAAAACCATAAATCAAATTGATGACAAACATTATCAATGGCCTTACAGTATCTCTGTGTCTTGGTTAACTGATGTCCACTTGAAAAAGACAGATGACAGGACAGTAGAGGCTATTTGATATAACGAAGACTGATAGCCTCTGCCATTGTAGAGTGCAGCACATTTGCCATCAATTTATATTCCAGCAGTTCATCTCAGGCAGAACCAGACAAAATAAAAAAGAAAGTAGAAGGAAAGGAGCTGTACTATCAAAAAAAAAAAAAATCTCAATACAGTAACCTAAAATGTCAGCAAGTAGAATTTTTATGTTAAATACATCTAAATGCTGAAGAACAAAATAGAAAGCATGAGCAGTATTTTCCTTGAATTTGAATGATAGATTTACTACCACATGATTTTTAAAAATTTCTAAAATACGTCATATTTTGGTGTACAAAAAGGTGTTTTCTATATGTAAAATTCACCACCCAATATCAAAAACAGGACATATTACTGCAAATATTGGTATGTTCCTCATCAATTTCATCCATTGCCTACTTTCCATCCCTAAATCCAGAAGAAAAAATTAAAAATTGGTGAACTGACAAACAATAACAAAAAGGAAAACATGAATAATAACATAAATTTAGAGAAAATATAAGGAGTTCCCTGGTGGCCTTATGGCTAGGATTCTGGACTTTTTACTGCAGTGGCCAGGTTTCAGTCATTGGTGTGGGAACTGAGATCTTACATGCTGAACAGTGTGGCCAACTCCAAAATTTAATGACATCATCAATGAATTATGGAAAACTTCTAAAAAGAATTCTAATCATAACAGTACTTTCCAAATGAAAGAAAAAGAAACATCACCACACTGCACAAGCCCTGAAAGTGAAAGTCTTAGTTGTTCAATCCTGTCCAACTCTTTATGACCCCATGGACTGTAGCCCACCAAGCTGCTCGGGGCATGACTACTGGAGTGGGTAGCCATTTTCTTCTCCAGGGCAGATAGCAAATATTGCCACTGATATCAAATTCTGTTTCATATGAAAATAGAAAAATACATGCAACTTTCATTCAAGATCCTGTATTTTTAAAAGTACAAAAAAGAATACTAACAAAAAAGTATAACCAGACTGGTTTTATCTTAGAGATACAAGATTGATTAAGGATTTAAATATCAATGCAATAATTACATTAACACAGTTTGGTCATCTCAACTGATGCAAAATAAAATACATTTAATAAAACTCCCTATTAATTCTTAATAAAAGAATTTTTAGCAACTATTAATAATTATGCAAGGTGATTTTTATAATCTACTATAAAAGGATAATTCAATAAAATAAATATAAATATCATCACACATATTGGTGACATGTTGAAAGTTTTGTCTTTGACAATAGGAACAAAAGATGGATACTCTTTATGCAACTTTGTACTTGGAAGTCCTAAAAATGACAAAACGTAGGGAAAAAATGAAATGCAATGATTGGAAAAAAGTGGAAGTGTTAGTCGCTCAGTTGTGTCCAACTCTTTGCAACCCCATGGACTATAACCCACCAGGCTCCTCAGTCCATGGAATTCTTCAGGCAAGAATACTGGAGTGAGCTGTCGTTTCCTTCTCCAGGGGATCTTCCCCACCCAGGGATTGAACCTGGATCTCCTGCATTGCAGGCAGATTCTTTACTATATGATCCACAAAACTGAGTTATATGTTATACCATCATCTAAGAAGAAAAATCCAAAACTGTCTGCAGATAAAATTATTAAACTAATAAAGCATAAACTCAATATTAAAAATCTGCATTTTTATATACTAGCTAAAAGAATTAGGAAATGAAATTTTAAATAAAATATCTTTTGTAAAACCCACAAAATCTAATATTTAGGAGTAAACCTAACAAAATATGTGCAAGAACATGAAGAAGAAAACTAGAAAACATAACTGAGGCATATTAAATGGAGTGCGCCTAAAGGAAGACTACAACAGTTTAAAGGACTGGAAGATTCATCAATGAAAAAATGTCAGTTCTTCCTATACTGATCCACAGATTCATAGAATTCCATGAAAAATGCAGGATTTTGTCAAAAGTGAAAAGTTCTTTCTAAATTTATATGGCAATTCATAAGACCAAGAATAGTCAGGAGTAAGAATAACAGATCTTATCCTGTAAGATGGCTACATATATCTATAGTAAGTAAAGGAGAAATTAAAGAATGTACAAACAATCCTGGGGATGCAATGTACAGTACAGTAACTATAGTTAATAATACTGTATTGTACATTTGAAAGTTGCTAAGAGATTAGATTTTAAAACTCTCATGATAAGAAAAATAATTGTAACTATGTGTGGTGATTGATACTAACTAAATTTATTGTGGTAATTATATATCAAATCATTATGTTGCACACTTGAGATTAATGCAGTATTATATGTCAGTTATATGTCAATTAAAAAAAATACAGACAAACACTGAGTTTTAACAACAGTAACACTGCAGAGCAACAGAGAAAGTGTAGCATCTCTTTTAACACCTGGTGCTAAGGTTCGTTGGCTATCCATATGGGAAAGAAAGTAAAATTTGAATGCTATTTTATGTCATACATACAAAAATAATATTTAGTTGGATTATTCATTTAACTGTGATTGGCAATAAATAAAATGACTAGAATATAGAGGTTCTCTTTATTAACTTATGATCAGACTTCTTAAATAAAGATATTAGATGCACTAAGCATTATGCCTCGCTGCCTTTCTTTTTCTTGAGGATGGTTCTGGTCACCATCTCCTGTACAATGTTACAAAGCTCTGTCCATAGTTCTTCAGGCACTCTGTCTATCAGATCTAGTCTCTTGAATCCGTTCATCACTTCCACTATATAATCATAAGGAATTTGATTTAGGTCATACCTGAACAGCCTAGAGGTTTTCCCCACTTTCTTCAATTAAAGTCTGAATTTTGCAATAAGGAGTACATGATCTGATCCACAGTCAGCTTCTGGTCTTATTTTACCTGACCGTATAGAGCTTCTTCATCTTTGGCTGCAAAGAATATAATCAATCTGATTTTGGTATTAACCATCTGGTGATGTCCATGTGTGGAGTCATCTCTTGTGTTGTTGGAAGAGAGTGTTTGCTATGACCAGAGTGTTCTCTTGGTAAACACTCCAAGGCCAAACTTGCCTGTTACTCCAGGTATCTCTTGACTTCCTACTTTAACATTCCAGCCCTCTATAATGAAAAGAACACCTTTTTTTGGTGTTAGTTTTAGAAGGTGTTGTAGGTATTCATAGAACCATTGAATTTCATCTTCTTTAGTGTTAGTGGTTGGGATGTAGTCTAGGATTACTGAGGTGTTGAATGGTTTGCCTTGGAAATGAACCAAGGTCATTCTGTCATTTTTGAGATTGCACCCAAGTGCTGCACTTTGGACTCTTTTGTTGTCTATTGGGGCTACTCCATTTCTTCTAAGGAATTCATCTCTTCTAAGGGAACTTCCAGATGTACAAGCTGGATTTAGAAAGAGCAGAGGAACCAAATACCATATTGCCAACATCTGTTGGATCGTAGAAAAAGCAAGGGAATTCCAGAAATACATCTACTTCTGCTTCATTGACTATGCTAAAGTCTTTGACTGTGTGGATAAAAAGAAACTGTGGAGAATTCTTAAAGAGATGGGAATATCAGATCCCTTACCTATCTCCTGAGAAACCTGTATGCAGGTCAAGAAGCAAGTTAGAACCGGACATGGAACAATAGACTGGTTCCAAATTGGGAAAGGAGTACATCAAGGCTGTATATTGTCACCCTGCTTATTTAACTTCTCTGCAGAGTACATCATGAGAAATGTTGGGCTGCATGAAGCACAAGCTGAAATCAAGATTCACGGGAGAAAAATCAATAACCTCAGATATACAGATGATACCATCCTTATGCCTGAAAGGGAAGAGGAACTAAAGAGCCTCTTGAAGAGAGTGAAAGAGGAGAGTGGAAAATCTGGCTTAAAACTCAACATTCAAAAACTGAATATCATGGCATCTGGTCCCTTCACTTCATGGCAAATAGATGGGGAAACAATGGAAACAGTGACAGACTTTATTTTCTTGGGCTCCAAAATCACTGCAGATGGTTACTGCATTCATGAAACGAAAAGACGCTTGCTATTTGGCAGAAAAGCTATGACAAACCTAGACAACATATTAAAAAGCATAGACTTCCCTTTGCCAACAAAGATTCGTATGCTCAAAGGTATGTTTTTTCCAGTAGTCATGTATGGATGTGAGAGTTAGACCATAAAGAAGGCTGAGCATCAAAGAATTGATGTATTTGAACTGTGGTGTTGGAGAAGACTCTTGAGAGTCCCTTGGACAGCAGGGAGATCAAACAAGTCAATCCTAAACAAAATCAATCCTGAATATTCATTAGAAGGACTGATGCTGAAGCTGAAGCTCCAATATTTTGGCCAACTGATGCAAAGAGCCAACTCATTGGGAAGACTGGTCCTGGGAAATATTGAGGGCAGAAGAAGAGGGGGTGACAGAGGATGAAATGGTTGGATGGCATCTTCTACTCAATGGACATGAATTTAAGCAACCTCCCAGAGATAGTGAAGGACAGGGAAACCTGACATTCTTCAGTCCTTGGGGTTGTAAACAGTTGGACACAACTGAGAAACTAACAACAGCAACAATTATAAAGGGAAATATGAAAAATTAAGATTTCTGTTGATCAAGACACCATTAATAGACAAGTCCTGGACTAAGTCAGTAAATTTGTAGCATATGTCATTTGTTGTCAACTTTTTTAACATGTTTGAATGAATAAGGAAAAAGATAATAATAGAAAAAAATTACCAGAGGACCTTAGCAAGCAATCCAAAAAGAGGATAACCAAACAGCCAATAAACAAACAAACAAAAAAAAGGTGTCCAATCTAGTTAGTAATGAAGGAATGCAAGTTAAACCTAAAATGAAATATTACTACACATTTACCAAAATGGCTAAAATTAAAAGTACTGAGTTCAAAATTTGCATGCTTGGAGAAACTATATGGCAATATCTCATACAGTTATTATATTAATGTCAGATGACCTTATAATCCAACTTTCAGGTACATACCAAACAGAATTGCATGTGTTATGCACCCTAAGAAATTTACAAGTGTGTCCACAGTAGCATTTTTAAAGGCATAAATGAAAAACGATTGAACTATCCATTAACAGTAGAGTGGATTCATATATTTTGGTATATAGATAGAGTGGACTACTGCAGCTATGCAACAAGAGACAAATATTACATTATAATGTTGAAGTGCATGGAAAAATAGATGCATTTTATTCAAATAATATTAAGTTCAAAAATAATTTGAACTATGATGTTTATGGATTTATGCTTAGTTAGACTAATGAGAAAAGCCTAAAAGTGTTTACCTTTTGTAAAGAGTCACCAAAAGGTAGGATTTTGGGAGGAGTGGGTAATAATGTCCTATTTCTAGACCTGGGTGTTGGTTACATGAGTCTTTGTGATAAATCAAGGTGCACATTTTTTCTGTACAATGTACAGTATACACTAAAATAGTTAATCAATGGGGTGTAAGAGAGTACATTCTGGAAGAAGTTAATAGAGTTAGGAGACTTTTGGAATCATCTATGCCAAAAGTTATAAACACTCAAGTAAGAATGGTTTTAGTGGACAAATAAAAAGGAGGACAGGTTAAAAAACCCATTCAAGGAGGATTAATGCAGAGTACATCATGAGAAACCCTGGACTGGAAGAAACACAAGCTGGAATCAAGATTGCTGGGAGAAATATCAATAACCTCAGTTATGCAGATGACACCACCTTTATGGCAGAAAATGAAGAGGAACTAAAAAGCCTCTTGATGAAAGTGAAAGTGGAGAGTGAAAAAGTTGGCTTAAAGCTCAACATTCAGAAAACGAAGATCATGGCATCCGGTCCCATCACTTTATGGGAAATAGATGGGGAAACAGTGGAAACAGTGTCAGACTTTACTTTGGGGGGGCTCCAAAATCACTGCAGATGGTGACTGCAGCCAGGAAATTGAAAGACGCTTACTCCTTGGGAGGAAAGTTATGACCAACCTAGATAGCATATTCAAAAGCAGAGACATGACTTTGCCATCAAAGATCCGTCTAGTCAAGGCTATGGTTTTTCCAGTGGTCATGTATGGATGTGAGAGTTGGACTGTGAAGAAGGCTGAGTGCCGAAGAATTGATGCTTTTGAACTGTGGTGTTGGAGAAGACTCTTGAGAGTCCCTTGGACTGCAAGGAGATCCAACCAGTCCATTCTGAAGGAGATCAGCCCTGGGATTTCTTTGGAAGGAATGATGCTAAAGTTGAAACTCCAGTCCTTTGGCCACCTTATGTGAAGAGTTGACTCATTGGAAAAGACTCTGATGCTGGGAGGGATTGGGGGCAGGAGGAGAAGGGGACGACAGAGGATGAGATGGCTGGATGGCATCACTGACTTGATGGACGTGAGTCTGAGTGAACTCCAGGAGTTGGTGATGGACAGGGAGGCCTGGCGTGCTGTGATTCATGGGGTCTCAAAGAGTCGGACACGACTGAGTGACTGATCTGATCTGATGCTGGGAGGGATTGGGGGCAGGAGGAGAAGGGGACGACAGAGGATGAGATGGCTGGATGGCATCACTGACTTGATGGACGTGAGTTTGAGTGAACTCCAGGAGTTGGTGATGGACAGGGAGGCCTGGCGTGCTGTGATTCATGGGGTCGCAAAGAGTCGGACACGACTGAGTGACTGAACTGAACTGAAAACATGATTATATAATATAAATACCACACACTTTAAGAGAAATATGGGATTAAATTATTTTTTCTACCTCATAAAATTAGTATCAGTTTCTTCACCTTTGCACTTATATGTGGCATGTGGTCATGCTAAGTCACTTCAGTCATGTCCAACTCTTTGCAACCCTATGGACCATAGCCTGCCAGTTTCCTCTATCCATGAGATTCTCCAAATTACATTTACAAACAGAGATTTAAAAAACTACTTATAAATGGTCAGACACAGGATTTGACAGAATTTAGGAACTTGATGAATGCCCTTTCTCTGCCCTTGATCTATTTCTTGCAATAAAACAATCTTATTGATGTGACATTAACAAATAGCACCAAGACGCTTCTGTGTATCAGAAACAAGTTTAAAAACTGAAAATTACATGAAGTGGAATATGGTATTTTAGATTTTTGGAAATGTATTTTGAAGTACACCCTTCATTTTAGTTCAAGTTATTGTTTTCAAAGAAATCTTAATAACTTATATTGAAAGAAAGATTTGAATTCCATTATTTTAAAAGGAGAAAATTTAAAGCAGGCTTTGTGCGAGTATAATTGAAGAACTTTTAAAATACTTTATTCTAAGATGTTTCTTATAGGTATCATTCAGCAACTTTGTCTTTGGCCTGACATCTATATTTCTTATTGTCTCTAACTTCCTCAAGAAGTGACTTGCTGTATTGACAATCAAAAGTACAGATATATCATGGATCAGGTAGAAACTTTCTCATCCCTACCTCTGGGACAACAGGGTAGAAATTGTTTAAAAAGAAACTTAGAATTTATAATACTTTTCTCTCATTTAGAACAGGGTCTTTTGCTTGATTCCTTGGGACTTCAAAAAGCCAATAGGAATTATTTGGGGAGCCAAAGGAAAATAATAATGTGGAATTATGTACTTCAGTTGGGCTGTTTACTTCATTTTAAAGAAAAGGAACAAAGGGGGATTCTTTAAACAAGTTCATTTGCCAACGTAAATAGCCACTGTAAAACAAAGCAGAGAGTTTCTGCACAGATTAAACAGGACATTTATGTTATTATCTGAATTCTGTAATAGAATTTAAATTATGAATTTCAAATTTCATACCCCAACCTGAAAGTTTTCCCAGGTGGCACAGTGGTAAAGAATTCTCCTGCCAATGCAGGAGATTCAAGAGACAGGTTTCATCCCTGGGTCAGGAAGATCCCTTGGAGGAGGAAATGGCAACCCACTTCAGTATTCTTGCCAGAGAAATTCCATGGACAGAGGAGCCTGGTGGACTACAGTCCATGGGGTCACAAAGAGTCAGGCATAACTGAGCAACTGAGCACAGTACAGCATACCCGCATAAGCAGTGAGTTACCCTCAAACAGAAAATAGAAATCCACACCCAGTCTGCCAAACATTTGATAAAACCAAAATGTCAGTACAAAAGTATCATATGGCTGGACAGTTGACTGATTTTTGATAAGCTGTGAAATCTATTGCATGCCATCTCTTCACCTGTGAGTATTTGAAATAGGAAGCTATCCATACTTAAATCATAAAACAGAATCCTATTATGATAGTTATTTTTTCCACAGAGAAGCACATAGTAAACATTAATTAAGTATTGTTTTAAATAATATCTAATAAGTGAAGCTCCTCAGTCGTGTCTGACTCTTTGTGATCCCATGGACTGTAGCCTACTAAGCTTCTCCATCCATGGAATTTTCCAGGCAAGAGTACTGGAGTGGGTTGCTATTTCCTTCTCCAAGTATCTAATAAAATACACATTTAATAGAACAGGATATGGTTGCAGGTAAGCCACTCTCTTCTGTGTATTAAATATAAATGTAAGTTAAATTAAATAGAACTTACAAATTTTATTAGAACAATAATTTAATGAAAATTCTTAATAATTGAGAAATCTCTATTAATAACAGCTCTTTTTTATTCTTTAGAGATGAGTTGCATGAGTCTACAGGCATTCCATCCTGAATGAGCCCAATCTCATCTGATTTCAGAATTTAAGCAAGGTCTGGCAAGGTTAGTACTTGAATGGAAGATGGGTTGCATGGGAGGAAAAATCAGATTTGTGGATTATTATTTCATTTTTTGAAAGTTAAATAATAAATGGACCTTCATGATAAATAGAATGACTACACAAGTCTCCAGTCTAAGAACATAAGCCTTCATTTGATGACCCTGAGCCTGTGATCTACAGAGTGGCTGGCACTATAACAAATTTGTGCTAACAAGGTCAGGTTTGACATTACTAACCCTTGAAATAATGGACACTTTATTAATAAAGATTGATAGAATATTGAGTTGTTTTTCACAGAAAAGTTTATTTCACTTGGTCTGTTCATCATTTATATGGTGTGATACCAAAACTCTATAATATAATAATAGGACATTTTCCCAAGGCAGTGCAGGTTATTAAAAAAAAAAATGTCAAGACATGTCTCAAAGCTATCCACAGGTAAATATAATGTCATAGCTCCCTTGACATTTCATGTATGAAATATTTCTTCACCAAATAGTTCCTCATATCTACCATTTCTTCACATCTTTACCGTTTAGTCTCAATTTTTTTTTCCTGTCCTGTCAGCTTCTTTCCTCACTTGATGCTTCTGTGTCATAAACACCGAACCACAAAGCCTAGTTACTACCTCCCAGGGACTCACAAATATAAACCAAAGGACTTATTCCTAAATTGAGTACAGGTTAGGTATTTGAAAAATACTGAAAAAACAAGGAAAAAGAAACCAGAAGTTTAGGAACATAAAGTGATTTATGTGATTTACCTGCAAAGTTAAGCTGCAAGTAGCTATGATAGTATCCTAGAAAAGTGAAAACTGCCTCATACTTGTTGTATTGAATCTTATTTAATCTTCTTTAATTTTTTTACTTAATGCAACTATAATGAAGCCACAATTTTTGACAATTACAGGAAAATATTTTATCTTACGCAGTAATCCCAACTATTGGCAAAAGAAACTATACCAGAATAATCAGACTGATACAACATAAATATTTTTTTCATGTTCTGTCACAGTGCTTTGACTATTAATTAATAAAACAACATTCGCAAAACACAATTTTCTTTAGATGTCTCCTTTTTAAGCTTTTTTCATTTTCCTATAGAAAGGAGAAACTAAAATATCTCCTGTTCAGTAGTAAATAGCTTTGTTTCATTAAATTTATTAGATTTTTCACATCAAGAAATAATCTGACAGAGATATTTTTTAATCTGTTTATTATGTTCTTGTCCTTCCATCTATACTGTATGGATCAATCATCTCTGGGAGCTTGGACTACCTTTTTGGTTTTTTGTAGAAGATATCAGATTGCACCATTGTATTGACAAATCACTTATTACAATATTTTTGAAAACTCAAAAAAGCAAAATGGCTGTCAGAGGAGGCCTTACAAATAGCTGTGAAAAGAAGAGAAGAGAAAAGCAAAGGAGAAAAGGAAAGATATAAACATCTGAATGCAGAGTTCCAAAGAATAGCAAGAAGAGATAAGAAAGCCTTCTTCAGTGATCAATGCAATGAAATAGAGGAAAACAACAGAATGGGAAAGACTAGAGATCTGTTCAAGAAAATCAGAGATACCAAAGGAACATTTCATGAAAAGAGGGACTCGATAAAGGACAGAAATGGTATGGATCTAACAGAAGCAGAAGATATTAAGAAGAGATGACAAGAATACACAGAAGAACTGTACAAAAAAGATCTTCACAACCCAGATAATCATGATGGTGTGATCACTGACCTAGAGCCAGACATCCTGGAATGTGAAGTCAAGTGGGCCTTAGAAAGCATCACTACGAACAAAGCTAGTGGAGGTGATGGAATTCCAGTTGAGCTATTCCAAATCCTGAAAGATGATGCTGTGAAAGTGCTGCACTCAATATGCCAGCCAATTTGGAAAACTCAGCAGTGGCCACAGGACTGGAAAAGGTCAGTTTTCATTCCAATCCCAAAGAAAGGCAATGCCAAAGAATGCTCAAACTACCACACAATTGCACTCATCTCACACGCTAGTAAAGTAATGCTCAAAATTCTCCAAGCCAGGCTTCAGCAATATGTGAACCGTGAACTTCCTGATGTTCAAGCTGGTTTTAAAAAAGGCAGAGGAACCAGAGATCAAATTGCCAACATCTGCTGGATCATGAAAAAGCAAGAGAGTTCCAGAAAAACATCTATTTCTGCTTTATTGACTATGCCAAAGCCTTTGACTGTGTGGATCACAATAAACTGTGGAAAATTGTGAAAGAGATGGGAATACCAGACCACCTGACCTGCCTCTTGAGAAATCTGTATGCAGGTCAGGAAGCAACAGTTAGAACTGGACATGGAACAACAGACTGGTTCCAAATAGGAAAAGGAGTACGTCAAGGCTGTATTTTATCACCCTGTTTATTTAACTTATATGCAGAGTACATCATGAGAAACGCTGGGCTGGAAGAAACACAAGCTGGAATCAAGATTGGTGGGAGAAATATCAGTAACCTCAGATATGCAGATGACACCACCCTTATGGCAGAAAATGAAGAGGAACTAAAAAGCCTCTTGATGAAGGTGAAAGAGGAGAGTGAAAAAGTTGGCTTAAAGCTCAACATTTAGAAAACGAAGATCATGGCATCCGGTCCCATCACTTCATGGGAAATAGATGGGGAAACAGTGGAAACAGTGTCAGACTTTATTTTTGGGGGCTCCAAAATCACTGCAGATGGTGATTGCAGCTATGAAATTAAAAGACGCTTACTCCTTAGAAGGAAAGTTATGACCAACCTAGATAGCATATTCAAAAGTAGAGACATTACTTTGCCAACAAAGGTTCGTCTAGTCAAGGCTATGGTTTTTTCTGTGGTCATGTATGGATGTGAGAGTTGGACTGTGAAGAAGGCTGAGCACCAAAGAATTGATGGTTTTGAACTGTGGTGTTGGAGAAGACTCTTGAGAATCCCTTGGACTGCAAGGAGATCCAACCAGTCCATTCTGAAGGAGATCAGCCCTGGGATTTCTTTGGAAGGAATGATGCTAAAGTTGAAACTCCAGTACTATGGCCACCTCATGCGAAGAGTTGACTCATTGGAAAAGACCTGATGCTGAGAGGGATTGGGGGCAGGAGGAGAAGGGGACGACAGAGGATGAGATGGCTGGATGGCATCACTGACTCGATGGACATGAGTTTGAGTGAACTCCGGGAGTTGGTGATGGACAGGGAGGCCTGGCAGTCTGTGATTCATGGGGTCGCAAAAAGTCAGACACGACTGAGCGACTGATCTGATCTGATAGTACAATATTATGCATAATTTTATTACTTGAATGCTTCCTATATTTAGATTCCCAGATAAATGACCATAAGCTATGTTGTTAATTTTTATAAGCCAACCTCAATACAGGATATAGTTACTTATGACTGGATTATTGCATTATGCTCCAAATTGTTCCTCTATCTTCATTTTAACATTGATTCACTTGAAAATTCAACCCTGCAATAATTATCTAAGTAAATCACTAGAAATGAACATAGTAGAATAAAAATCCAACCTTCATCAGCTTCACATTACTGGCAAACTAAAGTTTAAATGCTCAGCCTGACAGGTAACTTCCTACACTATCACACACATCACACTGACATCCATACTGCCAATTACCACCGTGTGAAATCTGACACTACAGTGCCTCAACTTATGCATCATCTCCAAAGAAGGAAGAATAAATTAGTAGGTGAGTCCAATTTATTAAAAAACTTTTATATTACAGCGAAATATATTTAAGACACTCTCCTTGACCCAAAGTCATGCAAGAATAAAGTATCTTTGGTTAACAGTAAGTTAATTCATGGCCAAGAAAAAAAAAATCAAACTGTTAAGAAACTTCTTGTAATTTTAAAGAACGTAGATTTCATCCAACATGCAATGAGAAATCATTGAAGAATTTTAAGCAGAACAATAACTCAATTAGATTTGTAGCTTAGAAAACTATTCTTGACAGCATGTGGATGATTGACTGAATGGGGAGAGAGACTAGGGAAGTTAGTTTAGAACACCAAATGAAAGATAATAGTGGCCCCAAATAAGGAAATGGCCCTGGAAAGGAATTCTTTAAGAAAAGGGCCTATTTCTTTTTCCTTTCTCGTGTCCTCTCACCTAGCATAGTGCCTGTCACATATCCAACCTGAACCTCAAACTGACTCTCTGGAAAAGAAAAATGACTAGTATCAAAATGTGACAAAATATAAACCACTGTCAAATTTTTTAGTTTCTTAATTTATTTAACACAATGCTATTATATATCTCAAAGGGCATTTTTATAATTAATTTGTTAGCAGAGTCTTCACAGACCATCTCCTCACCACAATACTCTTGGTTCTGATTCCTTTGCTTTTATAGAATAAATAGCTAAAAGAGGAAAAGTTAGCCTTTGCTTTTCTAATGTTCTCTATTCTCATTTCAACCCCAAACAACAAGTTAAAACATTCCCATCAAGGGATTCCCCGATGGCTCAGTGGTAAAGAATCTGCCTGCCAGTGCAGGAGACAGGCTCCATCGCTGGTCAGGGAGGATCCCACATGCCACGGGCAGCTAAGTCCATGCACCACAATTACTGAAGCCCATGTACCCTAGAGCCTGTGCTCTGAAACGAGAAGCCACTGCAATGAGAAGCTCTTGCACCACAACTAGAAAGTGGCCCCTTCTTGCAGAAGTTAAAAAAAAAAAAGCCTGTGCAGCAATGAAGACCAGCACAACCAACCAATCAATCAAAAGAATTTGTCCCTGTCTTTAAAATAATATTTTTGTACAGTTGGGCTTATTTCTTTAAGATAACTTCTCAGAAACAGAACCACCGGGTCAGAGTTTCCAGGTTTATATACTCTTGGTATTTTTAGGATACATTTATAAGCCACCCTGGCATGATTGGCTGAATCACAGGTAAAAAGTTTTCCATAGCCAACTTATAATCCTTGCTTTATCCAACACTTTGGTTGGTAGGGGGTGTTCTACTTAATTTTGGTAGAACCTGAGACTTACTTTGAGGTAATTTTAGTTTTATAGGAAAGTTCCAAAGATAGTACAGAGAGTTCCTGCATACCCCTTAACCAGTTTCCTCTCTGTCAACTTATGTTACTGTGGTCTAAACTAAGAAACCAACATTAGTGTTACTCTACTAACTAAGCTCCAGACTTTATTTGGATTTCACCAGCTTTTCTAGTAATTCTGTTTTTCTTTGCTCAGATCCTATCTGGGTACCACATTACATTTAGTACCCTTGCCTTTTGGGTCCCCATACAGTTATAGGATTATGGTTGATTTTTTTAAAAAGAAGGAAAAGTTTTTTTAAGGCATTAAGCACTTTAGCCTTAAGTTTAAGAAGCTGATCTTTAGACTAGTCTGCTTTGGTTTGAATCCTGACTTGCCACCTAAGTTGTATTGTATGAGTATACTAGGTGTCTCCCTTTTCTCAATTGTAAAATAAGAATATTGATAGTGCTAACTTTACTATGTGGTTACTTCATTTAAATGATGTAGTACTGTCAGTCTCAATATAGAGCCTGACAAAAAGAGCTCATGCCGGGGTCCTGCCCCGGCTGATCCAGGGTATTCGAAGCGGGGACAGCATCGGCGACCTATTTATTTAAATATTTTATCAAAGATATAAAGAGTAATAGGATGAGGATAGCTCAGTAGGAAAATTCAGTGGAGAAAAGAGGCTGAGTGGCTTGGTTTACGCGGGAGACCAATAAAACTTCAAGACAAGAAGTTTGCACCACTTACGTAGGCCACAGGCGTCCTTCAGTTCTCCCGAAGGAGAGGAAACACTGAGGTCTCCCCGGTCGGATCTTAGAAGCCCAGGCATAATTAGTAAGCATGGTGGGTTCCGCGCTCCAGATGGAGACTCAACCAGAGTGAGAGAGAGAGCGACATGGGGAGACCAGTATTTCGAGAAACTGATCCCAATTCTTTATTTTCCATGGTCTACTTTTATACACTGAGATATTATGCAAAAGTCATGCAGGGTCAGCAGTCCTGACTTTTATCAAAGTCAGGTGCTTCATACAAATGTATACAGAGGTCTTAGGGGTGTTACATCATCTTCTGGCCAGAGGGGGCCTGCTGACAATTTACGACCCTCTCCTGTGACAATGGTCAGTCAACCAGGACACTTATTTCTCCAGGGGTGATTATTCTCAAAACAGACGCCACCCAAATAAAGTTACATTTCTACAGGGTGAGGGTATAGTGGGTTTTAGTTAAGGAAAGAATTTACTTAGCCTAAGGTCTAACGTGATTAATATCAAAGGTTAATACTTATTTATTCTATATATTCATTAATGTGTGTAAGGGCAGGGGATATGGAGACTTAGCAACAAACATTGGCTCAACAAATGAAAAACCCTTCACCAACACAATTTCTAATCAGCCCACTATACTTATACTTATAGTTTTCTAACTTCTCTAAAGAACCTGTTTTTAGAAGGTTTAAAGCATCTCGTGCCTCTCACGGTTGGGAGGCTGTGAGTGATCACATGTGGCTGGACAAGCCTGTCAGGCAGGCTAGAGAACCTTCAGAGGAGTTTGTAGGTTAAAACACTCTTATCATGCCCAGGAATTATTATTAACTGGAGCTCTAAGTTAACTCCTTCTCCGAAAGAGGTGGTGGGGGACAGCCCCCCGTAAAGTCAGGGGTGTAGATGAGCACAAAGTAGTGAAGTAGGCAGGGTCTGGTTATGGGGGTAGATGCTCGAGGATTTCCAGGGGGACTCCTGAGGCTTGATTCTGCCTTTGCGTATGTCGAGCCTCCTTTCTCATGACCTTTGTCATGGGCGGAGTACCTCACTGTGGCCCCCAACATCCTCACAAAAAAGTTAAGCATTTTTGTTATTGCTGTTTATATTAGTTTTTTAGTCAGAACACCTGGAGAAGGAAATGACAACCCACTCCAGTATTTTTGCCTAGAGAATCCTGTGGACAGAGGAGCCTGATGGGCTGCCGTCCATAGGGTCACACAGAGTCCAACACGACTGAAGTGACTTAGCACGCATGCAATAATTCCAGACATCCTTAACTTCCCTACCTAATATCACATATTTTGTTGTGAGCAATTCTCTATTTAATTCACTTTGCTTACTCACCCACACTGTCAGTTTCTTCAGGGTAAAGCATATATCTCAATTATCAACATTCTAAGAAATATAAAAGGCATAGCATATGGGCTTAAAGTTGAATAATTAGTTCTTAAAATTTAACTCATTGACAATTTCTTATGTTAAGATGCAGTTAGAGTTGGGAGTCATGCTTTCATATCATTGTAATATGCCGGTGTCCTAGATTCCTTTGTAATCTTGAAATTTTGCAGGTTTTACTGAATATCCCTAGGATGTCATATTATACTATAGTGCACAAACAAAGGACTGTCGCTGGGAGTGGAATAAGAAGAATTTAGTAGGATAAGACATTCAGCTCTGAAGAGACTTTTTTCTGTAAAATCCTAGCAGTTATAAATGTTATCAAGATTATAACCATAAGGCATCATATACAAACATTTTATCAGTCACATTTCACTGATAGAATTAATCATCATTGATTTGTTCTCTTTCAGTTCAGTTCAGTCGCTCAGTTGTGTCCAACTCTGCAACCCCATGGACTGCACAACGCCAGGCTTCCCTGTCAATCACCAACTCCCAGAGCTTACCTAAACTTATGTCCACTGAGTTGGTGATGCCATCCAACCATCTCATCCTCTGTCATCCAATTCTCCTCCCGCCTTCAATCTTTTCTTGCATCAGGGTCTTTTCAAATGAGTCAGTTCTTCGCTCAGGTGGCCAAAGTTTTGGAGATTCAGCTTCAGCATCAGTCCTTCCAGTGAATATTGAGGACTGATTTCCTTTAGGATGGACTGGTTGGATCTCCCTGTTATACAAGGGACTCTCAAGAGTCTTATCCAGCACCATAATTCAAAAGCATTAGTTCTTCGGCGCTCAGCTTTCTTTATAGCACAACTCTAATATCCACACATGACTACTGGAAAAATCAAAGCTTTGACTAGACAAACCTTTGTTGGCAAAGTAAAGTCTCTGCTTTTTAATATGTTGTCCAGGTTGGTCATAACATTTCTTCCAAGGAGCAAGCATATTTCAATTTCATGGCTGCAATCACCATCTGTAGTGATTTTGGAGCCTCCCAAAATAAAGTTTGCCACTGTTTCCATTGTTTCCCCATCTATTTCCCATGAAGTGACAGGACCAGATGCCATGATCTTAGTTTTCTGAATGTTGAGTTTTACGCCAACTTTTTCACTCTCCACTTCCACTTTCATCAAGAGGCTCTTTAGTTCTTCACTTTCTGCCATAAAGGTGGTGTCATCTGCATATTTGAGGTTATTGATATTTCTTCCAGCAATCTTGATTCCAGCTTGTTCTTCATTCAGTCCAGCATTTCTCATGATGTACTCTGCATATAAGTTAAATAAGCAGGGTGACAATATACAGCCTTGACATATTCCTTTCCCAATTTGGAACCAATATGTTGTTTTCTTTACACCATACAAAATCATTTTTAATAATATTCATCCCAAGTTTTTATTTTTTGGATTCAAATTTATTTGCTAGAAAGTGTTTACAACTTTAATAACACACATAAAGTGAATTCAGCAACCCTTATTTGGCCTCATGAATGCTTGGACAAACAGCAATGGCATAGGCCTCAAAATCCTTGATAAAAGCAAACTTCAGTATAGGGTGGGATTTTAAAAGGACAGGCTCACAGTGGAATTTGTTTGCCTGGCTTTTCTACTTAACACCTCATCATAGGAAGAGAGGCAGTTATAACAAAGTAAAAGAATAAACATTTATTGAGCACCAGTCATAAGTTGGACAACTAAACTCAAAAGATAAGTAGCTGATCTACCTCTGGATGTGACAGTCTGAAAGGATCAGTACTGGGCCCTCTCAAACACAAAAGTCCAGTCCAGACTACTTATGTATTTGGGTTCACAGGAAGCAACAGTTAGAACTGGACATGGAACAACAGGCTGGTTCCAAATAGGAAAAGGAGTACGTCAAGGCCCTATATTGTTACCCTGTTTATTTAACTTATATGCAGAATACATCATGAGAAACTCTGGGCTGGAAGAAGCACAAGCTGGAATCAAGACTGCCAGGAGAAATATCAATAACCTCAGATATGCAGATGACACCACCCTTATGGCAGAAAGTGAAGAGGAACTAAAAAGCCTCTTGATGAAAGTGAAAGAGGAGAGTGAAAAAGTTGGTGTAAAGCTCAACATTCAGAAAACTAAGATCATGGAATCTGGTCCCATCACTTCATGGCAAGTAGATGGGGAAACAGTGGAAACAGTGGGGAACTTTATTTTTCTGGGCTCCAAAATCACTGCAGATGGTGACTGCAGCCATGAAATTAAAAGATGCTTACTCCTTGGAAGGAAAGTTATGACCAACCTAGATACCATACTCAAAAGCAGAGATATTACTTTGCCAAAAAAAGTCCGTCTAGTCAAGGCTATGGTTTTTCCAGTGGTCATGTATGGATGCGAGAGTTGGACTATGAAGAAAGCTGAACACTGAAGAATTGATGGTTTTGAACTGTGGTGTTGGAGAAGACTCTTGAGAGTCCCTTGGACTGCAAGGAGATCCAACCAGTCCATTCTGAAGGAGATCGGTCCTTGGGGTTCATGGGAAGGAATGATGCTGAAGCTGAAACTCCAGTACTTTGGCCACCTCATGGGAAGAGTTGACTCATTGGAAAAGACTCTGATGCTGGGAGGGATTGGGGGCAGGAGGAGAAGGGGATGACAGAGGATAAGATGGCTGGATGGCATCACTGACTCAATGGACGTGAGTCTTAGTGAACTCTGGGAGTTTGTGACGGACAGGGAGGCCTGGCGTGCTGCAGTTCATGGGGTTGCAAAGAGTCAGACACAACTGAGCGACCGAACTGAACTGACCTGAAGTATATCTAGTATATCTAGGGTAAAGAATCTGCCTGCCAATACAGGAAATGCAGGAGATGTGGGTTCGATCCCTGGGTTGGGAAGATCCCCTGGAGGAGGAAATAGCAACCCACTACAATATTCTTAGCTAGAAAATCCCATGGAGAGAGGATCCTCATGGGCTACAGTCTATGGGGTGGCAAAGAGTCAGACAAAACTGAACACGTAAGTACCAGGTATATCTAGTTCCCTACTAGATAGCTTTAGCTATTCAATTAAATAATTTAATTGGCTCTTGGATTTTATGTGTCCAATTCTGAGTTAACTAATTTTGTCCCTCTATCCAATTTGGCAAAGCAATAGCAATGTAGCAATAACAGTTAGAGGAACAAACTTCAGATGAAAAAATATACAAGAAGTCTACAGGAACATCTGAACCCACTGGAATGTTAATAACAATAATGATTATAATACTGAAAATCATCACTGCATACTGACTCAGTACTAAACAATATACTAAATCCTTATAATACTTATTTACTTTTTACAGTAATATAGAGGGATAGGTACTGTAATTGTCATTTGTGTCATTGAAAAAAATTGAAAGACTTAAAGTTCATGAGGAAAAGCCAGAGTTTGAATTCTGATTTTCTCATATTTACAATTACAAAACATCTATTCTGATATTGAATTTCAGTGCAACATTTGAGTTTTTTTGAATGAAAATATTGCCATAGTAAGTACACAGTGTCTCACCAACTTTCATTTCAATGCATCCGTTTGTAATTCCATAATGGCAATTTCTAACACTGAGCAAGAGAAAAGCTGGAATCTAAGTTTCACCACAACATACATCAATATAAGGAACCCATTAGTGCCAAATACCTAGCTATCATTACCTCAATTTGTATACTCAAATATATTGTAAAGGTGTCATAGAAAGTTCTTTATTTCATGTTTTAATGTCATGATATTTAGGAATGGGCATTTTCTTGGAACAAAGTTGCCCGATAGTACCCCATTAAACTATGAGTTATTCTTAAGAGAATTTCAATTAAAAACATTTCAGACACTGGGGCTCTTTCAAAATGCTTTCTGTTTTTTGCAAAAGATTATTGTTTGTCAAAGGATTGAATAATCTTTATGTTTGAAAGAATATTCAACCTTAAAACTAAAAGTATTTACTAACATCATTGAAAACTGAAATGCATCCCTCAAAATTAATACAAATTAACTGCTGAGCAGTTTAGTCCATTATCTTTGATAGACTTACAACTAAATTGGGAAAATGGAATACCTAAAAGTGGAGGAGATCATAATACTGGGGCTGAAATGGAGACTTGGAAACGCTATGTAGCCAAAGTAGCTACTAAAGAAAGAAGTCAAGGAAGTCCTTCAAATGACATAAAACTTTGGGGAAAACTGCTGTAAAACCTCATTTTGGAAGATGACAACTTGTTCTATATTTACGGTTGCTATATTCTATAATAATACAAAGAGAAATCTCACCCACCCACATGATGGATGACAGCCCACTGTCTTCATGCACAAATCCTCTCACCTCACTTTCAGGAGCTCTCCTTTCCTGAAGGTCTTCTATTCCTTAGCTTGCAGATACTAGACATGTCCAAGAAGCAACACACTTTACCTCAGTATATGCACATTGAGCTAAGCCTCCCAAGGAACCAATTTAACTCAAGCACGATGAACCAATTCTTACAAAATGCCTGTTGAAATTTCAGCCTCTGTGTAATAACCAGAAAATAAAGAAACCAGGCTATGACCACAGATAATGGCTTATAAAAATTAATATTGCGAGAGATCTTCAAGAGATTAAGAAGAGGTGCAAGAATACACAGAAATAAACAAAAAAATGTCTTAATGACTGGGATAACCACAATGGTGTGGTCATTCACATAGAGCCAGACATCCTAGAGGGTGAAGTCAAGTGGGCCTTAGGAAGCATTACTACAAACAAACCTCCTAGTGGAAGTGATGGAATTCCAGATGAGCTATTTAAAATTCTAAAAGATGATGCTGTTAAAGTGCTGCAGTCAATATGTCAGCAAATTTGGAAAACTCATCAGTGGCCACAGGACTGAAAAAAGTCAGTTTTCATTCCAATCCCAAAGAAGGGTAATGCCAAAGAATGTTCAAATTACTGTACAATTGCACTTATTTCACATGCTAGTTAAGGTAATGTTCAAAATCTTTCAAGCTACACTTCAGCAATACCTGAACGAAGAACTTACAGATGTACCACCTGGATCTTCTAGACCCAGGCAGGGGAACCAGAGATCAAATTACCAACATTTGTTGTATCATAGAGAAAGCAAGGGAATTCCAGGGGAAAAAATCTACTTCTGCTTCACTGACTATGCTAAAGCCTTTGATGGTGTGCCTCACAACAAACTGTGGAAAATTCTTAAAGAGATGGGAATATCAGACCACCTTTCCTGTCTCCTGAGAATCTTGTATGTGAGTCAAGATGCAAGAGTGAGAACCACATATGAAACTATAAACTGGTTCAAAATTGGGAAAGGAGTACATCAAGGCTGTATATTGTCACTCTGTTTATTTAACTTATATGCAGAGTACCTCATGGAAAATGCCAGGCTAGATGAACCACAAACTAGAATCAAGATTGCTAGGAGAAATATCAACAACCTCAGACATGCAGATGATACCACTCTGGCAGAAAGCAAAGAGGAACTAAGGAACCTCTTGATGAGGGTGAAAGAGGAAAGTGAAAAAAATGGCTTAAACTCAACATTCAGTAGACTATGATTATGCCATCTGGTCCCATCACTTCATGGGAAATAGAAGGAGAAAAGTGGAAGTAGTGATAGATTTTCTTGGGCTCCAAAATCACTCTGGATGGTGACTGCAGCCATTAAACTAAAAGATACTTGCTCCTTAGAAGGAAAGTTATGACAAACCTAGATAATGTGTTAAAAAGGAAAAACATTCATTTACTGATAAAGGTCTGTTTAGTCAAAGCTGTGATTTTTCCAATAATCTTGTATGGATATGAGAGTTGGACCATAAAGAAGGCTGAGCACTGAAGAATTGATATTTCTGACTCCTGGTGCTAGAGAAGACTCTTGAGAGTTCCTTGGACTGCAAGGAGATCAAGCTTTCCTTTCACTCCCAAAGGAAATCAACCCTGAATATTCATTAGAAGGACTGATGTTTATACTGAAACTCCAATCCTTTGGCCACCTGATGAGAAAAGCCAGCTCACTGGAAAAGACCATGATGCTGGGAAAGACTGAGAGCAGGAGGAAAAGGGGGTGGCAGAGGATGAGATGGCTTGATGGCATCACTGACTCAGTGGACATGGATTTGAGCAAACTCCAGGAGACAGTCAAGGACAGGGAAGCCTGGCGTGCTACAGTCCATGAGGTTGCAAAGAGCTGCACACAACTAAGCTACTGAACAACAATAACAGCCAGGAGTATCCCAGGTTTAGGAATTTAAGATTTTTCAAGCAAGAGGAATTTCTGTTCTATGAAAGCAAACAAACCAGACTTGAAACCCATGAGTGTCAATGTGAATGACAAAGATAAATAGTCTTTATTCTTTTCACTCAGTAACTTATCTGGAAGAGGACATTTATGCTGGGGGTGTTGGTGGAGGAGGATGATGTCATTAAGGAGTTTAGCTGACCCACTCTCTTCACCTTATGATAAGCACACACCACATTTTCACCTGTATTATTTTACCCTTAGGTCTTGTCTTGTACTATTCTTCTCTCTCTGCCAAAATTGTGAAAGTGAAAGTGTTAGTTTCTTCGTTGTGTCCAACTCTTACCAACCCCAAGGACTGTAGCCCACCAGGGTCCTCTGTCCGTGGAATTCTCCAGGCAAGAATACTGGAGTGGGAAGCCATTCCCTTCTCCAGGGTATCTTCCTGACCCAGGGATTGAACCCAAGTCTCCTGTCATTGCAGGCAGATTCTTTACTGTCTAAGCCACCAGGGAAGTTCTCTCTCTCTGCTGAAGTCTCCTTCATATGCTTAGTCTGTGCAGACCTTCAGTGTCTCTTCCTTTCACAGTTACTATTATATGCTCATGTGCTCAGTTGTGTCTGATTCTGGCATCTGTCAGACTGTTGGGACACCATGGCCAATAGCCCACCAGGTTCCTCTGTCCATGGGATTCTTTGGGCAAGAATACTAGAGTGAGTTTCCATTTCCTCCTCCAGGGGAGCTTCCTGACCCAGAGATTGAACCTGTGTCTCCTGTGTCTCCCACATTGACAGGCAGATTCTTTACTACTGAGCCGTCTGAGAATCCTCTAATTACTATTAACCATGGGATTAATAATTGATTCTAAACGTCCTTATTCTCTGCTAGTTTCTGGGACATAACTTAAGCATTTAGATAATGAATGATCTATGGACATCTGGAACATCCTGACATCTAAAGAATGTCACATGAAGAGAGTGAAATGTATTTTAACACACACATGTGCCTGCATGCACGGACTCATGCACACACATACACAAATTTCCATTTGGAATTTGAACTCAAATTTTTGAACAAGTTTTGCTGTTTTTGTGATCATCTTGTCCAAGGATATCTAAATGAAAATCACTCAAATTACTCTTCCCTCAGTGGTGATAAAATATCTTCATTCATACCTAGTATGAATGTACTTCATACCTAGTACTTCATAATACCTAGTAATATAATTTCAATATTACTAAAATGAAAATCCAAGTTCTTGTTTGAGGAGCCAAAGAATGAACTTCACAAACATGCAAACACTCATAGTAGCAAGCAAATAGATTTATTTTAAAGAGGAAAAAAGTACAGTGCTCTCAGCATAGACACTGATAGGTGGTAAAGTGCCCCAAAGGTGGGATTTATAGCAGTTTATATCCATACTAGTGTTTGATCTGTACATTTTTGGTTGGCTCTTGTCCTTAAAATATGCCATTTCTAACCAATCAGTTTAAAGGTTACAAAGTTAACTTGACTTCTTTATGGCTTTTTTTTTATCCCCAGTTTCTAAGTCTCCCCAGACATTGAGTCACTATCCAATAACCCTATATTATGGCCCCTGTCCATTTCACAACAGATGAGATATGGGCCAAAAGTTGATGGTCTACCTGTTGTTTTTCTTTCAGATAAGAGGGCCATGACTTAATGGTTTTCCTGTCTTGATCTGGGTGTTTTATGATCTACCAGACCAAGGATGCATTCCTCTTGCAGGAATGCTGGAAACTGGAACAAAGGGTATAGCTTTAATGGAATGAGATGTTTATTGAAAGGAAAAAAAAAAAGACCAAAGTCTCAGAGTTCTATTCTGACTGCCTAGAAACTCCTACTTTATTACCATGGAATATTAGGAATTCTACCATTAAAGAAAATGAATAACTCATTTTCTGCTTACACTAATTATTGATCTCTGTCATATCTCACCTCATAAAGACATGTGGGTTTATCTGCTCCATGGTGACTGAAATGGAAAACAGCACTCTTTCTTTCATGTCACCAGTATCTACATCTGAATAGATAATTCTTTAAATACTATAATTTAAAAATATTATACAGATTTAAATTAATTTTAAAACAATTACTTCTATAAAGTAAAATGTGAAAATCCTTTATCCCTTACTTCCTAATTCATTCTCCAACAAACTGTAAGTGTGTATATGTAATGTTATATTGAATGAACTAGACTTTATAGCCAGAAAAACTAAAATTGTCTGCTTTTCCTCAACTCAATGAAAGCAGCTCTTTTTCCTCTCTCCTGCTTACCCATTTGTGTCCCACTTTAACCTTGAAAGAATCTCTTTATAGTAAAGAGATCATTTGGTAATTTAAACTAACTCTTGACTATGCTTTCCTGAATGCACACCATGTATTGCCTAAACTGTTGATTATTTTCCTTGACAAAAAAGAAGTAAGAATGAAGAATTAAGTAGTTAAAGAATAACTACTCAATAAAGTATTGAGTAATATGCTATCTCTTTAACCCATTTCTAACATCTTGCTTTGGGGTGTTTGGGACCTTATCAGTCATTGTCCTCAGCCAATGTCCTCAGACATTGGCTCTGTTCTCAGCATAGCCAAAACTCCCAAAGAATGGAAAATATAAATTAAATTTCTTGTTGTGTATAAATAAAAAATGAATTCATATTTAATTATCTGAGTAATATATTAAATAAGTTTTATTTTTAAGACCTGGTACTAAAGTCTCTCCTCTCTGCCAGGGACCTCCAGATGATGATGATGATAATTACAAAATACATCCCAACTTTTTATACCTGTAGAAATGTATCACTTTGTTCAATATGAGTTTTACTTAATAAATGACATCATATCACACTGTGATCTACCTCATTCTTTTAAAACATAAAGCATTATTCTTATGAATATGGCATACTTTGTTAAACCAATCCACCAAAAGCCAATTCATTGAAAACCTTTTACCAACTGATTGATTTTTCAAATAAAAAATTTGCAATATTTACTTTTTACATTTTATCATCTTTTAAAGATTTCTCCAAAACTCAAGTTGACACATTTAAAACCTAAAAATGTTCTATTTTTCAGAAGCAGAGTAATATTCTGAAAATATGTCCTTCAAACTTATTTTCTCTACACTTTACTCACCAGATCATGGGTATCATCAGTTGGGCTGTTTTGTTTGCTGACTTTTTTTGTCCTTGGCAGCATCCTCTCACACTGTGTCCGAACTCCTTCTGCTGCAGTTGCAAGTTGATGAAGCACAATTGAACATTTCTTAAAATACTGCCAAGAAAAAGCAAATTGTTAACTATCCAATTGCTTTAAAAGTCTCATATAATACATATTGCTGCAAATTTTAGAATAAAAGAAATTAAATTTGGCAAATTGATTATTCTGTGCATTGACTTTTGGCAATTTGGCCAAGCAGTAAGGAAACTTTTCATAATGGCCTTGAATGAATTAACTTCCATCATTGTTCTTTTCCCATTGTTAGAAATATAGCCTGTTTTTCATTTTCTTTTAGTTAAAAAAAAAAAAAAAAAACTTTGTGACTTTTCTCTTCATATCTTTTGCCAATTTGAATACTATGCCTTTTTTAAAAATTAATCTATAGGAAAATTTGCACCTTCTGGTCTAATTCCTTTGTTTACTATGTGCTATTTATGCTCAGTCACTTCAGTTGTGTCCGAGTCTTTGTAAATGGACTGTAACCCACTAGGCTCCTCTGTTCATGGAATTCTTCAGGCAAGAATACTTGAGTGGATTTCCATGCACTCCTGCAGGTGATCTCCCCAGGCCGGGGACTGAACCCAGATCTTCTGTGTCTCCTGCATTGCAGGTAGATTCTCTACCCACTGAGCCACAAGTTTTATTTGTAGCACATTGGGCTTCCCACATGCCTCTATTTTTCCTTAAATTCGTTTATGATGTTATTTATCTTACAGAAATGTACTTTCAAATGTCAATTTAAAAATATACTGTGCTCTATTTCTTGCTTATTTTGAAACATAAGATGGCCATCTCTGTCTTAAAATCATAAATATTTTCTTTTAAAGTCTTCCAATATTTAAGCTGGCTTAAAACTCAACATTCAGAAAATGGAGATCATGGCATCTGGTCCCATCACTTCATGGCAAATAATTGGGGAAACAATGGAAACAGTGACAGACTATTTTCTTAGGCTCTGGAATCATTGCAGATGGTGACTGTAGTCATGAAATTAAAAGACACTTGCTCCTTGGAAGAAAAGCTATGACACACCTAGACAGCATATTAAAAAGCAGAGACATTACTTTGCCGGCAAAGGTCCATCTAGTCAAAGCTACGGTTTTTTCAGTAGTCATGTATGAATGTGGGAGTTGGACCATAAAGAAAGCTAAGTGCCGAAGAACTGATGCTTTTGAACTGTGCTGTTGGAGAAAACTCTTGAGAGTCCCTTGGGCTGCAAGGAGATCATACCAGTCAATCCTAAAGGAAATTAGTCCTGAATATTCATTGGAAGGACTGATGGTGAAGCCGAAGCTCCAATACTTTGGCTACCTGATGCAAAGAACTGACTCATTTGAAAAGACCCTGATGCTGGGAAAGATTAAAGCCACGAGGATAAGGGGATGATGGAGGATGAAATGGTTTAATGACATCACCAATTCAACGGACATGAGTTTGATCAAGCTCTGGGAGTTGGTAATGGACAGGGAAGCCTGGCGTGCTGCAGTCCGTGGGGTCACAAAGAGTCAGACATGACTGAGTGACTAAACTGAACTGAAATTATTATTTTTGTTATATTATTTTTAAACTGTATTGTTTTCAAAATATTTTTTTCCTTGCTATTTGCTTACAAGTCACTTTTAGATGGTTGGGAGAAATAATAACATTTTACCGTGCAACTTCTTCTAGTATACAATATAAAATTTAAATTTAGCTATTGTTCTTAAAATCCCTAAGTCATAACTGCCCTGGGAATTTCTTACTGAAGATTTCCTTTCCCAGGTTCATAGATTCACAGGCTTTTGCCATCTTGCTGAGTCTATCCCCCTTTTCCTGTTCTCATATTTTCTCATTTCCATTTACACAATTGCATTCTTATCCCTGCCTCTGTAGGTATGCTCCTTAAAATAATAAATTCTTAATTTCAAAACAGTTGTTATCTTCCTGTCACTTTATACAAACCTAATCATGCTCTAAAAGTTACATTTCCACAACCAAATCTCTTCTCAAGCAGTTTTATTAATAAAAGATTATGTTTATTCTCTGAGAAATATTGCCATATGTGTTGAACTAGTGATGGAAGTGTGTGTGTGTGTGTGTGTGTGTGTGTGTGTGGTATGTATGTAACTTTCCAAACTCCTTCAGTTAACAAAGCTGTATGCAATCTACCATAAGACCCAAGGGAAACTAATTGGCACAATTAACTCTGACACTTGTCTGAGTCACACCAGGAACCAGGGCCCTTAGTGATATCATAGCGTTCTATCACTCCAAATTTTGGACCAAAGTATCTATGCATCAGCCTTTAACTTGTATCTTCTGAAAAAAAATATAATCTTACCCCTTAGTTCCTACAACAAAATTATCAGGGAGGACTTAATGGGCTCAACCACAGACCTGAACTCATTCTTGAACTTATTGCTATGTCCAATAAGGAATGCATACTCCAATTATCTAAGACTTGAATAATGTGTCCAAAGCCAACTTACAGGGAGAGAGCAAGGTCATTACAACACAAACTCGATAAAATGAATTTCCTGTGGGGAATCAGAGGCCTATTAGCCAAAATAGAAAAACGGTGTTAGACTGGCCCAATCAACGGATGTGCACTATAATAGAAGTGTTAGAGACATAAAACAAGGTATAATATTGAGGGTCATTCCAGGATATAAAAATTAATTGGAAGAATTAAAATAAATCACACATAAAACCATTAAAGGTAAACAAGACAGATATTATCTATTCATTAGATAGTTAATAGGTACTTTTTGAGAGTTATTTTTCACCAGAAACTGTTTTAACTTTTATGATTATGGCACCAAGCAAAACATAAAATAATTCTGCTTTCAGAAAGTCTACAGTGTTTTAGAGTATGTAAACCCTGCTTTGATTACAAATGTTATAAATTCAATTAGACCTAGCTCAAGACTGAAAAAAGAGAGAGAGAGAACTTTGTCAACAAAGTGGGATTCTCCACAGGCTATAGGACAAAGATGTAGCAACTTTAGAATGCAACACAAGCCTAGATTAGTATTATGAAATACTAGTAGTTAGTAATATGAAATACTTCTCTATTTTTTTCAATCCTGCTTTTCTTTGTATATATTGCATTTGCAGTTTTCTATTGCAAACTGACTGATGTTTCCAGGATCTCATAGCAGAAAAATGTACACATAAGCAATTCCCCAGTTAGTATGTGATAGTCTAGGTATTTACATTCTCTGTAAGTTCCAAAATTTCCAGAGAGGAGACTCTGCAATCTGTTTGAATGAGATGCTTACCACTGGACAAACTCTCCATGGCCAAAGAAAGGGGCATAAATCTGCAGTGACTGTTGCAAACATGCAGATGAACATGCAAAGAAATTACCAGACAAGGGTCATGGGTCACTATTCAATGGGTGTCCACTACACAGGGAAGGTAGACAACAATTTCAAACTGTGTTGTGTTTTGTGATAAGAAAAACATAGAGTCTTCCCTGGTGGCTCAGATGGTAAAGAATCTGCCTGCAATGCGTGATATGTAAGAGACATGTGTTCAATCCCTGGTTCAGGAAAATTCCCTGGAGTAGGAAATGGCTACCCACTCCAGTGTTCCTTCCTGGAGAATTAATTCCATGGATAGGGGAGCCTGGTGGGCTATAGCCCATGGGGTTGCAAGGAGTCAGACATGACTGAATGACTAACACTTTCACTTTTTCAGAAGTAGATGGGCTTCCCACTGTGGTTCAGTGGTAAAGAATACGCCTGCAAATGCAGAAGAGGCAAGAGACACAGAAATACAAGTTCAGTCCCTCAGCTGGGAAGATCCCCTGGAGTAGGAAATGGTAACTCACTCCAGTATTTTTTGCCTGGAAAGTTCCATGGACAGAGGAGCCTGGAGGGCTGCAGTCATGGGGGTCACAACTAGTCAGACATGACGGAGCAACTGAGCAGCAGTCAGTGACCCATGACTCTTGTCTGGTAACTTCTTTGCATGTTCATCTGCATGTTTGCAACAGTCACTGCAGATTTATGCCCCTTTCTTTGGCCATGGAGAGTTTGTCCAGTGGTAAGCATCTCATTCAAACAGATTGCAGAGTCTCCTCTCTGGAAATTTTGGAACTTACAGAGAATGTAAATACCTAGACTATCACATACAAACTGGGGAATTGCTTATGTGTACATTTTTCTGCTATGAGATCCTGGAAACATCAGGAAAAGCAGAAAAAAGGAGAAAACTCTTTTTTTTTTTTTTGTTTAGGGAAAAGTTAAAACTTTTCAGTTGAGGTATTATTTTCACTAAGTTTTCAAGAAATAAGCAGCTTTTCCAGATGACTCAAATTGGATCAGCTTGGAACCTCATCATGAGATCTCTAATTTCATTCAAATGAAACTGTAAAATTTATAGTGATAGAACTCTAGAATAATTATTTTCTAGTATAACACTCATCAAATTTTAATATGTGTATCATCATCTGGGGAAGTCTTGCTAAAATTCAGACTCCACTGTCAAATGCCTGGGGGTGATAGATTCAGCATTTCTGCAAGTTACTAGATGAGGCTGAAAATGCTAGTGCACAGAATACACTTTTAGCTACAATGTCTAGTGTATTTTAAAGAAAGACTTACATTTTGGAGATTACTATGCTACTTAATGCCTTAAATCATGAAGAATATTTCACCATATTTTAGTGTCAGATGAATGAATCTATAACAGAAGGATATATAATCATTTTTTAAAAGTTAAAAGTCACATATCTTAAGGACTGGATATTAGATAATTGCAGTCAATGCAATGGCATACAAAACAATTTTTCTTTGACATTTGGGGGACCCACTGCAAAGAAAGCAATTTTTTATATCATATTATTTTTATAGCTGATTTATGGCCATTTGGTTCTTTGCAATTATCTTCAGTGTTTTCTGGTGTTCTTCTGATGAAAAAAATATACTGTCCTCTGGAGTTCACACAAACATCTAATGCAGTTTCCCTTTCATTGAATTACTGAGCATATGACACTAATTTGGTAAAACAAACTTAAATATACATTACCATGAAATGTTACCATCACACCATGAGAACTTCCAATGGTCAATGTTTTACAAATTGGAGAATACTATCATAGTATCTTCTTGTATACTATGAAGTCCCCAGTGTAAAACTAGGACTAGTAATAATAACATAAAGTTGTTTTAAACTAATACATCATAATTATATTAATACATAATGTAGTTTCCTGGTTTCCAGGAAACAGACTCCAAGTTGAAGATCTATATACAAGTTGTTTTATTGAAGAATGATTCCAGAAAAAATACACACACAAGGAATTGAGGGAAGGATATGTGAGTAGAAAAAGAAATTGAACCGTGCTACAGTTAAAAAACAGGCCTCAACAGAGCCCGTGGTAATGTAATTTTGAAGCCAGCCCCAAGAAATCCTCTGTCATGAATTGAAGCAAGGGGGCAGACTCGGGGGTTTTTTTTGCCAATTGACCCACCCATGAACCAAACTCAGCATTTTTCCTCTGTGTCACCCAGTCATAGAGGGAATATAAGCCCATAGAGATGAGCTGGGATAAATGTGCTAGCATAACTATGGTGGATGACATAAGTGTCAGATTTCTTATACCTAATTTTCTGGGTGTAGAATTTTCTCAACTCAGTAAAGATATATTTAAAAAGTTAAATTCTATAATAATGAATGTTTCAATTTACAAGTCACATAGCATGAAACCCCAAAATAACTTGATTAACAATTAATGACTTAAATAATTTTCTTTAATGATTAAGGATATATTATTATATATTACCTTCAATTTAAAGAAAAAAATGGTTTCAGTGAAGAGGAATCCCCCTACTTTTTTTTTTAAATAATGAGAATTTATATTTTAAAGTAAATGTAACCAACAGCAAGTTTTTAAAACATAACTTTCAGTAGTGTGAATTTTCCAGAAATTCTTTTCATTGGAGTTTTACTTGAGGACAAATTGAAGCTTTTGAATAGCACCATCTGGTCATCTATTAGACAGTGATATACAATAGAGCAGTTTCAAAATGAAAAAGAAATGAAGCAATGTTAAAAAATAAAGGCAAAATGGTTTCAATTACAAAGATTTCTGAACTGACAGAGGACCAATTTAGTAACTGCACAATTGGGATCATCACATTCTAGAACAGAACCATAATAAAACTAAATATCATGTTTTCAGTAGTAAAGTGAAAGATATATTACATAGTAATTCCAAGTGCCTGAAAATAATGCAGCAGAGTCTAACAGTCTAACAGGAGTCATTTTATATTATTAAAACTGCTTCTAAAATATGCATATATATAGATAGATAGATAGGTAGATATCCACAGCTAAACCGAAAGCTAACTGTCACTTGTTAAAGTAGCATAAGTGTATGTGCATGGGTGGGGATTTAGCAGAGGTGATAGCAAAAAAGGATTTTAATGATAGCCATCTGAAATCTCTTTATGGTCATATGCATGAATTAACAGTGAAAGCAAAAGGGGCAATGTAACTTGGCTGAAAGAAAAAGAAATACCATCTAAGACATAATAAAATTACATGGAACAGGTCTACTTATTGAAGCATAAATGGATCAGTCATTGCTCCTCCCTATGGAATGGAAATATCTATAATAAAGTAACTGAAATGTTCTCAAGTAGAATATGCTTTAAAATGTTCCTATAGAAAGCACCAAACATACACAATTGTAGGAATAATAGTATATTAAAACTATACTATTTATAGTACAGTTATATCCATTATCCAGTGTCAATATTTATGAACTCCTAAACCATTTGGTTTTACTTAATTAGCCTTCCTATTCTCATTATCTGATTTAAAGTGATGTCATATTACTTTAAATTAATATCTGAAAGACAATGAACATTATACTTTTCACATAATTTCTTTATTCTGCCTTAATACTTAATAATTGTATGATGTACCTTGTTAGAATGTATAGCCACTACATACAATACTCATTTTCTTATAATCCATAATTGAATCAGAGATCTTCAGGTAAATATTAATATATTCAGAATCCACACTAGTCCTTATGTTGGCTTTTCAATCATTTAGATTGTCTGAATTAATAATCTAATAGAGTCTCAGGAATAATACTTTCTAAATTATTGCATGTTCATAGAAGATTATCTGTGGCCTTTATATTTGAAGGTTAGTTGGGTAGAATTTATAATCTTTGACATATTTTCTTTTCTTCAATTTCTTACTATACTCTATTTTTGTCTAACAAATAAAAAGTATTGCTTTAAAAGGGGTTGATGATAATCTGATTTTTAACTTTGTAATTAGTCTTCTTGTCTTGCCCAAAAGATTTTCCTTCTTTCTCCCCACCCCCCAAGTTCAGTATACTTAAGAGGATATATCTTGGACTTCTCTGGTGGCCCAATAGTTAAGAATCTCCTGATGACACAGGAAACACTGGTTCGATCCCTGGTCTGGGCAGATTGTACACTCATATTGCGGGGCAACTAAGCCCGTGTGCCACAACTACTGAGCTTGCTTTCTAGTGCTTGTGAGCCTTAAGAAGAGTAAACCTATCCAACCGCTGTGCCCTCCCCTGCCACTGCAGCTAGAGAAAATTCTCTGTGCAGCAAGGAACACCCAGTGTAGCCAACAAATAAATATATAAATAAAAAGAGGATATATCTTATGTTGGAAACTCTCACTTGATTTTCTCAGATATATAGATACGTATACCATTTCATATGAAGCTTAAGCTCTCTTTTGGGTGACGCTGATGTATGGAACAGTCTTATGGACTCTGTGGGAGAGGGAGAGGGTGGGAAGATTTGGGAGAATGGCATTGAAACATGTAAAGTATCATGTATGAAACGAGATGCCAGTCCAGGTTCAATGAACGATACTGGATGCTTGGGGCTAGTGCACTGGGACGACCCAGAGGGATGCTGTGGGGAGGGAGGAGGGAGGAGGGTTCAGGATGGGGAGCACATGTATACCTGTGATGGATTCATTTTGATATTTGGCAAAACTAATACAATTATGTAAAGTTTAAAAATAAAATAAAATTAAAAAAAATCAAAGATATTCTTGAATTATATTTTTTAATACTTGCTTTATTCCATTCCTTTAGTTTTCTTTCACAGGTATGTATTGTTTGTGCATAGTATCTTCTTTGCATAAATTCTACATATTTAAATTTTTGCCACATCTTTTCAATCTAATCCTTTCTTTTTGAATTTTAAAATGCTTATTCTTTCTTCAACTGTCTCAAGATTTTATTTATATTGATTCTATATTCTTGTGTCTCATAGTTATTTTCTAATTTTTGAAATGCTTTTCTGTTCATCTGGTCACCTTTCTTTTAAATGTTTGTTTTTCTAATAATCTAACTTATAATTTTAAAATTTGTAATTTAAAATGCTTTTCATGTACTTTACTATTTTCTTAATATCTTCACTACATCTTTGAAATTTTAGTCTATACTTTTCTTGCTAAGATGTTACTCTTTTTTCTTTTTCTCATAAAATAATCTGTATATTTGTATGAAATTTGACCGAAATATTTTCCCATTTCATTTTTTTATGTAACTTTTTCTGTGTTTTAGGAGACAGAGGCACACCAGTATAATTTTATAGTTTTAAGGCTCTATGATTCCATAATCTTCACTAAAGCAATAAAAATATGCCTTGTTACCTTCTGAGTTCTGTCTCTTCACTTTCCTTCTCTCATCTTTATATATTCTCTTTCATTGTTGTTGTTATCCCTTTTATTCTGAATGTTTCTTACTCTACTCTCAACACTTTTTCATAATATGGAACTTTCTACTAGAACAGAGCTTTTAGTGTTCAGGAGTTAAAAGTCTTAAATACTTCCAGAAGTTTTAGACTTTTTGATAATCCTCTTGAACCCCCCTGAAAACTGGAGTCTACAAACCCCTTACCCGTTTCCCTGCCATTCTCCCTATAATCTGTTCAGTTCAGTCACTCAGTCGTGTCCGACTTTTTGTGACCCTATGAATAGCAGCACGCAGTCGGTGATGCCATCCAGCCATCTCATCCTCTGTCATCCCCTTCTCCGCCTGCCCCCAAATCCCTCCCAGCATCAGAGTCTTTTCCAATGAGTCAACTCTTCACTTGAGGTGGCCAAAGTACTGGAGTTTCAGCTTCAGCATCATTCCCTCCAAAGAAATCCCAGGGCTGATCTCCTTCAGAATGGACTGGTTGGATCTCCTTGCAGTCCAAGGGACTCTCAAGAGTCTTCTCTAACATCACAGTTCAAAAGCATCAATTCTTCGGCGCTCAGCCTTCTTCACAGTCCAAGTCTCACATCCATACATGACCACAGGAAAAACCATAGCCTTGACTAGATGGACCTTTGTTGGCAAAGTAATGTCTCTGCTTTTGAACATGCTATCTAGGTTGGTCATAACTTTCCTTCCAAGGAGTAAGCGTCTTTTAATTTCATAGCTGCAGTCACCATCTGCAGTGATTTTGGAGCCCAGAAAAATAAAGTCTGACACTGTTTCCACTGTTTCCCCATCTATTTCCCATGAAGTGATGGGACCGGATGCCATGATCTTCGTTTTCTGAATGTTGAGCTTTAAGCCAACTTTTTCGCTCTCCACTTATTCACTAATAATAATAATCTGTTCTCATGTCACCAAATTCCTGATGACAATTTTGAGATTCTTCTGTTCTCAGGACCTCCACTTGGATGCATATATGTACCACATGGATCTTACAGATGTTGGTGCTTTCCTCCCACTTGCTCAAACTTTCAGTCACTTGGTTTTGTTGTACACATTTTCCCTAGGATTTTGGATTTATAATCCTGTTTTATGTGGAAATTCAAGGAGATTAAAGCATTACACTGTCACCATTATCTCCATCAAATCCAGCAGAAATAGCAGAATCAATATAATTAAAATCTAAAACTGATGTAGTAATTTCCCAAAATATATAGTGCAAGGAGCTTCCATGGTGCCTCAGACGGTAAAGAATTCGCTTGTAATATGTGTTCTATCCCTGGGTTAGGAAGATTCCCTAGAGGAGGGCATGGCAACACACTCCAGTATTCTTGTCTGGAGAATCTCTATGGACAGAGGAGCCTGGCATGCTACAGTCATGGGGTTACAAAGAGTCAGACACAGCTGAGTGACTAAGCACATACGCATATATAGTGCAAGGATAGCAGAGGAAGGGATTAGATGGAAATTAGTGGCAATAGGACATTTATATCTTTTCAAATGACACCTTTGGTCCTGTGAAATTTGAGTACATTATTTTGCATGTGCATGCACATCCAAACACAAACAGCTTGCTTGATAAATGAGCAATAGTAGAAAAACAATGTTTTAAAAACCAAAATAAATCGGCAAGTAAATAAAATAAAATAATTAAGCTACTAACTGGCTACAGAATTGAAACAAAATAATAAATAACTATTGGAAATGAAAGACTAAAAGATTATATAGTATATGAAGTGAAAGTGAAAGTCACTCAGTTGTGTCCCACTCTTTGCAACCCCATGGACTATACAGTTTGTGGAATTCTCCTGGCAAGAACATTGGAGTGGGCAGGCTTCCCCTTCTCCAGGGGATCTTCCAAACCCAGGGATCAAACCCAGGTCTCCTGCATGGCAGGCAGATTCTTTACCAGCTGACCCACAGGGAAGCCAAAGAATACTCCAGTATTTGAATGGTCCTTTATTTCTATCCTTTAAAAGTCTTTGTACTAAACCAGTAATCTGATGAGTAAATGAGTTTCCTGTGTTCTGTGAGTCACTTTAACAAATTAATCAAACCCAAGGAGGAGATCATGGGAATCTCTGATTTATACCTAGTCGATCAGAAGAATAGGAAGCAAACTGTGTTTGCAATTTTCCTCTGAAGTGGAGGGCAGTCTTATGGGACTGAGTCATTTACCTAGGGCATTTGATGCTATCACTGGGTAGATAGTGTCAGAATTGAGTTTTAGTGTAGGACACCCAGCTAGTGTCTAGAGCATTGGTTGCTGGTATGGGGACACCACCCTCCTCCAAACACTGGAATTGAGTCAAGAATTCAAATAATGAGTAGACATTATTTTACTGTGATTATGAAATGCATGAGCTGTATGCTTCTTTGTTATTGTTCAGTTGCTCAGTTGTGTCTGACTCTTTTGGGACCCCATGGACTGTGGCCCACCAGACTCCTCTGTCCATGGAATTTTATAGGCAAGGATAGAGGAGTGGGTTGCATTTCCTCCTCCAGGGAATCTTCCTGACCCAGGGATCGAACCCACATCTCCTGTATTGCAGGTGGATTCTTCACCACTGAGTCATTCAGGAAGACCATGAATCTTTTTACAGGAAATGGAGTAGCCATCATGGTCAACAAAAGAGTCTGAAATGTAGTACTTGGATGCAATCTCAAAAACGACAAATGATCTCTGTTCGTTTCCAAGGCAAACCATTCAATATCACAGTAATCCAAGCCTATGCCCCAACCAGCAACGCTGAAGAAGCTGAAGTTGAACGGTTCTATTAAGACCTACAAGACCTTTTAGAACTAACACCCAAAAAAGATGTCCTTTTCATTATAGGGGACTGGAATGCAAAAGGAGGAAGTCAAGAAACACCTAGAGAAACAGGCAAATTTGGCCTTGGAATACAGAATGAAGCAAGGCAAAGGCTAATAGAGTTTTGCCAAGAAAATGCACTGGTCATAACAAACACCCTCTTTCAACAACACAAGACAAGACTCTACACGTATACATCACCAGATGGTCAACATCAAAATCAGATTGATTATATTCTTTGCAGCCAAAGATGGAGAAGCTCTATACAGCCAGCAAAAACAAGACCAGGAGCTGACTGTGGCTCAGATCATGAACTCCTTATTGCTTAATTCAGACTTAAATTGAAGAAAGTAGGGAAAACCACTAGACCATAAGGGTATGACCTAAATCAAATCCCTTATGATTATACAGTGGAAGTGAAAAATAGACTTAAGGGACTAGATCTGATAGATAGAGTGCCTGATGAACTATGGACGGAGGTTTGTGACATTGTATAGGAGACAGGGATCAAGACCATCCCCATGGAAAAGAAATGCAAAAAAGCAAAATGGCTGTCTGGGGAGGCCTTACAAATAGCTGTGAAAAGAAGAGAAGCAAAAAGCAAAGGAGAAAAGATAAGCATCTGAATACAGAGTTCCAAAGAATAGCAAGGAGAGATAAGAAAGCCTTCCTCAGCGATCAATGCAAAGAAATAGAGGAAAACATCAGAATGGGAAAGACTAGAGATCTCTTCAAGAAAATTAGAGATACCAAGGGAACATTTCATGCAAAGATGGGCTCAATAAAGGACAGAAATGGTATGGACCTAACAGAAACAGAAGATATTAAGAAGAGATGGCAAGAATACACAGAAGAACTGCACAAAAAAGATCTTCATGACCCAGATAATCACGATGGTGTGATCACTCACCTAGAGTGAGACATCCTGGAATGTGAAGTCAAGTGGGCCTTAGAAAGCATCACTATAAATAAAGCTTGTGGAGGTGATGGAATTCCAGTTGAGCTATTTCAAACCCTCAAGATGATGCCGTAAAAGTGTTGCACTCAATAGGCCAGCAAAATTGGAAAACTCAGCAGTGGCCATAGGACTGGAAAAGGTCAGTTTCATTCCAATCCCAAAGAAAGGCAATGCCAAAGAATGCTCAAACTACCACACAATTGCACTCATCTCACACGCTAGTAAAGTAATGTGCAAAATTCTCCAAGCCAGGCTTCAGCAATACGTGAACTGTGAACTTTCTGTTGTTCAAGCCGGTTTTAGAAAAGGCAGAGGAACCAGAGATTAAATTGCCAACATCTGCTGGATCATGGAAAAAGCAAGAGAGTTCCAGAAAAACATCTATTTCTGCTTTATTGACTATGCCAAAGCCTTTGACTGTGTGGATCACAATCAACTGTGGAAAATTCTGAAAGAGATGGAAATACCAGACCACCTGACCTGCCTCTTGAGAAACCTATACGCAGGTCAAGAAGCAGCAGTTAGAACTGGACATGGAACAACAGACTGGTTCCAAATAGGAAAAGGAGTGTGTCAGGGCTGTATATTGTCACCTGCTTATTTAACTTCTATGCAGAGTACATCATGAGAATCGCTGGGCTGGAAGAAGCACAAGCTGGAAATAAGATTGCTGGGAGAAATATCAATAACCTCAGATATGCAGATGACACCACCCTTGTGGCAGAGAGTGAAGAAGAATTAAAGAACCTCTTGATGAAAGTGAAAGAGGAGAGTGAAAAAGTTGGCTTAAAGCTCAACATTCAGAAAACGAAGATCATGGCATCTGGTCCCATCACTTCATGGGAAATAGATGGGGAAACAGTGGAAAGAGCGTCAGACTTTATTTTTCTGGGCTCCAAAATCACTGCAGATGGTGATAGCAGCCATGAAATTAAAAGACAATTACTCCTTGGAAGGAAAGTTATGACCAACCTAGATGGCATATTCAAAAGCAGAGACATTACTTTGCCAACAAAGGTCCATCTAGTCAAGGCTATGGTTTTTCCAGTGGTCATGTATGGATGTGAGAGTTGAACTATGAAGAAAGCTGAGCTCTGAAGAATTGATGGTTTTTAACTGTGGTGTTAGAGAAGACTCTTGAGAGTCCCTTGGACTGCAAGGAGATCCAACTAGTCCATTCTAAAGGAGATCAGTCCTGGGTGTTCTTTGGAAAGACTGATGCTAAAGCTGAAACTCCAATACTTTGGCCACCGGATGTGAAGAGTTGACTCACTGGAAAAGACTCTGATGCTGGGAGGGATTGGAGGGAGGCAGGAGGAGAAGGGGATGACAGAGGATGAGATGGCTGGATGGCATCACTGACTCGATGGACATGAGTCTGAGTGAACTCCAGAAGTTGGTGAATAAATATCAATACTTTATTGCCTATTATAACCCATATTTTATGTCAGATTTCCTTCATTTTTAACCTAATCTTCATTTTCTCTTTTCTAATCCACAATCCCATCCAGTGTGTTAGTCACTCAGTTGTGTCCAATTCTTTATGACCCTGTGGACTATACCCTGTCAGGCTCCTCTGTCCATGTAGTTTTCCAGGCAAGAATGCTGGAGTGGGTAGCCATTTCCTTCTCCATGGGAACTTCCCAACCCAGGGATAGAACTTGGCTCTCCCTATTGCAAGCAGATTATTTACTGTCTAAGCCACCAGGTTTGAAATAGAAAATAAAAATCTTTCTTTTTTCTGTATTCTATTCCTGAATCCCATCCAGAATACTACATATATAGTAGTCTTATCTCTTTAGGTCTCTCTTGATTGTGAGAGTTTCTCAGATTTTCCTTGTTTTTGATGACTTTAGAGTTTCAAGGGATATCTGTCAGGTAGTTTTATAGAATGTGCCTCAGTTGGGATTTGTCTGAATTTCAATTGAGCATAGTAAAGGAATGGAATTTGGGGTAAAAGAACAGAGATAAAATCTATAGACACTACAATCTCATCATATCATATCAAAGTTCTATATTACCAGCAGGACTTGTCATTGTTGATGTTGATTTGATCTCTTGGTTGAGATTGTCTTTGTCAAGCTTCTTCACTGTAAAGTTATGCTTTTTTCCCCTTTCCATACAGTATCCTTTAGAAAGAAGTCATTCTGTTCAGCACAACTTGAGGAGTAGGGAATTTTGCTCCAGACTTCTTAAGGGCAGAATAGCCACATAGATTATTTGGAATTCTTCTGCATGGAGGATATTTCTGTTCTTATCACTTACTTATTTTTCAATCATTTATGTCAGGATGGACTCATGGATATTTAGTTTACACTTTAGGCTCTAATCCATTACTACCTTCTTTTTTGTTGCTCAAATTATTTCAACTTTGGATATTTCAACTTTCAGTTTGCTCTTTAATCCCTTTGATATATTCTATTCGTGTGTGTGTGTCTGTGTGTGTGTGTGTGGAGATGGAGGGAAATGAGAATTACCTTACTTTCTGGCACTACATTATAAAACACTGCAAGCTTATCATGCATACTCTTGACCCACTTCTTATAATTAGCCATTTTTCAAGGATCCCTGGTTCTTTATATTAGAGAATGATATTAAAACTGATATCTGAGTGCTGAAGAGGAACTAAAGATAAGGGTGAAAGAGGAGGGTAAAAAGCTGGCTTAAAATTAAACATTCAAAAAACCAAGATCATGGCATCTGGCCCCCTTACTTCAAGGGAAACAGAAGGCAAAAATGTGGGAACAGTGACAAATTTTCTTTTCTTAGTCTCCAAAATCACTGCTAATGGTGACTGGAGCCATGGAAGTAAAAGATGTTTGCTCCTTGGCAGGAAAGCTATGACACACCTAGACAGCATATTAAAAAGCAGAGACATCACTTTGCCAACAAAGCTCTGTATAGTCAAAGCTATGGTTTTTCCAATAGTTATCTATGGATGTGAGAGTTGGACCATAAAGAAGACTGAGCAGAATTGATGCTTTTGAATTGTGGTGCTGGAGAAAACTCTTGAGAGTCCTTTGGACTGCAAGGAGATCAACCAGTCAATCCTAAAGGAAAACAACCCTGAATATTCATTGGAAGGACTGATGCTGAAGCTGAAGCTCCAGTACTTTGGCCATCTGATGTAAAGGAAATTACTCATTGGAAAAGACCCTGATGCTGGGAAAGATTGAGGGCAGGAGTAGGAGGGGTGGCAGAGGATGAGATGGTTAGATAGCATCACTGATTCAATGGACATGGATTTGAAAAAACTCCAGGAGATAGTGGACAGGGTAGCCTGGCATGCTGCAATCCATGGGGTCGCAAAGAACTGGACATGACTTAGCTACTGAACAGGAACAACAACACATCTAATCATTGTAACTAGTATATCACTGCTTCTGTTCTCCTAGTTGATAGAGCAAGGAAGTATGTGGGTGTGTTTATATATGTATATACACATATATCTATGAATATTTCCCAAATTAGCTATCTGTATCTATATTAATTGAAATAGTAGTTCATGTTGATCCCTCCAACATTAATCTATTACCATACAGATTATGGATACATCTAACTTCCTCTTTCTTATCTGTAACCTCCTACTCCATCAATGAAAAAACTGGCTCTCACCATCCATTATCTATTTGTTTGATTCAATATATATAGATAGTAGTCCCAAATTATTAAATGTACCATTGTGATATACAACTTTATTAACTAGTGTCTTTATATGGTCTTCCTTTTATATTCTTTACAATCCATAGGGTCACAGAGTCAGACGTGACTGAAGTGACTCAGCACCCACACATGTAGTTATAAAAGACCATGTGGATTGTACAGAACCTGAGCTATTCCAGAAATACATTTAAAAGTTAGGGTATGATGAGATCTAATTTACAATTTCCTTTATGCTTAAGTGATATTCTTAAATTCACTCAGTAAATTATGAAATATTAAGTATATAACTTTCCCCTTGTTTAGCATTATTGTACCTTACAATTAAACATGATATAAAAATTTTCATTAATGATTCAGGATAGTCAAAAGTGTCTTATCATACCTTACTCCAAAGAAATATTAACAAAATGTTATAATTAATTTCATAATTTAATACAATAACATTGCAATATATTTCTGTTCCCTTTAAAGTTAATATCTCAATGTAATTTTTTCCTGTCTGTTACTTTCAACTGACAAATACTGGTGACCTAAATGTAAGTCAGAATGAGTTGATGCATTGATTGGCACATAGTAGAAACAGAACTCAAGGAAAAACAGACTACATGAATGAAATAAAATTGTAAAAATGGCATAACTTTTTCTGGCCCCTAAACCCTCAAATATTCACAACTACTTTGCAAAAACAGATGCATAAAGTTTGTTTTCCTAACAAATTAATATTCTAAAAGCCAAAAGCACTTTCTCAAAGTTCATATGTACTTTAACATTAATCTCTCCAACTTGGGAGAAAAGAAAATTCTAGAAGCACAGTATCAGAAATTACCTTAGAAATCAAGTGGTTTTTCAAATATTACAAGTAATAGCTGTTGTTTTTTACAAGTGAAAAAGTTCTAGGATCCTCAATAGATCAGAAGGAAGCAGATCTCTGTTGTAATTTGACAGGAATGGTTGGAAATGACAATAAATCTCACTTCATTCAGCACTTATAGCAGGTGTCTGGATAATTCTGAATTGCATATCATGACCTCTTTATACTTTTGAGACTGCATATTTAATTTAAGTACTTCATGGTTCAGATGAGAGGTTGAAGTTATAAATGATTTCTTTAAGTTAGAAGCAGTTAATTGTAACAGAGTTAATGTTATAATAAGTAACTTGAGCACAATTATGATGCTATTTGAGTTATACATGATAGCCTGGACTTCCCTAGAAAATCTATTAAACAATTTTTACTTTTATTTTTCCATTTTGCTTTCATAATTATGTTTCACTTTGATTGATGACTCAGTGTTAATTAAGGTATTATAATTAAATTATCATTTAAATGAACTTGTAGAGCTCACAGATTTCAAACGATCTTAAATCTTTGTGAATTAATCTTTGTGAATTCTTCAAAGTTTTCCACTTACTTCTCTATTTAATGAACTCTAATTTATTTTATATAAGCAAAGATCATTTATGTAAATTTATAAAAGCACCGGTAGAAAAACATAGGTAATGTATGAGTGTGGAGAGTTTAACTAAGCTGCTCCATGACATTGCTACCATGGTATTTCTGTTGCCTCATCATCCATTTTATTTGGCTAAAAAGCCTGTGATGACATTAAATTGACACTAGCCACTCATGCAAGTGCATAGCCTAGATAGCAGTTTGTAGAGTCACAAGCAGATAATACCACCTAATGAAAGCAAAGAGGAACTAAAGAAGAGAATGAAAAAGCTGGCTTAAAACTCAACATTCAAAAAACTAAGATAATGGTATTCAGTCCCATCACTTTATGGCAAATAGACGGGGAAAAATGTAAACAGTGACACACTTTATTTTCTTGGACTCCAAAATCACTGGGGATGGTTACTGCAGCCAAGAAATTAAAAGACATTTTCTATTTGGAAGGAAAGCTATGACAAACATAGACAGTGTATTAAAAAGCAGAAATATTACTTTGCTAACAAAGATCCATAGAGTCAAAGCTATGTTTTTTCCAGTAGTTGTGTGAGAGTTGGACCATAAAGGAAACTGAGTACTGAAGAACTGATACTTTCAAACTGTAGTGTTGGATAAGACTCTGGAGAGACCTTTGGGCTGCAAGGGGATCAAACCAATAAACCGTAAAGGAAGTCAACCTTGAATATTCCTTGGAAGGACCGATGCTGAAGTTGAAGCTCTAATACATTGGCCACCTGATGCAAAGAAACAACTCATTGGAAAAGATTCTAAAGCTGAGAAAGATTGAGGGCAGAAGGAGAAAGGTGGCAACAGAGGATGAGATGGTTGGATGGCATCATCGACTCAATGGACATGAGTTTGAGCAAACTCCAGGAGATGGTGAAAGGCAGGGAAGCCTGATGCTTCAGGCCATGGTATTGCAAAGAGTTGGACACAATTTAGCAACTGAACAAGATTCACAAGCAAATGTAAATTCCTTATATGACCATTCCAACAGTGCCTGTGACCAACAGTCTCTCCTGTCGCCCATAACCCTTCCCTTATGCTCCCCTTAGTTAAAACCCCTAAGGAGTTTATCAAAACTTTAGAGAAGACATCTATGGTGTTTACCAAAACCCCTTTTGTTAGTTTGAATTGACCAATTCAACTTTAGCTGAAAACCCTGAAGCACTCTACTCACTGACCCTAAAAAAAGCATGTGCAGAGGCCCTGTCCCTCTTCCTCTCTCTTTCTCTGTCTGTCCCCACTCTGCCTTGATATCCCCACATGACCTTTCAAGGCATGCTTGATACTTCCTCAAAGACTTTCAAGTAATAAGTTTTATTTCACTTTGTCTTGTGGCCTGTTGCTGAATCAGGAGTCATTATCAAGTATCTTATGCTTTACTTAAACTCAGCAGTGGCCAAAGGACTGGAAAAGGTCAGTTTTCATTCCAATCCCAAAGAAAGGCAATGCCAAAGAATGCTCAAACTACTGTACAATTGCACTCATCTCACATGCTAGTAAAGTAATGTGCAAAATTCTCCAAGCCAGGCTTCAGCAATATGTGAACCATGAACTTCCAGATGTTCAAGCTGGTTTTAGAAAAGGCAGGGGAACCAGAGATCAAATTGCGAACATCTGCTGGATCATGGAAAAAGCAAGAGAGTTCCAGAAAAACAACTATTTCTGCTTTACTGACTATGCCAAAGACTTTGACTGTGTGGATCACAATAAACTGTGGAACATTCTGAAAGAGACGGGAATACCAGACCACCTGACCTGCCTCTTGAGAAACCTATATGCAGGTCAGGAAGCAACAGTTAGAAGTGGACATGGAACAATAGACTGGTTCCAAACAGGAAACGGAGTATGTCAAGGCTGTATATTGTCACCCTGCTTATTTAACTTATATGCAGAGTACACCATGAGAAACGCTGGACTGGAAGAAACACAAGCTGGAATCAAGATTGCCGGGAGAAATATCAATCACTTCAGATGTGCAGATGACACCATCCTTATGGCAGAAAGTGAAGAGGAACTAAAAAGCCTCTTGATGAAAGTGAAAGAGGAGAGTGAAAAAGTTGGCTTAAAGCTCAACATTCAGAAAACTAAGGTCATGGCATCTGGTCCCATCACTTCATGGGAAATAGATGGGGAAACAGTGGAAACAGTGTCAGACCTTATTTTTCTGGGCTCCAAAATCACTGCAGATGGTGATTGCAGCCATGAAATTAAAAGATGCTTACTCCTTGGAAGAAAAGTTATGACCAAGCTAGATAGCATATTCAAACATGACTTTGCCAACAAAGGTCTGTCTAGTCAAGGCTATGGTTTTTCCAGTAGTCACGTATGGATATGAGAGTTGGACTGTAAAGAAAGCTGAGCACTGAAGAACTGATGCTTTTGAAATGTGGTGTTGGATAAGACTTTTTTTTTTATTTCTTTTTTTTAAGTCTTATTTTATTTTTTAACTTTACAATATTGTATTGGTTTTGCCATATATCAACATGAATCCACCACTTGTATACACTTGTTCCCCATCCTGAACCCTCCTCCGTCCTCCCTCCCCGTACCATCCCTCCTGGTTGTCCCAGTGCACCAGCCCCAAGCATCCAGTATCGTGCATTGAACCTGGACTGGCGACTCGTTTCATATATAATATTATACATGTTTCAATGCCATTCTCCAAAATCATCCCACCCTCTCCCTCTCCCACAGAGTCCAAAAGATTGTGCTATACATCAGTGTCTCTTTTGCTGTCTCGTACACTATTCTCAAAAATATACAAGCAACTCCTACAGCTCAATTCCAGAAAAATAAATGACCCAATCAAAAAATGGGCCAAAGAACTAAACAGACATTTCTCCAAAGAAGACATACAGATGGCTAACAAACACATGAAAAGATGCTCAACATCACTCATTATCAGAGAAATGCAAATCAAAACCACTATGAGGTACCATTTCACTCCAGTCAGAATGGCTGCAATCCAAAATTCTACAAGCAATAAATGCTGGAGAGAGTGTGGAGAAAAGGAAACCCTCTTACACTGTTGGTGGGAATGCAAACTAGTACAGCCACTATGGAGAACAGTGTGGAGAAGACTGAGGGTGCCTTGAACTGCAAGGAGATCCAACCTGTCCATTTTAAAGGAGATCAGTCCTGGGTGTTCATTGGAAGGACTGATGCTAAAGCTGAAATTCCAATACTTTGGCCACCTGAGTTGTCTCATTGGAAAGACTCTGATGCTGGGAGGGACTGGGGGCAGGAGGAGAAGGGGGCGACAGAGGATGAGATGGTTGGATGGCATCACCGACTCAATGGACATGAGTTTGAGTGATCTTTGGGAGTTGGTGATGGGCAGGGAGGCCTGGAGTGCTGCGGTTCATGGGGTTGCAAAAAGTCGGACATGACTGTGCGACTGAACTGAACTGAACTAACATGTTAATTTGATAAATTCATAACAAGGAAAGAAAATGGGGAAAATTTAAGAAAAAAAGAAATGTGAAACAGATATTATCAGTAACAACCAAAAGCTAATGTGAAAATAATAGTTTAGAATTATGAGAAGTATCTCTTTGTAGTTTCTCTTTTTCCTTCCACCTGTACTATCTATTATATCCTGTGACTGAATGTCATGTGCTCTTATGGCAATAAAGTAACCTCTACAAACCATATTTAATGGAAAACCAATAAGCATATATTAACATTCAATAAATTTCATGAAAATAAAAGTTTCTCATGAAACAATGTACACATATAGCATTAACATACCAATATTCTTTTTCTAGTTATAAAATTTTCATTTTCACACAAAATCAGTAATATATCCCTCAATATAAGCAGCACAAAAGATAAACAGAGATAGATTTGGAAACTGAGGAGGTGATTGCTTCAAAATAAAATATCAAAAATTATCATAATTATGGTACAACTGAAGGTAACTAATATTTATTCAACATCATCTATGAGAAGACACTGTGCTCAGTCCTTTATATGTATCTGTCTTACCTCATTATTAAAAATATTCTAGGAGGCATATATTCGTACTAATCTTTAAAAATACAGTATTTGGAGTTGAGAGAGATCTGAGTCAAAATTCTAGCTCTTCCACATACTAAGTGTGGGACAAAAGGCAAGTTATTAAATCTCTTTGAGCTTACAACTTCTACTGTAATAATTAGTATAATCTTATTTATTTTGCAAGATAATTGTGAGAACAAGTAATTATGTATGAAAGAACCTGGTCACTAGAAGGCACTAAACAGGTTGGAATTAATATTATACTGCTTTTTACTACTTCTATAACTATTGCTTACTACTCTAACTGTTATATTACGTTATACTGTTCCCATTTCTATCATCAACTACTTTGATTTTTAATATTTAAATTTTTTTCTTCCAGGTGACTAAAATGGCAAAAAATTCAGCAATCATAATTGTAAGAGTTGACCATAGGCTACTTGTTCAGACATGACATTTCAAAAGTGACCTTATTTCAAATGAGTACAATCTCTTGAGGAATTAGTTAATAGAATATGTAAGACATTCTATACTGCAGAGATTAACAGCCTCTGGCCATTTCTAAAAATGTAGGAGACACTGAAATAAATTACTGTATATTTATTTTCCTGAAATTGACATTGTCTGTAACTAGCTGATAATCAGTGGTTAATTCAAAAGATAATAATTTCCTTTAATTGGCCTATTTTTAATAATCTTGGTAGAACCTTCAGTAAAAGGTCACTCACTATCGCTCCAAGGAAAGGTTTCTAAGAGTCTAACAATTCTCTCCCCAGAGTAAGATTATTTTCCCCATTAACCTTTTAAATGCAATTACATGAGTTTATTAACAAGAAAAAAATTTATTTGTTAAACTCAAGAGGATTTTTATGACACATGACTTGTCATTTTAAAATGTATTAATCTCACTCACCCTACATCACAGCAAACTCAGAACCATCTTAGGCAGTTCACCTCATGTGCCATAGTAAGCACAAAACAAAGGTTTCTAATTACCATGTAATAATTTTAGTGATTTTAAAAAATGTCAGTAAACTCTTGTCTATTCAGTTTGTCTTCTCTAATCCCAATTAGTATTGTTAGCAAAAGTAATATTATTTTGAATATTTGCCTATCAAACACAAGGATCATTTAACTCACAAATCAACTGTTTCTTAATATTTTTCTGTAGTAGTACAAGATATGCAGATGACACCACCCTTAAGGCAGAAAGTGAAGAAGAACTAAAGAGCTTCTTGATGATAGTGAAAGAGGAGAGTGAAAAAGTTGGCTTAAAGCTCAACATTCAGAAAACTAAGATCATGGCATCTGGTCCTATCACTTTATTGCAAATAGATGGGGAAACAGTGGAAACAGTGGCAGACTTTATTTTGGGGGGCTCCAAAATCATTGAAGATGGTGACTACAGCCATGAAATTAAAAGACACTTACTCCTTGGAAGGAAAGTTATGACTAACCTAGACAGCATATTAAAAAGCAGAGACAATACTTTGCCAACAAAGGTCCATCTAGTCAAGGCTATGGTTTTTCCAGTGGTCATGTATGGATATGAGAGTTGGACTATAAAGAAAGCTGAGCACAGACGAATTGATGCTTTTGAACTGTGGTGTTGGTGAAGACATTTTAGAGTCCCTGGGACTGCAAGGAGATCAAACCAGTCAATCCTAAAGGAAATCAGTCCTGAGTGTTCATTGGAAGGACTGATGCTGAAGCTGAAACTCCAATACTTTGGCCACCTGATGCGAAGAACTGATTCATTTGAAAAGACCCCGATGCTTGGAAAGCTTGAAGGCAGGAGGAGAAAGGGACAACAGAGGATGAGATGGTTGGAATGACATCACTGACTCAATTGATATGAGTTTGGGTAAACTCTGGGAATTAGTGATGGACAGGGAGGCCTGGTGTGCCACAGGCCATGGGGTCGCAAAGGGGCAGACACGACTGAGCAACTGAACTGAACTGAACAAGTCTACTAAATATTTCTTATAATCTCCCTATGTATATTAATTATATATATTATACATTATATATACATTATATAATGTATATGAATTAAATTTTAATTGGGAGAATTAAATCAATAAATGGATCTTGGTGATAGTTCGTTTTGGTAAGTCATCTTGAACATGGAATAATATAGAGTTGTTATTTTTAAAATATACTTCAGTTTCCATTCATTCTAACAAATGCTTATTAAATGTTCAATTATATTGTCTTATTATTTAGCTTCATGTTATATTGAGTAGTCTGCTTCCAGTTTGCTAAGCTGCAATTTATAGTCATCAAAATAATCTCTTTTTCTAAAGTGCTTGTTACTGCCACGTGACTAAACCAATTTTCTTCCATACCTTAGTATTTCCCATATTCAAACTGCATGCTAACTATGCAGGAACAGGTAGTTCCCCACTAGTCTCTAGCAGGTAGAATCTTAGATATTCTTCAAAGGCACTGCTTAAATCAGTCCAAAAGTCAGATCTCCCTACAGCAAATTCTTAGAATTAAGATAAATACCTATACACATAAATGAATAAGTATTTTTCCCTTTGCTGTATGAAACTCCATTAGAAGAGTTACAAATTATATAAAAGGAAAGTGTTTCAATGGATGCCTTTTTTAGGGAACTGTGCTTTCTTGTTATCTCAAGGTGATTGCACATTTTAAGGGCACAAGCATATGCTTAATGAATATACATTTAGTGCCCACTACGTGCCAACACACTTCTGAAAATCTAATGGTGAGTAAGATAAGCAAACTTGTATAGATAGAAGAGAAAGAAGATGCAAAATAAATAAATTAATAAACATAATAATGACACTAAGCCCTGGGAAATAAAAAATATATACCTAATAAAGCACTGGGGTGTCATGATTACTTTAGATACTGCATTCAGGGGAGTAGGTTCAAAGAAGCTGACATATGTATTAATAAATGTAAAACTTTACAAGAAAAAAGTAGCTGAATAGTAGGAAAAAATTTTGCTGAGTGTGAACTGTTCTTAAAATATCCAGCCTCTTCAAGGAGATATGTTCTCTAGTCACCAGGAGTCCAAGATTTGATAAAGAATGAAAGTCAGAACAGGAACATCAAGGATGCATACACACATGGTCCAGGGAGTTCAAGAAATGAGTGATTAATGGATTATTTCTTGCCATATCAGTAAACAAAGAATGTTATATTTCACCGGCAATTGCTTCTACAGCCATGGTGAGGTGGTGAGCCCTCAGGGAACTCAGAATAGAAAGAATACCTGCCATCTAGTAGCCATCAGACTGCAGTCACTGTCCATGGTGAGCCCTGAGGAAACACAGCATTCTGAAAAACAGAACAATGGCCCCAGATAGCTGAGATGCATATCAGAGGAATGATTTCAGAGTGCAGATGCTTGCATCTTCCCATACACAGAGAAGTGCTAAACTCCCTAACTTACACATCTGGTTTTCTTTAATTAACAATATTTTCACATTCAGACTACCTGCTCCTTGTTGTGAAACTCCTATATAACCTGGCTCCCTCCCTTGCCTCCTCAGAGCAGTTCTCTCAGGGTTATCTGAGATTCTGTCACCCAGGCTTCAAGTCCAAAAAATTCCCACCAAATAAAAGATAACTTTCAACCTTCATATTTTTTTTAAGTCGTAATATGTGCGTGTGTGCTAGATCATTTCAGTCGTGTCAAACTCTTTGAGACCCTATGGACCATAGCAACTAGGCTCCTCTGTCAGTGGGATTCTCCGGGCAAGAAGACTGAAGTGTTTGTTATGCTCTCCTCCAGGGGATCTACCTGACATAGGGATCAAACACAAGTGTCTTATGTTTCCTGTATTGACAGGCAAGTCTTTTACCAGGAGGGCCATCTGCTGCTGCTGCTGCTGCTAAGTTGCTTCAGTCATGTCTGACTCTGTGCAACCCCATAGACAGCAGCTCACCAGGCTCCCCCATCCCTGGGATTCTCCAGGCAAGAACACTAGAGTGGGTTGCCATTTCCTTCTCCAATGCATGAAAGTGAAAAGTGAAAGTGAAGTCACTCAGTCGTGTCCGACTCTTAGCGACCCCATGGACTGCAGCCTACCAGGCTCCTCCGTCCATGGGATTTTCCAGGCAAGAGTACTGGAGTGGGGTGCCATTACCTTCTCCGAGGGCCATCTGGGAAGTAGTAAATGGACATGAGTTTACCCTGAATTTGTCACTGTGGGACAGAGAATTTTAATTTGATAAATCATAAAACTTAGTACAACTTATTATGTGCAAAGTACTGTTCTAAGTATGTTCTTATCAAGAGATAATTCATTTACCAGCCACATGACTGGGTTAAGACAACACAGATTACATTTACAGGCTAATACATTCAGTAGAGATTTATTGACTTTCATGCACCTGGCTAGCATTAACAGAGTTTAAAATTAACCTACTCTTCCTGGTGATTTAAAAAAATGAAACAAAACTGCTTGAACTGCTTTTGACATCCTTACCTTGACATGTTAAGTAAAGCAAAAGTTTAAATTTCACACTGCTAATGCTCTTGACTTTCCTCTTCCAAATTTAACACCACTCATTTCCTTTAGCGCATATAATTACCTTGGCTACTTTAACCACTTCGACAATGTTCACAACCATGCTACAACTTGTTCTCAAATGCTTGCTTGAGTACAGAGAGCAGGTTTCATAATTAGTTACTCAAACAAAACCCTCTTTGAAGGGCCATTACATTAATTTTTAAATAGAAAATTTTCCAACATGCTAAATGTTTTCAAAATAAGAACCCAATATTTATAAAAACAAGTCAAAAGTACTTCAGATAAATTATTATAGAATGTGAGTCAATAAATAATAAAAGCTTGTTTCAGGAATACAGCACATTTTGGCCAAAGTACTTTATATACAGAAATAGCTTCAGTCACTCTTTTCAAAGCAGAATGCATTTTATGTTATAGCCATTTATGATAGGAAAAATTAAATGACTGTACTTCACTTCAAACCCAAAGAGTGTGTAGATGACAAATTGTGATCAGTAAAATGCATCTCGTTTTAGGATGGCAATATTTGAGCCAAAAGTTTCATGAAAGTTAAACTCATCCTCAAATCAATTATGAGAAACTAAGTCCAAATTGTACAGTCATCATGATTGAAAGTCATAAGGACAGATGAAAAACGTATAAGATAGAGGCCAATATACAGCACAATGACCTGAACAGTTTCTTGTCATAAGCCTTTGTGAATACAAATCAGCTAAACTTTTACCCAGAAAAGCAAAAAACAAACAAAATAACAACAAAAAAACATGATGCCTCAGGTCTTACATGGTTCCAAAGCTCAAAGTAATAAGTAAATACATGCTAAACTATTGAACTCTTTTAGTAAAGTAAAAACCAAGCCAAGTAAATTTGGCTGCATTTGAATTAGGCTTAATCAAATAAAGTATAATTGTTTTTAAAAGGGGGACCTTGTTTAGAGTGCCTTTATTTATGACATGGTTGCTTTTTATGTCTGCTCAGGAGCTATAGTTGCTTTTATGCCTCAATTCCTGTGTCTTAAATTCTCATTCTCCACTTCCTGTATTAGGCTGTTGCTATTGCGCATTCTCATCATGTATACAGCTTTTAAACTGAGAGACTGATTTACCAATATTACTTAAAGAGTTTTACAACTGATTTAACCATCTCTTCTAGAGAAACTGGAACCTAGTATGGTAGGATCAGATTCTATGGCAATTCAAGAAAATTGTAAGTTTTGCCATCCTGTTTCATTTTGTTGTTGAATAAAATTGCATAGTAGATTTATGTGGTTGACTTGAGTTTTTAATCAAATACTTTAATATACCCTACTTAATCCCATAAATTCTATTAAGATTTTTCTACACAAATAAACAGTAATTTTTCAAGCCTAGAAGTGATGTTTTGGAAATAATCCCATTTTCTTACCTTGTGCCCTATTGATACAAAAGGATAATTCACTAAATAGACATTTCTCCAAAGAAGACTACAGATGGCCAAGAGGCACATGACAAGATGTTCAACAATGCTAATTATTAGAAAATGCAAATCAAAATTACAATGAGATATCACTTCACACCAGTCAAAATGGCCATCATCAAAACTCCAAACCATAAATGCTAGAGAGGATATGGAAAGAAGAGAACTCTTCTACACTATTGGTGGGAATGGTGCAGATACTATGGAGAACAATATGGAAGTTCCTCAAAAAACTAAAACTAGAGCTACCGTATGATCCTGCGATCCCACTCCTGTACATTTATCTGGAGAAAAACGTGGCCTGAAAGGACACATACACCCCAGTGTTCACTGGAGTACTGTTTACAATAGCCAAAACAAGGAAGCAACCTAAATGCCATTGACAGAGAAATGGATAAAGAAGATGTGGTACAACAGAATATAACTTAATCAACCGAAAGAATGAAATAATGTCATTTGCAGCAACATGGATGGACCAAGAGTTTGTCATACTGAATTAAGTAAATCAAACCAGGAAGTAGAACCATTGTATGACATCCCTTATATGCAGAATCTACAAAGACATGATACAAATGAACTTATTTACAAAATAGAAACAGACGTGCATACTTGGAGAATGGACTTATGGTTGCTGGGGGTAATGATGAGCAGAAGGGATAGGGATTTTAGGAGGGACAGGTACACACTGCTATATTTAAACTGGATAGCTAACAAGGACATACTGTATAATACAGGGAACTCTGCTCAACGTTATGTGATAGCCCAGATGGAAGGGGAATTTCCAGGAGAATGGATACATGCCTATGATTCACCTGCAACTATCACAACATTGTTAATTGGCTACACGCCATAAAAATAAAAAGTTTAATAAAATAAAATTCCCATGTTTAATATACTTGAGAAGGAAATGACAACCCACTCCAGTATTCCTGCCTGGGAAATCCCATGAACAGAGGAGCCTGGTGGGCTACAGTCCATGGGGTCGCAAGAGTCAGAAACCGACTTAGTGAATAAACCACAGTATAGTTGAGGGAAAAAACCCAAGCATGAAAATTCATCAAAGGCATCAGAAATCAAATTTAAACATCAAACAGATTTGGATAAAGTTAAAAAAAATCAGTCTACTTCTAGAAATAATAGAAAAATATTTTTAATCAATAAAAGACACTTGTAATTTCATTCAGATAGTTTCAAGGTGGTGGGACTGAAGAGGAGTGTCTACAAAGAGGCATGAGAGTTTTTTTTTGAGTGATGGAGCTGTTTACCTCTTGATAATTGGGAGTGTTTATATGCATTTTTAAAACTTCACATAACTGTAAACAAAAAAATTAATCTTACCATTGGTAAATTATGCCTCAATATTTTTAAAAATATTGATAGTTTAAATACCAGGTTATACAAATGAAGAGATTTAGTAACTGGATCGTGATACAAAGAAATGTTTCATAGTTCAAAAAAGGGGAGCTCACTGTAAATATGATAAGTAAATAATGATGAATAGAAAATAAAAAGATACGTTGACAATATAGAATGGAAAATATACAAACAATACTTCATGAAGTTCACTACCAAGTCAAATATATATATACAGAGAGAGAGAGAGAAACAGAAGAAAGAATAAATGAAAGATAGAATTTGGAGTCAATGATAGAATTTTTTACTCTTCATAACATTTTTATTCCACAGATTAAAAAATCCTGGAAGTCTCAATAAACAAAGAAATACACTTTGGCATATCATGGTGAAACCAAAAAATAAAAATTAAAAAAAGACAAAGACAGCAATAAAAATATTTTTTGAAAATCCAGATTATCATCAAAGGATAGACACATAGAGAGTAGAGAAATAACAGTAATATGATAGTCAAAGGCAAGATAATTATATAAAGTTCTGTGAGAAAGTATCTGTCAACTTAAAATGCTATACATAATGAAACTACCATTCAGGGACAAGGACCAAATAAAGATATCTTCAGACCAAAAGAAGATGGCAAAACTTGGGCTTACTGTAGCTGACTCTTATTAAATAAAAATATAAAAGGATGTTGTTTAAACAGAAGAAAAATGCCTGAAATGTAGGAAAGTAAAGAAGAATAATAGCTTACACAGTAAAGAATCTGCCTGAAATGCAGGAGACCTGAGTTCAATACCTGGGTCAGGAAGATCCCCTAGAGAAGGTAATGGCAATCCACTCCAGTGGTCTCGCCTGGAGAACCTTCATGGACAGCGGAGCCTGGCAAGCTATAGTCCATGAGGTCGCAGAGTCACACATGACTGAGCAACTAACACTTCCATGTCAAAGAAGAATAAAGTAAAAACTGTGTGATTAATTGAAAAACACATGTTTTGTTAGTCACTTAGTTGTTTTCAACTCTTTGTGATCCCATGGACTATTGCCCACCAGACTTCTCTGTCCGTGGAATTCTCCAGGCAAGAATATTGGAGAGAGTTGATCTTTCCTTCTCCAGGGGAACTTCCCAACTCAGGGATGGAATCTGAGTCTTCTACATTGCAGGCAGATTCTTTACCATATGAGTGTAGCTTGAAACAATTTTTAAGAAACAAATAATAGCAATACAATCAATATGATACAATGTAACAGAATTAAAATATAACATAAGATGGAAATGTGTTCTGTCACTTAGTTGTGTCTGACTCTATGCACCCCAATGGACTGTAGCCTACCAGGCTTCTCTGTCTGGGGGATCTCCCAGGCAAGAATACTGGTTGCAGCTGCTGCTAAGTTGCTTCAGTCGTGTCCAACTCTGTGCGACCCCATAGATGGCAGCCCACCAGGCTCCCCCGTCCCTGGGATTCTCCAGGCAAGAACGCTGGAGTGGGTTGCCATTTCCTTCTCCAATGCATGAAAGTGAAAAGTGAAAGTGAAGTTGCTCAGTCGTGTCTGACTCTAGCGACCCCATGGACTGGGGCCTACCAGGCTCCTCCGTCCATGGGATTTTCCAGGCGAGAGTACTGGAGTGGGGTGCCATTGCCTTCTCTGAACAATACTGGTGTGGATGTACATTTCCTTCTCCTAAGATGGAAATGGATGAATGGAATTAGAGTATTGTTACTGTATTATTCAAAAGAAGGGCAAAGATATTAATTAACACTAGACCTTGGAAAGTAGTCATGTTATTGTTACCCAGGGATTTGCTAAAAAAAAATTAGACCATCATATGAATCTACTAACCTAGTGAATGGAAAAAAAAATGGGTTTAGTTGAAAAATAATAAAAGAAGTTAAGAAAAGAAAGAAAGAAAGAATAAATGGAGGACAATTAAAAAACAAAATAAAATATTTAGATACAAATCCATATATATATATAATTCATTATGAGAAATACTAATGGACTCCAGTTGACTAAAAATTTATAGACTTGATTAAAAAATGTTTTCTTTTCTTTTTTTTAATTTTATTTTATTTTTAAACTTTACAATATTGTATTAGTTTTGCCAAACATCGAAATGAATCCGCCACAGGTATACCTAAAACCACCATGGCATTTGCTGGAATCAAGATTGCCGGAGGAAATATCAATAATCTCAGATATGCAGATGACCACCACCCTTATGGCAGAAACTAAAGAAGAACTGAATAGACTCTTGATGAGAGTGAAAAAGTTGGCTTAAAGTTCAACGGTCAGAAAACTAAGATCATGGCACCCTTATGGCAGAAAGTGAAGAGGAACTAAAAAGCCTCTTGATGATAGTGAAAGAGGAGAGTGAAAAAGTTGGCTTCAAACTCAACATTCAGAAAACTAAGATCATGGCATCTGGTCCTATCACTTTATTGCAAATAGATGGGGAAACAGTGGAAACAGTGGCAGACTTTATTTTGGAGGGCTCCAAAATCATTGCAGATGATGACTACAGCCATGAAATTAAAAGACGCTTACTCCTTGGAAGGAAAGTTATGACCAACCTAGACAGCATATTCAAAAACAGAGACATTACTTTGCCAACAAAGGTCCATCTAGTCAAGGCTATGGTTTTTCCAGTGGTCATGTATGGGTTCTTTGGAAGGACTGATGCTAAAGCTGAAACTCCAATACTTTGGCCACCTCATGCAAAGAGTTGACTCACTGGAAAAGACCCTGATGCTGGGAGGGATTGGGAGCAGGAGGAGAAGGGGACGACAGAGGATGAGATGGCTGGATGGCATCGCCGACTCAATGGACATGAGTTTGAGTGAACTCCGGGAGTTGGTGCTGGACAGGGAGGCCTGGCATGCTGCAGTTCATGGGGTCATAAAGAGTCGGACACGTAGAGAGACTGAACTGAACTGAAAATCACTGCATATGGTGACTGCAGCCATGAAATTAAAAAACACTTAACTCCTTGGAAGGAAAGTTATGACCAACCTAGATAGCATATTAAAAAGCAGAGACATTAGTTTGCCAACAAATGTCCATCTAGTCAAAGCTATGGTTTTCCCAGTAGTCATGTATGGATGTGAGTGTTGGACTATAATGAAAGCTGAGCGCTGAAGAATTGATGCTTTTGAACTGTGGTATTGGAGAAGACTCTTGAGAGTCTCTGACTGCAAGGAGATCCAACCAGTCTATCCTAAAGGAGATCAGTCCTGGGTGTTCATTGGAAGGACTGATGTTGAAGCTGAAACTCCAATACTTTAGCCACCTGGTGCAAACAGCTGACTCATTTTAAAAGGCCCTGATGCTGGGAAAGTTTGAGGGCACGAGGAGAAGGGGATGACAGAGGATGAGATGGTTGGATGGCATCACCGACTCAATGGACATGAGTTTGGGTAAACTCTGGGAGTTGGTGATGGACAGGGAGGCCTGGCGTGCTGCAATTCATGGGGTCACAAAGAGTCAGACACAACTGAGTGACTCAACTAAACTGATGGCATTTGTAAGAAATAGAACTAAAACAAAACAAAAATAAAAATTGTGAAAATAAAAAGTGGAATAAATATATATAGGCCCATATACACATATAAAGAAACTTCAAAATAAAACTTCAAGAGAGAGGATCAAAAACCAAGAGTTGGTTCTTTGATCAGACTGACACAATAATGGGTATCCAGTGAAATTCATTAAAAAGGAGGTAAAAAAAGAAACAATTTCAAAAATAGAAATTCAGTTAGATATTGTAATAATAATCAGAGAATAACTCTTTTTTGCCAATAAATGTAAAGATTTCAAAGGAAATAGGCAAATTCCTAGAAAATAAGATTGATCAAACCTAATTCAGGAAGAAATAGATAACCTGAATAGTTCTATAACCATTAAATAAATCAAAATAGTCATCAAAATTTTTCTTCCAATGGAAACTCTAGGCTGAAATGACTTCATCGTATTACTGTATCAAACAATCAAAGCTAAATTAATTTCAATCTTAAACTATTATAAAATGTAGAAAGGAAAGAATATTCAGTAATGTAGTTTATGATGCTGTCATATTGTTAACCAAGGCTCAAGAAGAATAGAATGAAAAGTGGGAATTATGAGCTAATATTCTTTTTTTCTTAATTTATTTATTTTTCAATTGAAGGATAATTGATTTAGAGAATTTTATTGCTGCTGCTATTACTGCTAAGTCGCTTCAGTCGTGTCCGACTCTGTGTGACCCCAGAGATGGCAGCTGACAAGGCTCCCCCGTCCCTGGGATTCTCCAGGCAAGAACACTGGAGTGGGTTGCCATTTCCTTCTCCAATGCGTGAAAGTGAAAAAATAAAGTGAAGTCGCTCAGTCGTGTCCGACTCCTAGTGACCCCATGGACTGCAGCCCACCAGGCCCCTCCATCCATGGGATTTTCCAGGCAAGAGTACTGGTTTTCCAGGCAAGAGTACTGGTTTTATTGGTTTCTGCCAAACATCAACATGAATCAGCCATAGGTGTATGTAAGTCCCCTCCCTCTTGAACCTCCCTCTCATCGCCCTCTTCATCCCACCCTTCTAGGTTGTCACAGAGCCCCTGTTTGAGTTCCCTGAGTCATACAGCAAATTCCCATTGGCTCTCTATCTTGCATATGGTAATGTAAGTTTCCATGTTACATTCCCTATACATCTCACCCTCTCCTTCCTCCCTCACCCCATGTCCGTAAGTCTGTTCTCTATGTCTGTATCTCCATTGCTGCCCTACAAATAATTTCATCTGTATGAGGTAATATTTTTTTGAGATTACTAGCTGACATAAATTTGAAAAGTTGCCCATCACTCAAGCTAATATTAGCATATTAACCATATGCTAGTATATCTTTCCTCACATCCAGAGTAGTTCATATAAAATAATATGACATAGGGGCAGCTCTATTTGAAACAGATGATATAATTTTATTATTCTGACCTTTCCTAGGATTTTTTTCAAAATATACTATTATAGAACATCATAAAGCTAATTAAGGGAGAAAAATCAAGTAATAATAATGAATAGAGGCATTAGGTTTATTAAAAAAGGGAAAGTTAATCAATATCCAAGCATATTTTGAACAAACATATAATAATCCTATACAGGTAGGGATGTTATATTAGGAAAGTTCAAAATAGGGAATATATAAATAAAGGACTTTAACATCTAGAACACTTTCATAATGTCTTGCTTGTGAAGTGTCATGATACAATGTTAGATTATAATTAAGAGATAACAGGTTGACAGCAATATCTATGAATTTATACCATTGTATCAATATAGATACATAGAATTGTTACATAGAATTTTTTGTAGTCCTTGCCATTCATGCTTTCTGACATTTCCTTTTGAAATTCACTGTTTTTGCTCATTTTGAACTTATAAGGTGAAAATAACTAACATGTTTATAGAACATTGTAGGTTATAAACCTATGTAAAAAGCAGTATATATTTAATCCCCAAAATGCTTCCCAGGTGATGCTAGTGGTAAAGAACCCATCTGCCAATGCAGAAGACATAAGAGATGCATGTTCAATCCCTGGGTTGGAAGGATCCCCTGGAGAAGGGCATGGCAACCCACTCCAGTATTCTTGCCTGGAGAATCCCATGGACAGAGAAGCCTGGCTGGCTACAGTCCATAGGGTTGCAAAGAGTCAGACATGACTGAAGCTACTTAGCCCACAAAATGATTCTGAGAAGTAGGTCTTATCATTATTCCTATTTTACAGCCAAGATGCAAAGAGTGAGGAAAGTGTAGTATATGAAATAATACAGACAAGTCAAGTACGATGAGGAATGAAAATTAATAGTGAATTACACAACCTGGAAATCACTGACGACCTTGACCAGAGAGTTTTGAGTGGTGGGTTTACAAAAGAATGGGAAGAGAAGAAAGAGATTGGATGTGAACAGAATGGAAATCACTTAAGTAACTTTGCTGCAAAGGGGAGAAAAAAAATCCTATGATAGCTAATGGAAAATGCAGAATCGAGAGGGAGTTTTACTTTTTTAAGATTGGAGAAGTAATGTCATGTTTGTACGACAATGGAATCAATGGAACAGGGATCAAAACATTGATAAAGTAGGAGAGATGAGAGGATTAAGGGCCCACTTGAGAATCACTGCCCTGGATTAAAGTCTGGCCAGTCAGCGTGTCATGTGTTTCTCTCATTCAGCTGCCCTATCTTAGTCTAGAATGGGCAGTGTTGGGTTTCAATGAGGTATGGTTTTACCAAGTCTTTAGTACAAAGTGGCTAAGTCTTATAAATCCTTTGCTCTGTCCCTGTAAGTAAGAATATATTACTTATGATAATAATTAATGATAATAACAATATAATATTAACAATGAGAATAATAAATTCCTATAAATAACAAAGCCAATACAGGAGACACGGGTTTGATCCCTGGGTCAGGAAGACTCTGTGGAGAATGAAATGGCAACCCATTCCAGTATTCTTGCCTGGAGAATACCAGGGGAAAAAGGGAAACAGTGACAGATTTTAATCTCTTGGGCTCCAAAATCACTGCATATGGTAATTGCAACCATAAAATTAAAAGATGCTTGCTCCTTGCAAGAAAAGCTATGACAAACCTACACAGCATATTAAAAAGCAGAGACATCACTTTGCTGACAAAGGTCCATACAGTCAAAGCTATGGTTCTTTCAGCAGTCACGTATGGATGTGAGAGTTGGACCATAAAGAAGGCTGAGGGCTAAAGAAGTGATGCTTTTGAACTGTGGTGTTGGGGAAGACTCTTGAGAGTCCCTTGGATTGCAAGGAGATCAAACCAGTTAATCTTAAAGGAAATCAACTCTGAATATTCATTGGAAGGACTGATGCTGAAGCTGAATCGCCAACACTCTGGCCACCTGATGCAAAGAAATGACTCATTGGAAAAGACACTCAAGCTGGGAAAGATTGAAGGCAAAACAAGGGCATGGCAAAGGATGAGATGGTTAGATGATATCACTGACTCAGTGGATATGAGTTTGAGTAAACTCCGGAAGACGGTGAAGGACAGGTAAAGCCTGGAGCATTGCAGTCCATGGGGTCGCAAAGAATCTTACAAGACTTAGTGACTAAACAACAACAATGCATCTTTTAGATTCCAACACCCATGATATAAATTACTTGCCATAGTATTTGGAACATGGGAGGTTTTCAGAAAAAGGTAGATTTTATTAATTATTTACATATGCTACATCATTTTCCTGAAGGGCATCAAGAAGAATCCAAGGAATTCTGGCCAATAAATGCTTTAAAATGCCTAGAGAATTTACAGTTGGGCACTATTTTTACTGGTGCAATCAAGTTGCTAGTTGATAACATCAGGCTGTGTGACCAATGCTTTCTGTGTAATTACCAAGTTTTATTACAGCTATAACACACAAAAAAGTAAATATGACTCAAGGTAGATCTCAATCTATATTTACAACATAAAACTATGCTTACTCTAGTTTACAGCTCAGTGTTTACACAGCACAAGAAGAGAAAAGAAAGAATAGCGTGGATGAGAAGGAGGAGACCATGTTTTAGGGAACTTGAACCATAAATTTTAAAAGAATTAAGCCTAACTTGTTGATGAACCTTAGACAAACTTCTGAGAAGTCTCAAGGATGAGGATTGTTTTATTAATAGTACAGTAAAGTTTGGTATGGTCTGTTTAAAATATTTTATCAGCCAATATTTCCCTAGTTAAGCACTGATGACTCAACTGTCAGCCTTTGACACTACTTGCTTTCCATACTTAAGCCATTCTTTCTTCATATTCAGTATAGCAACATAGACAAAAGCAGCACACAAAAAATCTTTTCTTTATTAGGTGCTTCAGCCTTGTCCATTTCTATGTTGATTTCCTATTTCCTCATCTTCTTTCTGTAATTATTATATTGAGACATTTGGATTCTCTCTGTTCTTTTGTTTTTACATCTCCACTAGTGACATTTGCTCATTAACAATCCCATCACAGAGTAAACTACACTTCTTGGAAGACAGAGAAAGTGAAAAGGACTTGAGATTGCACTAACTGCAAGTCCCCTAGATTAGAGTTTCCTGTAAGAAGCTGGACACCAAAACTACCAGGGAAATTTTCAGAAAGTTCTAATTCTGGTCTTGAAAGCCAAAGTTTCTGGATTAAAATTAAACATAAAAGAGTTGCATTTGGTTGTATAGAGTTGAGAACAACTGCATTAAATAAAATGAATGGTTGAGTAACTGACTTAATGGTTTTAGAACACTGTAGGAGAGGGAAAACTATTTAGAGAATCAAAAACTTGGCTAAATTAAAAGGACAAGCACTGATACCAATTTTTAATATTTCCACAGAAGTGTGTTCAGTGCAATAGTAAATAATAAAGTGTTTAATATGCAGCTGTTTTTATTTGTACCACTGAAATCATTTTGTGAAGATTGACTCATTTTTTTAATTGTATCCTGTGGTTTCTGGAGACAGAATGAGAATAAAATTATCTCTTGGACAACTTAAAAAAAAAGTCTTCAATGAACATATCTGATAGACCTAATTTTCTAACTCACTGCTTTCCTAAACCCCTGCAAGTCCAAAATTCAAGCCAGTAGAAGCAGAATGCTTAAAATTCAAATTAGCACTTTATTCCATTTCTTTATTGCTTGTAAAGTATCCTTCCAACCCCGTTAGTAACATAACTCACATAATCTTTGATACATATTTCAACAGTATTTCTTCTTGACTATAAAAATATTTCAGCATTAGGTTATGCTCTGCAGCCAATGTCAAACACAGTTATGTCAGCTGACATAATCTGTTAAATACTACTTAAAATGTGGGAAAAACTGAATATATTCCAGCTCCACCTACATGTAATTGAAAATCTTGTGAAGTGTTAAAAGAATGCAACTCACATTCATTTTCTGATGGTAGTGAAATATTTTATATAAAATAACAACTAGGAACAAAATCTGCTGTCACTGCTCCATTGCTTACTCCATAGTTACTCTATTTTCTTTAAGAAAAACAGATTTTGTGTGTTTGTGTGAGTACTATTCAGTAAACAGATTTAATATATAAGGTTTTTAGACAAATTGTCAGATTCACTATAATTTTATCATTTATCTTGTCTTTTCTTCAGCACATCTGCCATACTTGAGGTTGAAGTGATGACCATCAAGTGAATGACTCCCAACATATACCCTCTGCTCATACCTCTTTCCTAAATTTCAGGAGTAGTATTTATCAGGCATACCTACTTGAGTTAAGAACTCAAAGGACACAAAGTTAAATGAGAAGTCAGTCTAGATTATACCCTCAGTCTCACCTCCTACATGCTGCTGCTGCTGCTGCTAAGTCGCTTTAGTCGTGTCCGACTCTTAGCGACCCCATGGACTGCAGCCTACCAGGCTCCTCCATCCATGGGACTCTCCAGGCAAGAGTACTGGAGTGGGGTGCCATTGCCTTCTCCGATTTCTTCTTCATGGGTGCATGCTAAATGGTTTCAGTCATGTGTGATTCTGTGGGACCCTTTGGACTGTAGTCCACCCAGCTCCTCTGTCCATGAGATTCTCCAGGCAAGAATACTAGAGTGGGCTGCCATGTCCTCCTCCAAGGGATCTTCTCAATCCAGGGATCAAACCTGTATCTGTATGTCTCCAATGCCTCCTGCATTGGCAGATGGGTTGAAGCCCCAGTCTCATTTACTCTCTCAATTTAATTATAGAGCTATCATTTCCTTCTAAGATTAAAAAAAAGAAGAAATTAAGAACTTCCACACTACTCTTTCTTGTACCAACTGACTCCCAATTCTTCCTTTAACTACTGAAATAGCCTCCTTAATAATTTTTATGTTCCTTGTCACATTTATCTTTTTCTAACATCTGAATTTGCTCACATCAGTTACTAGCTGTTTATTCAATGACCCCTCTGTAAAATAAAGAATAAAATTAACAATCTAAGCAATTTATTTGCCTGTCCTATAAGATCCCTTAGATTTGTGCCCGCTGGTCCAATAACATCCTTGTCCACCAGCTTCCTCACTTCTGACATTTCAACAGTGCTAATGTGCTCAACTTTATCTCAAGACTCTGGCTTTATCATGCTTCCAGGTCTTATAGCTTTGTTCCTTCCCCTTTATATGCCATTCAATATATTATATTGAAAGTGATCAAAACTGATTCTGGGTCATTCAAGAAGAAAGTGAATTTTTCAAAAATACATCTAAAACCACGGAATATCACTGAAAAGCCTGGATAATCAAACTCAAAAAAATTATAATAATAAAATGGCAGGAACAAAAGGAGTTGATGCCAGAGATTACAATTCACCTGTTAACTTCACTGAACAAAGAGTGGCTCCCCTGGCCCCACTGTCCCTGAAAACTGGCTATTAGCAGCACTGCTACTGCTACTATCAAGATGATTTTCCCATTGGTCTGGACTAGCAGTCTGTCTCATGCTTTTTCGGCAAGAGAACTAGGAATGTGAGTCTCTCTGTTGATAATATTTGTTCCTATGTCAAATAGTAACACTGAAGAAGCTGAAGTTGAACGGTTCTATGAAGATCTACAAGACCTTTTAGAACTAACACCCAAAAAAGATGTCCTTTTCATTATAGGGGACTGGAATACGAAAGTAGGAAGTCAAGAAACACCTGGAGTAACAGGCAAATTTGGCCTTGGCATACAGAATGGAGCAGGGCAAAGACTAACAGAATTTTGCCAAGAAAATCCACTGGTCATAACAAACACCCTCTTCTAACAACACAAGAGAAGACTCTATACATGGACATCACCAGATGGTCAACACCGAAATCAGGTTGATCATATTCTTTGCAGCCGAAGTTGGAGAAGCTCTATACAGCCAGCAAAAACAAGACCAGGAGCTGACTGTGGCTCAGACCATGAACTCCTTATTGCCAAATTCAGACTTAAATTGAAGAAAGTAGGGAAAACCACTAGACCATAAGGGTATGACCTAAATCAAATCCCTTATGATTATACAGTGGAAGTGAGAAATAGATTTAAGGGCCTAGATCTGATAGATAGAGTGCCTGATGAACTATGGAATGAGGTTCATGACATTGTACAGGAGACAGGAATCAAGACCATCCCCATGGAAAAGAAATGCAAAAAAGCAAAATGGCTGTCTGGGGAGGCCTTACAAATAGCTGTGAAAAGAAGAGAAGAGAAAAGCAAAGGAGAAAATGAAAGATATAAGCATCTGAATGCAGAGTTCCAAAGAATAGCAAGAAGAGATAAGAAAGCCTTCTTCAGTGATCAATGCAAAGAAATAGAGGAAAACAACAGAATGGGAAAGACTAGAGATCTCTTCAAGAAAATCAGAGATACCAAAGGAACATTTCATGCAAAGATGAGCTCGATAAAGGACAGCAATGGTATCGACCTAACAGAAGCAGAAGATATTAAGAAGAGATGGCAAGAATACACAGAAGAACTGTACAAAAAAAGATCTTCACGACCAAGATAATCACAATGGTGTGATCACTGACCTAGAGCCAGACATACTGGAATGTGAAGTCAAGTGGGCCTTAGAAAGCATCACTACGAACAAAGCTGGTGGACGTGATGGAATTCCAGTTGAGCTATTTCAAATCCTGAAAGATGATGCTGTGAAAGTGCTGCACTCAATATGCCAGCCAATTTGGAAAACTCAGCAGTGGCCACAGGACTGGAAAAGGTCAGTTTTCATTCCAATCCCAAAGAAAGGCAATGCCAAAGAATGCTCAAACTACTGCACAATTGCACTCATCTCACACGCTAGTAAAGTAATGTGCAAAATTCTCCAAGCCAGGCTTCTGCAATATGTGAACCGTGAACTTCCTGATGTTCAAGCTGGTTTTAGAAAAGGCAGAGGAACCAGAGATTAAATTGCCAACATCCGCTGGATCATTGAAAAATCAAGAGAGTTCCAGAAAAAGATCTATTTCTGCTTTATTGACTATGCCAAAACCTTTGACTGTGTGGATCACAATAAACTGTGGAAAATTCTGAAAGAAATGGGAAGACCAGACCACCTGATCTGCCTCTTGAGAAATTTGTATGCAGGTCAGGAAGCAACAGTTAGAAGTGGACATGGAACAACAGACTGGTTCCAAATAGGAAAAGGAGTTCGTCAAGGCTGTATATTGTTACCCTATTTATTTAACTTATATGCAGAGTACATCATGAGAAACGCTGGACTAGAAGAAACACAAACTGGAATCAAGATTTCTGGGAGAAATATCAATCACCTCAGATATGCAGATGACACCACCCTGATGGCAGAAAGTGAAGAGGAACTCAAAAGCCTCTTGATGAAAGTGAAATTGGAGAGTGAAAAAGTTGGCTTAAAGCTCAACATTCAGAAAACGAAGATCATGGCATCCGGTTCCATCACTTCATGGGAAATAGATGGGGAAACAGTGGAAACAGTGTCAGACTTTATTTTTCTGGGCTCCAAAATCACTACAGATGGTGACTGCAGCCATGAAATTAAAAGACGCTTACTCCTTGGAAGGAAAGTTATGACCAACCTAGATAGCATGTTCAAAAGCAGAGACATTACTTTGCCAACAAAGGTTCGTCTAGTCAAGGGTATGGTTTTTCCTGTGGTCATGTATGGATGTGAGAGTTGGACTGTGAAGAAGGCTGAGCGCCAAAGAATTGATGCTTTTGAATTGCGGTGTTGGAGAAGATTCTTGAGAGTCCCTTGGACTGCAAGGAGATCCAACCAGTCCATTCTGAAGGAGATCAGCCCTGGGATTTCTTTGGAAGGAATGATGCTGAAGCTGAAACTCCAGTACTTTGCCATCTCATGCGAAGAGTTGACTCATTGGAAAAGACTCTGATGCTGGGAGGGATTGGGGGCAGGAGGAGAAGGGGACGACAGAGGATGAGATGGCTGGATGGCATCACTGACTCGATGGACGTGAGTCTGAGTGAACTCCGGGAGTTGGTGATGGACAGGGAGGCCTGGTGTGCTGCAATTCATGGGGTCGCAAAGAGTCGGACACGACTGAGCCACTGATCTGATTTGATGTCAAATAGTACAGAATTATCAAACTATAGAAAGAGTATTCAGATGCTAAATAGTTAAACAAAGAACACAATATGTTAGTTTCCTATTGCTGCTGTAACAAATTATCATGTAAAACAACGCAAATTCATTGTCCTGCAATTTAATTTGTGAAGGCTAAAACTTCAAAAATGAGTTGTTACTGGTTAAAAGAGTGTTACTGGTCAAGAGTCAGTATGGTTATGTTCCTTCTGGAGTGAAGACTGTATTTCTTTCCCTTCTCCAATTTCTAGAGGCCATCTGATTGCTTGTTTAGTGGCTGCATATTTTCTTCAATCTCTGCTGTCTCTCCCATGTATGAGAACTAAGGCTTCCCAGGTGGCTCAGTGGTAAAGAATCCACCTGCTAATGCAGGGGACACAGGAGTCATAGGTTCGATCCCTGGGTGGAAAAGATCCCCTGGAGAAGGAAATGGTACCTCCTCCAGTATTCTTGCCTGGGAAATCCCATGGAAAGGAGCCTGGCAGCTATGGTCCATGTGATTGCAAAGAGTCGTACATGACTGAGCATGCAAGCGCATGAGAACTAAGTAATCCAGGCATGTCTTCCTATCTCAGGATCCTTAACTTAATCATTTTGCCAAGTTCCTTTTACTATATAATGTAATATGTAGTATACAGGTGCCAGGGTTTAGGATGTGGCATTTTGGGGGGGGGGGCATTAATTCATCTACCACAAACCAAAACAAAAACAAACATGATTTTCCCTCCATGAAGCCTCTCTAGATTTCCTCAGACCAGCTAACACATCTTTATAGGCTGAGTATATTTCATATATCGCTGTCTTTGGTGCTTGTACGGTTACCCAGCTTAGATTACTAAACTGTGAATGCCATGAGGGCAAGGGCAAGATTGTTCTGGGTAAGGCTCACTTCACTCACTTCATTCAGCTCTGGGTCTCCAATAAGAATCACAATATCTGACACTTAGTAGATATTTTTAAAAATATAGGCTAAAAAAAATAAAATAAAAATATAGGCTAATTGACAAACTACTAACCACAGATAGAACTAAAATTAAAGTGTTTGTAAATTAAGACTTTTTCTTTTTTCCTGGTAGAAATGTATTTAACTATATTTGGTTTCTAAAGATTTCTGTATCATGGTAAAAAGAGATCAGTGAATTAGTCTGCTCCCAAACTAATCATTTTCAAGACAGACAAATGTTAACATTAAATCATATATCCCCCTTCTTTGGATATTAGCTGAAGATTTATTCCTATCTACTTTTATGCTATAGCCACCAAAAATATCTTGTGAAATGATTTAACTTCTCATCTTTGGAAAATAGAAAAATAGTCTATAAACTACTATATGTTATAAGAAAACCAAGACCTATGACCCTGGAAAAGAATATGAGTTTTTCTAATAACTATATTTATTTATAAAATTGTGTTTTAAAAAGAATTGGGTCATGATATTAAACAAAAGTCTTAATTTATGACAGATTTCAAATTGTGCTTTTAGGTTTTTTTCCAAACTGCAGGAAAATTTCTTATTTGTATATTACTGAAAAAAAGAAAAATAAACATGACATCCTCACAGATTGTTCTAGGTAAGACTCACTTCATTCAGAGTTAATAATATTGCTATTATAATGATCTCAATATTTATTGATAAATATCTCTATGACTTACAATTTTCTGTGACAAAAATGATAGTCTTTCAATAAAGTATTTATTAGGTCTGTAGTGTGTTGCATAGACTGCAGAATAATTGAAAGGAATGGCATATATTTGATCAATACCATGAAAAATAGAGGAAGTATGAATAATTTACTGCTAACTAACAATGATTTCTGTGCATGTAACTTATCAGCAGCATCAGTAGAAAATAACAGGCATTAACAGTTACAGAGCTAGGTACCTACTGTCATATTTCAATAACTAGATTAGATTGTGCAGTTTAGGTTTGCCTTACCATTTCACTTCTTTGCCAGCTTGGAAGAACAGCCATAAAATGAAAGCAGACTGTTTCCATTAGATGTTTCTGGTAGCAAATAACAGAGTGAGTCACAACATAATACAAATGGAGATTCTAACACTCAGCCCCTTCTTGTCAGTTGGTGCAAATAGTCTATAGATTACAATTGGTCAATAGGCCAGCTAGCAAGCATTGTATATCTTCAAATGTAAATTTATAACAATGTCAATAGATGTTAGTGATTGTAACTGAAGAGAAAATGCAATATAATTATTTTTACTATAATGGATTAAATTTAGGAATCACTAAACAAAGTGAGACAAAAAATTTGCAAAAGTTGTTTTATTTTGCACATGTCAGTAGGGAATGGAAGACTACTGTCCTAGGTTCTATGTCTGGGTCTTTGAAATAAGCTGATTACAGGCAGGTTAAAAAGAGAAAAAGGTATACATGTTATTAAATTTTAATATAACTTGCCCAGAGGTATCAAGCCAGAAAAAACTGAATACTCAGAAAAGAGGTAAGAATTGAAAGCTTATACATACTGTTGATCCTTTCTATCTGTGGGCTTCCTATTCTCTATTGGTTGAATCCATGGATCTGAGCACAGGGATGCAAACCAATGCTTAAAGAGAGGAGACTGTACATTTTACATAAGGAACTTGAGCATTTGTGGAATGTGGTATCTGCAGTGGTCCGAGGACCAATCTCCCACAGATACTGAAACTGAGCAGTGGTCTGTGGGGCCTTCCTGGGTACATGAGCTCCTCCATGTCCCCTGTTTCTTGTTGTAAAAGAAAACAGCTTTAGTCTCCTAGGTTTTACCTGAGTTTCAAAGAGGAGGCTCAAGCATTTAATGATTATAACAATAGAATCACAGGACTCCTAGTTCCTCCTGAACAGATATAGATAACAATCTGATGCATACCTTTGAGTTGCTTGGCAAAAACTGAGAACACCCATCCAGGAAAAGGATGGTGACTGTGTGCTGGCCACAAGTTGGGGACTTTAGACTGGTTGGACCAGAGGTTGATGACTGAGATTCCAAAAACATCACTCTGTTACTTCACCATCAACAACCAGAAGAAGGTCCATGAGCTGACCACTCATCCTAAGACCCTCTCCCCTCATACTGTCTTTAAAAAACCTTGCCTGGAAGCCATTAAATTCAGCTATTTTAGAGACCCACCTCAAAACAGGGGACACATACAGACTGAAAGTGAAGGGCTGGAAAAAGATTTTCCATGCAAATAGAGACCAAAAGAAAGCAGGAGTAGCAATACTCATATCAGATAAAGTAGACTTTAAAACAAAGGCTGTGAAAACAGACAAAGAAGGACACTACATAATGATCAAAGGATCAATCCAAGAAGAAATATAAGAATTATAAATATATATGCACCCAACCCAGGAGCACCGCAATATGTAAGACAAATGCTAACAAATATGAAAGGGGAAATTAACAATAACACAATAATAGTGGGAGACTTTAATACCCAACTCACACCTATGGATAGATCAACTAAACAGAAAATTAACAAGGAAACACAAACTTTAAATAATACAATACACCAGTTAGACCTAATTGATATCTATAGGACATTTCACCCCAAAACAATGAATTTCACCTTTTTCTCAAGCGCACATGGAACCTTCTCCAGGATAGATCACATCCTGGACCATAAATCTAGCCTTGGTAAATTCAAAAAAAATTGAAATAATTCCAAGCATCTTTTCTGACCACAATGCAGTAAGATTAGATATCAATTACAGGAGAAAAACTATTAAAAAGTCCAACATATGGAGGCGGAACAACACACTGCTGAATAACCAGCAAATCACAGAAGAAATCAGAAAAGAAATCAAAATATGTATAGAAACAAATGAAAATGAAAACACAACAGCCCAAAACCTGTGAGACACTGTAAAAGCAGTCCTAAGGGGAAAGTTCATAGCAATACAGGCATACCTCAAGAAACAAGAAAAAAGTCAAATAAATAACCTAACTCTACATCTAAAGCAACTAGAAAAGGAAGAAATGAAGAACCCCAGGGTGAGTAGAAGGAAAGAAATCTTAAAAATTAGGGCAGAAATAAATGCAAAAGAAACAAAAGAGACCATAGCAAAAATCAACAAAGCCAAAAGCTTGTTCTTTGAAAGGATAAATAAAATTGACAAACCATTAGCCAGACTCATCAAGAGACACAGGGAGAAAAATCAAATCAACAAAATTAGAAATGAAAATGGAGAGATCACAACAGACAACACAGAAATACAAAGGATGATAAGAGACTACTATCAGTAACTATATGCCCAAAAAATGGAAAACGTGGGAGAAATGGACAAATTCTTAGAAAAGTACAATTTTCCAAAACTGGAGTAGGAAGAAATAGAAAATCTTAACAGACCCATCACAAGCACGGAAATTGAAACTGTAATCAGAAATCTTCCAGCAAACAAAAGCCCAGGTCCAGATGGCTTCACAGCTGAATTCTACCAAAAAATTAGAGAAGAGCTAACACCTATCTTACTCAAACTCTTCCAAAAAATTACAGAGGAAGGTAAACTTCCAAACTCATTCTATGAGGCCACCATCACCCTAATACCAAAACCTGACAAAGATGCCACAAAAAAGAGAAAACTACAGGCCAATATCACTGATGAACATAGATGCAAAAATCCTTAACAAAATTCTAGCAAACAGAATCCAACAACACACTAAAAAGATCATACACCATGACCAAGTGGGCTTTATCCCGGGGATGCAAGGATTCTTCAATATCCACAAATCAATCAATGTTATACTCCACATTAACAAATTGAAAAATAAAAACCATATGATTATCTCAATAGATGCAGAGAAAGCCTTTGACAAAATTCAACATCCATTTATGATAAAAACTCTCCAGAAAGCAGGAATAGAAGGAACATACCTCAACATAATAAAAGCTATATATGACAAACCCACAGCAAACATTATCCTCATGGTGAAAAATTGAAAACATTTCCCCTAAAGTCAGGAACAAGACAAGGGTGCCCACTTTCACCATTACCATTCAACATAGTTTTCGAAGTTTTGGCCACAACAATCAGAACAGAAGAAGAAATAAAAGGATTCCAAATTGGAAAAGAGGAAGTAAAACTCTCACTATTTGCAGATGACATGATCCTCTACATGGAAAACCCTAAAGACTCCACCAGAAAATTACTAGAACCAATCAATGATTACAGTAAAGTTGCAGGATATAAAATCAATACACAGAAATCCCTTGCATTCCTATACACTAATAATGAGAAAACAAAAAGAGAAATTAAGGATACAATTCCATTCACCATTGCAACGAAAAGAATAAAATACTTAGGAATATATCTACCTAAAGAAACTGAAGGCCTATATGTAGAAAACTATAAAACACTGGTGAAAGAAATCAAAGAGGACACTAATAGATGGAGAAATATACCATGTTCATGGATTGGAAGAATCAATATAGTGAAAATGAGTATACTACCCAAAGCAATTTATAGATTCAATGCAATCCCTATCAAGCTACCAACAATATTCTTCACAGAGCTAGAACAAATAACTTCACAATTTGTATGGAAATACAAAAAACCTCGAATAGCCAAAGCAATCTTGAGAAGAAGAATGGAACTGGAGGAATCAACCTACCTGACTTTAGGCTCTACTACAAAGCCACAGTCATCAAGACTGTATGGTACTGGCACAAAGACAGAAATATAGATCAATGGAACAAAGTAGAAAGCCCAGAGATAAATCCATGCACATATGGACACCTTATCTTTGACAAAGGAGGCAAGAATATACAATGGATTAAAGACAATCTCTTTAACAAGTGGTGCTGGGAAAACTGGTCAACCACTTGTAAAAGAATGAAACTAGAACACTTTCTAACACCATACACAAAAATAAACTCAAAATGGATTAAAGATCTAAATGTAAGACCAGAAACTATAAAACTCCTAGAGGAGAACATATGCAAAAGGCTCTCCGACATACATCACAGCAGGATCCTCTATGACCCACCCCCCAGAATATTGGAAATAAAAGCGAAAATAAACAAATGGGACCTAATTAAACTTAAAAGCTTCTGCACAACAAAGGAAACTATAAGCAAGGTGAAAAGACAGCCTTCAGAATGGGAGAAAATAATAGCAAATGAAGCAACTGACAAACAACTAATCTCAAAAATATACAAGCAACTCCTACAGCTCAACTCCAGAAAAATAAACGACCCAATCAAAAAATGGGCCAAAGAACTAAAGAGACATTTCTCCAAAGAAGACATACAGATGGCTAACAAACACATGAAAAGATGCTCAACATCACTCATTATCAGAGAAATGCAAATCAAAACCACAACAAGGTACCATTCACGCCAGTCAGAATGGCTGCAATCCAAAAGTCTACAAGCAATAAATGCTGGAGAAGGTGTGGAGAAAAGGGAACCCTCTTACACTGTTGGTGGGAATGCAAACTAGTACAGCCACTATGGAGAACAGTGTGGAGATTCCTTAAAAAACTGGACATAGAACTTCCTTCTTACCCAGCAATCCCACTACTGGGCATACACACCGAGGAAAACCAGAACTGAAAGAGACACGTGTACCCCAATGTTCATCGCAGCACTGTTTTTAATAACCAGGACATGGAGGCAACTTATATGTCCATCAGCAGATGAATGGATAAGAAAGCTGTGGAACATATACACAATAGAGTATTACTCAGCCATTAAAAAGAATACATTTGAATCAGTTCTAATGAGGTGGATGAAACTGGAGCCTATTATACAGAGTGAAGTAAGCCAGAACGAAAAACACCAGTACAGTATACTAACGCATATATATGGAATTTAGAAAGATGGTAACAATAACCCTGTATGCTGCTGCTATTGCTGCTAAGTCGCTTCAGTCATCTCCGACTCTGTGTGACCCCATAGATGGCAGCCCACAAGGCTCCCCTGTCCTTGGGATTCTCCAGGCAAGAACACTGGAGTGGGTTGCCATTTTCTTCTCCAGTGCATGAAAGTGAAAAGTGAAAGTGAAGTCGCTCAGTCGTGTCCGACTCTAGCAACCCCATGGACTGCAGCCCACCAGGCTCCTTCGTCCATGAGATTTTCCAGGCAAAAGTACTGGAGTGGGGTGCCATTGCCTTCTCCATAACCCTGTATACAAGACAGCAAAAGAGACACTGATGTATAGAACAGTCTTTTGGACTCTGTGGGAGAGGGAGAGGGTGGGATGATTTGGGAGAATGGCATTGAATCATGTATAATATATATGAAACGAGTCGCCAGTCCAGGTTTGATGCACGATACTGGATGCTTGGGGCTTGTGCAATGGGACAACCCAGAAGGATGGTACAGGGAGGGAGGAGGGAGGAAGGTTCAGGATGGGGAACACATGTATACCTGTGGCGGATTTATGTTGATATATGGCAAAACCAATACAATATTATAAAGTTAAAAAATTAAATTAAATTTTAAAAAAAAGTTCAGCTATTTTGAGCATAAACTGTTCATTCTCCTTGCTTGGCTCTGCAATAAAGATTCTCTGCTCTAAATTCCAATGTTTTGGCTTGTTTGGCCTTACTGTTCATTGGGCCCGGGGACTTGGGTTTAACAATACCAAGGAACTGTCTGTTATCCTAATAGAGGAAGGTGAAGGGAGATAAAGGTAAGTTAGGAGAGAGTAAAGATTTTTAGGAAAGATGAATGAATCCTTAGAAGAATAATGGGAGGTATAACAGTTTTGTTTTTGTGTTTGTGTGTGTGTGTGTATGTGTGTGTGTGTGTGCGTGTTTACCATTTTTTCCATTTCCTTCTCATTTTCTTGGATAAGAATTGTCGGAGGACTTTGCAATTTCCTTGGTTCTGTCTCATCGCAACAAAAATTTGAAGCATCACAGCCCTCGGACAGACCAATGTTATAGCTCTGTGTTACAGCTCAGTTTTATTTTGAAAGTAAAGGAAAATATATCCTCGAGGAGAGAGGGAATGCCAACCCAAAAGACACAAAAAGAGAGGCCTCTAGCCCAATTTTGGCTTCTCTTTTTATATGTTTTTTTCTCCTCCCCCTGGCCCTGCCCTTTGTCAATTGGGCTAGCCAAGAGTGCTGTTTGTTTTACCTGAGGTCCTCACTCTGGTCCTTGGACCTTCCTTTGTTCTTTTTTTGTGGGCTTTTCCCTTCCTTGACTTTTAGCCACTGCCATTCTGGACTCCTTTTTCCTATTCTAACTACCTAACAGAATCAACCTACCCTGGTTGATGAAACTCCTGGTGAGAGTGTTTATGCAGTTGAGTTCATTTGGGATGATGTTTTTAGGCAGACAAAAGGTGTTCAGAGAAAGCCACTCCCTGTATTTCCTATTTTTGAAGTACCTTCAACTCAGAATAATAAATATACCAAAGATCCATATTCTGGGGTACTGAATGCCTTCATTTATCAGTATTTTATTAAATTAGCCCTTAAATTCAAAGTGTTAATAAGTCAAGAAAAAAATTTGGCTATATAGATTAGAAATAGGATTCTTCTATACATGAAATGGTATATGTTTTTGAAATTTCCAAATTTGGAAGTTCATGTTTTTTTTTGGGGGGGGCGGGGGGATGAACCATGCAGAGAATATGGGATCTTATTTTCCCAACAAGGGATGAAACCCTTGTAACCCGCAGTTGAAGCACAGATTTTTAACCTTGGACTGCCAGGGAAGTCCTACAAGGAGCCCATTATTAATTTACCTTTGCAAGGACACTTACTTGATAAAGAGAACAGTAGCCTTCTCAAGAGTGCCCAACTGTACTCACATTAAGTTAACCTAAAAAGGGTCAAACTTTATCAAAAGAATTATCAGTAGTTAACAACCCTTAGAAGGGCTTCCCTGGTGGCTCAGATGATAAAGAATCTGCCTGCAGTGCAGGAGGCCAGGCTTTGATCCCTGGGTCAGGAAGATCTTTAGAGAGCAGAAAATTATTTTAGAGAAATACAGCAAAATAATGGATTTTCTTTTATCTTCAAAGAAGATGGGAAGAAAAAATTTACCTGAATGTGGATGTCTAGAGATCTTAAATGTCTGTGTGTGTGTCTAAATCCATTGTACATATCATTATTTGGCAAAAACAAACTTACTTCCCATTAGTTTGGGGGTGAATTTGTGACTAATAGTCATGATACATAGGGATTCGTACTTCACAAACTGCTTTCACAGTCATTATTTTAATTAAGTCTCACAAGCTTCCTATGAAATAGATATTATTATTTCACTCTTACAATAGAGAATCTGATGCTCAAAGATCTTATGGTATCTGGCCAAAAGATGAATCTTCTAACACCATTTTCTTTGTTCTATTCATGAAACCTCAGCAAGTCTTACTTGTATTGAACATATGCTCTAAATATTTAGAGCTCTAATATGAAATGATGCTCTAAATATGAAAGACTTGGGATTTCTATTAGATGTTTATCACATTTTATTAATAAATATGTGCAAAACAAAAGAACATGCTTTAATCTGAAACAGATGTCAAACGGTGGGTTAAAAATTTTTAAGACTGGTATCAAATATTATAAATGCAACAGAAATAAAACTTTCATTAGAAAAGATATTCCTAACTGAAAATTTAAACAATTTAGCATGATTTTTAGGAAATACAGTTTTGAGTTCCTAATTAATAAAGAAAACTAAGGTAGCATTATGAATTAGCTACACAAAAGCCATTCATTACCCCAATTTCCCCTTTTCTTCCTCTAATAATCAGGCTGGAACAGTAGCTCATTTTCGCTGATTGCCTGAGAGGACCAGAAGTTGCTGAGTAGGAATTCTGGCAAAGTTTTGAAAGGAATAGATTAAGTCCATCTCCTTGCCTTTAGCCTTTTGTTTTCCCCCTTCTTCCACCTGGAATGTGATGCAATATCTAGGAGAACAGGATCATCTTAAGGCCAGTGGCAAAAGACATGTGTATAGAATGACAATTAGGAAAAAGGAAGGATTTGTCATTGAATAACAACCCCAGGCTCCTTATTCAGTGGAATATAAAAAGCTCATAGTTGTTGAGCCCGACTTTATTTGCAGCCAAACAGAATTTTAACAAATACAGAATGTATGCCTAAAAATTGGGGTGCTAAACAAACAAAAATGAAAATATTAATTTTGCCAAGTATAAAAGCAGTAGGACAATGAGAGACAATGTCCTGACAGTTTCTGGGAAGGAGAGTATTGATTCTTGCTATATGAAGAAAAACATTCCCTGCTATAGATGACTTGCTGACTCAGGTTTCAACTTTAACGAAAATAATAAGAAAATTCAGAAACTTGACCAGTGCCAATTTCAGCAAACTCCCACCAGATGGAGTGGATCTTCCAGATTTGGTCCACCAAATTTGCAAATCAAAGAGAGATGTTCTTTATAGCTGCAAATTGTATTGACTAATATTACCATAATTTGGAATCTTGTAAGTGTTGAAAGGACAAATTCAAGTTCAGGATGGGGAAATCAGAAAAACAGAGGAGTCTGTGTATTTGAAAACGTTAAATGTTGCAGGGGGTAAGTATCAGCCTTACAGGAAATACAAGTGAACCTCTTTAGTATTTCTCAAGCCTCTTAAAACAGAGTGCCATTCAAAGGTTTGGAAGTAGCTAAAAAACTTCACTAAAGTCCCCATTTTTAAATTTCATCAAAGATATTGCATCAAATTAAGGGTCAGGAAGATGGATGGAGTAGAAAGTCAAACACCCAAGAATCAAAATGTTTGAAGTTTAGGATTAAATATAGATGAGATCTGTAATTACTTTCTCCTGATATGACCAAATACAAATTAACTGAGCACTTACTAATTTTAAAGAGAATTAAATTGCCATTTATTTTCTGAATATAACCTCAAGAGCAAGTGAATGCCCAAAGTTAAGATAAATTCCAGGCCCCTAAATTCAGACCAACAGAAGAGAACTTGAGAAAGTTTCACAGCCCTTCGTAAGGGTATCATCTCCCATGTCCACCTCAGGTATCACCAAGGAGAATGAGAGATAAAGCAGGTCTTCCCAAGAACAGAAGTAAAGATAGACTGAGGATTTTTCTCCATCATAAGAGAAAGTTATCCCTTTTCCTAAAGAGCAGGATTAGATAACAGTAATGGATAAGTTGTTTTTCACTTATCATTCTCCCTTTCTCCAAATGATAATTTTATTTCAGCTATCTCACAGTTCTCTTTCACTGTAAACTGAATACATCAAAACAAATAACTTGTCATTTAAATCTACATGCTATCTGGTCACATCTATATCTTTTAGAAAAACTGCATGTGACCCTGATATCCTAAACTTGAAACTGGATGCATTAACAAATCATACTTTTAGATTATGTCTCTCATGGAGAAGGTGAGTACCTTAACTTTGAACATAGAAATAAGATATTGAGTCACTAAGATTGTGACAGACAAGGCAGGTTAGTTCTCCAAAAGCATTTATAATCCATGTTTGTTTTGCCTTTCCCTGCTACAGAAGATATAGCTGCAATCCATATTGACTCAGATGCCCCTAATTTGTAATCTTGTAAGTATTGAAAGGACAAATTCAGGTTCAGCATGGGGAATTCAGGAAAACAGAGGGTTTCCTTACTATCCTACCTTGAGAAAAAGGGTGGTTATGAGATCCCATTCTGGACAATGAGATGTTTGTTGAAGCTAAAGAGGGACTTAATTGGAGAGGTTCTTTTTGTTTTGTTTTGTTTGTTTGTTTGTTTGTTTTAAGAGACAGATCTAAAAGGCTTCTTTACTTCTTGATTCCAGCCTGTTCCCACTCCTTCCCCCTACCCCTACCTAGAACATGCATTTGAAGTATACAAGTGCAGCAACCATTTTCTGACCAGAAGGATAAAAAGGTCATGAAATAAACTTTGATGGAAGAGGAATATTGAATAACTTGGATCTATGATAATATACTTAAAAGATTATTCTACTCCAGGACTTCCTTTTCCAGAATTATTGCTTTATGAGATAAGTAAACCCTAGAAGTACATTGATTAACTATTATTAATAGCAAATTCTCTTCAAAATTTAGTAGCTTATCACTCTTGTATCCATGGTAAGCCTAAATAAAAGATAGGATGACTTGGCAGTGTCTCTGCCTCACATGTTTTTCATTCTTTTCTGGGACTAGCAGAAAAGCTCAAACAAATTTTTATGGTGATGGCAGAAGCACAAGAAAGCAAATGATAATCCAAAATGTTTCTTAAAGTCTAGACTTAAATGTCTAGACCTGTTTCTAGAAATTGTCTAGGCATGTTTCTTCTATTGGCTAAAGCAAGCCACATGGCTGAACTCTAGTCAAAAGATGGGAAATGTGTAATAGGGAAGAAACTTTGTATTCTGCTACTAGTTAATCGCTAAAAGGAAGTTGCTTAAAAGTTTAAATTATACAAAGTGGCCCATCTCTGGGAACTCTGCCTTCCATATGATAATCATAAAGCTAAAATACCTTTATTTAGCTCACAGGAACTTTCCGCTCCCCCACCCCACCATTGCCTTTTCAATAAGAACAATCACAAGCTGGATCCTGGAACAAGTATTAGGATGGTCAGTCATATGAGAAGGATATAGATGAAGCAGTCATGGTCAAACAGGAGATGTACAAAGAGCAATAGAACAGTCATCTTGAGAGGCCTAACCATACATATATTTCTAGTGATTGTGAGTTCTTTTCTGGTCTGCCTATTTAAACAATAGTTACAAAAACAGTAACATATATTTACATTCATAGAAAATGAATATTGTGCTGATAACCAAACTTACTAACATATAAGTAACATATTCCTGTTTGGAGTTAAATGGTTTACCAACTACTTTTTAAGCCTTAATTACAAAAAAGTTAATTTTTAAAACTAAAATAATATAAATAAATAAGATGGGGTTTTAAAATAAAACAAAATTCTTAGTAAGATTTTTTTCAAAATTTGCTATTGCAAGTGAAGACTGTATACGTGTAATACTAAGCACATAGCCCCTGTATTAAGGAACAGATGATAAGAATAGCATTCATCCAGAAAATAGAATAGTTGCACATGTACAGTCTGTCTTTCAGACAATCATTACCCTATTGAGTACCCAGACTTCCTAAAAACACGATAAATAATAGTTCATAGAGCAGAGTCAGCTGGGTCCTATTTCATCAGAGAAAATCCAGTCAGGTAGCTGTTTAACAGATAGCCATCCAGGCTCTTTTACTAAATTAAATCCAGCTGGATTAGTCTAGAGATGGATGCTATCTCAGGGTCAGTCATCAACACCAAGGCCTTTGCATGTTCTGGGGTCTACTTAGATTGAACTCAGGTGTGTCACTATCACACATTCTCACGACTACAGGAAAACACCCTGTTAGGGCTGAGCCAGAGGGGCCTCTGCCTTGTGTCTTGTGTTTTAGAAGGTCCTCTCCTCTCCCCTGGGCTTCCTTGGTGGTTCAGACGGTAAAGAGGGAGACCTGGGTTCGATCTCTGGTTTGGGAAGATCCCCTGGAAGAGGGCATGCCAACCCACTCCAGTATTCTTGCCTGGAGAATCCCCATGAACAGAGCAGCCTAGTGGGCTAAGTCCATGGGGTCAAAAGAGTCAGATACCACTGAGCGACTAAGCACAGCACAGCACAGCTTCTCTGTTTCCCACACTTCCTCTTTCTCCTCTCCTCTCTTGAGCAACACACACACTTAAAATTTTAATTAAAAAACACACAAACCAGTCTATCATTTGGAATGCAATATGTAGCAGTAGCAGACAAGTAGTTCAAAATTACTGTTCTCCTAAACTCCTCTTTAACATATACACAAATACCTATAAAGTAGGTAAACAACGAGAACCTATTATATAGCACAGGGAAATATATTCAATATTTTGTAATAAAGTATAATGGAAAAAATTCTGAATCACTTTGCTGTACATTTGAAACTAACATAGCATTGTAAATTAACAATTCTTCAATACTGAGCGACTGAACTGACTGAGGACTGTAACCTGGAAGAAAGCCTCTCAGCTAACTCTGAAGAATCACTGTGGAGAAACATGGTTTTCAGCACAGTTTTAAATCTAGTCAGAACAAATAAAGAAGAAGAATAAACAGAGAAGAGCAGAGATTCAAAAACTATCAATGAACACTGAATCAATGTGAACAAAAGATCCATTCAGAATGTCAATTAGGCCAAGATTTTTAACATAAAAAGTATAAAACATTTCTTCGTATTCTGTTAACTTATATATGGAAAGCAACTACTTGTTGTTCAGTCAATCAATCATGTCCAACTCTTTGAGAACCCTTGGACTGCAGCACGCCAGGCTTCTCTGTCCATCACTACCTCCTGGAGCTTGTTCAAACTCATGTCCGTTGAGTCGATGACACCATCCAACCATCCTGTCCTCTGTTGTCCCCTTCTCCTCCTGCCTTCAACCTTTCCCAGCATCAGGGTCTTTTACAATGAGTCAGCTCTTCACATCAGGTGGCCAAAGTATTGGAGCTTCAACTTCGGCTTCAACATGATTTCTTCCAATGAATATTTAAGATTGATTTCCTCTAGGATTGACTGGTTTGATCTCCTTGGAGTCCAAGGAACTCTCAAGAATCTTCTCCAACACTACAGTTCAAAAGCATCAATTCTTTGGTGCTCAGCTTCCTTTATAGTCCAACTCTCACATCCATACATGACTACTGGAAAAACCATAGCTTTGACTAGATGGACCTTTGTCAGCAAAGTAATGTTTCTGCTTTTTAATATGCTGTCTAGGTTTGTCATAACTTTTCTTCCAAGGAGGAAGTGTCTTTTAATTTCACGGCTATGTCACCATATGCAGTGATTTTGGAGCCCAAGAAAATAAAGTCTGACACTGTTTCCATTGTTTCTCTATTTATTTACTGTGAGGTGATGAGACCAGATGCATGATCTTAGTTTTTTGAATGTTGAGTTTTAAGCTAGCTTTTTCACTCTCCTACTATTTGAGTTTTGTTTGGTAGTGAAATAGTTTTTTTTTTTTAAACATACATTTATCAGAAAAGACAAATGAAATGTTCTTACTTTCTGCAGCTATGTATCTGACAGGGTCTCTTTCAACACTTTAACCAAAACATCATATGACAACAGAATGAACACAGAAGTAAGATAAGAAATATCATCTTTCTTAGTAGGTATAAAAATCTAGTTCTTTACATAGACATTAATAAGATTTTTTAAAATTTAAATAGTAACATTCGTATCTGTTTTTGTTTTGGGAAATACATATAATTCTCAAAAATATGTTAAACACAGCAAGTTAAAAAGAGTTTCAAATAGAACATAAAACTGAGAGAGGAAATGTCAAAGTAGTAATAAGTTAAGTTTCTCAAAAGAGGTATTGAGATTTCCACTCAAAATGATCTTGAGTTCACACTTTTCATCACATGGATTATCAAAAAAGCAAGAGAGTTCCAGAAAAACATCTATTTCTGCTTTATTGACTATGCCAAAGCCTTTGACTATGTGGATCCCAATAAACTGTGGAAAACTCTGAAAGAGATGGGAATACCAGACCACCTGACCTGCCTCTTGAGAAATCTGTATGCAGGTCAGGAAGCAACAGTTAGAACTGGACATGGAACAACAGACTGGTTCCAAATAGGAAAAGGAGTACGTCAAGGCTGTATATTGTCACCCTGCTTATTTAACTTATATGCAGAGTACATCATGAGAAATGCTGGGCTGGAGGAAGCACGAGCTGGAGTCAAGGTTGCCGGGAGAAATATCAATAACCTCAGATATGCAGATGACACCACCCTTATGGCAGAAAGTGAAGAAGAACTAAAGAGCCTGTTGATAAAAGTGAAAGAGAAGAGTGAAAAAATTGGCTTAAAGCTCAACATTCAGAAAACTGAGATCATGGCATCCGGTCCAGTCACTTCATGGCAAAGAGATGGGGAAACAATGGAAACAGTGGCTGACTTTATTTTTCTGGGCTCCAAAATAACTGCAGATGGTGATTGTAGCCATGAAATTAAAAGACACTTACTCCTTAGAAGGAAAGTTATGACCAACCTAGACAGCATATTAAAAAGCCAGAGACATTTTTTTGCCAACAAAGGTCTGTCTAGTCAAGGCTATGGTTTTTCCAGTGGTCATGTATGGATGTGAGAGTTGGACTGTGAAGAAAGCTGAGTGCCAAAGAATTGATGCTTTTGAACTGTGGTGTTGGAGAAGACTCTTGAGAGTCCCTTGGACTGCAAGGAGATCCAACCAGTCCATCCTAAAGGAGATCAGTCCTAGGTGTTCATTGGAAGGACTGATGTTGAAGCTGAAACTCCAATACTTTGGCCACCTGATGTGAAAACTGACTCATTGGAAAATATCCTGATGTTGGGAAAGATTGAGGGCAGGAGGAGAAGGGGACGACAGAGGATTAGATGGTTGGATGGCATCACCGACTCAATGGACGTGGGTTTGGGTAGACTCCGGGAGTTGGTGATGGACAGGGAGGCCTGGTGTGCTGTGGTTCATGGGGTCACAAAGAGTCTGACACAGCTGAGTGACTGAACTGAATTGAACTGATTTATCACAAATGATAGCAATAGAACATTTTGGAAATAAAATTAATGATGTGCAGTAATTTTCAAAACAAAATGATAAATAAATCATTATAGGTTAGAAATTATAAATTAAGCATAAAGTCTCAGATCTTTTTGGCATTAAATTCAGAATCAGATCGATGCTGCCAGTTCTCTTGGCCCTTCCAGAGTAACTGGAACACAAACACTTCCTACAGATGATTTGGAGAAGAGCCAGGCTTACAATATAAAATCAGTGTCTGGAATAAACTCGCTTCATTCATAGAACGGAGAATGGAGAAGGCAATGGCATCCCACTCCAGTATTCCCGCCTGGAGAATCCCAGGGATCGGGGAGCCTGGTGGGCTGCCGTCTATGGGGTTGCACAGAGTCAGACACGACTGAAGAGACTTAGCAGCAGCAGCATTCATGGAAAGATGCTGAGCCTAACTGTAATTATTCCCTGTGATATGACCCATGGACTTGGTTGGCATAGAGACAACCACCCAATAAGCACTTATGCCAGCTTAATAGCTAACTCCATGAGCCGATATGATGTAGGTCCAGTGTCACCATGGGATAGATGTTAAGAATCTTGTATATGACCTGCCTCTTGACTGAGTTGGAGAATGGGAAGATAAAGAAAAAAACAATGAAAGGACAAGACAGAAAACAAACAGAATAAAAAAAAAAAAAAAAAAGGTCTCGGTGAGCCAGCACATGAACACTATAAAATCCTTAAAAAACAAAACAACAGTAGAAATTAGAGCCTACAAAATTTAATAATTATACAATGTGAAAATAATATCTTTGAAATAGTTTTAAGATACATACTTTAAAATAATTAAAGAGAAAAGTAGAAGGAATGACAAGTAAATGTAAAACAACCTCCAGCATTTACTGTTCGTAGTCATTATGAGAAAATTGAGGCAGAAATTAGTCAAAGATAGATGATTATAGGAGAGACACAGCTAGAAATATAGCACATAAACTAATTTTGTAATCAAGTTTACGGAATTAATATAGGGAATGTCCTCTAGACTTGTCCAGTAGAAGTTTCTATGGTGGTAGAAAGATTCTGTATCTGCATTGTCCAATATGGTAGCCACGTTCTAGTTATTGAGTAATTCAAACATAACTACTAAAATTGGGGAATTAAACTTTGCTTTATTTTTAATTATAATTAATTTAAATGTGTTTACATAAGCATACATGGCTAGTACCTGCCTTATAAGACAACAAAGTAAGATAGAACATAGTCAAAGAAAAAAAAAAGATAAAATAGAAGTTTGAAATGTGGCCCTCAAGAATTTGTTCAGAGAGTCACATAAAGAGATAAATACAAATATATTAAAGCACAAATAATAAAGAATGAAGGTAGATTGAGACTCTAAAATACATATCTAAATGAATTTCTAGCGGTAGATAATAGAGGGAACATTGAAGCATCACTGTGTGAAGAGATAATGGTGACAAATTACAGAGAAATAAAGAGATAAGATTTCAGATCAAAAACATGTGCTGTGATTAAGAAAATAAAAATAAAGACATGTCTAAATATAATACAGTGAAACTGCAGAAGAACAATGGTAAAGAAAAAAAAAAAACTAAAAACTACAAAAGGGAAAAAGTATCTACAACTGAATGACAGCTAGATACACAGAAAACTTTTCATCTGAAACAGTATTGGCCAGAAAAAGAGTAAGATTTTCAGAATGAACTAATAATCTATAATTCCGGGGTAGATAAACTTTTGTTTGTGAGGCAAACTAATTACTTTTTAAAGAAATAATTCAAATAAGAGTATTTATTTTACAGATTTCATAGATCTTTCACAAAGGACGCATTAAAAGAAGCATTTCAACATGAAGAATGTTTACTCATGAATGGGATGCAAGAAAAGAAGGAACAAAAAATGTGCAAATACAGAGTGATAAATCTGACTATTACAACTCTTAGGTTACAAATAACAGACTGGTAACAGAGCAAACTCTTTCATTAATTAAAAGGAAATTTTCTGTGTCATAAATATGTGTCTGCTGCTGCTGCTAAGTGGAAAATTCTGAAGAAGGTAAACTGAGCAGATTAATCCAGTGGCCCTCAAAAAATCCAATCAAAGATCCAATTTCCTCTTGTTTATCAATTATATCACCCACAGCTTCATTCTACAAGTGACTCCTTTGTAAGGATGACTTTCGATATATCTGTTTTATTTTTTGGCTATAATGAATGCATTATTGAATTTCTATGATTGGCAGATGATAAAATTAAAATTGTACACGTAAGAAGGAAGATAGGTAGAATACTTCAGTGGGTATTTTTCAAATGCAACATATTTTGTCTTGTTTTGATTTTCTATGAGAAGGATACAGATTCTGAATTGATTTAGCATGTTACAAAAGTATAAAGCTTGATATATGTGTTAAAAATTTAAGAATACACATTGAAGACTAAAATAAAATGTATAGTTTGCAGCTAAGGGATAAACAGGAAATAAAGCAAATGTTTAAATTATCAGAATTTAAAAAAGCTAAAGTCTTTGTAACACTTCTTGTAATCAAACATGACACAATTGACAGAATTGGAGGGAGAGACTGAACAAACTATGTTCATGCTGGGGAATTTTTCACCCAGCTATCTCAGAAAATTATGGATCAGGAAAATCCCCAAATTAAGTGAAGGCATGGAAGATTTAAATTACACAGATAATCATCTTGATCAAATAGCTTTAAATATAATACTTTGCTACATAAAAATATAGATTCTTTTCCAACACACATGAATACTGTGCAACAATTGATCACATAAAAATTATCAATATGAAAGGATATATGATATATATATATATATGTATATATATCACATTCTCAAGTGAAATGCTGCTTAATTTAGAAAGCCCTTGGAACTAATTGTTAGTTAGAACTCAGGAAAAGGGAAGAAATGAGTAAAATGCTATTCATTAGAGAGTCTGTGTTCCAATAGTTTGGTTTTAGGACTAGATCATAGGCAGAAATGGCTAGGAATATCATCTCATGGAGTAGATGGTTGAAGTTGTATAGGAATAGAGTGTGATCAAATTAAAATATTTCAATTTTATTCTATAACTCTCTCATCTTTAAAATTCATTAAATTTCTATTGAATGCAACAAACATTTAAGAGTGGTACTTTAGAAAATACAGTGGAATTGGACATATTCTCTTTAGGAGTGATCTAGATGAAACTATGGAGAAGACAATGGCACCCCACTCCAGTACTCTTGCCTGGAGAATCCCAGGGACGGGGGAGCCTGGTAGGCTGCCGTCCATGGGGTCGCACAGAGTTGGACATGACTGAAACACCTTAGCAGCAGCAGCAGATAAAACCAAGCACACTTTAGCAGTAACATCAAAGGAAAGAAGAGATGAACCAAGGTGAGCCCAGATGGAGCAACCTGATAGACAACCATGACACTTTGGTTTCAGAAATAGAGAGAGGCATGACAGACTTTCAACAGCTGTGGGGATGAATGCTTATGCAGTTAATTCTTAGAATAATAAATGAAAGAGTAACCCCTTTATGGGGACTTTCAGGTTAACTTCCATAAAATACCTTATTTGACTGAAGACTATGGCTTAGTAAACTCAAGGGAAGCCTATTTTTCCGTAACAACACATATTCCAGTCCGACATGCCTAAAATAAATTTGCCACTATATCTTTACTACACAGAAAAGGATCTACTTTGGAGAACAAGTAAGCCAGAGACATTGTGTTTCCATTAGGAAAGCAATGTAGATATCTTATTAAAAAGAAAATCTATCATTTCAAAAGGATGAATTAATACTCTAAAAAGAAATCCCACTGGCTAAAGTATTTAAAATAAGTCTAAGAAAATTTTTAAACTCTAGTTCCATAGAATTTTAATTTGATTGTAAAGAACACACACGTTTTGCACTATAAACCCTTCTTTCATACAATTTTATTCTCGTAGGCATGTAAGAGTAAATAACAGTGTCTCAGGAAGTCTTTTAAACTTAAGGAAAAAAAAATGTCAATTTTCATCAACCCAGGTGACCTGAAATTGCTAACATGTTGAATGTTCAAGGATAACTGTTGATATATTGATATGTTGATATATTCATCAATTAATTGAGACTTCATTTTTTAAGACTTTGAAGTTTATTGGCAAAACAGAGATCAACACTAAATCACTCTTGCTTTAGAATTTGATATGAGTGCCTTAAAATGAACTTTATCTATATAAACACTTGCTGTTTGGGGAGTTGTAGAACTAATAGAACATGAACTTACTACCTGGATCTTAGTAGCAGACTTATTATTACTTCCCTTCCCAATCTGAAAAAAAATACACTAAGCAAGCATCTGCTGCTGCTGCTGCTAAGTTGCTTCAGTCGTGTCCGACTCTGTGTGACCCCATAGACGGCAGCCCACCAGGCTCCCTCGTCCCTGGGATTCTCCAGGCAAGAACGCTGGAGTGGGTTGCCATTTCCTTCTCCAATGCATGAAAGCGAAAAGTGAAAGTCGCTTCACTCAGTCAGGTCCGACTCTTAGCGACCCCATGGACTGCAGCCTACCAGGCTCCTCCGTCCATGGGATTTTCCATTGCCTTCTCCAAGCAAGCATCTAAGCAGTTTCAAATTCTTAATGGAAGAGTTTACAATATCCTGCTGCTGCTGCTGAGTCACTTCAGTTGTGTCCAACTCTGTGCGACCCCATAGACGGCAGCCCACCAGGCAACACTGGAGTGGGTTGCCATTTCCTTCTCCAGTGCATGAAAGTGAAAAGTGAAAGTGAAGTCTCTCAGTCGTGTCTGACCCTTAGCAACCCCATGGACTGCAGCCTACCAGGCTCCTCCCTCCATGGGATTTTCCAAGCAAGAGTACTGGAGTGGGGTGCCATTACAATATCCAGGCAAAACTTAATCTATCTATCTGTCTAATATGCTAGCCATTATGAAAGGTTATGATATCTGAACTGAAAGTTCCAGTTTAACACACGAATATTTCACAGCTTCCCTGCACTTTATTGCATGTATCAACTAATTTCATTCTAAGCCAAAAACAGAGACAGCCCTCTCACAAGCTACTTGATAGGAGCATATGGAAGAATCAGTCTACTTCATCATTGTTAGAGATAAACAATTCAGAGAGTATTTTCTACTAAATGCATTATCTTTGATTCATAGAGTATCTTCACATCTGAAATTGCTTTAATGATAAAAATACTTGTTTCCATTTAAAATGTATTATTTTTTTCTTATTTATTGGCTTTAAACAAGTCATACCAGGCAAAAAATATGGGACTTCCCTGGTGGTATAGATTGGACTCCACCTGCCAATGCAGAGGACACAGGTTTGATCCCTGATCCAAGATGATTCCACGTGCCATAGAGCAACTAAGCCCATGTGCCACAACTACTGAGCCTGTGCTCTAGGGCCTTCAAGCCACAATTACTGAAGCCCTGGAGCCCTACCACCTACACACTGCAATTACTGAGCCCTTGTGCTGCAACTACTGAAGCCCATGTGCCTGGAGCCTGTGTTCCGCAACAAGAGAAGCCACTGCAGTGAGAAGCCCAGGCATCGCAATGAAGAGTAACCCATGCTCACCACAACTAGAGAAAGCCCACACATTGTGACAAAGACACAGCACAGTCAAAAATTAAATAAGCAAATAAACAAGAAGACCCCAGATAACCAAAGCAATCTTGAGAAAGAAGAATGGAGCTGGAGTAATCAACTGCTAGAAAGTTGATCCCTCAGGAAGGGTTGTCTTTTCATCTGATTTATAGCTTCCTTTGCTGTGGTACACATATAGAGTGGAATATTACTCAGCCATAAAAAGGAATGAATTTAAGTCAGTTCTAATAAGGTAGATGAAGCTAGAGCCTGTTATACAGAGTGAAGTAAGTCAGAAAGAGAAAAATGAATATTATATATTAATGCATATATATGGAATCTAGAAAAATGGTACTAACGAACCTATTTGCAGTGCAAGGATACAGATGCAGATGTAAAGAACAGAATTTGGACACAGTAGGGAGAGGAGAGGCTGGGACAAATTGAGAGGGTAGCACTGAAGCATTTACATTACCATATGTAAAATAGATAGCTAATAGGAAGTTTCTGTATAACACAAGGAGCTCAACACAGTACTCTGTGACAACCTAGATGGGTGGGATGGGGTGGGGGGTGTGTGGGAGAAGTTCAAGAGGGAGGCAACATATGTATATTTATGAGTCATACTACTGTATGGCAGAAGCCAATACAAGATTGTAATGTAATTATCTTCTAGTAAAAAATAAATTTTAAAAAATCAGAAAAAATAGTTTAAAAATATATGATGCTACAGACCACATCATAAACCCATCATAAGCCCATCATAAACTCCAGCGGATGAAGGATTATACTCTCAGTTGTAAATAGCACCTAAAGTAGACTGGCCCAGAAAGCCAACCAGTAAGTACAAGTGAATCAAGAAATGAATGTTTCTACAAAAGCCTCTCAAGAAATAAAGCAACATGTTTGGTAAACTCAAGGGACTACTGCATTATTCTTTCATTCATTTAAATATATCCCATTGTAGTATGATGTGATGGCCAAATCTGAATCTATGCTTTAAATATTTATTTTTGATTTGGTTATTTAGGCAAGTTATTTAACCTCTCAAATCTTACCTTCTTCATATACACAAAGGGGTTAATGATAACATACACCTTGTATACCTAAGCACTTGATTATAAGGATTTAAAAAAAGACACTATGAAATCTATTTGTAAATTAATATAGCAATATGTATACTTCATTTAGTTAAAATAATTTATGTTTGTTGTTGTTTATTATTGTTTTAGTTGTTAAGTCATACCCGACTCCTTTGCAACACTATGGACTGTGGTCCACCAGGCTCCTCTGTCCATGGGATTTCTCAGGCAAGAACACTGGACGGTTGCCATTTCCTTCTCCAGGGGAATCTTCCTGCCCAGGGATTAAACCTGTTGTCTCCTGCACTGCAGGCAGATTCTTTACTGCTGAGCCACTGGGGAAGCAATTTCTACCATCAAAATAAGTTAAAGATTATTTCTATCAACAAAGTAGGAGATTTTAATATCTGTCCTAACTTTCCCAATAGCTATGTGTAAATTTATAATGAACCTAATTAGAGTTGTTGTTTTATATTAAAATAGAAAATTTGAGGGGGGGGGAGGTTTCTTCCTCAAGAGCTATTCTTTAATTTTTTTTAAATTTTGATTATTTATTTATTTTTGACTGCACTGGGTCTCTGTTACTGCACATGGGGTTTCTTTAGTTGTGGAGAGAAGGGGCTACTCTTCATTGTGTGTGCAGTCTTGTCATTGCCGTGGCTTCTTTTTTTGCAGAGCACAGGCCCTAGGGCGTGCAGGCTCAGTAGCTGTGGTGCATGGGCTTAGTTGCTCCAAGGTATGTGGGATCTTTCTGGACAAGGGATTGAATCCATGTTCCCTACATTGCAAGGTGGATTATTAACCACTGAGCAACCTGGGAGCTTAAGAGCTATTACATTCTGATTCAGTTCATATACCTAGTGTGAGATCAAAACAAAAAACAAAAAAAACACTAAGTAGCATTCAGACTCTGGAAGTATAGCTTTACTCTTCAGGTCCTAGAAAATACTCACTTTTAACCATGAAAAGGAGTGTGAAGACAGAAAATCTATTAAGCTAATTAAACTTACTGACATATTGAACATTGAGTTCAAGGACTTGCAGAGTACTAGAGTAGGTCAGGACTTTCATGGTAGCTCAGTGGTAAAGAATCCACCTGTAGTGCAGGAGACGTGGGTTCCACCCCTGGATCGGGATGGTCCTCTGGAGAAGAAACTGACAGCCCACTCCAATATTTTAGCCAGGGAAATCCCATGGACAGAGGTACCTGATGGATTACAGTCCATTGGGCCACAAGAGTCAGACATGACTTATCAACTAAACCACCACCACCAGAATTGGTCACAAGACGTTCTTAAGTCCCTAATTGTATACAATAGGTTGTGTATAAGTGAGTGTTTTGTTCTTTTCAGAATATCCTTTATCTTTTATCAGGAATTTCCCAATCCCTGAAAGGATAAGAACTACTTACTGAAATAAAAATGGACATTGGGTATACAAGGTAAATCATGAAGTTTTATCATTTCAGCTACTGAATTGTTAAGTATGTTTATGGAACTAAATGTTTATGGATGATCATATACAAAATGCAGAAACACTCTGTTAATTTGCCCTTTATGATTTTACTCTTTTTTAATTTTCTCTTCCCCTAGAGTTCCTTGGACTGCAGGGAGATTCAACCAGTCCATCCTAAAGGAAATCAGTCCTGGGTGTTCATTGGAAGGACTGATGTTGAAGCTGAAACTCCAAAATTTTGGCCACCTGATGTGAAGAGCTGACTCATTTGAAAAGACCCTGATGTTGGGAAATATTGAAGGCAGGAGGAGAAGGGGACGACAGAGGATGAGATGGTTAGATGGCATCACTGACTCAATAGACATGAGTTTGGATAAAATCCGGGAGTTGGTGATGGACAGGGAGGGTTGGCGTGCTGCGGTTCGTGGGGTCGTGAAGAGTCAGACACAACTGAGAGACTGAACTGAACTGAGTAAAGAATATTTAAACAATAGAGTCTATGAAAATACAGTGTTCAATGGGATTAATTCTATAAACCATGAATGAATTTTGGTCAAGATGTTTTACAGTGTCCATAACAAAAAATTATTTTGATGACTGTTCCAATAACCCTTCTCAAAGTGATATAAAAGCTTAAATATTGCTTAAAAAGTGTTTAAAGTACTGAAGGAATAATAAAAATTTCAAGAAATTACTGTGTTAATATTTTGTGCTATGCACCTTTTTGTTTCTTATGTTCTCCTTTATAGCTTTTGCTTTGGGAGTTTAGAAAAACCAATAAAAATTGAACACTAAATTATTAAGTTTATTCATTTTAGAAACTGCCACATTTTGGAATCCATGGAACTTGCCTCATACAGCCAATTGATTTTTAAATTTTCAATCATAAGTCACTGTATTCTCAGGTCAAAACTTCTCAATTTTTCCTTAATAGTTTCACAGAAAGTCATAAGAAATTGCAAAACTTTTCAAAGTTAGCTCCTGTATTTGTGTCTCACTGTTATTGGAAAAGCACTGAATTAAAACCTCAAACTTTGCTCTTTATTTGTAAGACAAAAGAGTAAATGGATTAAAAATATTGGTGATTTTTCTTTATCACTGACTGGTTAAACATAATAAAAATTGTTCCCTTGTAATTTCATTTAAAATATTTGTAAAAGTAAGATGTTCCCTCTTCATTTCTCCATGCATTACAAAGAGTATGGGGAGAAGAAGTTGGCAGGATTGATGTTTTTAAGGAACTTTTTGAACAATATACTTTATAATAACTGAGAGTCATAAAAAAAGACACCATATTTATACATCAAAAACAAGATTTACATCAATGTAGAAGACTATGTGACCATTTTGTTCTATGCTTTGTACTTTTTAATACTTAAATTTAGGAAAAATTTAAGATAATTTACACAACATGTGTTCTATTTAAAACTAGGATGAGATGGTTGGATGGCATCACCGACTCAATGGACATGAGTTTGGGTGAGCTCTGGGAGTTGGTGATGGACAGGGAGGCCTGGTATGCTGCGGTTCATGGGGTCGCAAATAGTCAGACATGACTCAGAGACTGAACTGAACTGAACTGAACTGAATATTAAATGTATCCTTTGTATGGTAATACTTTGTTTCAAAGAATAGAAATCTGCTTAAATTCATATAGGTTTGTTGAAGTTTACAGGGAGAATCTAGCATATATATCTATAAAAGTTATATGCAGGGATTATATGAACTAAAACTTTATTAGATATATTTGTTCTCTTTTCTAACTTTATATCTATCTTTCTCTTAATAGTTCACTTTTTGCTCTTAACACTTACCCTTTCTATATTACATCAAGGATTTTGTCACATGTCCTTGTACTCCCTTGCATTAGTGTGGGCAGAGTAGATTTTGTCACCCCATTAATGTTGGGGTTGACCATATGCTTTGCTTTAGCCAATGAAATGTTAGCAAACAGACATCGTTCTATGGTTTGAATTCAGTTCATCTCAGTTTAGTTGCTCAGTCATGGCTGACTTTCTGACCACATGGACTGCAGCATGCCAGGCTTCCCTGTCCATCACCAGCTTCCAGAGCTTACTCAAACTCATGTCCATTGAGTCGGTGATGCCATTCAACCATCTCATCCTCTGTCATCCTCTCCTCCTGTCTTCAATCTTTTCTAATGTGTCAGTTCTTCACATCAGGTGGCCAAAGTATTAGACTTTCAGTCAGCATCAGTCCTTCCAATTAATATTCAGGACTGATTTCCTTTAGAATTTACTGGTTTGATCTCCTTGCAGTCCAAGGGACTCTCAAGAGTCTTCTCCAACACCACAGTTTAAAAGCATCAATTCTTCAGTGCTTAGCCTCCTTTATGGTCCAACTGTCACACCCATACATGACTACTGGAAAAATCATAGCCTTGACTAGACAGATCTTTGTTGGCAAAGTAATGTCTCTGCTTTTGAATATGCTATCTAGGTTTGTCATAGCTTTTCTTCCAAGGAGCAAGTGTATTTTAATTTCATGGCTGCAGTCACCATCTGCAGTGATTTTGGAGCCCAGAAAAATAAAGTCTGTCACTGTTTCCATTGTCTCCCCATCTATTTGCCATGAAGTGATGGGACCAGATGCCATGATCTTAGTTTGGATAATATCATGGTATTATTTGGTTTGGCCTATTGTGCTTCTGTAATTTCCATGAGAAAAGCACATTTTAGGAAGCCACAGCCTCATTAACCTGGACTTCAGAACAAAAGTCCATAGAGAAATACAGCATCAAACTAGAAGCTTGGAGCCCAGTCTAGCCTGGCCCTGCCTAGCTTATGTTAGCTGAACAACTGGCTACATGCAAACTGACATGCAAGAAAAATACAGTTACTATAAGCCACTGAGAGTTTGTAATCACAAGCCCTACATGATCTGTATACTTATATCACATGTCCTAGTACTATCTGACTTTCTAAAGTCTCAATTTCTTGACTCAAAAATTGAAAAAGAATCTAGTTGTTAGTCAAAAGTAAAATTAACTGACAATGAAAGAGTTGTCAACTGGACTTGTGGTACAATCTTAGTTGCTCATTCTTGGCTATAAGCAGAACAAGTTTTCTTTAAATTCTCATTAAAATGGATGTGAACAGGAGATAGATGAAGGATTTTTCAAATACAGTGCTTAAAGCAATAATGTGTACTTTCTGCTCTTGACCTTCAGTTTGACATGATACTTGTCTAGCAGTACTTGCCTCCATCTGTCCAAAATTCTGATAAAAATACATATTACAACATGGTGGGAAAAAAAAAACATAAACACGAAACATTGGATCTCGTAGCCAATCTATGCTTAAACTCCAAGAGACGGTTCCACTAATATAAAACTGACAGCAAGCTGAATTACAGATCAAGATCAATACCTTGATATCAGCAAATGGCAGAAGAGGAAGTACTATATTCTGTTCCCCTACAGACACTAACTTAACAATATATGACCCCAAACCAATTTATAAGTATTTGAAAAAAACAGGAAGTCTCAACACACAGACAAACTAAAAGTCAAGAACAACTTTCAACCATATTGAAGTGCGTAAGAAAAGCCATTTCATTTCAACTGCATCAGCCTTTACCCCAAGCTGGCACAACTCATGCAAGAGAGGAAAAGCCCAAGTCATCATTTCATCCTTGAGAAAGAAGTTCTGGCTTCTTACCAATCTGTCCAAGGGATGGTCTTCTTTCTTGCCTAACTCAAAATTATGCAAATAGAACTTGCCTGGGGACCACAGAGAACAAAAGAAAGCTTAGCAGCCTGTGATAGAATCAGATATTTTATAATACTGCAGACAGGAACTGGCACAGCTTACAGTCACTGGGAGAAAATGTCCAACTCATGACTTCTCACTTGAGAGAGAAAGGAGAAGAGTGGAATGTACATAAATATTCAAGCTTTCAGGAGACTAATTTGTACCTCAGCTGATTTTGAATGCTCCAGGGTACTAGCAGAGCTTGTATCCTTGGAGTATGCAGAAAACAAAAAGAGCTCAGTGGTTTTGTGGAACCACTAGAACCTGTAGTAACATAAAAAAATAAAAAAACAAAACACCAGAGGGAGCAAGACTGCAGGAATCTGAAAAAGAAACCCACAAACATAACTAAATGAGAAGCTACACATCCAAACCCAGCAAGACATATCATCATAAAAGGTTTGCAGGCACCTAAAAGCTCTAGCCAGGCTGACAGGCAAAGGTCTTTTCCTGTACAAGGACCAGTCTGTAAATAATGAGACAGGTGGCTATTTTTTTCAAATGCATAAATCATGACAAGGAAAAAATAACAAGCCATATGAAGAAAAAGGGAAACATGGCCCAATTAAACGAACAAATCTCCACAAACTGACACTAAAGAAGTGGAAGTCTATGAATTACCCAACAAAGAGTTCAAAATATTAAACTCAATACACATCAAAACCACTATGAGGTACCATTTCACACCAGTCAGAATGGCTGCGATCCAAAAGTCTACAAGCAATAAATGCTGGAGAGGATGTGGAGAAAAGGGAACCCTCTTACACTGTTGGTGGGAATGCAAACTAGTACAGCCACTAATGGAGAACAGTGTGGAGATTCCTTAAAAAACTGGAAATAGAACTGCCTTATGATCCAGCAATCCCACTGCTGGGCATACACACTGAGGAAAACCAGAATTGAAAGAGACACGTGTACCCCAGTGTTCATCACAGCACTGTTTATAATAGCCAGGACATGGAAGCAACCTAGATGAATGGATAAGAAAGCTGTGGTACATATACACAATGGAGTATTACTCAGCCATTAAAAAGAATACATTTGAATCAGTTCTAATGAGGTGGATGAAACTGGAGCCTATTATACAGAGTGAAGTAAGCCAGAAAGAAAAACACCAATACAGTATACTAACGCATATATATGGAATTTAGAAAGATGGTAACAATAACCGTGTATACAAGACAGCAAAAGAGACACTGATGTATAGAACAGTCTTTTGGACTCTGTGGGAGAGGGAGAGGGTGGGATGATTTGGGAGAATGGCATTGAAATACGTATAATATCATATATGGAAAAAGAATCTTAAAAAAATAAAATCTTCAAATGTTTGTCCATTAAAAAAAAAACAAGAGAACATAGATTAAAAAAATGAAATCAGAAAAACAATGTATTAAAAATAGTAGGATATTGGCAAATATATATTCAAAATGATGAGAGAAAACAACCAAGAATACTATATCTGACAAAACTGTTCTTCAATAATGAAAGAAAATTTAAAACCTTCCCAGATAGATGAAAACTGACAAAGTTCCTCACCACTAAACTGCCTTAAAAGAACTGCAAAGCCAGTCCTTCAAGTTGAAAAAAAAGAGCTGCAACACAAAAGTGTACAAAAATGTAAAGCTTTCTGGCAAAGGTAAATATATACGCAAATACAGATTCCTGTAATGCTATAATGGTGATGAGTAGATAACCTTTAATACAGTTATAAAATTAAGATAAAAGCATGAAAATAACTATAACTATAAAACTGTGTTAATGACACAAAATATTTTTTAAATGCAATTAGTGACATTGATAACATAAAGCAAGGGTGATATAAAGGAGTAGAGTTTATTTATGCAATGAAATTGTTAATATAAAATAGATTGTTATAAGATGTTTTATATTATCCCCATGGTAACCACAAAGAATAACCTATAAAAGATGTACAAAAAAATGAGAAGTCAATCAAAGCATGTTACCTCAAAAAAACATTAACAAAATACAAAGGAAGGGAAACAGAAAAGATAACTATACCATGTACAGAAAACAATGAACAAAATGGTAATAGTGTCTTCCCTATCAGAAATTAATTTAAATGTAAATAGATTAAATCCTATAATCAAAAGACATACAGTGGCTGAAGGAAATGCATAGCCTCAAAATGAAAGGATAAGATAGATACTCAATGAAAATGCTAACCAAAAGACAGCAGAGGTGATACTTATATTAGGTAAAATAGAGTTTGAGTCACAAACTGTCACAAGAGACAAAGAAGGACATAATTCATCAGGAAGATATGACAATTATAAATATACCACCTTGATGTACTCCTTTTCTAATTTTGAACCAGTCAGTTTTTCCATGTCTGGTTCTAATTGTTGCTTCTTGACCTGCATACAGGTTTCTCAGGAGACAGGTAAGGTGGTCTGGTACTCCCATCTCTTTAAGTTTCCACAGTTTGTTGTGATCCACAGTCAAAGGGTTTTGAGTGAAGCAGAAGTAGATGTTTTTCAGGAATTCCCTTACTTTTTCTATGATCCAACAAATGTTGGCAATTTGATCTCTTGTTCCTCTGCCTTTTCTAGCTTGTACATCTGGAGGTTCTTGGTCCACATATTGTTGAAGCCAACTTGAATGCAAAATGCTGGGCTGGATAAATCACAAGCCGGAATCAAGACTTCCAGGAGAAATATCAACAGCTTCAGATATATTGTCACCCTGCTTATTTAACTTGTATGCAGAGTACATCATGAGAAATGCTGGGCTGGAAGAAGCACAAGCTAGAATCAAGATTGCCAGGAGAAATACCAATAACCTCGGATATGCACATGACACCACCCTTATGGCAGAAAGTGAAGAGGAACTAAAAAGCCTCTTGATAAAAGTGAAAGAAGAGAGTGAAAAAGTTGGCTTAAAGCTCAACATTCAGAAAACTAAGATCATGGCATCTGGTCCCATCACTTCATGGCAAATAGATGGGGAAACAGTGGAAACAGTGTCAGACTTTTTTTTGGCAAGACCATAGCCTTGACTATACAGACCTTTGTCAGCAAAGTGATGTCTTTGCTTTTTAACATACTGTCTAGGTTTTTCGTAGCTTTCCAGCCAAGAGGCAATCATCTTCTAATTTCATGGCTGCAGTCACAATCTTCAATAATATTAGAGCGCAAAAAGAGGAAATCTGTCATAGAAGCAGTGGGATAAACTATTTTACATTTTAAATTTCAATTTTAAAATGCTCTCCTATCGAACTTCAGAATTTTGAATTCTTGCAAAATATTGATTATAGAATGTAATACAAAACAAATTGAATTTTTAAATTTAAATTCAGTGATGATATACATATATATTTATACATATAAGTATTTGGTTATGAAATTCTGCAAGACTTGGATATACAAATATTGAACATTCTCCACTGAATTTAACCTCATCTCAAGCAATTAAAAAAAAAAATCCTCCTAAACTCATATTGCCACTTCATAATTATTTTCAGTTTGAAAGTCTATGCTTCTAATTAATTTCTCAGTTTAGACTATTCACCTTCATTGAAAAATATCTCAATTCAATATTTTCATGATCAGCATTCATCTGCATTCTAGACTGCTCTCTAAATTCCTAGGGAGAGATTAGGAGTGTTCTTGGGTCAGATTTGGGGAGCATCAGACCTTTTTTTTGCTTGACCTTGTCCTTCCTGGCTGGGTAACTGAGTATTTATTGCATTTTAAACTTACACTCTCATTGATCCAGCAATGTTCTTACTGGGAATTAATCTTGTTTAAAAAAATAATCAGATAAGTATGCCAAGATGTAAGTACAAAGATGGTCAGTTTTGGCATGATTTTATAATAAGAAGAACCAAAATAAAAAGGTCCCTAAATATCAACAAATAAAAAATAATAGAATATAACACAACCATTAATCAGAAATGTAGGCTTAAAGATGTTAATAGCTTGTTATGCTGGAGAGGAAAAACAAATAGAACAGTATCACCCTTTTTATGTAAACATGAGGATATAAATGGATTGAACATTTCTGAGTGAATATGCAAGAAATTGAATATGAGCTCTTTTACATAATTCTTTATTTAAAAAATAAGAAAGAAAAAAAGATTATGAGCAATATCTTTTGTCCAATACTATTGGCCACCTCATGCAAAGAGTTGACTCATTGGAAAAGACTCTGATGCTGGGAGGGATTGGGGGCAGGAGAAGGGCACGACAGAGGATGAGAGGGCTGGATGGCATCACTGACTTGATGGACGTGAGTCTGAGTGAACTCTGGGAGTTGGTGATGGACAGGGAGGCCTGGCGTGCTGCGATTCATGGGGTCGCAAAGAGTCGGACACAACTGAGCGACTGAACTGAACTGAACTGATGCCACAATTTTAGTCAGTTTATCTCTTTCTATATTTATTTCTATATGAATTACACATGATTTGCCCCTTCATTTTATTGATACTCATTTCTCTATATAGCTTTTGTAATTAAAAAAAAAGCAAGCTTTATCTTCTGTGTCTTGTTTTAATAGACTTACAAGTCACATCAAGCTTTTCAAACAATACATCATTTTGATCTTAGCTCCTACTGGTCTTATTTCAGTGCCAAATATCTGTTATACCTTTAGGTTCCCTACCACCATTTTTGGCACTTATGGATTGTACTATATTTTTATTTAACTTTTTGTGGATATGGTTCTTTGTACATCATAGAATTTGCTATATATTTGTTGAAATACATAAATGTAACATATGTCTCATGAGTTCTCCTATCCAGAAAGGGAAAAAAAAAAAAAAGCTATGTCTTAAATATCTGATTTTTCTGCTTGATTATGCCATTTAATACTTAAATGTGGTCTAGAAGCTCAGTAAATATCAACTACAGTTTGTTTTGTTTTTACTGTTACTTAGCAAATAAATAAACTTTCTCCAGTAGGTGATACTGAATTTTGAAAGTTTTTTTATACCACTCAAACTTTAAACTCAGCAAAAAACACATTTAAAAAATTTAGGTATCAATATATTGAGAATGTGTTTCACAAACATTGGTTTTTAATCAGCTGTTTGCATTTACCTGCAATAATTCCTTGAAAAATGATTGAAATAATTTTAATATTAATAGAGAAAATTTGCCATGTATCTATAATTATACTTTCCACTTGATGAAGGTCAGAAGACATTTTGAAGCTATAGCAAAATAAAACTGATGTTGGCAGAATTTACTAAATGAATTCCAACATGCTAGGATACCTAAAGTTTCATACCCTGTGGTAAGTTCTAGTTTCACTAAAGACAATATAAGAAAACGAAGTAAGAAACAAAGTATTAATTTTCATTCTTATACAAAATGTGCTTAAAATTTAATATCCTGATAATGCTAAGGCTGCCCACGACTTCAATTTCAATAGATAGCATAAAGAGTGAGAATTCAGTTGTACCATACAGATTTCATTCAATCAAAAGAATAATGAAACAAAAATGTTCTTCAGAAAAATACCAAACTACTTATTGACAAGTGGGATAGAAACTACTGGAGCAAATAGAATTTGAGGCCTGTATGACTTATGGAGGTCACTTTATAATAATCAAGGCCAGAATTTCAAGAGAATGGAAACAGATGGGATTATATCATTATCAGCTTATTTCAAAATAATGTTTATTGAGCAAAGAAAAGGCTGACATATATTAAAATCAAGTCAAATTTGACAGGTCAAATTTCTAATTCCATTAGTTTTAAATTAAGACATTTATTGTAAGGTTAAAATTTAGAATTTTCTCAAGCATAAGCAAAACATGTTAGTTTTTCCAAAATTGATGCAATAGTCATTTAGAAACACTTCAAGTTTTTTAAAAGGGGATGAATTCAGTTATTAATTTGTTATCCTTATAGTATCTTAAAACAAAGCTAAAAGTTGGCGCATGCTCATTTTACTGGATGATAAATTATCTGTCTTTGAAAAGTCTCTTGATAATGAAATTAACTTTGAAAACTTTTGAATAATAACTTGTCAGTGAAAAATTCTAGGTGAAATACTATGGCATACATTTCATGGGCAATATGAGGAAATTTAATAGTTCCATTAAAAAAAAAATGAGGTATCAAATGGAAGGAAAGGCAACTACATGTTTGTTTTCTATATGTTAGTGTATTTTTGTCTTGTAAGTAAATTCATTTGTATCATTTTTTTTAGATTCCATATATAAATGATATCAAGGGGAAAAGGGTAAATTAGGAGTCTGGGATTAAAATATACACATTCCTATTTATAAAACAGATAATCAACAAGGACTATATAATACAGAGAATTATATTCAATATCTTATACTAACCTACAATGGAAAAAAACTCCTCTCTCTCTCTCTCTCTCTCTACATATATATATATATACACACATGTATATAACTTAGATAGCATTTTAAAAAGCAGAGACATTACTTTGTCAACAAAGGTCCATCTAGTCAAGGCTATGGTTTTTCCAGTGGTCGTGTATGGATGTAAGAGTTGGACTGCAAAGAAAGTGACGCCAAAGAATTAATGCTTTTGAACTGTGGTGTTGGAGAAGACTCTTGAGAGTCCCTTGGACTTCAAGGATATCCAACCAGTCCATTCTAAAGGAGATCGGTCCTGGGTGTTCATTGGAAGGACTGATGCCAAAGCTGAAACTCCAATACTTTGGCCACCTCATGTGAAGAGTTAACTCATTGGAAAAGACCCGGATGCTGGGAGGGATTTGGGGCAGGAGGAGAAGGGGACGACAGAGGATGAGATGGCTGGATGGCATCACCCACTCGATGGACGTGAGTTTGAGTAAACTCCGGGAGTTGGTGATGGACAGGGAGGCCTGGTGTGCTGCAATTCATGGGGTCACAAAGAGTCAGACATGACTGAGCAACTGAACTGACATACATATATATATGGCTTTCCAGATGGCTCTAGTGGTAAAGAACCTGTCTGCCACTGTAGGAGACACAAGAGACAAGAGTTCAATCCTTGATTGAGAATATCCCCTGCAGGAGGGCATGGCAGCCCACTCTAGTATTGTTGCCTGGATGGAGGAGCTTAGCAGGCTACATACGGTCCATGGGATCACAGAGTTGGACATGACTGAAGCGACTTAGCACAGCACACACACATAATATATATATATATTAGCACAGCACACACACATAACTGTATCACTTTACACCTGAAACTAACACAACATTGTACATTAATTGTATTTCAATACATTTTTTATAAGTAAAAGTACAATAACAACAAAAATGGAAAGAAAGCTACAGACAAGAAAGCTATACCTTTCTTCTGCATTCCTGTAACATTTGTTAACAATGTCTTCTCTCCTTTTGTTCTGGGAAGAATTTTGCCAATGATCCCATTTGCCCAATCTCTCTCCTCACCTCTTTTCCCCTCCTTCTTGCCCTCTGTTAACACAATTCCTTCTCTTCCCTTCTGTTTGCTCTAATCTGCTGCTCCTCGGCCTTCTACTCTGCGTCTGGGCTCACTCTGCCCTCTCCCACTCTCTTGCTACTCTCATTCTCTTTTTCTCTAGCAGTGTTTCAAAATAACTCTTTCCAGCTATCTTTCTTCTTTCAGATGCACGTAGTCATCCAAGTGATCTGCCTATAAGAAAAATTTGGATAATGCTATTAAAATTTTTAAATAGAAAATATAGTTAAAATATAAAACTTAAAGCAACTAAAGTTCACAGATTTAAAACTCCCTTTTAATGTGTTCCTACATTTTTTTTTTTTTTTCAATCTGATCTCTAGCCTGCTGTGTCTCAGGTACCTTAGCCACCCTGGAATGACTGCTCTTAGTTTTCTGAGTATGCCACTAGGTGTTCAGTATTTGCTTGTGTAGGTTCCTCTATATCAACCCACACAACCGGTACATAAAGGTATATGCTTTTCCTCAGTTTATCGCAGCTTTCAGGAAATACACACCACAATCAGATACAAACTCAGATTTATTCGATTAGCACAACACTTGAAATGGGAAACTAAACTCCAGATTTGGCAAAACAAAAACAAAAAAATTACATTAAATCAATCAATGTGCTTGCTATATTCCAGTCATATAAATGTGATGGATTTGCTTGTTTCACTAATAGATGTACTTTAGCAGAAAATAAGAAAATTAAGTAAGAATTTTCATAAACGTTCTTGGGGAAATCACAAAGTAAAGCTAACATCTACTATGAAAGTGAAAGTGAAAGCAAAACTCCCTCAGCTCTATCTAACTCTTTGTGAACCCATGGACAGTACAGCCCATGGAATTCTCTAAGCCAGAATACTGGAGTAGGTAGCCTTTCCCTTCTCCAGGGAATCTTCCCAACCCAGGGTTCAAACCCAGGACTCCCACATTGCAGGCAGATTCATTACCAGCTCATCCACAAAGGAAGCCCACATTTACTATATTGATCAGTATATGATATCTTAAAAGTAAGTTTCAGTTCAGTCCAGTCATTCAGTCGTGTCCCACTATGTAACCCCATGGACTGCAGTTGCCAGGTCTCCCTGTCCATCACCAACTCCCAGAGTTTACTAAACTCATGTCCATTGAGTCAGTGATGCCATCCAACCATCTCATCCTCTGTCATCCCCTTCTCCTCATGCCTCTAATCTTTCCCAGCATCAGGGTCTTTTCCAATTAGTCAGTTCTTCCCATCAGGTGTTCAAAGTATTGAAGTTTCAGCTACAACATCAGTCCTTCCAATGAATATTCAGGACTGATTTCCTTTAGGATGGACTGGTTGGATCTCCTTGCAGTCCAAGGGACTCTCAAGAGTCTTCTCCAACACCACAGTTCAAAAGCATCATTCTTCGGTGCTCTGCTTTCTTTATCGTCCAACTCTCATATCTGTACATGATTACTGGAAAAACAATAGCTCTGACTAGACAGACTGTTGTTGACAAAGTAATGTCTCTGCTTTTGAATATGCTGTCTAGGTTGGTCATAACTTTCCTTCCAAGGAGCAAGTGTCATTAAATTTCATGGCTACAGTCACCATCTGCAATGATTTTGGAGCCCAAGGAAAGAAAGTCTGTCACTATTTCCATTGTTTCCCCATCTATTTGCCATCAAGTGATAGGACCAGATGTCATGATCTTATTTTTCTGGATGTTGAGTTTGAAGCCAGCTTTTTCACTCTCCTCTTTCACCTTCATCAAGAGGCTCTTTAGTTCTTCTTCACTTTCTGCCATCAGTGTGGTGTCATCTGCACATCTGAGGTTATTGATATTTCTCCTGGCAATCTTGATTCCAGCTTGTGCTTCTTCCAGTCCAGCATTTCTCATGATGTACTCTGCATATAAGTTAAATAAGTAGGGTAACAATATACAGCTTTTACGTACTCCTTTTCCTATTTGGAACCAGTCTGTTGTCCCATGTCCAATTCTAACTGTTGTTTCTTGACCTGAATACAGATTTCACAGAAAGCAGGTCAGGTGGTCTGGTATTCCCATCTCTTGAAGAATTTTCCACAGTTTGTGGTGATCTACACAGTCAAAGGCTTTGGCATAGTCAATAAAGCAGAACTAGATATTTTTCTGAAACCCTCTTGCTTTTTCAATGATCCAACAAATGTTGGCAATTTGATCTCTGGTTCCTCTGCCTTTTCTAAATCCAGCTTGAGTATCTGGAAGTTCTCAATTCACGTACTGTTGAAACCTGTCTTGGAGAATTTTGAGCATTACTTTACTAGTGTGTGAAATGAGTGCAATTGTGTGGTAGTTTTAGCATTCTTTGGCATTGGCTTTATTTGGTATTGGAACAAAAACTGAGCTTTTCCAGTCCTTTGGTCACTGCTGTGTTTTACAAATGTGCTGGCATATTGAGTGCAACACATTCACAGCATCATCTTTTAGGATTTGAAATAGCTCAACTGGAATTCCATCACCTCCACTAGCTTTGTTTGTAGTGATGCTTCCTAAGGCCCACTTGACTTCTCATTCCAGGATGTCTGGCTTTAGGTGAGTGATCACACCATAGTGATTATCTGGGTTGTGAAGATCTTTTTTTGTATACTTCTGTGTGTCTTGCTACCTCTTCTTAATATCTTCTGCTTCTGTTAGGTCCATACCATTTTTGTCCCTTATTGTGCCCATATTTGCATGGAAAGTTCCCTTGGTATTTCTAATTTTCTTGAAGAGATATTTAGTCTTTCCCATTCTATTGTTTTCCTCTATTTCTTTGCATTGATCACTGAGAAAGGCTTTCTTATCTCTCCTTGCTAGTCTTTGGAACTCTGCATTCAAATGGGTATATCTTTCCTTTTCTCCTTTGCCTTTCACTTCTCTTCTTTTCTCAGCTATTTGTAAGGCCTCCTCAGACAAACATTTTGCCTTTTGCATTTCTTTTTCTTAGGGTTGGCCTCCTGTACAGTGTCATGAACCTCTGTCCATAATTCTTCAGGCACTCTATCAGATCTAATCCCTTGAATCTATTTCTCACTTCCACTGTATAATCAGAAGGGATTTGATTTAGGTCATACCTGAATGGTCTAGTGGTTTTCCCTACTTTCTTCAATTTAAGTCTGAATTTGGCAATAAGGAGTTCCTGACCTGAGCCACAAGTCAGCTCCCAGTCTTGTTTTGCTGACTGTATAGAGCTTCTCCATCTTTGGCTGCAAAGAATATAATCAGTCTGATTTTGGTATTGACCATCTGGTGATGTCCACGTGTATAGTCTTCTCTTGTGTTGTTGGAAGAGGGTATTTGCCATGACCAGTGTGTTCTCTTGGCAAAACTCTGTTAGCCTTTGCCCTGCTTCATTTTGTACCCCATGGCCAAATTTGCCTGGTACTCCAGGTATTTCTTGACTTTCTACTTTTGCATTCCAAAAGAAAAGAACATCTTTTTGGGGTCTCAGTTCTAGAAGGTCTTGAAGGGCATAGAGCCATTCAATTTCAGCTTCTTCAGCATTACTGGTCAGGGCATAGACTTGTATTACTGTGATATTGAATGGTTTGCCTTGGAAACAAACAGAGATCATTCTGTCATTTTTGAGACTGCATCCAAGTACTGCATTTCATACTCTTTCATTGACTACTATAGCTACTCCATTTCTTCTAAGGGATTCTTGCCTAATTACTCTGACTGAAACTGAAAGGGATGTAGAGCAGTGTGTCAGCTGAAAAGGAGAAGGTAGAGTGTTCTACCCAAACATGTGAAAGCCTGGAGGTGAAAAAGAGCAGGACCTCATCACAGGACTGAGAGTTAACCTAGATATTACTAGAGACTATTGTGAAATGACAGAGGTACTGAAAAATGAATCAGGGCCTGGGGTTGTGTTACAGGGTTCAGATTTTATCCTGCTACTGCTACTGCTAAGTCGCTTCAGTCGTGTCGGACTCTGTGCAACCCCAGAGACGGCAGCCCACCAGGCTCCCCCGTCCCTGGGATTCTCCAGGCAAGAACACTGGAGTGGGTTTCCATTTCCTTCTCCAATGCATGAAAGTGAAAAGTGAAAGTGAAGTCACTCAGTCGTGTCCGACTCTTAGCGACCCCATGGACTGCAGCCTACCAGGCTCCTCTGTCCATGGGATTTTCCAGGCAAGAGTACTGGAGTGGGGTGCTATTGCCTTCTCCAGATTTTATCCTAGAGACATTTAAAAGATAATGAACTATATAAATATGCATCAGATGGTCAATTTCATGTTTGAGGAATACTACAGTGTCTGCTCTGTGGGAACCTATATATTCACAAGAAAATCTACAGATTTTAAATGACAATCAATGACTTATAATTTGAGTTTCAGATGTAGACACACATTCTTTGCAATGTCTCTAGAATCTGTAAGGCAGACTATCATCTCAAGACTGTTTTTCAAATATACTTTTGAAAAGTATGACTTAGAATTAACCAGATGTATTTTGGATTAACATAGATAAGAAATTAAAATAATCTGGTGTATCTTAACCAATAATGAATAAAATTTAATAAATTATAGTTGTGTAGTCATTATAGTATTAATAATAATTATGGATCATTAATAAGAATTCTCAATGTTGAATACATGCAATATATCTTTATGAGTGATATATAATTTATTAGAAGATATATTCATTGAAAATGCTACCTTTATGTGCAAGGAGAATATTTAGAATCTACTGAGAGAATACTTAAGAAATATTTAGAATAAACTGCATTACTATTTTACTTACAAGATGTCATTGAGCTCCATTTTCTAGATAGCCATTAGTAGTGATAGCTTCTCTCTCACATATAGGCATCTTACTTATAAGAATTAATGAGTAGAATTGATCATGGCAGATTGTTGGCATTTTCTGACAATAAAGTAAGTTGTGTTTTTCCAGAAATGGTTTCAGTCATGCCACCAGTTTGAGAAAGTTTAGTTAAGGACAAATGAGGTAAGTCACTGGGAGCCTGTTGGTGCCCCTTGACTCCTTTTCACTGGAGAAGATAATTACTCAGAAAATAACTTTAGTTCAAGGGCAGATTTAAGTTTTGTGGAGCTATTTTCAGGAAAAGAAGATAATATTATGAACATAATATTTGATAGGAAAGTAAATTTTACACTGAGATCACATATATAAATTAACTGAAATGTAACTAATAATCCAAAATTTACAAAATCGAGGAGAAAAAAGAATATTGATTAATCAGATCCTTGAAATATCTCTAGTACATTTTTTGACTGCATATTCTTAGATCAACTACTTTCTCCTTACTTGATGGAAATGACATTATGTAGTCAATGTCACATGAATAGTTGATCTACCAGTGTAGCCAATAGAACATATTCATAATTGGGATTTGTAAAGCATCAGGTTCTGCTAGTGCTAAAGAACCTGCCTACCAATGCAGAAGATGTAAGAGACATGGGTTCGAGTCAGAGAGGAAAGTGACTGATTATAGTTGAAATATATTAGTTTTTTAAATTTTATAGAAACATCTGATAATGTGAAAACACAGTAAACGACCTTCTCAGATTGCATCCTTCTACAATCTGTAAACAGCTTCCTTGGTGGCTCAGACTGTAAAGAATCCACCTGTAATATGGGAGACCTGGGTTCAATCCCTAGGTTGGGAGGATCCTTTGGTGGAGGGTATGGCGATCCACTCCAGTATTCTTGCCTGGAGCATCCATGGACAGAGGAGCCTTACGAGCTGCAGTCCATGGGGTTGCACAGTCAGACATGACTGACCAACTAAGCACAGCACACAGCACACAATATGGACAAAAATTTTATGTATTCATTTTCACCCAGATTCCAGAATAATTGTTCATTTTCCTTGCTTCTTCAAGGTGGCAAGCCCTCTGTCCCCCCTTCTGCCCAACACATAGTATTACTAGATCTGAAGTGCTGTACTCTCCCTAAAGGCTTTCCTATACTATACCAGTTCCTCTTAAATTAAATCATTTCTATATTTGTAAATGCTTTTAATTAATCATTCAGACTGTACTGTTTGCTGCATTGAATCTGATTGATATACCTTCTGGGATTTCAGTTTTTATCTTAAATATAACTTTCTTATCAAGTTCTTTCTCAATCAATCTGTTGGTATTCTTTTTTGTTTTTTTCTATCATGGTATTTATTTGGTCTCACAGTGCTTATCCAAATTAGTAATTATATATTTATTTGCATTAAACATTAGTCCTCTGGTACAAATGCAGTTCCTGCAACATCAGTTCAGTTCAGTTCAGTCGCTCAGTCATGTCCCACACTTTGTGACCCCATGAATCGCAGCACGCCAGCCCTCCCTGTCCATCACCAACTTCCAGAGTTCACTCAGACTCACATCCATCGAGTCAGTGATGCCATCCAGCCATCTCATCCTCTGTCGTCCCCTTCTCCTCCTGCCCCCAATCCCTCTCAGCATCAGAGTCTTTTCCAGTGAGTCAACTCTTCACATGAGGTGGCCAAAGGACTGGAGTTTCAGCTTTAGCATCATTCTTTCCAAAGAAATCCCAGGGCTGATCTCCTTCAGAATGGACTGGTTGGATCTCCTTGAAGTCCAAGGAACTCTCAAGAGTCTTCTCCAACACCACAGTTCAAAAGCATCAATTCTTTGGCACTCAGCTTTCTTCACAGTCCAACTCTCACATCCATACATGACCGCTGGAAAAACCATAGCCTTGACTAGACGGACCTTTGTTGGCAAAGTAATATCTCTGCTTTTGAATATGCTATCTAGATTGGTCATAACTTTCCTTTCAAGGAGTAATTGTCTTTTAATTTCATGGCTGCAGTCACCATCTGCAGTGATTTCTGGAGCCCAGAAAAATAAAGTCTGACACTGTTTCCATTGTTTCCCCAACTATTCCCATGAAGTGATGGGACCATATGCCATGATCTTAGTTTTCTGAATGTTGAGTTTTAAGCCAACTTTTTAACTCTCCTCTTTCACTTTCATCAAGAGGCTTTTTAGTTCCTCTTAACTTTCTGCCATAAGGGTGGTGTAATCTGCATATCTGAGGTTATTGATATTTCTCCTGGTAAAGAAGCTTGCGCTTCTTCCAGCCCAGTGTTTCTCATGATATACTCTGCATAGAAGTTAAATAAAGCAGGGTGACAATATACAGCCTGCAACATAATAGGTACTAAATAAGTATTCACAGTAAAATACCAAGGTAAGGTAAATTCATCCACTCCATATTCCCAAACAAGGTGAGGTTAAGTTTTTGCCTTTGGAAGGACAGGTGGAAATGGAAGAGAGGACGAGATGTAAGTCTACACATAGGGCGTTGACAGGCAACCCTAAAACACAAAATGTTTGTCCTCCAACCTGTTCTCCTTGGACCATCCCAAATTATGGGTATCAAACAATAACAAAATACTTAGCTATGGAGCTAGAGTATAGCTAAAATCATAGCTACTGAGCCAGGTAGTCCCTCACAGTCACAAGAATAGGGGTTAATCCATTGGTATTTAAGCTAGTGTGCACATCTGATACTAGCTAATGCCAAACCACAGCTGGGATCAAAACTCTTGGTAGGTTTGTTAAACTGTAATCACTTTTGGTCATATTATTAAATTAGCAGTAACACTATCCTGCATTTATAAGGCTGTGTTTTCTGGATCTTGCTTACTGCATTATAGCAGGGTTTTATTGTATTGCCTGAATGGGTGAATGAGCTTAAATTTATCAGTATTTGTTCTATTTTAAAGATAACAAATATTTATGGTTAAAATAATGAATGTGACATAATGAAAAGAATTTTTCAAAGACTGAGTTTAAACTAACACTCTTTTGAGGGAAATAAAACTATTTACCTTTGTAAATAGAAGTTGTTAACTGTTATCAAAATGCTTTAAATTTTCTGTTTTCTTCTTAGGAAAATCATGCACAACATACTGGGAATTATATGTTCAGGGAAATCAAATAACTGTTTCTATTTTTGCACATGTATTTTTATAAAATTTAAAAAACAAGTTTGCATACATTAAATCACTTGAGTATAAGGACCTTATGAGTTACCTACTTATACGGTAAGTAGATTTAATCAACATTTATTCTACCCCTGTTAACTTTGTCTTCTTATATTTTGAAGCTAGTATCTAATCTTTCTAGGTCATTTTGCATCTTTGAAGAGGCCATGTGGCAATCTAACCAAGGAAAGTATTTGGAAGTGTTGGGGATTTCAGGAAAGTGTTTGCATTTTGATAAGGATCCTCCACTTTCTCCTTCATTACTTTTTCTTCCTGATTGGGGTGTAGTCATTAAGAGTGAAATCATAGCAGAGATATTTCAACAAAAAGACAGCCTTCAGAATGGGAGAAAATAATAGCAAATGAAGCAACCGACAAACAACTAATCTCAAAAATATACAAGCAACTCCTACAGCTCAACTCCAGAAAAATAAACGACCCAATCAAAAAATGGGCCAAAGAACTAAAGAGACATTTCTCCAAAGAAGACATACAGATGGCTAACAAACACATGAAAAGATGCTCAACATCACTCATTATCAGAGAAATGCAAATCAAAACCACTATGAGGTACCATTTCACACCAGTCAGAATGGCTGTGATCCAAAAGTCTACAAATAATAAATGCTGGAGAGGGTGTGGAGAAAAGGGAACCCTCTTACACTGTTGGTGGGAATGCAAACTAGTACAGCCACTATGGAGAACAGTGTGGAGATTCCTTAAAAAACTAGAAATAGAACTGCCTTATGATCCAGCAATCCCACTGCTGGGCATACACACTGAGGAAACCAGAAGGGAAAGAGACACGTGTACCCCAATGTTCATCGCAGCACTGTTTATAATAGCCAGGACATGGAAGCAACCTAGATGTCCATCAGCAGATGAATGGATAAGAAAGCTGTGGTACATATACACAATGGAGTATTACTCAGCAATTAAAAAGAATACATTTGAATCAGTTCTAATGAGGTGGATGAAACTGGAGCCTATTATACAGAGTGAAGTAAGCCAGAAGGAAAAACATAAATACAGTATACGCATATATATGGAATTTAGAAAGATGGTAACAATAACCCGGTGTACGAGACAGCAAAAGAGACACTTATGTATAGAACAGTCTTATGGACTCTGTGGGAGAGGGAGAGGGTGGGAAGATTTGGGAGAATGGCATTGAAACATGTAAAATATCATGTAAGAAACGAGTTGCCAGTCCAGGTTCAATGCACGATACTGGATGCTTGGGGCTAGTGCACTGGGACGACCCAGAGGGATGGTATGGGGAGGGAGGAGGGAGGAGGGTTCAGGATGGGGAACACATGTATACCTGTGGCGGATTCATTTTGATATTTGGCAAAACTAATACAATTATGTAAAGTTTAAAAAAAAAAAACAAAACATCAAAATACTAGCCCTGAAATCCTTGAGATGTTGAACCAAGGCCAACAACTGCCTCCTTCTTGGCATCGTGTTGCATTTTAACAAAATACATTTCAAGTTTATTTAAGCTTCACTTCAATAGCATATCATTTTCTATAAAGAGAATAGAAAGATGATTTACTTTGTCTCCTATGATATTAACAGTCAAACATAAGCAACAAATGATAGAGTGACACTGGAATATTATTATTTAGCCAATGGATAAACTGATGTTCAACATAGTTCATACACATTTATCCATAAAATTTAGGGTGCAGTCTGGATCTAAATCTGGGGAAGAAGTACTCTCATTCACTAGAAGTTTACTACCTAGAAGAGAAACAATACTTGCCTTAAAACTAATATATTGAAATATGTGGTAATTTATTAGGCTGGGTGGCTTCATAGTTCAGATCAGTTCAGTTCAGTCTCTCAGTCTGTCTAACTCTTTGCAACCTCATGGACTGCAGGACTACAGGCTTCCCTGTTCATCAACAACTCTCAGAGCCTACTCAGACTCATGTCCACTGTGTCAGTGATGGCATCCAACCATCTCATTCTCTGCAGTCCCCTTCTCCTCCTGTCTTCAGTCTTTCACATCAGGGTCTTTTCCAATGAGTCAGTTCTTCGCATCAGCTGGCCCAAGTATTGGAGTTTCAGCTTCAGCATCAGTCCTTCCAATGAATATTCAGGACTGATCTCCTTTAGGATGGACTGGTTGGATCTCCTAGCAGTCCAAGGGACTCTCAAGAGTCTTCTTCAACACCACAGTTCAAAAGCATCAATTCTTCCGTGTTTAGCTTTCTTTATAGTCCAACTCTCACACCCATACATAACTACTGGAAAAACCATAGCTTTGACTAGATGGACCTTTGTTGGTAAAGTAATGTCTCTGCTTTTTATAGCTAATCCTTTTTGAGTAGTTATGTGTCAGTCACTTTTCTAGCCAATTTATATATGTTAACTCTTTTTATTCTCAACATAATCATATTACAAACGTGGTACACTATGTACATTTCACAGAGGAGAAAACTGAGGGTATAAGAACTTTTGAGTTTTTAAGGAACTTGTCAGAAGTGACAGAGCCAATAAGTGACAAGTGACAGAACTGGCATTTGGACTCAGGCAGTCTGGCTGTAGCAAATATGCTCTTAGCCATTCCCTTATACTATTTCTCACTGATCTGTTCATGTCGGTCTTAATGAAGTAGATATTTTATCCTAATTTTAGGATAATATAATTAAAACTTACAGAGTTTTTTTTTTTTTTAAAACGCAGTTTTTAGATGCAATAAATAGAGAAAAACTAACACTTGCATAGCACTTAGGATGTGCCCAGCACTGTTCCATATAATTTTCATGTCTTAGTCCACTTAATCCTCATAACAAAATAATAATTTGATGAGGCTGGAAGTATTTATTATCTCTATTTTACAGAAGAGAAAACTGAATTCCATAAAGCTAAGACACTTGCCCAAAGTTGCAAAGCTAGTAAGTGATGCAATTGGGATTCTAACCCAAGAAATTTGACCCCAACATTTGGCTCTTAAACACTTCGATAAAAAAGCACATAACCTTCTGTTCAGTGCACAAATAGTAAAGGCTGATAAAATTTATAGATGAAATAATGAATATTTACAAAACAGGGGAAGTTTCATGGAAGGGGAAATTTGATTTGAATTAATTTTGAAGAGAGAATAAAGTAAGTAGATTTAAAACACAAAATTGAGATTCAGAATTTATTATGAAAGATGAAAAAGCTGGGAAAAATTTCAGAGTATCAGAGTCAAGTAGAAGTGTGCTGTGTCATGCTAAGTTGCTTCAGTCGTGTCCACCTCTTTGCAACCCTATGGACTGTAGCCTGCCAGCCTCCTCTGTCCATGGGATTCTCCAGGCAACAATACTGGAGTGGGTTGCCATTTTCTCCTCCAGGGGATCTTCCCAACCAGGGGTTAAACCCGTGTTTCCTACAAGTTTCCTACATTGCAGGCAGATTCTTTACCTCTGAACCACCAGTAGAATTACCACAATCCTTTTAGCAAAGTGATGCAGAATAAAAAGATAGAGGATGAAAGAAGGAAAGAAATGAAGAAACAGAGGAGGGACTACAGAAAGGAATTTTGGACCCAACCAAGAGTTTGTTCACCCTCTGCATCTGCAACTTCTAAAAATGGAGAGGCACCATAAGGAGAAGAAGAAGGAGTAGAGGCCAGATGAGAGAGGAAACAGGGGATCAATCACAACACTTGAACCCAATAAGTTTTATAGTTTGAGAAAGGTCAGATATCCAAATAAATCTGGAAAGATAAAAAATCAGTGCATACAAGAGATGATGAATAAAGAACACCAGATTGATGATTCAGAGGTATTAATTTTCTTTGGAAATGACAGGCTAGATGTTCCATCCATGGCCTATCAAGTTAAAGTAGATTTTTTTCTTGGCATCTACAAAACAAAATGTCAGAATTTATAGAAATGATGGTGTATTTCACTTTACAAGGTTGTCTTTGAAAAAAAACTATGTAAATTGAATTACATTTTTACTGCACCTATGGAATTTTCCAAAGCAGAAATATAGTTCTGTGATCCAGCAAAAAACAATTATTTCTAGAGAGAATGATGTATTTCTGCTTCTTTGTTTTCAGTAAATTTAAAATTCATGTAGATGCCTTTTGTAGGGTTTCCTTCATAGCTCAGTTGGTAAAGAATACACCTGCAATGCAGGACACCCCAGTTCGATTTCTGGGTTGGGAAGATCCCCTGGGGAAGGAATAGGCTACCCACTCCAGTATTCTTGGGCTTCCCTTGTGGCTCAGCTGGTTAAGAATCTGCCTGCAATGTGGGAGACCTGGGTTCAATCCCTGGGTTGGGATGATCCACTGGAGAAGGGAAAGGCTACCCACTCCAGTATTTTGGCCTGGAGAATTCCATAGACTAGTCCATGGGGTCACAAAGAGTCAGACAAGACTGAGCGACTTTCACTTTCGGATGCCTTTTACTGATACTTCAATAAACCTGTTTTGGTTTTTTTTTTTAAGTACAATATTAGTCCCCATATGGGCCACTATGGTGATAAAATACAGTTTGAAATTTCTTGTCAAGATGGCTTTGTATGTTGAGGTGTTAAGGAGCCCCCTTTGCTCCAAGTATATCCCAATGACAGATAAAATACAAATAAGTGAATCAAGCACATACAATAAGATTCAAAGAAGGTAAACATCTCCATAAATAAACACAAAACTAAAATATCAGCTTAAATTGCAGATCTTCTGAGTGATCAGTCAAAAGCCAATGGAGATGGTTAGGAAGTCAATTTCTTATTTAACAGGGAGTAAAAATATTCTATAGGATGCAGAAGACATTACTTAGACTCAGTGCCTGACACTGGGATCAGGGGCTAGAGGGCTCTCCCACTAATTCTCCTGAAGGAAAGCTGAGAAGTGTTGCTAATTGGATCTATTTGAGCTATGATTTAAATAAATCTATGTGCCTAAGTAGGGAAAGAATATAGGTAAACCTTCTTAATAACAACCTAATCCAAGAATCCAATGACTCAGTATCTGGATATTTATGCTTCCAGTATAGGTATGTATGCTCATACAGAGTCACTCTCCAGTTGGTACGTGGGCAAAATACAAAAATAACTAGCAGAGGATACTGAGTAATAAAATCAGGCAGAATATGGAGGAGTCAAATGTTAAGAGGTGACTAACATGAAAATGATCCCAATTTTCTTAAGGATTTTCCCTGCTGATGGGAATTTCAAGAGAGCTTCTCAGGAGACTGAGGGCCCTGCTCACTATCAGGCAGCCTAGAACCAGATAGGAACAGTTAGGCTGCAATGGGGGAGATAAAAGTTATAGAAGCTGAAGTTGTGCACCTGTATTCCCAATGACATAAAAAAAAAAAAAAAAAAAACAAAAACAATTCAAAGTAACAATCAAAAAGTAGGATCAGCAAATCAGCATGTGTTAGAACTGGACATGGAACAACAGACTGGTTCCAAATCAGGAAAGGAGTATGTCAAGGCTGTATATTGCCACTCTCTTTATTTAAATTATATGCAGGGTGCATCAAGAAAAATGCTGGGCTGGATGAAGCACAAGTTGGAATCAAGATTGCCGGGAGAAATAGCAATAACCACAGATAAACAGATGAGACCACCCTTATGGCAGAAAACGAAGAACTAAAGAGCCTCTTGATGAAAGTGAAAGAGGAGAGTGAAAAAGTTGGCTTCAAACTCAACATTCAGAAAACTAAGATTATGGCATCCGGTCCCATCACTTCATGGAAAATAGATGAGGAAACAATGGAAAAAGTGAAAGACTATTTCTGGGCTCCAAAATCACTGCAGATGGTGATTGCAGCCATGAAATTAAAAGACGCTTGCTCCTTGGAAGAAAAGTTATGACCAACCTAGACAGCATATTGAAAAGCAGAGACGTTACTTTGCCAACAAAGGTCTATCTAGTCAAAGCTATGGTTTTTCCAGTAGTCATGTATAGTGAGTCATGTATGAGAGTTGTACTACAAAGAAACCTGAGCATGGAAGAATTGATGCTTTTTAACTGTGGTGTTAGAGAAGACTCTGGTGTTAGAGAAGACTCTTGAGAGTCCCTTGGACTGCAAGAAGATCCATCCAGTCCATCCTAAAGGAAATCAGTCCTGAATATTCACTGGAAGGACGGATGCTATAGCTGAAACTTCAATAATTTGGCCACCTGATGTGAAGAACTGACACATTGGAAAAGACCGTGATGCTGAGAAACATTGAAGGCAGGAGGAGAAGGGGCGACAGAGGATGAGATGGTTTTATAGCATCAACAACTCAATGGTCATGAGTTTGAGCAAGTTCTGGGAGTTGGTAATGGACAGGGAAGCCTGGCATGCTGCAGTCCATGAGGCCACAAAGAGTCAGACATGACTGAACTGAACCTAGTATTAAAATTATGACAATATACAGGAAGGTTTATGTGTCAATCAGGAAAGTTCAAGAAAAGAAAAAATAGTCTTATATAAAGAAAATAAGATGAAGTGACTTAAAAAGAAAAAATAAAATATTGAAATGAATTTTAAATAAGATGATAGTAAATTAATATTTTGAATTACAATGCACAAAAATTTCAAAGGCAAAGGAATAATTACATAATAGATAAAATATATGGAAGATCAAGAACTAGAACCCAACTCATGAAAACTAAGTATTATCAAAGTTAGGTCAGAACATTTAACAATTGCTGTCCATACTTTTACCCAGTTTCATCCAGCATGAATATAAACAATCCACAGAAACTGGAAGTCATTGTCTGCCGATCTAGGAATGCTCTTCTCATCTTCATATACCATGGCAGCCTATCATATTGTTCTACTCTAAGAGTAGTACAAATGCAGATAATAATACATTCTCGGTTCCTTCAGGTGATGAGTCAGTAAGTCAGTCAGTTCAGTCGCTCAGTCCTGTCCGACTCTTTGTGAACCCATGGACTGCAGCACGCCAGGCTTCCCTGTCCATCACCAACTCCCAGAACTTGCTCAAACTCATGACCATTGAGGGTGTGATGCCATCCAACCATCTAATCCTCTGTTGTCCCCTTCTCCTCCCACCTTCAATCTTTCCCAGCATCAGGGTTTTTTCCAATGAGTCAGTTCTTCGCATCAACTGGCCCAAGTATTGGAGTTTCAGCTTCAGCATCAGTCCTTCCAATGAATATTCAGGACCGATCTCCTTTAGGATGGACTGGTTGGATCTCCTAGCAGTCCAAGAGACTCTAAAGAGTCTTCTCCAACACCACAGCTCAAAACCATCAATTCTTCAGTGCTCAGCTTTCTTTCTGGTTCAACTGTCATATATATACATGAATACTGGAAAAACCACAGCTCTTACTAGATGGACCTTTGTGGGCAAAGTAATGTCTCTGCTTTTTAATATGCTGTCTAGGTCTGTAATAGCTTTTCTTCCAAGGAGCAAGTGTCTTTTAATTTCATGCCTGTAGTCCCCATCTACAGTAATTTTGGAGTCCAAGAAAATAAAGTCTGTCACTGTTTCCATTCCCTCCCCATCTATTTGCCTTGAAGTGATGGAACAGGATGCCATGATCTTTGTTTTTTGAATGTTGAGTTTTAAGCCAGCTTTTTCATTCTCCTCTTTCACTTTCATCAAGAGACTGTTTAGTTCCTCTTCACTTTCTGCCATAACCTCATCTGCATATCTGAGATTATTGTATTTTTTCCTGCAATCTTGTTTCCAGCTTGTGATTTATCCAGCCTGGCATTTTGCATGATGTACTCTGCATATAACTTAAATAAGCAGGGTGACAATACACAGTCTTGAAGTACCCCTTTCGCAATTTGGAACCAGTCCATTGTTCCATTTCTGGTTCTCACTGTTGTTTCTTGACCTGCATACAAATTTCTCAGGAGGCAGGTCAGGTGGTCTGGTATTCCCATCTCTTGAAGAATTTTCCAGTTTGTTGTGATCCACACAGTGAAAGGCTTTAGTGTAGTCAATGAAGCAGAAGTAGATATTCTGGAATTCTCTTGCCTTTTTTTTTTTTTTTTGATCCAACGGATGTTGGCAATTTGATCTCTGGTTCCTCTGCCTTTTCTAAATCCACCTTGAACTCAGTTCACATACTGTGGAAGCCCAGCTTGGAGAATTTTGAGATTACTTTGCTAGTGTGTGAGATGAGTGCGATTGTGTGGTAGTTTGAGGATTCTTTGGCATTGCCTTTCTTTGGGATTGGAATCACTTCAAAACCATTAAAAACAGACCACAAAGGGTAGTGATGGAATAAACTACAGCTAATTTAAATTTAAAAGTTTATTCCAGGATGTTAAATTTTAGCAAGCTATAAAAGAATCTTGGAATAGAAGATCAACATTAGGAACAGAATATAGGGAGGCAAGTCACAGACTCCAATAGCCATGCCAGAATATTTCCCAGCCTCAAGCCAATATTGCTGACCAGCGAAAGCTTCAGCACTGTCAAGTCATGACTAGTCTCTACATTTTACGAGTGTTAAATGTTGTCATCAGTGTTATTACCACTACCAAGCACTGAACTCTGTGTGTGTCAGGCACCAAAAATGCCTCATCTGGTATAATACTACAGAGTATACGTGGCAGGTGGAGTCTTTTCCCCCAATTATTTAATCAGCAGACTACTACTGTTTTCCACATATCAAATCCCAGAAGATTATAAAATAAGAAAAATAACAATAGGGCCATGATTTTATGGTGACTAAAGCAAGACAGATACAATCAAAATTGAGGCAGACTTTTTTGTAGAATTTGACAAGCTGATTTTCAATTTTACATGGAAATAATAAAGAACCTGAAATATCCAAAGTTATTTTTAAAGGAATAAAGTAAAAGGACTTACTGATTTCAAGCCATATCCTGAAAATATACTAACCAAGACAGTGTGGAACTTGAGAAAAGTGATATAGATATCAATAGAATATTGCCTTTAGGCAATTTAAAGTGTTGTTCTAACAACTGGTAACAATATGGAGAAAATAAATGGTGATACTTATCATACTCTATACACAAAACTTTATTCAAAATGGATCATAGACCTAAATATGAAATCTAAAGCTATAATTCTCCTAGAAGAAAACATAAAGAAAAATCTTTGCAACCTTCAAGTGATCAAAGGTTTCTTAGAACACAAAACAATGAACCATAAATTTCTTAAAAATGATAAATCAACATTCATTAAAATTTAAAATTCACTCTTCTGGAGACACAGTTAAGAAAATGAAATGGCAAACCACAAACTGAGAGAAAATATTCACAACACATAAATCAGACAAAGATTAAAAATGCTTATAATTCAATAATAATAAGATAAACAATGAAAATTTTTAAAAATGGGCAGAAGGATTTAGTAGTTATTTCAAAAGAGAAAATATACAGATGGCCTATAGCATCATTAGTCTTTGAAGGTAAGAATTCAAACCACATTGAGACACATCACCACACCCATCAGAATGGGAAAATTAAAATGAAGTTAAAACAGAACAGGAAAGGATATGGCCAACTAGGACTTGCATACATAGCTAATGAGGATATAAAATGGTATGGCTACTTTGTAAGAGGGTTGGCAATTTCTTAAAAGCTTAAACATACACTTATTGATGATTCAGACTTTCCACTCCTAGGTATTTACCCAAGAAAAATAAAAATATATGACCACAAAAAGAGTGGGTCACAAATATCCTTAACAGATTTAAGTAGACAAAACTATAAATAATCCAAATGTCTAACAACACATGAATGGGAAATTATGATAGAGCCATTCAATGAAATACTAGGTAGCAGTAAAATAATTAGCTATTAATTAATTCATGCTGTAATTTTAATAAATTTTTAAAAAAACCATTATGTTAGGTGAAAGAAGCCAGGTCAAAAAACAAACGAAAAACAAGAAAAAAAATGCATATTTTATAATTCCATTCACATAAAATTCTAAAGAGTAGACCAACTCATAGTGACAAAAATCAAGTCAGATGTGGGGGTGCAGGAGAGAAGGGTTCAAGGTGGTACAGAGAAATGTTTGTTAGCCTAACTATTTTGATGGTTTTCTATCTTTTTGTATATGTGTCCAAACTGATCAAATTGTACACTTTAAGTATGTGACATTTAGTGAAATAAACTTTGATGAAATTGAATGAAACCAAAAAATAAAAGGGGATAATATTAAATTCATTTTAGAGGAGAGGCTTATAATTTAAAAAGACATTTTTTAAGAATAGGTTGCCTAAAGCATATTTATTTGAGATATAATATCTAATAACACTTCTAAAATGTATTACCTGATAAATAATTATCTGTTCAGATATTTTAAAGGACTGTGGAAATACCTTTTGCCATTTTAAGAAATTGTAACCAGTTTCTTTAGTTAAAACCCCATTTAAATTTTAGCTTTTCTAGTAAAAAAATTACTAAATTTGCAGCATTTTAGGAATGATGCAAATTATTCTTTTTAAGTTCATCCACTCATAAAGTACTTTTTCAAAATTATGGTGGAATATACCAAAAACCAATGAATTGTATACTTTGGCTGAGAGAATAGCATAAACTTTGTTAATCCATGTTTATAAGAGTGGGAAAATATTCTGGAAAAAAAGACAGTAAACTTTTAAGGATCTTGAATATCAATCACTGTTTGTTAACATGGAAATCATGATTTACCATTGAAGGTTTTTCAACAGGAGAATAGCTTGATGTGGGCTATGCTATGAGAAGATTAATCTGGCAAGGGTGTGTGGAATGGATTTTTATTAGAAGAGATAAAAATTCTGTTTATTAGAAGAGACAAAAATGTTACTAAAATAAACTGAATATCATATCACAGAGTTTTAAAGAAGTTAGAAGTAGCAGTATAGTATAGTATAGTAATTTCTATAGTAATTTCTATAAAAAAGTAAGTGGAGCATTATAAGAGTTTAAAACTTTGCCACTCCCTGAGGAAGGGAAGAAATGGGAAATCAAAGACAACTCTAACTTCTTTTCAGTGTCTGGAAGGATAAAGCCTCTAAAAGGAGTCAAGGGAGAATTCAAGAAACTTATTGGTTGGAAGAGTTCAGTATTGAGTGTTCTAAAATTTAGCATCAGGCAGGATAGCCAGTTATCCATCTGGCCTTATGGAAAGCATATTCAAGGCTTTCTGGAGAGACTGTACATCATATTTTTATAGCTGCTGAGCATTTGAACTCCCTGTCTATACTTAGGGAAGTGGAGATTGTTTTACTTTACATAAAAGGCCAGGTAATTTTCCCCCCAGGTTGTTAACACTAGACCTCAAAGACGTGTCTTAACTTTGAGCAATCAGATGCTCCCACTCAGAGTGTGACACAGAGAAACTAGGAGCATGGGTCTCATGTCATCCACTGCTGAGACATATTGTGACTCCAAGCTTCCTGGGTGGCTCAGTGGTAAAGAACCAACCTGCCAATGCAGGATATGCAGGTTCATTCCCTCGGTTGGGAAGATACCCTGGAGAAGGAATTGGCAGCCCACTCCAGTATTCTTGTCTGGGAAACCCCATGGACAGAGGAGCCTGGCAGGCTACAGTCCACCAGGTCACACAAGAATCGGATAGGATATAGCAACTAAACAACAATAACATTGTAACTCAATGTTTAACATTTTGAGGAGCTGTCAAACTATTTTCCATAGTAGTTGTACCATTTTACATTCTTACTAACAGTGTATGAACATTCCAATTTCAACACATTCTTACTAGCACTTGTTATTATGTATCATTTTTATTACAGCTATCCTGGTTGTTTAGTCACTAAATCCTATCTGACTCTTGCGACCCTACAGACTGTAACCCACCAGGCTTTTTTGTCCATGGGGTTCTCTATCCACAGCAATTCTAGTGCATATGAAGTTTCTTTGGAGTTTTGCCTTACATTTCTAATGACCAATGATATTGAAAATCTGTTCATTTGGTTATGATTATTCACATATATATTTTGGAGAAATGTCTTTTCCAATTATTTGCCCATCTTTTTAATTGGGTTAGTTATGTTTTTATTAATAAGTTAAAAACCCTCTTTCCTGCTTGGTTTTTGAATCATGTTCTTAGTCATAGTCTTCCTTTTGTCTGACCCAATATTCTTACATTAAATTGCTTTTTGGCTTAAATCAAGTTCAGTGGCTATCTCTTCCTTGCAACCAAGAACAAGAGACAAAGTCTAGATATACCTATTTAGATTCTGTCCAAACAAAATGAATATTTGATTTTATAAAAGTGCATGAGATAAATGAGGGAGATATATAAAATTTAAAGTATTAAAAAGTTAGTGATTAATGAGTGATTAAGCAGTGACTAAAATTTTTTATGATTCATTTTGATGATGGAGGAAAAAAGAGAAGTAGGATAGTGACTTAAATCATTAGCAAGTTTGTTTGCTCAGGGAAAAAAAACAAGAGAAGATATTGCACATGAATATATGGGAGTACATAATTAGTGAGCCTTAAGGAGGTGGCAGGAAATGTGGATGAATTAGGTTTAGAAAGGAGTACTCTTCCTTAGAGACAAGGGAAAAAAAAATAACTCAGAGGAGGAAAGTAAACAGATTATGAGGTGGAAATAGTGCCCTGAGAGAGTCTTTAGCAGGTGGCTTTGACATTCTCTAGAGATAGGAGTAATATTATGCTAATACAACGAGTAAAGGGGTTGAATGGGAATGTTGAGGAGAGTAGGGAGTAACTGAGGTGGGAGAGGGAGAGGGTGGGAAGATTTGAGAGAATGACATTGAAACATGTAAAATATCATGTAAGAAACGAGTTGCCAGTCCAGGTTCGATACAGGATACTGGATGCTTGGAGCTGGTGCACTGGGACGACCCAGAGGGATGGTATGGGGAGGGAGGAGGGAGGAGGGTTCAGGATGGGGAACACATGTATACCTGTGGCGGATTCATTTTGATATTTGGCAAAACTAATACAATTATGTAAAGTTTAAAAATAAAATAAAATTTTAAAAAAAGATATTATCTGGAAAAAAAATGAATTATCACTGTTCTAAGTTTCTTATATTTCTGTGGTTAAATATGACTTGAAAACAGTGAATCAAACAAAATTAAACAGTTTTTTAAATAGAAAAAAAAAAAGAAATGAGGTAGCAAGTCAGAGGGAGCTAAGTTGAAAAGAATTTTCAAGCAAAAATTATGTTCTAACAGTAGTGAATTCAAGAATATTTTCTATCCTTCCACCTAAATCTTTGAATTATATTTTTCTTTCTCTCTTGTACCTTACTTAATAAAAATTCATCATAGGGAATAACACCAACAAACACTCAAACACACAGAATGTTAAATATGTATGAATCACTGCTCCAGCTCATACATTCGAAGTCGTTCCTTTGTGTGCTTTCCCTTTTCCCCCTCATTGCAAAATATAAATACTATGATGCAAACTGGGATATATTCTTTTTTTTTAGTTTGAAATGTAGTTCCTAAAAATGTTCATTTTAGCCTTAAGTTCAGAGATGCTTTCTTTCATCTGCCAAGTGTATCTGACTTAAACAAGAAGTCTAAAAGTGATTTCCATAGTGATTTATAGTGTTCTTTATGCATCTTTCAAAATAGGTATCTTACTTAACTATTTGCATGCATGTGTGCTAAGTCCCTTTAGTCCTGTCTGACTCTTTGTGACTCTCTGGACTGTAGCCCACCAGGATCCTCTGTCTATGGGATTCTGCAGGACAGAAAACTGGAGTGAGCTGCCATGCCCTCCTCCAGGGGATCTTTCTGACCCAGGGATTGAACCTGGATGTCTTGTCTCCTGCATTGACAGGTGCGTTTTTACCCAGACTTGGAGTAAAGTTCTCTTTACATGGACTTGAGCTTCCCTAGTGGCTCAGATGGTAAAGAATCCACCTGCAATGCAGGAGACCTGGGTTTGATCCCAAGAGAAGATCCCTTGGAGAAGGGAATGGCTACCCACTCCAGTATTCTTGCCTGGAGAATTCCATGAACAGATGAGCCTGGTGGGCTACAGTTCATGAGACTGGAAAGAATCGGACACCACTGAGCAACTCGTACACACAATACAATCTTCATATTATAATGTTAATGAAACAAAAATCTCTAGACTACATACAGATCAGGTTATTTACTTTTTCTTTTGTATAATCTATTTGCCCTTTTAAAAAGTCAAAGGCAACCCTTAGTGATTCTCTTAAATAGCTAAAGATATGCCTGAATTTCCAATAGACTCTCTTTATTTTTGGTTTGTTTGTTTAGGTGTTTGCCTTAATGTACAAACAAAACCTTACCTAAAAATGAAAATGTCATGGATAGAAAAAGAAGACATGAGATTTAAAAAATACTGATCAAGAAACTTTTTGAGTTAGTAAAGTGCTACACTTCACATTGCTATGAAGTTGGGGGTTTTATATCCCACTGTACTCATCAGCTGAAGTTAGCTCTCCAGGGGATTTCAAGTCAGTTTAAAGTTACATAGTAAAAAGAAAAAGAACTGGGTGAATTCCTTCAATTTCATTGTTTAGCATTTCAAAGGTCCCATCTATTCTCTTGATTAAAGCCCTGGTTCCATTGGGTTTATGAACTTGTCTGAAGCCAGGAATGTGTCCAAATTCACAGCAGCGTTTATGTATCCAAAATTAAATCAAGAAGCTTAACTGAGAAATCTTCTTTCAATTCAGAATCAAGCCAAATCTTATCCAAATGTAGATATAATCTATGTATAACCAATAACATTTTGTTCGGCATGCAGAAATGAAGAACAAAAATTTGGGGCTGGGAGTTTTTTGACCTGGGGGTCTCATTCCAGCTCTTCCATTAGCCAGTTATTTGACCTTCCATAATCATTTTACCTTTCTGGATCTTGATGTCATGTGCTATACAATAAGTTGTTGTTGTTCAGTCGCTAAGTTGTGTTCGACCCTTTGTGATCCCATAGACTGCAGCATGCCAGGCTTCCCTGTCCTTAATGAAACTGCATATTTCACTAATGAAATTGGGTATTTATTCTACTTCTAAAATGTTACTGATATACTCAGAAAAAAATATAATGTGTACTTCTTTGGGGTATATATACGAAATGTGGTATATATATGAAATGTAGTATTTACTGTGTATAATGTCTGTTAAGTCCCTATAATGATAGCATATAATGATAGCATATAATGTTTATTATGCACATATATAAGGCGTATATAATATATATGTACATATGTAAAGAATATTTCCTATTTTTAGAATTATACAACTTAATTATCACCTCAGAATCTAGCCATTTTACCAGAAGATAGTAATGCTTTGTAACATATATCTTGATAAAAATCAAAAATTAAAATCATCACCATTATTTTTTATATGAAGAAGCAATTTTTCACACTGTAGTTTTCTTACGGTGCATAACTTGAAATTAAAATTTTGCCTCTTTGCTTGCTAGTAGGTCATTGTTCTAATACGTATTAACAAAATTTCCAAGTTTTTAAATAGTATGACTTCCCATTTGTCCACTAGCACAAGTCCAGTCAAAGTCTCCCCACACTTTAACCAATCAGTGAGTTGGGAAGTAATGTTATTTTTAATAAGTTATCCTATTCTTCACTGAAACAATAATTTTATAAATTCAAAAGGTAAGTAAATACTGGGAAGTTGTATATAATGTGAAAGTCCAAGTTGGAAATTAGGTATAAATTTGAGACAAAATATTTAGCAGGGCTTTTGCTCTTATTAATTTCCTGTTTCCTAAATATTGAGTGAATATTCACTCATATTATTTTCTGTAATTTACATATGACTCAGATTGTTCTTATGAAAAAACAGAATGGGTGTTAACTTGTGAAGTATTATAAAGAACTCTAAAAGCCCTTAGCTGAATATTTTTTCTACTCTATTTAAAGACTTTTATTGATGTCTTAAATTCCACCAGTGAATCTTCAAATCTAGTGCAAAATTAAAAATGGGCAGAAGAACTAACTAGGTTTTTCTCCAAGGAAAAAATACAAATGGCCACTTACGCTCATGAAACAATGCTCAATATCACTAATTAGGGAAATGCAAATCAAAACTACAATCAGGTACTACCTCACATTAGTCAGAATCACCATTAAAAATTCTACATATAATAAGTGCTGGAGAGGGTGTGAAGAAAAGGAACCCTCTTACACTGTTGATGGGAACTTAAGTTGATACAGCCACTATGGAAAACAGTATGAAGGTTCATTAGAAAGCTAAAAATAGAATTATCATCTGATCCAGCTGGAGAAGGGATAGTCTACCCATTCCAGTATTCTTGGGCTTCTCTGGTGGCTCAGACAGTAAAGAATCCACCTGCAATGTGGGAGACCTGGGTTTGATCCCTGGGTTGGGAAGATCCCCTGGAGGAAGGCCAGCAACCCACTCCAGTATTCTTGCCTGGGAAATCCCATGAACAGAGGAGCCTGGCAGACTAGAGCCCATGGTGGTCACAAGAATTCCCATGGACACAGGAGCCTGGTGAGCTACAGTCCATGGGTTCACAGAGTTGGACACGACCGAAGTTACTAAGCAGCAGCAGCAGCAGCACTGATCCAGCAATCCCACTCCTGGGCATATATCCAGACAAAACTAATCCAAAAAGATACATCCACCCTTTGTTTATAGCAGCATTAGTTACAATAGCCAAGACATGGAAATTACCTAATTGTCCACTGATAAATGAATAGATCAAGAAGATGGAGTACATATATACAATGGAATACTACTCAGACATAAAAAAGAATGAAATAATATAATTTTTAGCAAAGTGGATGCAACTACAGATTATCATTCTAAATGAAGTAAGTCAGAGAGAGCAATACAAATATCATATGATAACACTTATATGTGTAATCTGAAATATGACATAAATGAACCTATCTACAAAGTAGAAACAGACTAACAGACATAGGGAACAGACTTGTGGTTGCCAGTGGGGAGGGCACTGGGAGAGAGAATAAGAGGTTGGGTTAGCAGATGAAAGCTATTACATATAGATGGATAAGCAACAAGGTCCCACTGTAGCAAAGAAAACTATATTCAGTATCCTATGATACACCACAATGGAAAGGAAGATTAAAAAATAATATATAGATATGTATAACTGAATCACATTGCTGTATAGCAGAAATTAACACAACATTGTAAATTAACTATACTTTAATAAAAATGTTTTTCTATTCAAAAGTGTATATCACAGGAAATAATATATGCAAAATTTAGCATTTATGACAACCTAATGCAAATGACATTGTGACATTCTTTCTCTAAAGTCAATTAGTTAGAAATAATTAAACGTGGTATCTCAGAGAAATAATTTTTAAATGCTGCTTCGTGGGAACTGAAAAGTTCCACAATGTGTTTCAGGACCTCAACAAGGATATTTCTACTTGTATTATATTTCTTCTAAAACTTTTGTATGGACATTTGAAAAGTCATTGGATTTGAAGAAGGAATATAAGTTATGAAATTTGTGTAATACTAATGGAAGAAACTGAGAAGGCAATGGCACCCCACTCCAGTACTCTTGCCTGGAAAATCCCATGGACGGAGGAGGCTGGTGGGCTGCAGTCCATGGAGTCACTAAGAGTCGGACACGACTGAGCAACTTCACTTTCACTTTTCACTTTCACGCATTGGAGAAGGAAATGGCAACCCACTCCAGTGTTCTTGCCTAGAGAATCCCAGGGACGGGGGAGCCTGGTGGGCTGCCGTCTCTGGGGTCGCACGGAGTCAGACACAACTGAAGCGACTTAGCAGCAGCAGCAGCAATGGAAGAAAAAGCACCCATGGGAAGGTGAATAGAAAAGGAAGGATAGGGGCGAGAAGACCTCAACAAACAAGGGAGCAATGTATACCTGTGGCGGATTCATTTCGATATTTGGCAAAACTAACACAATATTGTAAAGTTTAAAAATAAAATAAAATTAAAAAGAAAATTATGAATGGAACAAAGGTTGATAAAATTATGGATGGAACAGAGGTCAACATAGCAAGGAGAAGGAGAAAAGATGTTAAAAATGATCTTGGAAATCTAAAATGTACTTTACAAATTTGCTTACATTTGCACATACCAAAGTATCAAATAACATTACATTGTAACTCTCCCAATGATAATTATATTCACTAAAGTCTAAGAATTGTTCTAGCTTGTGGTATAAAATTGCTTAAGGTTAAAATCATGAAAAATGTTTCACAATCACAAACTAGCCATTTAAAATTAGAGATGGACAATATTTCAGCACACTTTTCAGTTAGCTATAGTCTAATTGAGCTCACATGTATGATAGTTTCCATATTTTATTAAATCCTACTGTAATATAGGATTTCTATTTACATAACTAAATCACTGCCAGTATCACTAGATCACTAAATCATTAAGTCAGTAGAAAGTTTTACTGTGTTTTTAGTTAACTAGTGTGTAAGGAGAAGGAAATGGCAACCCACTCCAGTGTTCTTGCCTGGAGAATCCCAGGGATAGGGGAGCCTGGTGGGCTGTCCTCTATGGGGTCACACAGAGTCGGACATGACTGAAGCGACTTAGCAGCAGCAGCAGCAGTGTGTAAGAAAAATCAGTATATTAAAATTTATGCCCTAAAATTTTTATTATTTAAGATCATTTACTCATATTTAATATTGGTTACAAATAAGGCAAGTTTTAATCTCTAGAAACAAATATGTGTAAAGTAAGAGGCTTTTTGGTTTGCTTTTTTGTCTTTGCCCATAACAAGTTTTCAGTCCAATTGACACAAATTGGCAACTAAGTAATCACAATGTGATATACATTTTGTATTTCTATTACATCCTCTAAATCTGAGTCAAAAGAGAAACCCTTATATAATAAATCACTTATAGCATGGTAAGTGCTAAAGGTATGGCTTATTCTACCACATTATGGTTTTATAACTGAGAATTCAAAGCACATGATTACAGGTTGTGTTTTTCTGTCATACCAGGAGAACTGATTTAAATGTCTAAGTGTGAAAATAAAGATAAATTGTATCTTTTAAAAGATAAAGAGACATTGTAAAACCTAGCTTTTTGCTTTCATCTTTCAACTTTTCAATTACACATTTAAGAATGCAAGAAATATGCATCTTATATTCAAAAGTGTGCATAATAATAAGACAATGCATAGTTCCAGTTCTGTGGTTCTCTATCAGGATGGTTCAGCCTCAGAGGAGATATGTGGCAATGCCTGGGGACATTACTGGTCATCACTGCTGCTGCTGCTAAGTCGCTTCAGTCGTGTCCGACTCTGTGTGAGCCCATAGACGACAGCCCACCAGGCTTCCCCGTCCCTGGGATTCTCCTGGCAAGAACACTGGAGTGGGTTGCCATTTCCTTCTCCAATGCATGAAAGTGAAAAGTGAAAGTGAAGTCGCTCAGACGTGTCCGACTCCTAGTGACCCCATGGACTGCAGCCTACCAGGCTCCTCCGTCCATGGGATTTTCCAGGCAAGAGTACTGGAGTGGGGTGCCATTGCCTTCTCCGACTGGTCATCACACTAGAAGGTATATTTTAGGAATCTAGTGAGTACAGAGAAAGGATGAAACTAAACATCCTACAATGCACAGGATCTTCCAACAAGAATAATCTCCCCAAAGGTTAATAGTGTTATCATTAAGAAACCCTGTTCTAGTTAAACTGACCTAGCATTAAGGTTTATTATTTATCAATGATATAATTTAATTTGCCTAGAAATGCACTTGAAAATTAATTACAAAATAAAACATTTTGTTGTGATAAGAACTATTCTATTTAGGTTAATGAAACACTTTAAAGAGAAATTTTAGGAGAAGAGTTTCTAAAGGAGAGTTTCCTAGGACCAGATGACTGAGAAAGAAAAAACAGTTAACAGATGGTTCTGCACAATACACAGACATGACCTGAAAATGGGCAGCTGCAGGATTGCAGCCCCTTTCTGGGACATCTCTAAAGGGCAAAGGTAGATGGAAGTTCTTCTAGTAGACAGAATTTATAGCAGCGTATCTAGCTGATCACTTTGCCTGAAAGGAGAAACAGTCAGATAAAAGCATATATAATGATTGAGCTGTGGAAAATGATTTGACATCTGGGAAGAGACTTGGAAGAAATGTAATTGACAAATTTAAGACAAGGAAGTCTAAGGAAGAGGTATGTAGACAGAACTTTGTGAACTGGCAAAGAATATGAAGATGGTTGTGTCCCACATGAAAAGGTGACATCAAGAGAGGATTTTAGTAATCAATTTAACAATCAATCTTGGGATACCAGTCAGCTTCTTTCCCCAGTCATTCCTGGCATTTCTTGATGGACTCATGAATAAAGTGGTCCTGTTGGCAGGGATGGAGGTAATCTATGGGTTAAGTAACAAGAACTTCTGCTTAACAAGCTGACCTGGCTATAACCATTACTGGATGCTCAGTCTGCCAGTATCTGAGATCAACACCGAGTCCCTGATACGGCATTCTTCAGAGAGATCAGCCAGCTACCTGGTGGTAGGTAGATTATACTGGACTGCTTTTGTCATGCAAGCAGTAATTCATTTTTTATTATTGAAATAGACACTTTGGATATGATTTTGCTTTCTTTGCATGCACTGCTTCTGACAAAAATACCATTCATGGACTAGCAGAATGCTTTATCCACCAACATGGTATTCCACATAGCAGTGCTTCTGATCATGGAACTCACTTTATAGTAAAAAAAAAAAAAAAAGACTCAATTACAGAGCCAACTAGGTGGCAATACCATGTGGGGCTGGAAAAATGTCCTCCAAGGTGGTGTATATGCTCTAAATACTAGCATAGTCAAAAATCAGGTATCCAAGAATCAAGGGGATGTAAGTCAGTGTTACTACTCACTTTTAGCCCACAGATTCAATGGCAAAAATTTTGCTCCCTTTTCCCACAACCATAGGCTCTGCTGGTCTAGGTATATTAGCTCCAAAAGAAGGAATGCTTCTACCATGAGACACAATAGTGATTCCTCTGAACTGAAGTTAAGATGTCCACCCAGCCACTTTGAGTGCCTATTGGTTTTTAATCAATAGGCAGAGAAGAGAGTTACCATACTGGTTTGGATGATTAATCCTGATCATCAAAGGGAAACTTGGCTGCTACTACACATTTGAGGTAAGTAAGACTGTCTGGAATACAGGAAATCCCTTAGGGCATCTCTTAATACCACCATGGTCTAGGATTAAAGTCAATGGAAAACTATAAGAATCAAGTTCAGGCAAGGGACAGTGGTTAGGAGATGACTTCCAAGGGGACAAGGGCACTCTTTTGAGGTCATAGAAATACTCTATATCACAATTGTGATGGTGGCTATACAATTATACACAACCGTTGAAACACACAAAGTTGTACACTTCAAATTGGTGAAATATATTTCATATAAATCCTTGGTGGCTCAATTGGTAAAGAATCTGCCTCCAAGATAGGAGACCTGAGTTCAATCCCTAGGTCAGGAAAATTCCCTGGAGAAGGGAATGGCAACTCACTCCAGTATTCTTGCCTGGAGAATTCCATGGACAGAGGAACCTGGTGGGCTACTGTCTACAGGGTCACAAAAGAGTCTGAGTGATTAACACACACTTTACCTCAATACAGTTTAAATAAACAACAACAACAACTTTTCTTTGATAATAAACATCCTTAAACAATGATATAAAATAAATAGGAGACAGGGATAACATACTTGCAATACATATACTCTATAAAGTATTAATATATGTATTTCAACTGCAAAAGAAAAAAACTCTTATAAACACATTTATTTATTCATTCTTTGATTCAACAGTCTTTGGGCATATGCCATTCATCATACAGTTTCAGAAGCTGGGGCTAATACCAGAGGAAAATAAAAAAACAGGAGTAAAAACACAAAAGCAAGAACAGAAACCTGCAATTATGGAGTTTGTAGTTTATTTAAAGGGGACAGAAAATTAAATAAGTAAAATAAATGCCACAATCTTGACTATAATAAGACACAGAGCTATGTTTGGCTCATCGATTGTGACGATAAGTATTTTTATGGAATAGATTTCTGTATTAGCCTCATTTATAGTTCAAGTTTTTTTATCTCTACTGGGTTTTTTTCCCTCATTCTCATCATTTTTAACTTGTATTAATTTGTTTCTAAGCTGAAAGTTAGAAAATAGATCAATCAATCAATTAAAAATGCAACACATTGTTAAAAATTGGACTCTTTCTAGTTAGTTTCAATTAAGTCCCAAAGGCTAAAGATGTAGCAAGTATCCCCAGGTTTTCAAGTGAAAGAGTAGACTATTAGGCAAAAAATGCCAAGGGGGTATCTAAAAAAACCAATATCGTGATCATCAACCTAACATTTATCTCAAAAGTATAAAATGGTTGATTTGAAGTGACCTGCTCCGACTCCATATCCGACTCCTTGTGACATGGACTGTAGCCTACAGGCTTCTCTGTCCACAGGATTTTCCAGGTAAGAATATGGGAGTAGGTTGCCATTTCCCCCTCCAGGGCATCTTCTTGACCCAGGACTTGCACCCATGTCTCCTGCAAGTTTCCTACATTGCAGGTGGATTCTTTGCCACTGAGCCACTTGGGAAACCCTAAAGAAGCGGCCTAAGAGTCACTTAAAACCGTACCCAATAAAGAAAAGCTTCCTAACAGAGGCAAGGCTACCTTAGCAGAAAGACTTTATAGGCACCAAGCAAGGGAATTATTTTGAGAAATAATTTGATGTGCTTAAGCATTCACTCTCCTCCAGCATAGGGAGAGAGCTCTTGTCTCATATCTTATGCCAAGGAAGAGGGTTTACATGTCATTACTCTGACAGCTTGATATGTGTCTCATGGAGCTTCATGGGGCAGAGGGACTAGTTTTCAATTCAGTGTTTGAGAGAAATGAAAATGAAAGCCTCTGACTGGGCTACCTCAGAAGCAGTAAAATTCACAGAAGTGACCACTGTCAGATCAAGCCAATACCCAACTGGAGGCTCTGCAGAGGTATGTATTTCCTATGGACTGAATGGGGTCCTTGTGTGGATGAACCAGCATAGAAGCCACAAAATGCTGGCAGGTAGTAAAACTGGCCAGCTGGAAGAGACATAAGGTATAGAGATGGTTTTACTTGCTAGATTAGTCATATTCTAAAGTTAGTGTACTCTGGCAGGTATTCAAAACTGACTGTTTATATCATGTTGTGCTTTCATAGGTTTCTCAAAGACCCTCCTACTGAGAACAACTAACTGCAACTCCCTAAATGAGGACAAAGCCATTCCATCAGCCAGCTGCTACCGCCCTCCTTAGCACCTGCATCCTGCAGCACTCTGCAGGCCTCCCTCCACTCAGACCTCAGGGCTGCTGCACGAAGCCTTTGGATGGGGTCAATTCAAATTGATCCAGGACGACCACTCCAAAATCAGCCCTTTAATATAGTTTGTATGATTGAAACTAGCTTTTGAACCATCTCCACTGAAATTCCTGCATATTTGTCCTTATAACTCACTTAAGAATATGAAAGAAGATACCACCCATAGGTTTGTTTTCAGCTAAAGCTGAGGCAGAAAGAATTCTACTTTTAAACTATGTTAATAAACAAACAAATTAGGATATTTAAAATGTCAGTGAAGAAGTGAGTTACCACCATAGAGACACTAAGAAAGAAAAACCCAACAAAGCTTGGATATGGCAGAAAAGGATAATTAAGAGTCAAGTATGATTTTAAGGTTTAAGTTTGGGTGTTAGAGGAAATGATGCTGAGATTTCTCTGCAAGATTATCACTAAAATGCAGTGAAGAATTTAAAAGTTAATGACATATAAAGACAAGGAGAATGGGACAGAAGACAATAATAAATGCTATGGTCATTTAGCAAAAGGCAGAGGGTCCCTACCCAATGTTTGGTTTGGATGTTGAGACTGATGACACTACATACACACCAAGAAAGAATGAGAAAATTTATTACTTACATAATTGAATTCTCTGGGGAGATCAGGGTAGGCCTCTCAACAAGGTCAGAAATGGTTTGAGAGAGCAAGGAAAGCATACTGACCTAGGTTTTTACTGGGGTTAGGGTGTGGAAGCAGATGCAGAGTTCTCACACATGGGCAGAGACTTGGAGGTCTGACTCTTCTTCTGGTACCACAAAGAGGAAGCAAGCACCCAGGCCTCCTTCAAGTTTGCTGAGATATAGGATACAAGAGGTACAGGAAGGAATGATGTTTTAAAACTCTCAGCAGTCAATAATCAAACATATTCAAAATTTTTTTGAAACAGAGAGAACACTTGGAAGAATGACAAATAGTTGAGGAGGGAAAACAGAGCCATTTTCAAGCAGAGACAGCAAATTCTAAATAAAAGTGAGGGAATTTGTAATACAGAAATTCTGAGAGTAACATAGGTAGGAATATTAGGCTGGAGTAAGTTTCATACATTTTAGTAACAAATTATGGGAGCCAAGGATAAATGAGGTGAAAATTACAAAATACAGATGGAAAATGATTTCTCAGTAACTAATCATATGTGATTAATATGAGAATGCACTGGTCATAGTAAACACCCTCTTCCAACAACACAAGAGAAGACTCTACACATGAACATCACCAGATGGTCAACACCAAAATCAGATTGATTATATTCTTTGCAGCCAAAGATGGAGAAGCTCTATATAGTCAGCAAAAGCAAGACTGGGAGCTGACTGTGGCGCAGATCATGAACTCCTTATTGCCAAATTCAGACTTAAATTGAAGAAAGTAGGGAAAACCACTAGACCATTCAGTGGTTTTGACCTAAATCAAATCCCTTATGATTATACAGTGGAAGTGAGAAATAGATTTAAGGGACTAGATCTGATAGACAGAGTGCCTGATGAACTATGGACAGAGGCTCGTGACATTGTACAGGAGACATGGATCAAGACCATTCCCAAAAAAAAAGAAATGCAAAAAAGCAAAATGGCTGTCTGTGGAGGCCTTACAAATAGCTATGAAAAGAAGAGAAGCGAAAAGCAAAGGAGAAAAGGAAAGATATAAGCATCTGAATGCAGAGTTCCAAAGAATAGCAAGGAGAGATAAAAAAGCCTTCCTCAGCGATCAATGCAAAGGAATGGAGGAAAACAACAGAATAGGAAAGACTAGAGATCGCTTCAAGAAAATTAGAGATACCAAGGGAACATTTCATGCAAAGATAGGCTCGATAAGAAAAGAAATGGTATGGATCTAACAGAAGCAGAAGATATTAAGAAGAGATGGCAAGAATACACAGAAGAACTGTACAAAAAAGATCTTCATGACCCAGATAATCATGATGGTGTGATCACTCACCTAGAGCCAGACATCCTGGAATGTGAAGTCAAGTGGGCCTTAGAAAGCATCACTACGAACAAAGCTAGTGGACGTGATGGAATCCCAATTGAGCTATTTCAAATCCTAAAAGATGATGTGAAAGTGCTGCACTGAATATGCCAGCAAATTTGGAAAACTCAGCAGGGGCCACAGGACTGGAAAAGGTCAGTTTTCATTCCAATCCCAAAGAAAGGCAATGCCAAAGAAAGCTCAAACTACCACACAATTGCACTCATCTCACATGCTAGTAAAGGAATGCTCAAAATTCTCCAAGCCAAGCTTCAGCAATATGTAAACAGTGAAATTCCAGATGTTCAAGCTGGTTTTAGAAAAGGCAGAGGAACCAGAGATCAAATTGCCAACATCCGCTGGATCATTGAAAAAGCAAGAGAGTTCCAGAAAAAGATCTACTTCTGCTTTATTGACTATGCCAAAGCCTTTGACTGTGGGGATCACAACAAACTGTGGGAAATTCTGAAAGAGATGGGAATACCAGTCCACCTGATCTGCCTCTTGAGAAACCTATATGCAGATCAGGAAGCAACAGTTAGAACTGGACATGGAACAACAGACTGGTTCCAAATAGGAAAGGAGTACGTCAAGGCTGTATATTTTCACCCTGCTTATTTAACTTCTATGCAGAGTACATCATGAGAAATGCTGGGCTGGAAGAAGCACAAGCTGGAATCAAGATTTCCAGGAGAAATATCAATAACCTCAGATATGCAGACACCACTCTTATGGCAAAAATTGAAGAGGAACTAAAAAGCCTTTTGTTAAAAGTACAAGAGGAGAGTGAAAAAGTTGACTTAAAGCTCAACATTCAGAAAACTAAGATCATGGCATCTCGTCCCATCACTTTATGAGAAATAGATGGGGAAACAGTGTAAACAGTGGCAGACTTTATTTTGGGGGGCTCCAAAATCACTGCAGATGGTGACTGCAGCCATGAAATTAAAGGACACTTACTCCTTGGAAGGAAAGTTATGACCAACCTAGATAACATATTCAAAAGCAAAGACATTATTTTGCCAACAAAGGTCTGTCTAGTCAAAGCTATGGTTTTTCCAGTGGTCATGTATGGGTGTGAGAGTTGGACTGTGAAGAAAGCTGAGCACCAAAGAATTGATGCTTTTGAACTGTGGTGTTGGAGAAGACTCTTGAGAGTCCCTTGGATTGCAAGGAGATCCAACTAGTCCATTCTGAAGGAGATGAGTCCTGGTGTTCACTGGAAGGACTGATGCTGAAGCTGAAACTCCTATACTTTGGCCACCTCATGCGAAGAGCTGACTCATTGGAAAAGACTCTAATGCTGGGAGGGATTGGGGGCAGGAGGAGAAGGGGACGACAGAGGATGAGATGGCTGGATGGCATCACTGACACAATGGACATGAGTTTGAGTAAACTCCGGAAGTTGGTGATGGACAGGGAGGCCTGGCGTGCTGTGATTCATGGGGTGGCAAAGAGTCGGACACGACTGATCGACTGAACTGAACTGAACTGAAACATATGTGAGAGCAGAATAAAAGTCATTTTTAGACATTCAAGGTAAAACAATTTATTTACTATGATGGCTTTTCTTAGGAAATGACTAGCAGATGTACTATGGTTGATCTAAATGAAAAAGAAAAAGTAGTCAAGGGAAAATATTGGTTTGTAACCCAGAAAAGCAACAGATTTTGACTGGAGCTGAAAGAAGTACTCCAAAAAATAAAAGAGGAGGAAAAAGAAGGACAGGGAAGAGAGAAGAGGAGGAGAAAAAGGGAAGAAAGGAAGAGAAGGAAACAAGGAAGGAATTTGAGGTAAAAATCAAGACTGATATGCTTGCACGTTTTCCAGTTATTTGACATAATTTAACCTTGGAGTACAGAATGAAGCAGGGCAAAGGCTAATTGAATTTTGCCAAGACAACTCACTGGTATACCAAACATCCTCTTCCAACAACAGAAGAGAAGAGACTCTACACATGGACATCACCAGATGGTCAACACTCAAATAAGATTGATTATAGTCTTTGCAGCCAAAGATGGTGAAGTCGTCATCATACAGTCAGTGAAAACAAGACCTGGAGCCTACTGTGTCTCAGGTCATGAACTCCTTATTGCCAAATTCAGACTTAAATTGAAGAAAGTAGGGAAAACCACTAGACCATTCAGGTATGACCTAAATCAAACCCCTTAAGATTAAACAGTGGAAGTGAGAAATAGATTTAAGGGACTAGATCTGATAGATAGAGTGCCTGATGAACTGTGGATGAAGGTTCATGGCATTATATAGGAGACTGGAATCAAGACCATCCCCAAGAAAAAGAAATGCAAAAAAGCAAAGTGGCTCTCTGAGGAGGCCTTACAAGTAGCTATGAAAAGAAGAGAAGCAAAAAGCAAAGGATAAAAGGAAATATATACCCATGTGAATGCAGAGTTCCAAAGAATAGCAAGGAGAGATAAGAAAGCCTTCCTCAGTGATCAGTGCAAAGAAATAGAGGAAAATAATAGAATGGGAAAGACTAGAGATCTAAATTTGCCTATTACTTAACTTCTTACTTTTGCATTCCCGTCCTCTGTAATGAAAGGACATCTTTTTTTGGTGTTAGTTCCATGGGTGTTAGTTCTAAAAGGTCTTGTAGGTCTTCATAGAACTGTTCAACTTCAGCTTCTTCAGCGTTACTGGTTGGGGCATTGGCTTGGATCACCGTGATATTGAATGGTTTGCCTTGGAAATGAAGAACTATACAAAAAGATCTTCACGACCCAGATAATCATGATGGCGTGATCACTCACCTAGAGCCAGACACCCTGGAATGTGAAGTCAAGTGGGCCTTATGAAGCATAACTACAAACAAAGCTAGTGGAGATGATGGAAATCCAGTTGAGCTACTTCAAATCCTAAAAGATGATGTTGTGAAAGTGTTGCATTCAATATGCCAGCAAATTTGGAAAACTCGGCAGAGGCCACAGGACTGGAAAAGGTCAGTTTTCATTCCAATCCCAAAGAAAGGTAATGTCAAAGAACACTCAAACTACTGTACAATTGTACTCATCTCACACGCTAGTAAAGGAATGCTCAAAATTCTCCAAGCCAGGCTTCAGCATTATGTGAACCATGAACTTACAGATGTTCAAGCTGGTTTTAGAAAAGGCAGAGGAACCAGAGATCAAGTTGCCAACATCTGCTGATTCATCGAAAAAGCAAGAGAGTTCCAGAAAAAGATCTACTTCTGCTTTATTGACTATGCCAAAGCCTTTGACTGTGTGGATCACAATAAACTGTGGAAATTTCTGAAAGAGATGGGAATACCAGACCACCTGACCTGCCTCCTGAGAAATCTGTATGCAGGTCAAGAAGCAACAGTTAGAATTGGATACAGAACAATAGACTGGTTCACATAGGAAAAGGAGTACGTCAAGGCTGTATATTGTCACCTTGCTTATTTAACTTCTATGCAGAGTACATCATGAGAAACACTGGGCTGGTTGGGCACAAGTTGGAATCAAGATTGCTGGGAAAAATATCAGTAACCTCCGATATGCAGATGACTCCACCCTTATGGCAGAAAGTGAAGAAGAACTAAAGAGCCTCTTGATGAAAGTGAAAGAGGAGAGTGAAAAAGTTGGCTTAAAGCTCAACATTAGGAAACTAAGATCATGGCATCTGGTCCCATCACTTCATGGGAAATAGATGGGGAAACAGTGGAAACAGTGGCAGACTTTATTTTTGCCGACTCCAAAATTACTGCAGATGGTAACTGCAGCCATGAAGTTAAATGACACTTACTTTTTGAAAGGAAAGTTATGACCAACCTGGACAGCATATTAAAAAGCAGAGACATTACTTTGCCAACAAAGGTCTGTCTAGTCAAGGCTATGGTTTTTCCAGTGGTCATGTACGGATGTGAAAGTTGGACTATAAAGAAGGCTGAGCGCCGAAGAATTGATGTTTTTGAACTGTGGTGTTGGAGAAGACTCTTGAGAGTCCCTTGGACTGCAAGGAGATCCAACCAGTCCATCCTAAAGGAGATCAGTCCTGATTGTTTGTTGGAAGGACTGATGTTGAAACTGAAACTCCAATACTTTGCCCAGCTGAGCAAAGAGCTGACTCATTGGAAAAGACCTTGATGCTGGGAAAGACTGAAGGCAGGAGGGGAAGGGGACAACAAAGAATGAGATGATTGGTTGGCATCACCAACTCAATGCACATGAGTTTGAGTAAACCTCAGGAGTTGATGATGGACAGGGAGGCCTGGCATGCTGCAGTTCATTGGGTCCCAAAGAGTCAGACATGACTGAGCGACTGAACTGAACTGAACCAAACTAAAGTAGAACACATGGGGAAATAGTGATATTACAAAGAAAACTAAAAAAAAGAAAATTAAGCAATTGTTATCAACAGGAAAAAGTTCCATGAGATAGGAACTATAACAGTGAATGACACAGTCTAATAGCAATATAAACATTGACTCTTGATTTAACCAAAAATTAATGCAATTATAAAGAAAACACTGGAAGGATCAGAAGTAGGAGTATGCTATAAGAATGGTAATTCTCAGCTACCGTGTTAGTCAATATAAAAATGCATCATTGAAATAGCCCAATAGAAATATGAATGTAAATGACATATAAAAATATTAAAAAGTGATTTGATGAGAGCAGAAAGACACACAAATTTAATCTCGTTAGGATCTTTGGCATTTTAATCATAGGCATGTATTACTCTGAAGAAAATGACTTTCAACAATTAGAAATGCAAAGTCAAATGAACATGAAAGGAAAGAACAGCTTTGTTTTTTAAACAGGTGGAGTTTGAAATGATGGCATGATATAGTCTTCAATTATTATCTGTTGACTTAGTATTAGAGCTAATAGAATCAGTTCATGGTCAGTCACTCAATCATATCTGACTCTTTGTGACCCTAGGGACTGTAGTCCACCAGACCTTGTACATGGAATTTTCCAAGCTAGAATATTGGAGTGGATGGCCATTTCATACTCCAGGGAATGAATCCTCCTGACCCAGGGATTGAACCATCTCCTGCACTGGCTGGTCGATTCTTTACCACTGCACCACCTGGAAAGCCTAGCTGAGTCTCCCACATTGTAGGCAGACTCTTTACCAAGTGAGCCACCAGGGAACTTTATGATGGAATCAGAGTAGAGATCAAACACTAGAGTCTTAGATTAGAAACAATACTTCAATCAGATAAGCCAGTTATTCAAGGAACAGTCTCATCTTATGTACAAAAACCAGTAACACAGATTGAAAGACAAAAAAGAATGTGCCATTAAATTATAGAGATTGAATTCATCTTCAAATAAAAAATTTTATATTCCTTTTTTTCACAGGTTTCTGTTTTTCTGGAGTTTCAGTAATTCCATACCTCCTGTCACTATAAAAAGAATATTCATTTAAAAAATTAAAAAGTTCATATCCCAAGAAGATACCATTAGCAAGAATAATTTCAACAAGCAGAAGCAAATGCCCAAGAAGCTTGTAGGTATTATTCCTGTCACAACTGCAATGTAAGTGGGGTAGATACTGTTATGTTCCTATTAAAGTAACCATATATAATAGCTAAATTTAAGTAGTCAAAGTATACTATTTAACGATTATATCTATTTTTTTCCATTGGCTAGGACAAGAGATTGAAACAACATAGTATACATTTTCCTTAAGATTAAACACACTAATGCCATGTTCTCCCATGGGAAGTGAACATTAACAGAAATCATAATGTCAAAATAAACACGTTTTAATGCTATTTCCTTCCATAAGCTTATAAAACACTAATCAAAAAAAACCACAAAAAAACAATGAAATCAAGACAGAAGCAATGTATTCTTTTTGCTGTATACTCAGTGATCTAAACACCACAATGTCCTACATACACAAATATCAGGGAAGTGTTAGTAAATACACACAGATTGAAATCATGGTGCTCTTTGTTCCTGAACGAAATGGTCCCGCAGAAAAAGCATAGGATACAGCACAATATAAGGGCATCTGTTACACATAAAGTGAGCAAAAACAAACTAGCATTTTCTACATGCATAATGAGGTAAGCTGCATAGGTTAGAGGGCCTTCTATGCTCATTTAGAAGTCAGGCAAGTTGTCTGTGATTCATTTTCGAATAATTTGGAGAACACCTAAGTTCAATACAGGATATGCTCATTAGTGTTGTCTTTGTTGGCACTGACAGTTTTTCATGGTCACATAACAGTATCTTTGCTTTAGCTTTTCTTTAAATAAGAGAGTTTTAAGTGCATTTAGATAGTACATATTGTAAGCTGTTTACATATATTAAATTTAAGAGTGTTTTTTTTTTTTCCTTTGAAGACTACAGAGTGTAAATCAGATTCTTCACGATTGAATATAAGCTGTTTTTCAAAGAATGAGGAAGAAGAAAAGAAAAAGCCCAAGTGAATAAAACATTGAAACTATTCCCCTTTGAAAATAAATTCTAAAATGATGCAGAATGTGAAATAGCTTTTAACATAGGTGATACAATTTTATAGTTATAAACAAAAAGTAGTCCTTTATGAAATAAAGCTTACAAGGACATGTGGCTGTTTTCCCATTAAAAACTGAGAAGCTGGTAGAGACGGTGTTTTGGTAGGAAAATAAGTGACTGCTGGATCAGCCTTCTGCCTCACATGCTGTAGTGTTTTAGATCCCTCAGTATACAGAAGAAAATATTCAAACAAAATATTGCTGTTCTTTAATTTTATTTGTGGAATCTGAAATTACCCAAATTTAAAATAAATTACTAAACTGTGGGGCAGGGAGGGAAGCAATGACCCCACTGAAATTCTTGTGAGGATTTCAGAATGAGGAGACTCTCACATCCCTTCCATTCTCTCACACTACCCAGGAAAATTGTCGCATAGAATCAATAAATATTATCACAAGAATTTGATTATTATGAACATATACTTGGTATCTTAAAATCCTACAGGCCTTTTAATGTTTAAAGAGAGACAAAAATGCAGGGAATGCCCATCTTCTGGTCACAGAAAGAAAAAAATAAGAAAATGTGAAGAATGACTATGTAAATACATAAAAACTTTTTAGAAAGCATATTTCTAATTACTCCCTTAGAGCAAATACTGCATATTGAAATTAGATTTAGATAAAGATACCTTCAAGTCTTAAAATCTTTAGAAATAATCTGCTCAATTATATTCCACTAGCAGTTTCTTTTTCCACACTTGCAGAATTATTTTCAGTTTATGTTTGCAGATTTATTAGGAAAAATATGATGTTACACATTTAACTTTTTCTTAACACTGACCATTTTAATATGTTTACTTCTTTTTTATTTCTCCTTTTAAAATTATGTATCCATACCCAATTTTATTTATTGTTAATACTTTTCTATATTGATGATTACACTTTGTAGCATGCTACAATTTTAACATGCTTTCAATCTTGATTGACTTCTAACTGATCAAGTTACTTTGGTAATAATACAGTGACTTGCATATATTTATTAAAAGATAAAAAGAAAATTCAAAGTCAGTGTTCAAATAAAACACCATACAATGCTAGTTTTCTTTCTGAGTTGTGTTCTATGTCACAAATGAAAGAAGAAACGTTAAGCTAAAAATTCTATTAAAGGACAGAACTAGACATGACATCATTCTTTTCAAGCAATTAACTAGAGTCCCATCTTGTAATTTTTTTAGCACTCTTTCTGATTAAATTGGTTAAAGTATTTGAGTCCAATTCATTTGCCTTGGTATATGATAATTTTTCTCAGAGTACTATAAATATGACAAAAATAATTTTCATTTTTTACAATTTTTTCCAAATTATCCTAAATATGATATTAATAATTCACAAGTTAACAGTGCCACTGTTCATGAATTATGTTGCTTAGCTAATTGGAATCTTTTAGAGGAATATTAATCATTTTCATGCTTGTAGTTCTAGATTAGATACTTTATATATCTATGTGCCACAAAGCACTATCCTAGACTTCCAGGCAGCTAGAATTCTGGGAATATAAGTTAACACTGCAAAATCCTCACTTTAAAATGCTGGAGTTTTGAACATTAGACAAATATAATTTTGCTTTATGAATATTCATATTGCCTTGCTTATTTCTTTAATTTGGATAAGAATCTATTTGCCAGTGCTATAATTTTATTCACTAACATTTTTACAACTGGATAGGGGATGCTAGCAATAGGTAATGAGACAATACAAAGATTAGGTATCTGATCTATCATCACAGAGAACTGCAGCTTCAGTAGTAGAGCCCAAGTGTCTTCTTAATACCACTCTGAATTTTAGCTGATTGCTCATGTTCCCATTCAACGTACTATTAAAAAACACATTACCACTATTATTGCTCCATCTATCATTTTATATAGATATGAAACAGAAAACTGTTTTTCTTAAGGAAAAAGGAGGTATCAGTGATTCACAGAACTATTGTTACCAAGGCTACTGCCCCAGAATTATATCCCTGCCCCTCCCTCAAATAGAAACCAATTACTCTTATCTAGGTTTCAGGAGGAAGCTGCAAGAACCCTTAGAACCCACTAGATCTAAGATGGTGGAGGATTTGAATTCCAGTAGACTTTGAGCCTTGTGGTTTGCTCATTATAAAGCATGCTAAATGACACACCCACCAGCACCATGACAGTTGACAATTGCTATGACAACAACCAAGAAAAGCCTAAATAAAACTGAAAAGGAGAGTTGCATCAGTTCAGGGTCCAAGCCACATCCCTGTTTTCAGATAACTCATGAATATTCCTCCCTCTCTTTCTAGTTCCCTCCCTTTTACCTTGTTGCTGTTCAGTTGCTGTCATGTCTGACTCTGTGTGACCCCATGGACTGCAGCACACCAGGCTTCCCCGTCCTTCACTATCTCCTGGAGTTTGCTCAAACTTATGCTTACTGAGTCAGTGATGCCATCCAGCCATCTCATCCTCTTTAGTTCCCTTGTCCTCCTGCCTTTAATCTTTCCCAGCATCAGGGTCTTTTCCTATAACCCTGTATATTTGAAGTCTCGGCCCAAATTGGGTTGAGAAGTTGATCTGGGAGCTAGGTTCCTGCTTTTCCATTCTTTGGCCATTGAATAAAGCTTGTGCTGTTCCAGTTTCAGCATCAGTTTTGTTATTGGCTAAGTGAATATGATTAAAAAAAAGAACCTCCCTGGATGAGACAGGGGGTCTTGGACAGGTCAAGACCCAGCTAAGGGTCCAGTTGACCAAAGTATCACTATTACAGAATTATTGCATGAATTTCTGGTATTTCCTATTCTTCAATATTGGTAAATTACTCTATAGTCTGAATTTTCTGTACTGGGGGAAAAGGGGAATTGAAAAATGGTGATAGCATCATGTCCCAGTAAAATGTTGTATCTGAGGAAGTTACATTTAAGAACTGGTATAAAAATATAAAAATCTGATACCATTTTCCCCTATTGCAGAAACAAAGGAAAAATATATGGTGCTATATTTCTATTGTAGGAGAGAAAAGCAGAATAAAGGTAATTGGAACAGATGCCTTTGGGAAAACATAAACAATAAACGTTCAGACTGCAGACAATTCAACCACCTCACCCCACTGTCTGAACTGCCATGAACATTAGTGCTAAAAACAGGATGTTATCAGGATAACAACTCAAATGGAGAGGTGAGATCAAATAAGGAGCAAAGGCTTTAGAATAAATATTATCTCCTAAATGATTTAAAGGTAAGAAAAAATGTTTTCTTCCCTCCTTAATTCCTTTTTTTTTTTTATTATTTGCAATAATACCATCATCAGTCTCCCCATTGTAAGGCTATAGATTTTAAAGGCTGTTTTGAAGCAAGGGAGAAAACTAATTTTAAAAAATAGTAAATAGGGACCCACCACAGTCAAAAAATAAAATACATAAATAAATAAATAATTTTAAAAAACAGTAAATTGGGCAAAGAAAAAGAGGTAGCCAATTACCAAAATAAAGTAGACTCATAAATCACATTATCTGATATGCAAGTTTTGTTACATATTTTCTCCTTTATAAAGCCAACATAAACATGCTTCATAGTATTAGAAATTGAGAAAGGCAAGAATATTATCACAATATCCTGATCTAAAATAACTTTTTAATTTCCTTGTATTAATCTTATGCCATTGTTATTTTATAATTGCTATAATCACAGAATATGTACAATTTCCCATTCAACCTTTATATCTTCTAGGACAAGGTTATCCATTATATCATCTTCAGATGAACATTTGGGATATGCAATATTTCTTCTCATTAGTATCTAGCTTTTTATATCTTGCCATTTTATTTAATTTGTTATAATAATATTTCATTAAACATATGCAAGCATGTAACTTTCCACATAGCTTAGATTATATTCTGAAAAATAGATTTACTAGGTCTAAAAAGGTACACATATGTTATGGCTTTTGATGAATATTGATAAATTGGTTCCTGAAAATATTATGTTGATTTTGAGAGCTAGTAGCAGTGATTGGAATTTATTACACTTTTGCCATCATTCATATAATTTTTTTATTTTTTATTTTATTATTTAACTTCACAATATTATATTGGTTTTGCCATACATCAACATGAATCTGCCACAGGTATACACGTGTTCCCCATCCTGAACCCTCCTCCCTCCCCGTACTATCCCTCTGGGTCGTCCCAGTGCACCAGCCCCAAGCATCCAGTATTGTGCATCAAACCTGGACTGGTGACTCATTTCATATATGATATTATACATGTTTCAATGCCATTTTCCCAAATTATCCCACCCTCTCCTTCTCCCACAGAGTCCAAAAGACTGTTCTATACATCAGTGTCTCTTTTGCTGTCTCGTATACAGGGTTATTGTTACCATCACTCTAAATTCCATATATATGCATTAGTATACTGTATTTATGTTTTTCCTTCTGGCTTACTTCACTCTGTATAATAGGCTCCAGTTTCATCCACCTCATTAGAACTGATTCAAATGTATTCTTTTTAATGGCTGAGTAATACTCCATTGTGTATATGTACCACAGCTTTCTTATCCATTCATCTGATGATGGACATCTAGGTTGCTTCCATGTCCTGGCTATTATAAACAGTGCTGTGATGAACATTGGGGTACATGTGTCTCTTTCAATTCTGGTTTTCCTCAGTGTGTATGCCCAGCAGTGGGATTGCTGGATCATAAGGCAGTTCTATTTCCAGGTTTTTAAGGAATCTCCACACTGTTCTCCATTAGTGGCTGTACTAGTTTGCATTCCCACCAACAGTGTAAGAGGGTTCCCTTTTCTCCACACCCTCTCCAGCATTTATTACTTGTAGACTTTTGGATCGCAGCCATTCTGACTGGCGTGAAATGGTACCTCATAGTGGTTTTGATTTGCATTTCTCTGATAATGAGTGATGTTGAGCATCTTTTCATGTGTTTGTTAGCCATCTGTATGTCTTCTTTGGAGAAATGTCTATTTAGTTCTTTGGCCCATTTTTTGATTGGGTCGTTTATTTTTCTGGAGTTGAGCTGTAGGAGTTGCTTGTATATTTTTGAGATTAGTTGTTTGTCAGTTGCTTCATTCGCTATTATTTTCTCCCATTCTGAAGGCTGTCTTTTCACCTTGTTTATAGTTTCCTTTGTTGTGCAGAAGCTTTTAAGTTTAATTAGGTCCCATTTGTTTATTTTTGCTTTTATTTCCAATATTCTGGGAGGTGGGTCATAGAGGATTCTGCTGTGATGTATGTCGGAGAGTGTTTTGCCTATGTTCTCCTCTAGGAGTTTTAAAGAAAGCAGGAGTAGCAATATTCATATCAGATAAAATAGACTTTAAAACAAAGGCTGTGAAAAGAGACAAAGAAGGACACTACATAATGATCAAAGGCTCAATTCAAGAAGAAGATATAACAATTATAAATATATATGCACCCAACACAGGAGCACCGCAATATGTAAGACAAATGCTAACAAGTATGAAAGGAGAAATTAACAATAACACAATAATAGTGGGAGACTTTAATACTCCACTCACATCTATGGATAGATCAACTAAACAGAAAATTAACAAGGAAACACAAACTTTAAATAATACAATACACCAGTTAGACACAACTGATATCTATAGGACATTTCACCCCAAAACAATGAATTTCACCTTTTTCTCAAGCACACATGGAACCTTCTCCAGGATAGATCACATCCTGGGCCATAAATCTAGCCTTGGTAAATTCAAAAAAATTGAAATGATTCCAACCATCTTTTCTGACCACAATGCAGTAAGATTAGATCTCAATTACAGGAGAAAAACTATTAAAAATTCCAACATATGGAGGCTGAATAACATGCTGCTGAATAACCAACAAATCACAGAAGAAATCAAGAAAGAAATCAAAATTTGCATAGAAACAAATGAAAATGAAAACACAACAACCTAAAACCTGTGGGACACTGTAAAAGCAGTCCTAAGGGGAAAGTTCATAGCAATACAGTCATACCTCAAGAAACAAGAAAAAAGTCAAATAAATAACCTAACTCTACACCTAAAGCAACTAGAAAAGGAAGAAATGAAGAACCCCAGGGTTAGTAGAAAGAAAGAAAGCTTAAAAATTAGGGCAGAAATAAATGCAAAAGAAACAAAAGAGACCATAGCAAAAATTAACAAAGCCAAAAGCTGGTTCTTTGAAAGGATAAATAAAATTGACAAACCATTAGCCAGACTCATCAAGAAACAAAGGGAGAAAAATCAAACCAATGAAATTAGAAATGAAAATGGAAAGATCACAACAGACAACGCAGAAATACAAAGGATCATAAGAGACTACTATCAGCAATTATATGCCAACAAAATGGACAATGTGGAAGAAATGGACAAATTCTTAGAAAAGTACAATTTTCCAAAACTGGACCAGGAAGAAATAGAAAATCTTAACAGACCCATCAAAAGCACAGAAATTGAAACTGTAACCAGAAATCTTCCAGCAAACAAAAGCCCTGGTCCAGACGGCTTCACAGTGAATTCTACCAAAAATTTAGAGAAGAGCTAACACCTATCCTACTCAAACTCTTCCAGAAAATTGCAGAGGAAGGTAAACTTCCAAACTCATTCTATGAGGCCACCATCACCCTAATACCAAAACCTGACAAAGATGCCACAAAAAAAGAAAACTACAGGCCAATATCACTGATGAACATAGATGCAAAAATCCTTGACAAATTCTAGCAATCACAATCCAACAACACATTAAAAAGATCATACACCATGACCAAGTGGGCTTTATCCCAGGGATGTAAGGATTCTCTAATATCCACAAATCAATCAATGTAATACACCACATTAACAAATTGAAAAATAAAAGTATATGATTATATCAATAGATGCAGAGAAAGCCTTTGACAAAATTCAACATCCATTTATGATAAAAACTCTCCAGAAAGCAGGAATAGAAGGAACGTACCTCAACATAATAAAAGCTATATATGACAAACCCACAGCAAATATTATCCTCAATGGTGAAAAATTGAAAGCATTTCCTCTAAAGTCAGGAACAAGACAAGGGTGCCCACTTTCACCATTACTATTCAACATAGTTTTGGACGTTTTGGCCACAGCAATCAGAGCAGAAAAAGAAACAAAAGGAATGCAAATTGGAAAAGAAGAAGTAAAACTCTCACTTTTTGCAGATGACATGATCTTCTACATAGAAAACCCTAAAGACTCCACCAGAAAATTACTAGAACTAATCAATTAATATAGTAAAGTTGCAGGATATAAAATCAACACAGAGAATGCAAATCCCTTGCATTCCTATACACTAATGATGAGAAAATAGAAAGAGAAATTAAGGAAACAATTCCATTCACCATTGCAACAAAAAGAATTAAATACTTAGGAATATATCTACCTAAAGAAACTAAAGATCTCTATATAGAAAACTATAAAACACTGGTGAAAGAAATCAAAGAGGATGGGGCAACCCAAGATGGGTGGGTCATGGTGGAGAGATCTGACAGAATGTGGTCCACTGGAGAAGGGAATGGCAAACAACTTCAGTATTCTTGCCTTGAGAACCCCATGAACAGTATGAAAAGGCAAAATGATAGGATACTGAAAGAGGACCTCCTCAGGTTGGTATGTGCCCAGTATGCTACTGGAGATCAGTGGAGAAATAACTCCAGAAAGACTGAAGGCATGGAGCCAAAGCAAAAACAGTACCCAGCTGTGGATGTGATTGGTGATAGAAGCAAGGTCCAATGCTGTAAAGAGCAATATTGCATAGGAACCTGGAATGTCAGGTCCATGAATCAAGGCAAATTGGAAGTGGTCAAACAAGAGATGGCAAGAGTGATGTCGACATTCTAGGAATCAGCGAACTCAAATGGACTGGAATGGGTGAATTTAACTCAAATGACCATTATATCTACTACTGTGGGCAGGAATGCCTCAGAAGAAATGGAGTAGCCATCATGGTCAACAAAAGAGTCCAAAATGCAGTACTTGGATGCAATCTCAAAAACGACAGAATGATCTCTGTTCGTTTCCAAGGCAAACCATTCAATATCACAGTAATCCAAGTCTATGCCCCAACCAGTAACGCTGAAGAAGCTGAAGTTGAATGGTTCTATGAAGACCTACAAGACCTTTTAGAACTAACACCCCAAAAAGATGTCCAATTCATTACAGGGGACTGAATGTAAAAGGAGGAAGTCAAGAAACACCTGGACAAACAGGCAAATTTGGCCTTGGAAAACAGAATGAAGCAGGGCAAAGACTAATAGAGTTTTGCCAAGAAAATGCACTGGTCATAACAAACACCCTCTTCCAACAACACAAGAGAAGACTTTACACATGGACATCACCAGATGGTCAACACCGAAATCAGATTGATTATATTCTTTGCAGCCAAATATGGAGAAGCGCTCTACAGTCAGCAAAAAAAAGACCAGTAGCTGACTGTGGCTCAGACCATGAACTCCTTATTGCCAAATTCAGACTTAAATTGAAGAAAGTAGGGAAAAGCACTAGACCATTCAGGTATGACCTAAATCAAATCCCTTATGATTATACAGTGGAAGTGAGAAATAGATTTAAGGGCCTAGATCTGATAGATAGAGTGCCTGATGAACTATGGAATGAGGTTCATGACACTGTACAGGAGACAGGGATCAAGACCATCCCCATGGAAAAGAAATGCAAAAAAGCAAAAGGCTGTCTGCAGAGGCCTTACAAATAGTTGTGAAAAGAAGAGAGGTGAAAAGCAAAGGAGAAAAGGAAAGATATAAGCATCTGGATGCAGAGTTCCAATGAATAGCAAGAAGAGATAAGAAAGCCTTCTTCAGTGATCAATGCAAAGAAATAGAGGAAAACAACAGAATGGGAAAGACTAGAGATCTCTTCAAGAAAATTAGAGATACCAAGGGAACATTTCATGCAAAGATGGGCTTGATAAAGGACAGAAATGGTATGGACCTAACAGAAGCAGAAGATATTAAGAAGAGGTGGCAAGAATACACAGAAGAACTGTACATAAAAGATCTTCACAACCCAGATAATCACAATGGTGTCATCACTGACCTAGAGCCAGACATCCTGGAATGTGAAGTCAAGTGGACCTTAGAAAGCATTACTACGAACAAAGCTACTGGAGGTGATGGAATTCCAGTTAAGCTATTTCAAATCCGAAAAGATGATGCTGTGAAAGTGCTGCACTCAATATGCCAGCAAATTTGGAAAACTCAGCAGTGGCCACAGGACTGGAAAAGGTCAGTTTTCATTCCAATCCCAAAGAAAGGCAATGCCAAAGAATGCTCAAACTACCGCACAATTGCACTCATCTCACACACTAGTAAAGTAATGCTCAAAATTCTCCAAGCCAGGCTTTCAGCAATATGTGAACTGTGAACTTCCAGATGTTCAAGCTAGTTTTAGAAAAGGCAGAGGAACCAGAGATCAAATTGCCAACATCCGCTGGATCATTGAAAAAGGAAGAGAGTTCCAGAAAAACATCTATTTCTGCTTTATTGACTATGCCAAAGCCTTTGACTGTGTGGATCACAATAAACTGTGGAAAATTCTGAAAGAGATGGGAATACCAGACCACCTGACCTGCCTCTTGAGAAATTTGTATGCAGGTCAGGAAGCAACAGTTAGAACTGGACATGGAACAACAGACTGGCTCCAAATAGGAAAAGGAGTACCCTGCTATTTAACTTATATGCAGAGTACATCATGAGAAACGCTGGACTGGTAGAAACACAAGCTGGAATCAAGATTGCCGGGAGAAATAACAATAACCTCAGATATGCAGATGACACCATCCTTATGGCAGAAAGTGAAGAGGAACTAAAAAGCCTGTTGATGAAAGTGAAATGGAGAGTGAAAAAGTTGGCTTAAAGCTCAACACTCAGAAAATTAAGATCATGGTATCTGGTCCCATCACTTCGAGGGAGATAGATGGGGAAAGAGTGGAAACAGTGTCAGACTTCATTTTTTTGGGCTCCAAAATCACTGCAGATGGTGACTGCAGCCATGAAATTAAAAGACGCTTACTCCTTGGAAGGAAAGTTATGACCAACCTAGATAGCATATTCAAAAGCAGAGACATTACTTTGCCAACAAAGGTCCATCTAGTCAAGGCTATAGTTTTTCCAGTGGTCAAGTATGAATGTGAAGGTTGGACTGTGAAGAAAGCTGATTGCCGAAGAATTGATGGTTTTGAACTTTGGTGTTGGAGAAGACTCTTGAGAGTCCCTTGGACTGCAAGGAGATCCAACTAGTCCATTCTAAAGGAGATCAGTCCTGGGTGTTCTTTGGAAGGACTGATGCTAAAGCTGAAACTCCAATACTTTGGCCACCTCATGTGAAGAGTTGACTCACTGGAAAAGACTCTGATATTGGGAAGGATTAGGGGCAGGAGAAGAAGGGGATGACATAGGATAAGATGGCTGGATGGCATCACCGACTTGATGGACATGAGTTTGAGAGAACTCCGGGAGTTGGTGATAGACAGGGAAGCTTGGCATGCTGCAATTCATGGGGCCGCAAAAAGTCGGACACGACTGAGCAACTGAACTGAACTGAACTCAACAATGAAAAATCAGAAGGAGAAATTAAGGAATCAATCCCATTCATCATTGGAACAAAAAAGAATTAAATATTTAAGAATAAACTTATCTAAGGAGACAAAAGAACTGTACACAGAAAATTATAAGACACTGATGAAAGAAATCAAAGATGACATAAACAGATGGAGAGATATTCCATATTCCTGGGTAGGAAGAATCAATACTCTGAAAATGACTGTACTACCAAATACAATCTATAGATTCAATGTGATCCCTATGAAATTACCAATGGCATTTTTCACACAACTAGAATAAAAAAATTCACAATTCATATGGAAACACAGAAGACTCTGAATAGCCAAAGCGGTCTTGAGAAAGAAGAATGGAACTGGAGAAATCAACCTTCCTGACTTCAGATTATACAAAGCTTCAGTCATCAAGACAGTGTGGTACTGGCACAAAAACAGAAATATGAACCAATGGAACAAGATAGAAAGCCCGAAAATAAACCCATGCACCTATGGTACCTTATTTTTGACAAAGGAGGCAAGAGTATACAATGGGAAAAGACAGACTCTTCAACAAATTGTGCTGGGAAAACTGGACAGCTACATGTAAAAGAATGAAATTATAACACTTCCTAACACCAGACAAATGATAAAATGGATTAAAGACCTAAATGTAAGACCAGAAACTATAAAACTCTTTGAGGAAAACATAGGCAGAACACTCAATGACATATATAAAAGCAAGATCCTCTATGACCCACCCCCTAGAGTAATAGAAATAAAAGCAAAAGTAAACAAGTGGGACCTGATTAAATTTAAAAGCTTTTGCAAAGCAAAGGAAGCGATCAAGAAGGTGAAAAGACAATGCTCAGAATGGGAGAAAATAGCAGTTAATGAAACAACTGACAAAGGATTTTATTTCCAAAATATACAAGCAGCTCGTACAACTCAATACCAGAAAAACAAACAACCCAATCAAAAAGTGGGAAAAAGACCTAAACAGACATTTCTCCAAAGAAGACATACAGATGACTAACAAACACATGAAAAGATCCTCAACATCACTCATTATTAGAAAAATGCAAATCAAAACTACAATGAGATATCACCTTACACCAGTCAGAATGGCCATCATTAAAAATCTATAAACAATAAATGCTGGTGAGGGTGTGGAAAAAAGGGAATGCTCTTGCACTGTTGGTGGAAATGTAAATTCAGACTGCCTTTATGGAAGATAATATGGAGATTCCTTAAAATAAAATACAAATAAAACAACCATATGACCCACCAATCCCAATCCTAGGCATATACCCTGAGGAAACCAAAATTGAAAATACACATGTATCCCAGTGTTCACTGCAGCACTATTTACAATAGTTAGAACATTGAAGCAACCTAGAAGTCCACTGACAGATGAATGGATAAAGAAGTGGTGGTACATACATAGAAAGGAATATTACTCAGCCATAAACAGGAATGCCTTTGAGTCAGTTCTAATGAGTTGGGTGACCCTAGAACCTATTGTACAGAGTGAAGTGAGTCAGAAAGAGAAAAATAAATATCATATTCTAATGCCTATATACGGAATCTAGAAAAATGGTACTGAAGAATTTATTTACAGGGCAGCAATGGAAAAACAGACATAGAGAACAGACTTATGGACATGGGGAGAGGGGAGGAGAGGGTGAGATGTATGCAAAGAGTAACATCGAAACTTACATTACTGTATGTAAAATAGAGAGCCAACAGGAATTTGCTGTATAGCTTAGGAAACTTAAACAGGGGCTCTGTATCAACCTAGAGGGGTGGGATGGGGAGGGAGATGGGAGGGAGGTACAAAGGGAGGGGATATATGTATACCTATGGCTGATTCATGCTGAGGTTTGACAGAAAACAGCAAAATTCTGTAAAGCAATTATTGTTCAATTAAAAAATAAATAAATTTAAAAAGGAAAGTTGAGCACAAAGAATTGATTCTTTTAACTCTGGTGCTGGAGAAGACTCTTGAGAGTCCCTAAAATAGCAAGAAGATCAAACTAGTCCATCCAAAGGGAAATCAGTCCTGAATATTCATTGGAAGGACTGATGCTGAAGCTGAAGCTCCAATACTTGGGCCACCTGATGAGATGAACTGACTCATTGGAAAACACCTGATGCTGGGAAAAATTGAAGGCAGGAAGAGAAGGGCACCACAGAGGATGAGATGGTGGGATGGCATCACTGACTCAATGGACATGAGTTTGAGCAAGCTCCGGGAGTTGGTGATGTATAGGGAAGACTGGCTTGCTGCAGTCCATGGGGTCACAAAGAGTTGGATACAACGAAGCAACTGAAATGAATTGAACTGAAACATTGTGCTAAGTATCATAAATGCATTATTTCATACCACCGTTACTACCATGTTATGAAGATTTATAACATTTGTATTATTCACATGAGAAAAATGAGATTTAGAGGAGTGACATTATGTAAATTACCCAGAGACCCAGAGGTATTAAGCTGGAAAATAATCCAGACTGTTTAATTTCAAAGGCTGTATGCTGCTGCTGCTGCTGCTGCTACTAAGTCGCTTCGGTCGTGTCAGACTCTGTGCGACCCCGTAGACGGCAGCCCTCTGGCTCCCCCATCCCTGGGATTCTCCAGGCAAGAACATTGGAGTGGGTTGCCATTTCCCTCTCAAATGCATGAAAGTGAAAAGTGAAAGTGAAGTCGCTCAGTCGTGTCCGACTCTTCACGACCCCATGGACTGCTGCCCACCAGGCTCCTCCGTCCATGGGATTTTCCAGGCAAGAGTACTGGAGTGGAGTGCCATTGCCTTCTCCGAAAGGCTGTATACTCAACCTCTATTCAACTTTGCTTCCTGTCTTGTGTACTTACAAGTCTATCATCCCCTTCAATTTTTGCCATGAAATGCAATCCTCCATTATTTATCCTCCAGATCACTATCATCAATTGTTAAAGGACATTTCCAAAAATGTGAAAGGATTGCAATACTTTTATTACTAATACACATCAATGGATCCATTCACAGAATAGAATAAAAACCAATATTCCTACCCTGGCAAAAAGGAAGATATTTTATTATCTACATTTAGCATACTTCTCTAGATTCATTTCTTATACATCCTATATTTCTATCTGGCCCTAAAATATCCCCAATATGATGTATTTTCATTTTAGCTTTTAATGTATATATTATTATTACCATTTTATAGATATAGAAACTGAGATGCCAGTGAGTTAAACAAGTTCCTTTAACAATTTAGTTATAGAATCAGAATTTTAACTGAGGAAAATTTTGTTTTCTAATTCTATGGGCCACACTAGAATATTGCAATGAAAGGATTTTAGAACTAAAGCAAAGATTTCCTTTTTCCTTTAGCTTATCCAATAGTTATCACATCACCTAGAATGTTAGGCTCAATTACCATATATTTTTCAATAATGAAGACAAAGTAACTTATTAGATTACCACAACTTAAGAACAATGTTTCTAAAACTGTGATAATTTTTTATTCTACAGTTTATCAAATGCCCATGTGTCTGCATAAATAAGTGAAAACAATGTCACATTAAAACAAAGGCAGTATATATCTACTTCAATTAATTTCCTATTTACTAAGAATTAATTCACAAAACAAATCTAATTAGACAATACTTTAGAGGATACAAGGACACAATGCTAAGACAAAGTAGAACCCTTAGTCAACTAAACTTACAATCAAGAATATCATCTCTTTGGAAGAAATCAAAGAAATTTCTTGATACTGTCTACATTTTAAAATCTTAATATGAACCAAAGCTTAAAGCACACTAGATGTTTTTAACAAATCACAGCTTATGCTAATGTTTATTATCCAGCCTCTGTGAGCAATAATCAACTAAAAACAAAACAAAACAAAAGATTAATCCAACCCAACAATATATATTTGCCCTCATTATTATTGCTGCATTACAACATAATTCTGAAGTGTTTGTAAATGTTCAGCCAAAAGATGCTGTATAAATAAAAGCAGTTGTAATTACAGTTATTTTGGGTGATAGGTTTAAAAAGTTCATGCATTCTCTTCCATTGTAATAACATAATAAGAGAAAATATCTAAGAAATTATGTTAGAATTGGACATAATCCAAGTTATAATTTCCAAGAGAAATTCACTAACTCTATATGATGCCTCTTCCAGTAACTACATGAAAGCAGCACAGGTAATTATACCAGAGAAATGGCACAATGATTCATGGGTTAAAAGGAATAGGAGAATGTGACTCACCAATGAAGATACATTTTAAGGAAAGAGCAAAGGGTATATTGAATTAAAGGGTTATAATTTAATAGTTGTCATTTCTGAAGCTTACAAGAAAACTTCACTATAAAAAATAACGAAATTGTAAAAATGGTTACTGATGAAATCAGAGGACTAAAGCTTAAGGTTTTTTTTGCTTGCTTGTTTTTGTTTGTCTTTTTTTAAAGAGAGATAGTTCTTGTATGATAGAATTCTTACTCAAAATAAGTTTAGGATAATTCTCCTCTTATTATATTTTTCCACATGTCAAATTTGGAATTTTGCCTGTGATCTGTGAAATGTGATAACTCACCTTTATTTGCTTAAGTACTATTTGCTTAAACTCTATTTGCTTAAAGTCCCAATCAAATTGTTGAGAATTGATCATATCAAAGGATACTGAAAAGGGAGTTCACTAGATATGTGAAATGAGAATATGGAACCAGTAGTCAGTACCTAATAACTGCTTAAATTACAATGTAAAAATGAAGTGTCTCCCATCTATAATTTAACAAAAGTCCTAGTCTCCATCACAATATTATGTATTTCATATTTCAAGCAAAAGTTTCCTATGTTCTTCATCTAAAAATATCTGACATTATTACCATTTTGCCAAATAAAAGTTTGCAAGGCTTAGTATAGCCATTCAGCAACTAAAACTATACCAGCAGTATGCTATGTAAATTTGCTATAAGTTGTTTTTGTTGACTACTCTAAAATCAATGCTATTCACTTCCTTTTTTTATGATAAAGTTTGCCTTTATTTTGGAAAGACTTTGTGGTGAGTCAGGACAATTAAAAAAATGAAACTTTCATAACTACTTAAAAGTAGATACAAAGATTCTTGAGAGTGGAAAGAACATAACAATTGGAGAATGGTATCAGTGACATATTGAGATTGCAGACACTCCATTCAACATAGCCCCAGCTCTTTCATCTATCTGTTCACCTCACTCCCTCTCTTTAATTTATTTGTCCCTATATTGCATATTGGGCTTCCCAGGTAGCACCAGTGGTAAAGAATCTGCATGCCAATGCAGGAAATGTAACAGGTTGGGTTCCTTCTCTAGAAGGACACACCTCCAGGGGGGTCTCTAGAAGACCCCCCTGGAGGAGGACACGGCAACCCACTCAAGTATTCTTGCCTAGAGAATCCCATGGACAAAGGAGCCTGGCAGGCTACAGTCCATAGGGTCACAGAGTTGGATATGACTAAAGCTACTTAGCATGCATGCACAGTGCATTTTGACTTCCAGTATACTACATGATTCACTAATTTACATTTCTTTAATCTGTTGACTCCTTCTAAAATAACTATGGGATTCTGATAGGGATGCATTTGTAGAGCAAATGAATACTTTTACAGAGTGAGTGAACAAAGCATAATTGAACAAAGCCCATTTCTAGCTAACATTTTTGGCAATAAGATCCAAACAGGTGACAATCAGTAGGTACTTGATAAAACTTATTTATGATGTTGAATAATATTCTGGTCTTGAAATGAAAAAGCCTTAGTGATCTCTTAGTGAATTTGTGTTCTGCAACATTACATGAATAATGATTATGTAGATAGTCTTTAACAATAAACCTAAGTACATATTTTCTCCAGTTTATTTTGGGGAATAAAATAAATTGACTAAAAACTAAGAAAACTTTTGTATTCATGATTTTAAAGTTATTATATTTATTCATACTCAGATAAAAATGTAGCCCCTGATTTAATATCTATTTATATTTTTGATAAAGTCATTTTTGAAAGGTTTTTATTCAACAACATGGTGGCATTCTTTTCCTAACATTCATATAGTATTAGAAAATAATTATTTTTATTCATTGATGTAAAAAAATATATTAATAATAAAAGAAAGTGATAACAGATGGTTTGATATATAGTCCAAAATAATCCTGTATATTTTATTTATGTAGAAATAAATTTAGCATATAAATACTTTAAGACTTATAGCTATCAGTAAATATGAAAATCAAAACATAGGAAACTGCTTTTTTTATAGGATAAATTTTAAAAAACATATTATTTCTTTCTTTTTCAAATTCTTTTTCCATTAGGCAGAGTTCCCTGTACTTTACAGTAGGTTGTTATTGGTTGTCTATTTTAAATACAATAGTGTGTTCATTTCAGTCTCAAACTCCCAATATATTCCTCCCTCTCCCTCTCTGTCCCTGGTAGCCGTTAAGTTTTTCCTCTATGTCTGTAAGTCTGGTAAACTGCCTTTTTAATACATATTATATGCCAGATATAAGTATCAAAATAATAATACCTCCTAAGAAGATATAAAAGATGAGAATATGAAATTATTTAAAAATGTAAAACTGGAAAAATCCATTTTTCCATGAATGACATGTGGGTTGAAGTCATTCTTATAAAGAGAGTGCCTTTGCTAATGGTCACAAGGGCTTCCCTCATAGCTCAGTTGGTCACATAGGCTTCCAGGGTAGCTCAAATGGTGAAGAATCTGCCTGCAACATGGGAGACCTGGGTTTGATGCCTGATCCCCTGGAGAATGGCATGACAACCCACACCAGTAATATTGCCTGGATAATTCCTTGGACAGAGGAGCCTGGTGGGCTACAGTTCATGGGGTTGCAAAGAGTCAGACATGACTGAGCAACTAACACTTACAATGGTCACATAACATAAACATAAGTTTTAAACATAAAACACTTATATTTAAACATAAACACTTCCTTGAGTGGCAAACTTGAATTCTTCATAGATGAGTAGGGTCAAATGACTATTCTCCCTTTTATTTATGTTTTGGTTTTATAAATAATTTGGAGGATAGAATTCATCATCAAAATACTTTCCAAAGGGAACTCCAGGTAGGGGCTGAGATTAAACATGGAGTATCGTTAACCTGTCTTTTTTACCATGGTTATATCTACTCTGGTTTAAGGGCTGTAGTAGGTATTGGTGTTTTTCAGGGTATTTCTGGTTCCACTCCTTCTGACCTATGGTAGAATTCTACCTATGGTAGAATTTCATTTCCTGGTCCCCATAAAATTAGATGTGGCCTTGTGACTTTCTCTGGCCAGTGAAATATGTGTGGACTTGTTGTGAGTCTCTACAACATGGAGTTTAGTACCTGCTAATTTCCCACCATGTTCCTTTTTCATTTTATAAGCAACTAGTAAGGTGACTTAGCAGCAGCAGCAGTAACATTACAGATGATGGATTCTCCATTATTCTGCATTCCAGAGTAAAGATGACATATAACAGAGGCTTCAGCTAATAGAAAAATGAAAGAAATGAATTTTTGCTATATGAAGCCAGTGACATTTGTGGGTAGTGTGTTACAACACATTCTAACTTGTCTAAGTAATATAGAAATTGTTAGTTTAAAGAGAGGACTTGATTTTAAAAGTTATAGTATGAAAACTTAGCTTAAAGTTTAGCTGTCTGGCAGCAAGGAAACTGTCACAGTGCAAATAAGGGTGTGGTACTCATCAAATTCTTTTAATTAAACAAATTTCTCAGGGAAAAGAAACACTGGAAAGTCCAGAACTTTCCTTACATCAAGAATATGAACAGAAATTCAGAAAAAAAAATTTTAAATAGAGGATTTTGATGCTGACTTACACAGGTTTCAGAAGGATCAATGGAAGATTTTTAGGAAATGAGAGAAATAATATATCCAGTCAGAAAAAGCAGAACACAGAGCTAAATGGAGATTAGAGTCTAAGGAATGAGAGATAGTAAGAGTCCTAGCTTTTTGAGGGATATAAAAGGAAAAGGAACACAGGACATTAGGAGAAAATTTCAGTGGTCTCAAGGAAGATAGTTTTGGCAAGGCTGTGAGTGTTGAGATGAGAGAAGGGTTGAGAAGGTGTTTTACTCTTGCTATGTTGGTATTCTCTAGACATCCAGAAATGGAGGTGTTCAAAGGAGTGATTCTACCCTAAGCACAACAGCTCTCTCTGACTTGTGCTGTAAAAGTGCTCTAAGATCCTAGAGAGGGAGTCTTTCTCCTAGCATACTGATACTCTCTTGAACACTGTAAATGGTCAATTATTAATCTCTGCTTGTGACACTTCTTTCTACTTTGTATTATTAACATTTATGTACAACTTTTATCTCTCACAATAGACAATAGGCTTCCTGAAGTGATATTTGAGTCTTATTTCTTTTTAAATCATTAAATAGTGTCTGAAATGTGTTAGAATATTCTTTTTTTACTCAATCAGTGTGAAATAATTATTTTGTTCCAAGTACTGTGAAATACAGTAGGCAGACAAAAATGAACAAGGCATACTACATGATTATATTACTCAGGGTTCTCCAGAGAAACAGGACCTGTGTGTGTGTGTGTGTGTGTGTGTGTGTGTGTGTGTGGAAAGAGAGAGAGAGAAAGAGAAATTCAGGAACTGGTTTAGAGGCTTGATAAATCTAAAATTTGTTGAGTATGTTGGCAGGCTGGAGATACGCAGAAGACTTGCAGTTTGAATCCAAAGGTAGTCTACTGGCAGAATTCCTTTTGCTCAAAAGAGGTCAGGGAAAGTTTTAGTCACTCAGTCATGTCTGACTCTTTGCCATCCCATGGACTGTAGCCCACTAAGCTCTTCTGTCCATGGAATTCTGCAGGCAAGAACACTGGGAGTGGGTTGCCACCAGGGATCGAACCCAGGTTTTCAGCATTACAGGCAGATTCTTTACTGTCTGAGCCACAGCAATTACCCTTTTGTTCTATTAAGGTCTTTAAATGATTGAATAAGCCCCACCCATGTTATGGAGAGTAATCTGCTCAACTCTAAATCTACCAATTTAAACTTTAATCTCATCCAAAAATATCTTCACAGAAACATCCAGAACCATCAAATATCTGGGCACTTTGGCTCAAACAAGTTGATTCATACTCATCACAAAAATCTCTAAAACGAAGTATAGTAAGGAAAAGAGATGTATAAAAGGGCTTGTCCAATATAATGAATTGATGAATAGGGCAAAAGGTAATAGATTTGGAGTATGAAGTCCAATCCAAATTGAGACGCCAAGAAAAATTTCTAAAAGAAGGTGTCCAATCATTAATAAAAATGAAGATTTATCCTGATAATGTATACGTGCATGTATATTTACCTGTGTATTGCAGAAGTAGCAGTAGTGGCAGTAATGGTAATGGGGTAAATTGGGGCAGGATAGCCCAACAAGCTTGGAGCTTTTCTTGGAAATTCAGTGAAAAATCTTCAGATGAAAGTGTCAGGATCAGATGTGAATTTAAGGACAATCATGTTTCTATCAGGTAGTAGACTGGAACAGGGAAAGGACAAATACTCCAATTTAATCAACTAAAAAATATGTAGAGTCAGAATCACCTTAAACTTAATTACTGTTTTACTCCTAGGGCTATTTCTTCTGTTGTGATTTTGTTGAAATTAAATTATATGTGATCCAAAATAGTTTAATTAATAATTTATATTAAATACATAGCATTGAAAGAAGATATATTGAACATATCTGGTTAGCTTGCAATAAATCCTCCCAACATAAGCATGCTGATGTGACAGATTTTTAGAAAAAGATCTGCCCTCACTCAACATGTGCATTCCAACTCTGAACCTCATCCACACTCCCCTTGCTGCCTGGTTTACTCCCTTGAATTGCTTTTTGTAAGTGTGTTTCTCTCCTAACAAATTTTAATTTATTTTGAGAGCACTCTAATTTTAACATCGGAAACCATCAATATTTGATCATAGTAGGTTCTAAATAAATATTGTTTAAATACATAGATAAATAAAAGCAGACTATTTTCAACTTCTGAAATTGTTTTAATTACCCAAGGCTTCAGGCGTAATTCAGACAAGTCCATGGCACCCCACTCCACTACTCTTGCCTGGAAAATCCCATGGACGGAGAAGCCTGGTAGGCTGCAGTCCATGGGGTCGCTAGGAGTCGGACACGACTGAGCGACTTCACTTTCACTTTTCACTTTCCTGCATTGGAGAAGGAAATAGCAACGCACTCCAGTGTTCTTGCCTGGAGAATCCCAGGGACCGGGGAGCCTGGTGGGCTGCCGTCTATGGGGTCACACAGAGTCGGACACGACTGAAGCGACTTAGCAGCAGCAGCAGGAGTAATTAAATGTCCTTCTGAGTAATGTAGTACATAACCACTATGAAAGGGAAAACACATCACTTGTTAAATTGGGAACTGTTCTAATTGAAAAACAAAATAGTTGTAAACTGATTTCTGACAGCATGCTCTCTTTAATCCATCCATACTAGACAAAGAAAGATCATTGGATAATTGGTTTGTCTTAAATAATTGTTTCTGGATAGTTGTCAGAAACTATTGCCTAGTTCAAATACCCTTGTTAATTGTGCTAATTTGAAGTGGTACTATGTATTTTGGGCTTCTCAGGTGGCGCTAGTGGTAAAGAACCCACCTGCCAATGCAGGAGATGTAAGAGAGGTGGGTTCAGTCCCTAGGTTGGGAAGATCCCGAGGAGGAGGGTATGGCAACCCACTGGAATACTCTTGCCTGGAGAATCCCATGGACAGAGAAGCCTGGTGGGCTACAGTCTGTGGGGTCGCAAAGAATTGGACATGACTGAAGTGACAGCATGCACACATGTACTTTGTATTTAAAATAATAAGAGGTTTTAATAAGCTAAAACCGGTGTATTCTAAACCATTTGTGATTAAAATGCCTACATAGTTTGTATTTTAATACATATTATTTCTTTAAATAAAATAGGAATTTTTTGCATTGAATGGTAGTGAATGCTAGTGAATGAGATGATTTGAAGTCACAGTATTCTTGCTTGTGCAAACATTATTTTATTTTAGGTTAAGCCCATCAATGGGATATAACTTGGAACTATAAGAACAAAATATGATCACTGAATCATAGCCCCATTGAAATTCATAACACTATATTGAACCATTCTTTGGTTTATGAAATGTAAACTAAAAGTAATGAACTGAGATAAAACCAGACAAAAAGAAAACAATTTATGTACAAATCCAAAAGGAGAAAGAGACTGTGTAAACACCTCAGGGATACAATAGCTGTTATTTGTAAAAAGTTTCTATGATCAACACAATTATTTTTCCTCATGAGCAAAATATGCATACTGATCTCTCTTTTAGGAAGACCCTACATATCATATCCATCCCTAAATGAGCCATACTTCCTCTTAAAAAGCCCTTCTGGACATGGTTATTGATCTAAGAAAAAACTTCAAATTCTGCAATATTTACACAGAACATTTTCGCCAGGTGTTATTACATGCCCTTGCTCTCTGCCTGCATTCACACAACTGGACAGAACTGATGAAAAATACAGAAGCTCGCTAACCTCACTTCACATTATGACTTTTAAATGAAAGAGAGCTTCACTGCTGTTCATAAGTAAAGTATACAATTCCCAGACAACACAGGCTTTCATACTAGAGTTAGCTATACTTTCTCTAAACAATTATTTTCCTAATTCTCTATTGAACTCAATCCAGTCAGGCTTTTGCATAACTTCACATGTGTGAAATGAGCACCTAACACTCCTGATATTTCCACATGCCCCATAACATGTATTTAAAATCTTTCCCATTTCATACTTCCAATTGCTCATCCCCAAACCCTTGAATGCACCTTCAAAATCCTTCTTTTTTTCTCCACCCTACAAATAATCCATTGACAAATTCTGCCAATTCCACCTTTAAAACTTATTGTAAAAAACAGGCCAATTCTTATACCTGCACTCCTGCCAGCTTGTTCGAAGCCACTGTGATATCTTGCCTGAATCCATGCCCTATTTATTGGTCCTCTTGCTTCTGCTTTTGCTCTATGTCAATCTATTTCTCACATAGCAGCAAAAGCAGGTCACTCCTCTGCTCAAAATCATGCAGTGGCTTCCCCTAGTCACTCCATAAAAAAGAAAAAGTTTTTCTATGTTGTACAAGGCCTTAGATGAAGCATATTTTTTATATTTCTAACCTTATCATCAACCCTTTGCTGGCTCTCTCTCTGTTTCAGCTGTAATGTCACTCTTGCTGTTTTTCGATCACAGCAAATAGGCAGACAGGGTACTATCTCACACTTGTCTTACAGATCTCACATATGTACATACATACATGTATATGTATGTACATATACATTTACTACGTGTGCTCAGTCATGTCCGACTCTTTGTGGCCCCATGGACTGTAGCCCACCAAGTTCCTCTGTCCATGGAATTTTTCCAGGCAAGAATACTAGAGTGGAATTGCCATTTCCTTCTTCAGGGGATCTTCCTAATGCATATGTATATGTGTATGTACCTTACACCAATGGGCTCAGTGGTAAAGAATCTGCCTGCCAAGCAGGAGACATGGGTTCAATTCCTGGCTGGGAAGGTCCCTGGGAGACAGAATGGCAACCCACTCCAGTATTCTTGCCTGGGAAATCCCATGGACAGAGGAGCCTGGTGGACAAAAGTCCATGGGGAGGCAAAAGAGTCAGACACAATTTAGTGACTAAATTGCAACAACAATAATCTTATTTCAATAAACTGGCTTTTTGGGAAACAGTTCTAATTTGTAGTACTTGGTAAATTCTATGGTATTCTTGGAGCTGAATTGCATCTATGTCATCATATTCCACATTCAGTGACTTTATATTAGTAGCCTGAAATTGATCATGGTTATCATATAACATATGATAATAATTGTTGAATGAATGAATTAGTAAGTCAGGAAAATTCAAATAAAAATATTCTCTTCCAGTTGGAGGAAACAAAGAAATTTAATACAGCAATAGCACATGACTATAAAATCAAGTGGTTTTTGGAGATATGAAACACAATGGAAAGGAAACTGCTGAAACAGAGACTCCATGGAGAGGAAACAGTTAAGAATATGGTGAATAATTGGTGATGAAACATGCAGCTTAAAATAACTCACAGTCTGAACTATCACTACCCAAATATTTACTATAATAGCTTACAAAATTTTATTCAGGATTTGAAAGCTGAATAGGAAAGCTTGCTATTATAAATTTGCAAATACAATGAAGCAGTTATGACTAAACTATTTCTTAGTTAGGATCAATCTTCACAATCATATTGATTAACTCATGATTCATCATCATATCATCTTCCCCATACTGTTGAGTGAAAATGTCTTCCAATAAAGTGAAAAAGTCTCTGAAAAAAGTAGGTAAGTGTAAGAGACCTTTAAAAGCCTTTAAATTAAGAAAAAAATGGAATTGATAAAGAATATTTTAAGAGATAAATAATAAAAGTTGTAGGGTTAGCCAAGGACATCTACTTATCTATGTTGTTTTGCTTTTTATGAAAAATAAAAAACAGCTTTCATAGAGTTGTTTCCATAAATATTAACGATCTTCCTCAAGCACAACATAAAATATTTGAAAAATCAAAAGTTAAAGAACACCTTGTGCAGTGAATTCATAGACACAATCAGTGTAGGATTCCATGAAGCACTGTGTTGCTACAGCAAAGGTCTTGGACATCTTTGAAGATCCGAAGAAGGTGAAAGAGAGGATTTGATCCAGTTATTGAGTTTCCAGTAAGGTGAAAAACAGTTCATGAAATATAAGTCATGTAAACCTGCAAGATGTGAACAACTTGGAAAAAGCAACTTCAGCTGACAGTGGAGCCACATTTTCCCCAGTCTGAAGAGAACTAATACAAAGGTGATTATATTACACCAGCAAATTCTCAATCATGGTGAAATTTAGGTTATCTTTTTAAAATGAATGACATATATGTATCTCAGAATATGAGAATGGATGTGCCACGATCTGTTACCAGGTAGGTTGAGATTAACCAAAATTATGTTAAAATAAACCAAAGTCACCCATTAGCTTGGGGAAGGTCATTCTGCTGTTCCCTAAACCACATGTATCATATACAGTTGCAGAGAGATGGAAAGAATAATAGACAATTTCTGGGTCCCTTTGTAGAAAAAAAAAATAAAAGAGGGAGAGAGAGATTGAGACCACATTACAGAAATCTCTGAATGCAACGTGGGGTAAACTTTTTTCTATAGAGACTAAAGAGGCTTAAAATCTTCCATGAAAGGAAGTGATATGTAAATGTTGTGGTTATCAAATAATTTATCTAGCCAAAGTGTTTAGAAGAAATTCAGAAAGAGAGAGTTTGCAAATGGGGAAAACAGAAAACCAATTCTTTAGTGTAAAAGAAGCCATAGAATCTTGAACTAGTGAACTATCTGTGTGACTGGATAAAAAGTTATATTTGAAAGATATTGCTCATTTGGAGTCATACAATTTGGGAATCGATTGAATTTAGGAGGCAAAGATTATAAAGAGTTTAGAAGTCTGAGTGACAGTATATTAAACTTAATTTACCAACCCCAGGAGAAGAGTCAAGTGTATTCATTCAGTGATGTTTATTGAGCCCTTACTAGATACTAGGCATTGAGTTAGATACCATGGATAAAAAGATAAATAGGGCATAATTTTTTCCCTTAAGTTGCTTGAAGTTTATTGAGGGATGAATGAAGTAGGATGAAAAATGATATATTAGAGTGAATCTGAGTTGCCAGGAGAGCCCCTAGGACTAAATATTCAACAGGCAGTGGAATGGAATATGAAAATATTTTTAGATTAATTATCCCACTGGTATTTTATTTTCTTATAATAAGAAGTTTTCCCTCCAAATTTGCAGCTGCCCAGTGAGATGACAACCAGTACAAAGCTTAGGAATCAAATTTTGCTTTTTGTTTGCTTGTTATGTAGAACATCTTGTTTGAGAAAAAGGAAAATAAGGTAGTTTAACATAATTTATTATATTAACTATCTTTTTGGTCCCAAATTGTTTATAAATTTAATTATGGAAAATATGAACTTGAAAAAGAAAAGTTGAAAATTAAGGAAAGAACCATTGTATACACGACTAAAGAACCATTGTATACACGAAAAAGAAACTGCAGTTTTGCAGTTTTAACCATAGCAGCCCAAATTCTGTCCTATAAAATTGATGGTACATGTGTTTGCTATTTGACTTCCCAGGTGGCTCAGTGGTAAAGAATCTGCCTGTCAATGTAGGAGACACAGAAGGTGCAGGTTTGATCCCTGGGCAGTGAAGATCTTCTGGAAGAGGAAATGGCAACCTACTCCCATATTCTTGCCTGGAAAATCCCAGGGACAGAGGAGCCTGGCGAGTTACAGTCCACAGGATTGCAAAGAGTGGGACATGACTGAGCAACTGAGCACACACACACACACATCACTGCTAATGATCTGACTAACACTGATCAGACTTTACAGAGAAAACAAAATGGAAAAACTGGCCCTTTTTTAAAATTTATTTTTCAATTGGAAGATCATTGCTTTATAATATTGTATTGGTTTCTGCCATAAAACAGTGCAAATCAGCCATAATTAAACATATTCTCTCCCTCTTGAGCCTCCCTCCTTCCTCCCATCCCACACCTCTAGGTCGTCACAGAGTGCCAGGCTGGGTTCCCTGTGCTCTATAGCAGCTTCCAACTAGCAATCTATTTTACAGATGATAGTGTATATATTTCAGTGATACTTTCTCAATTTGTTCTACCCTCTCTTTCCCCTGCTGTGTCTACAAGTCTGTTCTCTATGTCTTTGTATTTTTAAGAAGGCATCCCTGCTATAGATGTCAGAATCTTCACCAGCAAAAAGGCAAAGGCCAATTTGTCACTATAGTTTTAGCATCACATTTTCTGCCACTGTAAATAGATCTCTGACTTAAATTTGCCATTGTATATTAAAGCCACTATATGTATGAAAACACTGGGTGTAATTCTGAATATCTAAATCAATGTTAGACTCAAATACACTGTCACAAGTGCAAATATTTCACTGTGACTTTGAATATGATAATTTCTTAAAACACTGAAAACCTCAAAAGTGGGGAAAAGTGAAAATAGTCTTACACTGGAATGAGAAAAAATTGTTCTCATAACACTAAAACATTTTATATGACAATTTCGTAAAATCCTCAATTAATTCAGATATGGAAAACTAATTCAAACACTGAAAACACAATGATAAAGGCAAAAGTTATAATCAACAAGTAGGTTATATAAAACCCTTCTTAAAGACTGTAACTTTTAAAAATAGTTTTCGATTTTATTTTTTCACTTCATATTGCCACTTGAAATTTTTATGATTCAGCATGCTTTTAGTTTTATTTTTTAGCATACTTTTTAAAAGACTATAACATTTTTATGAAAAGATGCATGAAAGGAATCAATAGCTATGAAGCATTACAAATTCACTGGGACAGTAATTAATTACGTTAAGCCTGGCTCCAAAACTAAAACAGTGAGTAATGAAAGGGTATGTAGTATAACTGAATATTCCTGTTTTCTCCCCCAATTCTCCTCCAGTGTCACTCAGAATCTATTACACTGAGCAATACTGAAAACCTCTAAATTGAAGGAATAGTTGAGGAAAACTTTTTGAAATAGATCACACTATTAACATACACATAAATTTGTTCCTTGAGCTAAGATAATTTTATTTAGAAAAGAAACCCCATGAAATGGGAATCAGGGCTGATGTTTACTTTGGTATGCACACTCCTCAGCATATTATCACAAGTGACATTCTGCCCATCTTGTCCCACATGCACACTGGTCCCTTGGAATGAGAGGATTAGTGTTCTGAGGATGTGTTGACTTAGCGAATGACATTAAGGAGGAAACAATTAAAATTTTTGTTTAGAGAACAACAATGTACAAAGCATTTCACATATTTACAAAGTATTTTATTTTGTATATAATAAACTAAATTATTAGTTTATTCAACGATCATTTAAATATGTATATATCTTGTGCATAAACACATCAGGTATATATATGTGAGTAAATTGAGTCACAGAGTTTGACCCTTTGGATCTTTGAGGCAAAGATTCCAATAAAACTTAAAGTAACATTTGGTAAGAAGCTTTAGGCAAGCCTTAACAGTTCATTAATTTCTATCATTATAAACAAGTAATGGAATTTTCAGGTTACAGTGATGGCAGTTATAATAATACAAACTCTTTCAATTAAAATACCTATAAAAATTCATAAAAAGAGAGTAACTGAGAGCTACAATTTGGACTTGAACATACTAACAGATCATGTCCCAAATAGCATGTCCCTAAATGTATCACTTATTGTGCTGAATTTTTCAAATGCATTCTGGAATTTCATATGTTGCAAGCTCTTAACTAGATTAATAGTAGTTCTAAGAAAGGTAGAGTAAGCCTTTGACTTAAACAACTGCCCAACTGCCCGATCCTGGCTTCAGGGCCCAGGGAATGTGAGGAATGTAAAGGAGCCAACCCCTACACCATAGCATGGAAATAGACTAAAATTCTTCTCCTCATTGTCTCTACTCCCTATCTCTTCATGTTGATTCCCACCCTTCACCCCCACAAATTTAATTACTTTTTAAACAATTATACTGACAGTGCAAATACCAACACTAGACAGAGAGTGGTGAAAAGCGGTGTGTTTCACCGTGAGATGGAATGTGGCACAAGGAACAGCACTGAAATAAGAGAAAAATAGGAAGAGCTTGAGTTAGTATACATTAATATGGCATTGCGACAAGAGCCAATCAATTAAACACAACCAAGTATATTCATAAATGATGATGACAGCATTTCACATTAAGGGACAAATGAGTGAATATTCAGTATAGGTGTTAAAACATTCAACTAACCAATGGCAGACAGCCAAGAAAGGAAGAAGAAAGAAAGGAGAGAGGGATAGATGGAAGAAGGGAGGATGAAAATTGAACATCTCTTCCATGTTAAGCTAAATTAAACTCTGGATGATTTAAAATTAAAATTTAAAACAAAGGAAATATAGAAATAGAGGAGAATATATAAACAAAGAGTAGCACCTAGTATTGTTTGAACCTTACTTTCTGCCAGATTCTGTGGCAAATAATTTAAAATATATTGTGCATTTTTTACAAGTATTCAGAAGCATGTTAAAGTAACAATAAATGATGAATTGATAAAGACTACATAAGACATAAAAGAAGGCCTCAACATTAGGAAATAGGTTAACATTTTCGTTTTCTTAGTAGATCTTGAGAAAAATCATTAATTTCCATTAATATGAAAACTTTAGAATTTGGCAGTATTGATTATTCAGTAAAATAAGAATGATAAAATATATCTATTTCAGTGTCAAACCCAGTATTATGCCACATGGAAAAATCTTCACTCAAGACTTTAGAATTCTCCACTAAATATGGTAGAAGAATGCTTACTAAATTCAAAAACAAGAGAAGGATGACTACTGTTGTCACTAATATTTATCACTGATTAAGCATAAAAACATCTAGAAGAATACATGGAAAACTAACAGCAATTTCTTCATTTATTATTTTGGATGGGGGGGATATCTGCACAGATTGAGATGGGGAGTGTGGTAGATTCATATATATTTACTATTCCTCTCTGGAATAGGATTATAACTTCCTACCCTGTTGTCAACAGACTTCATCATATGATTTGCTTTGGCCAATAAATTGTGATTGGAAATAATGTTTTTCATTTCTAACCAAAATATCTAAGCACCAACAAATGATTGGCTTAAAGGTTATATTTCACTTTAATAGGAAAAAAAGCATTCTTTTAAATAAGTGATGATGGAGCGGCAAGATGGTTTTACAGAAAAAGATAATATTGGATCCATTCTTCCTGCTAAAAATTAGGTAAAATTACAAGTGGATCAAAGATACAAATGCAAAAATTGAAGGACGTATATAAAATTGTCAATACGTTTTGAGCATATCAATTAGGACAAGTCAAAATGAAAGAGACAAGATATTTATCGGATATTTTAAGCAAGTTGTTAAACAGGAAAAAGTGCTAGTTTCCCCAATGTTATATTTTCTCCTTAGCAACTGTGCAGGGTGAGGATGAGATGCACAGAGACTGGGCAAAATCTCAGTACTAAAGGAACCCCAAACAAAAGGCTTCTCTCTTCATAGAGATTTAGGGGAACAGGAGAGGAAGGTGATAAAGAGCTAGGAGTGGAAAATACTGAATGCTGTGTCAGAATGGAGAAAAACATCTTTAATACCCTCTGATATGGGTGACAGAGGTACCTGTGAAAGACTTGTGCCTGGCCCCTCCCTCAACCAAGGAGGTCCTAATGGAGGTATTTGGGCTCTAAATGAAGATAAGCTTAAGGATGGGGAACACGTGTACACCCGTGGCGGATGCATGTTGATGTATGGCAAAACCAATACAATATTTTAAAGTAAAAAATTATAATAATAAATTTTAAAAAATAAAATAAAATGAAAAACAAAAAAACAATGGAGGCTAGAGGCATAGCGGTGCTGAGGCCTTAACTGCATCTCCTTCTGGGCTGTGCACCAAGTCTGGAGTGAGGAAAGCAGCTTCCCCTCATAAGACCTGCCAGGTAAAGGTTTTATAATTGTCTACATGTGTGCTCAGTTGCTCAGTCCTGTCTGACTCTTTGTGATACAATGGACTGTAGCCTTCGAGGCTCCTCTGTCCATGGGATATGCCTGAAGTGGATTGCCATTTCTTCTTCCAGGGAATCTTCCCCACCCAGGAATCAAACGCTCCCCTCCTGTGTTGCAAGCAGATTCTTTACAGCTGAGCTACCAGGGAAGCCCTTATGATTGCTTATGTTTGGGTCTAAAAGATCAATCTAGAGCTAAACTTGTCAAAAATCATGAAGTGTGAATTACCCTATAAGCTGAAAGGAAATATTTTCTAACCAAAATCGAGAAGCAATATAAGAAAAGATGGACACATATGATTACATAAAAATAAAACTTTACATAGCAAAATATACAGCAAACAAAGTTAAAGGACAGATTAAAAAATTTAAAAGGAGTTGCAATTTATGTCTCAAGGGTTACTATCTACAATGTATACCAGACTTCTAAAAAACAAAGACACAAAAAGATCATCAACTCCATATAAAAATGATCTAGAAATAGGAAGATGCAGTAAAAATGCAAATAACTCTTAACAATATGAAAATGTGTTCAGTATCATTCACAGTAGGAGAAATGCAAACTAAAACTACATTGTGATACCATTTCTCAAGTGTCAGATTGGAAAATCAGAAGTTTAACAACACAGTCTGATGGTGAGATTGTGAATAAATAGTTACTTTTATTAATTGCTGTTGGAGCTACAAAATAGGGAAATGCCTATGAAGGGGTATTTGAAATATATAGCTTTATATATATATGTTTCTATTTATATATGAACCCTTTGACTGGCAATTCCACTTTATGAGCCTATCCAAAAATTACACTAGCAAAAATACAGAAAGATATAAGCATAAGGGTATTGGGCTATTTGTGGTAGCACTTATAACAGCAAAAAGAATAGCAAGGAAAGAAAAGAAAACCTTCTTAAGTGAGCAATGCAAAGAAATAGAAGAAAGCAATATAATGGGAAAGACTAGCGATCTCTTCAAGAAAATTAGAGATGCCAAGAGAACATTTCATGCAGCAATGGGCACAATAAAAGACAGAAATGGTATGGACCTAACATAAGTAGAAGATATTAAGAAGAGGTGGCAAGAATACCCTTAAGAACTGTACCAAAAAAAGGTATTAATGACCTGGATAACCACAATGGTGTGATCACTCAGCTAGAACTGGACATCCCAGAGTGTCAAGTCAAGTGCTTAGGAAGCATTACTACAAACAAAGCTAGTGGAGGTGATAGGATTCCAGCTGAGCTATTTCAAATCCTAAAAGATGATGTTGTGAAAGTGCTGTACTCAATATGCCAGCAAATTTGGAAAACTCAGCAGTGGCCACAGGACTGGAAAAGGTCAGTTTTCATTCCAATCCCAAAGATGGGTAATGCCAAAGAATGCTCTAACTACTACACAACTGCACTCATTTCACACGCTAGCAAGGTAGTGCCCAAACTCCTTCAAGCTAAGCTCCAACAGTAGGTGAACCAAGAAGTTCCAGAGGTACTAGCTGGATTTGGAAAAGGCAGAGGAGCCAGAGATCAAATTGTCAGTATCCCTTGGATCATAGAAAAAGCAAGGGGATTCCAGGAAACATTTACTTCTGCTTCATTACTACACGAAAGCCTTTGATTGTGTGAATCACAACAAAATGTGGAAAATTCTGAAAAAAATAGGAATACCAGACCACCTTACCTTTATCCTGAGAAACCTGTATGCAGGTCAAGAAGCAACAGCTAGAACCAGACATGGAACAATGGACTGGTTCAAAATTGGGAAATGTGTACATCAAGGCTGTATACTGCCACCCTGCTTATTTAATTTGTATTCAGAGTACATCATTTTAAATGCTAGGCTGGATGAAGCTCAAGCTGGAATCAAGATTGCTGGGATAAATATCAATAACTTCAGATATGCAGATGACACCACCCTAATGGCAAAGTGAAGAAGAAATGAAAAAGAGCCTCTTGATGAAGATGAAAGAGGAGAATGAAAAAGCTGACTTAAAACTCAACATTCAAAAAGCAAAGATCATGGTATCTGGCCCCATCACTTCATGGCAAATAGAAGGGGAAGAAATGGAAACAGACAGATTTTATTTTCTTGGGGTCCAAAATCACTGTGGATGGTGACTGCAGCCATGAAATCAAAAGATGCTTGCTCCTTGGAAGAAAAGTTGTGACAAACATAGACAGAATATTAAAAAGTAAAGACATCACTTTGCCAACAAAGGTTTGTATAGTCAAAGCTATGGTTTTTCCAGTAGTCATGTATGGATGTGAGAACTGGACCAGAAAGAAGACTGAGTGCCAAAGAATTGATGCTTTCTAACTGTGGTGTTGGAAAGACTCTGGAGAGTCTCTTGGACAGAAAGGAGATCAAACCAGTCAATCCTAAAGGAAATCAACCCTTAATATTCATTGGAAGGACTGACATTGAAGCTGAAGCCCAATACTTTGGCTATCTGATGTGAAGAACCAATACACTGGAAAGACCCTGATGCTGGGAAAAATTGAGGGCAGGAGAAGGGGATGACAGAGGACAAGATGGCTGTATGGCATCATCAACTCAATGGACAGGAGTTTGAGCAAACTCTGGGAAATGGTGAAGGACAGGGAAGTCTGTTGTATTGCTGTCCATGGGGTCCCAGAGAGTTGGACATGACTGATTGACTGAACAACAACTTGTTAATACCTGTTGATTGGAATGTATATACTGAAAGAAAATGAATTGGATAAACCGTTCAGTTCAGTTCAGTTCAGTTCAGTCGCTCAGTCGTGTCCAAATCTTTGCGACCCCATGAATTGCAGCACGCCAGGCCTCCCTGTCCATCACCAACTCCTGGAGTTGACCCAAACTCACGTCCATTGAGTCAGTGATGTCATCCAGCCATCTCATCCTCTGTCATCCCCTTCTCCTCCTGCCCGCAATCCCTCCCAGAATCAGAGTCTTTTCCAATGAGTCAACTCTTCACATGAGGTGGCCAAAGTACTGGAGTTTCAGCTTTAGCATCATTCCTTCCAAAGAAATCCCAGGGCTGATCTCCTTCAGAATGGACTGGTTGGATCTCCTTGCAGTATATCCATATAATAGTGTTGTATGCAACTTTAAAATGGAGTAAGAAATATCTATATATATATCACTATAAATAATATCCTTTATATCTTGCTAAATGAACTGTTAAGCTGCTGCTGCTAAGTTGCTTCAGTCATGCCCATAGACGGCAGCCCACCTGGCTTCTCTGTCCCTGGGATTCTCCAGGCAAGAATACTGGAGTGGGTTGCCATTTCCTTCTCCGGAACTGTTAAGAGAGGAATCTTAACAGCAGAATCTCTGCATGATCAACCCATCTTCACATCTCCACCAGGCTTCAACTAAGGCTGGATTTAGTTGAAATCCCAAGAAACCCCATTACCTTCCCTTCCTCTCTAAGGTGTTGATCTCAATAAACTTATAAATATACAATAGCCACTTGCACACTAATCTTCATCACAGAGTCTGTTTCCTAGGGAATCCAATCTGTGATAGTTGGTGCCAGGAGTAGATTAGAGAGCTAAACTTGGGTGGGAGTTTTTAAGCTGGATAACTTACCCTTCCAGATGGTAAACCATGAATGGAATATAGATAGCCCCTGGCACAAGTGGTAGGACAATTGTTAAAACTGCAGTTGTTGCTAGTTTTGTACTGGGGTGGCATACTGAAGGATGGGAAAGCTGATGCAGCGTATGTGCTACTTAAGAAACATGGGGAAAAACACAACTCTAAGAACAGTGCAAGTGAATGCCTTTTGCTAAATTTGATCATTCTGAATAAGAAAATATATAGTTGAGGTCATTAATCAGGAATTAAAAGCTAACCATGAAAGGTCAAGTGCCTTGCTGGCAGCTTTCAAGGAGCTGTTATCTCTTGAATCAATACAGTGAGAAAACTGAGAACCAATCTCAGAAATTAATCCTGAGATTAGCCAAACTCCAAAGGTTAAACTTCCAGCTAAGGTAGAACTGCTATGCCAAGGTCAAAACCATTGTGGGAAAAATAATAGGACCCTCACACATGGAGTGCATATATCTGGTTGATGCCTCTAAAATTCTATAATCTTCAAAGTCCTCCAAATTGTTGAATCTGCAGAAGTGGCCCATATCTCTGTTTTAAAAAAAAGAAAAGATAAAACGTCTCTCTTGCTTAAAGAATATGCAGAGGCCTTTCCTCCTTGCTCTCCAACAAAACAAAACAAACCTTAAAAAAACCTGTCCTGACCAAGAAGAACATGTTGACTCAAATAAGGAAGGAAAGGCACTGCACCTCAAAAGAGCCACAGGACCTGTCCACTGTGTGGCAGGAGGAGCCAGTAGGTTGTATTTGGATACTAGCTCCTGAGGGATGTTTATCAGGAGTGCCAGAACAAGAATGTGACATGAGGATACATTATCAATGTATCCTCTCCTGGGATACAGGATATAATTCTCTGTCAATGGAATAGTACAAACACCCTACTAGGATGGCTCCTAAAAGTTTGGGAAATATATAATGGCCCATATCAAGTGAACAGAACTGTCTGAACTATCATATGAGACAGTGGCAAAAGGTTTTTAAAAGCTAACAGAAGTGGGTGTGCTAGAACGAATTTAACACAAAGGGCCAGAAACTCACCATGTTTACCGAAATTATAAGGAATATGCTAGTAAGAAGGGTACCTGAATCATTTTAAAGTTTGGTGAGCATCTCCACTGTAGGCTAGGGCTAATACTAGAAGATGACACTACAGAACAAGGTAAAATAATAGCAACAGTTATGATATAACTCAGAATAATAGAGGCCAACACCAAGAAAAAACAGCCAGATGGATGTAATTACTATGAGTGGTGAGGTCAGAAGTATGGCAAGGGAAGCCTGACAAGTAGAGACTTATGGAAAGGGTTACAACACAGCTTCCTTAGGTACAAATAAGATGAACAATGAACAAGGATACAATACAGGCTATAAAACTGAAAGATTTTAAGAATAATCAGAAGTCTGAGGATAGTTATCCCAATAAAAAGTCATGGTCCCTTGTTAGTTTTTGGACTCAAAATTGATTAAAAGAAAGGGGGATCCCTAGAAGGAAGGACCCTCAAAAATCAAGACAGGTACAAATGGTCATGAATTTCCCAGTCTTTTCCTGAAGGAACCTACAGCTACTTAATTTGGTAACTGTACACTGGGGAAAGAAAAATACTCAAACATTTCAAAGACTATTGGAACAATACTCCTTTCATCAAAATATATGATTAGACATTTAATAGAACAGGATAAACTGATGGCAAATAAGCACTTGAAAAGCTGCTCAACATCATTAGCAGATACAATAATGACAACAATTCAGATTAAACAAAAATGAAATATCACTACACAACTATCAGAATGGCTAAAATAAAAATAGTGGCAACACCAAATGCTGACAAAGATGTGGACAATCTGACATATAAAGTGATACAGTTACTCTGGAAAGCATTTTAGCAGTTTCTTTAAAAAAACAAATATATGCCTATTGTATGATTCTTCAGCTGTACCCTTAAGCATTTATTCCAAAGAAATGAAAACTTAAGTTCACAAAAAAACAAAAATGAAACCTGAATAAATGCTTATGATTCCTTATTCATAATATTCAAATTGGAAACAATTCAGATATCCTTCAAAAGAGTTAAACAAACTGTGGTATACCCATACCATAAATACTACTCAGCAATTAAAAAATACAAACCATTGATACACACAACCACCTGGATGAATTTCCAGGGAAGGAATTATGGAGAGTGAAAAAGCTTATTTTAAATGGTTTCACACTGTATATTTCTATTTATATATTACTGAAATGACAAAATTGTTGAGATGGAGACTGGGTGAGTGATTTCTAGGGCTTAGGGAGGAGATGGAAGTGAGGGGGAAGTGGATGGGCAACATGAGTGATCCTTGAGGTGATGGAAATGTTTATTATTTTGACTGCATTAATGTCAATATCATGATTGATATATTTAACTAAAACTTTTCAAGGAGTTATCATTAGGGGGAATGATGGCAGGTACACAGGGTCTCTGAATTATTTCTTATCACATGTGAACCTACAATTACGTCAAAATAAATGTTATTAAAAAATGTTTCAGGCTGTGGTACAAGCCTCCTTGCAGATCCTGTGGTACTGGAGGTATCATTGATGAGGAAAGACACAATGTGGACTTTATGACTAGTCCCAATGGGAGAATCATAACTCAGATCACAAGAACCCTAGAGCATGACCATGCTAAATGCAGCAGAGAATTATAGACCTTTTGAAAAGTACCTTTTGATATACCACTAGGATCTGGTAGTGAATGCCTGATTATGGGTCACCAAGTGATATGTAGCCAACATTGATATATTCATAAAATAAAAGGGGAATGAGCTATCTGAAGATAGCTCATTATGGCTGAATATTATGGCTGAATATCAAAATTTTATACTAAGTGAAAGTGGGAAGACTCAAAAACATGCACCTTATAAAACACCATTTATAAGAATTTCTAGAATGGAAAAAATATAGACTTAGAAATCATATTAATAGCTGTTTGGGGGAGCAGACTGATTCCTAAGATGCCAAAGGAAACTTCCTGGGATGATAAAAATGTGCTCAATCTTGCCTGCAGTTGTAGTTATTTGATGAGCTTAGGCTCATCAAACTGGAGAGGTAAAATGTGAGCATACTCCCCCATGCAAATAATGTCTCAATAAATTTGATTTTAAATTGTTTTTAAAAATGACTCAGGAGCAAACATAAATAAACTCCCACTAAGAGAGGAAAATTAAGAGTTTAGCCTCTTTGTACCTCTTGATCACTTTCCCATTTCTTTAGGGACAGTCCTGACGGCAGGAGAAAAGATATCCACTGTGCCTGAGCAAGAATGCCATCAATGCCAATAAGTTTGATTTCCCGTGGAACTCTCCACTGCATCGGTGGCTGAAATGAAATGTAGGTTAGATCAATGTGATACTGAGCACTAGAAGCATCTTCTACAACATTAATGGATGGAAATATCACAACATCGCACATAAAGAATTTCTCCTCAAAATTCCAAACTAAATACGATTAAATCTCTAAATTTCAAACCAATCTCTAGATATAATATTGGCTTCAGGGCCTAGTAGGCAACAAAGGAACATATTAAGCCCCCAATTAATATTAATCACCAAATTCCAGTCTAGTAAATTCTACAGGACAAACAACCAATTTCTTTAACAAATACTTGTTTAATATCAATATTGTGGCTATGTTTTCAAAGTTCTTGTTTTTCTTTATAGAAATGTAAAAAAGTAAACAGTATCAGATTAAATGACATTATATCTGGGATTTACTTCAAAAAATGCCTATGACTGGGGAAGAGTAAGGGTATAAACATAAGAAGATTGGCCATGAGTTGATAAATCATTGAAACTGGTTGATAGGTACATCAGATCAGATCAGTCAGATCAGTCATTCAGTCGTGTCCGATTCTTTGCGACCCCATGAATCGCAGCACGCCAGGCCTCCCTGTCCATCACCAACTCCCGGAGTTCACTGAGACTGACATCCATCGAGTTAGTGATGCCATCCAGCCATCTCATCCTCTGTCATCCCCTTTTCCTCTTGCCCCCAATCCCTCCCAGCATCAGAGTCTTTTCCAATGAATCAACTCTTCGCATGAGGTGGCCAAAGCACTTGAGTTTCAGCTTTAGCATCATTCCTTCCAAAGAAATCCCAGGGCTGATCTCCTTCAGAATGGACTGGTTGGATCTCCTTGCAGTTCAAGGGCCTCTCAAGAGTCTTCTCCAACACCACAGTTCAAAAGAATCTATTCCAAATCCTGAAAGATGATGCTGTGAAAGTGCTGCACTCAATATGCCAGCAAATTTGGAAAACTCAGCAGTGGCCAAAGGACTGGAAAAGGTCAGTTTTCATTCCAATCCCAAAGAAAGGCAATGCCAAAGAGTGCTCAAACTATCGCACAATTGCACTCATCTCACACGCTAGTAAAGTAATGCTCAAAATTCTCCAAGCCAGGCTTCAGCAATATGTGAACAGTGAAATTCCTGATGTTCAAGCTGGTTTTAGAAAAGGCAGAGGAACCAGAGATCAAATTGCCAACATCTGCTGGATCATGGAAATAGCAAGAGAGTTCCAGAAAAACATCTGTTTCTGCTTTATTGACTATGCCAAAGGCTTGGACTGTGTGGATCACAATAAACTGTGGAAAATTCTGAAAGAGATGGGAAGACCAGACCACCTGATCTGCCTCTTGAGAAATTTGTATGCAGGCAGGAAGCAACAGTTAGAACTGGACATGGAACAACAGACTGGTTCCAAATAGGAAAAGGAGTACGTCAAGGCTGTATATTGTCACCCTGTTTATTTAACTTATATGCAGAGTACATCATGAGAAACGCTGGGCTGGAAGAAACACAAGCTGGAATCAAGATTGCTGGGAGAAATATCAATCACCTCAGATATGCAGATGACACCACCCTTATGGCAGAAAGTGAAGAGGAACTAAAAAGCCTCTTGATGAAAGTGAAAGAGGAGAGTGAAAAAGTTGGCTTAAAGCTCAACATTCAGAAAACGAAGATCATGGCATCCGGTCCCATCACTTCACGGGAAATAGATGGGGAAACAGTGCAAACAGTGTCAGACTATTTTTCTGGGCTCCAAAATTGCTGCAGATGGTGATTGAGCCATGAAATTAAAAGACGCTTACTCCTTGGAAGGAAAGTTATGACTAACCTAGATAGCATATTCAAAAGCAGAGACATTACTTTGCCAACAAAGGTTCGTCTAGTCAAGGCTATGGTTTTTCCTGTGGTCATGTATGGATAGGTACATAGGGATTCCCTATACTATTCCCTCTACTTATGCATACATTTGAAATATCCTATGAGAAAATGTTTACAAATATATTAAAGGAATTAGAGCATAAAAGCAAATAAAAATAAGGAAAACTTTCTAAGAATAAAATACTATTTAAAACACAATAAAAAAAATACTTGGAAATACTAATCATTGTGGGTTGAATTTTACCCGTTCTCCCACCAAATCTTATGTTAGGAAAGTCCCAGTATCTCAGAATGTGAACTTATATGGAAATAGAGTTTTTGCAGATGTAATTAGTTAAGGTAAGCACATACAGAGTATGCTTATAAATAGAATGCCACATGAAGAGAGGGAGACAGGCACAGAGGGACAGCAGTGTGAAAAGACACGGAGAAGATAGCTATTTATAAGTCAAGGAGAGAGACCTGGAACAGATCTGTCCTTTATGATCCTCAGAAGGAACCAACCCTGCTTACATCTTGACATTAGACCCTTAACTTTCAGAACTGTGAAAGAAAAAATATTCTGTTGTTTAATTCATTCAGTTTATAGTACTTATGGCAGCCCAAGCACTAATACCCCGATTGAAAGGGACTGTATTTTTTTTCCAAAATAAGTTAAATGGCCAAAACTGATGTGAGAAAGAATAGAGCTCAACAAACAACTGTGAATAAAATTGGGAGGTGGCGAGGATTTCATTCCCCAAAGGCTAATTTTTAGAACAATTTTACTGAAACTTTCAATTTTCCATGGAACCACAAATGTCATTATACATAGACTCTTTCAAAATGCAGAAAAGGTGACCTTAAGTCATTTACTCATTAATGTAGTTGTTAAGAATTCATAGGTTAAAGGACAATTCTTCTATGCCTATATTTAAGGAAATGATAAGAGAAAGCATTTATAAAGTATTTTTATAATTGCTTTTCAATTGTTAATTCATGTAAACCTCAAACAAGCTATGAGATACACACAATTATATCCCCATTTTACAGATGTGAAAACTGAGATATATACAAATTATCTGAGAAATAACAGAATTGAGGTGAAATAAAAATCTAGACGTGTGTCTCTAGAGACTAAATCCCTAAACACTTTTATATTGTCTCTGTATTGAGAACCTGTTTTAATTGCAGCATTCACATATAGCACAAAAGATGAGAAAAAGTGTTTAAAAGGACAAATACCCATTTATGTGTATGCAACTTACCAAAATAACTTTTAAACAATCTTCAGTGGTAGAGGAACTGATTTTAAGCAGGAAAAAATAGCACAGAAATATATTTTGGTATTAACTTTTGTTGCACTTTGATTCAATTGAACAGTAAAAATAAAAATTTGATTAAATATTTTAAAAGAGACTGAAAATATATGTTCATATAAGAAACTAATATGAAAAAGCAGGGTGATTTTTATAAGTATGCTGAGTAAAATTTTAATAAATAAAAGCTTTTCCTCATAATCGGTCTCCTTTTCCTTGAAATAAAAAAGGAAACATGAGTGAACATAAGTGTAATCCCTCTGTTTAGTTATAATCCGTAGAGTGACAGTGCACTCTCTTGTAATGCAGGATGGCCTCTCTTACCTCCCTCATCCCCATCCTTACTCTTTCCCCAAAGGCTTCATGTAGAGCGCAGGTACTATAAAATCCTTGGTGCTCATTAGTTGTAAATTTTTCAACTACATTAAATCAACATTAAGGTAATGAATTTGACCTTCACTGAATGAAGCAAAAACTAAGGTTAGTGAAGTAATATAGTTAGTGTATTCTTCCTGGAACTCTATATGACAGAACAGAATATTAATTGTTAAAAATGGACACTTCCAAATACTATGTATGTGCATGCTTAATGCATGTGGGGGGAAACACCTTTTTCTTTTCTATAAAGGCTTGAATATACTTCATGCATTTTAAACTACAGAATTTATCTCTTTATATTTAAGTTCTCTTACTGAAATTACTATGTCAACACTAATATTCTCACAATTGAAAACAGTAACATCCTTCTAGGAATTTTCTATCCAAAACATAAAAAAAAAAGGAGAATTTACTTCATTCAAATCTTTTATCTGATTTACCAGGTTAACATTTAATTTATTCTGTGAATAAGAATTTTTCAAAGTATACATAAGGTAAAATGAGTAATTATTCTAAAATTCACTAGTTTCACAATTCAAACTATGGTTTGACTTATAGAGATAGAGATGGATATATACATACCATTATAGACATGGAGAGGATAACAGAGAAATGGAGAAAATTGAGGTCTCAGGTACTAATAAATGTCAAAGCAAATTATCAGGAAGGTCCTTTGACAAGGAGAGTTGATGCTTGTTTTCTAAATCCAGCATGTTTATGCTTTCACAGAAAGCACATTTATAATAAGTGGAACCACATGGAAAGAATGAACAATGTGGATGCCCCAATACCAGACTAGTCCTACCTTTTATAAGGCCTTCCAGAATGGTTTCTGCTTTTCTGAGTTGAAGATCCTTATCTTAGTCAGCTTGAAGCCATAACAAAAAACCACAAACTGGATGGCTTAGGCAACAGAAACATATTTTCCCTCAGTTCTAGAAACTAGAAGTCCCAGATCAAATTATCAGCTTATTTCGCTCCTAGTAAACCCCTCTTTCCTGGTTTGTAGGTGGTCACCTTATCACTGTGTCTTCACATGGCTAAGAGAAAAGGCATGCTTAAGTGACCATCTCTTCCTGTCTTTTCTTCTAAGGACACTAATCCTACCAGGATCTCATTCTTATAAATTAATTTACTGTTAATTACCTACATAAATCCCCTAGTATAGTCACATTAGGGGCTGAAGCTTCAACCCCTAAATACATTTAGGGGCACAATCATTCATTCCATAATAATCATCCTTAGCTAGAATTCCAGACAGTCTTCAATTCCCAAATCATCCACTTAACTTCCTCAGCTTGCACAGTGTTTCCTTTTTTGCCCATCAGATCAGATCAGTCACTCAGTCGTGTCCAACTCTTTGCGACCCCATGAATCGCAGCATGCCAGGCCTCCCTGCCCATCACCAACTCCTGGAGTTCACTCAGACTCATGTCCATCGAGTCAGTGATGCCATCCAGCCATCTCATCCTCTGTCGTCCCCTTCTCTTCTTGCCCCCAATCCCTCCCAGCATCAGAGTCTTTTCCAATAAGTCAACTCTTTGCATGAGGTGGCCAAAGTACTAGAGTTTCAGCTTTAGCATCATTCCTTCCAAAGAAATCCCAGGGCTGATCTCATTCAGAATGGACTGGTTGGATCTCCTTGCAATCCAAGGGACTCTCAAGAATCTTCTCCAAACCACAGTTCAAAAGCATCAATTCTTCGGCACTCAGCCTTCTTCACAGTCCAACTCTCACATCCATACACGACCACAGGAAAAACCATAGCCTTGACTAGATGGACCTTTGTTGGCAAAGTAATGTCTCTGTTTTTGAATATGCTGTCTAGGTTGGTCATAACTTTCCTTCAAAGGAGTAAGCGTCTTTTAATTTCATGGCTGCAGTCACCATCTGTAGTGATTTTGGAGACCAGAAAAATAAAGTCTGACACTGTTTGCACTGTTTCCCCATCTATTTCCCATGAAGTGATGGGACCGGATGCCATGATCTTCGTTTTCTGAATGTTGAGCTTTAAGCCAACTTTTTCACTCTCCACTTTCACCTTCATCAAGAGGCTTTTTAGTTCCTCTTCACTTTCTGTCATAAGGGTGGTGTCAGCTGCATATCTGAGGTTATTGACATTTCTCCCGGCAATCTTGATTCCAGCTTGTGTTTCTTCCAGCCCAGCATTTCTCATGATGTACTCTGCATAGACGTTAAATAAACAGGGTGACAATATACAGCCTTGACGTACTCCTTTTCCTTTTGGAACCAGTCTGTTGTTCCATGTCCAGTTCTAACTGTTGCTTCCTGTCCTGCATACAAATTTCTCAAGAGGCAGATCAGGTGGTCTGGTCTTCCCATCTCTTTCAGAATTTTCCACAGTTTATTGTGATCCACACAGTCAAAGGCTTTGGCATAGTCAATAAAGCAGAAATAGGTGTTTTTCTGGAACTCTCTTGCTTTTTCCATGATCCAGCGGATGTTGGCAATTTGCTCTCTGGTTCCTCTGCCTTTTCTGAAACCAGCTTGAACATCAGGAAGTTCACTGTTCACATATTGCTGAAGCCTGGCTTGGAGAATTTTAAGCATTACTTTACTAGCGTGTGAGATGAGTGCAACTGTGCGGTAGTTTGAGCATTCTTTGGCATTGCCTTTCTTTTTGCCCATAGGCATTATTATTTCTTGATGCATCTCTGACCATTCTTTCTTTTTATTTGAGAAACATTAAGAATAATGTTTCTTAAACCATATATGGCCTGGGAACAGACTTTCTGTGAAATCTTAGACTTTTGGGAAACTATGGATAATATCATATTTAGTTTATGATCTTAAGTTTCTTCCTACATTGTGATTTCATTTAATAAGCCACCAAGATGTCAGCAATCACCAGATAGCCTTTGGGTGATCCTGTGAGGGAAAGAGTAGTATAAGAACAGTAAAATCTTTTTAAAATTGCCCTCTACACTGTCCATAAGGGCTATGAGAAAGAAATTAGCTTAGAAATTAGTTTAGAAATTCTTAAGCTAAATGTGTCTTCTTGCCTTTCCAACTCTCTCAACAATGTGAACCACAACACATGATAATTTGTGTAATAGCCTTCTTAGAATCTAAATTATTAAGTGTGTATTAATAATATTACTGAGTTTGGGAAAAAGAGGGCTAAAAAGAAGAACATTCTAGGGTGGGTGTTGGCAAACCAATGTCTCTCAGACAGTGGTTCTGTCTTCTTATTCTTCCTGGTCATCAAGTATTGAACCAAATAGACACACACACACACACACCCCTACCTTATACTTAACTCACATTCACACATCCATACATAAACATCATCTGAGGACAAGTATTAATTTTCAGTAATTACACCCTAGAGGCATATTTAAAAAGAGAAATATTTTCTCAAAACAATAATTTACTCTGAATACTCCTTTCAGAGTGGAGAAACAGCTTTACATTATAATGTGAATGGTGCCAGTACTCAATTAGGACATCCTTCTGCTTCCAGCCCTGACTCAGATTTTTTTTTTTCTGTGCATATGAAATGAGAAGCTCATTACAATTACCCTTTTAAGCAATAGATCTGTCAGCCTTTAATGACCATTTTTGGCAACAACAAGTACTAGCAAAAGCTTACGAATTGCCTTATCTTTTACTAAAGGATTGATATAATCCTTAGGTAAAACATTCCCACACCATTTACTAAATGTTGAATAAACGGTGTATGAGGATATTCAGACAAATTTTTTGATTACTTAAAATCTACACAAAGTCTCAGGAATTAAAAAAAATTATATTTACTCCTAAATTTAATAAAAACATTTTAAATATCCATTAAATGGTAGTTGAAAGACTTTTCTTTCACTGGTACATAAACATCATCTTAATTTTAGTTTAATTAGGTACTGGGGCTAAGTTTAGGTAAGAAAGTGGAAGTACTTAACATAGCTTTCCTTAACTTGTGAATAGATTGACAGTAATAAAACAGAACTCAGTTTCCTGACTAATGTTGTATGAAGAGTTTCAAATTATTCTCTGTGATAAAAGAGCACATGAATATAGCCTGTGAGGTTTCCGCAGCTGATCTGTGAGTTTTTACAAAATACCAAGTGAATGTCTCTAATTGTTTACCCATGATTCATCCCTTAACCCCTTACAATGTGGTTTTCTCCCACTGCACTCCACTAAAATTGCTTTATCAAAAGTTATCAATGATTTTTTTCCTTAAAAAAAAAGTTTAGATTTTTCTCTTATCTAAAGAAAAAGAAATGGCAACCAACTCCAGGAATCTTGCCTGGAGAACCTCATGGACAGCATGAAAAGGCAAAATATATGAAGCCTGAAGATGAGCCCCCAGGTTGGAAGGTATACAATATGCTACTAGGGTAGAGCACAAGGCAATTACTAATAGCTCCAGAAAGAATGAAGTGGCTGGGCCAAAGTGGAAATGATGCTTAGCTGTGAATGTGTCTGGTGGTGAAAAGCAAAATCTGATGCTCTAAAGAACAGTATTGCATAGGAACCTGGAATGTTAGGTCCATGGATCAAGGTAAATTGGACGTGGTCAAGCAGGAGATGGCAAGATTAAACATCAACATTGTAGGATTCAGTGAACTAAAATGGATGAAAATGAGTCTTACTCCTCTCTTCTTCAGTGTCACCAAGTGTGCTTTTCAGAGTTTCATCCTTAACTTTTTCTTACACTCTGTGCACTTATATCCTCTCTTTTCGATTCACTATCTTCGCAGTTGACTAACACAATAATGCAAATGAGCCTTAAAAACTTATTCTGACTTCTCTCATCTAATTTAATCCTGACATTACAAATGCCAGCTAAATGCTACTACCAGTGTAGGATGTAATGATTTGGAGAGTAGGAAGTAAAAAGATACAGAGTTGGCTTCTATATAGAAAGAGATAAGAAATTTAAAAAAACATGTGAAACAGGGCAGGAAGTAATAAGTTCCATGTAACAAGTTCCACATAATCAAGAATATTTTGCTTTTAGGTTCCATGGTAAAAATGATTCCATTGGATCCATATAAATGGGGTTTTTAGCTTATAAGAACATGTTTTGATTAGTGATATACTAGAAGATTTCACACATTTATGAGATATATAAAATGTAGGGATGAAAAAAGTTTTGTTAACCTTGAGAAGTTGAAAGGTATGTAGAAAGTCAGAAAGTGAGATCATATGAGGAAAACAATTTGTCTAAACTTCTCTCGTTATTCCAACACCTTCCAAGGCACATCTGATCCAGGTTCTCCTCCCACCAGTGGTACCATCATGATCACATATTAGGTTCTAATTGTACCACCTTTGACTTTGTCCTTATCCCTAACACCCATGATAAATAAGTCAGTTTTTTTTTTTTTCTTCTAATTCCTCTTCTTGGAATTTTTTCCCCCCTAACATATCTTTTACATTGTTGCCACTACCACCTGGGTTTAGATGGTTTTACCTCATAATTAGACTATTGCAAAGTACCCCGTCACTGATCTCACTCCATCTTATGCCCTGCTCACAAATAATGTTCAAAAAGCACTCTGATTATGTCAGTCTCCTGGACCATGCTGGTTAAAACATACTCTGGTTCAGCAGGAAGAATAGAGATCTACAGCATCATAATGGAGTTTGAGGTGTGGGCTACTTTGGTGGCACTTTTATGTAGTTTCTAAACAGAAATGATTGTCTTGTTTTAGACTAAATTTTAGTATGAAAGATCACTGCACTATGAAGCAAACAACAGACATGACAAAGCTGGATTGAGGGCTACAGCGATTAATAAATAATCTTAGCTAAATATTACTGTTCAGGCGAACTCTTCCCTGAGTAACTTTTATAAAGAAAAGTCTTTAATTTTCTGAAATCAATTAATGCTGTACCCTCAGTGAATGTGAAAGAAATACTATCAGTTTCTTATCCTTCACTACCTGGGAGCTTTCTTTATTTTACCATTTAAATTTTGAGGGTCATGTTCAGTTGACGATTTCTTCTGTTTCTTCTTACACATACGTAAACAGTCATCCCTTGATATCTTTGGGGTTCTGACTACACATTCCAGCCCTGAGCATAGGTTGACAAACCTTTAAACCGTATTTTGTTACCTTCCTGGGGCTTCCCTGGTGGCTCAAACAGTAAAAAATTTGCCTGCAATGCAGGAGACCCAGGTTTGATCCTTGGGTGGGGAAGATCCCCTTGAGAAGAAAATGGCTACCCACACAAGTATTCTTGACTGTAGAGTTCCATGGACAGAGGAGGCTGGAGGCCTACAGTCCATAGGATCACAAAGACTTGGACACGACTAAATGACTAACTCTTTCACTTTCACTTCTGTTACCTTCCTATGCTCTTCTTTCCTATAGAGGTGAAAGTTGCTCAGCAGTGTCTGACTCTTTGCAACCCCATGGGCTAATAGTCCATGAAATTCTCCAGGCCAGAACACCGGAGTGGATACCTGTTCCCTTCTCCAGGGGATCTTCCCAAGCTAGGGGTTGAACCCATGTCTCCTGCATTGCAGCCAGATTCTTTACCACCTGAGCCACCAAGTAAGCCCCCTTCCTTTCTATATCTTTCCATTATTCCAGAACTTTTTGCACTCCACAAATCCTTCAAGCCCTCCTCCCCAAATTTTCTCTTTTCCTTGATCTCAGACACAGAAATTGTTTCCCATATCTTACAAGCCAGATATGAAAACCGTAATTCAGTCTCATCATTGAGGAATTCAAATTTATGAGGGCAAAGAACCAGAAAAACCATCAATTAAGATGAAGAAGCCAGGATGAATAAACTAGGAAGAGGCATAAATTATTATGTTTTAACAACAGTGAGATAAAGTGGTATGCCCACTTCTAATCGGTAGTGCTTTATCAGAGTTGTCATTCAATTTGGGCATAAATGCCACAAAAGCTTTTCTGAGCCTATCTATGCTGTCTGCAGCATAGATTTCACTCACATCTAGAAGAGTGTCACACTGAAAATCTGTTGTGAAGATGAGATAGAGCACATCAGTACTTAAGTGGTGTTATTTTTAATCCATTTATTGAGACATGCATCTGCTTTTATCACCTAAATTTTAAAACAGTAACTTCTATTTTTCATAAATTTCATTTGTATTATTTATCTAGGAAACATTCGTTGAGTTCCAATAAATTATAAATTATTTTCTCAGTTGTATCTTTTTTCTTGCTATTTGTAAAAGGGAGTGATCAAGGAGGCTTTCTTTTGTTTTATTCTAATGCATTATTTTTCTCCTTTTCTCTGCTCTTTAGTCTAATAACTAGTAGAAGTGAAGGGCTTTTTTAAATTCACATTTTCTAGCAGAGGTTTAATATAACTACTGAGATTGTAACAATGTTCTGAATCTGAAGTATGGAGTACTTAGAATCTTCTTGCAAAAACTACCAACTCCAATATTCCTTATCCCAGTAATAGTCACACATCTAACCATTCCCACAACTGGAAAACCCACACTGTCCTTAATATTTACTTCCACCTGCGTATATAACCCATCACCAATCCTGCTGCTTTTATCATTTGAATATTTCTCCAACTTCTCCCACCTATCATTGCCATCATCCTAGTGCCAGTCATCAACTCAACTGCAGCCAGCATGGTGTAAAGTAATTAAAATAGAGGAAGCAGTCGCGCTAGGTCACTGCAATCATGTCCGACTCTTTGCAACCCTCTGGACTGTAGCCCTCCAGGCTCCTCTGTCCACGGGCTTCTCCAGGCAGATACTGGAGTGGGTTGCCATGCCCTCCTCCAGGGTATCTTCCTGACCCAGGGACTGAACTTGTATCTCCTGAGGCTGCTGCATTGCAGGCGGTTCTTTACCACTGAGCCACCAGGGAAGCCCCAAGCAATCAAGCATGGCTTTATTTTCTGCTCTGCCTGGTCTTAGCTATGGCCCATTGGAATATGTGTTTAATCTCAATTATCTTAATCATATAATGGTAATAATATGAGTAATACTAGTATTTATTTGGTGGGCTGCCGTCTATGGGGTCACACAGAGTCAGACACGACTGAAGTGACTTAGCAGCACACCATAAATACTGGAGAAGGAAATGGCAATCCACTCCAGTATTCTTGACTGGATGTGATATGATCCAAGCAAGAATACTGAGTAATATATGATACAGGCAAACAATATGAGTAATATAGTATTTATTATACCATAAATATTGGAGAAGGAAATGACAACCCACTTCAGTATTCCTTCCTGGAGAATCCCATGGACAGAGGAGCCTGGCGGGCTACAGTCCATGGAGTCGTAGAGTCAGACATGACTGAAGCAACTTAGCACAGCACATACCATAGGTATATTGTGGATTAAATAAGATAATCCTTACAATGTACTGCACATAGTTTTTAGCGCATACTAGAAATTCTTAAATGTTGGTGTTTGCTTTCACCACACTAGTGTAACTATATCCATTATGTTAATCAATGCATCATACTAATCAATGGATTTTCTCTACCTGTACTATCCAGTATGGTAACAACTAGTCACATGAGGCTATTGAGTACTTAACATGTGGATAGTGCAAACTGAGATGGTCTTGAAAGTGTAAAATACAAATTGAAATTTTAAAATTTTGGTATTAAAAATGTCAAATATCTCAGTACTAATGTTTTGTATGGATTGTGGACTAAAATGCAAGTTTTCTATAGATTGGTTTAAAATGAATTATTTACATTGTTTATTTTTACTTGAAATGTGCCTATTGGAAGATTTTAAATTACATATGTGGCTCACATTTAAGGTTAAGAATTGTAAGGTTGGAATTGTATTTCCGTTGGACATTACTGATCTAGACTTTGTCAACTTTCTCTTATTTAAAGCCTCTAGAGTGGCCAGCTACATTCTTGAAAGACTCCAAGTGATATAGTTTTTGCTTAAAATGATATTGTAAATATTTGAAAGTTATTGAAAAAAGTCTGAAAAGTCCTGACTAGGATGGGAGCATGGACTTTTAATATTTTGCAATGTTGTTCTTTTGAAACTATAAATCCACTTCAAGTACCCTTTTTGTTTTTATAAGATGTGCTTATAATTCAGTAGTGTCCATTCAATATAGCTGTCAAGTAGTCTTTCTTCATAAATCAATTTTCTCTGATTTCAAAGTAATTATTCTTATAAACTTTGAATGCTAAAAATGTATATGTGTGCTAAATACATGGTAATTGTGAGAAAGAATTAGTATGTGTGCTATTCTAGAAGTGTTCAGAGGAAAAATCTGGATTAAGTTAAAGTTTTTGTAGAAAAGAAGTAAGATTATTGCTCTCTCGACTTTAAAATTTTAATGTAAAAGATTGTTTCCAATTGCTTGCTCTAATATATAATACTAAAATTAATTTTCTTGTAAATGTATATGTATTTTAAAAAGAATATGGGACAAATGACAAAATGATAGCACTTTTATTTCTGGGATGGTGGCAATATGGGTGCTTATTATACCATTTCTTCAGCCCTTAAATTAACTGAATTTTCATAGTAATATTAAAATTTGTTTGTAAAATATCTTGGACATTCCATGAAGATATTCCTATCATGACATTTTAACTTCTCCCTATTCTCTTTATCTTTTTTTGTTTTTAATATTTTCTCTGAGACCTTCAGTCCGTGTTGAATAATAGTGATGATGGCAGTCATCCTTCTCTTGATGCTTGTGTGAAGGAGAATGACATGTCTAAAATTCTCTATTAAATAAATATGCTTTCTGTAGATATTCTGTACTCTATTGTTCTTTTTAAAAAATTGTCTTTCTCTTTTCTCACTTGCTAAGAATTCTTAACTGTGTAGTAAATCATATGAATTTTTCTTTCCGACCTAAGTTAAAAGATTATATATTTTTCTTCTTTGATCATTTAATGTTACAGTTGTTAATTACATGAATAGATTTCCAAGGTGAATAATCCTTACCCCCTTGGATTAACTATACTTGACCACAGTCTATTTTAATGCATTGTTAGGTTTCAATTAACTAGTATGAGGATCTTTTATGTTCATTAGTGAAATTAACCAACAATTTAGTTTTCCTGTACAGTCATTACCCAGTTTGTGTATCCAGATTATATTAACCTCATAAAATAAATTGATCAGCTTTTCTCTTTTTCTTTTCTTTGGTGGAAAAATTGTATAAGATACATATTCCTTAAAGACTTACACAACTCACATCTAAAAGCATCTCACCGTTCTGTTTTGTTTTGTTTATTTTTTTCTGAAGCAAGGGGAGTTTTGATAGTTTTTTCCCCAGAAAATACAAATTTCATCTGAGATTTAAAATTTTGATGTACTGTTGTCCATTACATATTTGTAGAATTTTGCTTATATTTATGTATTTACTTATTTGCATTCTTCGTATTTTTATTTGCATCTTCTCTATTTTATAACTTAATTCATATCACTAGGAGTGTCTTACTATTTTCACACAGCTTCATTTTTGTTTCCTTCATCCTCCCTTATTACTGTGTGTTCTACTATCTGTCTCTTTCTCTCTCTCTTTTTTGGTTTATTCTGTTACTCTTTTCCTAGCTTAGTTTTCCATCTTTTCTTATGTTTGTAAATTGATACATTTCTTTCTGTATTTCAAAAGAAAATGATATTGAATCTCAGTTCTTTCATTATCATTTAAATGTAAGAATTTCAAAGTTTACCGTATCATTTTTGCTTTAAACTGAAGGGTAATTGGTAATATATTAGTTTTAAGAAATAGGTATTTTTCCCCTAAACATTATTTTCTTGATTTTTAGTTTTATTGCATTGAAGTTATAGAATATAGATTGTATGTTGTTAACTGAAAATTTTAGAAGCTGCTTTTGGGGCCCAGTGTACCATCATCATTGGTGAATGTTTAATGTGTCTGGAAATAATATGTATTCTATGTTCATTTGATAAGAGGTTCTAGACATATCTGTTAGATCAAACTATTAGTTATGCTCTTAACATTATCTCTACCTTTATTGTTCTCCATGTATGACATTTCTATATAATATATGTTTTGTATGTTTCTTCATATCAGATATTAGTTATTGCTTACATAATTTGAGGCCATACTCCCAGATATATATTGAAGAATACTTATTGTTTCACTTTTTTTTTTCAAAAATATATAACAACCCTCTCTGATGATAGTTCCCATTCTGCCCTCTTCTTTTACTGATATCAATCAAAATTTCTAGTTGATATTTTTCAGATAAATATTTTCTATGCTTGACATAAATCCATTTTTCTGCATCTTATTGTATATGTGTCTGTTTTAAATGAGCATCTTTTAGACAACATAGCTAGCTTTTGTTTTTACTATAATCTGAGTATCACTGTTTTCTGACAAGTTTTACTTGTGCTGATTACTGAGTTTTACCATTGTTTGTGTCCCCCTCCCACCTACTGCAATTTATTTTATGTTTCCTTTTTCCTTGGCTTCAGTTATACATTTCTTATGGATTAACTGTATGAATTCTGTTTTTACTATTTTAATCATCTTTATTAATTTAGTAAGATTTGTTCAACAAATATTTTTTTCATGATTGACTGTTTCTAGAACAATGCTCTAGACAGGGATGAATAAAACAGATTAATATTTTCTCTGTGTTTCCCTATCAGTATCTATAAACTTGTGCTTGTGTGCTTGTGCTTAGTTGCTCAGTTGTGTCTGACTCTTTGCGACCCCAAGGACTGTAACCTGCCAGGTTCCTCTGTCCATGGGATTCTCCAGCAAGAATACTGGAATGGGTTGCCATGCCCTGCTCCAAGGGATCTTCCCAACTTAGGGATAGAACTCAGGTCTCCCACATTGCAAGCAGATTCTTTACCATTTGAGCCACCAAAGAAGCCTGTAACCTTATGAACAACTATTGTTTACCCCTATTGAATAGGACAAAATGTTAACACAATTTCTTTTTTCACCTCTCTTCCCCCAACAACTTCCATAACATTACTATTATCTTAGTTTTGGATTTCATCCTTACACACAATGATTAAATTAGTATTTATTGATACATCAATAAGTTCTATATCATTCTTACAGGTTTTCCCATCCCATAGCAATTTCTTGCTTTTGGAATTGATTATTTCCTTTCAAAAGTTAAATCTTGAAGAACTGTTTTAAACAGATTATTCATGTTGCTAGACTCTCTAATAATTAATGTCTTCTTTTTTTGCTCTACACTGAAATAGTTTAGCTGAATACAATATCAGATTAAAATATTTTTCCTTGAAAACTCTGAAATTCAGTGTTGCTGTTATCAGGGCTAAAAAGTATTGGGTTTTAGTTCTGAAAGATAAGTTCTAGGTTCTCTCTGAAAATTATAAATTTTCCTTTGTTTTGAATAATCTTTTCTGTTTCCTTTTGTTTTTTAATTAATTTTTAATGAAGGATAATTACTTTACAGAATTTTGTTGTTTTCTGTCAAACCTCAATATGAATCAGCCATAGGTATACATATAACCCTCCCTTCTGAAACTCCCTCCCTTCTCCCTGCCCATCCCAGGCCTCTAGGTTACTACAGAGCCCCTGTTTGAGTTTCCTGAGCCATAGGCAATTTACCCTTAGTTAACTATTTTACATATGGTAATGTAGGTTTCCAAGTTACTCTTTCCATACATCTCACCCTCTCCTCCCCTCTCCCCATGTCCATAAGTCTATTCTCTATCTCTGATTCTCCATTACTACCCTGTAAATAAATTCTTCAGTACCATTTTTTGAGATTCCATATATATGTGTTACAATAATAGATTTATCTTTCTCCTTCTGACTCACTTCACTCTGTAAAATAGGTTCTAGGTTCATCCACTTCATCAGAACTGACTCAAATGTGTTCTTTTTTATGGCTGAGTAATATTCCATTGTGTATATGTACTGCAACTTCTTTATACATTCATCTGTCAATGGACATCTAGGTTGTTTCCATGTTCTAGTTATGGCAAATGAACTGCAATGGACAATGGGATACATATGTCTTTTTCAATTTTGGTTTCCTCGGGGTATATGCCTAGGAGTGGGGTTGGTGGGTCATATGGTGGTTTTATTCATAGTTTTTTAAGGAATCTCCATATCGTCTTCCATAGTGGCGGCATTAATTTATATTCCCACTAACAGTGCAAGAGTGTTCCCTTTTCTCCACACTTTCTCCCGCATTTATCGTTTGTAGACTTTTTGATGATGGCCACTCTGACTGGTGTGAGGTGATATCTTGTGGTTTACTTTTGCATTTCTCTAATAATGAGCAATGTTGAGCATTTTTTAATGTGTTTGTTAGCCACCTGTGTCTTCTTTGGAGAAATGTTTGTTTAGGTCTTTTTCCCACTTTATGATTGGGTTGTTTGTTTTTCTGGCATTGAGTTGTATAGCTGCTTGCATATTTTGGAAATTAATCCTTTATCAGTTGTTTCATTTGCTATTATTTTCTCCCATTCTGAGGGTTATCTTTTCATCTTGCTTGTGGCTCAGACGGTAAATGTGTTTGCCTACGATGAAGGAGACCTGGGTTCAATCCCTGGGTCGGGAAGATCCCCTGGAAAAGGAAATGGCAACCCACTCCATTACTCTTGCCTGGAAAATCCCATGGACAGAGGAGCAAAGAGTTGGATAGGACTGAGTGACTTCACTTCCACTTTCATACTTTCCTTTGCTGTGCAAAAAAATTTAATCTTGTCCCATTTGTTTCATTTTGTTTTTATTTTCATTTCTCTAGGAGGTGGGTCATTGAGGATCTTGCTTTGGTTTATGTCACCAAGTGTTCTGCCTATGTTTTCCTCTAAGAGTTTTATAGTTTCTGGTCTTACATTTAGGTCTTTAACCCACTTTCAGTTTATCTTTGTGTATGCTGTTTGGAAGTGTTCTAATTTCATTTTTTTACACGTAGCTATCCAGTTTTCCCAGCACAATTTATTGAAGAGGCTGTCTTTGCCCCACCGTATATTCTTGTCTCCTTTGTCAAAATAATGTACCCATAGATTCATGGGTTTATTTCTGGGCTTTCTGTCTTGTTCTGTTGGTCGATATTTCTGTGTTTATGCCAGCACCACACTGTCTTCATGACTATAGCATGGTAGTATAACCTGAAGTCAGGAAAGTTGATTCCTCTAGCTCCATTCTTCTATCTCAAGACTGCTTTGGTTATTCAGGGTCTTTTCTGTCTCGCTATGAATTGTAAAGTCTTTTTGTTCTAGTTGTGTGAAAAATGCCATTGGTAATTAGATAGGGATTGATCACATAGAATCTGTAGATTGCATTTGGTATTATAGTCATTTTCACAATACTGATTCTTCCTACTCAGGAACATGGAATATCTCTCCATCTGTTTATGTGATCTTTCATTTGTTTCATCAGTTGAATTCAGATCATGTTGAACTCAGTCATGTCCAACTCTTTGCAACACCCCATGAACTGCAGTACACCAGGCCTCCCTGTCCATCACCAACTCCTGGAGTCCACCCAAACCCATGTCCATTGTGTCTGGGATGCCATCGAATCATCTCATCCTCTGTCATCCCCTTCTCCTCCTGCCCTCAATCTTTCCCAGCAGTAGGGTCTTTTCCAATGAGTCAGCTCTCCGCATCAGGTGGCCAAAGTATTGGAGTTTCAGCTTCAACATCAGTCCTTCCAATGAACACCCAGGACTGATCTCCTTTAGGATGGACTGGTTGGATCTCCTTGCAGTCCAAGGGACTCTCAAGAGTCTTCTCCAACAAAACAGTTCAAAAGCATCAATTCTTCGGCATTCAGCTTTCTTTATAGTCCAACTCTCACATCCCTACATGACTACTGGAAAAACCATAGCCTGAAGAGACAAACCTTTGTTGGCAAAGTAATGTCTCTGCTTTTGAATATGCTGTCTAGGTTGGTCATAACTTTCCTTCCAAGGAGCAAGCGTCTTTTAATTTTATGGCTGCAGTCACCATCTGCCGTGATTTTGGAGCCCAGAAAAATAAAGTCTGACACTGTTTCCCCATCTATCTGACATGAAGTGATGGGACTGGATGCCATGATCTTTGTTTTCTGAATGTTGAGCTTTAAGCCAACTTCTTCACTCTCCTCTTTCACTTTCATCAAGAGGCTTTTGAGTTCCTCTTCACTTTCTGCCATAAGGGTGGTGTCATATACATATCTGAGGTTATTGCTGTTTCTCCCGGCAATCTTGATTCCAAGTTCTTCTTCCTTCAGCCCAGCATTTCTCATGATGTACTCTGCATAGAAGTTAAATAAGCAGGGTGACAATATACAGCCTTGACGTATTCCTTTTCCTATTTGGAACCAGTCTGTTGTTCCATGTCCAGTTCTAACTGTTGCTTCCTGACCAAGAGGCAGGTCAGGTGGTCTGGGATTCCCATCTCTTTCAGAATTTTCCACAGTTTATTGTGATCCACACAGTCAAAGGCTTTGGCATAGTCAATAAAGCAGAAATAGATGTTTTTCTGGAACTCTCTTCCTTTTTCTATGATCCAGCGGATGTTGGCAATTTGATCTCTGGTTCCTCTGCCTTTTCTGAAACCAGCTTGAACATCAGGAAGTTCACGGTTCACATATTGCAGAAGCCTGGCTTGGAGAATTTTGAGCATTACTTTACCAGTATGTGAGATGAGTGCAAGTGTGCGGTAGTTTGAGCATTTTTTGGCATTGCCTTTCTTTGGGATTGGAATGAAAACGGACCTTTTCCAGTCCTGTGGCCACTGCTGAGTTTTCCAAATTTGCTGACAAAATTGCTCACAGAATCATCTTTTAGAATTTGAAATAGCTCAATTGGAATTTAATCGCCTCCACTAGCTTTGTTCGTAGTGATGTTTCCTAAGGCCCACTTGGCTTCACATTCCAGGATGTCCAGCTCTAGGTGGTGGGAGTGATCACACCTTTGTGATTATCTGGGTCGTGAAGATCTTTTTTTGTACAGTTCTTCTGTGTATTCTTACCACCTCTTCTTAATATCTTCTGCTTGTTAGGTCCATACCATTTCTGTCCTTTATTGAGCCCATCTTTGCATGAAATGTTCCTTCGGTATCTCTAATTTTCTTGAAGAGATCTCTAGTCTTTCCCATTCTATTGTTTTCCTCTATTTCTTTGCATTGATCGCTGAGGAAGGCTTTCTTATCTCTCCTTGCTGTTCTTTGGAACTCTGCATTCAAATCGGTATATTTTTCATTTTCTCCTTGCTTTTCACTCCTCTTCTTTTCACAACTATTTGTAAAGCCTCCTTGGACAGCCATTTTGCCTTTTTGCATTTCTTTTTCTTGGGGATGGTCTTGCTCCCTGTCTCCTGTACAGTGTCACGAGCCTCCATCCATAGTTCGTCAGGCATTCTGTCTATCAAATCCAGTCCCTTAAATCTATTCCTCACTTCCACTGTATAGTCATAAGGGATTTGATTTAGGTCATACCTGAATTGTCTAGTCTTGATCCCTGTCTCCTGTACAATGTCAGGAACCTCCATCCATAGTTCATCAGGCACTCTATCTATCAGGTCTAGTCCCTTAAATCTATTTCTCAGTTCCACTGTATAATCATAAGGGATTTGATTTAGGTCATACCTGAATGGTACAGTGGTATACCCTACTTTCTTCAATTTAAGTCTGAATTAGGCAATAAGGAGTTCATGATCTGAGCCACAGTCAGCTCCCCATCTTGTTTTTGCTGACTGTATAGAGCTTCTCCATCTTTGGCTGCAAAGAATATAATCAGTCTGATTTCAGTGTTGACCATATGATGATGTCCATGTGTAGAGTCTTCTTCTGTGTTGTTGGAAGAGGGTGTTTGCTATGACCAGTGTGTTCTCTTGGCAAAACTCTGTTAGTCTTCGCCCTGCTTCATTCTGTACTCCAAGGCCAAATTTGCCTGTTTCTCCAGGTGTTTCATGACTTCTTACTTTTGCATTCCAATCCCCTATAATGAAAAGGACATCTTTTTTGGGTGTTAATTCTAAAAGGTCTTGTAGGTCTTCAGAGAACCGTTCAACTTCAGCTTATTCCTCATTACTGGTTGGGGCATAGACTTGGATTACTGTGATATTGAATTCTTTGGAAGGAATGATGCTAAAGCTGAAACTCCAGTACTTTGGCCACCTCAAGCGAAGAGTTGACTCATTGAAAAAGACTTTGATGCTGAGAGGGATTGGGGGCAGGAGGAGAAGGGGACGACAGAGGATGAGATGGCTGGATGGCATCACCGACTCCATGGACGTGAGTTTAAGTGAACTCCAGGAGTTGGTGATGGACAGGGAGGCTGGTGTGCTGCAATGCATGGGGTCACAAAGAGTCGGACAAGACTTAGCGACTGAACTGAACTGAACTGAATGGTCTAGTGGTTTTCCCCAATTTCTTCAATTTCTTTCATCAGTGTCTTGTAATTTTCTGTGTACAGTTCTTTTGTCTCTTTAGGTAAGTCTATACCTAGATATTTAATTCCTTTAGTTGCAATGGTGAATGGGATTGATTCCTTAATTTCTCTTTCTGATTTTTCTTTGTCAGCATATATAAATGCACGTTATTTCTGTGTATTGATTTTGTATCCTGCAAGTTTGCTAAATTCACTGATTAGCTCTAGTTACTTTCTGATACTATCTTTAGGGTTTTCTATGTATAGTATCATGTCACCTGCAAACAGTGAGAACTTTACTTCTTTTTTTCCAATCTGGATTTCTTTTATTTCTTTTTCTTCTCTGATGGCTGTAGCTAGGACTTCCAAAACTATGTTGAATAATAGTGGTGAAATTGGACTTCCTTGTCTTGTTCCTGATCTTAGGGGGAATGCTTTTAGTTTCTTACCATTAAGAATAATGTTTGCTGTAGGCTTATCATATATGGCCTTTACTATGTTGAAGTAGGTTCCTTCTATGCCCATTTTTTGAAGAATTTTAATCATAAATGGGTGCTGATTTCGTCAAAGGCTTTTCCTGCATCTATTGAGATGATCATATGATTTTTATCTTTCAATTTGTTAATATGGTGTGTCACATTGATTGATTTGCATATATTGAAGAATTCTTGCACCCCTGGAATAAATCCAACTTGATCATGGTGTATGAGCTTTTTGATGTGCTGCTGAATTCTGTTTACTAAAATTTTGTTGAGGATTTTTGCATCTATGTTCATCAGTGATATTAGCCTGTAGTTTTCTTTTTTTGTGTTGTCTTTGTCTGGTTTTGGTATCAGGGTGATGCTGGTCTCATAGAATGAGTTTGGAAGTGTTCCTTCCTCTGCAGTTTTTTGAAAGAGTTTTAGAAGGATAGGCATTAGCTCTTCTGTAAATGTTTGATAGAATTCTCCTATGAAGTCATCTGGTCCTGGGCTTTTGTTTTGCGGGAGATTTTTGATCACAGTTTCAATTTCAGTGCTTGTAATTTGGTTCCTGATAATGTCTATTTCTTCCTGGTTCAATATTGGAAGATTGAACTTTTCTAAGAATCTGTCCATTTCTTCCAGGTTATCCATTTTATTGCCATAGAGTTGTTAATAAAAGTCTCTTATAATCTTCTGTGTTTCTGCACTGTCTGTTGTATCCTCTCCTTTTTCATTTCTAATTACGTTGATTTGATTCTTCTCTCTTTTTTTCTCTATGAGTCTGGCTAAAGGCTTGTCAATTTTGTTTATCTTCTCAAAGAACCAGCTTTTCATTTTATTAATCTTTACTACTGTTTGTTTCATTTATTTTTCATTTATTTCTGCTCGGATCTTTATTATTTCTTTCCTTCTACTAATTTGAGGGTTTTTTTGTCCTTCTTTTTTCAGTTGTTTTAGGTGTAAAGTTAGGTTGTCTATTTGATCTTTTCTTGTCTCTTGAAATAGGATTGTATTGCTATAAACGTCCCTCTGAGAACTACTTTTCCTGCATCCCATAGGTTTTGAGTTGTGTTTTAACTGTCATTTGTTTCTAGAAATTTTTTGATTTCCTATTTAATTTCTTTAATAACCTTTTGGTATTTAGAAATGTGTTGTTTAATCTCCATGTGTTTGTGTTTTTTACATTTTTTTTCTTGTAATTGATACCTAGTCTCATAGCATTGTGGTCAGAGAAGATGCTTGATATGATTTCAATTTTCTTAAATTTTCTGAGGTTTGGTTTGTGACACAAGATGTGGTCTATCCTGGAGAATGTTCCATGTGCACTTGAGAAGAAGGTACATTCTGCATTTGGATAGAATGTCCTGAAGTTATCAGTGAGATCCATCTAATCTAATGTCTCATTTAAACTTGTGTTTCCTTATTAATTTTCTGTTTTGATGATCTGTCCATCCATGTGAGTGGTGTTAAAGACTCCTATTATTATTGTGTTACCGTCAATTTCTCCTTTTATGTCTGTTAGTATTTGTCTTATGTATTGAGGTGTTCCTATGTTGGGTGCATGCTGCTGCTGCTGCTAAGTCACTTCAGTCGTGTCCGACTCTGTGAGACTCCATAGACAGCAGCCCACCAGGCTCCCCCGTCCCTGGGATTCTCCAGGCAAGAACACTGGAGTGGGTTGCCATTTCCTTCTCCAATGCATGAAAGTGAAAAGTGAAAGTGAAGTCGCTCAGTCGTGTCTGACTCTTAGCGACCCCATGGATTGCAGCCCACCAGGCTCCTTGGTCCATGGGATTTTCCAGGCAAGAGTACTGGAGTGGGGTGCCATCGCCTTCTCCATGTTGGGTGCATAGATATTTATAATTGTTATATCTTCCTCTTGGATTCATCCCTTGATCATTATGTAGTGTCCTTCCTTATCTCTTGTAATCTTCTTTATTTTTAAGGTCTATTTTGTCTTTTATGAGGATTGCTACTCCAGCTTTCTTTTGCATCCCATTTCCATGGAATATATTTTTTCATCCTCTCACTTTCAGTGTATATGCGTCTTGAGGTCTGAAGTGGGTTTCTTGTAGACAGCATATATATGGGCCTTGTTTTTGTATCCATTCAGCCAGTCTGTGTCTTTTGGTTGGAGCATTTAATCCATTTACATTTAAAGTAATTATTGATACATATGTTCCTATTTTCATTTTCTTAACTGTTTGGGGTTGATTTTGTAGATCCATTTTTTTCTCTTGTATTTCTTGGCTATGTAAGTCATTTTAACATTTGTTTTAAAGTTGGTTTGGTAGTACTGAATTCTCTTAACTTTTTCTTGTCTGCAAAGCTTTTTATTTTTCCATCAATTTTGGATAATATCCTTGCCAGGTACAGTAATCTTGGTTGTAGATTTTCCCCTTTCATTACTTTAAATATATCCTGCTATTCCCTTCTGTCCTGCAGAGTTTCTGCTGAAAGATGAGCTGTTAAGCAAAAGGGGTTTCCCTTGTATGTTACTTGTTGCTTTTCTCTTGCTGTTTTTAATATTCTTTGTGTTTAGTCTTTGTTAGTTTGATTAGTATGTTTTTGGCATGTTTCTCCTTGGGTTTATCCTGTATGGGACTCTTTGTGCCCCTTGGAATTGATTGACCATTTCCCTTTCCATGTTGGGGAAATTTTCAACTATAATCTCTTAAAAATATTTCTGATACTCTTTCTTTTTCTCTTCTTCTTCTGGGACTCATATAATTCAAATGTTGGTGCATTTGATATTGACCCAGAGGTCTCTGAGACTATCCTCAGTTCTTTTCATTCTTTTTACTTTATTTTGCTCTTCAGAAGTTATTTCCATCATTTTATCTTCTAGCACATTGATTCGTTCTTCTGCTTCAGTTATTGTGCTACTGATTCCTTCTAGAGTATTTTTAATTTCAGTAATTGTGTGGTTTGTCACTGTATGTTGGAGAAGGTGATGGCACCCCACTCCAATACTCTTGCCTGGAAAATCCCACGGACGGAGGAGCCTGGTGGGCTGCAGTCCATGGGGTCACGAAGAGTTGGGCACAACTGAGAGACTTCACTTTCACTTTTCACTTTCATGCATTGGAGAAGGAAATGGCAACCCAGTCCAGTGTTCTTGCCTGGAGAATCCCAGGGATGGGGGAGCCTGGTGGGCTTCTGTCTATGAGGTCACACAGAGTCAGACACAACTGAAGTGACTTAGCAGTAGCAGTAGCAGTCACTGTATGTTTATTATTTAATTCTTCTAGGTCTTTTTTAATTGATTCTTGCATTTCTCCACTTTGTTTTCAAGGTTTTTGATCATCTTTACTATCATTATTCTGAATTCTTTTTCAGGTAGTTTGCCTATTTCCTCTTCATTCATTTGGACTTCTGTGTTTCTAGTTTATTTCTTCATTTGTGTGGTATTTCTTTGCCTTTTCATCATTATTATTTTTTTTATCTTATTGTGTTTTCTTTTCCCAGGCTTCAAGATGAATTCTTTCTTCCTTCTGGTTTCTGCCCTCCTAAGGTTGGTCCAGCAGTTTGTGTAAGCTTTGTATAGGGTGAGATTTGTGCTGAGTTTTTGTTTGTTTCCTTTTCCTCTGATGGGCAAGGCTGAGTGAGGTTGTAATCCTGTCTGCTCATGATTGAGTTTTTATTTTTGTTTTGTTTCTTGTTTAGATGAGGTGTCCTGCACAGGGTGCAACTGGTGGTTGGGTGATGCCAATACTTGTATTCAAGTGGTTTTCTTTGTGTGAGTTCTCACTATTTCACACTCCCTAGGGTTAGTTCTCTGGTAATCTAAGGTCTTCAAGTCAGTGCTCCCACTCCAAAAGGCTCAGGGCTTGTCTCTGGTCAAAAATGATGATTTCACAAGTGGCTTTTTATGGCATTAAGTGAAATTAAAACAAATATCCAAAAACAATAAACCAAAGATGAACCCAAGACACATGGAAGTTACAAAATCAGGCAAATAATTATTAAAATAATGGAATATACACATATACATATACACCCATGAGCAAATAAAAACATTTCAACAAAAATAAAGTACAATAGATTGACCTGGCTAACAAAGGAAATAAAAGAATCATATTTACAAGTGAAGAACAAAACTAACTAATGCACAGACTGGAAAACAAAATTAAAGCAAGGTGCCAAGTGGGAAATAAAGCAATGAAAAGAGAACTAACAAATATGTTGAGAGGAAAGGAAAGAAAGAAAAGAAAAGAAGAATAGACATGCATAGTCAAATAGAGGTAGATGAAGAAGATTTATATACAGGAAAGATTAACTGCAAAGAAGTAGGAAAGCCCAACAAAGGAATACATGTAGAAAAAATATAATGGGTTTAAAACAATAAAAGTTAAAATTATAAAAAAGAGAAAAGAAAAAATGGAAGAAAAAAGAAAAAAAAAAGGAAAACTCCACAGAACTGCAAAAGCCAAATGTTGATGCAGAAGTTTATAACCACTATAAAAAATGTGACTGAATACACACATATACATATATGCTCATAAGCATAATGAAAGCAATCCAATAAAAATAAAGTACAATAGTTTGACCCGGTGAACAAAGGAAACCAAAAAGTATATCTACCAGAACAAAACTAAATAAAGTACAAACTGGAAAACAAAACTAAAGCAAGGTGCCAAGTAGGGAATAAAGCAATGAGGATAAAACTAACAAATTTATTGAGAGGAAAGGAAAGAAAGAATGAATAGGTATGTAAAGTTAAATGGAGGTAGTACAGAAGATTTATATGCACTAAAGATTAACAGCAAGGGGAAAAGAACAGTAGGAAAAGAAACAAAGGAATAAATGTAGAAAAAATAATAGTAGGTTTAAAAAATAAAATTTAAAAAAAAGAAAAGAAAAAAAAAGGAAAACTCCACAGAACTGCAAAAGCCTAAGGTAGAGGCAGAGGTTTATAACAACAATAAAAAATGTGACTGAGGAAAAAAAAAAGCTCAAAAGCTTATAATGCCAATAAAATCAACAACTACAACAGAGTGGATAAAAAAAGGGGAAAAAATCCAGAAGAATCTACAGAACAAGTCAAAACATAAGAATAATAAATAAATAAATTTAAGTTTTAAAAAAAAAGAATAATAAATGTTTTTCTTGAGTCACTGCTGTCAGAGTCCTTTCCCTCACTTGGAGTCACAGTCCACCTCACCTCCCTAGGATGCCCTCCAATACTGTGCTTATCTCTGGACCTGTTGTGGGGCAGCTCAGATTCTAATCTGGTCCTACTCCTCTTTGTTCTTGCTTCCAATGTCCATAGCTATCAGAACTAGCACGTTTTCTTTTGTGGGAGCTCTCAATGACCTTTTATATATTCCATAGACACAGAGTCTGCCTAGTTAATCATGTGGATTTAATCTGCAGATTGTACAGCTGGTGGGAAGGTTTTTGGTTTTCTTCCTTAGTCACACTGCCCCTGGGTTTCAATTGTGGTTTTATTTCCACCTCTGCATGTGGGTCATCCACTGGGGTTTGCTCCTGAGGTTGCCCTGGAGGGCTTGGGTTTGCCCCTGTGAGGGCCAGGTGTGGAGGTGGTGCAGCTGATGGGTTGCAGGGGTTCTAGCAGCACCAGGTACTCAGGGAAGTTGATGGCTTTGGCAGCAGTAAATATAGTGCTCTAGAAGTGTATGGCAACCAACACTGGCCAACACTCTCCAGTGTTCTTGCCTGGAGAACCCCTCTACCTGACAGAGAAGCCTGGCCCGGCAGTCCACAGTATACAGGGTCACAAAGATTCGGACACTACAAAAATGACTTTGTGCGCGTAGACACAAGACTTTTTTGCCTGTGGCAGCTCTGCCCCAGTGAGAATTGAGTGTGAAGGTGGCGCAGCTGCTTGGCTTGAGGGGACCCTGGCAGCGCCAAGTATGCAGGGACAAAAACTGCCTCTGCTGCAGGAGTTATAGACCTATCAGTTTTTTCCTAGCCTCATGTAGCTGGTGATCAGAAGGCCTCTTTGGCCAGTCTTTCTCCACAGCTCTGTGGAGGCACCATTCAGGCACTTAGAGGGATCCCTTGCCTGGGGTCCAGCTCTGTTGTTTGGCGCATCAGACACACAGAGGGGGCCCCCCTGGCTGGGGGTCCTACTCTGTAGATTGGCACATCAGTCACTTAAAGAAGCACCCTGGGTAGGGTCCTCCTCTATAGTTCAGTGCCTCAGGCATTTGAGGGGCCAGCCTCACTATTGTTCAGCTGCCAGTGCTGGCGTTTGGGGGGATAGAGGCTATGGTGATGGCTCCCCCCCCTACACATGACTCAGCAGTATCACCTTGCTTCCATGGCTGCCTAGCTTTTCCTCCAGAGCATTTCCCACCACAGTCTCCTCCCTCACATCCCCTTGATCCATCTCTCTGCAGTCAACAGCAGCCCTCACCCTGGGATTACTCCACAACCCCTAAACTCCAGCTCCCAGACACTGCACCTTCCAAGGGATCTACATTCCTGTCCAGGGTATGTATGGCTGCGGCAAGGACTGATTCTCATTCCTTTTAGGCTGCCACAGATTAACTGTTTCACTCTCAGCCTTAAATGTTTCTCTTCTGACTCAGACAATTGCCCCGATGTGGGGATCAGACCCCTGCTTCAATTCCCCCACCTGCCAAGGGCAGGTCCAATCCTACTAACACTCCTATTTTCTCCCCTAGTTCCTTGGTCCTACCGAGTTTTGCGTGGGTCTAGATATTCTTTTCTGCTGGTCAGGTACTCCTGTTTCTTCTCATCTGGTGTTCTGCATGCACTTCTGTGTCTGAAGGTGTATTCCTGATGTATACATAGAGATGTACTCCATGTCCACTTACTCCTCTGCCATCTTGTTCTCTCCTCTGGAGAAGACCCTTGAGAGTCCCTTGGACTGCCTGTTTCAAGTAATCTTAAACATCACCAGCAATGGCACCCCACTCCAGTACTCTTGCCTGGAAAATCCCATGGACAGAGGAGCCTGGTGGGCTGAAGTCCATGGGGTCGCTAAGAGTTGGACCTGACTGAGTGATTTCACTTTCAATTTTCACTTTCACACATTGAAGAAGGAAATGGCAACCCACTCCAGTGTTCTTGCCTGGAGAATCCCAGGGATGGGGGAGCCTGGTGGGCTGCCATCTATGGGGTTGCATAGAGTTGGACATGACTGAAGCGGCTTAGCAGCAGCAGCAGCAAACATCACCATAACATACTTAAATGAGGAACTCTTTTCCACTCTCTCTCCTATTCTGTTTTTTGAAATGTGCCCTTTTAAACTGAAGTCTTATATCTTGTGTTAACTTTAATAAATTATCAACATTTTTTCCCTCAAATACTGATTCTCCTTTTCGATGGGTATTCACATATTAGTCTTCAAACCTTTAGACTTTTTTTTTTTCATTCATTCCATCATTTTATCCCCTACCAATGCCTTCTGAAAGAGTTCTTTAACCTTATCTTTAAGCTCAGTAAATTGTTCTTCAAGTATATTAAAATTTCTTCACTGGCAATAAGTGACCAGAAGATCAAAAACATGCCATTTGTGAATTGCCTAGAAATAATCTAGCAATGGTTGTCTGAGAGAAGTTTATGGAGATTAAGAAAATTCTCTTAAAAGATATCAAATTCTATCTGAATAAATGGAATAATATAATATACCCTGGAACATAGAGAATAAAGTTTCAAACATTGATTGTCCTGAAATTAATCTGTAAATTCACTTTTATTCATTTTACTTATTCATTTCACCACTGCTAAATTTTGAGAAAAACTTGGAAAATTTATTCCTAAATTTATACTGAAAGACAAATTTTCAGGAATTACTAAATCATTTTTAAAAATATAAAGAAAGAAATTCCCTACTGCTGAGTATTAAGACAGAATGTGGCACAAGATAAAATTCATCAGTATGAAGCTGGAACAGGAACAGACTAATTGAAGGAATAGAAAAAAAAATAAAGATTTAAAGAGATTATTTGTTAGATGATAGAAGACATGGTATATAACTTTGGAGACGTGGTAGCCATTTTTGTAAAAGACCAGAAACTTGATTTACTACTAAAATAAAACTTGGCATCCAGCACATGTTACAAAACAAAAATAAACAAAAGAATCTCAAATGAATAAAAGGCCTGAGTATGAAAGTAAAATGACCAAGCTCACCATAGACTATGTTTACTGAAGCAAGATATAAAAGCCCAAATCACAAGAGAAAACATAATTTGACTTTGACTAATATGAAAATTGAGCAATATAAGTAAGAATTTCCATTAATAAGTGTCATTCACACAGGTTGTGTCCCTGGGAACCAGTCCATAAGAAAGAGATTACTGAACAGGTTTATGTGTTCTTTAGGCCAACACCTCTGATAGGGAGGGAAGGGAAGAAAACAGATGTGAGTTAGAGGGAGAAGCAGTGCTGTGTTACAGTATCAATGAAGGCTTCTTCTCTGAAGCTGGAGAGGGGCTGGGCCCAAACATCCTTGCATTCACCAGTCACTGGATGCCAGCTGCCCTGGCAAGGATGTGTGAAATTGGGTGAGACAAATATTTCTACCCAAGGCAGTTCCTAATGAGGGATGGTTATTCTGGGCTGCCTGCAAGAATCACTTTTCGCTAATGAGGGAATAAGCCTCTGGCCCTGAATAAGGATGTGAGTGGTCTATCATGGATTTCATTACATTTATAGGACTGAGACTAAAGTGACAGCCTGGGGTTCAATACTTACAATGAATAAATAATAAGATTAAGATAGAAAATATCTAGTCACTTCCATAGAACCCAGTACAAAGTAACCAAGGGAGAAAAAATAACAAAAGTAAAAACTTGATGATTCAATATATAGTTACCCCAATCTCACCAATAATGGGAAAAAAAAGGATGAGGTATTTATTAAAGATTTTGACTGCAACACTGTTTGTTGTAAAGAACTGCTGTAACTTCGCCATTGAATGGGGCTTCCCTGGTAGCTCAGCTGGTAAAGAATCTGCCTGCAATGCAGGAGACTCCAGTTCAATTCCTGGGTTGGGAAGATTCCTTGGAAGAGGGCATGGCAATCCACTCCAGTATTCTTCCCTGGAGAATCCCCATGGACAGAGAAGCATGGCAGGCTATAGTCCATGGGTTTGCAAAGAGTTAGATATGACTGAGCTACTAAGTACATCACAGCACAGTTGTTGAATGCTCAAAAAATAGATAATATATGACAATGTGTTCTAATAGAAAGATGTACATTAGTAGAAAGAAACAAAACAGTTATTTGTAAAAGAAACAGATTTTATAAATCTATGATATTAATTATAAAATGTGTAACACTGATTGATATCTTTTAAATTTAACAAAACATATAAAACAACTACCTATTCTTATTTTGGGGGGATAGCAGAGATTAGAGACTTGGAAGTCCAAAGCTTTTTAGTGTGATTTACCAGTACGTTCTGGATGTGCTCAGGCTGAAATCCAAATGCTGTTTCTGTACCTGCTCAACCTTATGTGATGGACCTGATAATATTCAGCTCAAGAAAAGAAGCCTCAATGTCATGGTCACTTAGCAACCCATGTTCAGGCTATCAGTTTCTAGTAGGACCCATTATCATGGCAGAAATGTTTGCTAAAATTAAGATTAGTGTTCTCACAGGGAAGGCATAATTTTTCTCCAAATCCTGGAAACATACCAAGATTTTACACAGCAAACTCTTCCTTTATAGATATATCATTTCTGTCAAATCTGTTGAATCATAAGGCCCAAATGGCAAGAGACTCAAGCAGGATCTTTTGCAGAATCCTATCTTCCTCTAGGCCCCATTCAAAATGAACAGCTTCCAAAATACCAAATACATGGGTCAGAGTGATATTCTCAAATTCAATGTATGTTACCTCCATAAGCAGAAGATACCACTCAAACACTGTGCTTCCATCAGCGGTGTCAGATGAAAAGTGCAAAAACTTGTCTTGTCCTTAATCTTAGAAGGAATAACGTGGCATGTCACAGACCACTGGATCTCGAAAACTGTGGCAGTCCCTTGAATCTTCATGATACTTCAGTTCCACTCTCTGACACAGATGTCTAGTGTACTCTCTAATTCCTGCTCACCAAACTCTATTATCATGGTGTCATTAATGTACTAGTCTAGTGTTATGTCAAGGTGATCAAGATACCTGAATTGTCTACTGTGACAGAAAGGAGGACAGTTAGTGTATTCCTGGGTAAGAGTGATCATGAACTGCTGTTCTTACCATGTGAATAAAAACCAAATTTGATCCTCATTAATGAAGGGAATTGGAAAATACATATTTATCTGCAAGAGTGTTAGTCTCAAAATAAGTGCCAAAGCCTGTATTAATCTACTGTCATTTAACCACATGGTAGTCTCAATAGCAGCTTCTGTGGCAGATGGTATAGTATAGTAGTTGTAAATGGGGCTGCTACATGAATATATATATATATATAGTTAATATATACACCTGTCAATAACCATTTCATTTTTTCAGGGTATTTATAGATGAATTGAATGGAAACACTCTGAGTACCATAACCCCTATATCCTCTAAGTCTTTGATAGCAATATTAATATCAGCAGTTCTTCCAATGATACATTATTACTTCTGATTTATAATTTTCTTCAGGATGGGAGTGTGATTTCTGGGGCTTCCACTTGGCTCTGGATGCCCTGATTACTCCTATTTATAGGCCATAATGAATAGATTGTGCTAGCTGTCAAGTAGTTCTCAGTTATGCACATGTGACCGAGGAGATAACCAAAGATTATATGGGCTTCCCTGGTGGCTCAGATGGTAAGGAATCTGCCTGCAATGCTGGAGACCTGGGTTCGATCCCTGGGTCGAGAAGATCCCCTGGAGAAGGGAATGGCTACCAATGCCAGTATTCCTGCCTGAAGAATTCCATGGACAGAGGAGCCTGGTGGGCTACAGTCCATAGGGTTACAAAGAGTCAGACACGACTGAACAACTAACACATATATTCAAACATACCTGGATACACTGAAATGAACTTGAGCCAAACTCCACCTGGCCTCCATAAGCTCCTATTTAATGAGAAAACCATGGTGGTGTTTCAGATCCCATGTCAGCTCAGATCTTACATCTAATAGTCCTAGAAATGGCTGGATTTTCTTCATTCCTCAATTACCATGGAAATGGTTCCAGGTCACTTTAAGAGAATAATCAAGGGAATGATTATTGTATAAATTTAATGTGGCATTATAGGTTTCTTTTTCAAGATCTTGAGCTTCAAGCAATTAGTTCTAGATTTGAGATCTGACTTAGACCTGGATATTGAGTGAGGAACAATTTCCCATTTTAGCAGCTGATGTCAACTTTCTGCTTCTCATTGTTTTCTTCTTTTTCTCCCTTTCTCACAGGCATCTACACATCTATCTCATGTCTAGTGCTTGCTTTGGAAGCACATATCCTATCTCATATCTAAGAATGCTGTGTTCTACTAGTTATCGCCACAGATCCTTAAAGGTCAAGAAAACTTGATGGCAAGTCTGGTAATTACATTTTCCTTACCTCTAATAATTGAATGCTATTCCCTGGCCTGATTCTCACTTTTATTAAAGAACTCGGTTCAATAGCAACAACCGACACTACCAACCATAGCTTGCAGAGTGCAACCACTACCATCCATGCTTCTTACAGATACTGGTGTCCACTCAGCAGTATATTCCTTATGGAATGTCTTCTGGGGCCACCCAGGGATCTTACTCAGGTTATGGATGCTCAGGTCTTAAATGGATTATCTATTCTAACACTCTCAACTCCCTGAGTCTTCTGACCCCTTTTGCAACACCATATAGAGAGAGCCAGATTTTTCATCATATTTGCTCTAGTCAATTTTTAATGCTACTAAAGAGAAGCCAGCCCACACAATCATTATTATTGTTGACCCTGTATTTTAAAACAGCATAACTATCACACCTTCCAGTGTCTTTCCTTTCATCTGCACTTTATTCCAAAGCAAAAATGGTGAAAGCCTTAGTTAACATGGTGCTATTGCCAATCAGAAATTTTCAGCCACCTCTCACTATTAGAACTGAAATTCTCATTGTTCTCATATAGGAAAGTAATTCAGCTCTAAAATCCCATAACTGTAGTCTACTTTCTAAGAATTTTCTTATTACCAGTGATCTTGCCTTGAGGTTTCCAGAAGACAAAGCCTAAGTCTGAGACATTTATATAACTACCTTTTAAGATAATGCATTCCCAGGGTATAGGAGTGAGGAAATAGTGATGGAAGGGGGAAAGCAGATACTGGCTACTGCTTAGTATGTAGTATGACTGCTTGCCCATCCATGTGGCACTGTCCTTCAAGAAGCTACAAAAATGAGAGGATATTAGGCCTTTTATCCAGCAAAGAAAAGGTAAAAAAATTTACTATTCTCTCTTTCCTCCCACTGACTAAAGTTATGCTCCATGGACAGTTAACTCCCTTGCACACATAACTTGTTCATGAAGGTGACCAAGAAGACTATTTCAGCTAAGACCTAAGCACCAACATAAAAGTCTGAGACAGGAGGCAAGAAGTACACGGCATGGGCATGAGACAAGGTATCGCCCGTTACTCCTACAAGAAGTTGGTTAGTGTCTATTCAAGAGAGCAGTTGGTTTGAAAAAGTGTCCAAATATCTGGAGATAGATGAAACCAAAAGATATGGCATAGTACTTACATATGCAAACATTTTTAATTTTTTAGTGTCTGGAAGGAGCACATGATTGAACTTATTTGTAATTAGTCTGATGCACTTTGCCTGTTGATATCTGATTTATCCTTACTGTAGTAACTGAATCCAGGTTAACTTATTGATTTGTGTAGTTGGTGCTATTTTACTGTCATACTGTGTTTAGTCATTTAAAATGCACACTATGCCTTGTTTGCTATTTTATTCAGTAGTAATTTTAAAAGAATGGAGCATTTAAAATTTTTCTGTTATTACTTTGTATTCTTTAATAAAGGTCATATTATAAAACTCTTTTAGCTTCAAATTTAACAAAGGAATGAAACTTTTGACCCATCTCTTACAGAAGACATGAAATTTAATATGCTTTTACTGACCCATCCCTAATTTATAGATCTTTGTTAATTTAATATGTGGTATAGACTATAGGATAGAGGTATAGATTATTATTGTTTAATTACTGTTTCCAACTACATATCTTATTTTTCAAATGACATTTATTTTATTGTGTCTTATTAACATGTAGAAATAAATTGGATTCACTCATAACAATGCTCACCATAAGAATACTTATCCAAAACATCTATTCATTTACAAGAATGCTCACCATAAGAACATTTCTACTTTCTACTTCTCAATTTTAATTTTCCCCCACCCCTGATAAATGTTTGGGCAAACTTTTCAGAGATGGTAGTGTTAGTGCTAGAATTTGTGAATACCTGAATATCAGAAAGTAAAATAATTCAGTCTGCTCCCAGCTCTATCACCTTGCAGAAAAGGAAAAAAGGAAAACAAATAAGCCTTATGAACATGTCTCAATTATCTTTTAGTATTTATGCTGCAAAGGTTTAATTTTAAAGTTTTCCTGGAATTTGTTTTCGGTTTCTTATATTTTTTTAATGGTTTCTAGGTAACCTAAATATTTTGGGACCTGGGTTTTAATACGAGTTTCTTTATCCTTAACACCGCCTGAAGTTATCAAGACATCTGTGTTGCTAAATATTTTGAAGTAGCCTGTGCTTCAGTTCTAGATATTTTTAAAATACATTATTCTGCTTATTATAGTAAAATCATTTCAAGAAGTGTTTTAGAGTAATTCTCCCTTTCTTATATGCTAAAGAATTTCTTTCAAAAGTCAATTTGTTTGCATCTGTTTACTTTATTTAGGGTAGGTGTTGTTTGTGTATTGTTCTATGTGCTCATCCTCAAAGATTGCTCAATCCTGTTTAATTGGTCTGATTTAGCCTATTAAATGGGAACAGTGAGTCCTATAGCTGCCTCTCACTGCCCACTTGAGTGCTGATACAAGCCTCCTTGTATTCTTAAAGAGAAAAGCAAATAGACATACATAGTTTTCAAAATAATTCTTAGCTTTTAGCAAACTTGTAGCAAGCTGGAATGTCACCCTATTGCTTGGTTCTCTGTCTTCTAGGATGAGAACTTATTCCTGGATTATTGGGACTGTGTTTGTTTATTTATTATTTCTTCTCTTTAAGTAGTATAAGGAAATGCCATTTTTCACAAGCATTGCTCACAAGCACTGTCCTTGTCTGCACTTACAACGCATGGCAAGTTTCCATGCACCATTCCCCACCCACCCAACCTCCCATTTTGCGTGCATGCTCAATCACTAAATCCTGTCTGACTTTTTATAACCCTTTGGACTGTAGCCTCCCAAGCTCCTCTGTCCATGGGATTTGCCAGGCAAGAATACTGGGGAGGACTACCATTTTCTCTTCTAGGAGATCATCCCAACCCAGAAATAGAACCTGAATCTCCTGAGTCTCCTACATTGGCAAATGGATTCTTTACCACTGAGTCACCTGGGAAGCCCAGCCTCTCTTTTTTACCTCAGCTTTATTGGGGTATAATTTAAAAATAAAAATTGTATGTATTTAAGTTATATAAATACATTGATGTTTTGATATCATATACATTGTAAAAATAACCAGAACCATCAAGCTAATTAACATATCTAGCCTCTCATATTCTCACCCTGCTTATTTAACTTATATGCAGAGTACATCATGTGAAATGCCAAGCTGGATCAATCACAAGCTGGAATCAAGATTGCCAGGAGAAATACCAACAACCTCAGATATGCAGATGATACCACTCTAATAGTAGGAAGTGGAGAGGAACTAAACAGTCTCTTGATAAGGATGAAAATAGCAGAGTGGCTTTAAACTTAACATTAAAAAAACTAAGACCATGGCAACCAGTCCCATCACTTCATGGCAAATAGATGAGTAAAAGTGCAAACAGTGACATATTTATTTTCTTGGGCTCCAAAATCACTGTGGACAGCGACTGCAGCCATGTAAAGATGCTTGCTCCTTGGAAGGAAAGCTATGACAAACCTAGACAGAGTATTCAAAAGCAGAAGCATCACTTTGCAACAAAAGTCCATATAGTCAAAGCTATGGATTTTTCAGTGGTCATGTACAGATGTGAGAATTGGACCATAAAGAAGTCTGAGTGTTGAAGAATTGATGCTTTCGAATCATGGTGCTAGAGAAGACTCTTGAGAGTCCCTTACACCATAAGGAGATCAAACGAGTCAATCCTAAAGGAAATCAACCCTGAATATTCACTGGGAGGACGGATGCTGAAGCTGAAGCTCTAATAATTTAGCCACTGAACAGCAGACTTATTGGAAAAGACACTGATGCTAGGAAAGATTGAAGGCAAAAGGAGAAGGGGGTGACATAGGATGAAGATGGTTAGATGGCATCCTCAACTCAGTGGAATGAATTTGACATAGTAAAGGAGATAGTAAAGGACAAGGAATCCTGGCATGTTGAAGTCCATGGGGTCACAAAGAATCAGGCACAGCTTTTCAACTGAACAACAAGAAAAAATCCTCTCATATACTTACTATGTTTTAAATTCCAATTTTGTGTGTGTGTGTGATGAGATCATTTATAAAATATACTTCTAGAAAATTCCACCCAGGTTCCTTCCTCCTTCCTCTCTGCCCACCAACTTTCCCAATATAACCCCACCCCAGTACCATTAAATTCATATTGTTTCTCTGGGAACTCCAGGTTGGTGAATGTGTGGAGGTGCAGGTAGAATGGTATGCTCAGAGAGGGGATGGAAGCTCTGTACCCTTTCCCCATCTCTTGCCTTAAGCATCTTTTTCATGGTAACCTAGTAATTTAACTAGTTTACTGAGTGCTGTGGATTGCTCTTGCAAATTAATAAAATCCAAGGAATTTACAATTTATAGCCTCTTGGTAGAAGTACAGGTGATGATCTGTCTGCCCCACCCACACACCCACACAATCATACGCACACTGAGAAAGTAACAGGGTTCATTGTCATTATTCACAAAATTATTTGAATGGTCAAATGTATTTAATAGTTTGATAACTAAAAGATTGTGAAAGATCAATTTCAAAATCACATTGAATTTTTAAAAATCTACTTTTTCCTGAGATTTAATTGTGTAATGTATCTTTGGGTCCCTCAGATTAATCCTTTAAAATGGACATTATTACTCATTTTAATGGACATTATCTGAATTGTGATGTATTCTGTTGCATGAGAAAAGAAGACCATTTCTGTAGCTTAACTTTGTAATAGCATTTTATTTTTCCTCACATATCAACAAGTATTAGTGATGGGAATTTGGCCCCTTCTATCATTTTTTTCCATCACGCACACAGGGAAGTTCTTATCTTCATGCTTGTCCAAACATGGAGGTAAGGTGGCTGCTCCCTCTTTAGCTGTGCTGTAGACTGGAAAGGAAGGGACAAAAAGAATGTCTGTATTAGAAAAACAAAAATATTCCCAGAAATCTCTAGTAGAAAGATATTTATACCTCATCACCTACACTTTTGGTACATTGCCACAGTTGGATGCAATAGATTCTTAAAAGGTGAACATTTCATCTGGGAACATTGCCAACCTGAACAAAAGTAAGAAGAAAGTGAGGATAGCCCTTAAGTGGGAAACTAACATTGTCTAAAAGTCATTGAATTCAGAGTGTTGTATAATCACAACAGTATTTTTAAGCAGCATAAATTTTTAGAGTAATACTAAATTTCAATAACTATTCACTTTTGCTATATTTGATGGTTTTAATGAAATAATATAAAGTAATGTTTTTTATACTTTACTGTCTACATTATACTAATGAGAATAAGGTCATTATAGGCTATAATAGTTTTTGCATACTGGAATATTCTTTTTTTTATATACTTTACTTAAATGGTGGCTTCAGGGTCCATGTTATAAATAGTATCAAACTCCTATGGACAATATCTAAAATCTAAATAATAACATCTAAATCCAAATCCAAATTCTAAGGATTTTTCTGAGTTAATTACCAATATGTTTCATATAACAATTTTAATGCCTACATACTGGTAGCAGAATATGAAGTCCTAAATGGATTCTTAAAGCTAAATGCTGAACATTTAAACTGTTTGTATTGTGTGGGGTTTTTTTTTTGGCCTTAATATCTAAAATTCAATATTTGATAATTATGACTTTTAAAGTGTTAAAATTGTTACCTCTTAAGGAACATTTTTCTACACTTATAAAAATGTTTCTTAATTATATCTTCTCTCCCACTAAATGTAAATCTTATACTTGCTGCATTCTTCTTTAGTATCTTTAATGTTGATAATCAAGATGGACAGACTTTTCAGTGGCATTTAGGCGGTGGCTGGAGGAGAAGACAGTCAAGATAGGATATTTGTCCTAATATTCTGTCTAAGTAATACTCAGAACTGAACATAGTACATTTTTCTAAATGCAAATCTAATACTAATTCATATCTAATGTAATACATATTACAGATTTACATCGCATTTCAAGTCTTCTGTGAATTCATTTAGAATTAATTCTGTCTCATCTTACACATTTTATTGAATATATCTTTTCAAATCTAATCTTGATCCTTTAATTTGGGATGATTTGTGTTTTATAAACAGTCACATCCAGGTATGATATAGAGTGTCAGATATATCACATGACATGTGAGGTTCAGATAAAATACCATTTCTCCAATTATAAAGGAAAACATGTATAATCTTACATATGAAGACTTTATACTTATTTGCTTATAGTGAAAGCTATAAAGCATACAGGAAGAAAGAATATATAAAAATACAATTGAGAGAATAACCAAACAAGAATTTTTAAAATATGAGATAATTAAGTAATTTTGTTTTCTCTCAAAATGTTCCTGGAAGTATGCTCTATAACGTAATTCTTCTCCTCCCCTGGATAAAATTTTGGTTGGTTTCCCCACAGCTCTCTTAACTAAAAAAAATAAAAATCCACCTGATACTTTAATCATTTTCAGCTTAGAGACTGGTAAGTACAGCTAGAGTAATAATAAAGATTCCAAACTTCATTCAAAATTAAAGCTTCTGCACTCACCTAATCAGCCATGCAACAGAAGACAGCCCTGTAGTATACAGTATACAGTATGACTTGGATAGATACTCCTTTATTTTCTCAACTTGTCTTCTTCCCCTTCTCAAATGCTAATTAGCACTGTTTCTGACCAAACTGGATTTTTGGATGGTGGAGAGAGGAGATGTGAGTGCACAGTATGCTGTACTTTGGTGAGCTGCCATCATGGATTGCTCTCTGGTTTGCTCTCTGGTTTGGCAGGTGTCACGGCTGACTCTTGGTCTTTCTCCCTTGCAGGGTGTTTCATTTCCTTGTAGGGAGGGTTCTTCAGACCATGTATTCCTCTCTGCGTTCAAGTAGGCATCTCTCAACTGCATTTCACTGTGATTTACGTTATCAGCAGGCCATCTTTTCACAGACTCTCTCTGTTGGGATCCTAGGGTCTTTTGGCATCCTTTTTTGGATAAAATCCATTTACGATGACTATGGGCCAGCTTTTAGCCACATATGTTTGGTTCAAACCTTCTCTATGTCCTTTGTTAATTTTCAATTATATTTTAAGTTATTTTTCAAAAACAAGCTCTCTGTGATATTGTCATGATTGATATTTTTCAGATGTATACATATATGTTTTAATTAACAGCACTGAAATTAAGTTCAAAGCATAACTGAGTCACAGTTATTTTTGCAATCAGGAATACAGAATATTAAAAAAAAGATTATGTGTGGTGAACTCACTTAGTGATTATTAAAAACAATGGGGATGGCTAAGATAGGAAAATATCCTTCTTTTACAGACAAAAAAAGAATCAGTTTAATAAAACTGTCATTGGCCAGGTGTAGTGTGATTTGTGTGATGTACTTCATGTGAAGGTTTATGTGATGCATGGGGTTGAGAGTAAACATATGTGGGTTTGAGTCTTATTTCTATAATGCATTTAATTACAAGTTACAAGAAGCTGATCAAGGTTAATAAAGCAGGTAGTCTAAGTTTCTTCCTCTATAAAATAGGTATAATAATAGTTCTAGCAATTATATTGTTTGGTAAACATATGGTATATACCATGCAGTAACTTCTTAACAATAGTTAATTCTGTCTTCCAACATTTTTGGTTTTTAAAAAAAATTACAGCTGTAGTTTCTTCAGGTATTTATTTTATCTTTTATGATTTCCGAAGTCAAAAATAACATGTGCATTATATGAACATACACATATACATGTACACATATTTTTACAGGTTTTCAGGTCATTAGTAAATTACTATAATGCAATAGCAAATGTTTATTAAAATGAGAATCTTTGTCTCATTATACTATACAAAACAAACTTTAAACTATCAGATTATACTTAATTTTTCTAGAAAAGCAAATAAATACGTAATGGTAAGCTGTTACCTTTAACAATTTAATCTTTGGAATCAGTAATTAAGTAGAGAAGTCTGGTTTTCACTGTAATAGGAGAAACAGGCTATTAAAGAAAAGTCTTCCATGACAGGCTGGGAGAAAACTCTGTAAGAATCTGGATACACAGTCCATGATTTTATAATGTAAATTGTGATTATTTAGATGCTTATAACTTTTCATCATCTTCTTTAACGAGTTATTCCTATTGGTAGCCAAATAATCATCAAGCTATTGCTAAGTGGGATGGTTACTACTGCATCTATAGCTACTGTGGTTATCCAAAGAGAGGACACTACTATTGTTTCCATATAGATAGTGCCATTACTTCCTTGTTTGTTTATACCCCTCATAAATATACATTCATTACAAGATTCTGAATGTAACAAATGCTCAATATCTTTTCTCCATGTTGTTAAAACATGTTGGGAAGTATTAGGACAAGCTTTGGTATTGTTTTATTATTGATATTATAATATTACTGATACTATTTTTCTATTCCAACACAGATCCAGAACAACACTGCAAGAGTATACCATATAAAATCTAGATCACAGTTCTAGATAATGTTTCCCACCAACAACTAAGATTCTAAGATGTGTGGTGTTTCACTATTAATGAAATCTATTTGGGTGTACTTTGTTCAAGATCAATATTACTACTTTCTAAGCCCATTCCCTTGGATTGCAAAGAACAAACCAGTCAATCCTAAAGGAAATCAATCCTGAATATTCATTGGAGGGACTGATGCTGAGGCTGCAGCTCCAATACTTTGGCCACCTGAAGCTCCAATACTTTGGCTCAATAGAAAAGACCCCGATGCTGGGAAAGATTGAAAGCAGGAGGAGAAGGAGACAATAGAGTACGAGATGGTTGGATGGCATCACTGACTCAATGGACATGAGTTTGAGCGAACTCCGGGAGATGGTGAAGGAAAGGGAAGCCTGGTATGCTGCAGTCCATGGGGCCACAAAGAGTTGGACACGATTGAGCTACTGAACAACAATGAAGCCCATCCTACATAGATTACAAATATTTTCCCTTCAAAAATGTTACTATTTTGTTCATAGTAAAATGGCAATTTGAGTTATCTTTTCTTGTATATTTAACATATTTCACATATATATATATTTGAAATATTTCTATATACAATTCCTAGGTCTCTCTACTGAAAGAGCTTAGAAAAAATGCTCTACCAGTAGCAATAAATAAGACAAATCTCATATCTTGGTTTCTAAATATCATTTTCCACTAAAAACATACCAGAGTTAATTGTGGGGAAAGGAAGATTTCTGAGCTGGGGAAGAAGACAAGATAAATTTGGAACACTTTGTTATATTAGCAAACAGGGAAACATTCAAATTATCTGGGGGACACATCAAAAGGATAAGGGCTCCATCTTAAAGGAACTCCAACAGGTCATATCTGAAAGTATTTGAGCTATTAGTCTTCTAATCCATTAGATTAAATAAGAATCTAAGAGTTTATATTGACACAAACTTTAAAAACAATTAAATAAAGGCACTGATATTAAAGGCTTAGACTTCTATTCATTAGCTTAGTTCATTCAGTAAATGTGTATCAGGAGACTGTACCACAACTTCAAGAAGAACCTGCAGGTGAAAAATCTCTCCATGACTATGGATAAAGCATAGAACAAATGCCAACTACTTAGACACTATTTCCTTAAGATAGTGGGCAAGTACCAATATACTGGAAACTTTGGGGGGAAAAAAGTTCCAAATATGTACTTCTAATTCTGCATGGTTATTTTAATGCCATTTTTCTGTCATCTCTTAAAGTAGAATGCCCCTAAAGTATGTCATCTCTTAAAGTAGTTGTTCCCTGACAAAGGTCTGTATTCTCCTTCCCCTCTTATTACATCTGTTATAATTTCCCCATAGCAGCTCCTCATCCAGCTATTCCACTTCTACCAGCCTCTTAGGAATTGAAAAAGTCCTCACTTTACAAATTAAGAACAGTGAGTTCTTGTTAAAAAAAAATGTAATGAGTGTCTCAAACATAACTCTATCACCCTAACTTCAAAAGAGGAACAGACTACATAAAATATACTATTAAATCATGATTTTCATCAAGGAGTACCTGGTTCTTAATGCTAACATATTTAAAAGGCTGAAAATCTACTAAAGTATGCTAAATGGAAAAATTAAAAATGTTTCAAAAAGTACTCAATCTTTTCATAATATTTCCATGAGCATAGTTTGCTTTAAATATGAAGGATAACATTTAACATTTTACTGTTTTGAAATGACATAATGATATAAGTTCTAGTAGTTATAGAATATAGCTATAGTGTAGACTAGTTATGGTTATTAACTAAAATAAATATGTTCTGAAGAAACTGTTCTGAAGGTAAATGTTACATTAGTTAAATCACAACAAAAAGACATTCCATTCATTCACTCACTGAACAATGGTTTGTATAATCTACTATATACTACTAGTACTATGTACTATGTAGTACTACTACTATGATGGATCATAGGTCCCAAGGAATGAAAAATGTCTCTATCATAAAGACACTAACTAGTGATAAAATGAGACACACACATTAGTTAATTGCAAAGCAGTGACTCAAGTGCATAAGTTAATGGTAGCACGAAAACTGAGCAATTCTTTGCACAGTGGGCAGGAGAGTTAGAGACTGCCTCAAAGAGGGAATGCTTGCAGTAACTTTTAAGAGATGAGTTACCAGTTTATTAGGTAATAACAAATGAATGAGAAGCTATTAAAAGAAACAGCTATTAAAGTCACAGAGGAATAGACTAGCCTGGAACATGGTGAGAAGAGGTGAGAGAAGAATTAAACCCAAAGCATAAAAGGCCTTAGAGACTAACCTAAGTGGTAGCATAATGGAAGGTATAAAATAATGACAGTAGAAATTACTTAGTCTCTGACCTGTCCAGTCCCTTGCCAACTCAGTACCTAGTACGCTTTTACCCTGTCTGAAAAATCCTTCCCCCAGATTTTTACACAACTGTATGTTCATTCAACTCTTGGCTTAAAAGTCACCTGTCAATACCACAAACTGAAATGAATTCGTGCCATCCTACCATACCCACTTATTAGTCTTCTTTCTCCATTGTTTTTAAATCAATAGAGAATAGAAACACAGAGTAAATATAAAGTTTATAACTTTATGTAACATACTCATATCCCCTTCATTTCTCTTTATTCTTGTAAATTAGACTGAAAAAATTGTAGAAATTGCTAAGCAACGTTTGGTGTAGTACAGACGAGGGATTTGTGAGTTAGCAATCTTCCCTTTATTCTGTAGTGAGTATATTTTGTTCACTAGTAGCCAATTGAGTATGACTAAAGCAGAAGAAACCTTTTCAGAGATAGATACATTTTATTATCTCAAAAGGATAAATCGGTAATGCAAAATTATCAGGCAAAATGACAAAAACATAGTGAAGCATTTTGGAGAGAGCAGAAAAAATGTTTCTAGCCCTTTATATCATACCTCATATGCAAATGTCCTATCCTCGAGGAGACCTACTTTTGTCTCCAGAGAAAATGGTTAGGAAGTAAATCTCCATTAGTACTGGGAAAACTTAGATTTTTAAAATTTAGCATCCTGCTCAATTGGGAGCTTTAGGGAATGTTTATACATAAACTGACATCCTTTAAAGTAGTCTGGGGGCTTAAACAGAAAAAAAATGTAGTATGTTTGTTCTTGTGGTCTGTAAAATATTTGAGTGAATCCTTGAACTACTGCAGACCCATAATCAAACAGACCAAGTGCATAGGACCCCTTACTTCTTCAACTGTGATTTAGAAAAACTCCAAAACACCTATTGTTACTAAATTAAGGCAATAGTTCCTTTATTGCCATATAGTGGAAAATAGAAAATTTTAAATATAGCCTAAAGTAGAAAGCATAACTGCATTACATTAAAAATATGTTCTCAAAATTTCGTAATTTTATTAAAGTGGCAAATTATTTAATTAAGACTCAAAACTAGGCGGAGTAGAAGGACATGTGCTCATCTTCTGCGAAAAAACCAAAATCACAATTAGCTGCTGAACAACCAGCAGAATATTGGATCCCACCAAAGAAAGATACCCCACATAGAAGGGCAAAGGAGAAGCTCCAACAAGACGGTAGGAGGGGTGCAATCCTGTTTAAAATCAGATCTCATACCCACCAGAGATGCTCGGAGGGTGCAAACAAAACCTCGTGTGCACCAGAACCCAGGGAAAGTCTCCACAAGAGACTGAGTGAGACCTCCTTTGAGTGTTTGAATGTCTCCTGCCGAGGCATGGGTCAGCACTGGCCTGCCATGGGAACAGGGGTTCTGGCTGCAGCAGACCTGGGAGGCGCAGAGTGTGGCCTAAGTCCTCTTGGAGGAGGTAGCCATTAGCTCCACCATAGAGCCGCTGAGCAGACGACCCACAAACTGGAGAAAAATTATACCAAAGAAATTCTCGCACTATTGCAAAAGCCCCCAACAGATTTCCCAACCTGTGGATCTGCAAAGGGACTGAGAACCCCCAGGGAATTTTACTTTGGAGGCTAGTGGGATTTGATTACAGAACTTCCACAGGATTGGGAAAACAGATTCTTGAAGAGAATAAACAAAACCTTGTGTGCACCAGGACCCAGGAGAAAGGACCAGTGACCCCACAAGAGACAGTTAGATTTGCCTGTGAGTGTCCAGGAGTCTCCAGCAGAGGTGCGGGTCGACAGTGGCCTGCCGTGGGGTCAGGGACACTGATTACAACAATCTTGGGGGCGGCGGCAGCATGCTAGTTTAAGTCTTTGTGAAGGAGGTTGCCATTACTGCCATTACCCTACCACAGTTTGGCCTTAGGCCCCACCCTTCAGCAGAAAACTGGATTAAAGATTTACTGAGCATGGCCTTGTCCACAGAGCAAGACCCAGTTTTCCCCACAGCCAGTCCCTCCTATCAGGAAGCTTCCATAAGCCTCTTATCCTTATCTATCAGAGGGCAGACAGAATGAAAACCATTTAAATCTAGAAGTGAAGTGAAGTGAAGTCGCTCAGTCATGTCCGACTCTTTGCGACCCCATGGACTGTAGCCTACCAGGTTTCACCGTCCGTGGGATTTTCCAGGCAAGAGTACTGGAGTGGATTGCCATTTCCTTCTCTAGGAGATCTTCCCGACCCAGGGATTGAACCCAGGTCTCCCGCATTGTAGGCAGATGCTTCACCATCTGAGCCAGACCATATATAATTCATAACTGACCAATATTATAACCAATATTAACTGGATATAAAATATTAGTAGTTGTCCTTAAATAACATGGGCTAAAATTTATCACACTTTAATGTAAAATTTTGAATGCTATCCTATATTTTATTCAGAGGTCATTTTTATTTATATCGTGTACTGTAATTTAAATATATTAAACATATTAAATTTGCATTGTAAATTTACAGTATACAATTGTAGTAGTGGGTCCTCAAGTTTTGAACACCTTAGGGTCAGTGAATTATTCAAGAAATTATTTAAAAGATATTTTGAAAAAGGATCAGGAAAAAGGATTAAGAGTGATCCTAAAAAATTAATATGAAGCAACAATGGGAGGAGTTGGTCAGAAGAGTATATAAAATAGTAAGAGTGCTCATGAGAAGGCCAATTATGTATAGTCCTGATTAAGTCAGATATGGAGAATGTGTTAAAACAGCATTTGCAAACTGAAGCATTACTTGAAGATATTAAACAGAATGATGGAAGCCTGGTCTTTGAGTATTCATTGCTGATCTATGAAAAGTAGCAATGGCATTAGTGCTTACTGATTAAGCTAATATGAATCTAGAGTGAAAAGCCATGCTTTATAAAGAAAAATGCACCTTATTTGATTTGCCTTGCTCTTCATCAATCTGTGCTAGCTTCATGTTTGACATTTTTCTCTTGACCTCCTAATGTATGCGGTCTATAGTTTGTGGAGTTGATCTTTTCTTTTTTGAAAAATCATGATAGCTTTGCTTTTCACCCATCTTTCACTAATTCCCAGAATGTCCACTTTTCTTCAGAGATTGCAGAAAACAGCCTGCTATATCTCCTGATTTTTTTATTGCCCTAGGACCTAACTGAAAGAAGTTGGAAGATTAAAATACTCTAAAGCAAATAAATGATTTCCAATTACTTTTGATTCATCTTAAACTAAAATTTTCTCTTAATGAAACTTACTTTTTTTTTCACATTTAAAAAGTATTCTCTTTGAGAGATATAATGGGAGATAAATCTCTCAAAACTTTAACATCTTCCCAGATGGCAAACATCTTATTGTCTTGATTTTTAAAATACATTCTTAAATTCTAGGCTAACTTTACTAGTGTCAGTTGACTCTGTGTTTAATAGATGTTTTCATAGTCATATTGTAGTTAGGTATCTCCTTTTTTCCTATAATGTATATTCCTTCACTCCAGTGACTGTGAGGAATATGAACATGTCATGTTCTCAAGTTATAGACTATAAGTGAGGCTAAGATATGCCTAAAAATTTATAATACAAGAGAAAGAAATGTGATGAAAAGCATCAGGTAGCATTTCATAGGAGTTCAGTACATAAGATTACTTTCAGCTGATTATATATAAATAAATAAAAACTTTTATAAGAGGTTTATTTAAGCTGGACTTTTAAAGAATCCCCTAACCAAGTAAATGGTTGGGCATCAATGAATCTGTAGATTAGATGAAATGATATGTACATATATGGAATATATATGTACATGTGATGGGGGAGAAGGGTGGGATAAGATCACAAGTATTCATCATATTCTGAAAGACATTTTGGACACTCAGTATGGTTAAAAGCAAACTACACCATACAGAATACTGTCTGGTGAGGTTTGCAAAATTATTAAAATTAGTATGATTACAATTACATTTGCTTTGCCTCCAAATGTTCATCTGCATTTTAGCTTCTCAATAATCTGTCTGAGGAAGCATGATGCACCTCTCTTTGAATTTTTGAAGTATGTTTTTCCAAAGCCTAGAAAACACATCTGACTGTTCCTTATTATTTCAAGATAGAATATGTTCACTTTATTTCCATAACTTTCTTTATACCTACAAGATTTTCCACTAGTGACAAAAATTAAGCCCATGATATTATTGTGCCTTTTTTGCTTTTATTACTTCATTGAAATGGAAACTATTGTCACTCTACAGCAATAACAAAATGATTAAAAAAAATAGTAACAGAGAGGCTTAGAATATGGGTAGTAGTGCATGCATACTAAGGCGCTTCAGTCATATCCAACTCTTTGTGACCCTATGAATTGTAGCCTGCTCCTCTGTCCAGGGGATTCTCCAGGCAAGAATACTGGAGTGGACTGCCATGCCTGCCTCTGGGGATCTTTCCCAACTCCAAGGATTGAATGCTTGTCAGGTATCCCCTGCAATGGCATCGGGTTCTTTGCCACTAGCGCTACCTGGAAAGCCCATGGGCAGTAGACATCATGTTAAAAATGCATGCAGCATATTTTAAATTTTTTAAAACTTATGATGGGAATTGATTAGAAAGTGAAGGCTTATACTAAGGAGATACATAGAGAAAATAATAAATTAAGATGTGTGTTTGGAAAACAGGAAGAATAATAATGGGAAAAACAGAAGCACTTATAAATGTAAGAGATAAATAGTATTTTATAAATAAGTGTTTTCTATAAGGATAGAGTGCATCAAAAAATGGTAAGATGATGTTAAAAGATTTAGAATCACAAAGTAGAAAGTGGCAGCAATCGAACTACTCACTTAAAAAAGGAGGGCATCAAATATAACAACTTGATGGCATGAAATCCAAGTACCTTAATTTTTGAACTGTTTAAAAAAATCTAGTAAGGAAGGCCTGAAAGTATAAAAGGTATAAGAATATCTTTTTGAGCTTAGTAGGAAGTAAATTGATCATAAAAGATTGACAGGCACCATGTAAGTAAAAAAGCAAAACAATAAAAAAGAAACATAAATTCAGATATTGACATTCAAGAAGTATGCTTGCATAGGAAGGAATACATTTCTAAATCCAGTATTATTCTGTCATATATTGTGCATATGTTAAATAAGGTAACAAAAGCATCAAAAGTTCTTACCTTATTATTTACATAAAATACTGCAATGACTTTAAAGTCACAGAACAAATTATTTCCATGCCTTCTTTTCTTGAGCTGGTCAAATTTCACTCCATGCATTCTGAACTTTGTAGTTAAGATGGAGCAATGATTTAAACAATCTTGCAGTTCTCTTTCCTCACTTTGTGTAACCTGCATGGTCCATGAATTTCACATAAAGAGGTGCTTTACAAAGACCAAAGTCATTTCATTCAGAACTTTCTAGCAGCTAAAATGATCTAATACTCATATATTTAAGTAGTCAAATTTTGCCTGTCCCCAGATCTTTCACACAGGGCCAGGTGTCTGGTTGATAGTCCTGACTGAAACTAATTTCCTGAGATCTGGAGATATTGGACCATATATTCGCTCCCAGTACTAATATATGCTGGACCATATATTCCCAGTACTAAGACCAAAACTAAAAATAGTAAGAAGGTTCTATGAAACATATAAGCATAAGCTTATAACATATAAGCATAACCAATGGCATTAATTCTAGACTAAAATGAAACAATTCTGCCCTTTTATGAAAAATTGATGGGACTCTAAATGTTACAATCGTCAAAACATTTGAGGTTTTCAGGTAGAGAGAATTAGCACTATAATGTGATTTGACAAGATGGCAAATAAAAAATAAGCAGTTCCATACATATTTGGAGAAGTCTAGGGCTCTAAACCTTCCCCTCACTAACTTCCTGAGGTCTGATTTCTCAACATTAGATCCTCACCTTAGAACACAGTCTTCTTCAAAGATCATTCCTCTCCTCTCTGCTTAGTAAAAAATATTACAAATCTGAGTTCAGTGTTTTCCTCTTCTCATGTTTTGCACTCTGCTAAATTAAGCCAAAGCTTCAAGGTTTCAAATTATCCCCCTCACATCTATCTCTATAGACCAAACTCTGTGGGAGTTGGCCTATAATCCAGTCACTGAACATAAGTTGTGCATATGTATGGAGTCACTGGACTGGGCCCAGAAAACACAGAAAATCCTCCTGAAACATCATTTAGGCAAAGTTTGAGGGAAAAGTCATATTTCACATAGGTATAAATATGATCCTACCACAGAGTATAACCTAAGTAAGATCCATATGGACTTTTAAATGAAAACTGGAGACTTCAAATAAGATTACTTTTGGTTGTGGATGGGTGAGCATATCATTATTGTGTTATTCAGATAGAACATTCTAAGAAGCTCTGCACTATGCCAAATAAATCTTCCTTATAAACATGGACTTCTATTTTTGTATGAATATTGTAACAGGGAGTGAAAAAGGTTTAATAATAGGAATGGCTATGGACAAACTATGTAGCAGGTCAAGAGGTCAAACTTATCCTCCACCACCACCACCACCAGTATTACTTTTCAGACCCTGTTCCAAGCTCTTGAAGAATCTGGCTTCTTTTCTTAACCTCAGCCTCAGGGCTAAGTATATTCTGTCATTTCTTCATCAGTATATGCTCTTTCACATTCCATTTTCTTAAGATGTTAATATGAACGTAAAGAGGTAATTTTTTAACACTAAACATTAAAATTCACATTACGGCAGTGGTTAGATAATGAATTTTATACACTATCACTTTGGATGTATTCATCATTAGCTGGAGTTCTACTGAATGTTTATTTACATTGTGCCAGAGAATGTGCAAAATGATGAGTGGAAAGACGAACTAAAAATAAAAGTCCACCTATTCTTGCTGTGGATGACAGACTTGAAAATAAGTGAGTTAGAAGTTATGTTTCCACAAAGGAAACATGAGGCATAAAGAAGAGTTTGAGTTGTGTTAGTAGGAAAAAAAAAGAAGTCAGAAAAGGCTTCTCAGAGAAAAGGGCCTTAGAGGTATGTCTTAGAGGGTGAGCAAGTACAAGCCCCATAAATAGAGAGAGAGGGTTATATCTCAGGCAAAGTATCAGGAAACAGCATAGGAGTCAAGGAAACAGAAGTTCACGATGGATGAAACAAAGGGTTGTAAGGGGAAGGGGAGACCTAGACCCGACCCTTTAGTAGGACACCCAGGTCAGCTGCCTCTGGCCCCTAGTACTGTGGAGGACAGACACAAGGCAATGTACCTCACTGCCCTGATGAAAATATTACTGAAATTCTATTTTAAAATGTCTGTTTTTAATGATATTCCAAGGGACCTAGAACAGTGCTATATAGGGCTTTCTTTTGTTGGTGTTTGTTTTGGAGGATCCAAATTAGCGGGGTGTCCCGGGTTCCAATTCCAGAAGGATATGGCAAGACACGATTGCAGAGTTAGGAAGCAACAGAGGAGGAACAAGCTGAAATAAGGAGTTTATCTTGACTGTGTATTTAATGGGCAGCATTAGTGAATTTTAAGCAGAGGAAAAAGGAAGTTTCAGAAAGTTCTCTCAGCTAATGCAATCAGAGGTTTTCAAGGTAAAGGCAGGGAGAGGAAACTAATCACCATAATACAGGGTAGTTATGTTGATCCCTGAACTAAGTTAGAAACAGTGAGGATATGAATATGTAGTATACTACTGCAGTAGACAGATTGATGGCCCCCTAAAAGATATCTAGATTCTGCTCCCTAAAACCTGTGAATATGTTACATTATATGGCAAAGGGAGAGGAGGTTTACAGGTGAACTAAGGCTTATAATCAGCTGACTTCAAACTAGGGAGATTATCTTGGGTTACCTGGGTGCCTGGTATAATCAAAAGAGTGCTGAAATGTATTTGGTTGGCCAAAAATTTCCTTAGCTTTTTCTAGATGTTATGGAAAAACTCGAATGAACTTTTTGGACAATCCAATAGAAGAAGAGTCAGTAAGCAGAAGAGTCAATGTCATAGTGATAGGATATAAGTAGGACTTAACAGATTGTTGTTGGCACTGAAGTTAGAGGAAGGGGGCCACATACCAAGGAGGTCAGACACCCTGCAGGAGTGGGAAAATGCAAGGAATAGGATTCTCTAGAGATCCAGAAGAAACAGCCCCTCCAATATCTTAATTTTAACCCCATGAGAACCATTTTGGACTTCTGACCTCCACATCTATAGATAATAAATCTGTATTGTTTTGAATCCACCAATTCTGTGGAAATTTGTTACAGAACCAACAGGAAAAATACAAATACCCAACTCAGCCTTGGCATGAAGAAAACCCCTGACTGAAAATGACATTGAACATTTACAGTTTCTTCTAAAATGTAGTCATATCTTCGTCAGAGCTCTGGTCAGGCAGAGCTGTATAAAGGTCTCACCCTTTATAAAGGTTTTCCTAAGTGAGATATACCATACTGTCTTACTGTCAATGGTTCTTTATCTTTTCTTCTCATACACTTAAAGATCTCTTAATACATAAATATAATTTTTATATCTGTTGATCAATCAATTGTTGAACTTTGTGTCCACCTCTGTCCAGACAGTCAAATTTTAAAATACTCAGTATTTCGGACTTTAAATGTAATAAAGCATTGGAAGTAGGAGTTTTAGAGTTACACAGACATGGATCATTCACAAATTCACCCCTTATTGGTAGTGAGACTTTTGGCAATTTAAAATACTAGAGACTCAGTTTCCCCATCTTAAAAAAGGAATTGCAATCTTAGGCCAGGATCCCCAGAAACACGCTCTGAGACAAGGATTGTAGGCAAGTGTTTCATTAAGAAAACACTTTCAGGAAAAACACATAAATCAGAGAGTAAGCAAGATAGGCAAGTGATTTCAGGCAAAATCCTAGCATCAGCATGATCCTGCAGGGAAGCCATGGGGTGTAAATTACACTTCAGATTTTCTTATTATTAGAGACTTTTTTACTGTGTAGGGAAGACCTTGGCAAGCGGTGTCCTAGGAGGGAAGTGAACTCCCAAGTGGTTCTCTCTGGCTCTCTGTGCCTGAAGGCAAAATGAGTCTAGTAGCTTTAGGGAAGTCTTCCAAAGTCTCAGGGGCTGACTCTGAGAAGTAAAAGAACATAGAAGTTGGGGTAAGGCAGATCCAATCAAAGGGATTCTAAAGAATCAGGACTAGGTCTGCTGCAAGCATCCATCTCATAGAACTATTTTAAGGTTTGAAAACACTCATGCTTTTTTTTCTTTAACTTTTAAGATTCCTAAACTATTTTTTCTTTTGGAATAGCATGAAGCATCTACTGCTATGTTCTGTACATAGAGTGCTCAGCAACAAATAATTATTTCTTGACAGAGGCATTCATCCCAGAAAGGGTAAAGGAGACAAAGGAGAAATAAACCAAATCTGAAGGATATCAGAACAGAAAGTAACCAAATTAGCCTGAATCTACATTTCAAAATGGTCATAATTTCATTCATATTTTTAAGAGACCTGAAAACCTGAGCAACTTAAAGACTCAGCTGGTTGCTTTCATCTCTGAAAAGCTAGGCAAAGCAAACCAATCAACAAACAATATATGTATTTGATGATAAATCTTACATGAAATGCTGTCCCTTCTACAACCAGGAAACAATGTACCAATCTCCCAGAATGCATGTAATTAAATTTTTTTTTCTTAAAATATCTCCTTCTTTGCTATTCTGTTTCTATACTGAGAACTAAAACCTTTAATTGTGATAGTATGTTACAGTTTTAAAGAACATTCACATTTAAGTGCATTTAAAGAGGAGAAGGCCACTGCAACCCACTCCAGTACCCTTGCCTGGAAAATCCCATGGATGGAGGAGCCTGATAGGCTGCAGTCCATGGGGTCGGGAAGAGTGGATATGACTGAGCGACTTCACTTTCACTTTCATGCATTGGAGAAGGCAATGGCAACCCACTCCAGTGTTCTTGCCTGGAGAATCCCAGGGACTGCGGAGCCTGGTGGGCTGCCATCTATGGGGTTGCACAAAGTCGGACACAACTGAAGTGACTTAGCAGCAGACAGCATCCAATTTTACATGATGGTCATACAACCCTGTCACATATTTTCACCCCCTTTTTACAAATGAGGGAACATGCTCTGACAGGGTAAGTGACCTAGTTAAGGTTGCACAGCTAATGGCAAGACCCCAACTTCTAATTTTCAAGAAAGTGTATTACTTAGAGGTCTACATGATTTTACACCTTGTATCAGTCAAGGTCCAGTCAGGAGACAGAAATCACACCAAAATTAGAATATGGAAAATTTAATATGAAGAATTATTAACTACTAATTCTTCTTTTAAGAGAGAAGAAGCTATCGTTAAAGAATAAAGGAATAGTGGATTAAGGGAGCAGCCACTACCTCCAGAGTTGTGGGAGAGTACTCATGGATGAATAGCTTAGAAGAAGCATCCCCATCTTTTCTCTCTATCCTACAAAGCTTGAGAGATAGTCCTCATCAGAGATAATGTGGCTGTGGCCCATTTGATATTCAAGCAATTGGTTGAGGTGCCACAAACTGGGCTGGTGAGAAAACCAGCTAGGGGACCAGTGAAACGTCCTAGGAAGCCATCAACTGGGTTGCTGGTGAGGCTTGCTAGGAAGCCACACACTAGGGATTGGGCCCAAATTACTGGGGGGCGTGCAATACTGGTTTTTAGGACACTGCTAGCCAGAAAGCCACTCACTGACCACCACACCACAGGAGCAAGAAGAAAAGCACTGGAAACAAGAAAAGAGACCCTTTTATAAACAGTGTTCCTCCAGCATCTTCTATTGACAAGTGCTAACACTGAACCAACTGAAAACAAATGTTTACAGGTTACAGCTCTAATATCACAATTCAGGGCAAAGAAGATGAATTAGGAGCTGTGAAACACTAAATTAGCTGGCACACACCTCAGTGACTCTCTTGGGTCCTCAGTAGTAAAATGCTTTTATATCAAATTCCTACTCCATTTGTTTTCTTTTTCCCGAAATGCCTCTACAATAAAATGCAGATCCAACCTCTAGGACATTATATACTGACTACTGGTATGATATTTAGTAACTTCACAGGAAGAGTGTACAACACAGTGACTGAGACCATGTCTTGAGTCAAAACACTTGAGTCGGAATATTAGCTTCACCACTGACTAAATCTGCAGCCTTGCAAAAATTAATCTCTGTATGCCTCAGTTTCCCTATCTATTAAAGGGGATAATAATAGTACAGACTTTATTAAGATGCCAGAAGAAATAAATTAATATATGTAAAGCCTGTAGAACAACTCGTGATAAATGTTAAAAATAAATGACAAAAGAACTTCATAAGTGTTAGTATTAGCCATACATGTTTGTTAGTAAATGGACCATTTACAAGCTAATATGCATGGGTAATACTAACATTTACAATGTTTGTGTTTAAAAATTCATCCTGTATTCTGTTTTCATTATCAATTTCCATTTAGTATTGGGTCCAATAACGCTAAAACCCAACTTTGTTGGATGAAACTGGTACAAAATGCCTTGCTCACACCTGGACATTATGAGCACTGTCCTGGCACTGTCCGTGGCTCACTAAATAATCATCAATCAAACCCAACTTATCCAGGACTCCTTTTCTCAAGTGAAAAAAAAAAAAAAAGACACGGTTAAATCATCTCTTTAAAGATTTATTGGGTTCTGACTGCTTTTGATCCCCCATATCCCCAAACAATGAGTTACACTAGAGAAGCAAAAAGGAGGAAATTATCATTTTGAGTGCCTACTCATCTATGTCAGGCAAGCACTTTGCATACATTGCCTGGTTTCATCTTTATCACAGTTCTGTCACATTAATACTTTCAATCCTATTTAACAAATAAGGAAACTAAGGCACGGAAAGGTCAACAATTTACTCAAGATCACACTCTTGCTAAGTAGCAGAGCCTGAATTCAAACCTGGTCTTTCTGTTTGGGTCGACTAAGCATTTTTAACTGTTCCGCTTGCCTCCCACACTGTCTTCTCAGACAGCTAGAATCCTACCCGCTCAATGCTTTTCATGCTTTGCTGTAAAGAGACGAGTGGGTGTGCAACTTTCTTTCTTTTCTTTTCTTTTTTTTTTAAGTATCATTTGAAAGTAAAGCAAATGGAACTCATTTACCAGTTACAGGAATTTTAAAAACACTCCTAACATCTCACACAAAACTAGCCTTTGAGTAAAAATTAGCGGCCCTCCTGCATCCTGGCGCCCCGGACGTCACCTCACCTCACGGCTGCAAACTTGCTGAAGGTAAAGAAGCCTGGTGGCGGACCAGCGAGCTGAGTTTCAGCCCCGGTTCTGTCGCTCTGGTCGCCCTCCGAACCTTCTTCTCCTTCAGTGTAGCAGGAGGTGGTCTCCTCAGGGCAGCTTAGGGTTTCCCCTCGTCCCAGCCTGGCTCTGAGGGCGCGCGCGACGAGGGCGTGCCCTGTGGTCTCGCCGCAGATCCCGCGTGAAACTGCCCAGTTCTCTGAGGAGGCTGCTCACCGCCGCTGCCCCGACCCCACTGCTTCCCGCTTCTTCCAACTTGGAAAAGTGAAGCCCCTGCCCCGCGGTGCCTGGAACGCCTTTCACCAGACAACCCTCCGCTAAGTTCCCTTCTGCACCCGAGGTACGGGCGCTGACAGGAAAACCAGCCTGCAGTTCTAACTTTACTCTCCTCTGAGAGGAATTCTGAGAACTCTGAGACGGGTCTTACTGAAACGTGGGAGACAAAACCTGTCTAATTAGTGAACTCCGACGCCTCCACCTGGCTCGCAGCGCCCAGGCCTCCTGGGCGAGGGCACGGCACAGCTCTGCCGTTTCTCATGCCGGGATCCGACGCCCGGAGGCTCGCGGCGCCACCAGCCACAGCGTCCGGCACTGAGTCAGGGCATCCTCACAGCGCAGCAGCCTAGCGCTGCGTTCGGCCGCCGGGAGGCTGAAGAAAGGTCCGAGCTGGGCTCGTAGCCCTTCCTGCCGGCCTCCCCACTCCGGGCCTCGGCTCCCCTCCTCTCCCGCTCCCGCCTCCTCTCGTAGGCTGCCAGGCGGACCCAGCCTGCCTCTCTCTCAGCCTTCACTACCGGGTCAAGCTGCGGAGGGGGGTGGGGGTGGGGGTGGGGGTGGGGGGGTGAGCGGAGACAGCAGTAAGCGGCTCCCCACCCGGCGCGCGCGCGCCCCTCCTCCCCTCTCTAGTCCGCTCCCTCCTCATCGGTGCTAAGCCTCCTCCCCTGCTGCCAGTACAGTATAACTCGGACGCGCGCGCTAGCGCGCGAGCGCGCGCGGACCCTGCCACTGCCACTGCAGCTACCATGGATATCAGCTAACAACACACACTCAGGCGCGCGCGCGCTCCCACTCGCACCACGCAGGAGTGGCCCCCGGCATCCCTACTCTCCTTCCCCACCCCCACTCCACCCGCTCACCAGCTCGGCTACTGCTCGCTCAGGCTGTCGCTGCCGCCGCCGCCGCCGCCACCACCACCACAGCTCTCCTCTGCTGCGGGGCCACAGCCTTGAGTGTCATTCAAGGGACAGCACAACCTCACCCAAGCTCTCCTACCTCTGCCCAGCCGTCCCTGTCATCCTCCCCCTTCCTCGACCACACTCCATCCAAAGAAGAGGGAAAGCACCGAACAGAGAGGGGAGGAAGGCAAAGTCTGCTCTTCTCACCTCTTGGCCCCCTGGCTCCTCCAGCCTCATTCTCTCAGCACCAACTCCCTTACCCCAAAGGAATCCCTCAGGAGCTGAGGCGACTCACCCCACTGCCATGTCCAAAAGCTTGAAAAAGAAAAGCCACTGGACTAGCAAAGTCCATGAGAGTGTCATTGGCAGGAACCCAGAGGGTCAGCTGGGTTTTGAACTGAAGGGGGGCGCCGAGAATGGACAGTTCCCCTACCTGGGAGAGGTGAAGCCAGGCAAGGTGGCCTATGAGAGCGGAAGCAAGTTGGTGTCAGAGGAACTGCTGTTGGAAGTGAACGAGACCCCCGTGGCGGGGCTCACCATCAGGGACGTGCTGGCCGTGATCAAACACTGCAAGGACCCCCTCCGGCTCAAGTGTGTCAAGCAAGGTAAGCGCAGCGGCTGGTTCGGTGCTTTACCAGGAGGCTGGACCGCTCCAGGCGCCGGGGCATCATGGAAGGGTGGGCTCGCGTGTGGAAGGGGGTGTGTTGCGCGACAGTGGGGTGAGGTCGAGCGAGAACCGGCAGAGCAAGTGAGCTTTGCCGGGGCTCAGAATGGGGGGCTCAGTGGGAGGGAGGGGCGGGTTGCGGTGCAGCGTGCAACTTTGTTTGCGCAGTTACCCCCTCCCGTTTGGTAGGTGTTCGGCCTTGTCTGACCTCGGCGGTGCCGACGAGCTCCCGGGGCAATTGAATGTGCGTCAGCTGCATGGCCCGCAATGGATGAAGAGCTTTTAGGGAAGGAAAGAAGGCAGAAACGAAGAAGGGGGCAGGAAAGAGAGGAAGGAGCAACTTGAGGGTGCAGCGGCATCACCAGCAGGGCGGGGAGGAGTAGAGGGTGACGGGGCAAACGGAGACCGGCGCCCTCCGTTTCGGTAGCTGTACTGAAGACACCTTGAGGATCCCTGAGCCACTAATTAACAAAGAAGGGAAGGGACAGTTTGCTTCGGGCGCTTTGACGGGTCTGCCTTAACTTTTCCCCTGCCTCGCTCCTCTGTCCCCCTCCCCCGCCCATGGTCGTGTCATGTGGGCACCGCGCGTCACGTGCGCACTGACTAACTCGGGAGCTCACCCCGAGCCGGCCCGCGGGAGGCGGCTTGCGAGGCAGGCGCGGCGCTAGCTGCGGGTTCTAGAGTTGGAGGTCGGAGGAGAGACGTGGTTACCGGAATGTTCTTTACTATGGGGTTGTCTTCACGAGTGGAAGTTCTCTGTGGTCGGACTCCCCTCTGGCTTCGGATTTGGGCAGAGGGGGGCGGGGGGCGTGTTTCTAAGGAGGAACTGGGTGAAAAAGCCTTCTGGTTTCGACTGAGGATCCGGTCAGCTCCAACCTGGGTTTAGATGAGCCTCCGCTGAAGGCTGTGATGGGATCTTGCAGAATTCTCGCAACTGTCTTTGCCTGAAGGAAAATGCTGGTCCTGAAGTAGGGAAGAGAGATAAAAGTTTCTTGGAAAGAGGACAACTTTAGCTGGAATAAAATAGTGTATCTTCATTTTCCACAAGGGATTGCATACATTTTGTAGCTCACATTCACAGTCCTGTGTGACATGTATGTATATGTGTCACAAATCGAAAGATTGGTTGTTGGTGACACATTGTTCGGATTCAAAGATGGAATTGAGCATGTGATTGCCTGCATTTTGAACAATCACTTATTCTCACTGCATGCTCTACTATCAAGAAACACTCTTGGGGAGGTATGATACACTCTTAGGGAGATATTCTTGTCTATAAACCAGTTTTAAAAGTCAGTGAAAAATGAAACCTCAGGCAAAATTTCTTAAATGTAAATTGCCATACAAAAGAGTTTTAGTTGGGGATTCTTGAGTGTTAGTGACTGATGACTTGAGATAGGCTAATGTGAACATTGACTTCTTTGTCGGGCTACAGAGTTAAATATGGTATGAACCTGAAGAATGTGTTTGGTAGGAAGGCAAATAGAGTATCTTACTGTTTTCCAAGATGACATACCAGAGGTTCGAATATAGGCATTAATGTTAGCATATTTGATGTCATGATACTATTTTATAGTAATGGGTATAAATGTGAAGTTCTGGTTTTGAATCCAGAAGTCTATGTCACAATTAATGACCATAGTTTTGTTGACAAGGTTGGTATTTGTAGTGGAAAATGGCTGCCAACTTTAAGATATTGTTATTAATAAATTGGACTAATGATTGTAGCCTAATGAGTGAAGTGTTTATCCTACTGTAGTTTGTAATTATGACCACATTTTAATGTACTCATTCTGAGCACACTATTTTGAGATGGACCTTCACAGGCTGTTGCTTCAGCAGCTAGGAAAGAAAGAAAGGGAGATTTTGGGGGTATTGTCAATCTATTCTATAAAATCCAGTGGAAAGACTTTTACTTGGAAAAATGAAGGCATGAAAGCTATCATTAAGTACTATCCTGTGATTATGCTTTAGGGCAAAAATAAGACAAATCTGTGTAAATTTTTAAAGGATGAAGCATTTTACTTATATTCAGATGATTTTAACAGAGCTTTAAAAAAATTTGTGAACTATACTGTGAACTCATTAGCTCCCATTATTGTGATTGTTTATAGAGGCCAGTGACCGCATGCCATGGATTCCTATGTAAGATGGGTACCTGGACTAGATCTCATGTAAACCCTTCCATGAATTGATCCAAGACAGTCTCAGATATTCAACGTCTATGTTAAGTTTTATTTAGAAGATTATAGTTTTTAGAACTCATGGAGTATAGACATATAATGTGATATATTTGGGGTTCTCTGGTAGCTCAATTGGTAAAGAACCCACCTGCAATGCAGGAGACCCTTCAATTCCTGGGTGGGGAAGATCCACTGGAGAAGGGGTAGGCTACCCACTCCAGTATCCTTGGGCTTCCCTGGTGGCTCAACTGGTAAGGAATCCGCCTGCAATGCGGGAGACCTGGGTTTGATCCCTGAGTTGGGAAGATCTCCTGGAGAAGGAAAAGGCTACCCACTCCAGTATTTTGGCCTGGAGAATTCCATGGACTGTATAGTCTGTGGGGTCGCAAAGAGTCAAGTATGACTGAATGTGATATATTTAGAGAAAATTTCTTTTCATTCTGTACTAACCTTTAGTTCTGGACTTCACTGGGTCATTGATGATTGATGCTTATAATGATATTCACAGAACCCCCACAGGAACCTGATTCACCTTCTGAATCTCTATTGACCAAGAAACAAAAATAATTGCTTCTTTTAGCTTTTGTGGAAAATATAATCCTCTTTTATATTCTTCCATGTGTGGTGATTCATATGCTATTCCCACGACGAAATATTTCTTTCCCTTGTCAAATAATAGATAGGTTTACTTTATCAATGTAAGTAAAGTGAAATTTTCAGAACTTTAGATATAGTGTCATGTGTCTTGGGTTTCATTACCGATTTCACGGGCGGGAAAAATACATAGAAATTCTTGGCTCTGTAGTTTTATTTCTAGAGATCCAATAAACTAGCATAATTGAAAAACTTAAACATGGTTTCTTTAGCAGTTGTTATTTAAAATATTAATAGCTGATTTTTGAATATTCAACACTGCATATTATATAGAAACTACATACATAATCAGGTAAACTAAGGCAGATTTTGCAAAGAAAAGGAGAAATTTGCATAACAAGAGTGTTTATTAAAAAGTGCACCATATAAAATTGCATTTTTTAATCAATTTTTATTTACATGTTTGGCCAGTTTTCCTTTACAGTTGTTTTAAGATGAAATTATCATAATTTTAAAAGAAGGTAAACTACCAGAATTTTAAGACGCAATAAACAAATAGATGTAATTTTTCTACAAAAATTTAAATGTTTTTTAAGCCATTTTTGAAAACCATTTAAATTCAAGATATTCCTTTTTAAATTTAAACTGCTTTTAATTCACACAGTGATGAGTCATATATGAAAAATACCATTTATTTTCATATCCTATTATTTTTTATAAATTATGGCTTTTTAGATTATAATAATACATTTTTATCACCAAAACATTTAATTCTAAACTAGTTGTTCTCTTCTGTGATCTCATTAATGCAGTGGATGCAGTTGAAGGAAGTTTCTTGAGTGATTTTGAGATCTGTACTGAAGTGCTAAAGGTTTTTCTTTTTTTTCTTTTAAAATTTGCACTAATGTTCACTGCAGGCAATTATATAGACCTTTGTGTCCTACATTCCTTGCTACTGCATCTAAAACCACATGGGGACCTGCATAGCCTGAACTTATTTTCCCCTTTAGGATCTCACAATGGAAAATAAAAGGCAAAAAGTTTTCTAAATTTTCCTATGTAGAAGAAGGGCCAAATAAAGCCTTTGAAATTCAGTTCTAGAGAAGATGTACATTGCTCTCTCTCCTATTGCTCCTTTCAGAGACACCTTCAAAGGAAAGTAGATCCACAATTATTAAGAGTCATGCTTCTTTTTGACTGACTTCAAGCTAGTATCATAGAGTTAAACCTCTGTGCTTCCTTTATTTGAAAAGCTGAAAACAAATTGTGTCAAATTTTCTCCAAGATTCATTTTCCTCCATAGAAAACTAAGTATGTGAATTTATTGAATTATTTAAGCAATTTGATCAGTTAATTATTTTAGGATAAAGTATCTTTAAATTTTAGGACAAGGTGAATGAGTTATCTTTGGGCATAATTTATGGGGATACTACTATAGTTTTCAATATATTTTTTAATGTACAAAATTTAGATAGTATGATGTTGAACGTTAAATATGACTGTGTGCTTTTTTGTCATGTTTGATTACTTTTGAGGTGAAACTACAGCTAATGTATTTAAGTGCCACCTTTTCTACTCTTAAGGGCTTCCCAGGTGGTGCTAGTGGTAAAGAATCCACCTGCTAATGCAGGAGACAAGAGAGACTCAGAGACTCCCTTCAGTCCCTGGGTAGGGAAGATCCCCTGGAGGAGGGCATGGCAACCCACTCCAGTATTCTTGCCTGGAAAAATTCCGTGTAGACAGAGGAGCCTGGTGGGCTACAGTCCATAGGGCCGCAGAGAGTCAGACACAACTGTGCAAAGCGACTAAGCACTAAGCACATTTCTATACTTAACATTTATATGGTGCAATCTTTTCCCATATTTCTTATGCTCACTTTTTAGCTGCTTGAAATCCACACATTCACTCTCATAGTGAGCAAAAAGTTTTCACATTGAACAACCCTGACTGCTTGTAGTTTAAACAATGGCTTTCAAATGCATAGCAGTCCCTGGATGAATCATTTCTCTGAAGAATTGTGATAGAGTAGCCTTTAAATGTAGTCTCCCAAATAGATTGTCTGGGTTTGAATCCCGAGTATGCCACTTGGTATTGGCAATATAAACAAGTTATGTAGCCCAGGGTAGTAATAGTATCTTGAGAATATTAAATGAGGTATGTATTTAAATGATGTAGTGTCTGGCAGATAATAAGCATTATGTAAGTGTTCGTAAATGTCTTTCCAAACATGTTGGTCATTTTGAACTAGTGACATGAAATGTTTTTAACTTTCAAAGGATTTTACACTTAATTGAAGACTAACTGAGAAATAGAAAATGATTGACTAATAAGTAGTATGAGTAATTTGCAAGTAGTAGTCTTAAAGTTTTTCTATAGAGTGAAGTCGGAGAAGGCAATGGCACCCCACTCCAGTACTCTTGCCTGGAAAATCCATGGACAGAGGAGCCTGGTAGGCTGCAGTCCATGGGGTCACTAAGAGTCGGGCATGACTGAATGACTTCACTTTCACTTTTCACTTTCATGCATTGGAGAAGGAAATGGCAACCCACTCCAGTGTTCTTGCCTGGAGAATCCCAGGGGGCGAGGAAGTTTGGTGGGCTGTCGTCTCTGGGGTCGCACAGAGTCAGACACGACTGAAGTGACTTAGCAGCAGCAGCAGCAGCATAGAGTGAAGTAAATCTTTGAAAAGCATTAATGTGAAGAGTATTGCCATTAAATGGAATGGAATATATTTTCATCTTTTAAAAATAACTCTCACTGATGCCACCTTTATGTGTAAAGATGTTTTATATTTATTTTATACTCTAGCCATAGTTTATTTTCACTCAATAATTTATTCCTTTTGTCCCCATATCTTATTGAATCATTTACTCTAGGCTTGACAAGCATAGAAATCCTATTAGAATTCACTAATTTAAGCTTAGGAATTTAGTTTATACTTCTTACATGTGACTAGAGTTAAATACAAGTATCATGTTTTAAGGCAGAACTTTTATTTCTTAGCTAGAAATCACAACCTCATAAAGAAGAGCAAAAAAAAAAAAAAAAAAAAAAACCCAGAATTATTTCCTATGTGTTCATAGTCAACCATGTAAAATAAAGAAAAATACATCAAAAGTCAGCTAAAAGTTTACTTTGCATTTGTGAGCATGTCAGCAGCTCAATACGAATGATTCTTTATATTAACAGTTTCAAGATGAAGCAACCAATAGTATATCTACCATCAGCTAAAATAAGTGATTTTAGCGTTTAAGCTGACTTAATCCCATCTTAGAATTCAGTAAGAACATTTACCTTGCTGGTCCAGTGTCCAACATTAATTTTTAAAAGTATTTCTAAACAACAGTCTGATTATTATGAAAAGCATGGAATAGGGTCTTGCAACTTTCTTAGTATTGTGATTGATTATCCCATTCCAGTCCCAGCTCCCTCTCTTTTGTTTACAGGAAGGACGGATACAATATTTCTCTAATAAAAGTAAATTATAATTTCTGTTGTGTAGATAAGTTAGTAATGGTTTCATAATTACTGATTTTACATAGGCTTGCATAGGGATATGATCTGCTTAAAACTCAAAATGGTCATATTCTTATAGGAAGTTGATAATTGCTTCTGTTATTACATTTCATTGATATGTTACAAACTCCATTAAAAAAGACTCTGGAAATTAATTTTTTAATTAATTTTAAAAATATTAATCAAAAATTTTAACTTAAGCTTTAGAAATTTGTTTTAAATTTAATAAACAATATTGTCTGCTTTGGATAGTCTAGAAGTAACAGGAAAAACATTTCCTTTTTTTGACAACTGATTGAATATTAACTCAGATACGTCCAGTGCATCTATTTTCAAAGATAAAGGAGGATGATGAATGCATATTTTAAGTGAGTGATTAGATTTTGTTCAACTTAACATAATTTTATGGCTTGTTTTACCTTAGGAAACATTTTTCCCTGTAATTGTTACATGAATCCATGTCAGTCTTTGTGTTATTTTCAGTTATTTTGGTTTACCTAAACATGTTTTTTCACTTTTAAAATCATGGCAGTTGTCATGTATTCAATAATGGCTGCAAATGAATATGTGACAGAAGAAAGATTAAATCTTTATAGTGTGAAGTAAAAGATATTTTGAAGATATTGATTTCTCTGATGATAAAATTTATGGAATAATTATTTGAACCTTTTAACTGAGTTTAGTGAAACTCATGCATATGAAATCAGAGATTTTTCTATAAATAGCCATGGGATTTACTTTTTTCTCTTTTTTTTATTTTTCAAATTATGAAAGTATGATAACACATTTACAGGAGACTTGGAAATTGGAAAGTTACATATAGTTCCTCTATGCGTGTATGTGTGCCAAGTCTCTTCAGTCAGGTCTGACTTTTTGTGACCCCATGGACTATAGTCAACCATGCTCCTCTGTCCATGGGATTCTCCAGGCAAAAATACTGGAGTAGGTTGCCACGGCCTCCTCCAGGGGATCTTCCTGACCCAGGGATCAAACCAACATCTCCTGTGACTCCTGATTTTTCGGCGAATTCTTTACTGCTGTGCCACCAGGGAAGTCTCATAGTTCTGCTATATATTACAATTATCTTTTAAGTAGATAAATTAAGATATTTTGTTTGTAATTTCAATATTAAACTCTCAAAAATTAATAGAATGAATATATGGAAAAGTAGAAGGGTATAGTAAAACTAAAAATCGTCATGAACCAATACAATATAATTAAGATTTATACAATTTTCATACAACAGTGAGATACAAATTCTATTCAGGTTCCCATAGACTATAAACTTGGAGACATCGGAACATATTCAGGGACATAAAACAAGGTGCAAAAATTTCATGGTCTAAAGGTATTGCAACCATACAGTTTGTTCTCTTACCACTGTGGAATTATGTTAGAAATCAATATCAAAAGACATTTGAAAATAATCTACATATTTTCAAGTGCAATGTGACATTTATCAAAAGAAATCTTTGACTAGCCATTGAAAGCCTCAATAAAGTTAGAAGGCTAAAAAAAGCACAGATGGGAAGCAGAGAAGAAAGTATTTAAATGAGAAATTATATCAGAATGAGAAATTAATATCGAGGATACTTTACAAATCGCATGCATTTGGAAATTAAACATCCACTTTTAAATGATAGGAATATCTAATAAGCCTTAACAAGGAAAATTAGAAAATATTTGTGACAATAAAAATGAAAAGAGAATTTAACAGAATTTGTTGCATGCAGGTGAAGCTGCTTAATGCAACTAAGTACAATGTGGAATCTTGAAAATAAGGTATGAAAACAAATAATGGCCACTAGCATAAAATTTTCTGAAATTTGAACAAAATCTGTACTTTAGTTAATAATACTGTATCACACGGTAATTCCTATTTTTTTTTTTTTTTTACAATATAGTATTCTTTATGTTCTCAGAATTGGATCAGATGTTTCAAGCCTCATTCAGTTTTTTTTTTTTTTAATCGCTAATATAATAAGCTTTCTAGACTTTTAGCAGTAATACTAGATGCCAAAATACATGGAACTATATCAAAGTTTTGAGTGAATATAAATTAAATATCTAGCATTCTGTTCATACTAAGTAAAACAAGTGGAATCAGCCATGGGTTTTATTGATTTACTGTGAAATGAAATGGGAAGAAGCAAATCTGTTTAATAAAGAATGTATATTTTATTTATCTATTTTCACATTACATTGTGTTTTAAAACATTTCTCAAAACATGAGCTCTTGGGCTTCCCTGGTGGCTTAGGCATAAAGAATCCACGTGTCAATGCAGGAGACACAGGTTCAACCCCTGGTGCAGGTAGATCCCACATGCTGTGGAGCAGCTAAGCCTGTATGCCACGACTGCTGAGCCTGTGCTCTAGAGCCTGGGAGCTTTAACTACTAAAGCCCATGGCCCTAGAGCCTGTGCTCCACAGCAAGAGAAGCCACTGCATTGAAAAGCCCACTCACTGCAACTAAAGAAAGCCTTCACAGCTACAAAGACTCGGCATAGTCCCAGCCACCCCCCACGGAAAATACACATGAGCTTCCCAGATGTTCAGTTCAGTTCAGTTCAGTCGCTCAGTCGTGTCCGACTCTTTGCGACCTCATGAATTGCAGCACGCCAGGCCTCCCTGTCCATCACCAACTCATGTCCATCGAGTCAGTGATGCCATCCAGCCAGTTCATCCTCTGTCATCCCCTTTTCCTCCTGCCCCCAATCCCTCTCAGCATCAGAGTCTTTTCCAATGAGTCAACTCTTTGCATGAGGTGGCCAAAGTACTGGAGTTTCATCATTCCTTCCAAAGAAATCCCAGGGCTGATCTCCTTCAGAATGGACTGGTTGGATCTCCCTGCAATCCATGGGACTCTCAAGAGTCTTCTCTGACACCACAGTTCAAAAGCATCAATTCTTCGGTGCTCAGCTTTCTTCACAGTCTAACTCTCACCTCCATACATGACTACTGGAAAAACCATAGCCTTGACTAGATGGACCTTTGTTGGCAAAGTAATGTCTCTGCTTTTGAATATGCTATCTAGGTTGGTCATAACTTTCCTTCCAAGGAGTAAGCGTCTTTTAATTTCATGGCTGCAGTCACCATCTGCAGTGATTTTGGAGCCCCCAAAAATAAAGTCTGACACTGTTTCCACTGTTTCCCCATCTATTTCCCATGAAGTGATGGGACCAGATGCCATGATCTTCGTTTTCTGAATGTTGAACTTTAAGCCAACTTTTTCACTCTCCTCTTTCACTTGTTGCAATGACTTATTTATATTGTCATGGATTAAAGGTAGCATAGAGGCTGTTTGCACTTTACATTGTCACTTAATAGATCATAGAGAATGTCTAAGTGAAAATGTTATGTGCAAAAACCAATTATATATGTATTTTAATACTTATTTTTCATTTTATGTGTGAGCAGTGGTGCTTATCCTAGTATTTTGTATCACTGTGCATAAGAAGGTACATACTTAGCTGGAATATATATTAATACAAGGGTAATGAGTGCTGTAGAAATCCACAAATTTATCTAGCACATACTCTAAACTTGTCAAAATCTGAGTAGCTGGATTGCAAGCATAAGCAAGTTTCAGAGATATGAAATGTCCAATTTTGCATCTGTGAAGCATTCTGATCAGCCCACAGTTGAAACCACTTTGTCTTTCTTTGCAGTCTGTGCTATAAGGATGTTAAAGCAACTCTTTACTACACACTTTCTTCAAAAAAATAACAAGCATTAATAGAGACAGTAATCTTTTATTATATAATGTGATAAATATCATTACATTGGCAACATATTACAAACATATAAATGTATCAAAGTAACATGTTCTGTGCACCTCAGATTTACAGGACCTTACATGAAAAAAGTATTCTATTAAATAAGTAACAAGACTCAAAGGGTCACAAAAATTGTGGCTTATTTCCAAAACCACCCTGATCATGAATAAATGTAATCTTGCCTCTTGGCAACTCATGTACTTAGTGGATGACCATTTTATTAGGACTGAGGTCTAAGTAGATAGAAAGAAGTCAATTCCTCTCTGGAAGAACAGGAATGTTATCAAAGATGCTCTTACCCATCTAAAATCTTCCCTCTTAGTATTTCTTCTGAAACATTATCTCTAATATCATCTCATTTTCCTCTTTGGTTGGAAGTACCTTTGCTTTACTTTTCTTCAGTTCATTGTGGGAGAGTCACTGTAGTGAATAGCAAATTTGTCAGTTCTGCTTCTTTGCGTACATGAAACACACCCACACATGTGTATGAATGCACACACACACACACACACACGCACACACACACATTTTTCAAACAGCAAAGTTCAATGCCAGTTTTTAAAAGTTATTTTTTGGCCAGGCCATGCAGCATGTGGGATCCTAGTTCCCTAACCAGGAATCAAACCTGTTACAGTGGAAGTGAGGAGTCTCAACCACTGACTGCTGGGGAAGTCTGTCAGTGCCAATTTTTAAATTGATAGTCCTGGAATGGCATTTATACATGTAAGAGGACAGTCTGATTTTAGTGAAAGAGTTACATAACATTATTCCATGTGTGACAAATCTAGCTTGCACTGCTGCTGCTGCTGCTAAGTCGCTTCAGTTGTGTCTGACTCTGTGCGACCCCATAGACGACAGCCTACCAGGCTCCCCCATCCCTGGGATTCTCCAGGCAAGAACACTGGAGTGGGTTGCCATTTCCTTCTCCAATGCATGAAAGTGAAAAGTGAAAGTGAAGTCGTTCAGTCGTGTCCAACTCTTAGCGACCCCATGGACTGCAGCCTACCAGGCTCCTCTGCCCATGGGATTTTCCAGGCAAGAGTACTGGGGTGGGGTGCCATTGCCTTCTCCAGGAAAAGCTTGCACAGGCACTCGTAAATTTTCAACTATGATTGGTATTTTTAAACCCTTATTAACTATGATAATGAGAGACCTAAAAGACATAATGACATTGAGTGCCCAGATGATTTCTGTATTTCATATATATTAGTTGTTAAGAAATGATAATAGTTTAGTAGTTTGGATTTTAGTCATTTTTATTTATATCACCAAGTGGTTGGTGGGCTAGGATGCCTAAGATAATGTCCTAATGTTAATGTAATATAATGTAATGTAAAGAAAGGGCAGAGATAAGGAGCATGCTTATTTATGAATTTGATAACATATTTACAGAGTAGTTTAAATTGCACTGGTTTAGATGTCTCAGAAAAAATGAGAGGATTGAATCCAACATGCTGTGAGTATATGTGAAAGTTTCTTAGTCGTGTCTAACTCTTTGTGACCCCATGGACTGTACAGTCTGTGGAATTCTCCAGGCCAGAATACTGAAGTGGGCAACCTTTCCCTTCTCTAGGAGATCTTCCCAATCCAGGGATCGAACCCAGGTCTTCCACATTGCAGGCGAATTCTTTACCAGCTGAGCCACAAGGGAAGCCCAATGAGTATTTGATATATTATAATTCTAAAGAATTAATCACTTATAGAGGTACTAATGTTGCTTTATGGAGAATTTGAAAACGTCAAGAAAAACCAAGCTTAATTCAGCCCTAAAGGGTTTTGTCCGGAGAAGGCAATGGCACCCCACTCCAGTACTGTTGCCTGGAAAATCCCATGGACCGAGGAGCCTGGTGGGCTGCAGTCCATGGGGTCGCTAAGAGTTGGACACGACTGAGGGACTTCACTTTCACTTTTCACTTTCATGCATTGGGAGAAGGAAATGGCAACCCACTCCAGTGTTCTTGCCTGGAGAATCCCAGGGACGGGGGAGCCTGGTGAGTTGCCGTCTATGGGGTCGCACAGAGTTGGACACGACTAAAGTGATTTAGCAGCAGCAGCAGCAGCAGCAAAGGATTTTGTCATGAAATGGAGAATATGATATTTTGAATTACATTGAGGTTTTAATTTAAATCTATTTTCTTTATGGCAAATTAATTTGCTTTGGAGTGGATATATATGAATTTGTGAAATGTACATATACCATAAGCTTTACTAAAAACTGTTTAAAATTTATAATGTCTTTGATAGCCCAAGCAGTGTGCTAACATACTACTGTGAATCAAAAAAGTATCCTTTTATATTCTTGTATCAAAATTAATTGGATATTCTTCATTGTCTAGTATTAAGAGCATCATAAGACCCTTTATCTTTGGGGAAATTGACTTTTAGCATTGAGTAGTTTTGCTTCTGTTGAGTATGTTTTCAGATAGACTTTAGAAAGTCACAAAGGTATTAGAGACATTGTTGATTGTCTACCTGGGATGCATTTCTTCTTTTCCCATCCTCTCATTCCTTACTGAACAGAATGCCAGTTTTATTCAACGATCTACACACTGGTGTGATGCTGTGCCACATGCTTTGTATTATGTCAGCTTTATCCCAAGGGGATGAATTTAAAGTAGTCTAAATCAAACATGGTAATTCCGTCTCTTTGCCAGTGACTGCTTTAGGAAATGGCTTATAACCCAGTTCTAAGTAATGAAAAGTAAAGTAGAACCCCTTTGTGGACTTTCTGAGAAACTTTTTAGTTTCTCAGAAATAAGATCCAGGACAAATATATTCATTTTTCTATGAAAGTTGCTATATATGGAGGTGATACCTGGAGCCACTGGAGCCATCTTGTGATCTTGAGGAGAAAGACCAAAGGTGGAGAATGGCCGAACTGAGTGACAATCTGAACTGAGTGATGATCTGCTAAAATAATGAGCCCAGACTAGTCCTTTCTTAAGACTTACTGTTATTGAACTAAGAGTACATAAGATATGTTGAACCATTTGGACTGGGTTTTCTGTTATTTTGAGACCAAAGTCTTTTGACAGATATAACTGAAAAAATGGTATAAAAATAGCTATTTTATTCCCATTTTATTGTTTTGGGAAGCATTACTGAACATCTTTCAGAAACAGAAATCTATTTGGAGAATAAACCAAGATGTATATTCTTGTTACACAAATTCACTCAAATTCTAGGTGTGTCTCCATTATCTCACTAAGATTTATCTGGTTGGACCTCTGTTTTAAATTACAGAAAATTATAAATATTCGGAAGTAAATTATGTGGAACACAGATTTATTTTTAATAATATCCAAAATAGAACATAATCGAGAAAATAAATCAACTGCAAAAATATACCCACCAATGCATGCCAGAAACAACTAGAAATATTTTTTGAATTATATAATGTTTGCACATGTCTATGTCATTGATTCAGTAGTGTATAATTCTAAACTGACTCATCAGAAATGTTCCAACACCAATTTTCTAGAGCTATAATTCATCTAATTATCATTTCAGTTCAGTCCAGTCATTCAGCCATGTCCGACTCTTTGCCACCCATGGACTGCGGCATGCCAGGCTTCCCTGTCCATCCCCAACTCCCGGAGCTTACTCAAACTCATGTCCATCCAGTCAGTGATGCCATCCAACCACCTCATCCTCTGTCATCCCCTTCTCCTCCTGCCTTCAATCTTTCCCAGCATCAGAGTCTTTTCCAAAGAGTCAGTTCTTCATATCAGGTGGACAGAGTATTGGAGTTTCAACTTCAACATCAGTCCTTCCAATGAACACCCAGGACTAATCTCCTTTACAATGGACTGGTTGGATCTCCTTGCAGTCCACGGGACTCTCAAGAGTCTTCTCCAACATCACAGTTCAAAACCATCAATTCTTCGGCATTCAGCTTTCTTTATAGTCCAACTCTCAATCCCTACATGACTACTGGAAAAACCATAGCCTTGATTAGATGAACCTTGGTTGACAAAGTAATGTCTCTGCTTTTGAATATGCTGTCTAGGTTAGTCATAACTTTTCTTCCAAAGAGCAAGTGTCTTTTAATTTTCATGGCTGCAGTCACTATCTGCAGTGATTTTGGGGCCCCCCAAAATAAAGTCTGTCACTGTTTCCATTGTTTCCCAATCTATTTGCCATGAAGTGATGGGACCAGATGCCATGATCTTCGTTTTCTGAATGTTGAGCTTTAAGCCAACTTTTTCACTCTCTTCTTTCACTTTCATCAAGAGGCTCTTTAGTTCCTCTTCGCTTTCTGCCATAAGGGTGGTGTCAGCTGCCTACCTGAGGTTATTGATATTTCTCCTGGCAATCTTGATTCCAGCTTGTGCTTCATCCAGCCCAGAATTTCTCATGATGTACCCTGTGTATAAGTTAAATAAGCAGGGTGACTATATACAGCCTTGATGTACTCCTTTTCCTCTTTGGAACCAGTCTGTGGTTACAGTTCTAACTGTTGCTTCTTGACCTGCATACAGATTTCTCAGGAGGCAGGTGCTGTGGTAGTCCCAGTTTTTTAAGAATTTTCCACAGTTTGTTGTGATCCACACAGTCAAAGGCTTTGGCATAGTCAGTAAAGCAGAAATAGATGTTTTTCTGGAACTCTCTTGCTTTTTCACAATTTGATCTCTGGTTCTTCTGCCTTTTATAAATCCAGCTTGAACATCTGGATGTTCAAGGCTCACGTAAGGTTGAAGCCTGGCTTGGAGGATTTTGAACATTACTTTGCTAGCATGTGAGATGAGTGCAATTGTATGGTAATTTGAGTATTCTTTGGTATTGACTTTGTTTGGGATTGGAATGAAAACTGACCTTTTGCAGTCCTGTGGCCACTGCTGAGTTTTCCAAATGTGCTGGCATATTGAGTGCAGCACCTTCACAGAATCATCTTTTAGGATTTGAAATAGCTCAACTGGAATTCCATCACCTCCACTAGCTTTGTTCATAGTGATGCTTCCTAAGGCCCACTGGACTCTGCATTCCAGGATGTCTGGCTCTAGGTGAGTGATCACACCATCATGGTTATCTGGGTCATGAAGATTTTCTTTGTATAGATTTTCTGTATATTCTTGCCACCTCTTAATATCTTCTGCTTCTGTTAGATCCATACCATTTCTGTCCTGTTCCCTTGGTATCTCTAATTGTCTTGAAGAGATCTCTAGTCTTTCCCATTCTATCATTTTCCTCTGTTTCTTTGCGCTGATCACTGAGGAAGGCTTTGTTATCTCTCTTTGCTATTCTTTGGAACTCTGCATTCAGATGGGTATATCTTTCCTTTTCTCTTGCCTTTAGCTTTTGTTCTTTTCTCAGCTATTTTTAAGGCCTCCTTAGACAACCATTTTGCTTTTTTTTGCATTTCTTTTTCTTGGGGATGGTCTTGATCAGTGCCTCCTATACAATGTCACAAACTTCTGTCCATAATTCTTCAGGCAATCTGTCTATCAGATCTAATCCCTTGAATCTACTTGTCACTTCCACTGTATAATCATAAGAGATTTGATTTAGGTCATACCTGAATGATCTAGTGGTTTTCCCTAGTTTTTTCAGTTTAAGTATGTATTTGGAATAAGGAGTTCATAATCTGAGCCATAGTCAACTCCTGGTCTTGTTTTTGCTGATCACATGGACCACAGCCTTGTCTAGTTCAATGAAACCATGAGACATGCTGTGTAGGGCCACCCAAGATGGATGGGTCATGGTGGAAAGTTCTGAGAAAATGTGGTCCACTGGATAAGGGAATGGCACACCACTTCAGTATTCTTGCCTTGAGAACCCCATGAAAAGTATAAAAAGGCAAAAAGATAGGACACTGAAAGATGAACTCTCCAGATTGGTAGGTGCCCAATATACTACTGGAGAACAGTGAAGAAACAACTCCAGAAAGAATGAAGAGACAGAGCCAAAGCAAAAAACAACAGCCAGTTGTGGATGTGACTGGTGATGGAAGTAAAGTCTGATGCTGTAAAGAACAACATTGCATAGGAACCTGGTTAGGTCCATGAATCAAGGTAAATTGTAAGTGGTCAAACAGGAGATGGCAAGAGTGAACATCGACATTTTAGGAATCAGTGAACTAAAATGGACTGGAATGGGTGAATTTAACTCAGATGACCTTATATCTACTACTGTGGGCAAGAATCTCTTAGAAGAAATTGAGTGGCCCTCATAGCCAACAAAAGATTCCAAAATGCAGTACTTGGGTGCAGTTTCAAAAATGATTGAATGATGTCTGTTCATTTCCAAGACAAACCATTCAGTATCAAAGTAATCCAAGTCTATTCCCCAACCAATAATGCTGAAGAAGATGAAGTTGAACGGATTTATGAAGACCTACAAGAGCTTCTAACACCCAAGACAGATGTTTTTTTCATTATAGGGGACTGGAATGCAAAAGTTAAGTTATTATTTAGAGAACATTTATTGGTAACCTATTCTCTATCTGGCATTGAACTAGAGACTGGTGACAAAAAGATGAATATGACTTCATTAAGACAGCATCTATGTATGTTCTCAAGTAGTTCATCCTATGGTACATGTATGTGGCCTAAGCTAAAAATCATTAAGAAGGTTCTTTTATCTTTTAAAGATAGCATCCATTATGTAATCAGAATAAAAGGTAAGGAAAAACATTTTGGAGAAGAAATATGGAATAAAATGAAGAAATATGGAGTAAACATAGAGAAGAAATATAGGAGTCCTTAGTATTATACAACATTGATTACAGTTCAAATAGTTGCATAAACTCTGTATATGTTTTAATGTTGTGCTATGTTCTAGGCACTGTGCTAGACAGTGGCTATAGTAAGGTGTGTAACTCTTGATCCTGTGCCAGAAATTTCATAGTGTAGTATATAATTAAGAGCACAGAGCTTTGGAGACAGACAAGTGTGGTTTCCACTCACAGCTTTATTCTTCATGCTAGTTGTGAACTGAACAAATTATTTTACATCTCTGTATCAGTTCCATCCTTTGTAAAAATAGGTAACATTACAAACTTACTTTGCACAAATGTTATAAGGAATAAATGTTGTAATATCTATAGGATGCTTAGCCTAAGGCCTGAAGTATAGTATAGATTCAATATTATATATATAATATGTATGTGTGTATGTCATATCTGTATTGTTTGATATTATTATAGTTATCATATATACTGTATATTAATGTTCAGTTTTATTTAACAACTACTATAAAAATAATTTTGAATGCAATAAATATTTCAGAAGACCTATGCCTGGGAGAAGGGTATTTGGTCTCACCTGAGTTTCCAAACAACAGTTCATGGAAAAGGGACTACTTGAGTAGGGGAATCACTTGAGGAGAGTAGGAGGATTCTTCTAGAGAAAAAGGCAGTGCATCATTGATATTAAGGTTTTCTAGGAGAGTTTTAAACAAGACTATCTAAGTACTAAAGTATCAACTTTAATACAGGCAGTAGTAATAAATGAGCTAGATGGATTAGATATGGGCTAATCCATCATTAAGAACTGAATGGTGAGACACTGGGTATTACTGTGAATAGTATTATTAATATTGTCATTAATGGCAAACATATGTATCATTTATTATATGTCAGGTAGCATTCTAAATACTTTAAGTAAATGTTAATTGATTTAACCTCCACAAGGTAGGTACCACTTGGCAGATAAGAAAATGACCCCAGAGATGAAGAAACTTGCCCAAAGCCACAGAACAATTAACAGAACCACGATTTAACCTAGGAAGTGCACTTAACTACTATTCTAGCTTGCCTTTCTGTGTTAAGAACAGAACTGACAAGGTCATATGTGTGCATTGTTTTCCCAGTGAGGATATCACTGTAGGCAACATTTCATGGAGCACATGTAAGGTAATGAAGAAACTTGATTGAAAGAGGTTGAAGATAGAGGCAGGAAGACCATTAAGGAGGCTATAGATTTACCCACAGGAGAGGTTTTAAAGTCTTGAACGATAATAATTAGGGTAGGAATGGGAAAGAGTGGACTGAGTCTAGAAAAAATGTGATTGGTAAAATTGTGAGTACACGTGATTATATGGGGATGAAGAGGAAGGCATCTTGCTGACTTTCTGGTTTCTGTTCAGTCAGTTCAGTTCAGTCGCTCAGTCGTGTCAGACTCTTTGCGACCCCATGAATTGCAGCACGCCAGGCCTCCCTGTCCATCACCAACTCCCGGAGTTCACTCAGACTCACATCCATCGAGTCAGAGACGCCCTCCCCCCATCTCATCCTCTGTCGTCCCCTTCTCCTCCTGCCCCCAATCCCTCCCAGTATCAGAGTCTTTTCCAATGAGTCAACTCTTCACATGAGGTGGCCAAAGTACTGGAGTTTCAGCTTTAGCATCATTCCTTCCAAAGAAATCCCAGGGCTGATCTCCTTCAGAATGGACTGGTTGGATCTCCTTGCAGTCCAAGGGACTCTCAAGAGTCTTCTCCAACACCACAGTTCAAAAGCATCGTGGTGCCAAACATTATAGAGACTGGTGACAAGGAGTAGATTAGGGGATAAGGTAATTACAATTGGGATATATTTAATGTGAGATGCCCAGAAAGAATTCAGGTGGTAGACATCTGAATATCCCAATTCTTAAATTCAGAAGAGTCAGTGGGGCTGAATTTGTAATTTAGTGAATATGGAATTATCCAATGAGAGACTATAAAGGCAAAAAAGAACAAAGAAACACTGTGACATTTATGTTTGAGTAGTCAGGGGATAACAGGAAGGAAACTAAGACTCTTATCAGAGAAGTCTTAACACAGAGTGAGTGATCACAACAAAATGTTTGAATACAACAAAAACATTTAGAAAGATGATGTATGTCTGTGACATTTCCATTGCATTTGGCAAAAAAGGAGATCAACTTTGCTTGATGTCCTTTCAGTGGAGTGAGTTGTACAGAAGAGTTAGATGTCACAGGTTTGAAGAGTGAATAGAAAGTAAGAAAATGGAAATAGCACATGCATTCCACTACTTCAGGAAATCTGTTAGTAGGAAGGGTGATGGACAGTTATGTATCTAGGACATGCATTTGAAGAGAGATAGAAGTGTTTGTGTGTATGTTAAGATGGAAGAGACATGAGCTTGAATTTTTGTATTTGTCACTTACGTATGTTATTTCATCAATAAAGATATTCTATCAAATTAAGTACCTTTGATTGATTAATTGAATAAATAATTATTCATTATACTTCTGTTTTGTGTCATGCTTAAGCTAAGTCCTGGCATTAAAATAATAATGGTCAGAACCTATCTTCTAAGGATACAGAGTAGAAGGCGAAACAATCATGTACAAGGCTCACTTGGAAACGCTGAGTTTAGTGGAATGGTACAGAAATGAATATACTGCTTTTAGAGCACACAGGAAAGAAAGGAAGCAGAGGAATACAATATAAGAAGTCTGGATCCTGGAGTAAGAGGATGTAATTGGATTCCAGTCCCAGGTTTGTTGCTATCATGCCCTTAAGGGACCATTAACTTCCTCTGAGCATCAGTCTCCATATATATTACAGAATGATGTTAGAATCAAAAAAGGCAATGCGTATATGGAAATGTTTTCTAAAACTTTAGTGTTGCTTAGTTGGAAACATAATTACTTAAGAGATGGACGATCACTGAGAGTGTGTGGTGGTGGTGGGGGTACTTCACAGTATATGGGATGTTTTAAATAGTCTCTAATGCATGAGTGGGAAGTGGGGAGGTGTAGAAAGTGAGAGAAGAGCATGAACAAAGGTGGGAGAGGGTGAAAATGACACTCCTATGCAGAGAAGTAAATACAGATCAGTGAGGCTAGTGAAAGGGGTAGCTGAGTAAACTTGTTATTAACCGAGGATTTTTCCAGAAATTTAGAATCATATCAGGGAAAGTCTTAAATGACAACCAAAGGAGTTTGGACATTATTCCCTAGGTAAATAAAGGCACTGAAGACATCTGAACAAGGGAAACACATAATCAAAGTAGTTGGAATTTTTTTTTTGTTTTTGTTTTACGAAGGGTGAGGGCAGGGAGGAAATTTGGCTTGAGGTATGTGTTGAGAAGGGCTTCCCGGGTAGCTCAGCTGGTAAAGAATCTGCCTGCAATGCCGGGGACCCCAGTTTAATTCCTGGGTCAGGAAGGTCTGCTGGAGAAGGGATAGGCTACCCACTCCAGTATTCTTGAGCTTCCCTGGTGGCTCAACTGGTAAAGAACCCACCTACAATGCAGGAGACCTGGATTCAATGCCTGGTTTGGGAAGATCCCCTGAAGAAGAGAAAGGCTACCCACTTCAGTATTCTGGCCTGGAGAATTCCATGGACTGTGTAGTCCATGGGGTCACAAAAAGTCGGACATGACCGAGTGACTTTGACTTTTACTTTCACACGTCAAGAGGAGAGGAAAATAAGGGGAAGGCCTAAGTTTTCCTTATCAGTGATGGAAATGGAAGGACATGAATTAGCTCATTATAGAAGTAGGATGAATAAGAATTTATATCCAATTGAATGGGAGATAGTGGTGAAGGAGAGGCAGGAGTCAAAGATGACTGAGCTGGGGGTGGGTGTTCACAGTAGATGAAGATGCCATTAACTACAGAGGTTAAAATGTAATCTAGTGAAGTGGCTTTGTGCTGTTCTAAAGATTGAGAATTGCTGTCTTGGACAATTGTAAAAGAAGCGGCATGCTGCTTTCAGCATATTTTGACTTTTCATGAATAAAGTGCAAGTGAAGTCGCTCAGTCGTGTGCAACTCTTTGCGACCCCATGGACTATAGCCCACTAGGCTCCTCCGTCCATGGGATTCTCCAGGCAAGAATACTGGAGTGGGTTGCCATTTCCTTCTCCAGGGGATCTTCCTGACCCAGGGATTGAACCCAGGTCTCCTGCATTGCAGGCAGACGTTTTAACCTCTGAGCCACCAGGGACGCACAAGATATTTATTACTGATAATTTACTTAAAAGAATTTAGGCTAGCCATTGGGGTTCGAGATATTGAATTAACAGAATAAAGTTATAAAAGGGGCTTCCCTGATAGCTCAGTTCATAAAGAATCTGCCTGTAATTCAGGAGACCCTGGTTTGATTCCTGGGCCAGGAAGATCCTCTGGAGAAGGGATAGGCTCCTTACTCCAGTATTCTTGGGTTTCCCTTGTGGCTCAGCTGGTAAAGAATCTGCCTACAATGCAGGAGACCTGGGTTCGATCCCTGGGTTGGGAAGATCCCCTGGAAAGGAAAGGCTACCCACTCCAGTATTCTGGCCTGGAGAATTCCATGGACTGTATAGTGCAGAGAGTCACTAAAGAGTAAGACACGACCAAGCAACTTTTGCTTCACTTTCAAAGTTATAAAATAACCTAATTTTTATTTTTAAACAGATTTTCTTATTTCATGTTGCTTCAATTGAAACAGTGAGTAGAAAAACATAAGCGCCTGGGAATATAATGTGTTTGAGGAACCTGGCAGATGACACATTTCTAATGTTCAGGGGTTGTTGGTCACATATATCTAGAGTTCACAAAATTGCCGGAGCTGCAGTTTAGAGAGTTGAGTGGTGATGTTTCTGTGATGATTGCTGTATCCCTTCAGGGAGCATACCCTGGAGTAGGAAATGGCAACCTATTCTAGTATTCTTGTCTGGAAAATTCCAAGGACAGAGGAGCCTGGCAGTTTACAGTCCATGGGGTCATGACTAAGGGACTGAGTGGTAGCTTCAAGATTAGCCCTTCAAGGAGCTATAGCCCCTTTAGAAGAGCACTGAGCATGAAAAGGAGGCCAGGGATGGGAATTTGATAGTTGCCTGTATTTAACAGGCCTGCATGTATATATTATTCATTACTTAGTACTTCTGACTTGGAGTGTGTGTATGGGGGGAGGGGAATACATCTTTAATAATAAACAAACCACTTTTTAAATTGGATTCTTTGTAATATGTATCATATAGGATACACTTATCATAAAAGAATTTTTAATGTTAATATATCACTATTAAGCACTGAAGGTAATATTTCTATTTTATTAACAAGTCAAATACAAACAATAATAGTGGGAACTCTGTCTTCAACAGTGCTACCTGTATTTGCTGTATATTTTTAGTTTTAATTAGGAGATCACAGAAGAAAAATTGCCTCATTTTCTGATTCTGTGAGGTGCTATTTTGAGACCAAGATCTTTGACGATTGCTGTAATATTCTGGGCCATACTTGTAGTAAACCTTGAAAATCCAAACTCTTCTCTCAGTTTTACTAGGAATTACTCATTGAAACTGTGTTTGTAATAAACTACCTTCTTGTGTCACATAAAATTACTCAAATGTTTCCATATGGCATTGGGCTCTAAAATCACTGTGGATAGTGACTGCAGTCTGAAATTAGAAGACAGTTAGTTCTTGGCAGTAAAGATATGACAAATCTAGACACTATGTTAAAAAGCAAAGACATCATCTTGCCAACAAAGGTCCGTATAGTCAAGGCTATGGTCTTTCCAGTAGTCACATATGGTTCTGAGAGCTGGACTGTAAAGAAGGCAGAATACTGGGAAATTGATGCTTTTGAACTGTGATGCTGGAGAAGACTCTTGAGAGCCCCTTCAACAGCAAGGAGATCAAACCAGTCAATCTTAAAGGAAATCAACTCTGAATATCACCTGAAAGGACTGATGCTGAAGTTCCAATACTTTGGTCACCTGATGCAAACAGCCAACTCATTGGAAAAGACCTTGATGCTGGGAAAAAACTGAAGGCAGAGGAGAAGAGGGCGTCAGTGGATGAAATGTCTGGATGGCGTCACTGATGCAATGGACATGAACTTGGGCAAACTACAGGATATGGTGAGGGACAGGGAGGCATGGAGTGCTGTAGTCCATGGCGTTGCAAAGAGTCAGACATGACTGGGCAATTGCACAATAACAGCAAAATGGCATTGATAGTGATATGCATATTTTTGAGCACTCAAAATTATATTTTCTCTGTTTGAGGTGACTTTTCTAGTTCAAGGTCCCAGAAATGAAATATGAAGTATTTTAAACTGTATGTGTTATATAATTTTGTTATAAATTAAAAGAATAGCATATATATGTCAAGATCTCAAGTTTCATTTATTTTATCCAGTGTTGGTATATGAGCATTAGATCCAGATCCTTTTGATTCTTAGTATCACAACAAAATATTTTCTCATTTCCATTTACTATAACAATGGTTTTCTGATAAGGTTGTCAAATATGTCATTTGCATTAGACCTGGAATTCATCAAGGATAAGGACAGCATCTAATTTGTGTTTATTTCCTTACTGCCTGGAATGATGCCTGCAAATGTATAGACTGTTTAGGAAACATTTTGAATGGATGAATGATAAAAGTTTTCTTTCCCTGTAGTACTTGATTTATTTGAAACCTTATATTTGTCTGGGTTCACCAGAGAAACAGAACCAACAGAAGATATATGAGACGTATATATGTATATATATATATATATATATATATATATATATATATGTCATATATATATATATGTCATATATATATATGTCAGGTGGGGAGGGGAAGGGGGAGAGAGAGGTAAATAAAGAGGCAGATGTTTATTATGAGGAATTGAATCATGTGTTTACAGAGGCTGATAGGTCCCAATACATGCAGATTAAATTGGAAAACTAGAGACCAAGGAAAGCCGATGTATAGCTCCAGTCTGAAGATCTACAGACCTGAGACCCAAGAAGAGTTGGTATTTCAGTCTGAATTTAAAGGCAGGACAAAAAACTGATATTCAAAGGCAGTGAGGCAGGAATAAGGAGTCTCCCTTACTTGGAGCAGTTGGGGGGTTGGGTGTTGGCAGGGGTCAGCCTTTCTGTTTTAGGTCTTCAACTGATTGGATGAGGCCTACTCACATTAGGGATGACAGTATATTTTACTGAGTCTAAATGTTAATCTCATCCCAAAACATCCTCACAGATGCAGCCCATATAATGTTTGACCAAATATCTGGGTACCCTGTGACCCAATCAAGTTTACACATAAAATTAACCATCATCTGTATATAAAACCTCTGTCCATATTAACAACTTAAGTACAATTATTTTAGTATATATCTGTATCCTTGAAACATTTTTAAATGTTTAAAATAATTTATGTTTGGAGAAGACTCTTGAGAGTCGACTGCAAGGAGATCCAACCAGTCCATCCTAAAGGAGATCAGTCCTGGGTGTTCATTGGAAGGACTGATGTTGAAGCTGAAACTCCAATACTTGGGCCACCTGATGCAGAGAGCTGACTAATTTGAAAGCTTCTACACATCAAAGGAAACTATTAGCAAGGTGAAAAGACAGCCTTCAGAATGGGAGAAAATAATAGCAAATGAAACAACAGACAAACAACTGATCTCAAAAATATACAAGCAACTCCTACAGCTCAACTCCAGAAAAATAAACGACCCAATCAAAAAATGGGCCAAAGAACTAAATAGACATTTCTCCAAAGAAGACATACAGAGGGCTAACAAACACATGAAAAGATGCTCAACATCACTCATTATCAGAGAAATGCAAATCAAAACCACTATGAGGTACCATTTCACACCAGTCAGAATGGCTGTGATCCAAAAGTCTACAGATAATAAATGCTGGAGAGGGTGTGGAGAAAAGGGAACCCTCTTACACTGTTGGTGGGAATGCAAACTAGTACAGCCACTATGGAGAACAGTGTGGAGACTCCTTAAAAAACTGGAAATAGAACTGCCTTATGATCCAGCAATCCCACTGCTGGGCATACACACTGAGGAAACCAGAAGGGAAAGAGACACGTGTACCCCAGTGTTCATCGCAGCACTGTTTATAATAGCCAGGACATGGAAGCAACCTAGATGTCCATCAGCAGATGAATGGATAAGAAAGCCGTGGTACATATACACAATGGAGTATTACTCAGCCATTAAAAAGAATACATTTGAACCAGTTCTAATGAGGTGGATGAAACTGGAGCCTATTATACAGAGTGAAGTAAGCCAGAAGGAAAAACATAAATACAGTATACTAACGCATATGTATGGAATTTAGAAAGATGGTAACAATAACCCGGTGTACGAGACAGCAAAAGAGACACTGATGTATAGAACAGTCTTATGGACTCTGTGGGAGAGGGAGAGGGTGGGAAGATTTGGGAGAATGGCATTGAAACATGTAAAATATCATGTAAGAAACGATTTGCCAGTCCAGGTTCGATGCACGATACTGGATGCTTGGGGCTAGTGCACTGGGACGACCCAGAGGGATGGTATGGGGAGGGAGGAGGGAGGAGGGTTCAGGATGGGGAACACGTGTATACCTGTGGCAGATTCATTTTGATATTTGGCAAAACTAATACAATTATGTAAAGTTTAAAAATAAAATAAAATTAGAAAAAAAAAGAAAAGATTGAAGGAAAGAGGAGAAGGGGATGACAGAGGATGAGATGATTGGATGGCATCACCGACTCAATGGACATGGATTTGGGTGGACTCCAGGAGTTGGTGATGGACAGGGAATCCTGGCGTGCTGCGGTTTGTGGGGTCGCAAAGAGTCAGACATGACTGAGCAACTGAACTGAACTGATGCTTACAGATCTTTTCTGTACAGATGTCTTGCTTTTTCAATGATCCAGCGAATGTTGGTAATTTGATCTCTGGTTCCTCTGCGTTTTCTAAAACCAGCTTGAACACCTGGAAGTTCACAGTTCACATATTGCTGAAGCCTGGCTTGGAGAATTTTGAGCATTACTTTACTAGCATGTGAGATGAGTGCAATTGTGCAGTAGTGTGAGCATTCTTTGGCATTGCCTTTTTTTTGGGATTAGAATGAAAACTGACCTTTTCAAGTCCTGTGGCCACTGCTGAGTTTTCCAAATTTTCTGGCATATTGAATGCAGCACTTTCACAGCATCATCTTTTGGGATTTGAAATAGCTCTACTGGAATTCCACCACCTCCACTAGCTTTGTTCATAGTGATGCTTCCTAAGGCCCACTTGGCTTCACATTCCAGGATGTCTGGCTCTAGATGAGTTATTACACCATCATGATTATATGGGTTGTGAAGATCTTTTTTGTACAGTTCTACTGGGTATTCTTGCTGCCTCTTCTTAATATCTTCTGCTTCTGTTAGGTCCGTACCATTTCTGTCCTTTATTGAGCCCATCTTTGCACAAAACGTTCCCTTGGTATCTCTAATTTTCTTGAAGAGATCTCTAGTCTTTCCCATTCCATTGTTTTCCTCTATTTCTTTGCATTGGTCACTGAGGAAGGCTTTCTTATCTCTCCTTGCTATTCTTTGGAACTCTGCATTCAAACGGGTAAAGCAGAGACATTACTTTGTCAACAAAGGTCTGTCTAGTCAAGGCTATGGTTTTTCCAGTGGTCATGTATGGATGTGAGAGTTGGACTATAAAGAAAGCTGAGTGTCGAAGAATTGATACCTTTGAACTGTGGTATTGGAGAAGACTCTTAAGAGTCCCTGGGACTGCAAGAAAATCCAACCAGTCCATCCTAAAGGAAAATCAGTCCTGGGTGTTCATTGGAAGGACTGATGTTGAAGCTGAAACTCCAATATTTTGGCCACCTGATGCAAAGAGCTGACTCGTTTGAAAAGACCCTGATGTTGGGAAAGATTGAAGGCAGGCAGAGAAGGGGACGACAGAGGATGAGATGGTTAGATGCCATCACTGACTTAATGGACATGAGTTTGGGTAAACTCTGGGAGTTGGTGATGGACAGGGAGGCCTGGCATGCTGCAACACGGGGTTGCAAAGAGTCAGACACGACTGAGTGACTGAACTGACATATCTTTATATTATGTTGTGGTAGAATTTTGGCAACATGATCACTACCTACATCATCCATTATGAGACTTATTTTGCTAAAAGTTATTTTTCCCTCCAGATATGCCCTATTTTGTTCTTAGATGCATTCTTGCTCATGATTAACTCACAAAATTTCCTTTGTGTCTCAGTTCCATCCTTACACTAAAACTGTTGTGAAAGAAATCTGTTTAATTTGTAAGTTATGTGTTAAATAGTTAAGCATATATAGCATATGTAACCTATGCTTATTTGATTCAAAATAATATAAGCCCTGCAAAAACCAGGTTGCCTATCAATATCCAAGAGAGCTTAGCTACTAATGATTGAGGCAGAATGACATTTCCACAGACCTCCAGTATCAGAAGGTAGCTCAGAAGGTTAGTTACCTGAAATTTTCTTTATTGGGAGAATTAAATTAGCTCTTTTGCTCCAGGAGGGAGGTTTTCATCTAGGAGGATAATTGTTTTAGGCTGTTCTAGCTGAGAAAATTGCTCTGTTTGAGGACTAAGGAAAGTGTAGATGTGGTAGATTAAGTGTTTCATAGTAAATTAGTAATAAAATGGTATTTGTGTCCCATCCCTTTAAAAATATCTTTAAATTGAGTAATCAGAAATAAGAGCTCAGTCAAGAAAAATACAATACACATTTTTTACTAAGATTATGTTCTCCTTTTTTTCCACTTGATATTTTGATGTATTTGGTTGATAGGTAAATCAATTGATTTTCTTATTTTTGAGTTTAAGTTACATTTCCTGAAGTTATTCATGTTGAACTTGCAAGTTCACGTGTAGCTTAGCCTTGCAGTGTAAGCATAGTTGAAGTTACTTAGGGGCAATGAATAAAAATATTAGCAATAAAAACAGAAAGAGTATGTTGACCACTTAGTACATTCCAGCCACATATACTTTCTCATGTGACTAGTGTATTAAACAGGTTGGACTCAAAGGGTACAAACAAGAAAAAATTATTTTTCTCTCACTTACCCCTGCATTACTAAAAACCTTAGTGCCTCACTTCTTAATTGTTTTTACTTTCACAATCCAGAATAGTCTCACTTTCAGGTATTAAAAGGAGAATGTAATCTGTTCAAAATACAAACTTTCTTACATTCATTTAAAAGTTTCTCCTATCTTTTAAGCTCAATCTCGATCAGGAACTCTTGAACTCAATAATAAGGGGTGAATTGGGAGATTGGGATTGACATATATACACTGTTGGGACTATGTATAAAATAGATGATTAATGAGAATCAACTGTATAGCATAGGGAACTCTATTCAATGCTCAGTGGTGACCTAAATGAAAAGGAAATTTTAAAAAGGGTGTATGTGAACATATAGCTGATTGACTTTGCTGTACAGTAGAAAATAACACAACATTGTAAAGCCTATGAAAATTCAAAAAGGTTAGTATGGTTCATTTCTTCTCTTTATTTACTCCACTTCATTCATCCTCTACTAGTCTCCTCTGAGGTTAGGTGATAGGAGGAGGAAAACTTTCATATACTCTTGACTCATCATGTTGTGGAAATTCAGCCACATCTCTTCTTGCTCTGGTATCATGGACAGCTTCACTCAAGCTCCCACCATCAGCTTTCTCTGGCAATTGTTGTTGTTGTTGTTTAGTCGCTAAGTTATGTTTGACTCTTTTGTGGTCCCATGAACTGTAGCTCACCAGGCTCCTCTGTCCATGGGATTTTCCAGTCAAGAATATTGGAGTGGGTTGCCATTTCCTTCTCCAGGGTATCTTCCTGACCCAGGTTTTGAACCTGTGTTTCCTGCATTGGCAGGCAGATTCTTTATCACTGAGTCACCAAGGATGCCCCTTCTCTGATGATAAGTGGGCACAAATCCCTGTCTTTATGCTATTTCCAGGCTTTTGGGAAAATCTTTCAAGTTCTTCCAAGAATGCTCTCACATTTTGCTTGAGAGTAGCAGGTGGGGCAACTGTGAGTGTTTTAAGAATTAAATGAATAAGCAGCCTGGGAGTGACCCTCATGAACTATCACTTTTTTATGTGCTGCACAGTCTAGAAGGAAGGGGAAATGAGACTTCATTGTCCATTAATATTCCCTTCAAGAAATCTTTCTTGTGGATTTTTTTTTTTCAAATACATAATCTTCTCATCTGGTTTGTTGGGAGTGATGGTCTTTAGGCTGGTTTTACTGTAGGTATGATTGATAACTTGGCTTATTTCCCATTGTGCTCAGCTCTGAAGCAATATTCCACAAAAATAGAACAGTCCCACTTCATATCTAATTACATTCATTAAAGGCTCACGTTAACTCTATGAGGAAAGTGATATTTATCATCTCAGTTAAAACTGAGGAGACGGAAGCATAAAGTTCCATTATTTGCCCAAGGTCACTCAGTACTAAATGGCAGCCTGACTTAAAATCCCATACTCTTATCAACTTTACTGTATTACTGAAACAGAGCAGGACAGAGTCTAGATACTTAATGAATGATCCACTACCCTAAATGGGTACTCAAAAATGCATATCAGACAGTTATAATACCCAACTGTTGTGTCACTTTTCTAGTTCTATTTTCCTTTCCAAAGCTTCAGACTTTCTCATAGAGATGACACTCATTTCTTTTCTTTCTTCCTATCTTAGAATGATTCAAACACTTCAAAATTAATCACTAATTTTCATGTTGAAATCATAAGCATCTTAGAAATGTTATAGTATTTCTTGTTTAACTGTCTCAATATTGCATACCATACACAATTAGCAACTATAAAAATACTATAATAGGACCATGTTAAAAGACAGGGAAAAGCAAATCCTACAGATGACAAAGAATTTAAAATTCCCTTACCAGTGATTTTATGCTTTCTGAAGTTTTTGAACAAATTTTATTTTGTGAACTTGAAACTTTAGTCCATTATCCCTTTATATGAATGTTTTTTCAGGGATAAAACATTTATTTGACTTCTTCCTTACCCCCTAGGAAATTGTTAGTCCTACTGCTACAGTTGACATAAATCTGCTATTTGTTTACACTCAGTGGCATCCAGATACTTTATAAATATTGCATTTCTAAAATGTATCTACTTGTAAAATATGAACTTGGGGATTTGGCTCCAAATAATGGTATCTAAGGTGTTTTCTTCTAGTATGCTCATGTGGAGCTTATATTTAGTATTACTTGAGTTGCAGATTTATTTCATCTTGCCTAGCAGCATCAGCTATTTCCTTCTTATGTTTCCAATTATTGTGATTATTTCCAGCCTGAGTGAAGTTTGGCAAAAGCAAATGTAGAAAGGGAAAGAGAATAGGCTATTCACTTAAGCTAACACTCAAGCTTATCAGTCTTTATTTCACTGCAGAAACCATTTATTAATATTCAGAGTTAGCAATTTAATATTGATTCTAGTCTTCTTTGATGTTGCAGACATGAACTCAAGTGGGTGCAGGGCACAGTTTAACACTACGATATAGTGTGAAAGATGCCATTTCCTTGCCTCTGATAGATAAGGCTATTGTCCTTTTCTGTTAGAAAAGCTAGAGTGAAGATGGATTTGTATCAATATTTGTTGAGTTCTGTTATATTCCTTGCATATGTAATGTTTGAAAAAGCAGAGGTTATAAGCACATATCTGTTACTACATACAATGTAAACAGCATTTATAGTTAGATGCCTGATTATGTACTCGGGATCATTTTTGAAACTATTACGTATTTTTCTTATAGTGCTTGGGACCCCAGACATTTGTGTGGGTTAATCTTGTAGAACTCACAATTGAGTAGGAGTTGAGAAATTCATTCCTTTAGGTAGCTTTTTTCCTCTATGTTTCTTTAGTAACTTTCTGGCAAAAAACAAACAAACAAAAAACCCAATTTTTTCCTATATTCTCAAAGACACAAAGGATTTGATAAAAACCTAGAACTTATTGTTTTCCAAAAATTTGCTTGAAGCTTTTGTAGAAACTTGAGGATTCAAGTGGGAATGGGGAAAAAGGTCAATAAAGGCATCAAATTAGATGCTAACTTTGTGAAATCACCTTTTTGTCATTTGTTTTCATATAGTCCTAATTGCCAAGGCTAAATAAAAAATCCTGCAAAGCCTTATTTTCTTGCTATGAGGTAGAGAAATGACTAAATGCAGGAGATTTAATTATTGATATACATTCAGCTTTTTAATACAATATTTAAAAAATTAAACATATAATTTTCTATTTAGCAAATAAGAATTTATGTTAAGTACACAAGCATTCTTTGCAATGAATGTTCTTGCTTCTTCAGGAAACTAATTTATTCCAGTTTTAATCCATTTAGCTTAAAAACAAGACACATTCTTCTAATTTTCTAAATAGTGTTCCCTGATAAAAACATTTTATTGGCTAACATCTTTTTTTAAGCTTTTAAAGTGGATAACATTTTTGTTTCAACTCCTATTAAAAAGACATTAACTTGAAAATAACCTTTAAGGTCAACTGCTAAATCTTATTGTTAATTTGGTAGACTTTTGACTCTGCATTCAGTAAGATTATTTTATTATTACAGAAAAGTTACTTTTACCATGTGAAAACTCTAAAATTTTCTGAGGAGCTTATACAAAGAGCTTTTGCACATTTATTTTGCCTTTGTTGCTAACTTTACCTTTTCCTGCCCCTGGCCAGCAAAAGTCCACAAAACTCTACTGAAGGTAGGCAGCAGAACTTTTTTTCAACAACATTGTAAATTTTTCTAAGAAATATAGAGAAATCAAAACATTGCTTTTGATTTATTGACTTGTCAATAAAGCTTATAGTACAGTGTCTATGGTTAAGATTTATTATATATTGATACAATTTGATTTAATTTGAACAAAATGAAACCATAAATTGCAAGCTGTTCTGTGGAATAATTTTTTTTATCAAAGATGAGAAAGTATTTTTTGAATGGAAAAATATATCTTTAATTTAGAAGCACTGCAGATGTGGACTAGATCAGTTCAGTTCAGTCACTCAGTCGTGTCCGACTCCTTGCGACCCAATGAACTGCAGCACACCAGGTCTCCCTGTCCATCACCAACTCCTGGACTCTACCCAAACCCATGTCCGTCGAGTCGGTGATGCCATCCAACCATCTAATCCTCTGTCATCCCCTTCTCCTCCTGCCTTCAATCTTTCCCAGCATCAGGGTGTTTAAAAATGAGTCAGCTCTTCACATCAGGTGGCCAAAGTATTGGAGTTTCAGCTTCAACATCAGACTTTCCAATGAACACCCGGGACTGATCTCCTTTAGGATGGATTGGCTGGATCTCCTTGCAGTCCAAGGGACTCTCAAGAGTCTTCTCCAACATCACAGTTCAAAAGCATCAATTCTTTGGCACTCAGCTTTCTTTATAATCCAACTCTCACATCTATACATGACTACTGGAAAAACCATAGCCTTAACTAGATAGACCTTTGTTGGCAAAGTAATGTCTCTGCTTTCTAATATGGTGTCTAGGTTGATCGTAACTTTCCTTCCAAGGAGCAAGCATCTTTTAATTTCATGGCTGCAATCACCATCTGCAGTGATTTTGGAGCCCAGAAAATAAAGTCAGCTACTCTTTCCACTGTTTCCCCATCTATTTCCCATGAAGTGATGGGACCAGATGCCATGATCTTCAATTTCTGAATGTTGAGCTTTAAGCCAACTTTTTCACTCTCCACTTTCACTTTCATCAAGAGGCTCTTTAGTTCCTCTTCACTTTCTGCCATAAGGGTGGTGTCATCTGCATATCTGAGGTTATTGATATTTCTCCTGGCAATCTTGATTTCATCTTGTGCTTCCTCCAGCCCAGAGTTTCTCATGATGTACTCTGCATATAAGTTAAATAAGCAGGGTGACAATATACAGCCTTGACATACTCCTTTTCCTATTTGGAACCAGTCTGTTGTTCCATGTCCAGTTCTAACTGTTGCTTCCTGACCTGCATACAGGTTTCTCAAGAGGCAGGTCAAGTGGTCTGGTCTTCCCATCTCTTTCAGAATTTTCCACAGTTTATGTGGATTTGGTTTTGAGAATATTTAAATAGATACCATCATAGATATTTACATAGATATTTGTAAGTATATAGAACTTATTCAATTCTCTAATATAGCTTCACAGGGTCTACTTTTATTATTCATTTTATGATTGAAACACAAGGCATGTTTAAAAAGGCTTCATGTAAAGCAAACCCCAAATCCCATCTAAATATTTAACTATTGAAAAATATAGAAAGTAAGGTATGTCTCATTCTTAAATATCAACTTTCTAAGGGACGTACCTTGGGCTAATGAGAGCAATGACAATTATGTATTTTCACTGGACTATTAACTCAGCTAATCTGCCATCCAATATAATCCAATAAACAGGTGCAGTATCTTTTAGATATAGATATCTTTTCAGATATAGGTATCTTTCAGTTGCATGTTAATTTTCCTTAGCACTCAACTTTGAAGATTCTTCAGATTGTTCCTAGACCAACCAGTAACATGAAAATGATGATGATGATGATAATTTTTAATTTAAATTTTTGATATTCAGTGATAAACCTAGGCAGTTTTTAGCTTTTTTTGTGTATTTATAACCTGCCAGGAATAAAGATAGATCAGCCTGTTAATAAATAATGATATCCTAAATAATCTGATCATACCAAATAAACACCAGTGTGGCAAGATGGTAATTCTTGGTAGTGGTCATGGAGCATAGAAGCCATTGTTATGGGACTATAACATATTTAAGGTGGGACAGATTCAGGTTGGAATAGTTTATGAAAGCACTATTTCAATTTAATCTCAACTCTGCTTCTATAAATATCCAAATTATTATATTTTTAACTGAAGAAAATATTTCTTTATGAATTATAAAGCCAAATTTTTCTGCCTGCTGTTGGTTAGTGAATTTATACAAGTGTATGTTAAGACCTGATTTTCAATCTGAAGCTGTCAAATTTTCAAATAGTCTTCTCTGACAGGAACTAGCCCCATGTTTTGCAACTGCTCTCTGTACATTTCCACATATATGCTGTTTTTGATCCCTTTAAATCTAAATTTCAACTTAGTTTCCATTTTAGTATTTTGTACCTCCTGATTTCCCAGTTTATTCTAATGGTGCCCAGTTAGATCTCAGTCGATCTTTAGCTTAACTGAACTGGAAACTTGGAAGTCCATGCCATCCATCATTTTTTTTTTTTTTCTAAATCCTTAATCAGTTTAATTTTATCAGTTCGTTCAGTTCAGTTGCTCGTTTGTGTCCAACTCTTTGGAACCCCATGAACCTCAGAAGGCCAGGACTCCCTGTCCATCACCAACTCCTGGAGTTTACCCAAACTCATGTCCATTGAGTCAGTGATACCATCCAACCATCTCATGCTCTGTCGTCCCCTTCTCCTCCTGCCCTCAATCTTTCCCAGCATCAGGGTCTTTTCAAATGAGTCAGCTGTTTGCACCAGGTAGCCAAAGTATTGGAGTTTCAGCTTCAACATCAGTACTCCCAGTGAACACCCAGGACTGATCTCCTTTAGGATGGACTGGTTGGATCTCCTTTCAGTCCAAAGGATTCTCGAGAGTCTTCTCAAACACCACAGTTCAAAAGCATCAATTCTTTGGCACTCAGCTTTCTTTATAGTCCAACTCTCACATCTGTACATGACTACTGGAAAAACCATAGCCTTAACTAGACGGATCTTTGTTGACAAACTAATGCCTCAGCTTTTTAATATGCTGTCTAGGTTGGTCATAACTTTCCTTCCAAGGAGTAAGTGTCTTTTAATTTTCATGGCTGCAGTCAAAATCCGCAGTGATTTTGGAGCCCCCCAAAATAAAGTCAGCCACTGTTTCCACTGTTTCCCCATCTATATTCCATGAAGTGATGGGACCAGATGCCATGATCTTCGTTTTCTGAATGTTGAGCTTTAAGCCAACTTTTTCACTCTCCTCTTTCCCTTTCATCAAGAGGCTCTTTAGTTCTTCTTCACTTTCTGCCATAAGGGTGGTGTTATCTGCATATCTGAGGTTATTGATATTTCTCCCGGCAATCTTGATTCCAGCTTGTGCTTCCTCCAGCCCAGCGTTTCTCATGATGTACTCTGCATAAAAGTTAAATAAGCAGGGTTACAATACACAGCCTTGACGTCCTCCTTTTCCTATTTGGAACCAGTCTGTTGTTCCATATCCAGTTCTAACTGTTGCTTCCTGACCTGCATACAGGTTTCTCAAGAGGCAGGTCAAGTGGTCTGGTATTCCCATCTCCTTCAGAATTTTCCACAGTTTATTGTGATCCACACAAGTCAAAGGCTTTGGCATAGTCAGTAAAGCAGAAATAGATGTTTTTCTGGAACGCTCTTGCTTTTTTGATGATCCAGAGGATGTTGACAATTTGATCTCTGGTTCCTCTGCCTTTTCTAAAACCAGCTTGAACACCTGGAAGTTCATGGTTCACATACTGCGAAGCCTGGCTTGGAGAATTTTGAGTATTACTTTACTAGCGTGTGAGATGAGTGTAATTGTGTGGTAGTTTGAGCATTCTTTGGCATTGCCAATCAGATTGATTATATTCTCTGCAGCAAAGATGGAGAAGCTCTATACAGTCAGCAAAAACAAGACCAGGAGCTGACTGTGGCTCAGATCATGAACTCCTTATTGCCAAATTCAGACTTAAATTGAAGAAAGTAAGGACAACCACTCGGAGAGGGCAATGGCACCCCACTCCAGTACTCTTGCCTGGAAAATCCCATGGATGGAGAAGCCTGGTAGGCTGCAGTCCATGAGGTTGCTAAGAGTCAGACATGACTGAACGACTTCCCTTTCACTTTTCACTTTCATGCATTGGAGAAGGAAATGGCAACCCACTCCAGTGTTCTTGCCTGGAGAATCCCAGGGACGGGGGAGCCTGGTAGGAGGCCGTCTATGGAGTTGCACAGAGTTGGACACGACTGAAGCGACTTAGCAGCAGCAGCAGCAAGGAAAACCACTAAACCTTTCAGGTATGATCTAAATCAAATCCCTTATGATTATACAGTGAAAGTGATAAATAAATTTAAGGGGCTAGATGTGGTAGATTGAGTCCCTGAAGAACTATGGATGGAGGTTCGTGACATTGTACCAGAGGCAATGATCAAGACCATCCCCAAGAAAAAGAAGTGCAAAAAAGCAAAATGGCTCTCTGAGGAGGCCTTACAAATATTTGCAAAATGAAGAGTAGCGAAAAGCAAAAGAGAAAAGGAAAGATATACCCATTTGAATGCAGAGCTCCAAAGAATAGCAAGGAGAGATAAGAAAGCCTTCTTCAATGATCAATTCAAAGAAATAGAGGAAAACAATAAGAGGAAAGACTACAGATCTCTTCAAGAAAATTAGAGATACCAAGGGAACATTTCATGCAAAGATGGGCTCAATAAAGGACAGAAATTGTATGAACCTAACAGAAGCAGAAGATATTAAGAAGAGGTGGCAAGAATAACAGAAGAACTGTACAAAAAAGATTCCCATGACCCAGATGATCACAATGGTGTGATCCCTCACCTAGAGCCAGATATCCTGGAATGTGAAGTCAAGTGGACCTTAGAAAGCATCACTATGAACAAAGCTACTGGAGGTGATGGAATTCCAGTTGAGCTATTTCAAATCCTGAAAGATGATGCTGTGAAAATGCTGTACTCAATATGCCAGCAAATATGGAAAACTCAGCAGTGGCCACAGGACTGTAAAATGTCTGTTTTCATTCCAATCCCTAGGAAAGTCAATACCAAAGAAAGCTCAAACTACTGCACAAGTGTACTTCATAGAATGGGTATTCAATATTTATTGAATGAAGTTATCTGTGTCAAGGCATGGATGGATATTTTGTAACCCCAAACTACCAACTTAGATTCTAGATTGTATACAGTGCATGTTTATTAGTTGTCCAACCATAGCAATATTTTATTTTAAAACCTTGCATTGAGAAGGTAGTGAAGTTTGGTGGAAGTGAATAACTGCATTTTGTCTTCTGTAGTATTAAAACTAACTACATCACCATTTGGATATTCAGATTGAAGCAACCTAATTTTCAAAGATACTTAAGAACACAATTATGTAATCTGAATAGTGGAGAAGATAGGAAGGAAGTTCTAATCAAGGTAAAGGAGACTAGATACTGCATTTGCAGTGTTTGATATCATTAACCTAGACTGGGATATCCTGCAGTATCTAGTATCTGGATCTATAGTTGAATAAAATTCAGAGGGAACTGGCTTCACAACAGAAGTATGAAAAGTTCACCTCTCACATTTTGCATTCCTGGTTAGTTTGACAATTTTATGGAAATAGAATATAAACGCCATGTTCTTGAGAAACCCTACTTTTATATGTGGTAAATTTTATAAAGCAGTACCTTTAAACAGATAAATAACTCTTCTATTTAACTCCTCAAGAGGGAAGATAGTTGGAAGCTATAGTAAAATGAGAACTTTCTTATTTTCATAATTTCTATCTGAGAGGTAAAAAATCACTTTATATCCTTGCTTTAGTTTAGGGTTATATATTACTGTGAAAATCCTTATGCAAATCTCAAAATTTCTTTGATGAAGATGCCAGCGAGGTGAATGAGGAAGAAAGTGAGGGAGCGGGAAAGGAGGAAGAAGATAGGAAAGAATTTTATTTAGTCCAGAACATAAGTTTTTGAACTAATGATCTCTACATTCATCTTTGAAAAATGTTCATTCAACCAAAGTGTTAGAATAATAATTTTACCTAATAGTTCCCATATTGGAGTTCTGTAGTGGTGAGAATTTAGAAGAGTGTTGCTGATAGGAGTGAAGCTTCATAACAAAAATTAAAACATTGGGTTCTTGTAAGTCCAATAATCCACTCTCAGTTTGGGGTCAATACAAAGGTACACAATGTTTTTAAAGGACATCCAGTTAGATTTTATTTAACACAATAAAGAGTCATTTGTGTTTCTTTGAAAAGCTCCTTTATTTAAAGCAGTACAGTACCCTTCATTCAAGTTCAAATGCTGAGCTTTCCTGGTGCAGCTTTTTTGTTGTTGTTAAATAATCTGCACAATGTTTTGTAGTGCAGAGAGGCAAATGATTATTAGAGCCTTTATTCAAGGGTTTTGCGTATGTTCTCTCTTTCTCTCTCTGGGTGAGTGGGTGTAGGGGTGTGTGTGTGTGTGTGTGTGTGTGTGTGTGTGTGTGTGTGACATGTCTGTATGTGTAATTTGTCAATATGTTCCCAATGTTATCAGGTTAGTTTCCAGTCATATAACTGAGACAAGATGAGACTAAAACAGTGGTAGTTATGGAATTGAAACATACACACACACACACACACAAGTGGGCATGTGTGCAGGCTAAATCGCTTCAGTCTGTCTGACTCTTTGCAACACTCTTGAACTGTAGCCCTCCAGACTCCTTGGTCCATGGGATTCTCTAAGTTACTGAAGTGGGTTGCCATGCCCTCCTCTAGGAGATCTTCCAGACCCAGAGATTGAACCTGCATCTCCTATGTGTCCTGCATTTGCCGGCATGTTTTTTTACCATGAGCACCACTTAAGAAGCCCATACGTTAGTATTCTATTTGCCTGGAAGTACCAGAGAAGCCCCAAAATATTGACTTAAATGTTGACTTCTCTTGTATGCAAGCATTCAGGATTGGTGTGGCAGCTATTAATAAATAGTTATGTAGAACCCAAAATGCCTCCAGTTCTTCATTCTTCTGTCTCCATGAGTGTCCTAGTTCTAGTGACCGAGCCAACATGTGCACATTTGAAATAGCAGGAGAAATGAGAGAAAGAAGGAGCATATTTGGTTATATTTTAGTGCAACATTCTAGAAAGGAAACACAAGACTCATATTTATATCCTATTGGCCAGAAACTAGTCACAAAACCATATCTAGTTGTAAATATTGCTTTATTCTGAGAGGCTTAAAAAGATAAAATATTCTAGAAGGCACAAATGCAAATAAATATTCAAGTTTAATATTACATTTGCTTTACATGATATAAGACTGTGCCATGAGGAATAAAATGATTTGGCTTATCTAATCCAGATATTGAAGCATTATTTTTTTAATTCCCTTCCAGGTAACTATACAGTAGACTATATTTTACCACATTATTTCTGTTCTTGGAAATAAAAGTTCAGGTCTCTACTGCACATTGCCACTAGCTGTTTGACCTCAGATTCCTTGTGCGGCAAAGCAGATCACTGAGTTAGGTAACTTCTAACATTCTGTGATTTATTAAATTTATCTGCAATGTGCAAAGCCCCATAGCTTCTTGAGGAGAAGCAGTATTTATTCTCAATATCTTGACCATGGTTTTATTGGGATAGAAAAACTATCGTTAGATAAATATGCATAGTGAAAGTTATGTGAACCAGATAACATCTCTCCTAATCACTAACTTTGTATTGATGTTACTTTCTCTCCACCTCTGTGTAACAATGTGCATTAGTTATGTTCTCAAGCTCAAGTTACTGAAATCCAAAACAAGTCATTTATGATTTTACCCAAAAGGAAGTCTAAAGATAGGGCAGGATTGGTTGATTGAGTAACTAAAAATGTCTTCTTTTGATTTCTCTGTGATGCTGTTTTTAATGATGGCCTCATCTGAAATAGATATTGAAAGAAATATCAGCTACATAATGTTATCTTATCTATATAAAGATGTTTAAATAATTTTTCTAGTTATTTCTTGAAAGGTTCTTCTCTCCATAAAAATTGTTTTAGATTTTATTCATGCTTAACTTACATACCCACTGCTCAATAGACAGAGCTGAGATTTTAGTATTACTTCTTGAAATTACTTCTGATAAGGTAAATTTTATAAAGTATATTTCATTACAGTTAATATTATGAAATTAAAAGAGAATTTTGAGATCAGAGACATCTGGGTTTAGATCTTCGGCAATTTACTGACTCCTTCTAAGTATCACAATCCTCATCTCTAAAACAGAGATATTAATGCCTAATTCCTAGTATGTTTAAGATTGTGTGATAATCTGTTTAAAATTAATAAATATGGTATTTTGTTGGTTATACATACAACTATTTCAAAACAATTCAGAAGCAAATTACTGTAATTTGCAAATAAGTGTATTTACCTGTCTTTATTTTTGGTTCCAAGATAATGTTATAATGTTGAGAGAGATTATATAGTTTTGACTGAATAATTTATTTGATAATGATATAACACATCTCTTCAAATTCTCCCCACCCCCTCTATTTCATATGTTTCATGCATTTGTTCTTTTCTTGTTACAGTGACTCACATTTAAAAAGCATCACCGATATATAAGAAATTGGCTCTGGTAGGAGAGAAAATAATTTCATGTGCCAAGAACAACCTTCCTTTTGTTTTAGTGTTATACAGGTCTCTTTGTCTGTCTTGGCATTCTATGCTTATCGCCACTGGGCAATTCCACGTTTAGTTTGTGACTGAGCCTTCCTAGAGTCAGGCTGAATTTTTGCATACTGGGAACCTGGTCTTATTCCCTTAAACAAAATCTGTGGTAGAAGAACCTTCCTAAGTAAGATCAAGTGAGCCAAAAAAAAGGAAGCAAGTTTATTGATTTATGTCTCACTATTTGAAATTGTACAAAGCCATGAATCCAGCTGAGCTTCATTTTATTTTGTTATGTCAATGTGAAATACTTTGTATAGCTTGAGTTTATCACTATTATTTTTATTATGGGAGAAACAAATGTGCATTTCTGTCATTTTGCATGTTCTGATATATTGTCATGTTTTTTGTTGTATTTGATAAGAAGATTAGACCATGAAAAGTGTTTGAAATTTTGGAGGGAAAATAACATATAGAGTATTCTGTTAGCTACATTGCTGTTCAGTTATGTAGGGCTCTTTGCAACGCCATGGACTCCAGCATGCCAGGCTTCCCTCTTCTTCATTATCTCGTAGAGTCTGCTCAAACTCATGTCCTCTGAGTCAATGATGCCATCCAACCATCTCGTCCTCTCTCATCCCCTTCTCCTCCTGCCTTCAATCTTTCCCAGCATCAGGATCTTTCCCATTGACTTGGCTCTTCGCATCAGATGGCCAAAGTATTGGAGTTGCAGCTTCAACATCAGTCCTTCCAATGAATATTCAGGGTTGATTTCCTTCAGGATTCACTGGTTTGATCTCCTTGCTGTCCAAGGGACTCTCAAGAGTCTTCTCCAGCACCACAGTTCGAAAGCATCAATTCTTCTTCAAAGCATGTATCATGACTTGGGTTTGGATTAGGACACCCAAACAAAATAAAAAATACTTGCCCTAACAAACACAGAGAAAATTATTTAGGCAAGGACAAAGCAAGTAATTTGAGTGACAGAGTTAAGCTAGAAGAGTGGAATAGAGGTTTAAATAATTCCACCCTATGGAATGCCTGAAAGGTCATTTAGTATTTATTAGCATTATCATACCGGAGAAGGCAATGGCACCCCACTCCAGTACTCTTGCCTGGAAAATCCCATGGACCGAGGAACCTGGTGGGCTGCAGTCCATGGGGTCGCTAAGAGTCGGACACGACTGAGTGACTTCATTTTCACTTTTCACTTTCATGCATTGGAGAAGGAAATGGCAACCCACTCCAGTGTTCTTGCCTGGAGAATCCCAGGGATGGGGGAGCCTGGTGGGCTGCCGTCTGTGGGGTCGTACAGAGTCGGACACGACTGAAGCGACTTAGCAGCAGCAGCAGCATATCATAGCTGACTAGTATTGTGATTATGTTATTATTTCAGAATTGCCCAAAGTTATTTCCTTTAGCATGCTATTTCTGCCAGCCTGTTTTCTCTATTTGCACATTGTTCTTCAGCTGGTGCATTTGAGCGCAGCTGGCTTGTGTATTGCAATGGAAACAAATGGGCCAGGTCTTAGAACAACAAAACATTCCTGTTTGAATTTCTGTCTAAGCTCTGTGAATTCAGTTAGAAAGAAATACAAGAATATAGGAACACTAGTATAGAAGCAAGAAATTAGAAACTATCATATTGAAAATGTATAAATGATATACCTACTTATTAGACATTAAAACATGTCTGTTTTATCTCTTGACACTCAAGTGCATATGGCTATACTGTTTTTTTTTTTAATGTCATATTCTTCAGATTAGGGCCTGCCATGTGAGTGGGCACTACTGTAATGGCATAAATATAACCACTTATATAAGCAGACAATGTAATAGGGATAAAAGAAGCAAGATGACACAAACGTTCATCTAGATTTTCAGATTAGACCAAATTCTGACACTGTTAATAATAATGGAATGTTTCAATGAGATACATTAGTTGATTCTTCCATGATTTTAATTATTTCATCATTGCTAATGAAAATATTTTAAAAGCAGAGTAGAACTGTCAAGATAGAACTGTCTACTCTATGTGATTAAAGTTTTTAAAAGTCTCAAGTTTGGTATGTAATCTGATAAGTAACTTTATCTGTGATAAATTATTCTCACAGTCTACCGATGATGGTTCAGTGTCATCATTATCACAAAATGGTATTTATTAATACATCATGGGTTATTTAAATATCTCTGTGTTGGCTGAAGTTCAGTTTTTAATGGAAAATTTAAATATCTAAATTTACTTTGATGTATTTTTTGAAAAAAACTGTTTCAAAACTTTATATAAATGAAAAGTAAATTTGTCTGTTCATAAATGTTTGTTACTTTTTGTTCATTAGAACAAAAGCAATAGTAATAGCAAAAAGCATCAACTGACAAGTATTATAAGACCTCAAATCCCCCAAATTACAATAAAATATGTAATTTCAGAGTTGAGATAAACACATTCATTTTTAATTTAACATATTGTAGGTGTTTGACAGAATATCAGTGGTGGGATGGAACAATTAAAAGATATTAGAAGTTCTATACTCAAAATCTTATGTGGAAGCATTGTTTTAGTCTAGTGTAGTTTGAAAATTAAAACAGGTTTTCATCAGAGTCAAGAACAACCCGAATACTGTTCTTTGTTCAGATATCTAAATAAAGCTATGATGAATTGTCTTTCTTTAATCTGAATGTGATATCACCCTCAATTCTAGTTGTATAAATTATCTATTTTAGAGTTAATTTTAACCTATACTAATTATATAACTAGTAGTTGTTACTAATTAATTAATTAGTATTTTGGGGTGAAAATATCTGGTGATTGTACTTTTCAGCAAGTTTAATAAATTAATACATTTCATTCCACCAAAATGGGGAAAAAAATGAAAGAAAATCTTAACTTCAGGTTTAGAAACCCATCTGGGTTGGAAGCCAGTTGAGAAGAGCTTGCACTAATGAGGCCAGAATGAAGAGTTTGATTCTAAGGTGGGCCAGTTAGCTCTAGAGTGTAGATGCAGTCTTCCTGGGACCCTTCTCTGAGCATATATGTGCTGATGAGCAGCACGGGGGATTAAGTGCAAATCCACATCATCCCTTGAAAAAACAGTCTACCTGTGATGGTTCAGTGTCATCATTATCACAAAATGGTATTTATTAATATATTATGGGGTTATTCATATCTCTGTGTTGGCTGAAGTTCAGTTTTTAATGGAAAATTTAAATATCTAAATTTACTTTGATGTATTTTCTGAAATAAAATATGATTCTGCACATTCAGCATTATTATACAAGACTGTCTCTTAGACTTATCAAAAAACTTAACAAAACATCTGCTATATAGAATGCATATAGTTTAAATAATAGAAACTTATATATATATCACTCAGTATCACAGCTTTGAAATTTATATCTAAAGTGAAAAAATTGATATGCTTCCTATGTCTGTAGGGCAATGCCTTTGCCAATGTACATAATGTATGATCTGTGTATATTTGTGCATTTGTATATATCTGCTTCAACACTCTTTCTAGATAAGGACTCAGCATTTTTAATAGAATTTCTCTTATGGGTTTTTAAACCCACTATCATTCCCCATTTTGCAATATTCCAGAACTCTCTGAATTCTTACAGGCAAGGGTATAATTTGCATCTTATGTTCCTTGCCTCTGAATTGTTACAGTAGCTAATTAACTGATATCTTTTGCTTTTACCTTTGATTTACAGGTCATACTGCTGCCATATTCATTTTCCTGAAAGTGGTGCTTTTATAAGAGTACTAGCCAACTCAAAATCTTCATTGCCTCTTATTTCCTAGAATAAAATATCCAGATTCTTCATCAAACATTCAAGGTTTTTATAGTCTGTCTTCAAGATACATTTCTAACTGTGTCTTTCAGTACCCATTTTTGTGACCCAATCAGAACCATTTGTTACAAGAGTTCCTTTCACCCACAAATGCATTTTCCTTTGCTTTTAGCAACAATTTTTGCCCACATGTATTTGCAGTTCTACATACACCCAGATCAGAAAATGGTTCTTCAATATGAGGTTCACTGCTATGCCAAAAGTCTTTGTTATGAGGTAAACAACTAAGGCTGCCGTGTGAAACAATGCCACAAAACAGATTTAATGTATGTAACACTCAAGGTGGTTGACTCCAGTTCACACAGGGTTTCTGACTTGTTTTCCTTGTGACTGAAATATACTCTTTTAATATACACCATTCCCGTGACTTTGCCTTAGTATGATATTTCTGCAACCCTTTGTTTTTGAAATGTCTTCCTTCTAAATTATGTGGCTCAATTCATTTGGCCGTAAGGTAATTTTCTTCTAGATTTTTGTAGCCTCACATATCTCCTGGATGATTGATACTAAACCCTACATAGCCCTTAATAGCACAATTTCTCTTAAAGATGATTTACCTGGCACCCTTTGCCTCTGGTTTATTTCTAATCTGTGTTTTAAAAAGCTTCAACCTACCTGACTTCAGGCTCTACAACAAAGCCACAGTTATCAAGACAGTATAGTACTGGCACAAAGACAGAAATATTGATCAATGGAATAAAATAGAAAGCCCAGAGATAAATCCACGCACATATGGACACCTTATCTTTGACAAAGGAGGCAAGAATATACAATGGATTAAAGACAATCTCTTTAACAAGTGGTGCTGGAAATCTGGTCAACCACTTGTAAAAGAATGAAACTGGACCACTTTCTAACACCATACACAAAAATAAACTCAAAATGGATTAAAGATCTAAACGTAAGACCAGAAACTATAAAACTCCTAGAGGAGAACATAGGCAAAACACTCTCCGACATACATCACAGCAGGATCCTCTATGACCCACCTCCCAGAATATCGGAAATAAAAGCAAAAATAAACAAATGGGACCTAATTAACCTTAAAAGCTTCTGCACATCAAAGGAAACTATTAGCAAGGTGAAAAGACAGCCTTCAGAATGGGAGAAAATAATAGCAAATGAAGCAACTGACAAACAACTAATCTCAAAAATATACAAGCAACTCCTACAGCTCAACTCCAGAAAAATAAACGACCCAATCAAAAAATGGGCCAAAGAACTAAATAGACATTTCTCCAAAGAAGACATACAGATGGCTAACAAACACATGAAAAGATGCTCAACATCACTCATTATCAGAGAAATGCAAATCAAAACCACTATGAGGTACCATTTCACACCAGTCAGAATGGCTGTGATCCAAAAGTCTACAAATAATAAATGCTGGAGAGGGTGTGGAGAAAAGGGAACCCTCTTACACTGTTGGTGGGAATGCAAACTAGTACAGCCACTATGGAGAACAGTGTGGAGATTCCTTAAAAAACTGGAAATAGAACTGCCTTATGATCCAGCAACCCCACTGCTGGGCATACACACTGAGGAAACCAGAAGGGAAAGAGACACGTGTACCCCAATGTTCATCGCAGCACTGTTTATAATAGCCAAGACATGGAAGCAACCTAGATGTCCATCAGCAGATGAATGGATAAGAAAGCAGTGGTACATATACACAATGGGGTATTACTCAGCCATTAAAAAGAATACATTTGAATCAGTTCTAATGAGGTGGATGAAACTGGAGCCTATTATACAGAGTGAAGTAAGCCAGAAGGAAAAACATAAATACAGTATACTAACGCATATATATGGAATTTAGAAAGATGGTAACAATAACCCGGTGTATGAGACAGCAAAAGAGACACTGATGTATAGAACAGTCTTATGGACTCTGTGGGAGAGGGAGAGGGCGGGAAGATTTGGGAGAATGGCAATGAAACATGTAAAATATCATGTAGGAAACGAGTTGCCAGTCCAGGTTCGATGCACGATGCTGGATGCTTGGGGCTGGTGCACTGGGACGGCCCAGAGGGATGGTATGGGGAGGGAGGAGGGAGGAGGGTTCGGGATGGGGAACACATGTATACCTGTGGCGGATTCATTTTGATATTTGGCAAAACTAATACAATTATGTAAAGTTTAAAAATAAAATAAAATTAGAAAAAAATAAATAAATAAAAAGCTTCCAGACCTTTAGTATTTCTGTCCCTCTAACATATTAACGACTTCTGACTGTTGCATTTCCCCACAGTGCTTTGAGTACTTAATGTGCCAGCTCCAGGGAATCCCATGCACACAGGCCACCGTATGCAGCAGCCAGAGCTGCCCATTCGCTGACCTTCAGTGTCAGTTGTGCCTTTGTGCCTTCTTTGCTCGGGCCACCTTTAGATACCATCTCCCTCTTTTTTTTTTTAATCTTAGCTGTTTTGTGATTTTTAGCTCTCTGTGTCCTTCATGAAATTTTGGTTACCAGCCCAAGTCATAGTGATCTCTAATATTTATTGACCCTTCTTTCCACATATTGCTTTATATAGGAAATCTGATTTTAACAACAAGAGATGGAAATGGTGACCTAAAAAACACTCAACTTGAGAAAGTTGTGAATTAAGTTTTATTTGGAGCAAAATGAGGACTGCAGTACAGTAGATAGCACCTCAGATAGCTCTGAGAAACTACTCCAAAGAGGTATATAAAGAAAGGACAGTATATATGCGATTTTGGTGAAGGAAGCGTACATTCAATTAAGCACATATTTTTCCAGAAGCTTTCTGCCAGTCTTGAGAAGCTTTCTGCTAATCTCATGAAGCTTTCATAAGAAACAGTCATCACTTTGAAGGATTTTAGTGCTTTTCTAGGTAGGGAGGTAAAAGAATTGGGCTCATAAAATTGGCTCCTGAAAATATCTAACTATCTGAAGACCTGTCCTTTCCCAGAGCATAAAGTGCCTCATTTCTGCCCTCCACCCTGAACTCCTTTCAAGGGGGTGTTGAAAGTCAGCAGCTGCAGTACCGGATGATTTAATCCTTGTGGAGGTAAATGACAAGCAAGTGCCAATTTGTAGTTGACAGAAGGGTATAGTGGCTAGTGCTTAGGTTTGGAGTCAGGATAGAGTAGAGCATTTCACACTCTGATTTCTCATTTGTAGAATCTTAATAACAGTATTAAATTTTAAAATAAGAATCAAACAAAAATGGTAACAATAATAATATATAAGGTTTCTTGTAAAGACCACTAGTTCATTGGATTTATTCAATAAATATTTGTTGAGTGCTTAATATAAGCCAAGCACCATAATAGGGATCTGTAATGAACAAAACAGAATCATCTGCTTATATGTCAACTGTTATTTCAGTAATAATGTCAACCAGATTTATTGTGATAGAATTGTGACATTTACTTTCTTTCTATCTCTTCAAATTGCTAACATATTTCATGGTATCCTATGGAATATTTTTGTTTTTCTACCTTTTATTGTTACATTTTATTCTTTGCTACAATATTTACTTTTATGCATAATATGTTTGATTTTTCACATATTCATACGGCCCTTTTTGAGATCATGAACAGTAAACAAAACATCTCTTTATTTATATAGACACTTTCTCCTAACCAGGGGCTTCCCTGATAGCTCAGTTGGTAAAGACTCTGCCTGCAGTGCAGGCGATCCTGGTTGGATTCCTGAGTTGGGAAGATCCGCTGGAGAAGGGATATGTTATCCACTCCAGTATTCTTGGGCTTCCCTTGTGGCTCAGCTGGTAAAGAATCCACCTCCAATGAGGGAGACCTGGGTTCAATCCCTGGGTTGGGAAGATCCCCTGGAGAAGGGAAAGGCTACCCACTCCAATATTCTGGCCTAGAGAATTCTATGGACTGTATAGTTCATGGGTTCGCAAAGAGTCAGGCATGACTGAGTGACTTACACTTTCACTTTCACTTTCTCCTAAACTGAATCCATGACATTGAGTTTCTACAGATCCACAGTTGATGTTACTATTATTTTTATGTGCTAAAAAGGGAAAATGCAACAGAAATTTTCAACCCCCAGGGTAGGGTCTGGCATCCTCTGTTTTCATGATGTCAATAAAAATGCCTGAACTTTGGAATTCTTAACAAAATATTACTAGGTCATGGATTTAGCCATGATGATGTAATCTTGGTAGGATATGTGCAAAATAAAGTATCAGCTCCACTGAAGACTTTATTTTAGGCTGATTCATCAATGGTGTCTTGAGCTGCAAATGCTGATGCCGTAATTTGTGTCTAGAGAAACCACATGTTTAATTGCCCTATCTGAAATGTTTAGTGCTCTGTTTGTTTTCTTCACTTCCACATGGCTCACAGAACAGATGAGTAATGTTGGAATTGAAAAAGTGAATTTCAAAGAAAAATACTTAAGAATCAATATGGTTAGAAAGTAGAGTATAAATTCTGTGGAGTTTACAGTAGCTAAGTATTTGTGGGAGTGGGAGCATCACTAAGAATGCTCCACACTCTTGAGTTGTTGCCTGATTTCATAGTAGTCTGATTTTAATGGTATTGGCTTTATTTTTAAAGCAATATCCATTAAATATTATAGCATTTTAATTTTCTTAGAAAAGGTAGAGACAGAGGTGTATATTTGTGTGTATTTGTGAATGTGTGCAATCCTTTCCTCTTTTATATTATTTCAAAATGCAGTTATTTAAAGGTCAACAGATGTAGATTTTGCTCTGCTTTCCAGGGCAATAGACTGAGAGCATGCTTTCCACAAAGTTGCTCAGAGGAAGATCCAGGCTATCTAAAATTAGGTTAGATGGTTCTGAGCAAAGGAATCAAAGCTGACTTATATTTAGTTTTACTGGGACATCCCACTGTGCATTGATGTAACTATAATATACCCTCCTGGGCCAATATGGGCCACCAATTAACTCTCTACAGTAGATCTTTAAGTACATATAGGTGGACATCTTATTCAAAGGGGGACTTTTTTAAAATTTGCTATGCTACCAGAGAATACTAGAATTATTTTGAATCTTTTACTCAAATTTATTTTTCATGTCATCAATTTTCTAGCATAATAATCAAATAATCTTTCTAAGGTTTGCATTTGCTGCTCTAATCATATTAAAAAGTATTTTAAAACTAGAGAAAATTTTATTTAACAAGGAATAACGTGCCTAATATGATTAGGGAAATAAGTTGACATTTAATCTGTCATTCAAATACTCTAAATTTTCTTGTTAATGGTTCACTCTTTATATATTATATGAATCCTCAAAGATGGCTTCAGCTAGAAAAGCAAAGCTAACTTGTAGACATGACAGAAAGCTGTCTTTTGCCATTTGAGTAAATACAGCTATGTGATAAATTCAGAGAATTCAAAGCCAAAGCTATGACAAATTTCAGATTTTGCCCTTACTTACCCAATTGCTGGTAAATAAAAGAAAATCATACATTCTCTTTCCTTCCCCTTTTCTCTTCTTCCTTACATTTTCTTTTTCTAATAGTCTTTTATTTTCTAATGGATCTTTTTCTTCTGTTCTTAAAGTAGTATGGGTTAAACAGAATTTTCATCATGTCAAAAACTGAGTATTCTAGGAATCTCAGTATCCATTTTCCCTCTTCATGGAGGGTAATCTAACAAAAATGCAAAAGAAAGAAGAAGAGTTGTTTAGTGAAGGAAATATAAAAATTCTCATTCATTTTAATATTTAAAAAATTACCATAAAACTCAATGATGCTCAAAGACAGTGAAGAATCTACGATAAATAAAATCAGTTAGGAATATAGTAGTCCATTTGCCTAATGGTAAATATCAGAGGGAAGCTAGATTACTTATCTGTCTAGGAATGGGGTTGGAGTGACATTGTTAATAAATTTTCCTTACTTTCATGCCAAAGTTAATACAGAATAAAATGAGCTAAAGAATTTTTTATATGACTATTTGATAACATATTATTTCATGGTTTTGAAAATTTGTCTTTTCTTATCCATTGCTGTGCCTAATGAATCTAGGAGTGGGTGTCTAATTGAAGAATGTATCTGTAAAATGTATGACTGACAGGTTTACAAGATTTTATTTAGAAACATAGAACCATAAAATTGAAAGGAGATCAATAGGTCATAATTCTAGTCTATCCTCTTTCCCTATAGCAGGACCAGCCACAGAGCATTGGAAATGATAACTGAAGTCCTCATTCCAAGATGGCAGCAACCACAGCTTTCATATTGGACAGTTTCATATTGTTACAGTCTTTCAGCTAATGATGTGAAATGATCTTCCTCTCTAAACTGATTGTGGTTCTCAAGATAATCTGGACTTATCCAGTCTTTTAAAATTGGGAGTACTGAATAAATTTAGAGCAACTGTATATGAACAGAGATGTCCACATTGACCAGCCTTATGTGCTACCAGTTATCTTTGTCTCCAGTTATAGGAAATGGTGATGTATAATAATGACTATTCCTTGAAAGATAGATTGTAACATTAAGGACATGTTTTGATCATCTATAATATCCTTTAATTTATTCATTATCCAATCTACATAAATGTTAAAATTTATAAACTTCATCCCACTTCAGATATTGTATTTCATTGATTTTAAAATGTACCATTATTTTGTCTATTACTAAGAAAGAAAAACAATGTTATCAGTTAATAGATGACATAAATCTTTCTTATCACTTAGAATTTTTACTTTATATTAACTGAACAAAAGTTTTTTGGATTTATGTAGGCAGTTTTAAAATTATGATTAAAACATGTATACACATTAAAAAAAACTACATGAAAATTAGTTGAATTATCCTGAAATTTCTTTTTTTTTTTTAATTTTATTTTATTTTTAAACTTTAAATAATTGTATTAGTTTTGCCAAATATCAAAATGAATCCATCACAGGTATACATGTGCTCCCCATCCTGAACCCTCCTCCCTCCTGCCTCCCCATACCATCCCTCTGGGTTGTCCCAGTGCACTAGCCCCAAGCATCCAGTATCGTGCATTGAACCTGGACTGGCATCTCGTTTCATACATGATATTTTACATGTTTAAATGCCATTCTCCCAAATCTTCCCGCCCTCTCCCTCTCCCACAGAGTCCATAAGACTGTTCCATATATCAGCATCACTTTTGGTGTCTCGTACACAGGGTTATTGTTATCATCTTTCTAAATTCCATATATATGCATTAGTATACTGTATTGGTGTTTTTTCCTTCTGGCTTACTTCACTCTGTATAATAGGCTCCAGTTTCATCCACCTCATTAGAACTGATTCAAATGTATTCTTTTTAATGGCTGAGTAATACTCCATTGTGTATATGTACCACTGCTTTCTTATCCATTCATCTGCTGATGGACATCTAGGTTGCTTCCATGTCCTGGCTATTATAAACAGTGCTGCGATGAACATTGGGGTACACGTGTCTCTTTCCCTTCTGGTTTCCTCAGTGTGTATGCCCAGCAGTGGGATTGCTGGATCATAAGGCAGTTCTATTTCCAGTTTTTTAAGGAATCTCCACACTGTTCTCCATAGTGGCTGTACTAGTTTGCATTCCCACCAACAGTGTAAGAGGGTTCCCTTTCCTCCACACCCTCTCCAACATTTATTATTTGTAGACTTTTGGATCACAGCCATTCTGACTGGTGTGAAATGGTACCTCATAGTGGTCTTGGTTTGCATTTCTCTGATAATGAGTGATGTTGGGCATCTTTTCATGTGTTTGTTAGCCATCTGTATGTCTTCTTTGGAGAAATGTCTATTTAGTTCTTTGGCCCATTTTTTGATTGGGTCATTTATTTTTCTGGAGTTGAGCTGTAGGAGTTGCTTGTATATTTTTGAGATTAGTTGTTTGTTAGTTGCTTCATTTGCTATTATTTTCTCCCATTCTGAAGGCTGTCTTTTAACCTTGCTGATAGTTTCCTTTGATGTGCAGAAGCTTTTAAGGTTAATTAGGTCCCATTTGTTTATTTTTGCTTTTATTTCCGATATTCTGGGAGGTGGGTCATAGAGGATCCTGCTGTGATGTATGTCGGAGAGTGTTTTGCCTATGTTCTCCTCTAGGAGTTTTATAGTTTCTGGTCTTATGTTTAGATCTTTAATCCATTTTGAGTTTATTTTTGTGTATGGTGTTAGAAAATGTTCTAGTTTCATTCTTTTACAAGTGGTTGACCAGATTTCCCAGCACCACTTGTTAAAGAGATTGTCTTTAATCCATTGTATATTCTTGCCTCCTTTGTCAAAGATAAGGTGTCCATATGTGCGTGGATTTATCTCTGGGCTTTCTATTTTGTTCCATTGATCTATATTTCTGTCTTTGTGCCAGTACCATACTGTCTTGATAACTGTGGCTTTGTTGTAGAGCCTGAAGTCAGGTAGGTTGATTCCTCCAGTTCCATTCTTCTTTCTCAAGATCGCTTTGGCTATTCGAGGTTTTTTGTATTTCCATACAAATTGTGAAATTATTTGTTCTAGCTCTGTGAAGAATACTGTTGGTAGCTCGATAGGGATTGCATTGAATCTATAGATTGCTTTGGGTAGTATACTCATTTTCACTATATTGATTCTTCCAATCCATGAACATGGTATATTCCTCCATCTATTAGTGTCCTCTTTGATTTCTTTTACCAGTGTTTTATAGTTTTCTATATATAGGTCTTTAGTTTCTTTAAACTGAAATTCTAACTTTCCTACTGGATCTTAGGAAAAGCAAAAGAGTTCCAGAAAAACGTCTATTTCTGCTTTATTGACTATGCCAAAGTCAGTAAAGTTATTTCTTCCTTTTTCTTTCTTTCTTTCCCTCTTTTTGTGCATATGTAGGCATATTCAGCTTTTTACAACTATGTCACGACTACAGCTTTGATGGTATTAATTTAGGCAGGATTTACTCCAGGATCAGAGGCATTAAAATGTGAAAGCTCTACACATTATGTGCTTGTGGATTAGTCACTAAGTTGTATCCAGCTCTTGCGACCCCATGGACTGTAGCCCACCAGGCTTATCTGTCCATGCGATTTTCCAGGCAAGAATACTGGAGTAGGTTGCCATTTCCTTCTCTAGGGGATTTTCCCATTCCAGGATCGAATCTGGGTCTCCTGCAATACAGGCAGATTCTTTACTGACTGAGCCACCAGGGAAGCCTTTGAATAATGGCAGCAAATATAGCAGCATATTTTAAATAAGTAGTTTGAAGTAGTTCAGCCTGACAAGATTCAGGTACATCCTATAAAATATGTCTGAAAACTAATCAGTTCCCAATTCTCAATTGTTTGTGAAGGCAGTTTCCCAAGGCCTTTTGTTTTTCACAAAATTCTGATTTCTTCTTCACCCTCAGTCGTGCCCAACTCTTTGCGGCCTCATGGACTGTAGCCTACCAGGCTTCTCCGTCCATAGGATTCTCCAGGCAAGAATATTGGAGTGGGTTACTATTTCCTTCTCCAGGGGATCTTCCTGACTCAGGGATTGAACCCAGGTCTCCGGCATTGGAGGCAGACGCTTTAACCTCTAAGCCACCAGGGAAGCCAGGTGTCAGGGGAGTTTGTAATTTCCTCGCTTCTGTCTCACCGCAGCAAAAATTTGAAGCGAAAGACAGACCAGTGTTACAGCTCACTGTTACAGCTCAGTTTTATTTGGCAGGCAAAGGAAAACACATCCTCGAGGCATGAGGGCAGGCTGAACCAAAAGACATGAAGAGAAGAGCAAGACTCAATTTGATTCCTCTTTTTATCTGTTTTTTCTCCTCCCCTTGAGCCTGCCCTATGTAAATTGGGCTAGCCAGGAGGGCTATTTGTTTCACTTGAGGTTCTCACTCCAGTCCTCGGACCTTCCTTTGTTCTATTTTTGAGGGCTTTTCCCTTCCTTGTTTTTTAGCCACTGCCATTCTGGACTCCTTTTTCCTATTCTAACTACCTAACATTACCCCATCAAGAGATGGGAAACCCAATTCTTTAGGTATAAGGGGCATCGAGGTCTCTCTGGCTACTTCTTGCTGAACTGGGATGGTGAGGGGCATTGAGCCTCCCCCTCTTGCTAGTCTCAAGCCTCAGAGTCCTCACTGTGGTGTCCATCTAAGGCTGAGTGATATTTTCTGTGGTTGGCTGTAGTTTTATATATCCTTGTTGAACTGGCACTGCATGTTGTAACTTGTTGAACTGGGCAGAGACAAAACGGGTTAGACAATTGATAATACATGGAGCGATCATAAGCAGAATCAATATGGTGATAACATGGATTGAGGGGGGGCATTACCAACTCCAAATTCCCCCTCACCAGGAGAAGGATCCCCCAAAAAGAGATTGTTGCCACCCTGAGAACTCTCTAGCTTGTTCTTTGAGATCTTGTAGGATCTGGAATGTTTTTCTTAAGGACTGTGAGACTTTCTTTAACTTAGCTGGAGGTGTTTACCCAGAAACAACATATCTCATTCAGGATGGCTCAAGTCCCTCCTTGTTCAGGTATCAGGAGATCTATCTCTTGTCTATTTTGGAGTACAACCCCTGCCAAGCTTTGTTGGCTCTTTAGAGCTATCCTGAGAAATCTTATCCCCAGAAACTTAATTTTGGGAGTGTTCATTAGAATGGCACCCATTTGTAGTTCTGAATATATATCTGAGATTTCTCAGGGACTCACAGGTGTATTGTGTCCTCTTCTGTTTTCTTCCATGGCTTGACTCATGAGTAGTAAGTCCAAGAGTTGTGTCCTGATATCTTGACTGTTGTGGGGGTAGAAAGTATTACAGCCCTTCCTTGTGGGCTGGAGTTGAGCCTTTGGGGACCTGTCTTTCCAGACTTTATTTAGGACTTGAGTCCTTGGAACATATAGTGGTGACTCTTTAGAAATCTTTTGGGTCCTGGTTGACACCCTGTTGAAATTGCCCAGTGGCCATGGTATAAGACCAGACGGCCTGAGCCTCTGGATCTAGGAATAGGTCATTGACATAAACAAAAGTTTTCCCATATAGCATCTCATAAAGACTAAGGCCACCCTGTTCCTTAGGGGCAATACAGGTGTGGAGGAGAGTAAGGGAGGTCTCCTGGGTTATCTTTTTTATTACTGATTTTAAGAATTGGTTGGCTCTTTCTACTTTTCCTGAAGACTGAGGCCTCCAGGCACAATGTAGATAATAGGTAATGCCCAATGCTTTAGAGACCCCTTGGGTGACCTTAGAAGTAAATGATGTCCCATTGTCACTTTGTAATGACCTGGGCAGACCAAATCTCAGAATGATTTCATGGAGCAGTTTTTTTACCACCTCCTCAGCCTTCTCAGTCCAGGTGGGAAAGCCTTCAATCCATCCTGTGAATGTATCTATCATGACTAGTAGGTATTTCTACCCTTGAGAAACTGGCATCTGGGTGAAGTCCATCTGCCAGTCCTCTCCTGGGTAGGTCTGATGTTGTTGGACAGGCTGGGCCAGCTGGGGTCTTTGAGCTCCTTGGGGGTTGTTTAATTGGCAAGTGGGACAAGAGGAGACCACTTGCCTTATAGTTGTTTGGGGGCTTATTCCTCTGAAGGACCTTTCTAGTAATCTTTGGAGAGCCTTCTCCCCTAAATAAATAGTGGCATGTAAGGAGTTAACTAATTTCTATTGGAGGTTCCCAGGCAGAAAAAGGAGTCCCTCTTTTTAGAACCACCTAATATGATCTTGAAAGCCCTCACTCTTAGTTTTAGGAGTCTCACCTTCAGTATATGAAGGAGTTTCTGGCAAATTAGTCTGTGAACTAAGGTGGCAACCCCTATTAGGTCATTGTTCTGTAATGCTGCTCTCTTAGATGCCTGATCAGCTTTTTGGTCCCATTGTGCCACTTCCCTGCTCCCTTTTTGGTGTCCTTTACAATGGGAGACTGAAACCTCAGCAGACAGAGGGACTGCCTCCAAGAACCTAAGGATTTGATCACCATATTTGATTAGGGACCTGTGGAAAGTGCCTTCTTTCTTTCCAAATAGCAACATGTGCATGTAGCACCAGAAAAGCATACTTGGAGTCAGTGTAAATGGCTACTCTTTCCTTTTCCCAGCTATAAAGCTCCAGTCAGGGCCATTAGCTCAGCTAATTGGGCTGAAGTACCTGGTAGCAAATGTTTAGCCTCTGATCTCAAAATTGGAGATTACTGCATATCCGGCTCATCTTTTTCCATCCAAGACAAAGCTGCTTCTATCAGTGTACCAGGTTTCCTTAGGACTGGTCAGATATTGTCTTCTGACAATCCATCTTGGGGTTTTGTCCAATGGTCCAAAGTTTCTAGGCAAGAGTGAAAGGGAAGAGTGCACTGAGGTAGGCAGGAAGGTGGCTGGGTTAAGAACCTCACAAGGGGATGTAGTAAGAGCTGGATTTTCCATCAGCACTGCTTGATATCTGAGGATCCTTTGATCAGACATCCATAAATGACCTCTCCAAGTCAGGAGTTGTTTCACTTGGTGGCTGGCTAAAAATAGTTAGTTTGCCCCCAAAAGAGAGTTTTAAGGCATCTTCTAACAGGACTGCAATATCTGCATGATTTGGAAGGCAGGGATGTCAGCCTCGGGCAGCTGGGTTTAACCTCTTGGATAAGTAAGCTACAGGCTTGGGGCTCAAGTCCCAACCTTTGAGTTAACACTCCCAGGTCTATTCCTTTCTTTTCATGAACATAAAGTTGGAATGCTGTTTCTGGGTCTGACAACCTCAAGGCAGGTGCTTGAGTTAAATTTTGTTTCGGTGTAGCCTCTACCTTCTTTTGAGGAGTTCCCCACGTCAGTAGGATTGAATCATCCCATCCCTTCAAGCTTTCATATAAGGGCTGAGCAATTAGACCATAGTTGGATATCCAGATTCTACAATATCCAGATTCTACAGTTAGCCTCAGGAAAGTTCGCAATTGTTTTGGAGTCGTGGGGGAGGGCAGCTGGAGCATTGCTTGTACACGATCAGAAGGACAGCTTCCTGGACCCCTGTATAATCTGAACTGCCAAGTAAGTGACCTTTGTTTCAACCATGCTAAGGCATGGGAGACTATATCCCCTCTCTGCCAAAAAGTTTAGAACCTGATTTGTGTTTTGTTGGGCATTTTTCTCATCTGGAGAGCAGATTAATAGGTCATCTACATATTGTAATATTTTCCCATTAGGTCCCAGGTCCAGATCTAGGAGATCCTGGCTAAAAGCCTGCCCAAACAGGTGGGGGCTATCTCTGAACCCCTGAGGTAATACTGTCCAAGTCATCTGTTGGTGTTTTTCTCCTGGAGCCTCCCACTCGAAGACAAAAAAAGATATTGGGGTTCATAATTGATGCTTTTGAACTGTGTGTTGGAAAAGACTCTTGAGAGTCCCTTGGACTGCAAGGAGATCCAACCAGTCCATCCTAAAGGAGATCAGTCCTGGGTGTTCATTGGAAGGACTGATGTTGAAGCTGAAACTCCAGTCCTTTGGACCCCTGATGCAGAGAGCTGACTCATTTGAAAAGACACCGATGCTGGGAAAGATTGAGGGCAGGAGGTGAAGGGGGCGACAGAGGATGAGATGGTTGGATGGCATCACCAACTCAATGGACATGGGTTTGGATGGACTCTGGGAGTTGGTGATGGACAGGGAGGGCTGGCATACTGCGGTTCATGGGGTCACAAAGAGTCGGACATGACTGAGCGACTGAATTGAACTGAACTGAAGCCAGTGGTTTGCAAAAGAATGCATCTTTGAGATCCAGGACTGTAAACCATTTGGCACTGGGCTAGATTTCTCCCAAGATTACATAGCGATAGGGTACTGTAGGATGGAGGAGGCTATAGCTTCATTTATGATCTGGAGATCTTGAACCATTCACCAGGTCCCATCTTTTTTCTTTACAGGGAGGGTCGGGGTGTTACACGGCAAATTGGTGGGGACCAATAGTCCACGAGCAGGGAATTACTTTAGTAGAGGCTGTAGATCTTCCTGAGCTTCTCTTCTGAAGGGATATTGTTTCCGGTTTGGAAACCGAGTGGGACCTCAGAGGAAAATGACGACCAGTTCAGCTTGGTGGGCTCATCCAGGAGTCCCCAGGTCCCAAACCTGGGGATTAATTTTGTCCTCCCAAGGTTTTTTGGTCCCTCCCAATTGGAGTGGGTGTAATGGGTTCCTCAGCAGTAACCAGAAACTCTAGGGGCTGAAAAGCTTCCCATCACAAGGGTGGCCCCCAGTTTAGTGAGTATATCTCTTCCCAATAAGGGAATAGGACACTCAGGGACCACCAGAAACTGGTGGGGAAATATTTGTCCATCCCAGCAACAAAGAAGTACTTGGGTAAATATTTTTGTAATTGTTTTCCCTGTAGCACCCAAATTGGTACAGGTTTGGGAGGAGAAGGCTCCAGAGTAGAAGGTCAGGACAGAGTAGGTAGCCTCTGTGTCAGCCAAGAAATTCTCGGACCTGCCTGCCACATCCAGTTGTACTCTTGGCTCCAGCCCCATGATGGTTATCTATGACAGGCAGGCTGGCTGGATTGGGCCACTCCAGTCCTGTTGAACCATCATGAGGGAAGACTTGGTGCTTGATCTTGAGGCTCTTGGGTCCCCAGGATAGACTGCTGCCCAATGTCCCAACTGATGGCATTTATAGCAAGTCATTTTAGGAGACTTGTCATGGTTTGACACTCTTGGGCCCAATGTCCTGCCTGTCTACAGATTAGGCATTTTCCTCATGCCTTGTCTTTTATGAACTTGGTATTTGCCATAAGGCTTCCCTGGAGGGTGGCCAGCATCTGGGCATGTCTTGTCTCTTTCCTTTTCTCCCTTTCCTGGGCCTTGGCCTCCCTCTCTTGTTCTGTTGTAAAAGGTATTGGTGGCTGTCTGGACCATCTCATCTAAAGAGGCAGCAGGGTCCTGCTGCTATAGCTGTTGTAACTTTATCCTGAGGTCTGATGCACATTGGGACAGGAATTTGTTCCTTAACATCACCTTCCCTCTTAAGAGTCTAAGTCCAGATTGGTGAACTTTTGGAGGGCCCCCTTTAGCCTTTCCAGAAAGTCAGTGGGATTCTCCTTGGGCTCCTGAGTTATTGCTGAGATCAGGGCATAGCTGATTACTTTTTGCTGGGCTGCTTTTAGTCTTGCCTTTACATAGATCAGAAAATGATCCCTTTTCCCAGATGTGCTCAGGGTCATTATAATTCTAATTAAGATCTGAGGAGGAAAATGCTGTTTTCCTCTACATGTCTACTTGACATGTGAGGCCCTGTGACATACATTCAGGCTTCCTTTAAGACCCTAGCATTCTCAGGGTCAGATAAAGTTTGACTAAATATGACCACAATGTCCTTCCACATCAAGTCAAAGGTCAAGGTACTGTGTTGGAATGTATCTACATATTTGCCTGGGTCATCTGTATAGCTTCCCAGGTCTTGTTAGATCTGTCTTAGTTCTAAGAGGGAAAAGGGTTTATGGACCCAGGTTGGTCCGAATTCTTCTCCAGTTTCAACTAAGGGACATACTAGAGTTGGCTTCTGTGGAGTGGGTGCTCCCAGATATGGGGGCACATTTGGATACAAGGAAAGAGAACCAGGCAACTGGGGAGCCATCGGAGGTGAGCCTTCACAGGGGGGTTCCTTCTCTTGGTTGTCTGTGCCTAACACCATTCACCTAGTATCTCACTTTTAGGGCATAAAGTCCCATACTTAAGACAAAGTTCCTTCATATCTCTTAGTCAGAAGAAAATTTGGACATATGGGATCTCTGTCCATTTCCCTAGTCTTTTGCAGAATAAGTCTAGCTGCAGGATGGTATTGTAATTTAAACTCCCATCCCCCAGAGGATACCGTGGCCACACAGTGACACAAAAGAATTTTAAGCAACTTCTCCTTAGAGTTAGAGGATCAAACAGCTTCCTTTTATCAAGGATGCATCTTACGGGCATCTGTCATGAAGTGGATTGGTTATTTCCCATCTGAAAAACAGTGTTGATAGGGAGGAAAAGAAAAAAGACTAATAGGCCTCCTATTTTTATCAGTGGACTTCCTTAGGGGTGAGTCTTTCTGAAGCTTATCCTATCCAGTACTGTTGCAACCTGAGAGCCGGGCATCCCTGGGTCAGGGTGCAGATCCCCAGGCAGGCTGAGCTGTGAGAGCCTCCTGGAGATTGAATCTGGACAGGTCGAGGCAGGTCGGCCTCCTGAAAATTGGGTCCCTGGGCAAGCTGAGCCATGTCAACCTCTGGGTCCCCTGGACTGGCAGATCCCCGAGTAGGTTGAGGTGTGACAACCTTCTGAGGACCAGATCCTCAGGCAGATTGAGGCACTTTGGCCTCCTGAGAATTGGGTCCCAGAGCAGGCAAGTTGTGTTGACCTCCTGGGTCCCCTGGACTGGTGGATCCCCTAGCAGGTTGAGACATGACAACCTTCCAAGGACCAGATCCTTAGGCAGGTCAAGGCAGGTCAACCTCCTGGGATCCCTCGGCTGGAGTTGGGCGTCCCCAAGGTCTCCAGTGTGACCAGTTCTGGGTAGGATTGAGGGGTTGTAATCTTAACTCATTGGTGGTTTGTCCACCACAGATGGGAATAGATATCATGATGTAAAGCAATCCAAGCCTGTGCCCTGAGACTGGGAACCTGGCGAAACAGCCATAAGCCTTATCCTCTTATTGTTCTGAGGGAATGTAAGTCACTGGTTTCCTCCCCTAGTTCTCCATAAGAGCAGTTGAGGGTGTATCCAATGGTAAACATTTCATTTTCATAAATCTACTTTAGGTAATAACAGAAGTAATGACAAAGGAGCTGGTTATCTAGTCCTATTAGGGGCATTAATAGTATTTTAATAATAAGCAGGGTGGAGTGATATTGCCTACAAGGGGGCAGGGTCCTAGTTGTAGGAGTTAGTAAGTGGCTTAAGAAAAAATTGATAAGAGGCAACAAACCAGATGTTCCATAAAAGTGGAGTGGAGATTTGATCTGGGGGTATGTTTATAACTTTAGGAGAATGGTGGCAAGGAATGGGGCCCAAACGGCTTGCAGGGTTAAATGCCAAAATGGCAAACATTATTTCTGGAAGTCCAGTTGCCCTTGAAGGGATGCCACCAACAGATGTACCTCTAGCAGGCACTGTGTGCCTGTCACCCACCCTAGTGGGTCCACTGAGAGATACTGTTGTTGCACATGTTGCAGGAACCATGGAAGATGAAGGCCTGAATATCTAGAAGGATTGATTACTATACAGTATTTCCCTCCCAAGAGCCAGCTATTTTCTGGTTGTCCCTCCAGAAGATTGTAGAGGCAACATTATGGGCTCAGACAGGGCTCAGGAAAAGAGCATGAAATAGGAGGGAAGGGCACGGGGCACAACTTTTGAAAGAATGACATAGCCCAAGGGCATAATATAAACCAATTAAAATAAAATGGGTCCAAGAAGACAGACAAGTCAAATTCAACTAAACACTGATTTTCAATATACAAGCTAAATGACACACCCAGAGACACCAGGACAGTTCCAAGGCAGTGTCAAAAGGCCAAGGAGTGAGTGGTTCCCCAATTGTTGGAATGATCCTCCCACTCATTAGCATGCAAAATCACCCAGTTCTCAAAAACTAACCACACCACATTTCATGGCCATGGCACTCGCCCTCTGTGATGGCCCACACCCTTTTGAGGGTGCTTCTTTCTAAATACGAACAAATCCACCTCTTACCACTCACTGTGTCTCTCACTGAATTTTTTGCAATGAGACATCAAGAGCCTGAGCTTCATTAGGTCCTAACACCAGGCACCGTGGGTTTTGGCTGGGCTCAAGTCCTAGTCGGATAGGACTGAGTGACTAAGCATAACATGGAGTTCCTGGCACATGGATTTGAGTCCCAGTCTTAAATGGTTTCAAGCACAACTTTCAGAAATGGAAAGACGATGACCTGCCCAATACTTCACAAGCAGTGGCATAGATGAAGAGAGGAGCTGAAAGACGGGAAGAAAAAGCAGTGGGAAAAATGTGCTGAGGAATCCCCTTCATAACCTGCCAGAAAATCTGGTAAATACCTGACCTGTGCTCAGTTTTCATTGGACTGATCCTTGGCACAAAGAATGCTCAAACTACCACACAATTGCACTCATCTCATATACTAGTAAAGTAATGCTCAAAATTCTCCAAGCCAGGCTTCAGCAATACATGAACTTCCAGATGTTCAAGCTGATTTTAGAAAAGGCAGAGGAACCAGAGATCAAATTGTCAGCATCCGCTGGATCATCGAAAAAGCAAGAGAATTTCAGAAAAACATCTATTTCTGCTTTATTGACTATGCCAAAGCCTTTGACTGTGTGGATCACAATAAACTGGAAAATTCTGAAAGAGATGGGAATACCAGACCACCTGACCTGCCTCTTGAGAAATGTGTATGCAGGTCAGGAAGCAACAGTTAGAACTGGACATGGAACAACAGACTGGTTCCAAAGAGGAAAAGGAGTACATCAAGGCTGTATATTGTCACCCTGCTTATTTAACTTCTATGCAGAGTACATCATGAGAAACGCTGAGCTGGAGGAAGCACAAGCTGGAATCAAGATTGCCTGGAGAAATATCAATAACCACAGATATGCAGATGACACCACCCTTATGGCAGAAAGTGAAGAAGAACCAAAAAGCCTTTTGATGAAAGTGAAAGAGGAGAGTGAAAAAGTTGGCTTAAAGCTCAACATTCAGAAAATTAAGATCATGGCACCCTGTCCCATCACTTCATGGCAAATAGATGGGGAAACAGTGGCTGACTTTATTTTTCTGGGCTCCAAAATCACTGCAGATGGTGATTGAGCCATGAAATTAAAAGACGCTTACCCTTTGGAAGGAAACTTATGACCAACCTAGACAGCATATTCAAAAGCATAGACATTACTTTGCCAACAAAGGTCCATCTAGTCAAGGCTATGGTTTTTCCAGTAGTCATGTATAGATGTGAGAGTTGGACTATAGAGATTGCTGAGCGCCAAAGAATTGATACTTTTGAACTGTGGTGTTTGAGAAGACTCTTGAGAGTCCCTTGGACTGCAAGGAGATCCAACCAGTCCATCCTAAAGGAGATCAGTCCTTGGTGTTCATTGGAAGGACTGATGCTAAAGCTGAAACTCCAATACTTTGGCCACCTGATGTGAAGAGCTGACTCATTTGAAAAGACCCTGATGCTGAGAAAGATTGAGGGCAGGACGAGAAAAGGACGACAGAGGGTGAGATGGTTGGATGGCATTACCAACTCAATGGACATGGTTTTGGGTGGACTGAAGGAGTTGGTGATGGACAGGGAGGCCTGGTGTGCTATGGTTCATGGGGTCACAAGAGTCAGATGCGACTGCATTACCGAACTGAACTGAACCGGGCAACAACTAGTAGGTAACCCCTGCCAGAATCCCTCAGTTTCACCCACTGCCAATCATCTGTTTTCAAGGTGTTTGAGGAAACAAGAAACGAGAGACTGTAGAGGAATTAAGATTTTGTTAGCCATATGTCTTTCCAGCCATAGAAGCGAGGACCTCCTACCTTAACCAGAGGTCTTCTGGAATCTCAGACTGAGTTGCATAAGCTTTCTGCCGAGTTTGTTTTGCTGTCCTGGTTTCCAGCATGCTGGGCTTCTTGTCACTTCCTCTGCACTGGGTTTTCTTCATGTCAGCTTCCAGCACAGGAGCTTTCAACGAGTTGGGCTTCTGCTGTGCTTGGCCTCCACCTCATGAGGGATGAGCTGATTTTGTTTCAGCCAGGTTAGATCTGAGAAACGGCACCATAGATATTGGGGGAGTTTGTCATTTCCTCAGTTTGGTCTCGCTGCAGCAAAAATTTGAAGCAACGGACAGACCAGTGTTACAGCTCGGTGTTACAGCTCAGTTTTATTTGGCAAGAAAGAAAAATTCATCCTCGAGACCTGAGGGTGGGCCAACCCAAAGACGCCAAGAGAAGAGAAGAGTGAGACTTAATTTTGGCTCCTCTTTTTATATGTTTTTTTCTCCTTGCCTGAGCCCGCTGTATATAAAATGGGCTAGGCAGGAGAGGAGGGCTGTTTGCTTCAGTTCTATTTTCATGGGCTTTTTCCTTCTTTGTCTTTTAGCCACCACCATTCTGGACTCCTTTTTCCTGTTCTAACTACCTAACAGTGGTATACAAGCATATAGCAACCTGATCCTTTCTCACTGTTAACCCTTGAAACAAATTCTACAGATTCTTCCCAGCTCCTACCTTCCCTTCTGGTTTTCTAACACAGTCTAACATACAACCTTATTTTCTTACTCCTTTTAAGGTCCTTCCCCCCAACTTTTAACATCTCCCTACTGGCTCAAACAGTAGATTTCACCTCACTTTTTTGCTCCACCTTCTTTCTCATCAACTAGCTGCTTCTTCTGGGTCTTCCAGTTTTAGACCCAATGGTAAGGGATAAAATAAGAAAATAGAACTGTTTTAGATATGTGGTACTGTTTAATCTGGTGTCAAGCTGCTCTGTGTTTTAGTTGCCTAAATTTTTGTTTTTCTCATGAAGCACTTTTGTGGTTTTTTCTGAGATTTTCCACCACTGGAGATTTCTAACATACATCTTTAACAGTTTACAGTTTCCTCTCAGACCCTGTCTTCCCAGAAGTGCTATCTGTTGGAGCCTTTTAAAGGAAACCTAGGAAAAAGTCTCTTTGAACTCTCAAAATGACCTCTTTTCATAAATCCTCTGAGCCAAAGGAAAACATCACATCCTTGCTGGATTCAACTGGATATATATGCCCTTCCCAATATAGCCTGATCTCAAAACTCTTCTCCCCCAGTGAGCCTCATATAGAGGGACTCAGAGATATAGCCTCCCTGACTCCAGTAAACACAGGTTTGGCCTGAGTTGGGAAAGGAAGTTTTGATTTAGGGCAAGGAGAGAATGAACCAGTGTTTTAGAAAATCTGTTTGTAAATTGATATTATCTACCAGTTTTTCACAACTCTTTATAAATCTGTAGCCTTTTTAAAATACAGTCTGGAGGTGAGTAATGAGCAAAAGTGAATTCACATTCTCTAAACCTATTCTGCGTAAATCTGTTATCTATTGTTGTCTGCCTCTGAAGCCTATAAGAAGGAAAGTCACAGTTAACATCCTTGGGATCTTTGCTACTTTGTTTAACTTCATTGGATATGTTTCCTCAAATGTTAAAAAAAAAATCATTCAGAGTTAGGCCCAGTCCAGGCCTGTATTCAGTGAATGGACAGTTTGTTTAGAGAAGGTACACCTAAAAGTAATTACCCTACTAAAAATTGGAATAGCAGTGTTACAGAGGTAAGCAGGATGGGCTAACCCTTGAAGAGAGAGAAAAGGGAGAAGAAACAGTTGTTTCAATCAAGATGAGGACACTTTTCGATTCTTTATCTCCAACTCTTGTGCAAGTAGCGACTATTCAATAAATATATTTATATGTAAATAAATGCCCAGAGATGTAAAGATTGGGAAACCATGCACTTACAGGACAAGAAGATAGATTATTTTCGTAGTTGAAGATGAGGCCTCAGTAATCTTTTTAAAACAAGTAGATACCTTTGCAAAATAGCCAGCTAGTATCAGAAGTACTACCTCTAGTCATGTATGGGAGTTAAAATAAGAGACAAACACTGAAATCACAAATATGAACTCTAGCCTTGACCAAGTTGTCTACCCATCTGACCTAAGTAACTCACCAGTTCTTTCCTCTGTGCCACATGTTGGTAGATTCTGCCAGAAAAAAAAATCTCTTTTAAAAGAGAAGAGATTTGAGAAGAAAGAACAACCTGAAAGAGCAAGGTCAAGGGCTACAAAAACCAGCTTGTGTCTCTGTCATTATGCCATGATGCATAGGCAAAATATGTGTGTTTATTGAGCACCCACAATATATCCATTATTTACAAGGTACTATTAAGAAGATATAATGACCTTTAAGATAAGGTTATTACTTTCTTGAATGTTATATAATAAATAATTCAAATCAGTGTATCATATACCCTCTTAGCAAAGTTTATGCCAACTCTTTAAAGAATGATAGCCTTTCTCTCCCCTGATGTCCTGGGAAATTTTATGTATTCTATCATAATGTATCCTCCTATTATATTTTTCTTCCCAGTGATTTGTGAGGTCCCCTTGATTATAGGCTGTATCTTTTATAGTCTTTGTGTATCACCAGTGGCAGAGACATCATAGATCAATACATTGGATAAATGGATAAATTAATAATAGATAAATGAGTGGTATAGACATGGACTCTGAGTGCTTCAGTTGTTGAACAGACTGTATGTTGAAGGGGAAAGTGTTTCAACTTGGAATATATTATTAGTTGAGAACAGTAAGGGCAGGAGTAAGAAATTTATCTGAGGACATCAAAGGGGATAAGAAAGAAAGCAGAAGCAGAATAAGCTTATATAATAGCATCACACTGAGGGAAGATGAAAGAAGAAAGAACTGACACAGAGGACTTGGTCCTGAGCCAGTCCACATTAGGGGCTCAGGCAGGGCTGTTGGCTCTTTTCTCATTATGTACACTTCTGAGACATAATTAAAGGAGTGGTTGGTCCCCAGCAGTCAGTTCCATTGTTAAAGTAGGTGTTTGTGCCACTTATATAGCTTGACCCAGTATCATTGCTTTATTTACTGTGATGGTTTTGGTGAAAAAGTAAAAAGGCTCTGATGAATCAAAAAAGGCCTGTAATGCATAGCACTTATTAGCTTGGGTGCTAAAAACACTACCATCACTATATGAACAGGATATTCTATCATACTTTTTTAGTAGACATATTGAAAAATTTCCCCCTTAGTTTCACAAATGGAATGGAAAGTAAGAATTACTTGAGAAATAGAATTTGTGTGGGGATATACATTGTCTAGTGGCCTAGAAGCTTCATATAACATCTTAGCTGCCTCCAAAATTGCTTTTAAATATAGACTCAACCATCTTTCTCTGCATTCGTTCTTTGAATGAGAGTTCAGGTTGTTCAATAGTGAAATTGACATATCTTCCAAACTCGGTTCATGACCACTGGTAATATGCCAGACAATTCTTGTCTTTCAAATGAAGACTTTAGAAAGAGATCTAAAATGCTCACACTGTGTTCTGAAATTATTTCAGTCAAGATTCAGTCATTATTTTGAAGTTTTAAATGTATTTCCTTCCTCAAGAGGCAGCTAATGCAATGTAAACATGTCAAAAACATGTCAATGGCAGTGTCTTTATTTTGGTTCTTCTCTTAGGGCCATAGGCCTAAAAGGTAAACTTTGATGGGTTTCTTACTGCTCACAGAATTACAGCTTTTCAGACTGAAAGGGCTATAGGGATTACTGGACCCTTTGCCTTCAATAGACAGATGGAGAAACTAAGACCCTGAGAGACAAATTGCTGTGTGAAAAGTTAAATAATGATTTGATTACATAACTCAAAGCTAGTGACACATCTGACACTCACCACCAGTCTTTCCTCTATATCATGTTTTGAGTCAATCCTCTGCCTAGAAGGAAAGATAATAGGGAAAGGAAGCGAGATTCAAGGAGAAAGAATAACCTGAGAGAGGAAGCTCAAGGGCAACAAAGCAGCTTGTACCAATGCTGTGATGCCTGAATTAGCTTTACATGGGAGCTTAGTTATGCCACATGGAGAGGTGCTGGCAAACCAAAACATAGTCCTCAGTTTCAGCAGCATCAGAACAATGTGCAAATTTCACACCTTATGATAGCACTTTAAATTTGGTTGTAAAAGAAATCCTTATATACATATTTTGCATATAAAAATATGTAATACATATTTTTGTGGAAGAATAAATAAATGTTAGTTGCTGCTGCTTAGTCACTAAATTGTGTCTGTTTTGTGACTGATCTGGACTGTAGCCCTCCAAGCTCATCTGTCAGTGTGATTTCCCAGACAAGATTATGGAATGGGTAGCCCTTTCCTTCACCAGGGGTTCTTCTCAACCCAGGGATTGAACCTGTGTCTCTTGAATTGGCAGGTAGATTCTTTATCAATGAGCCACCAGGGAAGCACAAAGAAATATTATCATCAAGCAAAAAGGAAGATAAAAGTACAAAACTTCTTTTTTGTCACAAATGGAACTTTTCTGATAAGGACAACTTAGATTAAATAGAAGATTCCAGTGAACAAAGCCCCCATTGGCAGGCAGTACAGCACACTGCTGCCACAAATCCAAATACCCCTCCAAGGATTACCAATGTTGTGGTTTCTGGTATCTGTGCCAACACAGGTATGACTATAAAAATTATTGTTAGCAAAACTCAAAATACAGCCAAGTTTGAACAAGTTTAGGTAAATATCATGCTCCATTTTTTTTTTTCCTTTAACATGTGTTCAACTTATAGCAATTGGTACATTGGTTAAGTTGGAAATTTTATTTTCATCTAATGGGATACAGTGATGCAAATCCTGTAAAATTGATAAAGATGAATAACTAGTTTTAGGGATATGGAGTAATATGATGTATTTTTTGTTTTAATTGAAAACTAGTCAATTAGTTGTTTCTTCTATATTGGTTTTCATGACATATTGAGCTCTATCACACAAACTGTTGAGCAGTTGGTTCTTCCAGTTGGCATCCCCATTGCTTAATACTTCCACTCAAGTCATTTTTTCACTCAAGAGAGAAAATACTTTGGCAGTGAAGTATTGCCATGTGGCATCACAGTGTTAGTGTGCATGAGGCATCCACAAGATACACATAATATGCAAGACCCTGTTGGGAGGATATAAAGGCCTTTTTGATTTTCATTTTCTTCCCACTGTTTTACCTCTGACATCTCAAATATGGCCTTGAGTTCAATAGTTTGTGTTCATATGCCGAAGATCACAATTCCTATAATTTAGCATTATCAGATTTTCAGATTTTATAATATATAAATAGGGACTTCCCTCATAGCTCAGTCGGTAAAGAATCTGCCTGCAATGCAGGAGACCCGGGTTCAGTTCCTGAGTCAAGAAGATCCTCTGGAGAAGGAAACGGCAATGCACTCCAGTATTCTCACCTGGAGAATCCCATGGACAGAAGAGGCTGGCAGACTACAGTCCATGGGATCGATCGCAAGAGTTGCACATGTCTTACCAACTAAACCACCACCAGCACCAATATATAAATACATTTTAAGTTAAATGAACACTAAATTTGATGAAATATGTCAATTTAAAACACTTTGGAACAACTATGAAAAACATCTAGAATATTGCCTGCAGCTAATAAACATAACATAGAACTATTCAGAATAGTAGAAGCTGTAGTAGCACTTGATACTTTAATTTTGGTAACAGTAAAAGGGTACATTCCATGCATTTCAATTATTTCTTTTATTTACTCTTTTTTCAAAATTGTGATTTTGCTCATGATATATTCTGTTTTGCTCATCAAATAATAAAAAATGAAATTACGTTTTAAAAGTCTAGCTATGTCTAATTTATGTCAGACATTTAAATTGATTTAACTTTTAACAGTAATTAATTTGAAATGTTTTCCTTTGTTTTCAAGGTAAAAAAAAAATCCTACCAGGGTATATAGGGAGATGATAAGACCTGTGAGCTTCATTTCTCTTTGCTATCTAATTTGATACTCTCTTTATTCCATGCTGCATTAGATATATGGTAAAGAGGTGTTGTGACATATCACTCCTTTTTTCTACTTGCCTTAGGATGTTACCTGTTTTGGAAGGGCTTCTCTTCAATATTTGTTAAATTCATACTGAAATTATCAGTGTCCCTGAGTTAATATATGTATGGCAACCTTTAGTTTAATATTATAATATTTCATGTCTCAAAAAATAGAATATTTCTGGTGGCAATCACTTTAATGTAATAAAAAAAGGAAAGAAAGTTAGGTTTAAATATACAAAAGATATGTTCATTACTCACATTCTCTGAGAATATTCTTTAATCTTTGGCACTTCTATTAAGTTTCCAGTTGCATTGGTATAAAGGAATACTTGTTTTACTTCTCATTCTGAATATATCTGATGAATGCAATTTTTTTTTCCTTCACGTAGCTGTGCAGAAATATTGTGTAAAGGCACTATGTAGCTTGTGCCTGAATACTCTTCAACCTACATTTCTGTAGAAGGTTTTTTTTTTTAAAGAAGTTATATCTGAAATAAGTTTCATTCATTTGTGACAGCTGTTTAGAAAGACATGCATTTTCTGTGCACATTAAGCCTTGGTTACATATTTATTAGTTGTATCATTTCTTTCTGGCTAATGTTCAAAGCATTGAGTTAAATTCATCTTAGAATTTGCTGTTTTATCTTAACTTTTAAAACCAATTATTATTGTCTTAAGTTCTTAGATTAATAACCTACAGATTTGAAGTTTAGAATTTGAAAGAAATATTGACTCCTCAGTTTGTTTTCTGCCATAGATAGCATCACCCAAAGTCTGCCATAAGCTCCCACTTCACTTGTTTCTGGTCCATTTGCCTCTCTGGGTCTGTTAGGTAACTAAATTTTTTAACTCACCTCATACTTTTGGTATTCACATTATTTCCCATTAACTCTTTTTGCTATACACATTTCTGTTTAGTCACTTATTTCTTCTATCATGCAAGTAAACAACAAACTTTCATTTTTCCTACCTCTTTTTTCCTCTTTTGTCCCTGTATCATGTCTACCTTATGGTATTATTACTTGTGTTAGGTAAACTTCTAGAGATGCAATGTAGACATTCTTTTCTAATTTTTATTGCACTGATTTATGTCCACTATTTTATTCTCCACATTTTAATAATATATTTTGATATTTATTTAAATATACTTACTTGGCATTTTGTAGAATAGAATCAATTATTATTTATCACTTGTAATCATCATGATAATAGTTTTAATTGTCCTTAGGAGATATAATGTGAAAGAAATAGAGCACATTAATAGCATCTGTTTTTTTCTATTTCTAACTATGCAAATCATTTAGTAGTAGTGAACTTTAGTTGTAGTAAAATCCAGGTTAACAGGCTAGACTATATCTATTTATAGTTTTTGAAATGGAGCATAGTATTAGCTATCTCACAAAAGTCATGCCAAGGTGACTATGTAAAACAGCTTAAAATGCTTAAGAGTGAAAATATTAATGTTATTTAAATTCTAAGTGTTACAAAAATATGCTTTAACCTACTGTCTACTGTTAGAGTGGTGCATACGAATTTAAAGGTTTTATGTGCATTTTATATGCAATGTATAGACAGAGACCCGAAGCTATAGACATTTGTGTCTAACTGCTTTAAAAAAATAACTCAGAGTATATTGTTCATGTAAGAAATGTGTTTGTACTTTAGGACGATTTGAGATTTATATTTTAAGAGACATTTATGGTCATATTTGTAGTTTTTTGGCCAAACTTGCTTTTCCCATCAAATTGAGTCTTTATTGGAGAATACTTGGCCCTTACAACTGATCATAGTGATCATATAAACCTATAGCAGTGTTCATCAAACCAGCCTCCTATAGATTAAAAAAAAAAAAAAAAAAAAAAAACAACCTGAGCCCAGAAATGTGAAATGACTTGAGCACTTCATATCACTGCTAGAATCATTTAACTTACAGTTCAGAAGGAACTCTTGCATTTTCTTCAAAACTCTCCTTGGAAATCAAGAATTAATGCTAGAAATGGAAATGTTTGTATTGAGGCAGAGGGGTGAGCTAAAGCTAGGAGCCCAAGTAATATAACTTTAAGAGTATATTAGAGTTACTTGTCTGCTCTGGAAGAATGACCACGTGGAGATTTCCTTTAGGGTGGCAGTTTATACACCAGTTCCATTCCAAGGTTTACCTTTACTAGTTAGTCATAAGATCTGAATAGTCATAGGTATGAATATTGGGTCATGTGAGATTCATCATTGTGATTCCAAAACAATTTCACTTTATACTATGATTATATTTTACAAATCACAGAATAATTTACCCATCTTTATTTGTCAAATACATGCATGTATATGTTTGTCTTCTTCTTTAATAATCCATTTTTTAAACCAAGAAGCAAAACCATCTTAAAACTATTGGTATTACTGTGCCTTGGGGGAGAGGTATCCTGATAGCTATAAGACCATAGGTATTTCAGAAAGCTGTTTTTACCATTTGTTTTCTATTTTTCTTTTTTCCTATCCCATGACTCTCTACATCAGTCTTACATCTTAAGAGGTGCTCCTAGCAAATTGAAGTAAAAACTGACTGAAAATTTAACTTCCTTTTCAACTCTCTTTTAAGATATTTTTTTAATGTAATGGGCTGGATAATGTTCATTTCTCTTTTCTCTACAGCTCTTCACTCAGGGATTTACATATAATAGACACTTAATAATATTTGTCAAATGAGAAGAGATGAGAAAAAGACAAATGTAACAAGTCTTTATATAATGGAAAAACAGAAAATTCAGACCCTGGAAGATCTAGAGTTGACTATCTTGCCTTTTTCAGGAATTCATTAGATATGAATATGATTTTTGATGTAAACTTTCAAAGTCTCCCTATTCAGTCTCCCAGTGTATAAAGAAATCTTCTAAATACAGCTCACAGTTTGCATTCTCCCTTTTTTCATTAACAGGCAGCTTTACAGAAAGCACAAGTCTAATTTCCCATGGTCTAGTTGTTAAAAATATAGTTAAGGAAAATCTTCATTCTTATAAACTTACAACCTTCTGGCTATAATTGCACATTTTGATTGAAATAAGTTTAAAACTAGCACCTTTCCTACATAATAAACCTTCAACTATTCAAAGTCATTTGGAATGTTTTTCAGATCCTGTATAATTATGCCTACAGTATCTTGTTATATTATAATATGTTACTATTTATACTCTATTTTCATTTTGCCTTTATTTAGATATATTAAATAAGTATTTATGATTTTCAGTTGTAAAAGAAATGCCATTATCAATACAAAAACGTCCTTTCTTAACTATATTCTTTCATAGAATTTGCACAGGAAATTTCAAGTTTCCTAAATTGTTACAAATTTTATTCATTCCAATGATTCCATACAGTCAAATGCACAGGACTGGAGAAAAAACATAACTTACTTTCAAATAATATTATTTTGTAGCTTAAATTATTCTTATATTGTCATAAACTACAAAGTGCTCCATTTCTTTGCATGGTGATTATGAGGTCATTCTTGCTTTAGAGTGGAGCCCCCTAGAGGGTAAGGTAATGTGTCTCTTATCAACACAAAGGATATTTTAGGCTCTCAAAAACGTTAGATCAGCCAATCATCAAGGATATTTTCTGTGACCCAGTTTACCTAAGTAATTTATATGGAAGTTAAAAGTTTAGTGTCTAAAATTACTGCTGATATTAAATCTGTTTTTTAATTTGCTTTAGGTCCCATGGAACTCATTTTAAGTTCATAGCTTCCACTGACTTAAAGGCCTAGGTGCCATGATGATCTCTACACAAATATAACAAGGAACATCCTAGAGTTCTTGAGATATAGAGGGAAATGTGCAGTAACCACAGAGAAATCAACAAAGTTGGGGTAGTACTTGAACTTTTGTTTCTAAAGGTGAAGCATTTCGTAATAAGTGTTAATAAATATTGGTATCTTTTTCTGAATTTAAAATCTATGCAGTTTGGCCAATGGTCTCTGAACACCCTTTTCTTCCTTTCCTATTCACTTAAAATCCCGAAAGAAAAGCTTAAATTTTGACATGCAGAGAAAGATAATAAGATTCACTTATACACTTTTTGAATGGTAACATTTTGAACAGATGAACTCCACTGGCCTCCTTCAAGCTAACCCCTAACATTTCATCACCTGAGGCAAAAATACAAATGGAGGGCTACATGATAAAACTCTAAATATTTTAGATTATATATCAAGCTAACAAACTTTTAAATTATATGTGATCGGTTTCCTGACTTGACAAATACAGTTTTGCAATGACTGCTGCTACTGCTACTGCTAAGTCGCTTCAGTCGTGTCCAACTCTGTGCAACCCCATAGACAGCAGCCCACCAGGCTCCCCCGTCCCTGGGATTCTCCAGGCAAGAACACTGGAGTGGGTTGCCATTTCCTTCGCCAGTGCATGAAAGTGAAAAGTGAAAGTGAAGTTACACAGTCGTGTCCAACTCTTTGCGACCCCATGGACTGCAGCTTACCAGGCTCCTCTGTCCATGGGATTTTCCAGGCAAGAGTACTGAAGTGGGGTGCCATTGCCTTCTCTGTTGTAATGACTAGGAAGGACAGTTTCAAATTTAGAATTTTCTGTCACCTTATAATTTTGTGCAAGAATCTAATCCCCTCTATTGGCCTATGACGTGTCCGTTTTCTCTTTTTATCCTGTTTCCACTTAGCACTAGAAAGGACCTTACATGTAGTCACTTGGGAATCATAGCCTGCATGGCCAACCTCCAGCTGTACTTCTAACCTCTGACCAAATGCCTCCTCTGGTCTCCCCTGGGCCGAGGGATGTGCACATGGATAATGAAATTCCCCTTAGGATCAGAATAGACCTAGGGAATATCCCTGAAAGTATTGTCAGGACCACCTAGATAGAGAATTTGGGAGTTCCTTGTGCCTAGAGGTAAAAGGTCTGTGTAAAAGAATATGGGCTTTGAGTATGCAAGATCCTGGGGCCTGGGGAGGGTTGTGACTGGAAGATGACTAGTGTCTATGGGTCTGGGATTGGGGATTCTCTTGAGTCTGAATGATCTGTTTTAAAAAAAAATGTCCCCCAGAAGTTGTTCCTGGCAAATATACAAATGTGTATGTGGAAGATAGAGTTGGCATTATGATTTCTGCAAAGAAAGTTATTCCTAACTTAAAAAAAAAGTGTCTGAGACAGAAATCAATGCACAAGCCTATAGACAGGGAGTGAGCTATTTGCTCTTTATCTTCTTTATCATTTACCTTGATCAAAGTTTACTGTTCATGAATAGTGGTATTAATAAGACTGTAAAATAATTTATATATTATTGGTGGAAGAATTGAGAACAAAACACATAGTTGTGTTCTTGTTGAATGTTGATTTTCCAGTTGTTAGGGTCATAGAACTAGGCTTATCAGATAGTCTAATAAACAGGTAGCTGTCATTAGTTATTTAGGTAAACATTAATATGGTCAATCCTGTGTATAGGAGAGTTAAAGAGAGCTTTATTCAGCTCTCTTATTGGCCGGTGAAAATTCCTTTGACTTCTTGTCACCAGATTCCAGCAGGTGTCAAAGTGTTTCAGGTTTCTACATTTAAGTTTTCATTTGTAGAAATTCATCTCATATACTGATTTATGTCAATGAAGTTGTTCATGTTTTGTATAATATAACCATCTCTCTCAGATTTCATGTTGACTTAGCTCTACATTGTATTCACTTATATTTGAAAATATCTCTTCTTCAAAATTTTAATAGTCATCTGAAAATTGGCTAGATTAAATTTAAGATGGCTTTGTGTGTGCTTAGGAAGTAGAACATGAATTTAGATTTTGAAATTTTCATTTTTGGCAAGCATAGAGCAGGATGTGGCCTAGTTTCAAATGTTTATTTGAAACAAAAATTTAACTGGAATTGAATACTGTGCTTTCTGGAAAGGATTCATAAAATTTTTGAGTGTGGTTAATTTTGCATGTAAAATATGTATTTCTACACTTCATCCAGAAGTTAATTTTTAATCATTTTGATGGTTTACTATTGAGTGTTCTTTTTTTTTAAGAAAGCAATAAAGATTTTCTGCAAGGTGTGTGTGGTTTGTGTTTTCTATTATGGATGAAAATATTCATATATTCAGAAAACTAATAGTTGGCACGTTGATTTATTAAATATTAAGAAAATATGCTCTAAATCTCCCATTTTACATACTGTCAGTAAACTTGACATAAATAGAAATCTCTAGTAAAAATATAAGTAACGAATATATGAAGAGAAAAAACTTTTGAGCTACTCTTTGGAATGTAGTCTTTAATTGTTCAGTTGCTAAGCTGTCTCTAATTCTTTGTGACCCCGTAAACTGCAACATGCCAGGCTTCCCTATTCTTTACTGGTGCTGCTGCTGCTGCTGCTGCTACTAAGTGACTTCAGTCATGTCCGACTCTATGCCCCACAGACGGCAGCCCACCAGGCTCCCCCGTCCCTGGGATTCTCCAGGCAAGAACACTGGAGTGGGTAGCCATTTCCCTCTCCATATCATCATCAACTCAATGGATATGAATCTGAGCTTCACTATCTCCTGAAATTGGCTCAGATTTGTATCCAATGAGTTGATGATGATATCTAACCATCTCATCCTCTGCTTCCCTCTTTTCCTTTTGCCTTCAGTCTTTCCCAGCATCAGGTTCTTTTCCTATGAGTTGGCTCTTTGCATTAGGTGGCCAAAGTATTGGAGCTACAGCTTCAGTCAGCATCAGTTCTTTCAATAAATATTCAGAGTTGATTTCCTTTAGGATTGACTATAGTCTTTAGTGGAGAAACATTAATGTTTATCTTAATTTTAAATTGTGCATTGACTCAGAGATAGCAATGAAAAATAATAGCAAAATTTTTGAGTGCTTACTATATGCACGTCTGTGTGTGTATTAGGCACTTTTCTAAGCACTTTATGTGCATTATCACATTTAATCTTCACAACAACCTCAGTGAAATAAATGCCATTTTAATTTCTCCATTAGAAATAAGGCAACTGAGACCATTTTAATCCCTCTGTAACAAATGAGAAAACTGAGGCATGATCACACACTAGTATGTGGTGAAACTGAAATTTGAACCAGTCATTGATTTTTTTCACATTGTCCTTGGAAACTTAGGGAATTCATAAAGCCTGGTAACCTGACACTGAAACCATTTTAAATATGCAGAAATAGTGAAAAGAATAGTAGCAGTTCATTTTTAAATGTAATTTTGGATTTATAAAGAATCACCAGACTTAGAAGAAGGAGACTAGCTTCTGACCCTAGTTTTGCCATTGACTGGCTGTAACCATCTCACACATTGTGAGCCTCAGTTTCCTCATTTATAAAATATGAAGCATAAAGTCATTTCACTGAGTTTGTATGAGGACTAAATTAATTATCATGGAATCTATTTTTTGTCTTTCAGATCTAATCCCTTGAATCTATTTGTCACTTCCACTGTATAATCATAAGGGATTTGATTTAGGTCATACCTGAATGGTCTAGTGCTTTTCCCTACTTTCTTCAATTTAAGTCTGAATTTGGCAATAAGGAGTTCATGGTCTGTGCCGCAGTCAGCTCCCAGTCTTGTTTTTGCTGACTGTATAGAGCTTCTCTATCTCTGGCTGCAAAGAGTATAATCAATCTGATTTCGGTGTTGACCATCTGGTGATGTCCCTGTGTAGAGTCTTCTCTTGTGTTGGAAGAGGGTGTTTGCTGTGACCAGTGCATTCTCTTGGCAAAACTCTATTAGCCTTTGCCCTGCTTCATTCTGTACTCCAAAGCCAAATTTGCCTGTTGCTCCAAGTATTTCTTGACTCCCTACTTTTGCATTCCAGTTCCCTATAATGAAAAGGACATCTTTTATGGCATTAGTTCTAGAAGGTCTTGAAGGTTTTTATAGAACTGTTAAGCTGTAGCTTTTTCAGCATTACTGGTTAGGGGATAGACTTCGATTACTCTGATATTGAATGGTTTGCCTTGGAAATGAACAGAGATCATTCTGTCGTTTTTAAGGTTGCATCCAAGTACTGCATTTCAGACTCTTTTGTTGACTATGATGGCTACTCCACTTCTTCTAAGGGATTCTGGCTCACAGTAGTATATATAATGGCCATCTGAATTGAATTCAAATCCTAAAAGATGATGCTGTGAAAGTGATGAACTCATATGCCAGCAAATTTGGAAAACTCAGCCGTAGCCACAGGACAGAAAATGGACAGTTTTCATTCCAATCCCAAAGAAAGACAATGCCAAAGAATGCTCAAACTACTACACAATTGCACTCAGCTCACATGCTAGCAAAGGAATGCTCAAAATTCTCTAAGCCAGGCTTCAACAGTATGTGAACCATGAACTTCCAGATGTTTAAGCTGGATTTAGAAAAGGCAGAGGAACCAGAGATCAAATTGCCAACATTCGTTGGATCATCAAAAAAGCAAGAGAGTTCCAGAAAAAACATCTACTTCTGCTTTATTGACTGTGCCAAAGCCTTTGACTGTGTGAACTACAAGAAACTGTGGAAGATTCTGAAAGACCACCTGACCTGCCTCCTGAGAAATCTGTATGCTGGTCAGGAATCAATAGTTAGAACTGGACATGGAACTACAGTCTGGTCCAAGTAGGGAAAGGAGTATGTCAAGGCTGTATATTGTCACCCTGCTTATTTAACTTATATGCAGAGTACATCATGAGAAATGCTGGGCTGGATAAAGCACAAGCTGGAATCAAGATTGCCGGGAGAAATATCAATAACCTCAGATATGCAGATGACACCACCCTTATGGCAGAAACTGAAGAAGAACTAAAGAGCCTCTTGATGAAAGGGAAAGAGGAGAGTGAAAAAGTTGGCTTAAAGCTCAATATTCAGAAAACTAATCATGGCATCTGGTCCCATCACTTCATGGCAAATAGATGGGGAAACAGTGGAAACAATGACAGACTTTACTTTTTTGGGCTCCAAAATCACTACAGATGGTGACGGCAGCCACTAAATTAAAAGACACTTGTTCCTTGGAAGAAAAGCTATGACCAACCTAGACAGCATATTAAAAAGCAGAGACATGACTTTGCCAACCATGGTCTATCTAGTCAAAGCTATGGTTTTTCCAATAGTCATGTATGGATGTGAGAGTTGAACTATAAAGAAAGCTGAGCACTGAAGAATTGATGCTTTTGAACTGTGGTGTTGGAGAAGACCCTTGAGAGTCCCTTGGACTGCAAGGAGATCCAACCAGTCCATCTTAAAGGAAATCAGTCCTGAATGTTCATTGGAAGGACTGATATTGAAGCTGAAACTCCAATACTTTGGCCACCTAATGCAAAGAGCTGACTCATTTGAAAAGACCGTGATGCTGGGAAAGATTGAGGGCAGGAGGAGAAGGGTACAACAGAGGATTAGGTGGTTAGATGGCATCACTGACTCAATGGACATGCATTTGGATGAACTCCGGGAGTTGGTGATGGACAGGGAGGCTTGGTGTGCTGCAGTCCACGGGGTCACAAAGAGTCGGACACGACTGAGCGACTGAACTGAAACTGAAGGGGGTGTGTCACAAGGGAAAACCGCTTTTATGAGAGAGGTGCAAGTACATGAGTCCAGAGAAAAAATATAGTTAAAAGCACTAGGAATTATAATGTGTATTATGACAAGGAAATACATAATTGTTCCAGATCAGCTAAGGAATACTACTTCAACCATTTCAGTTTGTATTAGGGAATTCTGTAGTGAAGCCACAGAGCAAGGATTTTATTGTGCTGCTGTTTCGTACATTTATTCCTTTGAGTATATGTTAACTGTGAGCTATAAATTACTTGCTTTTGCAGATAGCTTTTGTAACTCTAAAGATGAAATGCAAACTCAGCACTATGACATTTTGTTAAGGAATGATTCCACCTCAAAATGTAATGGATTTCCTCTGCCAAAGTATTTATTTTTATATTCATGCATATATTTTAAGATGTGTATATTTTATTTTTAGATCTATACACACAATAGAGTGTTGAAACATGATTTCACCAATTCAGTAATAATACACACTTTGGTAAAATTATTGTTCTGCAGTTTTGCAATATATATAATTTTATGAGAATCTTTCTTCTTGTTCCCCTAGGCATGTCTGTTTATTGAAGAGAAGGATAGCAGACAAAAGGAGAGAGGAGAAAAAAACAGCCTTATATTGAGATAGTACAGTGTGGTTCACAAAAACAAATTCATAATCTTTACTCTGTCTCTGACAGGCTTTACTAAACTCACATGTATTTTCCTATTTTTCTTATTGGATCCAGTAGAATTGGACTACAGTATCCTTCTGATGGTTTTGAATATATAATTAAATAGATTAAGACTAAATGGGCATTATACTATCTTTTTAAGAACTGTAATTGATAGATATATAGCCAACTTTGGTCCTATAGGTAATAGATAATTGGAAAAGTTTGATTTATTAATTTTTATGTAGATCATTTTCAGGTAAGTGCTTAATACTTGCTGCAACCTTCACTTTAAGACTGTATTTGCTGTATTCTTGTTAAATAATGTAATTTGCTAAAGAATACAGAAAAAACATAGCCTCAGTGGTAGGATATTAAGGTCCTTCAAAGAGTTGAGTTCTTAAAATACAGCATAATCTACCAGTTAACCAAGAGACACATGGAGATACTCTTGCAAATAAGATTTCTCCTAGAAGCATTCCAGTCGCCATAATACCATTTCCATGTGGGTCTAGAATGTGTGTTTCCAATAGTATCAGTTCAGTTCAGTTCAGTCACTCAGTCATGTCCGACTCTTTGCGACCCCATGAATCACAGCACTCCAGGCCTCCCTGTCCATCACCAACTCCCGGAGTTCACTCAGACTCACGTCCATCGAGTCAGTGGTGCCATCCAGCCATCTCATCCTCTGTCGTCCCCTTCTCCTCCTGCCCCCAATCCCTCCCAGCATCAGAGTCTTTTCCAATGAGTCAACTCTTCGCATGAGGTGGCCAAAGTACTGGAGTTTCAGCTTTAGCATCATTCCTTCCAAAGAAATCCCAGGGCTGATCTCCTTCAGAATGGACTGGTTGGATCTCCTTGCAGTCCAAGGGACTCTCAAGAGTCTTCTCTAACACCACAGTTCAAAAGCATCAATTCTTCGGCGCTCAGCCTTGTTCACAGTCTAACTCTCACATCCATACATGACCACTGGAAAAACCATAGCCTTGACTATATGGACCTTTGTTGGCAAAGTAATGTCTCTGCTTTTGAATATGCTATCTAGGTTGGTCATAACTTTCCTTCCAAGGAGTAAGCATCTTTTAATTTCATGGCTGCAATCACCATCTGCAGTGATTTTGGGGCCCCAAAAAATAAAATCTGACACCGTTTCCACTGTTTCCCCATCCATTTCCCATGAAGTGATGGGACCAGATGCCATGATCTTCATTTTCTGAATGTTGAGCTTTAAGCCAACTTTTTCATTCTCCACTTTCACTTTCATCAAGAGGCTTTTGAGTTCCTCTTCACTTTCTGCCATAAGGGTGGTGTCATCTGCACCAGCCTTATGGCAGGTTATTGATATTTCTCCCAGCAATCTTGATTCCAGCTTGTGTTTCTTCCAGTCCGGCGTTTCTCATGATGTACTCTGCATAGAAGTTAAATAAGCAGGGTGACAATATACAGCCTTGACGTACTCCTTTTCCTATTTGGAACCAGTCAGTTGTTCCATGTCCAGTTCTAACTGTTGCTTCCTGACCTGCATATAGGTTTCTCAAGAGGCAGGTCAGGTGGTCTGGTATTCCCATCTCTTTCAGAATTTTCCATGGTTTTTTGTGATGCACACAGTCAAAGGCTTTGGCATAGTCAACAAAGCAGAAATAGATGTTTTTCTGGAACTCTCTTGGTTTTTCCATGATCCAGCAGATGTTGGCAATTTGATTTCTGGTTCCTCTGCCTTTTCTAAAACCAGCTTGAACATCTGGAAGTTCATGGTTCATGTATTGCTGAAGCTTGGCCTGGAGAATTTTGAGCATTACTGTTCCTTATCTTTAGCCAGTTATAAGCCTATTCTCTGCAGCCTTGACAGTCATACTGTTGAACCTACCATCTGCTAGGAAATAAACCCCCAGTCCTACAGGTATTGAAATAATACAATCAGATAAATGGAAGCAGACTCCTGATTCAGTGATTTTAAATGAGATTGTATATGAAAAATAGGAAGTATTTTCCTGAGTTCTGTTAAGAGATAGGGAATTTTTTGAACCTGGAGTATCTGGGATAATTTAGGGTTTTTAGATAAAGAGTTTTTTACTGAGTTCTAAGGTAATAACAAAGGATATTTGTAAAGAGTTTTATCTTTGCATCTGTTGTTGTTCAGTCTCTGAGTCATGTCTGACTCTGTGACCCTATCAACTGCAGGACACCAGGCTTCACTGTCCTTTACTATCCCCTGGAGCTTGTTCAAACTCATGTCCATTGAGTCAGTGATGCCATCCAACCATTTTGTTTTCTGTTGCTTCCTTCTCCTCCTGCCCTCAATCTTTCCCAGCATCAGGGTCTTTTCCAAGGAGTTGGTTCTTCTCATCTGGTGGCCAGAGTTTTGGAGCTTCAGCTTTAACATCAGTCCTTCTAATGAGTATTCAGGATTGATTTACTTTAGGATTGACTAGTTTTATCTCCTTGCAGTCCAAGGGATTCTCAAGAGTCCTCTCCAGCTCCACAATTCAAAAGCATCAATTCTATGACACTCAGCCGTCTTTACAGTTCAGCTCACACATGTGTACATGACTATTGGAAAAATCATAGCTTTGACTATACGGACCTTTGTTGGCAAAGTGATGTCTCTGCTTTTTAGTATACTGTCTAGGTTTGTCATAGCTTTTCTTCCAAGGAGCAAGCATCTTTTAATTTTGTAGCTGCAATCACTGTCCACTTTCCAGTTGCAATTTTCTTGATAATATTAAGTCCTTTGAATCAGAAAATTTTGTCAGGAAAAAAAATTTGATAGCCTCAGTCCTTTAGATTAACAGTTTAAATGAGTTAATAGATACCTTATATTTATATTTCACAACCATTTGAAAACAGATGGTAAACATGAATTTTCCATCAGTGAGATTTCTTGATGGTAGAAAGGATTTTACTGGTATGGAAATAATTGGTTTTGGTTTAGGGAATACTACTTCCTGACCTGATGAATTAATCACTGATGAAAGATAGTACTACAGGATTTTTATCTGAAGCTTATGTTGTTCGATTATACTTGGCTCCTTTTTATCAGGGAACTCACTGGCTAGAGTGATATTGACAGATTTGAGGTTTTGTCTTAGGACAAGCCACTCACAAGCACCAGGAGCCCACTGAATATGAGATTACAGACTTCTTTGCAGCCAGTAAAATGCAAGATGAAATTTGGGCCTTGAGACAGAAAATGAAGAAACTAAAGATGGGAAATGAGACACAGACCAAATAAGAATTGTTGGTGATCTATACTAAACTTCTAAGAAATAAGACACTGGTGTAAAAACTAAATTCTCACTTGTGTGGTCTGCTTGGAGACATTTCTACTTAACGAAATAGTAGATTGAAATCTGTAGCTCTGTTTCCAGTTATAGATTATTTTTAAATTAAATGTGTTGGCTTAAAGTTCCTGTGTCAGAATTCTAATTAGATATTGTTGAGGGAAGATATTTGAATTTAGATGGAGCTTGTAGACTTTATTTCACTGCCATGACTTATTAGTTGTACTGGTCACCACAGTACATTTGATCACAATCAAAATGGAGATAAATTTAGAAAATCATGTGACTGTAGCCTCGCACAGAGCAGTTTAGTGACTATTTCTCACAACAAAATGCATGTATTAAAAGGAGAACAAAGCAAAGTTAACAGTCACATGGACAAAAATGCATGACAATAATTTTCTGTTGTGATGGGGAAGGATATTCTGAGCATAAAAATAGAGGAAGATATTAGGGGGGGAATTTCAAATATTTGATTATCTAAAATTTTAAAGCTACTTTATATAAAAATGTAAAATATTTTATGTAAAGTAGCATAAATGACATCCTGAAATAAATCTTTGTAATATATATGATAGCTTTAAAGCTAAATAAGACTTTAATATATGGTGAATACTTTTAAATTGCAAAAAGATAGAAACCCCACTAAGGTCAAGAGTGGAAGAGGATGAGTGAAAGCCATGAAGACACAACTCAAAGGGACTGAAAAATGATTTTTCAACTTAGTAAACAAAGAATTGTTAATAAAATCAAGTGTGTGAGATCATTATTACTCGTCAAATTACAAAAGATCAAGATGTGTTAAGTGCTAAATTCTAAGTGGAGTATGGAAGAACAAGGCACACAGACATAAACTCCAGGGAGGGAGTATAAAGCAATTTTTGGAAATCACTGTAAAGATATTCACATTTTTTAACCCAATAACCTCAAATCTAGGAGCCGACTTATGTAGTCAGAAATGTACATAAATAGTGATATAAAACTATTGCAGTAAAAGGCTAGTATCAATATAAATTTTAATAACAGGAGGGAGTTAAATAGTGGTGTATTAAAACAGGAAATTTTAAGCAACTATTACAAATAATAATTCTAAAGATCATTTAATGACATGAAAATATGGTCCTTTTTGTGAAAGCAGAATAAAATCTGTTATGTCGATTTTATTTTTAACATATATAAGCATGTGTATAATCTATATATTTGTACTTACAGATACTAAAATAAAGTAAGCAAGAATTATAATTGATAACTCTTGAAAAGTGTATCACATGGATCAGTGTTATAATTTCCAAATTTAATAAAACTCATATATTAGTGTTATAATTCAAAAAGCATTATTAGAAGAATAAGCAATATTTTATTTACATCTTTACTAGGGCATAAACAAATCACTTTAATTCACATTCTAGTTTCTATCACTTTTGAAAGTTTTCACACATATAATTTTAATTCTTAGAATGCACTTAAAGATATTAACTTTGAAAGTGTCCTACTTAGTGGATGTGGAATGTTGACTGTATCTTCCAGGTCAATGCTGTCAGTTTTAAGAAGTATAATGTGTATGAATCATATAAATAATGTCCATTAAAAAGTAAGCATTTTAGAAATAATTTTCATTGGGCCCTAAAATTACCACTTCTTTTGTTTCATAAATTTTTCATTAATGTCGAATTCTATGTGTTAGAGACTGTACTTTTTTTCCTATCCAGTAGTAATTGGTTAATATGTTCTTTCCAAACCCACGAGATATTAATTATCATAATTGTGATTAATTCTTAATTTCAAATTGGAATTGTGTATGGTCACAGGGAGCTTCATGCAATGGTGCAGAGTCTGTTTTCCTTAGCAACAATCTTTCTCAATAACTGAATTATATTGAATTATATTGAGTGTCATCTAAAGAATGAACTCAAGGACATCAGAACAAATTTTGAATCCTAAAATTTTGAACCCTTAAATTTTGAATCCTAAGCACATTACTTGCTTCTTCCTAGCCAGGTAGATTTTCTTGGTCAACAGGCAGTTCTCCCCTAGATGACTCAAGAACTGATTTCCTTCTCTTTTATGGCTCTGCCACCACTAGAGTTTCTTTTTTTTTTTTTTTTTCTGTATCCATCAGGTAGTTGGAAAAAGAGAGCATGAGATTGGGAGACAGTTTCTAAGATCACAGCCTGGAAGTGGCACCCATTTTATTGACATGGCCAAAGAACGTGACTGAACCTGTCTATAAGGGATATTGGCAAAGTGTAATCTAGTTCTGTGCCCAGGAAAGAAAGGAAGTAGATTTTTGGTGAAAGCTAGCAATCTATTGTAATTCTAGTTGCTGTGCTAAATGATGGGATAGCACAGATGAAAGATTTAAGCCTTTAGACTCTAGAGTACTCCCAGTCTCATACGATAAAGACATCTGCTGCTGCTAAGTCGCTTCAGTCATGTCTGACTCTGCGACCCCACAGACAGCAGCCCACCAGGCTCCCCCGTCCCTGGGATTCTCCAGGCAAGAATATTGGAGTAGGTTGCCATTTCCTCCTCCAATGCATGAAAGTGAAAAGCGAGAGCGAGACATCTAAGTATGTATAGTTCCAATGGAAACGATCAATAGATACTTCTGTACAGGCTTTTCTATAGATCAATACCTATAGATTCATGGTTTAATCTATATTTAGACAGTCTTCTTTGTTCGTTCATTCAGCAGTTTCTTCACATTTGTATAGCTGCTTTACAGTATATGAAGGAAGGAGTGAAAAAAAAGCCCTTGCATCCGTGAAAGAAATATGATTTAACTGCACGTAACATAGAATCAGGCACCTGATTTTATATTGATATTTGAATCTGTATGTCCTGCAGAAGCTGGAAATAATGTAATGTTTATGACACGTCAAAATGATCTTAATAAAAGTAACTAAATGTAAATATAACCTTGATGGAATTTCAGAACTTTGGGTTTTTAAAGATGAGGATGGGAGATGGCATTCTAAACATGAGGAATCGGAGAGTGTTTTGCCTATGTTCTCCTCTAGGAGTTCTATAGTTTCTGGTCTTACGTTTAGATCTTTAATCCATTTTGAGTTTATTTTTGTGTATGGTGTTGGAAAGTGTTCTAGTTTCATTCTTTTACAAGTGGTTGACCAGTTTTCCCAGCACCACTTGTTAAAGAGATTGTCTTTAATCCATTGTGTATTCTTGCCTCCTTTGTCAAAGATAAGGTGTCCATATGTGTGTGGATTTATCTCTGGGCTTTCTATTTTGTTCCATTGATCTATATTTCTGTCTTTGTGCCAGTACCATACTGTCTTGATAACTGTGGCTTTGTAGTAGAGCCTGAAGTCAGGTAGGTTGATTCCTCCAGTTCCATTCTTCTTTCTCAAGATTGCTTTGGCTATTCGAGGTTTTTTGTATTTCCATACAAATTGTGAAATTATTTGTTCTAGCTCTGTGAAGAATACTGTTGGTAGCTTGATAGAGATTGCACTGAATCTATAAATTGCTTTGGATAGTATACTCATTTTCACTATATTGATTCTTCCAATCCATGAACATGGTATATTCTCCATCTATTAGTGTCCTCTTTGATTTCTTTCACCAGTGTTTTATAGTTTTCTATATATAGGTCTTTAGTTTCTTTAGGTAGATATATTCCTAAGTATTTTATTCTTTCCGTTGCAATGGTGAATGGAATTGTTTCCTTAATTTCTCTTTCTATTTTCTCATTATTAGTGTATAGGAATGCAAGGGATTTCTGTGTGTTGATTTTATATCCTGCAACTTTACTATAGTCATTGATTAGTTCTAGTAATTTTCTGGTGGAGTCTTTAGGGTTTTCTATGTAGAAGATCATGTCATCTGCAAATAGTGAGAGTTTCACTTCTTCTTTTCCAATTTGGATTCCTTTTATTTCTTTTTCTGCTCTGATTGCTGTGGCCAAAACTTCCAAAACTATGTTGAACAGTAATGGTGAAAGTGGGCACCCTTGTCTTGTTCCTGACTTTAGAGGAAATGCTTTCAATTTTTCACCATTGAGGATAATGTTTGCTGTGGGTTTGTCATATATAGCTTTTATTATGTTGAGGTATGTTCCTTCTATTCCTGCTTTCTGGAGAGTTTTTATCATAAATGGGTGTTGAATTTTGTGAAAGGCTTTCTCTGCATCTATTGAGATAATCATATGGTTTTTATTATTCAATTTGTTAATGTGGTGTATTACATTGATTGATTTGTGGATATTGAAGAATCCTTGCATCCCTGGGATAAAGCCCACTTGGTCATGGTGTATGATCTTTTTAATGTGTTGTTGGATTCTGATTGCTAGATCCTCTATGACCCACCTACCAGAATATTGGAAATAAAAGCAAAAATAAACAAATGGGACCTAATTAACCTTAAAAGCTTCTGCACATCAAAGGAAACTATTAGCAAGGTGAAAAGACAGCCTTCAGAATGGGAGAAAATAATAGCAAATGAAGCAACTGACAAACAACTAATCTCAAAAATATACAAGCAACTCCTACAGCTCAACTCCAGAAAAATAAATGACCCAATCAAAAAATGGGCCAAAGAACTAAATAGACATTTCTCCAAAGAAGACATACAGATGGCTAACAAACACATGAAAAGATGCTCAACATCACTGATTATCAGAGAAATGCAAATCAAAACCACTATGAGGTACCATTTCACACCAGTCAGAATGGCTGCGATTCAAAAGTCTACAAATAATAAATGCTGGAGATGGTGTGGAGAAAAGGGAACCCTCTTACACTGTTGGTGGGAATGCAAACTAGTACAGCCACTATGGAGAACAGTGTGGAGATTCCTTAAAAAACTGGAAATAGAACTGCCTTATGATCCAGCAATCCCACTGCTGGGCATACACACCGAGGAAACCAGAAGGGAAAGAGACACGTGTACCCCAGTGTTCATCGCAGCACTGTTTATAATAGCCAGGACATGGAAGCAACCTAGATGTCCATCAGCAGATGAATGGATAAGAAAGCTGTGGTACATATACACAATGGAGTATTACTCAGCCATTAAAAAGAATACATTTGAATCAGTTCTAATGAGGTGGATGAAACTGGAGCCTATTATACAGAGTGAAGTAAGCCAGAAGGAAAAACATAAATACAGTATACTAACGCATATATATGGAATTTAGAAAGATGGTAACAATAACTCGGTGTACGAGACAGCAAAAGAGACAGTGATGTATAGAACAGTCTTATGGACTCTGTGGGAGAGGGAGAGGGTGGGAAGATTTGGGAGAATAGCATTGAAACATGTAAAATATCATGTATGAAACGAGATGCCAATCCAGGTTCAATGCACAATACTGGATGCTTGGGGCTAGTGCACTGGGACGACCCAGAGGGATGGTATGGGGAGGGAGGAGGGAGGAGGGTTCAGGATGGGGAACACATGTATACCTGTGGTGGATTCATTTTGATATTTGGCAAAACTAATACAATTACGTAAAGTTTAAAAATAAAATAAAATTTAAAAAAAAAGAGAGAGAAAAATAAACATGAGGAATCATGTGAGTGAGTGTACATTGTACAGTGTTGGCACAGAGCTCAGTGGGGGATGGAGATGTCAAATCGTAGGACATGTTCATCAGAATGTGTTCCTGTACCTCTGTGTCATGCTTGAATGATGAAACTTTACTGTTTTACCACTGCCTGTTTTCAGATAGCAGTCACAAGCCTTCAAAAACCCATAATTTTACACAGTTTCATAATCATTGTAAAATTTTCTATCAAAATTCTATACCTTGCCCTGATTATATTATTTCATACAGTTACTATTTTATGTTCATTATATAATTACTTGACTTTTTGTTTAACAGCTATTTTCTTTTCCTTTATCCAAGATAAGTTTCTTAAATACTGTATCTCACTTTTACATTTATTTCTGAAAAAAGATGGCCTTCTCTATTTAACATTTATTATTTTCTTTCTTTAAACTTTGGGCAGATTTTTTATAATATCAGAGAACTTGGACCAGTTAATTGCAATGGCATTTTTTTCAGGTAAATAATATCAAACCTAAGAAGATAATATATATGCCCCTGAGAGTACTATAGCTATGACCGATGTTTTTCTCAAAATTTCACTGTACTATCTTTTCATAAAATGAAGTGCTAAAAATTAAAATCATAAGTTCAAAACAATTTATATTTTTAATACTGTATGTCCTTCAAAAGACTTGTGTTTATAGTCTGAAAGAAGTTTAATGTTTTAAACTTTAATGTTTTATTGGGGGACCTCAGAAATTTAGTTTGCTTCCATTCTAGAAAAATAAAACCAATAAGAAGTGAGAAAGAACTGTTTTGAGAGTGTATAGGTGACAACTTTCTAACATTAAAAACAAATACTGCCATTTTAAGCTGTTCTATTTCAACAAGATCAGCATGATTACTGTTTGTAGAATAAAGAATTGGGTATGGCCTCAGTAAGCAGGCTGTGCAGAGGGCTGGCTGTGTGTATGAGACATTCGAGTCTGCTGTTTGAAATGCATTATCTGCCAGGGACATATTCCAAGACCCCTTGTGGATGCCTTAAACCACTAATAGTACCAAACTATGTCTGTCCTAAGTGAAAGAGGAGGGTGAAATAGATGGCTTAATACTCAATATTCAAACAATGAAGATCATGGCATCTGGCTCCATCACTTTATGGAAATTCAGTGGGGAAACAGTGGAAATAGTGACTTTAGTTGGGGGGGCTCCAAAATCACTGCAGATGGTGACTGCAGCCATGAAGTTAAAAGACTCTTGCTCCTTGGAATAAAAGCTATGACAAACCTAGACAGCATATTAAAAAGCAGAGATATTACTTTGCCAACAAAGGTCTGTCTAATCAAAGCTATGGTTTTCCCGGTAGTCATGTATGGATGTGAGAGTTGGACTGTGAAGAAAGCTGAACGCTAAAGAATTGATGCTTTTGAACTGTGGTGTTGGAGAAGACTCTTGAGAGTCCCTTGGACTGCAAGGAGATCCAACCAGTCCATCCTAAAGGCAATCGGTCCTGAATATTCATTGGAAGGACTGATGCTGAAACTCCAATACTTTTGCCACCTGATGAGAAGAACTGACTCATTTGAAAAGACCCTGATTCTGGGAAAGATTGAAAGCAGGAGGAGAAGGGGGTGACAGAGGGTGAGATGGTTGGATGGCATCATCGACTCAATGGACGTGAGTTTGAGCAAGCTCAGGGACTTGGTGATGGACAGGGAAGCCTGGCGTGCTGCAGTCCGTGGGGTCACAAAGAGTCAGATGCAACTGAACCGAACTAAACTGATGTGTGTCCTAGACATATATACCTATGGTAAAGTTTGATTTCTAAATAAAGCACGGTAAGAGAATATCCTGGCATCACTACTCTTGCATTTTGGTATCATTGTTAAATAACATAATGGTTACTTGAACAATTGATATAACACAAACTGCTGCTAAGTGACTAGAAAGTGGTGTAAGCTGGATAAATGGATAGTTCACATTTCATGAGGGACAGGGTGGGACTGATCAAGATTTCATCATGCTGCTTGAATAGCATGCAGTTTAAAGCTTATAAATTCTTTATTTCTGGAATTTCCCAATTAATATTTTGAACAGTGGTTGACGTAGGTAGCTGAAACTGCAGATAAAGAAGGGATAACTATACCCACTTTATAGTTTACTGGGACATTGAAAACTGTTTGTTCTCTATACTGTAAATATATATCTTGGTACAGGCTTTGATTCATGGTATTGGGCTTCTCAGGAGGCGCTAGTGGTAAAGAACACACCTGCCAATGTAGGAGACATAAGAGATGCCAGTTTGATCCCTCCGTCAGGAAGATCCCATGGAGGATGGCATAGCAATCCACTTCAGTATTCTTGTCTGGAGAATCCCCATGGAAAGAGGAGCCTGGTGGGCTACAGTCCATAGGGTCTAAAATTGGACATGACTGAAACAGCTTAGCACACATGCACGCATATCACCTATGTATAAAACTGTCAGAAATAACAGGTTACCAAATTTATACTATTACAAGGACATCTTATCAAGCAAGAAGTCAGCACAGGTGAGAGGTTAACTATGATAATTATTTTCTATTAACTCACTCTTATTTCCACCTGCATACAGCATTTTTCAGAGATAATCAGCATATCAAATCATCCAAGTACATGGAGACAGTGCAGGCATTTTTTCCAGTGAAGGTCAGTGTAGATCACAAGGGGTATGAGCATGGGGACCTGACATTGTTAGCTCTCGCTCCCAGGAGAGATTACCCATGTTGGGCATACCAGAACTAGACTCAAATCTGAGTCTAACTCCAGGGAGAGAGTCTACAGAGAACCAGATAAGGACCTTGGCACCTCCTCCCCATTTTCATTCTGGTCTGGAGAACAATTATGCAACTCTAAGTCTCAGTAAAGAATTCTTACATAGCAATGACTTGAGAGGTAGTTCAAACATGCAGGTTGGGCATACACAGTAGGAGTGGTAAGTAAGATAGCTCCAACTTGATGATCACTAGTTCTTTGTCAAGCTGGACACACAAAAATATGATCCCACGTAAAGGCCATGCTCTAGAGAGGACGACCAGGCCAACTCTGTTTTCATTATGCTTCAGGAGAAGCAGAGGCTTAAAGTTGTATCTCTGACATTTGCAATGTTTTGTGGAATCAGGCACTGACAATATTTTTGTCAACAGTAAAATGTGGCTATGTAAAATACTTTTCAGGCATTCAACTTTTCAGGGAAATGGAACAGGGTGTTCAAGTAACAAAATGCCATTAAATTTGTCTTAGAAAGCAAATTATGTGTAACTGATTCACATGTGTTGAAACTAACACAACATTGTAAATCAACTATACTTCAATAAAGATTTTTTTAATTTTAATTTTATTTTTAAACTTTACAATATTGTGTTAGTTTTGCCAAACATCGAAATGAATCCGCCACAGGTATACATGTGTTCCCCATCCTGAACCCTCCTCCCTCCTCCCTCCCCATACCATCCCTCTGGGTCGTCCCAGTGCACCAGCCCCAAGCATCCAGTATCGTGCATCGAACCTGAACTGGCAACTCGTTTCATACATGATGTTATACATGCTTCAGTGCCATTCTCCCAAATCTTCCCACCCTCTCCTTCTCCCACAGAGTCCATAAGACTGTTCTATACATCAGTGTCTCTTTTGCTATCTTGTACACAGGGTTATTGTTACCATCTTTCTAAATTCCATATATATGTGTTAGTATACTGTATTGGTGTTTTTCTTTCTGGCTTACTTCACTCTGTATAATAGGCTCCAGTTTCATCCACCTCATTAAAACTGGTTCAAATGTATTCTTTTTAATGGCTGAGTAATACTCCATTGTGTATATGTACCACAGCTTTCTTACCCATTCATCTGCTGATGGACGTCTAGGTTGCTTCCATGTCCTGGCTATTATAAACAGTGCTGTGATGAACACTGGGGTACATGTGTCTCTTTCCCTTCTGGTTTCCTCAGTATGTATGCCCAGCAGTGGGATTGCTGGGTCATAAGGTGGTTTTATTTCCAGTTTTTTAAGGAATCTCCACACTGTTCTCCATAGTGGCTGTACTAATTTGCATTCCCACCAACAGTGTAAGAGGGTTCCCTTTTCTCCACACCCTCTCCAGCATTTATTGCTTGTAGACTTTTGGATTTCAGCCATTCTGACTGGCGTGAAATGGTACCTCATAGTGGTTTTGATTTGCATTTCTCTGATAATGAGTGATGTTGAGCATCGTTCCATGTGTTTGTTAGCCATCTGTATATCTTCTTTGGAGAAATGTCTAGTTCTTTGGCCCATTTTTTGATTGGGTCATTTATTTTTCTGGAGTTGAGCTGTAGGAGTTGCTTGTATATTTTTGAGATTAGTTGTTTGTCAGTTGCTTCATTTGCTATTATTTTCTCCCATTCTGAAGGCTGTCTTTTCACCTTGCTAATAGTTTCCTTTGATGTGCAGAAGCTTTTAAGGTTAATTAGGTCCCATTTGTTTATTTTTGCTTTTATTTCCAATATTCTGGGAGGTGGGTCATAGAGGATCCTGCTGTGATTTATGTCAGAGAGTGTTTTGCCTATGTTCTCCTCTAGGAGTTTTATAGTTTCTGGTCTTACGTTGAGATCTTTAATCCATTTTGAGTTTATTTTTGTGTATGGTGTTAGAAAGTGCTCTAGTTTCATTCTTTTACAAGTGGTTGACCAGTTTTCCCAGCACCACTTGTTAAAGAGATGGTCTTTAATCCATTGTATATTCTTGCCTCCTTTGTCAAAGATAAGGTGTCCATATGTGCGTGGATTTATCTCTGGGCTTTCTATTTTGTTCCATTGATCTATATTTCTGTCTTTGTGCCAGTACCATACTGTCTTGATAACTGTGGCTTTGTAGTAGAGCCTGAAGTCAGGTAGGTTGATTCCTCCAGTTCCATTCTTCTTTCTCAAGATCACTTTGGCTATTCGAGGTTTTTTGTATTTCCATACAAATTGTGAAATTATTTGTTCTAGCTCTGTGAAGAATACTGTTGGTAGCTTGATAGAGATTGCATTGAATCTATAAATTGCTTTGGGTAGTATACTCATTTTCACTATATTGATTCTTCCAATCCATGAACATGGTATATTCCTCCATCTATTAGTGTCCTCTTTGATTTCTTTCACCAGTGTTTTATAGTTTTCTATATATAGGTCTTTAGTTTCTTTAGGTAGATATATTCCTAAGTATTTTATTCTTTCCGTTGCAATGGTGAATGGAATTGTTTCCTTAATTTCTCTTTCTATTTTCTCATTATTAGTGTATAGGAATGCAAGGGATTTCTGTGTGTTGATTTTATATCCTGCAACTTTACTATAGTCATTGATTAGTTCTAGTAATTTTCTGGTGGAGTCTTTAGGGTTTTCTATGTAGAAGGATCATGTCATCTGCAAATAGTGAGAGTTTCACTTCTTCTTTTCCAATTTGGATTCCTTGTATTTCTTTTTCTGCTCTGATTGCTGTGGCCAAAACTTCCAAAACTATGTTGAATAGTAATGGTGAAAGTGGGCACCCTTGTCTTGTTCCTGACTTTAGAGGAAATGCTTTCAATTTTTCACCATTGAGGATAATGTTTGCTGTGAGGTTTATCATATATAGCTTTTATTATGTTGAGGTATGTTCCTTCTATTCCTGCTTTCTGGAGGGTTTTTATCATAAATGGGTGTTGAATTTTGTGAAAGGCTTTCTCTGCATCTATTGAGATAATCATATGGTTTTTATTATTCAATTTGTTAATGTGGTGTATTACATTGATTGATTTGTGGATATTGAAGAATCCTTGCATCCCTGGGATAAAGCCCACTTGGTCATGGTGTATGATCTTTTTAATGTGTTGTTAGATTCTGATTGCTAGAATTTTGTTAAGGATTTTTGCATCTATGTTCATCAGTGATATTGGCCTGTAGTTTCCTTTTTTTGTGAGATCTTTGTCAGGTTTTGGTATTAGGGTGATGGTGGCCTCATAGAATGGAAGTTTACCTTCCTCTGCAATTTTCTGGAAGAGTTTGAGCAGGATAGGTGTTAGCTCTTCTCTAAATTTTTGGTAGAATTCAGCTGTGAAGCCGTCTGGACCTGGGCTTTTGTTTGCTGGAAGATTTTTGATTACAGTTTCAATTTCCGTGCTTGTGATGGGTCTGTTAAGATTTTCTATTTCTTCCTGGTCCAGTTTTGGAAAGTTGTACTTTTCTAAGAATTTGTCCATTTCTTCCACGTTGTCCATTTTATTGGCATATAATTGTTGATAGTAGTCTCTTATGATCCTTTGTATTTGCATGTTGTCTGTTGTGATGTCTCCATTTTCATTTCTGATTTTATTGATTTGATTTTTCTCCCTTTGTTTCTTGATGAGTCTGGCTAATGGTTTGTCAATTTTATTTATCCTTTCAAAGAACCAGCTTTTGGCTTTGTTGATTTTTGCTATGGTCTCTTTTGTTTCTTTTGCATTTATTTCTGCCCTAATGTTTAAGATTTCTTTCCTTCTACTAACCCTGGGGTTCTTCATTTCTTCCTTTTCTAGTTGCTTTAGGTGTAGAGTTAGGTTATTTATTTGACTTTTTTCTTGTTTCTTGAGGTATGCCTGTATTGCTATGAACTGTCCCCTTAGGACTGCTTTTACCGTGTCCCACAGGTTTTGGGTTGTTGTGTTTTCATTTTCATTCGTTTCTATGCAAATTTTGATTTCCTTTTTGATTTCATCTGTGATTTGTTGGTTATTCAGCAGCTTGTTGTTCAGCCTCCATATGTTGGAATTTTTAATAATTTTTCTCCTGTAATTGAGATCTAATCTTACTGCATTGTGGTCAGAAAAGATGCTTGGAATGATTTCTATTTTTTTGAATTTACCAAGGCTAGATATATGGCTCAGGATGCGATCTATCCTTGCGAAGGTTTCATGTGTGCTTGAGAAAAAGGTGAAATTCATTGTTTTGGAATGAAATGTCCTATAGATATCAATTAGGTCTAACTGGTCTATTGTATTGTTTAAAGTTTGTGTTTCCTTGTTAATTTTCTGTTTAGTTGATCTATCCATAGGTGTGAGTGGGGTATTAAAGTCTCCCACTATTATTGTGTTATTATTAATTTCTCCTTTCATACTCGTTAGCATTTGTCTTACATACTGCGGTGCTCCTGTGTTGGGTGCATATATATTTATAATTGTTATATCTTCTTCTTGTATTGATCCTTTGATCATTATGTAGTGACCATCTTTGTCTCTTTTCACAGCCTTTGTTTTAAAGTCTATTTTATCTGATATGAGTATTGCTACTCCTGCTTTCTTTTGGTCCCTCTTTGCATGGAAAATCTTTTTCCAGCCCTTCACTTTCAGTCTGTATGTGTCCCCTGTTTTGAGGTGGGTCTCTTGTAGACAACATATGTAGGGGTCTTGTTTTTGTATCCATTCAGCCAGTCTTTGTCTTTTGGTTGGGGCACTCAACCCATTTACATTTAAGGTAATTACTGATAAGTATGATCCCGTTGCCATTTACTTTATTGTTTTGGGTTCAAATTTATGCACCGTTTTTGTTTTTCCTGTCTAGAGAATATCCTTTAGTATTTGTTGGAGAGCTGGTTTGGTGGTGCTGAATTCTCTCAGCTTTTGCTTGTCTGCAAAGCTTTTGATTTCTCCTTCATATTTGAATGAGATCCTTGCTGTGTACAATAATCTGGGCTGTAGGTTATTTTCTTTCATCATTTTAAGTATGTCTTGCCATTCCCTCCTGGCTTGAAGAGTTTCTATTGAAAGATCAGCTGTTATCCTTATGGGAATTCCCTTGTGTGTTATTTGTTGTTTTTCCCTTCTGCTTTCAATATTTGTTCTTTTTGTTTGATCTTTGTTAATTTGATTAATATGTGTCTTGGGGTGTTTTGCCTTGGGTTTATCCTGTTTGGGACTCTCTAGGTTTCTTGGACTTGGGTGATTATTTCCTTCCCCATTTTAGGGAAGTTTTCAACTATTATCTCCTCAAGTATTTTCTCATGGTCTTTCTTTTTGTCTTCTTCTTCTGGGACCCCTATCATTCGAATGTTGTAGCGTTTAATATTGTCCTGGAGGTCTCTGAGATTGTCCTCATTTCTTTAATTCGTTTTTCTTTTATCCTCTCTGATTCATTTATTTCTACCATTCTATCTTCTAATTCACTAATCCTATCTTCTGCCTCTGTTATTCTACTATTTGCTGCCTCCAGGGTGTTTTTAATTTCATTTATTGCATTATTCATTATATATTGACTCTTTTTTATTTCTTCTAGGTCCTTGTTAAACCTTTCTTGCATCTTCTCAATCCTTGTCTCCAAGCTATTTATCTGTGATTCCATTTTGATTTCAAGATTTTGGATCAATTTCACTATCATTATTTGGAATTCTTTATCAGGTAGGTTCCCTGTCTATTCCTCTTTGGTTTGGTTTGGTGGGCATTTATCCTGTTGCTTTATCTGCTGGGTATTCCTCTGTCTCTTCATCTTGTTTAAATTGCTGAGTTTGGGATGTCCTTTCTGTATTCTGGCAGTTTGTGGAGTTCCCTTTATTGTGGCGTTTCCTCGCTGTGTGTGGGTTTGTACAGGTAGCTTTTCTAGGTTTCCTGGTTAGGGAAGCTTGTGTCGGTGTTCTGGTGGGTGGAGCTGTATTTCTTCTCTCTGGAGTGCAATGAAGTGTCCAGTAATGAGTTATGAGACGTCTAGGGTTTTGGGGTGACTTTGGGAAGCCTGTATCTTAGAGCTCAGGGCTGTGTTCTCTTGTTGCTGGAGAATTTGCTTGGTATGTCTTGCCCTGGAACTTGTTGGCCCTTGTGTGGTGCTTGGTTTCAGTGTAGGTATGGAGAGGTTTGATGAGCTCCTGTCAATTAATGTTCCTTGGAGTCAGGAGTTCCCTGGGGTCAGGGTTTGGACTTAAGCCTCCTGCTTCCAGTTATCGGTCTTATTTTTACAGTCGTTTCAAAACTTCTCCTTCTATACAGCACCATTGATAAAACATCTATGTTAAAGATGAAAAGTTTCTCTACCATGAGGGTCACCCAGAAAGGTTCACAGCGTTACATGGAGAAGAGAAGAGGGAGGAGGGAGTTAGAGGTGACCCGAATGAGATGAGGTGGAATCAATAGAGGAGAGAGTGGGCTAGCTAATAGTCACTTCCTTATGTGCACTCCACAACTGGACCGCTCAGAGATGTTCACGGAGTTATACAGAGAAGAGAAGAAGGAGGAAGGAGACAGAGGTGGCCAGAAGGATAAAAGGGGGGGATGAAAAGGAGAGAGACAGATCCAGCCAGTAATCAGTTCCCTACGTGTTCTCCACCGTCTGGAACCCACAGAAATTCACAGAGTTGGGTAGAGTAGAGAGGGGTTAGGGAGGAGACATAGGCGACCTGGTGGAGAAAAAGGAGAGTCCAAAGGGAGAGAGAGCAGTCAAGCCAGTAATCTCGCTCCCTAGTGAAAACTGAAGATTGGGTTCTTAAAGGTACAGAATTGGTAACAAATACATAAAAGTAAAAATTTAAAATCTAGAGTAGAGTTTGGAATTTCAGAAGTACAATGTTAAAGAAAAGAAGAAGGAAAAGAAAGAGAGAAAAAATGAACAAACCAAAACAAACAAGGTCACAAAAATTATAAAGAAAATATAGGTACAAAATTGATAACTAATACCAAAAAGCAAAAGTTAAAAATCTAGAGTAGAGTTTGGAATTTCAAAAATACAATGTTAAAAAAAAGAAGAAGAAAAAGAGACAAAAACAAAAACAAAAACAAAGTCGCAAAAATTATAAAGAAAATACAGGTACAAAATTGACAACAAATACCAAAAAGCATAAATTAAAAATCTAGGGTAGAGTTTGGAATTTCAGATATACAATGTTATATAAAAGAAGAAGAGAAAGAAACAGAGAAGAAAAAAAAGTCACAGAAATTATTAAAAAAAAACTATAGGTACAAAATTGATAACAGATACCAAAAAGCTAAAATTAAAATCTAGAGTAGAGTTTGGAATTTAAAAAATACAATGTTAAAGAAAAGAAAAAAAAAAAAAAACAAGGTCAAAAAAATTATAAAAATTGTATATATGAAGTTTGCATTAAAAAAAATAGGGTCTCTTTTTTTTTTGCAAGGTAATAGGTTATAAAAGTGAAAATTAAAGGAAAAATAGAGGACATAAAAATTTTTAAAAAAAGAAAAAAGAATGATAGTAAAAATAGTAAAAAATATGTCTAGGACTTTCTCTGGTTTTCTTGTGAGTATTGTGGGTTCAGTTCATTTTTGGCTAGTTCCTTGGTCCAACTTATATTTCTCAAGATCTATAGGCCCCTTCCTATGTAGTTGGTACTAACCACAGAGTTTTAATCTATTGCCTGTAGCTTCCAAGGCGGTCCCTCTGTTATAGCTTCTTCTGTTTGCTGGTCTCTTCAGTGTCTGGTATCCACCCTGACACAAAGGGGACGGTGGAGGACACTTTTTTTTTTTTTTTTTTTTTTAGGCTCACTTGTTCAGTTGTGCTGTTGGGAGGGAGGGTGGGATGCTGCAAACAAATAACACTGGCGTGTGCTCGCAGTGCCTCAGCCACACTGGGCCTGCCCCCGCTCACGGCGCGTGTAGCCTCCCTGCCCACACTGCTCAGGCTCTAGGCTGCTCTGCCGGGAACCATCCGTGGCTGGCCCTGGGCTGCCTGCACCTCCCAGGTCCAAGCCACTCAGGTTCAGGCACTCAGGTAGTCCTCAGAGGCGCAGACTCGGTTGGGCCTGCGTTTTGTGCCCTTCCCAGGTCTGAGCAGCTCAGGTGATGAGGTGTTTGGCGAGCGCGATTGCTGCGACTTATTGCCTCCCCGCCGCTCGGTTATCTAGGTGTACAACCAGCGCACCTTCTCAGGCGGATGTTGACCGTCCAGACCCCCAAGAAGTTTTAGTTAGCAAAGGAGCCTGCTTACAGTTTTATAGATAATGTCTCTCTGGGGCTGCGATTTCCCCCTTCCAGCTCTGGCTGCCTGTCACCGGAGGGGGAAGGTCTGCCGCCGGCTATCTCTGTTCAGTCCTTTGTTCCGTGGGCGGGCCTGGCGGTGTCTTAGGTTAGGACTGGCTTTTCACGTGGTAGATATCCCACAGTCTGGTTTGCTAGCCCAAATTATTTCGCTCAGATAGCGCTCAGGGTATTCAGGCCAGTTCCTTACGCTATGCGATGCAGCCCGTGCCGCGCCTCCCTGCCCAGCCCCCGCTTGCTAATGGCGTGTGCAGGCATCTGCGCTGCTTCTCTGCTGTGGGAGTTACTGTAAGGCTCGCAATCTGTGGCTTTTAATTGTTTATTTATTTTTCCTCCCTGTTATGTTGCCCTCTGTGCTTCCAAGGCTCGGCACAGATTCGGCAGTGAGAAGGTTTCCTGGTGTTTGGAAACTTCTCTCTTTTTAAGACTCCCTTCCCGGGACTGAACTCCGTCCCTCCCTCTTTTGTCTCTTTTTTTGTCTTTTATATTTTTTCCTACCTCCTTTCGAAGACTTGGGTTGCTTTTCTGGGTGCCTGATGTCCTCTGCCGGCATTCAGAGGTTGTTTTGTGGAATTTACTGGGCGTTTAAATGTTCTTTTGATGAATTTGTGGGGGAGAAAGTGTTCTGCCCGTCCTACTCCTCCACCATCTTACCTCCTCCCAATAAAGATTTTTTTTAGTAAGAAGATAAATTGTTTATTAGTGTGAAAAAGTAGTACTTGTGGGATTTCTAAGAAAAGGAAACAAATTTCCACTTGTGGCAAGAAATTTACTTCCAAATGTTGATTAATATACTGAAATTGACATAATTATGTTTATTATAGATACATAAGAATGAAAATTGTTTTTTCTGGCTTTTTTCTAGCTATATTTTAATTTCTTATGAAAAAATCTCTTATAGTATTAGTTTAGTATTCTAGTATAGCCATATCAAAAGACAGTTAAAACTATAGAATTCTGATTTTTTTGAAAATTAGGAAATGATTTTGTTTTACTTAGATGAATCATGGCATAAAAAGGAGAGGAATCGAAAGCTAATTTAAAGAAAAAAAGCTTTGTAAGAATCTTTTTTTTTTCTTAAACATTGCGTTCTCTATTTGGTAATTACTATTTTAGTTATACATCTTGTCTGATGCAAAGTTGTTAGATGTTACTGGAGCCTATTATTACTGGATTCTACCATTTAAGTCTTTATAATAGATCCGCAAAATGGGAAAATACACCTTTGCTGCCATTTAATAAAACAGATTTGAACTTCAAACACACTTCACAGTAATTTAAAGATTATGATCAAGTTTCCAGCCAAGCAGATACTGCAAATAGATGTTAGTAGCAAAAAAAAAAAAAAAAAAGCCCCCCCTTTTTTTTTTTTTTTTTGTGAAAGCAAATCTATTCTCTACCTTCATTTGTGTCTCTCTGTTGTGATGTATGAGAGTGAAGGGAAGAAACTTGTCATCAAATTCTAGTAAAATATTTGTGTTCAGTTTTGTTTCTGTCATCCATTGTGTTGGATCTCTCAGCTCATCCCAAGAGGACTACTCAGCATGACCCACCTCATTCCTGATTTGGTAAGGTATTTATTTATGGGTTTAAAAAAAAGTATGCTTCTTGAATGTAGAAAGTTAGAATCAAATATTGGTATGGTTTGTTTAAAAATAGAAAATTGAGTAAAAGTGATTGCTTTTATTAGAGTGTTTTTTATTTTCCACTTTATTTAAACTACTTCTTTTCCAAAAAGTTTGTGGGAAGCCCAAGTTGCCCATAGTTAATAATGAAGTCTAAAGCTAGAATATATTTTCTGTATGTCTTTTTGTTCTCTTTTTAGTTTATTTTGAATCCTTGTGTATTTTTCTGATGGCCATAATGAGACTACATTTTAAAATATTGCATAACCTAGGTTTGCAAAATTTATCAATTATTTTTTTAAGCCAGCTCTCCCTACTTCCTCTAAGTACAGAAAAGAACCTTGTTTGCATTCCTTTCCCATACTATCTGAGGCATCTGTGCCTTATTCTGGTATCTTTATTAATTAACTCATTCATTTAGGAAATCAGCTCAAACATCTCATCTTCTTGTTGTTCTGAGGTCTTCCAATTTCTTTGTGTGAAAAGTGGCAGAGATGAACAACAACCCTGTGAAAATTGTATAGGGTATTAATATAATATTATGTATGTACCTTTTCTGGGCTCTGAAATCACTGTGAATGGTAACTGCAGCCATGAAATTAGAAGACAATTGTTTCTTGGTAGTAAAGCTGTGACAAACCTGGACAGTGTATTAAAAAGCAAAGATGTCACTTTGCTGACAAATGTCCATATAGTCAAGGCTGGTATCTTTCCAGTAGTCATGTACAGATGTGAGAGCTGGACCAAAAAGAAGGCAGAAAGTCAAAGAATTGATGCTTTCAAACTGTGGCACTGAAGAAGACTCCTGAGAGTCCCTTGGACAGCATGGAGATCAAACCAGTCAATCTTAAAGGAAATCAACCCTGAATACTCATTGGAAGGACTGATTTTAAAGTTGAAGTTCCAATACCTTGGCCAACTGATACAAATAGTGACTTATTGGAAAAGACCTTGATACTGGGAAAGATTGAAGGCAGAAGGAGATGAGGGTAACAGAGGATGAGATGGATGGATGGCATCACTAATTCAATGGACATGAACTTGGGCAAACTTCAGGAGATGGTGAAGGACAGGGAAGCCTGGTATGCTGCAGTCCATGGGGTTGAAAAGAGCTGGACATGACTGGGGGACTGAACAACAACAAATGTATGTACCTACATTTCCTGTGTTAAGTTTCATGCTTTCCTCACAGTAGGATGTTTGGCAAATTTAGGATACTATGAATTGGGTTTATTCTGGGCAATGAGTCCCTGAACAACTGAGATCTGGGAACCCAGAATAGAAAATGTGGTGTAGGTCATTATACACAGGATAGTATGGTTCTTTCTGTCAATCCAAGGTGGGGAAGTTGGAAGCATCTGTCCTTAAACATCTCTATTATGGAATGTTGCCCTTGCCAAGATTTTAATCCTTTTCACCAAGACTTCCTTGGCATGAATTATGCCTTGAGTTTGTGAAACTTATGCTTCAAGGTATAGGAAGGGTAGATTGCACTAAGCTTTGCCCTAAGATAAAACTCTTTATAGATGGTGCTTTGATTTAGCTGTTGCCATGTATCTTAGTTATAGAAAGACTATTTCTCTAGTTCCTCTCAGAATTCTCTGCCTTTTCTTTTTTTTAAAAAAAAAAAATTGTTTCATTTATTTTTCAAACACTTTCATTTTATGTTTATATGGCTCATCTTTTTAAAAATTTTTATTAGAGTATAATTGACTTAAAATGTTGTTAATTTCTGCTTTACAGCAAAGTGAATAAGTTTTATATATATATATATATATATACATAAACTCTTTTTTTAGATTCTTTTCCTACATAGGTCATAACAAAGTATTGAGAAGTGTTCCCTGTGCTATACAGTAGGTCTTTATTAGTTATCTATTTTATATAGAGTGATGTGTCAATCCCAGACTCCCAATTTATTCCCCTAACCCCATTTTCCCACCTGATAACCGTAAGTTTGTTTTCTACATCTGTGACTCTATTTCTGTTTTGTAAATAAGTTCATTTGTACCATTTTTCTTTTAGATTACACATATAAGAAATATAATACGGTATTTGTCTTTCTCTGTCTTGACTTACTTCACTCAGTATGACAATCTCTTGGCCCATCCATGTTGCTGTAAATTACTTTATGTCATTTTTTATGGCTGAATAATATTCCAATGTGTGTATATACCACATCTTTATCCATTCCTTTAAGTTAATTCCATGTCCTGGCTATTGTAAACAGTACTCCAATGAACATTTTGAATTATGTTTTTTTCTGGATAAATGCCTAGGAGTGGAATTGCAGGGTCATAATGTAGGTCTATTTTTAGTTAGTTGTTTTTTTTTTTTTTTAAAGGAACCTCCGTACTGTTCTCCATAATGGCTGTACAAATTTACATTTCCACTAACAGTCTAGGAGGGTTCCCTTTTCTCTTTACCCACTCCTGCATGTGTTGTTTATAGATTTTTGATGATGGTCATTCTGATATTATGAGGTAATAGCTCTTTATAGTTTTGATTTTCATTTCTCTAATAATTAGTGATGTTGAGCATCACTAATTTCATGTGCTTTGTGGCCATCTATAGGTTTTCTTTGTTTATTGGGTTGTTTGTTTGTTTGTTTGTTTTTGATATTGAGCTGTTTAAGATATTTTATATTTTGGAGATTAATCTCTTATCAGTCACTTTGTTTCCAAATCTTTTCTCCCATTGCAAGAGAAATTAACAAATGAAAATGTCTTTTCATTTTGTTTATGGTTTCTTCTGCTGTGGAAAAGCTTTTAAATTTAATAAGGTCCCATTTATTTATTTTTGTTTTTATTTTCGTTAATCTAGGAGGTGGATCAAAAAAGTTCTTGCTGTGATTTATGTCAAAGTGTTCTGCCTATGTTTTCCTCTAAGAGTTTTATAGTATCCAGCCTTACATTTAAGTCTTTAATCCATTTTTTGAGTTTATTTTTGTGTATGGTATTAGAAAGAGTTCTAATTTCATCTGTTTACATGTAGTTGTCCAGTTTTCCCAGCACCACTTATTGAAGAAATTGTCATTTCTACATTGTGTATTCTTGCCTCCTTTTTCATAGATTAGGTAACCATAGGTGCTTAGGTTTATCTCTGGACTTTTTATCCTATTCCATTGATCCAAAGTTCTATTTTTGGGCCTGTACCACACTGTTTTATTTACTGTAGCTTTGTAGTATAGTTTGAAGTCAGGGAGCTTGATACCTCCAGCTCCATTTTTTCTTCTCAGGATTGCTTTGGCTATTTGGGGTCTTTGTGTCTCCATACAAATTTTAAAAATTTTTGTTGTAATTATGTGAAATTATTTTCTAATTTCTAACAAATTTGTTAACACATTTTCTAATTTTATTCTAATTCTCTGCCTTTTCTTGACAATCTTCAATATCTTCATGGTCTCATATATAAAAATAAATCTTTCTTGATTTAATTTGTGACTGCAATTCATTACTGAATAAGTAGGTTCTGAATAAGTAGGTTTGCAGCTATTGATTCCTTTACTGTTTCATTCAGCCAAGACATCCATTTCTTTCATTGGGTGGATTATGCCATTTTATCTACAGAATTCTAAAACTTTTCATGTAGAGAAACCATACCTGGAATGACTCATGCAGAGTTTTTCTATCTTTGAAGACAAGGACACTGTACCTAAAGACTTTGTGCTGCCTGGCACCTTCCATTCACACACAGGAAATATAAAGTGATGTCTGAATTTCTAATAAGCATCCTAGAATTTAAAATTCAAGAAAGTTTTATTTCTTTCAAGCTACTTTACATTATTAGAAGGTTTTATACTTATTATAATAAAGCTACCATTGCTACAGTCCTCTTTTGAAGTTATTATTCTTTTATATTTGTACCTTGCTTTTGGCCAAGACTAGACATGATTTTTTTTAATGATTCAGTTTATGTGGTTTATAAGGTTGAATCTGATTTGATTTCAAAACATATACCAGAAATTACTGTTTTGGCTAAGACTTTGATATTAGCATGCTTATTATTTTTCTCATTTGCCTTATTCATAGAAGTGAAATGTAGAATGTGTACTACATGACCTTCCTAGTCTGTGAAACTGTTTACCTGTCTGTAAGAGTTATTATTAAGTCAAAAGGTGAGGCAGATTCTGACTAAATATTCTTATTATAAAATAAAAATTATTATCTTAATTGTGTTTGCATATTTTATTTTACCACAATTTTAGTATTTTCCTTTGAAAATGAGTTAACTCTTTAATGCCCAAGTAAGCATCAGTTTACTGTCTAATGAACTAAAAACTGACTTGATAAAAGTCTCATGTTGTGTAGCTGTCATTTTTAGATGACAATAAACTCAGTTTGCAGATTTGTAAGTACAGACGTATGTTGAACTTTCTGTTTTGTTCTGTATTCATGGGTGCTGTGCTTAGTCGCTCAGTTGCATCTGACTCTTTGTGACCCCATGGACTTTAGCATGTCAGGCTCCTCAGTCCATGAGGATTCTCCAGGTAAGAATACTGGAGTGGGTTGCCATGCCCTCCTCCGGGGGATCTTCCCAACCTAGGGACAGAACCAAGGTCTCCCACACTGCAGGCAGATTCTTTACCACTTGAGCCACCAGGGAAACCCGTATTAATGGTTATTTGTATATAGTTCTTAATTGAGGTATTACTATAATGTGAACCCAAATTGAATAAGCTTAACTTATGATAGCTTTTATTTGACTCAATTGATAGTTGGGCCTTCATCAACAATAAAGCATAGAAGTTGAGGTATGTCTGCATATTTTAGCAAATTGAATGTTGCAGGGAAAAAAATGAATGATCTGAATAAGAGATAATTATATCAGAACCCAAGGGAAAAGTATGGTTATGGACTAAATCTAGAAATGAAAGTAGACTGGATTCTAATTTCATAAGTAGAGTAATCTCAAATTGTATCTTTCTTCGTATAATATCACTGAATGAATGGCAATACTATTATTTTAGTTTAGAGAAATGTTATCATTATTAGTTCTTTTCTATGATAGTATTTTATAATGTTGAGATTAAATGCCATAAACAATTCATATAAAAGTGTTCAAAATTTATAAATTGGATATTTTTTTCTTTTTTTATTGAAGTATAGTTGATTTACAGTGTTCTGCCATTCTCTGCTGTACAGCAGTATGCCTCTGGAATACATGTATATACATTCTTTTTTTATATTATTTTCCATTATGGTTTATTACAGGATATTGAGTATAATTCCCTGTGCTATATATTAAGACCTTATTGTTTGTCCATTCTAAGTATAATAATTTTCATCTACCAACCCCAAACTTCCATTTGTGCCATATTTTATACTCCACATATAAATGATACTGTATGGTATTTTCTTTATCTTTGTGACTTACTTTACTTGGTATGATAACCTCTACTTTCATCTACCTTGCTGCAAATAGCATTATTTTGCTCATTTTATGGCTTAGTTTTCTATTGTATCTGTGTAGCACGTCTTCATCCATTCATCTGTTGATGGACGTTTAGTTGTTTCCGTTTTGGCTATTGTGAATACTGTTGCTATGAATATAGGAGTACATGTATCTTCTTGAATTATAGTATCGTCCAGGTTTATTCTGAAGAGTGGGATTGCTGGATCGTATGGTAATCGTATTTTTAGTTTTTTTTAGGGAACCTCCATACTGTTTTCCATAGTGTCTGTACCAACTTACATTCCCATCAACACTGTCATTCCCATCAACACTGTAAGAGGGTTCCCTTTTCTCCACACTCTCTCCCTCATGTCATTTGTAGACTTTTAATGATGGCCATTCTGGTCATTGTGAGGTGGTACCTCATTGTAGTTTTGGTTTCCATTTCTCTAATGATTACTGATGTTGAGCATTTTTTTTTTCATGTGCCTGCTGGCCATCTGTATGTCTTCTTTGGAGAAATATCAGTTTAGGTATTCTGCCCATTTTTCAATTGGGTCATTTTTGTTGTTGTTGTTGAGTTGTACAAGCTATTTGTATATTTTGGAGATTAATCCTTTGTTGGTCACATCATTTGCAAATCTTTTCTCCCATTCTGTTTTTGTCTTTTTTATGGTTTCCTTTACTATGCAAAAACTTATACATTCCAATTTGCCTTGGAAGACTGACTAAAAAAATATATTCATAAGATTAATGTCAGAGAATGTTTTGCCTACATTCTCTTCTAGGAGTTTTTTGGTGTCATGCCTTATATTTAAGTCTTTAAGGCATTTTGAATTTATTTTTGTGCATGGTGTGGAAGTGTGTTTTAACTTCATTGATTTATGTACAGCTGTCCAACTTTCCCAGCACCACTCACTGAAAAGATGGTCTTTTTTCCCCACTTTATAGTCTTGTCTTCTTTGTCAAATATTAACTGACCATAGTTACGTAGGTTTATTTCTAGGCTCTCCTGTTCTATTCACTGATCCTTATACCTGTTTTTGTACCAGTACTATACTATTTTGATTACTGTAGCTTTGTAGTATTCTGAAGTCTGGGAGAGCTATGCCTCTTGCTTTGTTTCCCACTTCCCCCCTCAGGATTACTCTATCAATTCTGGGTCTTTTATGGTTCCATATAACTTTTTGGATTATTTGTTCTAGTTATGTGAAAAACGTCATGGTAATTTAATAGGGATTACATTAAATCTATAGATTCCTTTGGGTAGTATTTCCATTTTAATAATACAAATTCTTCCAAACTAAGAGCAGGGATATCTTTCCATTTCTTTGAATCCTCTTTTATTTCCTTTATTAACATTTTATAGTTTTCAATATATGTCTTTCACCTCCTTGATCAAGTTTTCCTAAGTGATTGATGTTGTATTTGTGATTTTAAAAGGTGTTCTTTTTTTTCTTACATTCCCTTTCTGATATTCCATTATAAATATAAAGGAATCCAACTGATTTCTGAATGTTATCTTGTATCCTGCTACTTTGCTGAATTAATTTATTAGATCTAGTAGTTTTTCTGTGGAGTCCTAGGGTTTTCTCTGTATAGTATCATGTCATATGCATATAGTGACAATTTTACCTCTTTCTTTCTAATTTGGGTACATTTTCTTTTTCTTTTCTGATTGCTGTTGAAGATAATAATGTTAAAAAGAAGTTGAAGAGAGTGGGCATACTTGCCTTGTTCTAAATTTTAGTGGGAAGGCTTTCAGCTTTTCACCATTGAGTATTATATTAGTTGTAGATTTGTCATTATTCATCGTTCAGTCTCTCAGGCAAGCCTGACTCTTTGCAACCCCATGGATTGCAGCATGCCAGGCTTCCCTGTCACTTCACTATCTCCCAATGAAGTGAAGTGAAGTCACTCAGTCATGTCCGACTCTTTGCGACCCCGTGGACTGTAGCCTACTATGCTCCTCTGTCCATGGGATTTTCCAGGCAAGAGTACTGGAGTGGGTTGCCATTTCCTTCTCCAAAGGATCTTCCTGACCCAGGGATCGAACCCAGTCTCCCACACTGTAGGCAGACGCTTTCACCATTTCCCAGAGCTTGCTCAAACTCATGTCAGTTGAGTCAGTGATGCCATCCAACCATCTCATCCTCTGTTGTCTCCTTCTCCTCCTCCCTTCTTTCTTTCCCAGGATCAGGGTCATTTCCAGTAAGTAGACTTTTCATATCAGGTGGTCACAGTATTGGAGCTTCAGCTCCAGCATCAGTCCTTCCAATGAGTACTCAGGACTCATTTCCCTTACGATTGACTGGTTGGATCTCCTTGCAGTCCAAGGGACTCTTAAAAGTCTGCTCCAACACCACAGTTCAAAAGGATCAGTTCTTTGGTGCTCAGCCTTCTTTATGGTCCAACTCTCATATCCATACATGACTACTGGAAAAACCATAGAATTGACTAGATGGACCTTTGTTGGAAAAGTAATGTCTCTGCTTTTTGATATGCTGTCCAGTTTTGTGATAACTTTTCTTCCAAGGAGCAAGCGTCTTTTAATTTCATGGCTGCCAGTGACTTTTATTATATCAAGATATATTCTCTCTATTCCCACTTTGGTAATATTTTTTTTTTATCATGAATGCATGTTGAATTTCTCAAATGCTTTTTCTTCATGTGTTGTGATGATCATGTGGTTTTACTTTTCTTTTGTTAATGTTATGTATTACATTCTTTGATTTGCATATTTTGAATCACCTTTGTGAACATGGAATGAGTCCCACTTGGTTGTGGTGTATGACCTTTTTTATGTGCTGCTGAATTCTGTTTGTTAATATTTTGTTGAAAATTTTTATGTCTGTGCTCATCAAATATATTGGCCTGTAATTTTCTTTTTGGGGGGTATGTCTTTGTTATCAGGGTAATGGTGGCTTCATAGAATGTCTTTGAAACTGTTCCCTCCTCTTGGATGTTTTGGAAGTTTGAGGAGAATTGGTATAAGTTCTTCTTTGTATATTTGGTAAAATTTGCCTTTGAAGCCATCTGATCCTGGACTTTTGTTTGTAGGAGGTTTTTTAAAATTATTATTACTGCAGAATCTCTCTTCTAGCAATTGATCTGTTCAAATGATCTATTTCTTGATTCAATTTTGGTGAGCTGTATATTTCTAGAAAGTTATCCATTTCTTCTACACTGTCAACTTTGTTAGTGTATAATTGTTCATAGAATTCTCGTATGATATTTTTGTATTTCTATAGTATCAGTTGAGGTTTATCCTTTTTTATTTCTTATTTTATTCGGTCTTTTCTCTCTTGTTTTTCCACTTGATGAGCATGGCCAGAGGTTTGGCAATTTTGTTTACCTTCAAATCAGGTATTTCTAAACAATGAAAATATTGGACTATTATGGTTATTGGTGTGGTTTATTTTCTGAAATAAATTTCAAAATTTACATTATGTTTCAGATTTTGGGAACGAGTAAAGAAGTCAGTAAGGAAGAAGGAGAAATATCTAAGTCCATGGAAAGATTAGAGTATATTCTTTTATAAACCATGGCCAATTTTATGCATGCTCATAGATGGATATTGAAGGAAAAAATTTAAATTTGAAATTAAATTATTTAAAGCCAGTTGTTAAATTTAGCACTTAAGATGACTACAATAGAAAGAGGAAAAAATTACAATACCAAGGAATATGGGCCCAAACTCCAAAAGTAGAAAGGGGAAGTATAATAGTTTCTGAAAATATTATTTTACTTGAAAACAGCAGCTTGAGCTTGCAAACCACAATGCTACTTTCAAAGCAGTGTTGATAATTTAAAGTTAGAAAATAGTAAGATGTTGTAATACAGTGATATGATAGAAGGGATAAAAAGCTGGACACCTAAGTGGCTGTCAAAATCCTTGAAAGAACCAATGGTGCCAGAAATAACTACGTGGTCTACCTAGAAAAGCAAGTGAAAAGTAGAAAAGTAAACAATTCTAAGAACAAACAAATGTGAAAGTCCTAGTGATGTAAAGAGAAGAGATAATCACTGGCCAGTTCTAAGGTTTGCATTGTATGTGGAATCTCTGGATAGCAGAGAAGCTAAAGTCAGATATTAGTGTCCTCTGAGTTCATGATAATTGAATGAAAAACAGGAATAAATATTGGTGAGTGATTTCTGGTGAAGTTAATAAATTTTTAAGAGTGAGACATCCTGGACTGTTCATATGTGCATGCATACACACATACATATGTAAATACACATTTTAAATGAGTATATGCAAAAGTTAACTAAATTTAAATATTTTAAAATTATATATTTGGTTGGCCAAAATATTCATTCAGGTTTTCCCACAAGATAGTACAGAAAAACCTGAAGGAAGTTTTTGGCCAACCCAATGTAAACAATAATACACAACATAATTGCTTAATTTTTCAAATAAAACTATTTATCTCAAATTTTACTTACTGGCAGAATTTCTGGAAAGATATTTGCCAGATAGTGTGAGTAGAATTGTTTATTTCATAAACCTAATTATATGAGGAAATTAATGAAAAAAATCAAGATTGAATATGTTACTGTGACATCTTAGAATAACTATGATTGGTCTATTCAGTCAGTTTGACTGATTTAGAGTATCGGCCCCAACTGTTAGTTAGGAAGAGTAACTAACTAAGTAAAACTAATTTTTCTTTTTAAACTCATAATGACTCTGTTGCTTTGGCTCTACTGTCAATCACAACCAATTTGTTTATTATTTTTTTAATCACAAGATACACAATTTTGTACTCTGAATTTTTATATGTGTTTAGTCGCTCAGTCGTGTCTGACTCTTTGTGACTCCCATGGACCATAAGCCCTCCAGGCTCCTTTGTCCATGGGATTCTCCAGGAAAGAATACTGGAGTGGGTTGCCATTTCCTTAAAACAGGTATTTCATTTCATAATTTTGAATCCACATAGGACATTTTTTAAACCATTACACTTATTGGTATAAATGCACAGACAGCATCTCAACATTATGTTGTCAGATGCATCTCTGTGTAATAACTTTCAGATATTCTTGTCAATTTTGAGTTAAATTATGCACAAAATGTTACTTATCAGTTTTATAATTTGTATTAGAATTTATATCCCTAGTATAAGTTTTTATAATTCATGTTGCCATTGTTTGTGAGGTCCCAGAGCTGGTGAGACAAAAAGCATAGTAAAGTTATAGGTATTTTCTGCTTTGAAAATGCAAGTACTTTTATAAGGTCAAAAATAGGTAAGGAAAATAGAGACTTTGCTGTGTGATGTGAGAGTAACATTTTTTAATGCTTACCACTATGGGTATTGTTAAATGAAATAGAGTAGTCTCTCTACTAATTCTGTAATGCAAGTGTGAAAAAATATTTTTAAAATCAAACATTAACTGAAATTTTAAATCACTTTTTCAAAAAGCACTTTTATGAGACTCAAACATTATTCCATTCTTGGTCCTGAAGGAGTATAATTCCAGTTTACTAATGTTATTAAATACAGCCCTAGGTTAAGTACTTCTCTTCTTATTTCTTTTTGTAACAGCCTTATATTTTTGCAGCCTTGTACATTATAGCTTCAATAGGTACCTCACTGCCTCCTAGTCCATTATAGTATTCCATTTGTTACACTTTATGTACATGGTCTCTTTTGTACTACTGCAAACATTTTAGTTTAGCTTAGATCTTTTAAAAGTTCCTTTAAGCATGCTCATGACTATAATGCTATAAAGAAAATCATAAATAAAGGACTGCTAGTTTGTTTGAGACACCCATTTTTCTAAAAGCTTCTCTCAAATTTTTTCATGCTAATTACCAGTTTATTTAATAGAACTACACTTTCAAGAAATATAGTCACAAGGTCTAAAGAAAAACTATTTGGGAAATAGTGCACTATTTAGATTTTGTGAAAGATGAAATTTCCATCTATATGAAAATGTTTAGCATGTTCCTTTACCTTTGATGTTTACATAGTACAAATGAAAATTTTTTCTTTCTAGATATTATAAAAGGATAAAGTGTCCTAAAAATCTCACTCATTTTTCACTAAACTTTGAAGACATTTAAAATGTTGTCAGCTTTTGATTTGCTGTGTTACTCTAAGGAAGCATCATTATGTCTCTGTAGTGCTAATCAGATGATTATTTTGGTATTTCTCAAAATAAGCAATTTTTTTTCTTTTAACTTATTGGTGCTGATTTTTACGATTAAGAGATTTTTTAATATTAAGCTGTCTACATTCTTGGCTATGGTGTATTGTGTATATGTTGTATATATTTTTTAATATGAAAAATATAAATAGATATAACTGTACTATAAATAAATGTAATCTTTGATTCTTCTGTTTGGGATGTCAAAATTAAAATGAAATCAGAAACAAATGAATTAGAGACATCTTAATTTTTAATTTCTTAATTAAAATTATTTTTTTTTAATTGGAGGCTAATTACTTTACTATTGTGGTGCACATGTGTCCCCTCATCCTGAACCCTCCTCCCACCACCCACATCCCCATTTCTCTGGGTTGTCCCAGAGCACCAGCTTTGAGTGCCCTACTTCATGCATCAAACTTGCACTGGTCATATGTTTTACATAAGATAATATACATGTTTCAATGCTATTCTCTCAAATCATCCCACCCTCGCTTTTTCCCACATTGTCCAAAAGTGTGTTCTTTACATCTGTGCCTCTTTTGCTGTCTTGCATATAGGGTCATTTTTACCATTTTTCTAAATTCCATATATATGCTTTAATATACTGTATTGGTGTTTCTCTTTCTGACTTACTTAACTCTGTATAATAGGCCACAGTGTCATCCATCTCATTAGAACTGACTCAAATGTGTTCTTTTTATAGCTGAGTAATATTCCATTGTGTATATGTACCACAACTTCCTTATCAGTTCTTCTGCCACTGGACATCTAGGTTGCTTCTGCTGCTGCTGCTGCTAAGTCACTTCAGTCATGTCCAACTCTGTGCGACCCCACAGACGGCAGCCCACCAGGCTCCCCCATCCCTGGGATTCTCCAGGCAAGAACACTGGAGTGGGTTGCCATTTCCTTCTCCAAGGTTGCTTCTATGACCTCGCTATTGTAAACAGTGCTGCATTGAACATTGGGGTACATGTGTCTTTTTCAGTTCTGTTTCCTCAATGTGTATGCCTAGCAGTGTAATTGCTGGGTCATATGGCAGTTCTATTTCCATTTTTTTTTAAGGAATCTCCACCCTTTTCTCCATAGTGGCTGTACTAGTTTGCATTCCCACCAGCAGTGTAAGAGGGTTCCCTTTTCTTCACACTCTCTCCAGCATTAATTATTTGTAGAATTTTTGATGGCAGCCATTCTGACTGGCATGAGATGGTACCTCATTGTGGTTTTAATTTGCATTTCTCTGATAATGAGTGATGTTGAGCATCTTTTCATGTGTTTGTTAGCCATCTGTAGAGACATCATAATTTAATACACACTTTGTGTGGTAGAAATTATGTAAGTTACAAGCAATATGTACAGTTACTTCCATGATGGATTATATTTTACATAATCAAAATGCTTGGGTATTTTTAGAGCTAACTGTGCAAAGAAAGGATTAAATCACAGAAATTCATTAAAAGAATTTTTGGACCCTATGCTAAAGAAAAAAGGTACAGCAAAGTTTGTACAGCAAAATTAATCAGTTATACATATATCCACCCTTTTTTAGATTCTTTTCCCTGGTGGCTCAGATGGTAACATGTCTGCCTACAATGCAGGAGACCCGGGTTCAATCCCTGGGTCGGGAAGATCTCCTAGAGAAGGAAATGGTAACCCACTCCAGTATTCTTGCCTAGAAAAGCCCATGGAACCTGGTAGGCTACAGTCTGTGGGGTCGCAAAGAGTCGGACACGGCTGAGCAACTTCACTTTCTCAGATAGGTCATTACAGAGTTTTGAGAAGAGTTCTCTGTGCTATACAGTAGGTTGTTGTTGGTTTTTTCTTTTATATAGTAACATGTATATGCTAATCCCAAACTTCTAATTTAAATCTCACCACCCTTTCCCATTTGGTAACCATAAGTTTGTTTTCTACATCTATGAGTTTATTTATGTTTTGTATATAAGTTCATTTGTGTTTTTTGTTTTATATTCTTTTTAGTGGAAAATATAGGTAGAACACTCTTTGACATAAATAGTAGTAATATCTTTTTGGATTTGTCTTCTAGAATAATGGAAATAAAAACAAAAATAAAGCAAATGGGATCTAATTATACTTAAAAACTTCACAGCAAAGTGAAGTGAAGTGAAGTTGCTCAGTTGTATTTGACTTTTTGCGACCCCATGGACAGTAGCCTACCAGGCTCTACCGTCCATGTGATTTTCCAGGTAAGAATACTGGAATGGGCTGCCATTTCCTTCTCCAGGGGATCTTCCCAACCCAGGGATCGAACCTGGGTCTCCTGCGTTGCAGACAGACGCTTTACCATCTGAACCACCAGGGAAGCCCAAAAGGAGGTGCCTAGATCAGGGCCTATTGTCTATGGCAAGTGGCCAGATTGTGCCTGAATCCAATCACCCTCTTGTGAAGTGGCACAGTCCTGTACCACTCTTAGTGACTCCATGGACTATAGCCTACCATGCTTCTCCATCCATGGGATTTTCCAGCCAAGAGTACTGGAGTGGGTTGCCATTTCCTTCTCCAGAGGATCTTTCTGACCCAGGGATTGAACCTGGGTCTCTTGCATTGTAGGCAGACGCTTTACTGTCTGAGCCACCAGGGAATCAAGGAAACCATAAACAAAACAAAAAGACAACCTACAGAATGGAAGAAAATATTTGCAGATGATGCAATAAACAAAGGATTAAACTTCAAAATATAAAAACAGCTCATGTAGCTCAATATGAAACCAAACAATCCAATTGAAAAATGGGCCAGAGGCCTAAATAGGCATTTCTCCAAAGAAGCCAATTAAAACAATATGGCCAGTAGGCACATGAAAAGATGCATTACATCACTAATTATTTGAGAAATGTAAATCAAAACTACAATGAGCTATCACCTCACTCTAGCAGAATGACCATCATCAAAAATTCTACAGATAATAAATTCTGGGGACAATGTGGAGAAAAAGGAACCCTCTTACACTGTTGGTAGGGATGTTAATTGATATAGCCACTATGGAGATTCTTTAACAAACTAAAAATAGAGTTACCATATGACTCTTCAACCTGATACCTGTGCATATATCCAAAGAAAACCATAATTCAAAAAGGTACACACACCCCAGTGTTCGTAGCAGCACTGTGTACAGTAGCCAATAAATGGAATCAACCTAAATATCCTTCAACAGAGAAATGAATACAGAAGATGTTGTGTACACACACACACAAACTATGGAATACTTTGCACCCACAGGAAAGAAAGAAATGATGCTATTGCAGCAACATGGATGGACCTAGCAATCATCTTACTAAATGAAGTATGATTACTCATTATTCAATGTAATTTAAAAGAGAATTAAATAAAGCATCCTTATGGAAAACAATAGCCCAAATACTCTCACAAGACTTTAACAGATCAAAATGGAGACAATTGGATTTATGAAGCATTTTCATGAGGCAGAGAGGAATGATTACCAATGGTCCTGACCTTGCCAAATTGTATCTTTACTTTTGTTTTAAAGTATCTGCTTTGGACTAAATGTGTAGAAAAACAAATATTTTCAGTATTTATTTCAATCTTGAGAAGTGAAGTTGCTCAGTCATGGGAGACTGTGCTATCCTATGAACTGTAACCTACCAGGCTCCTCTGTCCATGGAATTTTCCAGGCATGAGGACTGGAGGGGGTTGCCATTTCCTTCTCCAGGGGATCTTCTGACTCGGGATAGAACCCAGGTGTCCTGTATTGCAGACGACACTTTACCCTCTCAGCCACCAGGGAAGCCCAATCTTTCAATCTTCAATGTGTTTAAAAATACTGACCTTTTTTCAGATCTTTTGGAAAACAATTTTGTGTCATTGTTAAAGAGGGATAGCAAATTAAATGTATTTTTTTCAGATCTTTTGAAATGTGTGATACCTTTTAGAGGTTATTTTTAAAAAGTGAAATTATACTTCAAAGAACTGTAACTGTGAAGAGCTAGGAATCAAGGGTTATTGTTTAACTATATTGTGTAACCCTTACATAGACCCAATGGACAGGTGCTCTTATTATTCCTCTTATGCAGATGGGAAACTGAGGCACAGGAATGTTAAATTGTTCCAGGTCACCAGTTGATAATACAGCTGTGATTCAGGTACCAGGATGCCTGATTCCAAATCATATATGTATAATCTTGAGTTGGTACTGTGTCTGAAAACATGTTCCCAGAATGTTGTGGTGCAGTGTGATTTATCATGAAATTCTAAATATGGAGAATTAAATTGGTAAAATTCATTGTAACGTATTTCCTGGGGAGAATACGAGGAATACTCTTATGTTAATAAACCTACTTTGATCCACTTTTCTATAGTGAAATTGAATTTTAATAGAATTCCAACTAATTATAATTCAAAGAACCTTCTGCCTTTTTAAAAAAGTAAATCATTTATCATAAAATGAATGTGAAAGACAATGAGATATCTATCTAGATAAATAATTTATGGTTGAGTATAAAATAGTAAGATTTAGATTCAAGACTTAAGGACAGATTGAGAATTATTTCTTCCTGTGCTTGCCAAAAGCTGTTAGACTGTCACAGAGGGTAGAATGAAAGAAATACTGCTTCTCCCTATTCTCCAGCTCTATCAGTACTAACATCTATGCTTTCATGATGGAACATTTGAACTGTACTTTTACAGTAGAACAAATATAAAGGAAGAGACAGGCATAAAAATAAAAATTTCTATTTTAATACTTTTAAAAAGTACTTCTGTATTGATCAACTGATGTGAAGCACTGACTCACTGGAAAAGACCCTGCTGCTGGGAAAGATTGAGGGCAGGAGGAGAAGGGGATGACAGAGGATGAGATGATTGGATGACATCACCGACTCGATGGACATAGTTTGAGCAAGCTCTGGGAGTTGTGATGGACAGGGAAGCCTGGAGAGCTGTAGTCCGTGGGGTTGCAAAGAGTGAGACACAACTGAGCCACTAAACTGAACTATTGGTTTGTTACAACTAAGATTATTAATAACACACTTGCAATATAGTAACACTTCCAAGGGAAATATTGGAAACTAAAATGAATATCTATGTAATTATGTTAATAAACTTGTATTGAACACTTGGCACTTTGTCAGAGTCTTTCCATTGATTATATCATTTAATCTTCACCACTTGCCTCATTTTATATAGGAGAAAAGAGAAGCCAAAACAGTTTATAGGACTTTAATAAGATTAACTTCAACCTAATTCTGACTAATCACAAATCTAGATGATTGTAGAAATTTCCACCAGCATTCAAAGATCAATGACCCACTGATCTCTGTGGGTCATTATGTAACTTGCATTAACAAACAATGCACAGAAGCTGCACCATTTTGTATTCCCACTGATAGTGTACAAGGGTTCCAGTCCTCTGCACTCTTGCCAATACTTATTTCTTGTATTTTTGATAATAGGTATTCTAACAGGTGTGAGGTAACATCTCATTGTGGTTTTGATTTGCCTTTCCCTGATGATTAGTGATGTTGAGCATCTTTTCACTTATCTCTGGCCATTTGTGCATCTTCACTGGAAAAATATTTATTCAGTTCTTCTGCGCATTGTTTTGAGAACTAAATTGCAACCTACCCCTGTATTCTTGCTTGGGAAATACATGGACAAAGGAGCCCGAAAGGCTACAGTCTGCGGGGTTGCAAAAGTAGCATGACTTAGCTGCTGAACAACAACAAGAAAATAAGAATACCCTCAATTCAGTTCAGTCGCTCAGTCGTGTCTGACTCTTTGCGACCCCATGAACCACAGTATGCCAGGCCTCCCTGTCCATCACCAACTCCCAGAGTCAACCCAAACCCATGTCCATTGTGTTGGTGATGCCATCCAACCATCTCATCCTCTGTCATCCCCTTCTCCTCCTGCCCTCAATCTTTCCCAGCATCAGGATCTTTTCAAATGAGTCAGCTGTCTGCATCAGGTGGCCAAAGTATTGGAGTTTAAGCTTCAACATCAGTTCTTCCAATGAACACCCAGGACTGATGTCCTTTAAAATGGACTGGTTGGCTCTCCTTGCATTCCAAGGGACTCTCAAGAGTCTTCTCCAACACCACAGTTCAAAAACATCAATTCTTCAGCACTCAGCTTTCTTTATAGTCCAACTCTGCATCCATTCATGACTACTGGAAAAACCATAGCCTTGACTAGACGGACCTTTGTTGGCAAAGTAATGCCTTTGCTTTTTAATATGCTGTCTAGATTGGTCATAATTGTCATAAATATTCTGTACTAAAAATTGATTACTTGAAACATAATAATACAGTAATGTTTACTGTCATCATTTGAAATTAATATTCTGTTAATTATAGATAAATAATTACTTATAAAATACTTTGAAGCAGTATATTTGTCTTAAATAAATAGTAGCCTCTTTTATTGAATTCAGTTTATGAACTCCACTTTCCTATTTAACTTGTATCTAACTTTAGCAGGGCAACTTCTTATTTAGAGACAAGTCAATTCAAATAAATGGTAAAGGATTTGAGAAAGATTTAATAGAGGAAAAATTCAAGTTTTTATTAAGTATAAATCCAAAATAGTAATAATGGAAAATCAGAACTAGGCTTCAAATTCAGCTAATACTTCCAGTCACTGGGGTGATAGTGGTATACTTTCCTACTATCAAATATCCAATGGGGCAACAAACTCGGAGGTGGTGCAGGGTATCTAATTCAAGAATTAATGGATAAGAGCAAGTTAGCTCTTCTACAGTGTGGCTCTTTTATTTATTTTCCTTTTTGGCTACCCAGAAAGAATGTTCTGTCAGCTAGCAATGGCTATAAAAAGCAAAATGCTAAACATAATTTTTAGAGAGTAGAGGGAAGCACAAGAAAAGATAAAGAAAAGGAAAAAAAGGTCAAAAGAAGGTAAAATTGTGAAGGTCTTCAGTGATAAAGGGGTAGAAGAAATTGTGTGAGAAAGAATAGGAAGAAGAAAGAATGAAAAGCTGCTGGAATTATGCAGCAATGAGGGGGCATTCAGTATAAGTCAGGCAGCAGTACCTAAGACCACTTTCTGTGGCACTGAGGGGCTAGCCAGAATAGTCACAGCGTTTAAGGGTGTGGAGTGCGGCCTTCCTCCAGGGGCTGTTTATAGAGTACACATATAGCTATAGAGTACACATTCCACACTGGTTTCATCACACCTAATTTGTGTTCAAAATAGTTTGTTTTGTAAAATATGAAAATGTACAATGTAACTTACAAACATTATCCTCATAGGCTGAGGCATAAATATTTGATGGCTGAAGGAGTTAATTTCCAGTATTGTTAGCTCTTGTTTTCAAATTTGAAAACAAATTATATATTACTATTCTTTTCCATATTCCCCAAGTGTTCCTATTTCAGATATTGAAATCACTTAGTAAATATTTGTTGAAATATTTAAGTGAATGAATAACCTACATTGTGATCAGAGCATAAAGACTTTGATGTTTCTCCAGTTTGAAGTAAATATTAATTCAATTGTTACAGAATATGTAGAAAAATTATGTTAGTATCTTATCTTCTTGACAGTATTCCCTGTGTGGGCTTATGGATTTAAATGAAATTATCCTTCACTGTAAGGATTCAATAGAACCCTTGCAAAACAATGATATAGGATATCCCTTAAATTTCTTCTTGTATCAAAACAAGCTCATATTTCAAAACATAGCTCAAAATTTAGCTCAGTATTCAAAATATAGCCACTTATTAACTGTATGTTTTTGGACAAGTCATTTATCCCCTTGGTATCTCAGTATCCTAATCTGAAAAATGGCTCAATTCTACCTCATAAAAGTTTTATGAGTATTAAGTGAGTTAATATTTGGAAATATTTAGACAAGCTACTGCTTCAGAGTTAGTGTTATAGAAGACTTTGCTAGGATTAAAATTTGGGCTAATTTCCTGTTGTTGTTGTCTCCTGTCTCCAGATCATTAGATCAAACTTCAGTTACTCGGCTTCGTTTGTAACAGCCAGAGCAGTATCAAATAAATCAAATGCCTTTTCCACATTTATATCACATCTGGCTAAGACAGAAATCATGGAATGGCTTGACCCCCAAAATGTGAGAACTGAGAAGGAGCACCATCTGTCTCTTCCATCTGTTTAACCAAGATTTCTTAATTATCTGTAAAAAGATCTCTGATCTGAATCACTCACTGTTCAGCTTAGCGAACTATATCTTGTGACATACATTGGAACCTTTTGCATTCATTAAGATTATCAACTTCCTGACTGCTGATATTTGCCATGAGGATGAGGAGGGCTAACAATGACCATATGTTACCCACATGCACTGTTATTTTGATGAGCATAATTAAAGTATTACTTCTGGAGCTTTATGTTGTTTTATCTAGTAATCTCCTGTTTTTGTTGTAGATACTCATTTTTTTCCAAAATCAAGTCACCGTCACTAATTGTTCCCTCCAGTGGTGCTTATCTGCTGCTGATGTTCTGAAGCAATTGATGTTGATGTTACAGTAGTTCACATTATACTTGTGTTTGCCCTTGAAGCTTTTTGGCTGTCCATCTTGTACTTGGTTGCATTCCTCACCTCATCATGTAGCAGCTGCTTTGGCATTCTTTTTTTATTTTTCATTTGCTTCGCTTGTTGAAATGTAAGAACTTGGCTTCATTGCCAATATTTTAATAGTGCTCAGAAGTATCATTATTGATTTTGATATTGATGCTATTCGGTAATGAATGGCAATGAATCTTCTCCCCAAGTTGAAAAGACTTTTAAAGATGAGTCTAAATCTCTTGCCATTAGAGCTCCTTGGGAGGCCATCATTTCAGAAGCTGGCTGTGTAGCTTGAAGCTAGAGGCTGGTTGTGCTAGTTTTTCATGGTTCCTATTGTGGAACTGAATAATGGACATTTTTCTTCAGTTTGGTAGTGTGACATGCCTGTGATAATTTTATACTTGAGTGGATTTCATCTATAATCTTGCTATGGAGGGTCAACATAACTCTCATGTCACAGACTAGACTTAATATTTGACATTTTAAAAATGTAGTTGTTATTTAAGCATTTTTAAAATTTAAGTTCATTTATTTTTTGTTGGAGGATATTGCTTTACAATATGAGGATGAAACATGAAACATAAAAGCATAAAACTTTTTTAAAAAAGGTTTGTTTAATATTTAGAAAAGGCTTCTCTCCCTAAACCTATATCACACATTTCATTTTTTCTTGTGTGTTTCTTCCCTCCTACTAGACACAACCAAACAGAGGAAGAAGTCCTCAGTAATTTTTGCATTTTCTAAAACAAAGACCCAATAAGAAATGATAAATAGTGACTTGCTGTTTCTTTTGTTTTATAAATGTATGTATGAAAAGTGAAAGTGTTAGTTTCTCAGTCATGTCTGACTCTTTGCGAACCCGTGGACTTCAGCATGCAGGCCTCCCTGTCCATCATACTCAAACTCATGTCCATTGAGTCAGTGATGCCATCCAACCATCTCATCCTCTGTCGTCCCCTTCTCCTCCTGCCCTCAATCTTTCCTAGCATCAGGGCCTTTTCAAATGAATCAGCTCTTCGCATCAGGTGGCCAAAGTATTGGAGTTTCAGCTTCAACATCAGTCCTTCCAGTGAACACCCAGGACTGATCTCCTTTAGAATGGACTGGTTGAATCTCCTTGCAGTCCAAGGGACTCTCAGGAGTCTTCCCCAACACCACAGTTCAAAAACATCAATTCTTCGGCACTCAGCTTTCTTTATAGTCCAACTCTACATCCATACATGACTACTGGAAAAACCATAGCCTTGATTAAACAGCCCTTTTTTGACAAAGTAATGTCTCTGCTTTTTAATATGCTGTCTAGGTTGGTGATAACTTTCCTTCTAAGGAGTAAGCATCTTTTAATTTCATGGCTGAAATCACTATCTGCAGTGATTTTGGAGCACAGAAAAAGAAAGTCTGACACTGTTTCCACTGTTTTCCCATCTATTTCCCATGAAGTGACGGGACTGGGTGCCATGATTTTAGTTTTCTGAATGTTGAGCTTTAATCCAACTTTTTCATTCTCCTCTTTCCCTCTCATCAAGAGGCTTTTGAGTTCCTCTTCACTTTCTGCCATAAGGGTGGTGTCATCTGCATATGTGAGGTTATTTATATTTCCCCTGGCAATCTTGATTCCAGCTTGTGCTTCTTCCAGCCCAGCACTTCTCATGATGTACTCTGCATAGAAGTTAAATAAGCAGGGTGACAATATACAGCCTTGACATACTCCTTTCCTATTTGGAACCAGTCTGTTGTTCCATGTCCAGTTCTAACTGTTGCTTCCTGACATATTTCTCAAGAGGCAGAGGGTCTTTTCAGATGAGTCAGTTCTTCATGTGAGGTGGCCAAAGTATTGGAGTTTCAGCTTCAGCATCAGTCCTCCCAATGAATATTCAGGACTGATTTCCTTTAGGATAGACTGGTTGGGTTTACTTGCTGTCCAAGGGACTCTCAAGTGTTTTCTCCAGTGCTAGCAAAGTAATGCTAAAAATTCTCCAAGCCAAGCTTCAATAGTACGTGAACCATGAACTTCCAGATGTTCAAGCTGGATTTAGAAAAGGCAAAGGAACCGGAGATCAAATTTGCAACATCTGTTGGATCATCAAAAAAGCATGGAACCAAGAAAGACTATACTGCAAAGTCATATTATCTGTATCCTTCCTGGGTAGGATTGTTCTGAGAAACTCAGTAAGGGAGCTAGTGGTCACAGAGGCAGCTATGAGAGAAAAGTAGTAGAACCTTGTAGAGTAAGCCATCCCACTGATTAATTCTACACCAGCAGTATAGTCTTCTCAAAGAATTGGCCAATGTCAAATATGTTCATGCCATATTTCCCATTAGTTTAATTCGTAAGCTGTCACAAACTCATGGTCATTTCTAGATATTAGCAGCAACACTGAACTGCAGTTTCTAATCTTTGAATTCTTGCAAGGAGAGGATGAGTAGAAGAAGAAAGAATTTGGTCTGTAGTTTTCTTGAATTACCAGAATCAGTTAATTTTTAATTTTTGAAACTCTCAGCCTTCCTAGTAGGCTGCATTTAAAGTCAAAGTCATCTTTGTCTTAACTTAGAAAATTCTTTTAATATTCAGGTTAAATCTGAGTAAGTTTGAAAATCATTTCTGTAAGTTGACAGAAAATGTTTGAAAATGCAGTTTTGTGGACTGCCATCTTTAATAAAGATAAGTTTATATATAAAAGGAATCCTTGTTTCATACCAGGCATAAATTATTGGATTGTATATGCTTACGTAACATCACAATATATATTATGAAGAAATTCTACTTTAGTAGTTATATGTCAGAAAAGGAAAACTTAGACCCAGTGAATCTGGAATTTAGTGGAAATTTTTAATTTAATTTAATTGAGAATTTTGAGATACAGATTCATATGTTGTTGTATGAAATAATATAGAGATTTTTGTTCACTTCACCTACTTTGCCTCAATAATAGCATTTTGAAAACTAAACTATCAGAACCAGATATTGACATTCATACAATTCAGCAATATTGTTTACATTTTTAGTTTTACTTGGATTTTTTTGTGTGCTTTTGTGCCTTAAGTTCTATACAATTTTGGCATCTGATTGGGTTGTTATATCCATCACCACAGTCAAGACACCGAACCACAAGGATCTTTCCTGTTGCTCTCTTATGATCTAGTCACCTCCCTCCTATCATCTCCCTACTCTGTTTCTGAGCCCTGGGATTTCAACTATTAGTTCATTTTCTATTTTTAAAATTTTATAATTTCAAAAATGTTATATAAATGGAATCATACAGTGTGTAACATTTTGGGATAATTTTTTTTTTTTTTTACTCAACATAATTCTCTGACAACTTATCCAAGTTGTTGCTGGTATCAGTATTTTGTTGTTTTTTATTGCCCAATAGTTTGCCAAGGTATATATACACTGCAGTTTATTTATCATTCACCTGTTGAGGGACATCTGTGATGATTGTAGGTTTGGGCTATAGCAAATAAAACTGCTGTGAGTATTCATTTACACATTTTGTGTGAACATAAATTATTTTTCCTCTGGAATAAATGCTCAAAAATACACGTGCTGAAGTTATATGACTATGCAGTTTTAGTTTTATAAGAAATTGCCAGGCTATTTTCTAAATGACTGTACCATTTTGCATTTCTTCAACAGTGTGTAGTTGATCCAGTTTCTCTACATTCTCTCCACCATTTAGTGTTGTCACTGTTTAAAATTTTAGCTTTTCTGATAGGTATATAGTGCCGAACCCTGATAACTAATTATGTTGAACATCTTTTTATGTGCTGATTTGCCATTTCTATTTCTTCTTTGGTGAAGTGGATGTTCATGTCTTTGCTTATTTTCTAAGTAGATTTTTTTTTTTTAATTTGTTGAGCTTTGAATTTGCATATTTTAGATACTTGTCCTTTGGTATGTATGTGGATTGCAAATGTTTTCTCCAAGTCTCTAGCTTGTATTTTCAACCTTTTCACATAGACTTCCACAGAGCAAAATATTTTTTTTTAATTTGATGGTATCTAATTTATAAATTTTTCCTTTTAGGGATTATGCATTTGTTTAAGAACTCTGTACCTAAAGGTATTTTTTTTCTGTTTTCTCTAAAAGTTCTTTCCCCAGCCTTATTGAGAGATAACTGACATACAACGTTTTATAAATTAAAGGTGTGTAATGTGATGATTTGATATATATAATATATATATATATTACAAAAAGATTATCACAAAGAATTGACATATCCATCATCTCACGTGGTTATCTTTGTGTCTGTGTTGGTGGAGGGGGTGCTTTTAAGATTTATTCTCTTATCAACTTCCAAGTGTATGGTCCAGTGTTGTTAATGATAGTCACCATGCTGTATATTAGATACACAGAACTTATTCATATTATAACTGAAGCATCTTATAACTTCTACCTTGTGGCAACTTTGACCCATTTTTTAATTTACCCTCCTCGGGCAACCACCAATCTATCCCTGTGAGTTGTTTTTTCTTTTTTTTTTAGATTCCACATCCACATGTTAGTGAGATCATATAGTATTTGTCTTCCCCCTAACTTATTTCAGTTCATTTAGCATAGCCCTCAAGTTTCATCCATGTTGTCACAAATGACAGGGCTTCCTTTTTATGGCTGAATACTCTTCCTTTGTTTGTATGTGAAGGTGTATATATGTGTTTTCTTTATTCATCTCCCAGTGGACAGGTAGGCTATTTCCATGTCTTCTACTAAGTTGTTTCAGTCGTGTCCAACTCTATGCAACCCCATAGATGGAAGCCCACCAGGCTCCCCCGACCCTGGGATTCTCCAGGCAAGAGTCCTGGAGTGGGTTGCCATTTCCTTCTCCAATAAATGAAAGTGAAAAGTGAAAGGGAAGTCGCTCAGTCGTGTCCAACTCTTAGCGACCCCATGGACTGCAGCCTACCAGGCTCTGCCATCCATGGGATTTTCCAGGCAAGAGTACTGGAGTGGGTTGCCATTTCCTTCTCCAGTAAATGAAAGTGAAAAGTGAAAGGGAAGTCGCTCAGTCGTGTCCAACTCTTAGCGACCCCATGGACTGCAGCCTACCAGGCTCCGCCATCCATGGGATTTTCCAGGCAAGAGTACTGGAGTGGGGTGCCGTTGCCTTCTCCAATTTCCATGTCTTAGGTATTGGATAAACATACCTCAGTGAACATGGAGATGCAGATATGTCTTCAACACAGTGATTGGGTGATTCTATTTTTCTGTCCTAAAGTTCCTAATTCTATCCTCTCTTATTGCCACTTTACTGTTGAGCCCATCCAGGTAGATTTTTATTTGTTATATTTTAAGTTCTGTGTTTTTATTTGGTTCTTTTGCAAAACTTGTTGCTGATATTTTTATATTTTCATTTATATCAAGTGAATTTATAATTGATTCTGTAAGCATTTTTATGACTTGCTTATACAGAGTGAAGTAAGCCAGAAAGAAAAATCCCAATACAGGATACTAACGCATATATATGGAATTTAGGAAGATGATAACAATAACCCTGTGTATGAGACAGCAAAAGAGACACTGATGTATAGAACAGTCTTATGGACTCTGTTGGAGAGGGAGAGGGTGGGAAGATTTGGGAGAATGGCATTGAAACATGTATAATATCATGTATGAAACTAGTTGCCAGTCCAGGTTCGATGCACAATACTGGATGCTTGGGGCTAGTGCACTGGGACGACCCCGAGGGATGGTATGGGGAGGGAGGAGGGAGGAGGGTTCAGGATGAGGAACACATGTATACCTGTGGCGGATTCATTTTGATATTTGGCAAAACTAATACAATTATGTAAAGTTTAAAAATAAAATAAAATTTAAAATAAAAAATAAAAACCAAAATAAATAAATAAATAAATAAAAGTCTCATCAGATAATTTGAACCAGCGGATTCATCTCAATTTTGACATCAATCGATTACTTTTTCTCATTCAAGTTGTGATGTTCTTGGCTCTTATGAGAAATGATTTCCAGTTGTATTGGGACACTTTGTGTATTATCTTAGCAGTCTCCGGCTTCCTTTCAATCTTTCATTTTAGCTAGAAGTGCCCCATTTTAGTTCTTGCACATGTGTTGTGACCTACTTTTTCTTGCCATGCTTTGCAGCTTGTGGGATCTTAGTTCCCCAGTCAGCGTTTGAACCCAGGCCCACGGCAGTCAAAGTTCAGAGTCCTATTTACTTGACTGCCAGGTAAGTCCCGTGTTGTGACCTCCTTTTGTCCACTGCAGTTCCAGTGACAGTTTTCAGACTGTTTACAGTATTACTATGGTCTTCTTTGTTTGTCTCATGCCGTTGGAGTTCTCACTAGTTCTTGCCGCTGCTGTCTGAGGAAGTAAAAGGGCTTTCCCCTAGCTGGGCAGCCAAGCATCTCTCATTGGAGAGGGAGATGTGGTGGGATCCTCTTACCATGACCTCTCCCACTTCGCTAATATCTCGGGGGTAGTGAGGAGATCCTCAGGTCACTGGGGACAAGGCCCTTTCCTAGACTGTGTAATTCACTGTGACTGGGTTTATTTTTCCTCTTCTGCCTGTTTGTTCCTAGTAAGACTTTGATTCAATATTTTGTAACCTTTTATCTACATACTTCATCATGTATCAAATATCCTTAATTTGTAACATTAGATAATTATTTGTTTAATCAAATGCACAGTGTTCTTGGGTTTCCACACTCCTGTGTTTGTGTGTATGAGTTTTAGGTTGAGAAAACCAAGAAAAAGTCAAAACAACAATAGCAAATAGATGTTTTCATAAACAAAGTTTTTTCATGTGGGGGCCTAGTGGCTCAGATTAAGAATGCCTTTCTTTTAAATATGCATCCATTAATGTTAAACACTACAACATATTTTCAAAGTTGACCTATTGTCATCATGTCAGGGTCTTGAACAAAATAGACTAGACTCAATTTAAAATAGTATTTAAATAAGAGATCTAGCTTTATAACTTTATTTGCATAATTTTATGGTTTGCAAGCATTTTCCTGCACATAACCAAATGTAATGATATAAAAATATGTTAAAAACAAGGAAGATGTCAATAGATTTAGATTTACAGGTTTAAAAAAACTCAGAGGTTAGATGATTTATCCAATATTTCTAAGCTAGTAAATGCAATGGTTGGGATATATATTTAGGTCTCATTTTACATATATGGGAAGTGATGGGATCCCATTTCCTAAAAATTGTTTAAGGTAAAAATAGATGATATATGCTCATTTTGAACAGAGACAGAAGAACGTGACAATGAATCCCTTAGATCCTTTCCAATTTATCTTAGTTTATGTATTTAACTTTTTTAACAATTAACTCGGAGAAGGCAATGGCACCCCACTCCAGTACTCTTGCCTGGAAAATCCCATGGACCGAGGAGCCTGGTGGGCTGCAGTCCATGCGGTCACTAAGAGTCGGACACGACTGAGCAACTTCACTTTGACTTTTCACTTTCATGCATTGGAGAAGGAAATCGCAACCCACTCCAGTGTTCTTGCCTGGAGTATCCCAGGGACGGGAGAGCCTGGTGGGCTGCTGTCTCTGGGGTCGCACAGAGTCGGACACGACTGAAGCAACTTAGCAGCAGCAGCAGCAGCAACAATTAACTAAAAAGCTGAGTGCTTGCTTGACTTTTTTTTTGAAATCTAAATTAAAAAAAAAAAAGCAGGGGCTGTATTAGGAGAGAACATTAAAAGTAATGGCACTTATTTTTATTTTCTGAAAAATAAAAAAGTTTCCTTAATAGGCAAATGACTTTTTGAGGGTCAGCATAACTGCATCCAGGATTTAAATGCTATTTCTGAGTTGGCAGCTCACTCTGCTGTGTGCCCAGCATAAGATACCTGGTTCAGTGAGCAAAATGTGCATCATGTCACTTTGAAGAGAAAGTCATGTCTCATAGGATGCATTGTCAACAAGCCTGATGAGATATAGTGCTGGTGGTCTGATTCTCTCTTTAGATGTGGTTTGGCTTTTGAGTCTTTTTGTTTAATTTTTTTATAATCTGAAGAAATCATAGCTTCTGGCTACTCTGTACTATTTGAATAGTTAAACAAGCCTGACTGTTGGTTTTCCAATACTAAAAGGATCTACAAAATAATTGAAATGACCTTGGGCATTATTTCTAATACCCATTGTAATCATTGCTAGGTTTAAATTTGAGGGCTACAGACTTGCACATTTTAATGTGGGAATTTCTGACAGGCAATATTGGAATTTATTAGACTCTCCTTTGCTTAATTTTGGACCTAGGGAATGAGTGTTACTCACTGATTTAAAGAGTAATTCTCTTTAATAGAGTAAAACCTCATGGCAGAATTCCACAGGGATATACCGGTATCTAGTCCATAAGAGTCATGTTGTGGGTTGTAAAATGGTTTTCTGAAAATTTGGTGGCACATTGTATATTTCTCCTATTGAAGAAATAAAGGACTTCTCTGACCATTTTACCTATTTTTCTGTCAATGCCAGTATTGTAGTCATGTTTTTCTGTACTTCAGAAAGTGGTTAAGCTAGTACCACGATGCTGAAGCTGAAACTCCAGTACTTTGGCCACCTCATGTGAAGAGTTGACTCATTGGAAAAGACTCTGATGCTGGGAGGGATTGGGGGACAGGAGGAGAAGGGGACGACAGAGGATGAGATGGCTGGATGGCATCACCGACTTGATGGACATGAGTCTGAGTGAACTCCAGGAGTTGGTGATGGACAGGTAGGCCTGGCGTGCTATGATTCATGGGGTCACAAAGAGTTGGACAGGATTGAGCAACTGAACTGAACTGAATCTTAAATAGCAGTTGTTTTATTTTGTTTCTTTTAAGGATGGATACATTGTAAAGATTTTAAACTTTGGGAAGTTTCTTAGATCAAATTTGCTTTTCTGAAAATTAATCAGTGTTGTGAATAAAAAAATGCATTGGGTGTTTTGTTTACTTTCAATTTCAAAATGCATTCCTGTTTTTTTCTTTCTTAATGTTTAAATTGTACAGAGGAAACCCTGTTAGGGTAATGACTTGCTGAAGACAGGTGCTCTCCCACTCATCTTATTAGTTGTGATTGCTGATGTAGATTGTTGTGGGGCTGAGAGGTTTGTAACACAGCAGGTTATTCATTAGCAATTCCAGGATAAAAAAAATAGAAAATAATTTGAATCTTATGATTGTTTTACTTTCTAAATCCATAGTGTGTGTAATATTTAAAATTCCTAGATACTCCATGCATTTCTGTTCCTAAATTAGAAGTATTCTCAAATAACCCATTCTACATATTATTATTATACAACTCCCAAGAATACTATTGTCTATGTAATATGTTATAAATATAATATAATGAACAATACAAAGTTACATCCTTTCAGCCAGATGGGCACTATAAATATATATATAAGCTTTTACATTTCTGATAGTTTCTTAGGATACCCTCTGCAATGTCACCTTCTACAGACTTTTAAAAGGACATATATTGATATGCATAATCATATTTGTAAAGACTCAACATATTGTTGATTCAGAAAATGTTAATCTCTCAAATATGGTAATTTAGTATCTTTCAAAATAAGTTTAACACTGTTGATTCCATGTCTTAAAATGTTTATGTACCTGAGAATTATTTTATATTTGATTTGGGGAAAAATCATCAAAATGACAAATTTATTATGTGAAAGCCACAACTATTTGGGTTGCCTTTTGAATAAGCCACTGACTCAATTCTGATCAAAGCAATAATGTCTGTCCATTGTTTTCATTAGGGGTTCTAAGCGTGTTCTTTCCAGTGGCAATAAGCTTGTTTCTCTAAATTTAAACTGCATACTTGAAACACTACTAGGAAGTTAAGAAAACTATAAAAACTGATGGCTAAAATATCACAGAGATTAACAGAGAAAGTTCTCATTTTTTAAATGATTTTTTTCTTAATTTTCTATTTTCTCTCCTGTTATTTTCATAATTCCTTTCTTTACAATGTATTTTGAGTCTCTGAATATCTATTTCCTTGACTTTAAAATGGAGATATTAATAATAGAACCTACCTCATAGGGTGGATGAGAGGATGAAATAATGTATGTAAAAGTGCTCAGCATACTAAGTACTAATCCTGGCATACTGGAAGGGCTTAACAAAATTGCTTCCTTGGCATTATTATACATTTTGCAGGACTCTGCTCCCAATTCTAGAACCTGTTCAAAATTCTAAAACTCAGCTACTATGAGTCACTCTTGGTAGAGCTTATACATTGTAAACTGGATTTTCTAAGTTGAATATTCCTTGAATCTGAGCATTGTAGTTGTATTTGCAACCTTATCTGCTAGGATAAGATACTCTTAGATCTGAAGCTAATAGTTGTTGTACCTTATTTGTGAGTAATGTATCTTTAAATTCTACCATACTTGATGTGGTGCAGTTTAGTACTCCAGTAGAAACCCTATGGAAACAGTCCTTCCAAGATGAGCAGGGTTTGGGCAGCCAAGTTGTAAATTCTATCTATCCCTCTCATACCTCTTGGAAATGCGAGCATAGCCTGATGAGCATTTTCTTGTTAAAGAGGTTTTTGAATTGAATGGAAGTCTGGGCTAGATGACCTCTAAGAGATCTTCCTGCCAGTCTGCAGCAGGTTCAAGGAACCAGGGATTGACAAGGCTGTGTTTAGGAGTCCACCAATAGAATGTTTCAAAGTGATTTCTGCTTGACTGACCACCATTTCCAAAATTACCACTCAGTTAAGATTTCCCAAATGAGGCAAAGCTGTTTGTGTATGCTTCAAATCATCCATGTCTAACTTTGCATAACTGACATTCTGGCTTTGCGAAGAGTTTATGAAAATTCAAAGATTTATTTTTGGCAGTCCTATAAGCATGAAGAGTTGCTAAATGTGTTCTTCATTTAAAAGATAGTGATGCTTCATTTATTTTCTAGCAATAGGTGCGTTCTTTCCATCTTTAATTTATATATAGCTTTATCTTATAGCCTCTAGAGCTGCAGAAAAAGTAGTCAACATTCCCGAAAGGGAGGACTACACTTCAAAGGAAACAAACAAACAAACAAACATAGATTTGAATCTATAATTGAAAACATAATATTTGAATAAACAGATGAATACATTTAATCTACTCCCATATGCCCTGTGACCATACAGGTTTGAATCATTGAGAACAGTGAAATAGTTGACATTTTTAATCACTCACCATAATGCCTGGTACTTTAAAGTATTGAAACCACGGGAAGAAAGATTTAAGGTACATGCCAATCTGTAAGTGCTTTAGCTTTTGTAAATTCTGCATAGTACAAACTGATCTGTGTTCCTTAAAAAGTGTCCATCTTTCACATTGAAATGCTTTTAAAAGTTTGGAAACATTCCATGAATTGTAATAATTTTGTGCATTTTCACAATACCAGAGCTTAATTTGACATTTTAATCATTTTAATTAAAAAATCTATTTCAACCTAAAGTGATACATCTGACATATTATAATAATTCATCTATGGTAGTTATGGAATAATGCCTAGAATAACCTGTTCCCTTTATAATTTTTCTGATACATGGATAAATATTAAGTAAATTATTCAGTTTTTCTTCCAAGCACTGTTTTCATTGAGAAATCCCTATGGACTAGTAAATGGTGAATTTGACATCACTATTTTGGTACAATTCTGTAATGACTTCTGTTACAGCTAATTGTAAGCAATTAAAATTTGTAAAGGGAAAATTTTAATTTTAAGAAACGTTTATAAGATGTATAAAAAGGCAAACCAGAGCCACCTATATTATTTTATTATAAAATCCTAGTTCCTTTAATTCTATATCTTAAAATGTCATATATAAAATAAGATTAATTATTTACCATCAGTTGTACAGTATAACATTTTTTTTAATGTTAGAGTTTATTATTTATTTGTTTTATATAGTAATTCTTAGTTTTGTAATCAAGACCACTGTTTTATTTTCAAATCTGTGTTAATCTTTAGGCATGTGGCTTTCCTTGGTGGCTCAGATGGTAAAGAATCTTCCTGCAATGCAGGAAATCTGGGTTCCATCCTTGGGTCAGGAAGATCCCCTGGAGAAGGGAAGCGCAACCCACTCCAGTATTCTTGCCTGGAGAATTCCATGGGCAGAGAAGCCTGGTGGGCTACAGTCCATGGGATCACAAAGAGTCTGACATAACTGAGCAACTGACATTTTCATTTCTGAGTAAAGCTGTATTTTATGAAATGAAATCAATTAATTACATAATAATATTCTACTCCTTTTTTAAAAAGCTGTTTAAACTTGGTTTGTTCTCTTGTTTTGTACAATCAGCTAAGCAAAAGGAAACAGGTTTTCTTTTTTCCCAAAGGCGTCTTTCTGAACCACAGTTTTTAAACACAAAAATATTTATAGTAATTTCTCAGTAACAGACCAAAGTATTTAGAATGCGATAGAAAGAAAAGGGAAGTGGTTCTTATCTGAATTCAAAGTTTTAATAGGAAAAAGACTACATTTAATCCATATCCTTGAATCTCCCTCAAAAGTAATCCTACTGTCAATTTAGTTTTCATTCAGCTCATCCTCTTAAATATTTAAGCCTTTGTCACTCAAACATTCAAAGGAAGATGTATGCCAAGAGTTCTTTTTCTTAGTTTTTTCTTTTTTAATATTCTTAATTACAACAAAACTTTAAGGTAGGAGAGGGACTGATTTTGGAGATTAATTTGAATAATAAGAAAATTGGGCAACATCATAATTATCATTTTTTCTCAGATATTTTATATTTATAATATTAAGTCTGTTTATATTTTACAAAATATACCTGAAAACTAAATAAATTCTATTCTTGTTTAGGGATTTAAGTAGGAGGCAGAGTATCTAAGGTTGAGGAAAAAAACCCGAGCTTCTAACAACTTGTTCCATCATTACCAGATAATTTTGACTATTTGTGTGTCTCTGGCATTAGTATAAAGATTTAGCTGAACAGATCCCCAGTATTCCAGTTTTTAGGTCTCAGAAGCACTGTGTACATACTGTGTATACCCTAGAGAAATGTGACAGTTTTTCTCTTCTTAATTTCATTATATGACTTTCTGTATTTATGCACTGGTTTCCTTGTAAGTTTCATTTGAGCTACTAGAGTGTGAATCCTAAAAATGCCTACTATATAGTCTTAATTTCAAATTCTAGAACTTCGCATCAGTTTCTATAGCCTAAACACGAGAGAAGAAAACAGAATTGATTGAATGCCTGTCGTTGTGTGCCAGGAGCTATGCTAGAGCATGCATCTTTCGTCTTAATCCTTCAAAAACAGACTTGTGAAATGAGTGGAGAAAACAGATTCTGAGTGTAAGTACCTGGTCCCAGTTCACAAAGCAGCTAGACGATAGAGTTGGGATGAAAGCTCAATGTTATTGAGTCTAAAGTTCATTCTATTTCCCCAAACACCAACGGGAAAAGAATGAAAGCTTCAATTAATGTCATAATCAAAAACATGTGGTATTCTTCATGAAATGGGTCAGTACACTGTAGCAGTTAGAAGCACAGATTATTAATTCATGCTGTCCAGCTTTGATTCCTGTATGCCATCTTTAAACCCTGTGGCCTTGAGCAAGTTCCTCAACCTTTCTAAATTCCCCTTTCCTACATGTAAAACGTGGATGATAATAGCAGCTACCACACATAGTGCTATGAGGCTGAAACAAGCCTTCAGTTCAGTTCAGTTCAGTCGCTCAGTTGTGTCTGACTCTTTGTGAACCCCACGGACTGCAGCACACCAGGCCTCCCTGACCATCACCAACTCCCGGAGTTTACTCAAACTCATGTCCATTGAGTCGGTGATGCCATCTAACCATCTCATCCTCTGTCGTCCCCTTCACCTCCCACCCTCAATCTTTCCCAGAATCAGGGTCTTTTCCAATGAGTCAGTTCTTCACATCAGGTGGCCAAAGTACTGGAGTTTCAGCTTTAGCATCATTCCTTCCAAAGAAATCCCAGGGCTGATCTCCTTCAGAATGGACTGATTGGATCTCCTTGCATTCCAAGGAACTCTCAAGAGTCTTCTCCAACACCAGAGTTTAAAAGCATCAATTCTTCAATCAAGCCTTAGCACATAGTAAGAGACAGCTATTATTATCAGTTGTTCTTAATTTTAACTGGACTGGTCTTTGGAGGCCATTTTATTTAACCTCTTCTTTTTCTAATTAAGAAGCTGGGGTCCTGAGAAGTGGAATGACTTGTCCAAGGTTACAAAGACAGAAACATCATCTAGTTATCCTAACTTTCAATCTGGTGTTATACTTGTAAGCAAAAACAACATTCAGAGGATAATGAATGCTGATACTATATTTAGAATTCATTTGCATTATTTTATGAATCCCTCAGCTATTTCTGAAATGTGCCTATTTCTATTAACGATAGTATTATCTAGTTGTAAATTTTTATGAATATTGATAAATGGAATAGATCAACACATTATGAATATACTGCTATATTTTAAAAGTCCATTAAATTTAAGGATAACTTTTTTTATGTACAAACAAAATATTACATGGGAATGGCGAATGAAAAATAATGGTAAAAATTAAGAACTATTTTACTTAAATGTGAGCTTTTTTTTACGCTAAAGAATTTAAGACTTAAATATTTGTCAAAATTAATGAAGTAGAGCAGAGCTGTTACTCTCTCCTGTTGTATTAAATGGATTGACTTCCTCTGCGTTGCACATTTTGTCCAAAAGAGAAAAGATCACAATGATTAATGCACAAATATTTATGTTGTTAAAGTTTCAAAAGTGATAAAACTGTTTTCACATCAGATTAGAAGTATTTTTTTTTCTTCTGGAAAAAAGTAATGAACTACATAAATATAAAAATCAAAAGTGGCTGTAAACGGTGAATGTTGCACTTTCCCTGAAAACTTATTTTTCACTGATAGAAGAAAAAAAGCAGAAAACTGATCTTTTTGGCTTGTAAAAGCTTAGTTGAAAATAGTTTCTAGACTTCCTTTCAAATTAATACTCAGCACACAAATTACTGAGTGCTTACTTACTGTGTTTAAGGCAATATGCTAGTTGCTGGAGACACTAAAACTTATAAGACATAGCTGTGACCATCGAGGACATTACAAAGACTAATTATATTTTTTGGTCTACCTTGTTGCTTAGTTACAACTTGAAGTTTCTAATATAGCATCAAATGTTTTGGCTAGTAAATACAATAGAGTTGAAGCAATATCAGAGCATATATACTAATTAAATGGTCTCCCCTTATTACCATGCTCTAATTACATTAAATAGTATCAGAGGTACAGTTAATTTTCACTTCAAAAATCATTGTAATTTCTTTTATTGTATAATTAAACTAAAAGAGCTGTAATATATTCAAACAGAGCCTGTGCAAGATTACTTAAATGAGAACATTTTGCTTTGGGGCAAACAAATAAACATTTCCAGAAAATGCAAGTAATCTCTTAATTAGACAACATCCACAGATTGTGAAAATGCTTATTTATTTCATTGATAAGATTATATATCATTTGCCTATTTACTTTTATCAAGTATACCATCTTAATATGTTTAAAATAGAGTAAAAAATTGTGCCAACTAGCACACTTACATTTTTATAATACGGTAAAAGATTGTGCCAACTAGCACACTTTTAAATCAGATTTTATAGGGCAAGTTTCCCCTCATTATCTAAAGATAATTTATTGTCACCAGAGAATGATGTATATAGTGAAGCTGATTGGTATTGAAACTCCTAAATAATATGGCACATAAATAAATGTCCACACGTACAAAGATATATGTGAAATATTTCCAAATAAAAACTGTACTCATATTTTATCTATGATTTTAAATATCTATGATTTTTCATGTTTCTCAGACTTTTCAGTTGAACCTTACTGAAGGGATTAAATAGAGTGTAACTCTAAGGAATCCTTTCAGTAATAGATGTGTTAACATTAATGGGAAAGTGAGGTCTTTCAAGGAAAATTTGGTCATTTGGATATGCAACAATGGGGTTCAAGTGAAAGCGAAAGTCGCTCAGTCGTGTCCGACTCTTTGCAACCCCATGGACTATACAGCAGTCCATGGAATTCTCCAGGCCAGAATAGTGGAATAGGTAGCCTTTCCCTTCTCCAGGGGACAACCCAGGGATTGAACCTAGGTCTCCCGCATTGCAGGTGGATTCTTTACCAGCTGAGCCACAAGGGAAGCCTGGAGAGATACATAGTAGAAGAGACAAGAAAGCAAGATCAGAGCCCTGAATGGTGAGATAATCCATGTGCTGTGTATGCTTTGTTGAAAAGATAAGAGGAAAAATTAATTACTGAGCTTCAATTAGGCTGTTGAGACAGAGTCCTTAAGATAAGAAACAAGAATGATCTCCAGGGTAGCAGAAGTGAAGAACAAAGACAACACAGAAAGAGTCACTGGGTTATGGAAAAACAGGGACTTAAGGCTAGAGTAATTAAGGAAACATTAAGTAGGGGGAAATGAAAACTTTTAGTGTCTATTACATATCAGATAATTTGATTAAAATTATGAATATTACATATTATAGTACATTTGACAGCAAAGTTAGATCAAACACTGTTTGTTTTAGTGTGCTATTTATTTTTCTATAAGATGTTTATGTGATAGAGGGGCACAATTATTTATTATTTCAAATAGCATATATTTATAGAACAGATTCTTTGTAAAATAAAACACTAAACCATGTTAGGGCATAAAGAAAATAATAAAGATTGAGAAGCTTTCAACTTAACATAGGAAAAAAATGAAGATTATTGGGATCAAGAATTGATGGAGTCATGGCCACAGATAAAGAAATGATATTACTTATAGGGAATCTCAGAACCAATGACTTAAGAAGTTTAAGAGTTCTAGAGTCTTTAGACTCACATAAGCTCTATTGCAACAACATATTTGTGTTACTTTCATAGATGTGAATGCATTGAAAAACAACTGTATAGGAAATGTCCTTTGCCCTCAAGGAAGAGCTGGAAAACTCACTCATGCACCATGTTCTCAAGCCAGTGTGTATTTGTGTAACCAAGAGCTGTACAAAGGCAGAATGAGAAATCATGTCTGCTTAGGAAGATCAGGTGGGATATGAGGAAAGGTTGACACGGGCTCAGCCTAGGAATGAGAAATATTCCAACAGTGATAAACTGGAAGAGGAGCAAAAGCCGGGTGCATAGGGTTTAGCAGACTATGACTTAAATAGAAAACTAGAAGCACAGATTTTCTTTAGAGGATTAGTGGATTAGGAAGCTGGAGAAAGACAAGATGCAGGCTGCAGAGGGCCTTGAGTACCTAGAAAAGGCTTGATACTTTATAGGGCAGGTAGTACTGAGTAGGGGAAAGGAGAATCAAAATGCTGCTTAGGGAGATATCTTTTATCACAGGTCTTAATAGAAAGGAGAAAAGAAAAACAACTCTTGGTAAAATGTTATCATCCTAAAGTGTGTACTCTCAAAGTGTTAGTAGCTCAGTCATGTCCGACTCTTTGCAACCCCATGGACTGTAGCCTGCCAGGCTCGTCTGTCCATGGAATTCTCCAGACAAGAATACTGGAGTGGGTTGCCATTTCCTTCACCAGGGGATCTTCCTGACCCAGCGATGGAACCTGGGTCTCCTGCATTGCAGGCAGATTCTTTAGCGTCAGAGCCACCAGGTCAGCCCTGTATTTTCAAAATGAACCTCAAGTTTTGTACACGGAAAATTAAACCTCAGAAGTACATTGATTTTTCTGACAGGTAAAATGTTCATAAGAAATTATGGGTATTCACAGGGACATTTGAGAATAAACAACAACATCTGTTAATAAGTGATTTCCTAATGAGATTAAAACTATCAGTAGGAAGTGCTTTGTGGGAAAGGCTATAGGAAATGAAAATAAATTCTAATTCTTACTTGCTAATTAAGACAAAATAGCACCTTCAGAAAAATCAGAGTGGTTCATATTACTGTTCTCTCAAGGAAGATGGACTGTTTTGTTCATCTCATCCTACTGAAAAATTGTCTAGTCTTACTTTGAATTTTACTAACTAAATATAAGAATAACTTTAAAAAGAGTAAAATGTAGAAATGTTTTAACATGAGCACTCTAATAATGAAAATTATTGCCAAATTATTTATAATAACCTTATATTTTTTAATACGTCTTCACATTTGGTAATTTCCTGTGCAACAGTGGGACTAATGTGTGTACTCAGTTGCTTCAGTCGTGTCCAACTCTTTCTGACTCTATAGACTGTAGCCTGCCAGTCTCCTCTGTCCATGGGATACTGCAGCAAGAATACTGCAGTGGGTTGCCATTTCCTTCTGCAGGGGATCTTAGCAACTCAGGGATCAAACCTGTGTCTCTTAAATCTCCTCCATTGGCAGGAAGGTTCCTTACTACTAGCACCACCTGGGTGGCCAGTGGGAATAATGGATAAGAGTGATTTTCTAGGGATTAGGAAGCTTCCATAGCCTCTTACCCTTCTCCATCAGAGGGGAGACAGAATGAAAACCACAATCACAGAAAACTAACCAATCTGATCACATGGACCACATCCTTGTCTAACTCAATGAAACTATGAGCCATGCCATGTAGACCCAAGACAGATGGGTCATGGTGGAGAGTTCTGACAAAATGTGGTCCACTGGAGAAAGAAATGGCAAACCACGTCAGTATTCCTGCCTTGAGAACCCCATGAACAGTATGAAAAGGCAAAAAGATAGGATACAGAAAGATGAACTGCTCAGGTCGGTAGGTGCCCCATATGCTACTGGAAATCAATGGAGAAATAACTCCAGAAAGAATGAAGAGACTGAGCCAAAGCAAAACCAATGCCCAGTTGTGGATGTGACTGGTGATAGAAGTAAAGTCCAATGCTATAAAGAGCAATATTGCATAGGAAACTGGAATGTTAGGTCCATGAATCAAGGCAAATTGGAAGTGGTCAAACAGGAGATGGCAAGAGTGAACACTGACATTTTAGGAATCAGCGAACTAAAATGGACTGGAATGGGTGAATTTAACTCAGATGATCATTATATCTACTACCGTGGGCAAGAATCCTTTAGAAGAAATGGAATAGCCATCACAGTCAACAAAAGAGTCTGAAATGCAGACTGTATGTGGATGCAATCTCAAAAATGACATAACGATCCCTGTTCATTTCCAAGGCAAATCATTCAATATCACAATAATCCAAGTCTGTGCCCTGACAGTAATGCTCAAGAAGCTGAAGTTCAACAGTTTTAAGAAGACATACAAGACCTTCTAGAACTAACACCCAAGAAAGATGTCCTTTTCATTATAGGGGACTGGAATGCAAAAGTAGGAAGCCAAGAGATACCTGGAATAACAGGCAAATTTGGCCTTGGAGTACAAAATGAAGCAGGGCAAAGGCTAACAAAGCTTTGCCAAGAGAACACACTGGTCATAGCAAACACCCTCTTCCAACAACACAAGAGAAGACTCTACATGTGGACATCACCAGATGATCAATAGTGAAATCAGATTGATTATATTCTTTGCAGCCAAAGATGGAGAAACTCTATACCGTCAGCAAAAACAAGACCAGGAGCTGACTGTGGCTCAGATCATGAGCTCCTTATTGCCAAATTCAGACTTAAATTGAAGAAAGTAGGGAAAACCACTAGACCATTCAGGTATGACCTAAATCAAATCCCTTACAATTATACAGTGGAAGTGACAAATAGATTCAAGGGATTAGATCTGACATATAGAGTTCCTGAAGATCTACGGACAGGGGTTCATGACATCATACAGAAGACAGGGATCAAGACCATCCCCAAGAAAAAGAAGCGCAAAAAGGCAAAATGGTTGTCCAAGGAGGCCTTACAAATAGCTGAGAAAAGAAAAGATGCGAAACACAGGGGGGAAAAGGAAGGATATAAGCATCTGAATGCAGAGTTCCAAAGAATAGCAAGGAGACATAAGAAAGCCCTCCTCAGTGATCAATACATAGAAATAGAGGGAAAAAACAGAATGGGATGACTAGCGATCTCTTCAAGAAAATTAGAGATACCAAGGGAATATTTCATGCAAAGATGGGCACAATAAAGAACAGAAATGGTATGGACATAACAGAAGCAGAAGATGTTAAGAACAGATGGCAAGATTACACAGAAGAACTATATGAAAAAGATCTTCATGTCCCAGATAAACACGATGGTGTGATCACTCACCTAGGGCCGGACATGGAATGTGAAGTCAGGTGGGCCTTAGGAAGCATCACTATGAACAAAGCTAGTGGAGGTGATGGAGTTCCAGTGAGCTATTTCAAATCCCAAAAGATAATGCTGTGAAAGTACTGCACTCAATATGCCAGCAAATTTGGAAAACTCAGCAGTGGCCACAGGACTGGAAAAGGTCATTTTTCATCCCAGTTTCCAAAGAAGGCAATGCTAAAGAATGCTCAAACTACTGCACAGTTGCACTCATCTCACACACTTGCAAAGCAATGCTCAAAATTCTCCAAACCAGGCTTTAATAATACATTAACTATGAACTTCCATATGTTCATGCTGGATTTACTAAAGGTAGAGGAACCAGAGATTAAATTGCCAACATCCGTTGGATCGTTGAAAAAGCAAGAGAGTTCCAGAAAAACATCTACTTCTGCTTTACTGATTATGCCAAAGCCTTTGGCTGTGAGGATCGCAACAGGCTATGGAAAATTCTTCAATAGATGGTAATACCAGACCTCTTGACCTGCCTCTTGAGAAACCTATATGCAGGTCAGGAAGCAACAGTTAGAACTGGACATGGAACAACACACTGGTTCCAAATTGGGAAAGCAGTTCATCAAGACTGTACATTGTCACCCTACTTATTTAATTTATATTCAGAGTACATCATGCGATAAAGCACAAGCTGGAATCAAGATCTCCTGGAGAAATATCAATAACCTCAGATATGCAGATGACACCACCCTTTTAACAGAAAGCAAAGAAGAACTAAAGAGCCTCTTGATGAAAGAGGAGAGTGAAAAAGCTGGCCTAAAACTCAACATTTAGAAAAAAAGATCATGGCATCTGGTCCCATCACTTCATGGCAAATAGATGGGGAAACAATGGAAACAGTGAGAGACTGTTTTGGGGGCTTCAAAATTACTGCAGATGGTGACTGCAGCCAGAAATTAAAAGACACTTCCTCCTTGAAAGAAAGCTGTGGCCAACCGAGACAGCATATTTAAAAGCAGAGACATTACTTTGCCAACAAAAGTCTGTCTAGTCAAAGCTATGGTTTTTCCACTAGTCATGTTCTTGCCTGGAGAATCCCAGGGACAGGGGAGCCTTGTGGGCTGCTGTCTCTGGGGTCGCACAGAGTTGGACACGACTGAAGCGACTTAGCAGCAGCAGCAGCAGCATGTATGGATGTGAGAGATGGACTATATAGAAGGCTGCACACTGAAGAAATGATGCTTTGAACTGTGGTGTTGCAGAAGAGTCTTGAGAGTCCCTTGGACTGCAAGGAGATCCAACCAGTCTATCCAAAAGGAAATAAGTCCTGAATATTCATTGGAAGGATGATGCTGAATCTGAAACTAAATACTTTGGCCACCTGATGTGAAGAACTGACTCAATGGAAAAGACCCTGATGCTGGGAAAGCTTGAAAGCAGGAGAAGGGGATGACAGAGAATGAGTTGGTTAGATGGCATCACCAACTCCAGGGACATGAGTCTGAGTGAACTCTGGGAGTTGGTGATGGACAGTTAAGCCTGGTGTGCTGCAGTCCATGAGGTAGCAAAGAGTCAGACATGACTGAGTGACTGAACTGAACTGAACTGAATTTTCTTGGCTGGGAAATAAGTGACCCAAATGGAGTGTAAATCTTGATCTCTGGCATATTTAAGATGCTCATATGACCGCATATAAAAGCTGTTATTAGCATGTGTAATCTTTGGAATCAAGCAGGGATTCAACCTCAATTTTTTTTAAGTATAATTCTTATTTTCATAATTTTAGATTTTTTTAGAATATACACAGGAATGGAAGAAGTAGTATGAAAATTTATTGGTTCTTAAAATATGTCAGCAAATTTGGAAAACTTAGCAGTGGCCACAGGACTGGAAAAGGTTAGTTTTCATTCCAATCCCAAAGAAAGGCAATGCCAAAGAATGCTCAAACTACTGCACAATTTCACTCATCTCACATGCTAGTAAAGTAATGCTTATAATTCTCCAAGCCAGGCTTCAGCAATACGTGAACCGTGAACTTCCTGATGTTTAAGCTGGTTTTAGACAAGGCAGAGGAACCAGAGATCAAATTGCCAACATCCGTTGGATCATGGAAAAAGCAAGAGAGTTCCAGAAAAACATCTATTTCTGCTTTATTGACTATGCCAAAGCCTTTGACCGTGTGGATCACAATAAACTGTGGAAAATTCTGAAAGAGATGGGAATACCAGACCACCTGACCTGCCTCTTGAGAAACCTATATGCAGGTCAGGAAGCAACAGTTAGAACTGGACATGGAACAACAGACTGGTTCCAAATAGGAAAAGGAGTACGTCAAGGCTGGTTATTGTCACCCTGCTTATTTAACTTATATGCAGAGTACATCATGAGAAACGCTGGACTGGAAGAAGCACAAGCTGGAATCAAGATTGCCGGGAGAAATATCAATAACCTCAGATATGCAGATGACACCACCCTTATGGAAGAAAGTGAAGAGGAACTCAAAAGCCTCTTGATGAAAGTGAAAGAGGGAGTGAAAAAGTTGGCTTAAAGCTCAACATTCAGAACACGAAGATCATGGCATCCGGTCCCATCTCTTCATGGGAAATAGATGGGGAAACAGTGGAAACAGTGTCAGACTTTATTTTGGGGGGCTCCAAAATCACTGCAGATGGTGACTGCAGCCATAAAATTAAAAGACGCTTAGTCCTTGGAAGGAAAGTTATGACCAACCTAGATAGCATATTCAAAAGCAGAGACATTACTTTGCCAACAAAGGTCCATCTAGTCAAGGCTATGGTTTCTCCAGTGGTCATGTATGGATGTGAGAGTTGGACTGTGAAGAAGGCTGAACGCCAAAGAATTGATGCTTTTGAACTGTGGTGTTGGAGAAGACTCTTGAGAGTCCCTTGGACTGCAAGGAGATCCAAGCAGTCCATTCTGAAGGAGATCAGCCCTGGGATTTCTTTGGAAGGAATGATGCTAAAGCTGAAACTCCAGTACTTTAGCCACCTCATGCGAAGAGTTGACTCATTGGAAAAGACTCTGATGCTGGGAGGGATTGAGGGCAGGAGGAGAAGATGGGGACGACAGAGGATGAGATGGCTGGATGGCATCACTGACTCGATGGACGTGAGTTTGAGTGAACTCCGGGAGTTGGTGATGGACAGGTAGGCCTGGCGTGCTGCTATTCTTGGGGTTGCAAAGAGTCGGACATGATTGAGGGACTGAACTGAACTGAAACTTAGAAAATCCAGTCAGTAACATTTTTTTATATCTCAAGAGAACATCAAAATTGAGACTCCAAAATCTGGTCTCTTTATTTCTAGTGTTGATACATGAATGAATTTTCTAGGGCTGCTGTAACAAAATACCACAAATGTAGTCACTTAAGAGCAACAGAAATTTATTATCTCACAGTTGTAGAGACTGAAAGTCTAAGATCAATCTGTGGACAGAGTTGGTTCCTTCTGAGGACTGTGAGTGAGAATCTAAACCATGACTCTTATCTACCTTCTGGTGATTTGGTGGCAATCTTTGGCATTATTGGCTTATGTAGCATCACCTTGATCTCTTGTCTTCATCTTCACATGGCATTTCCCCTGTGTCATTGGTGTCCACATTTCCTCTTTTGATAAGGATACCAGTCGGATTGGGGTACACCCTACTCAGTATAACCTAATCTTAACTAATTACATCTGTAGTTATCCTATTTCCAAATAAGATCACTTTCTAAGATAGTGGGATTTAAGTCTTCAACATATGGATACATTTTAACGTAATTCAACCCATATCAATATGTAAATAAAATATGAATATTGGAAGTTTTTGAGAGTCATCTTGTAGATCATCTACTCAGTTTAGATCTTCTGTCTCTTATAGTTAAATGGAGAAATTAAAGATTCAGAGGCAAGTTTTATCAGAAGAGGTGTGTTTTCCAGATGCACCCAAGGTCTCCTTGCTGGCTTCCCTAACATCAACCTTTACTCTAGCCTCAGTTCTCTAGCAAACTCTTTACCTGAGTCATCGGGTGAACTCTAAGGTGAAGTATGAACTTTGGCTGGTTATGATTGTCAGTGTAGATTAATACCTGATAAAAATACATGTTGAAATTCTCATACTTTGCTATCAATATTATTGTAAATGTAAAATTTTTCTTAAAATTATTATTATTACCAGCTGAGCTACCAGGGAAGCCCAAGAATCTCATTAAAGTGATAGGAACTTTCTCCAGGAGATGCACATGTGACATTTTGCCTATAACTGAACAGGGCCCCTGTAGCTCATTCAAACAGACCCTCTTGCTTTACACACCCCAGGTTAAAGACTGTGGTTTAAAAAGTTCTTTGAACTTAGGTCAGAATCTCTACTATTTATCTTGCTAGTCAGAACCACAGGTATTACTAAATTTTCTGATAGAAGGAAGGCATCTAAAATAGCATTCACAGTCCATCTAAGCCATCTCTTACTTAATCTGATGTGCAGTAGTGGCAATTTCCAAAGTCTGGTCCCCAGCTTCTTCACATCAGAAACACCTGAGTTCCTATTAAAAATGGAGATTGCTTTATTTGTTTTTAAACCACACACTGGACCAAAGGAGACAAAGGCAAATTCAGCATCGGGGTTGTGCCCCCTGCTTCTGTAAACTCTATGTATAGCCGTAACACCTAAATTGTCCCATCTGTATTCTTACTAAAGTGAAACATACTAGTGCTACAGCAGTAGTTTGTCAAGTGGAGTAATTAACCATTATGAATCCAAGAGTTGTTTTTTTTTTTTTTTTTCTATTTTATAATGACTAACATTGGAGAACACTTAGCCAGACATTGAACCACCTTGACATCCCTTTCTTCCCTTGAACACTCGCTAGCAGCTGGTAAGGTCTTCACACCCTGATACTTTAATTTTTTGCCTGGTGACACTGACATTAAGTATTAGTGGGGACTGTTCATCCCAGGACAGCCTGGAATGTCCTTCCCTTTGGCTATGGTCAGGCCCTAATTCACTGTCACTTTGGAGTTGAGGTGTCCTTTTTTTTCTTTCCTTAGATCCTATATTCTAACCATTAGTACAAATAAACATTTTTATACAGAAAAAAAAAAGAAAAAGGCTTGACTGCATGTCAAAATGATGGGTGGACACTATCACAAAGGAAAGTATTCTGATCATTACAGCTCAGCCATCACTTGTCCTAAAAATAGGTAGATAGATGTTCCTGGGTCACTAGCTTCACTCTCTTGCGTATAGCTCAGCATGGTAGTGATGCTGAAGTGAGCACATTTGGGATGTCTGACCAGTAGGCAGATACCACTTTACAGTTAAGGATTCAATCATCCTTGTGGCAGGTAGGCAAGACTGAATCCTGTATCCCATCCTTAGAGATTAGAACAAGCTTTGTGGATGAGCATCATCCAGCATAGTTTTCTCTGTAGACATTGTGGCTTAATTTGGACAACAGAGAGCACTTTTGCCCAACAGATTTTCACTATCATGTTTTTTCAGCATGTGATTTAATAGGTACCCACTCCAGTGTTCTTGCCTGGAGAATCCCATGGACGGAGAAGCCTGGTAGGCTGCAGTCCATGGGGTCTCACAGAGTCGGACACGACTGAAGCGACTTAGCAGCAGCAGCAGCAAGGCAAACATATGTCAAGGTTTACAAATTAAAGTCATCACTTTAACTGTATCAAGAAAGCAGATAATCTTTTTTCAGATTTGAACCATCTTCATTCAAATCTGGTTATATCTCTTTCTGTACTGTTGACTTGCACTATAGCTTCTCTTTGCAATTTTCTTTATCTTCATATAAAGTGAAACCCTGAGCATGTATAGGACTGTGTTCAAGCTATTTAATTTGCTACTCAGACCTCTGAAAGGCCAATGCAGCAGAAACTCATATACTCTAATTTGTTATTTCACATCTGTAGAAATCACAATGAATTTCATAGTGGAATGCACAATATAAAATGCCCATAATTTCACACATTAAGATATAAATATCACTTGAAAATTCTGTAAATTTGAAGACTTAATGAACTAAATGGATTTGGATTATTTCTCTAATAGAGGTTTTTGTATTGGGGAAAATAAGTAGAGAGTAAGGTTCCTAGTTACCAAAATCCTCAATAGATTTCAGTTAACATTTCTTTATTTGTAACCTAATAACCAAAAATATTATCTTATTTTAAGTTAGCATTTTGTGAAATTCTTCATTTGAAATATATTTCTATATTATATAATTCTGGGTTTTGAAATCTGTGAGATAAATTTATTCATCTTTTGCCTGTTAAGGATGTAATAGTATCCTTAAGATAATAGTTAGCTAAGAATCTATTTTCAGTTCAGTTCATTTCAGTCACTCAGTATGTCTGACTCTTTGTAACCCGATGGACTGCAGCATACCAGGCTTCCCCGTCTGTCACCAACTCCCAGAGCTTGCTCAAACTCCTGTGCATCGAGTCAGGGATGCCATCCAAGCATCTCATCCTCTGTCATCTACTTCTCCTCCTGACTTCAGTCTTTCCCAGTATCAGGGTCATTTCAAATGAATCAGTTCTTTGCATCAGGTGGCCAAAGTACTGGAGTTTCAGCTTCAACATCAGTCCTTCCAGTGAATATTCAGGACTGATTGCTTTTAGGATTGACTGGTTTGATCTCCTTGAAGTCCAAGGGACTCTTAAGAGTCTTCTCCAACACCACAGTTCAAAAGCATCAATTCATCAGTGCTCAGCTTTCTTTATGGTCCAACTTTCACATCCATACATGACTACTGGAAAAACCATAGCTTTGACAGGATGGACCTTTGTTGGCAAAGTAATGTCTCTGCTTTTTAATATGCTGTCTAGGTTTGTCATAGCTTTTCTTCCAAGGAGCAAGCGTCTTTTAATTTCGTGGCTGCAGTCACCACCTGCAGTGATTTTGGAGCCCACCCAAAATAAAGTCTGTCACTATTTCCATTGCATCTATTTGCCATGAAAGTGATGGGACCAGATGCCATGATCCTAGTTTCTTGAATGCTGAGTTTTAAGCCAGCTTTTTCATTTTGAACATTTGTGAGATTAGTGCAATTGTGTGGTAAGCCAGCTTTTTCATTTTGAACATTTGTGAGATTAGTGCAATTGTGTGGTAGTTTGAGCATTCTTTGGCATTGCCTTTCTTGAGATTGGAAAGAAAACTGACCTTTCTCAGTTCTGTGGCCACTGCTGAGTTTTCCAAACATTCTGGCATACTGAGTGCAGTACTTACACAGCGTCATCTTTTAGGATTTTAAATAGCTCAGCTGGAATTCTATCACCTCACTAGCTTTGCTTGTAGTGATGCTTCCTAAGACCTACTTGTCTTCACACTCCAGGATGTGTGGCTCTAGGTGAGTTATCACACCATCATGGTTATCTGGGTCATTAAGGTCTTTTTTGTACAGTTCTTCTGTATATTCTTGCCACCTCTTTTTGATGTCTTCTGTTTCTGTTAGGTCCTTACCATTGCCAGTAATATATTTTAGGTTTTCCTTTATTTTATATACTTTTTACTACTTTTCTGATGTTATGTTGTTTGGGTTTTGTACCAGTTTTTGCAATTTTATATTATGACATATATTTTGCCTATCCGTTTATAATCTCTTCCTTTGCTTCAATGTTTATACTGTATTTTCCAATTTTTTTCTTCGTTACCTTGTGAGTTCTTTAGCTTTTTCCAAAATGTCATTAATATCACAACAGTATGTTTTTTTTTTCTTTTTTATACATAAACCATGTTGCTGATATTCACTTAAGTATGGTGGGAAGAAGTGAAATGCAGGTTGAAAACATAGCATAAAAGACTGCTCTGAGAAAAGTAAATTATGCTAAAATGATTGTAGCTATTTCCATTTGGTTAAGAGTATTGGAGTTTCAGCTTCAGCATCAGTCCTTCCAATGAACACTCAGGACTGATCTCCTTTAGGATGGACTAAAGGAGTCCATCCAGTCCGAGGGACTCTCGAGAGTCTTCTCCAACACCACAGTTCAAAAGCATCAATTCTTTGGCACTTACCTTTCTTCAAAGTCCAACTCTCACATCCATACATGACCACTGGAGAAACCATAGCCTTGACTAGACGGACCTTTGTTGGCAAAGTAATGTCTCTGCTTTTTAATATGCTGTCTAGGTTGGTCATAACTTTGCTTCCAAGGAGTAAGTGTCTTTTAATTTCACAGCTGCGATCACCATCTGCAGTGATTTTGGAGCCCCCAAAAATAAAGTCTGACACTGTTTCTACTGTGTCCCCATCTATTTCCCATGAAGTGATGGGACGAGATGCCGTGATCTTAGTTTTCTGAATGTTGAGCTTTAAGCAAACTTTTTCACTCTTCCTCTTTCACTTTCATCAAGAGGCTTTTGAGTTCCTCTTCACTTTCTTCCATAAGGGTGGTGTCATTTGCATATCTGAGGTTATTGATATTTCTTCCGGCAGTCTTGATTCCAGCTTGTGCGTCTTCCAGCCCAGTGTTTCTCATGATGTACTCTGCATATAAGTTAAATAAGCAGGGTGACAATATACAGCCTTTTCCTATTTGGAACCAGTCTGTTGTTCCATGTCCAGTTCTAACTGTTGCTTCCTAACCTACATATATATACCATAGCAGTGAACTAAATATTTGAGGAGATACAAAAGAGGTACATGATGGCAGCTATCATGTCAATTAAGGTATCATTTGAACAACAATAAAAATCTCATTTGAAAGCATGATTCTGTGTAAGAAATTGTGAGAGACAATATATGAATAAGTTCTAAATCAAACATAATTAAAATTTACAGTGAGATTTTTCAGATGTTGGGAGCTGACATGACCATTTTTCTATTTTGTGATTCTTAAACATGTCCACTGACATTTATGAATATATAAGTATTGTGCTAGATGGAAATGGATAGTAGATGAATAATTGGATGGCAAATCTATTTCATTGTTTACCCATAATGTATTATCATAAAATTTGGGAAAATGTTAAGGTGGTTACTTTAAAATTCTTAGATGATCGTATTGATTTGCTGTTATTTTTTAAAGCAGATTATTTTCTTCTGTGCTGTGCTGTTCTGTAAACTGTGCTTAGTTTCTCAGTCATGTCCCATTCTTTGTGATCCCATGGACTGCAGCCTTCCATGCTCCCATATGCATGGGTATTCTCCAGGCAAGAATATTGGAGTGGGTGCCATGCCCTCATCCAGGGGATCTTCCCAACCCAGGGATCAAACCCAGGTCTCACACGATGCAGGTGGATTCTTTACTGACCGAGCCACCAAGGAATCCCTATTTTCTTCTACTTAAGCTGAAAGTGTTATTGTTATTATAAATTAATTGATGTTCGTATATTTTACCTTTTTTTTGTATTTTTACATCAAGGGAAAGTGTTTTAAAATGACTCTGGTTATGAAATTCATTAAACATCCAATAAAATCACCTTATGCCTACATCAATAATTTAAGTGTATTTGAATGTCATATTTTAAGACCTTGTTTATTAACTTGGTGAAATAATATACACTATTTAATAATCTGTGCACGTATTACATGATTCCCAAGTGTACTTTCCTTTATTTAAAGAATTATGTTTAAAATGGGACACATTTTAATGATCCTACATTGAACTTGCATCCTTAGCTTTTCAAAAAAGAAGAAAAGACAGCCCCATTTGTAAGAATAAAAGGACAATTTCTATAAAGTTAGGAAAAGCAGAATTTGTATTATAGATTCAGTTTTTATGATTTAGAAAAGCTCAATGAATGAGTTTCCTTCTGACACCAGATTTTTAAGACTACCCTTGAAAGTCCCACTGTAACTGAGCTTTCTCAAAATGATTTTTATTATGTGGTGTTTCCAAACATGGGAAGGGGTGGAAATTATATGGAACTTGGAAATATTGGTATATTCCTAATAGCAATAATGAACTGCTACAAAGTGGAGTGAAATTAAAATTATAAAAGTATTTTAAACTTTTAAAGTTAGATTTTGTGAACAAGAGATACTGAAGCTTGAAAGGCTACAGGATCCAAAAGTCTGCACATAAAACAAATAAATAAAATAAATATTTTCAGTAGAGTAGTTTTATATATATAGGCTTTATAATAAGAGACATCGACCTGATTAATATGTAACTGTAGAAAAGTATATGGCAACAATGCATCTTATTTTATGACTTTAACTATGATTTAGAAGTCAAGCTATATAAGCTTCAAAAGGAAATCTCTTTGGGTCTTTGCAGATGATAGATTAGAATTCAGTTTGTCGGAAAGAAGTAAAATGAACAGAGAAGTGTACCTGTACATCAAGAAGATATATACCCTCATAGAAATCCATGGGCTGGAAAGCCATGTGTAATATAATGTATCATTAACATAAAAGAACAGTGGAGTGGAATATTGCCTGGTCAAGTGAAGGGTGTTGATATCTCTTATCAGGATCTTAGTAACGTGTAATTCAGAATAGGGACAAAACAGTCATCTAATCATGTATGCATTAATATTTTTGATGAATATTTATTAAGCTTTTTATATAACTGTCAGGCAGTGGTAACTATGTTCATGGGGATTTCAGTCTGGTTGAAATTGTCTTTTAGTTCTGCTTCAAGAAAGTATATATCATGCCCTGATTATTGATGATTTCAAATATATATGAGAAATAATAAGTAACAGCTGCTATTTATTGAACACCATTTTAAACACTTTTAAAGATATTAATGACATTCCTTTTCTTCTTACACTAATTAAATTTGTATTTATCTACAAAAAATAAAGATAAAAGAATTTACTTACTTAATCTTCACGGTGACTTTATGAGATAGATGCAACTGTTTCCATTTTATATTTGTGGAAATGGAGGCACAGGAAGCTAAAGTAGCTCGTTCAAGATCAAACAGCTAGTAAGTGAATGAGTAGGACTTTGGCCCTAGGAAGTAGAGAATATGGAACTCATATTCTCAGTTACTGGTGAACTGGTTACTTGTGGCATTATTCTGATTTATGAGTAGATCCCCTGGAGAAGGGCATGGCAACCCATTCCAGTATTCTTGCCTGGAAAATCCTTTGGACAGAAGAGCCCGCTGGGCTACAGTTGATAGGGCTACAAAGAGTTCGACACACCTGAGCAACTTAGCAGGCAGCGTGCACTCATAGGAGTATTAATACTAATTGAAAATACTTAGCTTATCTTAATATTTATAATATTCTTCCCCCAATATACTGGATATGGTTATATTAATACCCAGTTGTGACTATATTAATATTGTTTGTAGAAAACATATAATGGAGATTTTATAATTTTAGAAGACATATAGCTATGATTCATAGTCAAGGACAGTAAGGTGAATCTAGCTTTAGAAACATAAGTGTAGTCACCAAAGAAACAATTATGGTCCAAGCTGAAAGGAAGAAAACACTTGGAAAAAATGTAACAGCGATCTAAAGAGATTCAGCTTTAAAAGACATATTAGTAAGACTAATAATAATGGATGAAAAGTTTTAGTTAAGAAACGGGAAAAGTGCATAAATTATATGTAGTCATAGTGTTTAAAAGGAATAATGTTCTAAGAGGATTTGCCATACCAATGATTTTAGGTGTCTCCGTCCACATAAATTATAATTCAAGAAATTGAAAGAATTGACAGACTTATTTAAGGTATATTTGCTAGTATATTGAGTAGGATATTGTTGTAAGTATTTAAACTTATTACATTAAATTCTCATGTCTACTTTTGAGGATATGTGTTATTAATATTGCCATTTACAGACAAGGAAATGAAACTTGAGAAGTTAAATACCTGGTCTAAGTTGAGACAGCTTTAAGTGGCAGAACCACAATTCAAATGTACACGAGTTCCAAAGTCAAGCCTTTGATGGCCCTATCTGACTCTAAAACACCAGTCTTGATGTCCAAAACTACAAAAATGGTAATGGCTTTCAGAGCTTGAATTCTATACCCAACAAAATATTAAACCCTTGTCAAGCAATTGCTTGTTAAGATGTTAGGAAACAGTACGAATAAATCCAAATGCTTTAAAAATGGATTGGTAAGCTGGTAAATAAGGATGATACTATAAATATACTATTTATGGAGTTTAGGAGGTCATTTTATGTCATTTATTGAAAAAATGAGTGCTAAAGGAAGATGTGATTAAGCTGTATCTAAAATAAATTGGTTTTTAGATTGGTAGGAATTGAGGAAAGTAGGTAGTATTGAGGCTGGAATGAGAGCAGTAGTGAGTAGGCCTATGCTAGTCAATATTGTTACTTTTTTCAAATCAAAGATATGTATAAGATATGTATATGATCAGCAAGGTTTTCATATTTATATGTGTCAAACATTAGGGGAAGCTATTTAGGGGAAGCTATTTAATCCCTGTATACATAGCTAGTGGCTTCCCTGGTGGCTCAGAGGTTAAAGCGTCTGCCTCCAATACAGGAGACCTGGGTTCGATCCCTGGGTTGGGAAGATCCCCTGGAGAAGAAAATGGTAATCCACTCCAGTATTCTTGCCTGGAGAATCCCATGGACGGAGAAGCCTGGTAGGCTACAGTCCACGGGGTCGCAAAGACTCGGACACGACTGAGCGACTTCACCTTCCTTCCTACATAGCTAGTATTCTAAAGGGACAATGAATTTACCTAAAAAAGAAGAGAATTGAAAATAATGAATGTAAAATCCAAATTTGGGTTTAAAAAGATAACTACTTAAATACAAGAGAAGGGATGTCACACTTATCAAGAGTTAATATATAAATAAAATATCTAGAATTATTAGATTCAAAGCACAATATTAATGTATTGCAACTTGCCTGCATAATAAGTCGCTTCAGTCAAGTCTGACTCTTTGTGATCCTATGGACCGTAGCCCACCAGGATTCTCTGTCCCTGGGATTTTCCTGACAAGATTACTGAAGTGGGGTGTGATGCCCTCCTCCAGGGGATCTTCCCAACCCAGGGATTGAACCCACATCTTTAGCATCTTCTGCACACTGCAATCGGATTCTTTACCACTGAGCCACTGGGGAAGCCCCAAATATAAGTGATTTATGGCTTTAATCAAAATATGTTGTATGAAAAAAAGGAGCTACTATTTCAGATGTACTCTGTACTTATTAAACAGTACCTAGGACCCCTTGGATCCTGTGATTGTCCTTGACTCTACATTTAAGAGCATTATAAATACCTGGAATCTAGTCTGGAAATCAAGTGTGGCAAAACTATTTGAAAAAGATGGGAGTAGTTTGCCTGAAGAAGCAAAATAGAATATGGTATCTACCTATTAAGTGTCTGAAGGGTTACCAGGGAGAAAGGAGATAGTTTGGTTTATCACATTTTCCTGCACAATTCCAGAGTTCAAAATACTGTGGAGTGGAAAGTGATAGAGCACTGGATTGTATTTCAATTCTAGGAAGACAACATTAACAGGAATTGAATCTTTACTTCCTATAGTGGTGAGCTTTCCATCACCTGAAATGGCTGTGTGAGAACATCAGTACAAATCAGTCCTTGTAGCCTGATCATGCAACTAAGTCTTTCTGAGCTTCAGTGGGAATGATGATGGTACCTTCCTCATGAAGTACTTATGAAGATTAAAGGAGATACTGTGTGCTTAGGGCTTAATGCAATCCCTTATATATATAAAGTGCTAAAAACATCATACTTATTTTTATTACTGGATGACCAGTTTCCAAAGAGAGTACTCTAGGGAAGATATCTGTATCATATAGAAATGGAACTAGACAACTCTAAGTTGCCTTCCCTATAATTCCATGACTCAAATGTTGTGAGACCATTGCACTTCTGTAATTTTCATAAGTATATTTATATCATGATTATTAATACTTTGAGGAAAACATTTCAACCTTTCTGGTCCATTAATGGAGAAGGCAATGGCAACCCATTCCAGTACTCTTGCCTGGAGAATCCCATGGACGGAGGAGCCTGGTGTGCTGCAGTCCATGGGGTCATGAAGAGTTGGATACGACTGAGTGACTTCACTTTCACTTTTCACTTTCATGCATTGGAGAAGGAAATGGCAACCCACTCCACTGTTCTTGCCTGGAGAATCCCAGGGATGGAGGAGCCTGGTAGGCTGCTGTCTATGGGGTCGCACAGAGTCGGACACGACTGAAGCAACTTAGCAGCAGCAGCAGAAGCAGTCCATAAATAAATCCATGGTATACAAATCTATCCCTAGAGTAGGAAATGGCAACCCACTATGGTATTCTTACCTGGGAAATTCCATGGATAGAGGGGCCTGGCAGGCTATAGTCCATGGGGTCATAAAGAGTCAGATATGTAACTAAAACTGCAAAGCAATACAAATCTGTATGTGAAAGTCAGTGTATAGGAAGTAGCCTAATAAAGTTATGGTTCCCATATAACTATATATCCCTAAATTTGTACATTGGCATTTTAATTAAACATGATACATATAAGCACTTCTGTTATTATTCTGACTCAAATTTTAAAATTTCTGAATATTATTGGTATCTGCAGTTGTCAATTTTCCTGAAACTAATACATGAAATACATAAAAATGCATATAGATATAAAGTTGTTTATATAATTGATGAAACACTATATTAAATTTCTTATTTATATTGTATTAGAGAAACATTAACATACATTAGGGCATGTAAATGACTTTAACTGGATTGCTGTGCCATGAAGAGTCACTTCAGTCATACCTGACTCTGTGTGACCCTATGGACTGTAGCCTGCTCCTCTGTCCATGGGGTCCTCCAGGCAAGAATATTGGGTTATAAAGCCTTTAAATACAGTAGCTCTCAGTTTTCTCCACCAAAGGCTTGAAAGGGAAGCGATTGTTTACTTCTAATAGTTGAAGCTATCTTTTATTCTGAAATGCTCTCAGATACTGGTACACACACTCATCCTCCAAACCTGCTGCCAGTTCCTTCCTAGTTCATGTGAGTGATAGACTCAACAGACAACAAAGCAAATACTCTATATAATTGAGAATTAAAGTATAAATTAATATCAGAATTATTTTCACTTATTCAGAGTAAACTGACATGAAGGAATGTCTAACAATGTAAAAAAAGAAATAAATAAATGTAAGGAAATGATTTGAAATAGATTTATGATGCACTTGAATTAAAATGTTTTAGTAATAGCAGTCTTTATTGTGTATTTTGCTGCAGATATTTCTGCTAAATTTATTATATTTTGTATTTGATATGTATCATTCTATATACTATCTAAAATTTAAGGTTCACAATAATCTTAACGATTTCGACTTCATGTATGAGAACCTGAAACTCAAAGAAGTCAAGTAACACCCAGAATAATACAGCTGGTGAGTGAGGGTGTCGTCTAAAATCTTGACTCAACACCCATACACTTAACATCTACCTACCACTCTTTACTAAGAGCCACAAACAGTTTGACATCAACAAAGAAAATAATCCTCATATAAAGTGACTCTCACTTGTAAATATCAGTAAGATGCAGGTGATTTTTGCCAATATGCTACAATGAGACAAGAGGTGTTTGGTAATTTTTCATGACAAGATTAGTTTGTTCCCTTTTTTCTTATTTGGACAATAATCTAGCATTTAAAGGGCTTCCCAGGTGTCACTAGTGGTAAGAACTTGCCTGCCAATACAGGAGATATTAGGAATGATGGTTCGATCCCTGGGTCAGGAAGATCCCTTGGAGGAGGGCATGGCAACCCACTCAAGTATTCTTGCCTGGAGAATCCCCATGGTATTCTGTAGCCTGATGGGCTATAGTCTATAGGGTCACAAAGAGTTGAACCCTTTGTGACTTCAAATGATTGAAGTGATTTAACATGCACTCATTTCAATAAACTATTCTTGAATAATTCACTAAAGCCCACCTATCAGAGTGCTGTTTCATTAGCTTTTGGTATTTTTGTGATCACTCTCAATTTTAGCAGCTTTAGGTATGTGCATAAGTTTGCTCTTTAAAAAAAGAATGACTGGGTGAACTCCTAAACTTTGAGGTGAGAGATTACTTATATTTCAATTTTCAATGTGTTGTGTCTTTAACTAAGGTGTAAGATGACTTTCTCCACATAAAAACTATTAATATTTAATGCATTGCTCCTCCATTTAACAATCTCCAAATAATGCGAAAAGAGTAAAAATAATGCTTTGTATTTTATGTAGCACACGTCTCCATGGAGCCCAGAGGATTTGGTTGACAGGGTCTAAAAATGACTTTGTCAGGGAGAACAAGAAACTAATATTATCATAATTATTCTGCAGGTATTGAAACTGACACTGAGTCCATATGTAGCTACTAATGAACATTTTGCAGTCAAAATGATATGGATAGCTTCCTCCAGTCATCTTCATGATCAATAATGACCATCCTAAGAAATCATACACAGAGTTCTTATTTTATTTTTTGCTTACAGAGAGAAACTGAATGACAGAACAATACATTGAGGATTCAGTATAATACTCAATATTATTGGAGTGATGTGGCAATATTTTGTATTATTTCACTTTGCTTTGGCAATATTAGAATGTTATACACATATTCTTTCTTCTTTTAAATAACTCAGTTGCCAAAAGTCATGGGCCAAAAGAATTGTATTTATAAGTAGGCTTCTAAGGCAATAAAACAAATTATCTAATGAAATGTTACAATTTATTTTATTAAAATAAAGTTTTTGTAATATGAAAAGGCAAACCCTGCAATGTTGTGTTGTGAATTGAGATTTTATAAATTCACAGTTGCCTTATTCAAAGTGGGAAGCATTGATCTGAACAGTGGTGAAATGGTGACCCTAATCTGTATATTTCTTACTTTTACCTTCTCTCTAAGCCAGGCATTCTAAATAGTGGGTTAAACCTGTGTGTGTGTGTGTGTGTGTGTGTGTGTGTGTGTGTGTGCATGCGTGCGTAGTTTGTGTAAAATATACCAGAGAGAGAATAGCTCCAGATTTTGTCACTGGTTGTAAAACCTTAACATGCACCAAATCATCTTGTGGCCCTTTCAGAAAAAAAGGTTGCTTGAACCATGTCCCTAGCCTTTACAATTCAGTAGATCTGGAATAGGGTATAAGAGTTTATATTTCCATAAGTTCCTAGGTAATGCTAAATAATGCTTGTCTGTGAAGCATAGTATTAGAACCTATGGTGCAGGTAATTGGACTTCTGCTTTTTCCCTTCATATAAAAAGAAATAATTATGAACAGATAGAAATTACATGCCAGCCTGATATGTGTTTTGCAAGGTACAAGTGTAAGATAGATACTGGAGAAGGAGAAGGGAAATGAGATGTCTCTATTCAAACAAAAATAATAATTTTACTAAAAATTCATATAAATTCTATAAGTTATTTGTAGGCTATGCTCTCTGTTCACATTCCATTTCAGTATTTATTCAATAAGTATCTATTGATCACTTATTATTGTACAAGGACTTGCATGCATCAGAGAAAAATAAAGGATTCTTGCCTCTCTGGAGCTGAATTTTCACTTGATATTACTTTGCTTTAATGTATTAACTGAGTCTTCAATCTCATTTCAGATTTCTCTTGACCTTATATCTAATTTCACATATATTCTTCTTTCCATCTTTCAGTTTTACCATGTAATGGGAAAGTATCAGTGTTTTCCCATTTTTGTTGCTTCTGTATCAGAGTCTAAAGTGAAGTCACTCAGTCATGTCCGATTCTTTGCAACCCCGTGGACTGTAGCCTACCAGGCTCCTCCTCCATGGGATTCTCCAGGCAAAATACTGGAGTGGGTTGCCATTTCCTTCTCCAGGGTATCTTCCTGACCCAGGAATCAAACCCAGGTCTCCCGCATTGCAGGCAGACTCTTTAACCTCTGAGCCACCAGGGAAGCCAGAGTCTAAAGAGGGTAGCAAAGATGGTTTTGACTACTGATGGAAGTAAGGCTGCACCACTAATAGGCCTGGGTCCTTGGACTGAGACCGTTTCTTAATAAGACAAGAAAGACCACTATGGCACAGCTATTTCAGTAAAGTTGGATTATGGAAAATTGAAATTACGTGAAACCTATGAAAAAGAATTTTCAACCTTATACTTGCAGTTTGCATTTATTTGATCATTAATAACATAAACACTATATCTTACCATTCATATTGGAACATATTTTCTTAAAATAATAATAACTGTTGATGGTAAATACATATCAAAATAGCAACTTTGGGGCAGTTATGAGAAGAATGCTTTTGGAGGACAATTTGACAATTTGCAGCTGAGAGTCTTAAAACATCATTATACTTTTTGGGCCACTGTATTTTCTGATCAGTTTATAGAAATTTAAATAGAGATGGGCTTATTATGGATTTATATTGATCATAATAGTGGCTTAAATATCAAAATATAGAAAATGTAGTTTAAATATCTCAGAAGAGAGTTAATTACATAAATAATGCTATATTTATAAAATCTCACACCATTTCATCATTTAAATTATAATTTTTAAATATTTTTGGATACAAATTTAAACATTAAATTAAAAACTTTTTTTTCCAGTTCTCTAATACTAAACAGGCATTAGACAATGGAAGGAAATATATATTATATATATTAACAGTGGATCTTTCTGAATTATAAATTTTTATTTCTCTTTGCACTGTATTTTATAAATTCTATGTGAAAGAGAGGAGGTAATGAAGATAATGGCGACCTCCTTCAAAAGGTCCTGTACACGCATTGCCACAGTCAGTGCCCCTGACCCTGCAGCAGGCCACCGCTGACCCACGCCTCCAATGGAGACTCCTGGATGCTCAGAGGCAAGTCTGGGTCAGTCTCTTGTGGGGTCACTGCTCCTTTCTCCTGGGTCCTGGTGCACACAAGGTTTTGTTTGTGCCCCAGGAGTCTGTTTCCCCATTCCTGTGTAAGTTCTGGAAGCTCTATGGTGGGGTTAATGGCAACCTCCTCCAAGAAGGCTTATGCCACACCCAGGTCTACTACACCCAGAGCCCCTGCCCCTGCGGCAGGCTACTGCTGACCTGTATCTCTGCATGAGACACTCAAACACTCAAAGGCAAGTCTTCACTACCTCCACCATAGTTTGGTCTCAGGTCAACAACAAAGAGGGAATATAGCCCACCCCAAACTGGATTAAAGATGTACTGAGCATGGCCCTGACCATCAGAACAAGACTCAGTTTCCCCCACAGTCAATCTCTTCCATCAGGAAACTTCATGAGCCTCCCATCCTTATCACTCAGAGGGCAGACAGAATGAAAACACAATCAGAAAACTAATCAAATTGATCACATGGACCACAGCCTTGTCTAACTCATTGAAACTATGAGCCATGTTATGTAGGGCCACCCAAGACAGAGGGGTCATGGTGGAGAGTTCTGACAAAACATAGTCCACTGGAGAAGGGAATGGCAAGCCACTTCAGTATTCTTGCCTTTAGAACCCCATGAACAGTAAGAAAAGGCAAAAAGATAGGACACTGAAAGATGAACTTCCCAGGTTGGTAGGTGCTAATATACTACTGGAGATCAGTAGAGAAATAACTCCAGAAAGAATGAGGAGACCAAGCCAAGGCAAAAACAATGCCCAGTTGTGCATGTGACTGGTGATGGAAGTAAAGTCTGATGCTGTAAAGAACAATATTGCATAGGAACCTGGAAGATTAGGTCCATGAATCAAGGCAAATTGGAAGTGGTCAAATAGGAGATGGCAAGAGGGAACGTCGACACTGTAAGAATCAGTGAACTAAAATGGACTGGAATGGGTGATTTAGCTCAGATGACCGTTATATCCACTACTGTGGGAAAGAATCCCTGAGAAGATGACGTATGCCTCATAGTCAACAGAAGATTCCAAAATACAGTACTCGGGTGTAACCTCAAAAACGACAAAATGATCTCTTTGTTTCCAAGGCAAACCATTGAATATCACAGTAATCAAAGTCTATGCCCCGACCAGTATGCTGAAGAAGCTGAAATTGAATGGTTCAATGGGGACCTACAAGACCTTCTAGAACTAACACCCAAAAAGGATGTCCTTTTCATCATAGGGGACTAGAATGCAAAAGTAGGAAGTCAAAAGATACCTGGAGTAACAGGCAAATTTGGCCCGGGAGTACAAAGTGAAGCAGGGCAAAGGCTAACAGAGTTTTGCCAAGAGAATGTACTGGTCATAGCAAACACCCACTTCTAAAAACACAAGAGAAGGCTCTACACATGGACATCACCAGATGGTCAATACAAAAATCAGATTGATTATATTCTTTGTAGCCAAAACAGAGAAGCTCTAAACAGTCAGCAAAAATAAGACTGGGAACTGACTGTGGCTCAGATCACGAACTCCTTATTGCCAAATTCAGACTTAAATTAGGGAAAACCACTAGACCATCCAGGTATGACCTAAATCAAATCTCTTAAAATTGTACAGTGGAAGTGACAAATAGATTTAAGGGATTAGATCTGATAGAGTGCTTGAAGAATTATGGACGGAGGTTTGTGGCATTGTACAGGAGACAGTGATCAAGACCATTCCCAAGAAAAAGAAATGCAAAAAGGCAAAATGGTTGTCTGAGGAGGTCTTGCAAATAGCTGAGAAAAGAGAAGCTAAAGGCAAAGGAGAAAAGGAAAGATATAAGCATCTAAATGCCGAGTTCCAAAGAATAGCAAGGAAAGATAAGAAAGCCTTCCTCAGGGATCAATTCAGTGAAATAGAGGAAAACAATAGAATGGAAAAGACTAGAGATCTCTTTCTCTTCAAGAAAATTAGAGATACCAAGGGAACATTTCATGAAAGATGAGCTCAAAAAAAGACAGAGATTGTATGGACCTAACAGAAACAGAAGATATTAAGAGGTAGCAAGAATACGTAGAAGAACTGTACAAAAAAGATCTTCATGACCCAGATAACCACTATGGTGTGATCACTCACCTAGAGCCAGACATCCTGGGATATGAAGTCAAGTGGGCCTTAGGAAGCATCACTATGAACACAGCTACTGGAGGTGATGGAATCCAGTTGAGCTATTTCAAATCCTAAAAGATTATGCTGTTTAAGTGCTGCACTCAATATGCCAGCAAATTTGGAAAACTCAGCAGTGGCCACAGGACTAGAAAAGGTCAGTTTTCATTCCAATCCCAAAGAAAGGCAATGCCAAAGAATGCTCAAACTATCGCACAATTTCACTCATCTCACACACTAGCAAAGTAATGCTCAAAATTCTTCAAGCCAGGCTTCAATAGTACGTGAACCAAGAATTTCCAGATGTTCAAGGTGGATTTACAAAAGGCAGAGGAACCAGAGATAAGATTGCCAACATCTATTGGAACATTGCAAAAGCAAGAGAGTTCCAGAAAAAACATCTACTGCTTTATGGACTATCCCCAAAGCCTTTGTGTGGATCACTACAAACTGTGGAAAATTCTTCAAGAGTGGAAATACCAGACCAGCTGACCTGCCTCCTGAGAAATCTGTATGACGGTCAAGAAGCAACAATTAGAATTGGACATGGAACAGCAGACTGGTTCCAAATCTGGAAAGGAGCATGTCAAGACTGTACCTTGTCACCCTGTTTATTTAGCTTATGTGCAGAGTACCTCATGAGAAATCCTGGCCTGGATGGAGCACAAGTTGGAGTACACTTGCTGGGAGAAATATCAATACCTCAGATATGCAGATGACACCACCCTTATGGCAGAAAGCGAAGAAGAACTAAAAAGCCTCTTGATGAAAGTGAAAGAGGAGAGTGAAAAAGTTGGCTTAAGGCTCAACATTCAGAAAACAAAGATCATGGCGTCTGGTCCCATCACTTCATGGCAAATAGATGGGGAAACAGTGTCAGACTTTATTTTGGGGGGCTCCAAAATCACTGCAGATGGTGATTGCAGCCATCAAATTAAAAGACGCTTGTTCCTTAGAAGAAAAGCTATGACCAACCTAGACAGCATATTAAAAAGCAGAGACATTATTTTGCCAACAAAGGTCCATCTAGTCAAAGCTATGGTTTTTCCAGTAGTCATGTATGGATGTGAGAGTTGGACTATAAAGAAAGCTGAGCGCTGAAGAATTGATGCTTTTGAACTGTGGTGTTGGAGAAGACTCTTGAGAGTCCCTTGAACTGCAAGATCAAACCAGTCAATCCTAAAGGAAATCAGTCCTGAATATTCATTGGAAGGACTGATGCTGGAAGCTGAAACTCCAATACTTTGGCCACCTGATGTGAAAAACTGACTCATTTGAATAGACCCTGATGCTGGAAAGATTGAAGATGAGAGGAGAAGGGGATGACAGAGGATGAGATGGTTGGATGGCATCACCAACTCAATGGACATGAGTTTGAGCAGGCTCCGGGCGTTGGTGATGAAGAGGGAATCCTGGTGTGCTACAGTCCTTGGGGTCACAATGAATCGGACATGACTCAGGGACTGAACTGAACTGATGTGAAAGAGTAATATGTTTTTATTATATTATGGGTGTGTATGTGTGAGGGTGTGTGAGGGTATGTTTGTGCATGTGCACACAAATACATGCATGGGAAATATAATCCTGTGGACTTATCTTCTTGGGCACTATATATGGATTCTCTTGCATTTGGACATCTGTAAGTGTACCTGATGGTCATGGTTTACCTTTGTATCCTATTTAACCACAATCTTGCCATTATTCTGAGTTGCCATACATATAACTTCCAGTGCTCGTAGATAGGTCATAGCTTGTTCTTTTATTTTAAGAACAAGGAGGAGACAGGAGAGATTAGAGAGGAGGAAGTTTTCCTTTCCTGTCAGTGTTTTCCTTTGTCACGTGAAAAGAAAAGAGAATAAATATCTGGATGGACTCTGTGTCCTGAGGGTTCTATAAATTCTGAACAATCTCACTGTTTTTCCTCATAAGCACAGCATCTTGACTTGTCTCTTTTAAGCATCGCTCACAAAGATCCTCTATGAGAAAATATTTCTAAAAGAAGTATTTCTAAGAGTATGCTACCCACAGTCATATCCCTTACTAAATATTCATAATACTAATACAAACTCAGTTATAGTTGCCTCATGGCTAGAAACTCTGTAAGTGTTAATCTCACTAGTATCTTTTGTGGTAGGTACTCTTATTTTAACACTGTACAGACAGGAATCCTGAGGCATGCAGCTTTATAAGTTGCCCTAGGTTGTTCAGTTAGGAAAAGGAAAGGTCAGGATTCAAATGCAGTGTGGTTCCAGAGTCTACAGTGTTTCTTAGTATCATGCCAAATGATCTTCCTTTCATAGTTTAATTTTATCTGCTTTAAACTTCTGACATAGTGGAAGGAAAAGATCAGCTCATGATTGTGATTTTAGAGTGAAAACACGTTCTTTGAGCTTCTGTCAGAAGTTTGGTGCTTGAACGTAAATTCAGCAGTATCCTTAAATTGTTAAGATCCTGCTCCTCACCTTCACCATGCCTGTAAGGACTTAGTGCTTGAGGGAACTGTCATTCTGGTTTTAAACATCTATCACAGAAGCTGAATTTTTCAGTTGCTCCATTTCATTATTAGTTCCATTAAGATATCAGGGGAGTTTTGCTTTTAAAAGTGGCCCTGTAATTTTGAGTAATTAAAGAAAAACAGGATACGTAATATCTGAAAACATATCGGTGACAGGGAACTCAGTTTCCTTTGGATGACTAATATTTGTAGTAGAAGATTTCCAAGGCATATTAACACCACACATAATTTATGCTTATGGCAGTACATCTCTCTTAGTTTTCTTAAAAATAGTTTTCTCCCATTACGAGATAGCACAAAGCAGTTAATGAAATTTAAAAGCTTCAAAATCTATGCTTATTTACTTATTTTTTCTACATAGTTTCAGCCATAAGGGGTACAACCTAGCATAAAACCCATTAATATAATAATGTACCTTAAACCAAGTTAAAATCCTTCTGTGGTAGTCTATATTTTCTAGTTTTTCTTAAGAGGCTACATTTGTGACTATAACAGTAATAATGGCTATTTGAAAATCTTTAGTGCTCACCATGTAAGCTTCATTTGAAAAAAATCTAGAAGCAATGCTTTATTAATTTAAGATCAATACTTCTTTGTTCCTTTTGGTCTATATGCTTTGTTCACCCTCTTTGAAGAAAGAGCACAAGTTGATTTCCTAATGCCTAGTAAAAGTTCTGTGCAATGAGTATTCCAACATGTGAAAAGCTAATTTCCAAATGTGTACATGTGTGTGTGTGTTTTCTGTGTGCTTGAATATTTGGAGTAATATTTATTACTCAGGAAATATTTGGGATGATTTCACAATTGGAGTAAATAACAGTTTGGGGAGATTGTTAAATACTCAGTATGAGCTGAATAAGAAACTCTTCTATTCCCCAGCAATCAGTGTTGATTAAGTGTTATGTTGTGGAGTTTTGGGGGCTTCCCTGGTAGCTCACCTGGTAAAGAATGCAGAGTTTTAAAAATAATTATAAATGTGTTATTGGTGGTGGTACTAGCAAGCTAGATTTTTGTCTTAATCACAGGTTTTAATGGCTTTTTTAAAAAACTAATACTTTCCTAATAATTAGGCTTTTCCTGAGAACACATAGTTAGAGTTTCCCCAGTTTATAGACACACATACCTACACACACTGCTCACACATACATAAACAATTTTTTAAAAGAGAGAAGTATCTGTTTAAAAACTGATTTTGTCAGTGAGATTTTCACTACCCTCTTCAGGCAAAATTAATACTTTTTCACTTGTTTTTCACAGTCGTGCTTTCTGTTGCTATAGCACTTTCACATTGTATTAAAATGCAGCTCTACGCATGTGCTACCAAGGCTAGAACACGGACTCCCTGAAGGCGGTAGCCCACTCTTAATTAGCTCCATCCCTAGTGCTTTGCACAATGACTGACACACCTGTTGGATTTCTAATAACTTGTTAATTACAAGTTTGGAAATACTAACAAAAGTAAGGCTGGTTTCTTGGACTGTTGACCACTAAAACTTATTTCTCATCAGTTTCTATAGAAATTTCAAAGACTTGAAAGAAGGGCCTTCTAGGCAGGAGCCTGAACAAAGAGAGGCTCAATTTTTACAGAATATAAAACAGCTGGGGGAAAATTGTTGGAAACAGAGCCTGTTATTGCTCTCCAAACAATGCTAGTGTCTTGCTCTGTGAGCTGGCATTATTCCCTCAGATTTGGTCCAACCCCCTCGGCACTGAGCCTCTGTGGACCGGGCTCTACATGAGTCTCCCCACAACAGCTCTAACCCAGTTGCACTTTTTTGGGGTTTGTATTATCTATCACTGTGTAACACATTCTGTAAAAACCATTATCATACTTTTTATGTTTAGGGAATGGTATGGCTGTAGGGGTCCAGGGTTAGAGTTTGGCAGATAGTGACATGCTTTTAGGTCTTTGTGGAAGCATCTCTGGTGAAGAGTGATGAGTGGATAGAATTCTACTGGAGGTTATTGGAGGCAGAGAAACTCCAGATGCTGAAGCTGCTGAAGATCAACATGATGCATCTTTGTTTTGTAATCAGGAAGGGAAATTAAAAACAATGATCTCAATTTAATTCTTTTACTCTCAGCTTAAAGACCAAGCTATCTCTTAGACACAAGGGGATATTTAAGGAGTTATGGTAGAACAATGTGTGAAAAGCTGAAAAATGCAAATTATCCTGCATTATAAGAGTAATATTGAGTGGCATTTTTTGTTTGTTTCCCTGTGTACTGAAAAGGTGTTTTGTTATACCCTGAAGGGCTATTAGAACTATAACTTGAAAATAATAAGATTTTTCAATGACTTTAAAAATAAACAACATTGCTTTTGAAAACTGACTTCCTGAAAACTATTAAAAATATAGATATAAGCAGTTAATGTAAGAACTAAATTTTATTGAATGCCTAACATGCCAGGTACAGATATTAAGATATTTGCGTGTATTATCTCATGTAACACTATGATGTAGATATTATTATCCTAGTTTTATACATTTAAAAAAAATATAGTGAAAATGAGTATACTACCCAAAGCAATCTATAGATTCAATGCAATCCCTATCAAGCTACCAATGGTATTTTTCACAGAACTAGAACAAATAATTTCACAATTTGTGTGGAAATACGAAAAACCTCGAATAGCCAAAGCAATCTGGAGAAAGAAGAATGGAACTGGAGGAATCAACCTGCCTGACTTCAGGCTCTACTACAAAGCCACAGTCATCAAGACAGTATGGTATTGGCACAAAGACAGAAATCTAGATCAATGGAACAAAATAGAAAGCCCAGAGATAAATCCACGCACATATGGACACCTTATCTTTGACAAAGGAGGCAGAATATACAATGGAGAAAAGACAATCTCTTTAACAAGTGGTGCTGGGAAAACTGGTCAACCACTTGTAAAAGAATGAAACTAGAGCACTTTCTAACACCATACACAAAAATAAACTCAAAATGGATTAAAGATCTAAACATAAGACCATAAACTATAAAACTCTTAGAGAAGAACATAGGCAAAACACTCTCTGACATAAATCACAGCAGGATCTTCTATGACCCACCTCCCAGAATATTGGAAATAAAAGAAAAAATAAACAAATGGGACCTAATTAAAATTAAAAGCTTCTGATAACAAAGGAAACTATAAGCAAGGTGAAAAGACAGCCTTCATAATGGGAGAAAATATTAGCAAATGAAGCAACTGACAAACAACTAATCTCAAAAATATACAAGCAACTCCTGCAGCTCAATTCCAGAAAAATAAACGACCCAATCAAAAAATGGACCAAAGAACTAAACAGACATTTCTCCAAAGAAGACATACAGATGGCTAACAAACACATGAAAAGATGTTCAACATCACTCATTATCAGAGAAATGCAAATCAAAACCACAATGAGGTACCATTTCATGCCAGTCAGAATGGCTGCAATCCAAAAGTCTACAAGCAATAAATGCTGGAGAGGGTGTGGAGAAAAGGGAACCCTCTTACACTGTTGGTGGGAATGCAAACTAATATAGCCACTATGGAGAACAGTGTGGAGATTCCTTAAAAAACTGGACATAGAACTGCCTTATGACCCAGCAATCCCACTGCTGGGCATACACACCGAGGAAACCAGAAGGGAAAGAAACACGTGTACCCCAATGTTCATCACAGCACTGTTTATAATAGCCAGGACATGGAAGCAACCTAGATGTCCATCAGCAGATGAATGGATAAGAAAGCTGTGGTACATATACACAATGGAGTATTACTCAGCCATTAAAAAGAATACATTTGAATCAGTTCTAATGAGGTGGATGAAACTGGAGCCTGTTATACAGAGTGAAGTAAGCCAGAAAGAAAAACACCAATACAGTATACTAACGCATATATATGGAATTTAGAAAGATGGTAACGATAATCCTGTATGTGAAACAGCGAAAGAGACACAGATGTATAGAACAGTCTTTTGGACTCTGTGGGAGAGGGAGAGGGTGGGATGATTTGGGAGAATGGCATTGAAACATGTATAATATCATACATGAAATGAATCGCCAGTCCAGGTACGATGCATGATACAGGATGCTTGGGGCTGGTGCACTGGGATGACCCAGAGGGGTCGTACAGGGAGGGAGGTGGGAGGAGGGTTCAGAATGGGGAACACATGTACACCTGTGGCGGATTCATGTCAATGTATGGCAAAACCAATACAATATTATAAAATAATTGGCCTCTAATTAAAATAAATAAATTTATATTTTTTAAAAAATAGTGCTTTGCTTTTAAAGGATTTGCCCCAAACCACATATCTGAGGACGTAATGGGACCAAAATGCAATCCCATGTATCTGACTTCAGTTACTGTGTATCTGAGTTCACAGGAACATCCATAGGAGAATAGATACCCTGTTCCTTTGTTTAAAACCCATCAATCACATAATGGAGTTAAGCAGAATTCTCCTTACTAAAGAAGACTTAGGTTGCCACCAGGTAATCTCTGGAGAAGGAAATGGCAATCCACTCCAGTGTTCTGGCCTGGAGAATACCATGGACAGAGGAACTTGGTGGGCTACAGTCCATGGGGTTGCAAAGAGTCAGACATGACTAAAGTAACTTAGCACACACAGGTAATCTCTAGGTCACTAGGAATTATTGAAAGCACCATTGGAAAACAGGGCTCCCATAAACCTTGAAGCTGTTGTAATCATTCATCATGGCTCACCTGAAACTGCATCATGAGCTTCCGAGTTCCTTTGATTCCATCTTACCCATTTTACAGCCAAAGTGAGTTTTCTAAAATTAAATTTAATTACTTCTGCTTAAATCATTCAATGACACTCCACTTTTTCCAAATATTTTAAACTCTTTAGTGAGGTGAAAGTTGTTCAGTCATGTCCAACTCTTTGTGACCCCATGGACTATTCAATGGGATTCTCCAGGCCAGAATACTGGAGTGGATAGCCTTTCCCTTTTCCAGGGGATTTTCTCAACCCAGGGATCGAACCCAGGTCTCCTGCATTACAGGCGGATTATTTACCAGCTGAGCCACAAGGGAAGCCCAAGAATACTGGAGTAGGTAGCCTATCCCTTCTTCAGCATATCTTTCCAACCCAGGAATCAAACCAGGGTCTCCTGCAATTACAGGCAGATTCTTTACCAACTGAGCTATCAGAGAAGCCTTAAACTCTTTACTGTGACTTATAAACTTCTTTTTGGTCTCTACTTACCACTCTTGTCTGTTTTCTTTCCACTTTCACACTTCAAAGCTAGCCTCCCCAGCTCTACATTTTTTCCTTCTGGTCCTTGGCACTTCTGCCTCCATTGACCAAAACACTTTCCTCCCTGTCTCCCACACTAAGCTGCTCACACTTTTTGGCACATTCTGTGGGGAGTTGCTCCTGAAGTCCAAAATTTGGGTTAAATATTCCCCTTGGACATTCAAGTAGCATTCTCTACCTCGTTTTCATAAAACATCATGCTGTGTGTTTAGTTATTTTACCTTCATATTGATGGTAAGCTCACTGTGGGGATAGAAGATGTGATTATTTTCTTCATCTTTGGATCCCCAAAACTTAGTGCATAGGAGTTCACATTTGTGTGTGTGTATGAATGAAGGCTGACATCATTTGGTACTAATTGGTCACACATAGCATACGATTTTAAGTGTTCAAAGCTATAACTTCAATGAACCCACACATAACTTCCAGAAGGTAGATACTATTGTTTTGCTCCCATGAAATGAGATACTAACTACAGAGGGAGTTTAAGAAAACAGCTGAAGGTCACACAGCTGATCTGCCTCTCTGAAGATTTAAGGTCAACAGATTAGTATTTCTAGGTGACAGTTGATACCTCAAGGCTTTCATAAGAAGAAAAGCATGAAAACTATTTAATGGTTCCATTTCTACCACTAATAATTATGTGATTCTTGTGATCTCACTATGCCTTAGTTTAATTATCTGCAAAGTTAGAAAACTGTGGGTTGAATGATCCCAAAGTTCTTTATTCTCTAAATAACAATGATTTGAAACAACCATTTATTGGTACTACTCTGAAGAATATAAAGTATTGAAAATAAATTATGAAAAGACTCTGAGCTAAAAGTGGCATTAGTGGTAAAGAACCCGCCTGCCAGTGCAGGTAGACGCAGGTTTAATCCCTGAGTCAGGGAGATAACCCTGGAGGAAAGCATGGCAATTCACTCCAGTATTCTTGCCTGGAGGATCCCATGGACAGAGGAGCCTGGCAGGCTACAGTCCTGAGTCAGACATGACTGAAGAGCACAAGAGTCAGACACGACTGAAGCGACTTAGCATACACATACATGCACATGCACATAACCTAAAATAGGTACTCTAGGTCCCATCTATAGACTTCTTCTCCCTCTTATCTCCACTCTTTGGGAGATTTATAATCTCATCCTATTATTCTCTGACCAAGGAGTTGGACTTGAATAAGGCCATTAGGTAGGATAAACTAAATAACTATCTTTAAAAAGCACATACAATGTGGATCTTCACTGATAACAGTTGAAAGTGAAAGTTGCTCAGTCATATCTGACTCTATGAGACCCCATGAACTGTAGCCCACCAGACTCCTCTGTCCATGGAATTCTCCAGGCAAGAGTAATGGAATGGGTTTCCATTCCCTTCTCCAGACAATCTTCACAACCCAGGGATTGAACCTGGATCTCCTGCATTGCAGGCAGATTCTTTGCCATCTGAGCCACCAGGGAAGCCATTGATTTGGCATATAATTGCTAATACTAATTTAGATGAGAAATGTGATTCATTGCCTAGTCCAGTGGCTAGCACACAGTTCAGTTCAGTTTAGTTCAGTTCAGTCACTCAGTCGTGTCCAACTCTTTGTGACCCCATGAACTGCAGCATGCCAGGCCTCCCTGTCATCACCAACTCCCGGAGTTTACCCTAACTCATGTCCATTGAGTTGGTGATGCCATCCAACCATCTCATCCTCTGTCGTCCCCTTTTCCTCCTGCCTTCAATCTTTCCCAGCATCAGGGTCTTTTCAAATGAGTCAGCTCTTCTCATCAGGTGGCCAAAGTATTGGAGTTTCAGCTTCAACATCAGTCCTTCCAATGAACACCCAGGACTGATCTCCTTTAGGATGGACTGGTTGGATCTTGTTTTTGCTTACTGTATAGAGCTGCTCCATCTTTGGCTGTTAAGAATATAATCAGTCTAATTTTGCTGTTGGCCATCTGGTGATGTCCACGTGTAGAGTATTCTCTTGTGTTGTTGGAAGAGGGTGTTTGCTATGACCAGTGTGTTCCTTGGCAAAACTCTATTAGCCTTTGCCCTGCTTCATTCTGTACTCCAAGGCCAAATTTGCCTATTATTCCAGGTGTTTCTTGACTTCCTACTTTTGCATTCCAGTCCCTTATAATGAAGAGGACATCTTTTTTGGGTGTTAGTTCTAGAAGGTCTTGTAGGTCTTCGTAGAACTGTTCAACTTCAGCTTCTTCAGCATTACTGGTCGGGGCACAGATTTGGATTACCATGATATTGAATGAATATCATGGAAATGAACAGAGATCATTCTGTCGTTTTTGAGATTGCATCCAAGTACTGTAATTTGGACTCTTGTTGACTGATGGCTACTCCATTCCTTCTAAGGGATTCCTGCCTACAGGAGTAGATATAAAGGTCATCTGAGTTAAGTTCACCCATTCCAGTCCATTTTAGTTCCCAGATTTCTACAATGTCGATCTTCACTCTTGCCATCTCCTGTTTGACCACTTCCAATTTACCTTGATTCATGGACCTAACATTCCAGGTTCCTATGCAGTATTTCTCTTGACAGCATCAGACCTTGCTTCTATCACCAGTCACATCCACAACTGGGTATTGTTTTTGCCTTGGCTCAATCCCTTCATTCTTTCTAGAGTTATTTCTCCTCTGATCTCCAGTAGCATATTGGGCACCTATTGACCTGGGGAGTTCCTCTTTCAGTATCCTATCATTTTGCCTTTTCATACTGTTCATGGGGTTCTCAAGGCAAGAATACTGAAGTGCTTTGCTATTCCCTTCTCCAGTGGACCACATTCTGTCAGACCTCTCCATCATGACCTGTCCGTCTTGGGTGGCCCCACACGGCATGGCTTAGTTTCATTGAGTTAGACAAGGCTGTGGTCCATGTGATCAGATTGGCTAGTTGTCTGTGATTGTGGTTTCAGTATGTCTGCCCTCTGATACCCTCTCTCAGTGCCCACTATCTTACTTGGGTTTCTCTTACCTTGGACGTGGGGTATCTCTTCATGGCTGCTCCAACAAAGTGCAGCCGCTGCTCCTGACTGTGGACGTGGGGTCCTTGGATGGACGGCTCTCCTCTTGGCCGCTCTTGTGCCGGCGCAGCTGCCACTCCTGCAGCCGCTCAGCCACCACTCCTCCTCCAGCACACAGTAAGCATTCAGTAAATATTAGTTCTCTATGGATTTTATTTTTCCTATGGAGTCACTCTTAGGGATTTCAGTTTTCCTGTGAATTTTCAGTTATGTCAACTTTTTCTTGTCTCTAACAATGTTCATCAAAAAAGAACAATAAATAAACATGGTAGCTAATTTGGTCAGGTCAGGTGAGATGCCTGTGCTCAGTCTTGTCAACTCTTTGTGACACCATGGACTGTAGCCCACTAGGTTCCACAGTCCATGGGATTTTCCAGGCAAAATTTGGTATATGTTCCTATTATTTAATCACCATATTATTCAGTCTCTCAATTGAGAGCAAACAAATTTATAGGGAGAAAAACTACCGCATTGCTCTCTTGCTTAAGGTGTGCTGTTTCTTATTTTGTCTTTCATCAGTAAATACTGTTTTCTGATGATACCAAACATAAGTGTGATTGGGGGCTCTACTTTGAGAGAATCAGCAAGTTTTACTAAGTGTTAGGCAACCTCATCTTTCACTTTTAAAGAGTATGGATATATGGCTTTATCTAAAGAATGAATATTAAATGATGTCAGGTCATAAAAATGTTAGTATTTTCATATTATATTTCTTTTTGTAATTTCCTCATAATGACCAATGTCCTAGTGGTCAAACTCTGAAATTATATTTTTGCTATGAAATGAAAGATGAGTGAAATTCAAATGTGTTTTTTAAAATGTAAATCCATTTTCACTTACTAAGAGTACTAAGTGTTTAATTGAATGTAGAACATCTCACTTATTGCAAATAAATATACAATTTTAGTAATGAAAATCCAAAAGCTACCATAGCATTGCATATCATTATCTAAATTATGTCCATTTAATGATCAAGATTCAATAATGGCACCCAGAAAATACATCCACAGCAGTTAGTAATCTGCCTACAGTGTGAAATTCTGAACAGGTTATATGTGTGTGGTATTTTAGTCCTCCTCCCCAGCACATTTCAAAGCAGCTTTTGTTGTAAGAATTTTGAAAGCCACAGGAAAACATGCCTTGTGAGTTTTCTTCAATTTTGAAAAGGCTGTGGGTTTATGATAACTCATTACTTGAATCTGCTATGAACTTTGACTTTGATGAACATAATTTCTTAGTTTGTGGTGTATAAGGAGTCTCAGTATATGACTATGCAATGTTTACCCTGCAACCCTGAAAAAAAAGAATAAAGCAGCTCACCCAGGTCAGCTTCCTGTAGGGTTACCTGCAGAAAAAAAATCAGATTGTATAACTTGTGTTAAAACTGTGATTCTAGAAACTGAGATAAATAACATTACATGGATTTTTTTAAATTACTTTCTTTGTGACTAATTTTAGAATTATGCTAAGTCACTTCAGTCGTTTCCGACTCTGTGCGACCCCGTAGACGGCAGCCCACCAGGCTCCCTGGTCCCTGGGATTCTCCAAGCAAGAACACTGGAGTGGGCTGCCATTTCCTTCTCCAATGCATGAAAGTAAAAAGTGAAAGTGAAGTCGCTCAGTCGTGTCCGACTCTTAGCGACCCCGTGGATTGCAGCCTAACAGGCTCCTCTGTCCATGGGATTTTCCAAGCAAGAGTACTGGAGTGGGGTGCCATTGCCTTCTCCGAATTTTAGAATTACTCTAAAATATTAATTGTACTCACCTATTTTTTTAAAAAAGCAACTGTGTATATATGTGCATGTTATTAATATATCAGGGTTTTCTTACATATGGAACATCATATTAGTATAAAGGAACATTCTTTTATTCTCCAAAATAATAAGCAGTACAGACCTGTTACAGAATAAATGCTGGTAGGACTGCATGGAATTGTGAGTAAAAATCGCTCAGTCGTGTCTCTTTGCCACCCCATGGAATTCTCCAGGCCAGAATGCTGGAGTGGGTAGCCTTCCCTTCTCCAGGGGATTTTCTCAACTCAGGGATCAAACCCAGGTCTCCCAAATTGCAGGCAGATTCTTTACCAGCTGAGTCACCAGGGAAGCTCAAGAATACTGGAGTGGGTAGCCTATCCCTTCTCTAGTGGATCTTCCTGACCCAGGGATTGAACTGGTGTCTCCTGCATTGCAGGCGAATTCTTTACCAGTTGAGCTACCAGGGAAGTCCTTGTATCATACAGAATATGTCAGTTTGCACAAAGAATGTCCAGGACATAACTGAATTTCCTAATCAAGAAGAAAAAAGTTAAATCAATTATGTTATTTAGTCTACATACTTGAAAATGTAATTAAGTAGTTACCCCTGTGCAAAGTAGACAAGCAAATAAATTACTAACAAATCACACTTGAAACTAAATTTTAGGTCTAAAGAATACTGTGACTGTCTATTTTCCTGGTAAACATGAGCCAGTCATATCTACATGCTTAAAGCTTGTCACCTTTGGGTTCTGGGACATACTCCATTGTATGTGTAGCTGTTAGGTTTGGGTTTGACTGTGTTTAACAAGAAAGATAGTGGTTAGATTTAGGCTAAAAAAAAAAAAAAAAAGACAAAATATAGTAAAGGTTTATTTTTCCCTCACATAAAACAAATTCATAGGTAGGCTGTCTAGGGCTACTGTTGTAATTCCACAGTTTTATAATGGCTCATATTTTCTTCTTTGCCATTCTTGGTTTGGTGTTTCCAAATTTAAGGATGGAAATGACTATTAGAGTTCCAGCTATTGTATCAACATTCAGGCTGTGCTAACTCCTCCTGTTTAAGGAGAATTTCCCATGGGCACATATCAATACATATTTCTGCTTATTTGTCATTGGCCACACTTAGTTATATGACCACACCCAACTGTACAGGTATGCTTGGAGATAGAGAGGCAAAAACAAAAACATAGAGGTTGCAAATAGCAGCTCCCAATCAAAGAAGCTTATTTACATGTATTAATAGGGGAAAAGGACTGCTGATCCCACTTATGCACAAGGACAGTAGAGCCATGAGCAGTGGCGTGTTTGTATTGGGAAGGACAGCAAGTAGAGTTAAAGATGGAAGGGAAACTTATTGCAAAAGAAAGAGAAAAACTACAGCAAATTTGTTTAATTATTCTTTCAACTGCATGTGAAAAATGATATGTGTATCCTTTTTAAAAGCACACATTGTACTAAAGGAAGTCTGAAAATCAATACATATTACATTGGATTCCATAAATACTGTGGCATTTTTGTTTTCTTCACTGTGCAGTTTATAACACATGACTAATATATTGAGTCTGAGTAAGAATTTTATATTTATTTATTTAGAATTTATGGTCACATTTATTTGATGGTACCTCTGCTAATAGTAGTCATACTGACAGAAATTATAGAATTCAAGTGGATGGTCATTATTTCACTTTGAGATAGAAGCAGTTTCACCAGAGGAATTTCATTCTCTTTATAAAAAAATCTTATGCAACATTTTATTTTCTATGGCTTTCCTTTTTGTAATTTCTTCAATTTATTTAATTAGGCATGTAGCATATAACCCCACTTGGCCAGCAAGTACATACTTTCTTTGAGGAAAAAAATGTTCTCTCAACCTACTGATGATGAGAAAAAATGTGTATTTGTGTGTGTTATTTTATAAATTATGTTTTAAATGTGTGTAAAAATGAACTTTTGGTACCTGAATACATAGGTGTAATTTCATGATGAAAGTGTGAATGGGGATTAGTTTTACTTGTCCTCACTGTATAGATAACAGTTGAAGTTGTGTCTGGCTTAGAAATCCCCAAAATAAAAGAAGGTTGTGGACTAATGTTTGTAAATAAAGGAGTTTAATCAAAGTGATGAGCTAAAGATGTAGTACTCAATGCTGGTCAAAGATGAAGTAGAAAGGTTAAGTAAATCAGAAACTGGAGTACTAGGAAACCAGAAAATAATATGTCATCTTATCCTCTAACTGAGTTGGAATGCTCAATGCTCAATAGTTCATCATTTCATTGAAACCAGGCTCATTCCAATGAGTAAAACAATACAAAGGAGGTGGAACCAGTAAGTATACAGGACTCTCTAATAAGTCTCATGCCAATGGAAGGCAATGAGACAGACATTGGGCCTATGAAAGATTAATATATATCTGTACTGTCCAATACAGCAGTCACTAGCTATATGTGGCTGTTGAGCACTTGAAATGTGCTGAGTTTAAGTTGATATAGGCTATGGGTAAAATATACACTGGAATTCAAAGAGTTGGTATGAGAAAAATTACAAAGAACCTGATTGAAATTTTCATACTGATGACATTTTGAATCATTTTTACATGTCAGATGAAATATATATTATTCATATTCTCTTCACTTATATTTTTAGCTTTTAACATAGTGGCTAAATTTTTTGAAATTCTATATTTGGCTCATATTTTAATCTATAGGGTAGTCAGTGTTGGTCTGTACTCTGATTCCAATTTGCCACCTCAATTTTTAACAATAATATGTGAGGGAAAATCAGGAGCCATTCTAAGGACTATAATTTTTCCCACATTTACTTAGAGGTGTAATTTGTTATAATAGGAGGAACATGAGCCTCTGGATCCAGATCTGCTACTAACTAGCTATATAGCCCCAGGAAAGTTATTTAACTTCTGTGAGCCTTGATTTCCTCATCCATAAAATGAGAATCATAATACTCACCACACAGGGTAATTGTGAGGATAAAATGTGAATGCAAGGGACTTTGCAGAGTCCATGCCTCATAATTTGCACTTAATAAATGTTAGTCACTTTCTCTCCTTACTATGTGAATTGTAACAGTGGTAAAAACAGAATTGATCTGATATACTGTAAGTCTCAAAATTAGAGGAATATGGGGAGCAGGATAAAGAGAAAAGTGAAACCTGGGGAGCAGAATAAGAATATCAGTAAAGGTTATTGAAAAAGAAAATCAAAATCTTCCAAAGTTGAAAAACAACCAAAAATTTACCGTAGCATTTTTGGAAAGAAGAAAAATAAAATTTCTTCAAATATAGAAATGCTTACTTACGCACACACATACACGTATACATATGTGCTTACACATAAGTATATATTTTTCTGAGCAGCTATGTAAAACAGTGTATATGTAATTGTTTTATTTAGATATGCACTACATAGTTTCATTTGTTGTTCAGTCCCTGAGTCATGTCTGACTCTTTGTGACCCCATGAACTACAGAATGGTAGGTTTCCCTGTCCTTCAATATCTCCTGGAGTTTGCTCAAATTTATGTCCATTGATTTGGTGATGCTATTTAACTGTCTTATCCTTTGCTGCCCTCTTATTGTTTGCCTTCAATCTGTCCCAGCATCATGGTCTTTTCACTGAATTGGCTCTTCACATCAGGTGGCCAAAGTATTGGAGCTTCAGCTTCAGCATCAGTCCTTCCAGTGAATACACAGGGTTGATTTCCTTAAGGATTGACTGGTTTGGTCTCCTTACTGTTCAAGGGACTCTCAAGAGTCTTCACTCCAGCACCACAATTTGAAAACATCAATTCTTCGGTGCTCAGCACTCTTTATGGTCCAACTCTTACATCCGTACATGACTACTGGAAAAACCGTAGCTTTGACAGATGGACTTTTGTAGGCAAAGTGATATCTCTACTTTTTAATATGCTGTCTAGGTTTGTTATCACTTTCCTTCCAAGGAACAAGCATCTTTTAATTTCATGGCTGAAGTCACCATCCACAGTGATTTTAGAGCCCCAGAAAATAAAATCTGGGACTATTTCCACTTTTCCTCCTTCCATTTGTCATGAAGTGATGGGACTGGATGCAATGGTCTTAGTTTTTTGAATGTTGAGTTTTAAGCCAGCTTATTCACTCTCCACTCTCACCCTCATCAAGAAGAACTTTAGTTCCTCCTCAGTTTCTGCTATTGTGAGGTTGTTGATATTTCTCCCAACTGTTTTGATTCTAACTTGCTTCATCCAGTCTGGGATTTTCCATGATGTACTCTGCATAGAAGTTAAATAAGCAGGGCGGCAATACACAGCCTTGTCATATTCCCTTCCCAACTTTAAACCAGTCAGTTGTTCCATGTCTGGTTCTAACTGTTGCTTCTGGACCCACACATAATTTCTCAGGAGACAAGTAGGATGGTCTGATACTTCCATCTCATTAAGAATTTTCCACAATTTTTTTTGTGATCCACCCAAACACTTTAGGGTAGTTAGTAATACAAAAGTAGATGTGTTTTGCTGGAATTTCTTTGTTTTCTCCATGAGCCAATGAATGTTGGCAATTTGATATCCTGTTCCTCTTCCTCTTCAAATCCCAGCTTGTAACATCTGGAAATTCTCAGTTCATGTACTACTAAAGCCTATCTTGAAGCATTTTGAGCATATCCTTGTTAGCATGTGAAGTGAGTGCAATTGTACAGTAGTTGGAAAATTATCTGGCATTGCCCTTCTTGGGATTGGAATGAAATCTGACCTTTTCCAATCCTGTGGCCACTGCTGAGTTTTCCAAATTTGCTGGCATAATGAGTGCAGCACTTGAACAGCATCATCTCTTAGGATTTTGAACAGCTCAGCTGGAATTCCATCATATCTAGCTTTGTTTGTAATAATGCTTCCTGAGGTCCACTGAATTTAGGCTATCTGGCTCTAGGTGACTGACCACAGCATTATGGTTATCCAGGTCCGTAAGACCTTTTTGTATAGTTCTTCTGTGTATTCTTGCCACCTGTTCTTAATCTCTTCTGCTTCTGTTTCTTACCATTTCTGTCCTTTATTGTGCTTATCCTTGCATGAAATGCTCCCTTAATAGATCCAATATTCTGGAAAAGATGTCTAGTCTTTCCTGTTCTATTGTTTTTTTTCTAATTTTTGCATTGTTTTTTTTAAGAAGGCCTTCTTATCTCTCCTTGCTGTTCTCTGGAACTCTGCATTCAGTTGGGTATCTTTCCTTTTCTCCCTTGTCTTTCACTTCTCTTCTTTCCTCAGCTACTCTTAGGTACTTCCCTTAGCTACTCAACCTCCTCAAACAACCACTTTGCCTTCTTGCATTTATTTTTCTTTGGAATGATTTTGATCACTGCTTCCCATATAGTATTATAGATCTCTGTCCCTAATTCTTCAGGCACTTTGTCTACCAGAACACTTGAATCTATTCATCACCTTCACTATATAATCATACAGGATTCGGTTTAGGTCATATCTGAATGAATGGTTTTCCCTACAGTCTTCAATCTAAGCTTGAATTTTGCACTAAGGAGTTCTTTATCTGAGCCATAGTCAGCTCCAGGCCTTGTTTTTGCTGACTGTGTAGAGCTTATCCATTTTCGGTTGATAGAACATAATCAGTCTGATTTCAGTATTGACCATCTGTTGATGCCCATGTATAGATTCATCTCTTGGGTTGTTGGAAAAAGGTATTTATTATGACAAGCATGTTCTCTTGATAAAACTCTTTTAGCCTTTGCCCTGCTTCATTTTGTACTCCAAGGTCAAACTTACCTGTTACTCCAGGTATCTTTTGACTTCCTATTTTTTCATTCCAATCCCTTATGATGAAAAAGACATCTTTTGGGGGTATTAATTCTAGAAAGTCTTGTAGGTCTTCACCAGACCAGTCAACTTCAGCTTTTTCAGCTGAATTATACTTGGATTATTGTGATGTTGAATGGCTTGCCTGGGAGATGAACCAAGTTCATTATGTAATTTTTGAGATTGCATCTAAGTACTGCATTTCAGACTCTCTTGTTGACTATGAGGGCTACTCCATTTCTTCTAAAGAGATTCTTGCCCACAGTAGTAGATATAAAGGTTATCTAAATTAAATTCACCTATTCCTGTCCATTTTGTTCAGTGATTCCTAGGATGTCAGTGTTCAATCTTGCCATCTCCTGCTTGACCACTTCCAATTTACCATGATTCATAGACCTAACGTTCTAGGTTTCTATGCAATTGCCAACATCTACTGGATCATGGAAAAAGTAAGAGAGTTCCAGAAAAGCATCTATTTCTGCTTTATTGACTATGCCAAAGCCTTTGACTGTGTGGATCACAATAAACTGTGGAAAATTCTGAAAGAAATGGGAAGACCAGACCACCTGATCTGCCTCTTGAGAAATTTGTATGCAGGTCAGGAAGCAACAGTTAGAACTGGACATGGAACAACAGACTGGTTCCAAATAGGAAAAGGAGTACGTCAAGGCTGTATATTGTCACCCGGTTTATTTAACTTATATGCAGAGTACATCATGAGAAACGCTGGACTGGAAGAAACACAAGCTGGAATCAAGATTGCTGGGAGAAATACCAATAACCTCAGATATGCAGATGACACCACCCTTATGGCAGAAAGTGAAGAGGAACTCAAAAGCCTCTTGATGAAAGTGAAAGAGGAGAGTGAAAAAATTGGCTTAAAGCTCAACATTCAGAAAACGAAGATCATGGCATCCAGTCCCATCACTTCATGGGAAATAGATGGGGAAACAGTGGAAACAGTGTCAGACTTTATTTTTCTGGGCTCCAAAATCACTACAGATGGTGATTGTAGCCATGAAATTAAAAGATGCTTACTCCTTGGAAGGAAAGTTATGACCAACCTAGATAGCATATTCAAAAGCAGAGACATTACTTTGCCAACAAAGGTTCGTCTAGTCAAGGCTATGGTTTTCCCTGTGGTCATGTATGGATGTGAGAGTTAGACTGTGAAGAAGGCTGAGCGCTGAAGAATTGATGCTTTTGAACTGTGGTGTTGGAGAAGACTCTTGAGAGTCCCTTGGACTGCAAGGAGATCCAAGCAGTCCATTCTGAAGGAGATCAGCCCTGGGATTTCTTTGGAAGGAATGATGCTAAAGCTGAAACTCCAGTACTTTGGCCACCTCATGCGAAGAGTTGACTCATTGGAAAAGACTCTGATGCTGGGAGGGATTGGGAGCAAGAGGAGAAGGGGACGACAGAGGATGAGATGGCTGGATGGCATCACTGACTCGATGGACGTTAGTTTGAGTGAACTCCGGGAGTTGGTGATGGACAGGGAGGCCTGGCGTGCTGCGATTCATGGGGTCACAAAGAGTCAGACACGACTGAGCGACTGATCTGATCTGATCTGATCTGATGCAATGTTGTTCTTTACAGTGTTGGACTTTACTTTCACCACCAGACACATACACAACTGAGCATTGTTTCCACTTTGCCCAACCACTTCATTCTTTCTGGAACTATTAGTAATTGTCCTCTGCTCTTCCCCAGCAGCATGTTAGACGTCTTCCAACCTGGGGGGCTCATCTTCAGGCATCATATCTTTTTACCTTTTCATCTGTTCATGAAGTTGTCACAGCAAGAATACTGGAGTAGGTTGCCATTTCCCTCTTCTAGTGGACCAGGATTTGTCGGAATTCCTCACTATGACTCATCCATCTTGGGTGACCCTACATGGCTCATAGCTTTGTTGAGTTACACAAACCTCTTCACATGAAGCTGTGATCTATGAAGATGGGGAATTGTAGTGTGGTTATGTAAAAATTACATCTACTAGAAAGTGATAAATGGAGGAAGAAAATTTTATAGTGATGCTGATAAAAGACAAAAAGAGAAAGAGAGGGTCAAAATAAATTTGCCAAAGGTCAAAATAGTCTAGTTAGCATACACTGTCCATAATTTTCTTTCTCAGCCTTGACTTGCCTCTATGGAATGGTCCAAAATAACTCTCTCCACAGAGCTCAAGAACATAGTAGTGAATAAGTGTAACAAAAAGCCCTGCATTCAGGGAGCTTGTGTTTTGAGACAATAAAATAAATTAGTAAAGCATATGTTACTAGTTCAAAGGAAAAAAAATCAGAGCAGGCTGGAAAGGGTTTAGGTGAAGACTGCCGTATTAGATACAGTGAAAAAGCAAGGCTGACTGAAAAGGTGACATTAAATATAATAGAAAGCAAGTAAGTGAGCAAGTCATAGGAATTTCTGAGGGAAACATTTCAGATAGCAGCATGAGTAAAGATTATGATTTGGAAACATTGAAATAGTGTGGAGGTCAATGTGACTGGAGCCCAGTGAAGGGATTAGTTAGAAGGTATGAGGTTAGTAAGTAAACGGTGATTGGGGAGATCATCTGGGACTTGAAATAACCTGACTTGACTTGACATGACTAGAAGTGTCTCAACTTGGATTGATTGATATGCCTTGACTTGACTTCGCTTGGCTGGAACTTGCTTGATTAAGTTTTCTATTGAAGGTCATAAAATGTTTGGCTTTTACTCTGTGTGAAATGGGGATTCTTGGGTTTTGAACAGAAGTGTCAAGTGATCTTAACTTCTGTTAAATAGAACCACTCTGGCTGCCTTTTGAGAGGAAGATATAAAAGGCTAGGACTGGCATGATAGCAGTACAGACAATTGGTAAGATATGGGATGTAAAAAAAAGAGAGACTTCAAGATTTTTGTCTGAGCAATATGAAATATAAAATTGTCATTTACTGAAGTGGGAAAGGTGGTGGAATAATAGATTGGGAAAGAGGAATGAAAATGATCAGAATTTTTTAATGGAAATATTAAATTTGAGATGTCTATTAAATATTCAAGAACTTTAGGAAATATGTGTCTGGAGTTAATGTGATATGGTCCAGCTAGAGACATATATATTGGGAGTCATCAGTATATTGATGGCATGTAAAGTTATGGGATTGGATGAAATCTCCATAGAGCCAGATAAGGAAATAGGGATGTGGGAGGGGAAAAGAAGGGATGGAAAGATTAGAAACAAAGCAATCTGAGAAAGATTGACTATTCTGATGTACTGAGAGTCAAGCATTCAGAGTATGAAAATGTATAAGTATCACCTAGGTCAAATGTTGGTACTGGGTCATGTGAGATGAGAATTAGAAATTGATCTTTAATTTAGCAACATACACGTCAGTTTTGATGGAAAGGGAGAAATTTTGATTGGAGAGAGGTCAAGAAAATACAGAAATAAGAAAATCAGAAATAGTAATCAAAGAAGTTTGGGAAAGGAGTGATAGTTTTATTATAATTAGAGGAATAAATCCAGGACACAAGCTGAGAGGTGAAGTGTAATGGAGAGTTGTGGGTCTTTTTTTTTTTTTAATAAGATAAGATAAATAGAAGAATACTTCATGCTCTTGATAATGATCTGAAAACAAAGAGATTAATGTGGATGGTGTAGCATAAAGGTAAGAATTTCTGGAATCTTTACTAGGGTGAGAGAGGGTAGGATCTACTGGTAAAGTGAAATGATTGGCCTTTTTTAGGATACATTTTGCTCATAGTAATACATTTTATCTGATAAGGGTCACAGTTGAAACTGAATTGATAAATGCTTTGTGGAACCTTTAAGAGATTAGTTTTTGGTTGCTTCTCTTTTCCCAAGGAAATAGGAAGCGAGATCATCAGCATTACTTGCTAATGACCCTCTTCCTCTCTGTCCTCTGTTTGATCAACTGTTTCTTTAATCCTTCCTTACCCATATTTAGTTAATTACCCTTATTAGACTCAAGTATGATCCGAAAATAAAATGCACTAGAATTTCCTGGAATATTTATTAACATGAGGATAGCTGGGTTCCATGCAAAACCTAATAAAATAACCCTGAGAAGTGGAGCCAGGAGTTTGGATTTTCAGCAAGGTTTCATGGTATTTGTGATGCACAGTAAATTTTGAACAGCATTATCTTTTCACCTCCTTTGTTTTCTTCAATGATAAATGCTTTACCCTCTTTCTTCCCTCTGTGAATTGCTGTGTCTTTAGAAGAATGCTTTCATCTGTATTTGGTAGAGAATTTTAGACACATTGAATATAGTTGAATATCTACCACTGGTGGAGATATTTTTCTAATTGTATTCTTTCCTGATCATATTCAGGAACTGAAGAAAAATTGTTCCCACATGTTATGAAAACAAGTATATCTGAAGAACTTCTTCCAGATTCTAAATAAACATCATAAATAACGAAGTACCTGATAAGCTGTATATTACAAGTAAATCATGTCATCTACTGATTATACACGGTCTCTGATGAAACTAGAACACTGAAGTTTTCTAATAAAAATGACTATATCTCATGCTACTTCACATGCTGAGTCCTTAACAAATGTTTAAAACAGGAAAGTGAATGAAATCACTCCACATATTTTAAATTACAACAAACTCTAAGTACAATGCATATATTTTTTAACATAACTGTGTCGAATTTAAAGAAAATGCAGCCAAAAGCAAAGAAGTAAGTAAGGAAGAAAGGAAGGGAGCGAGAAAGGAAGAAAGAGAGAAAAAAAACTAAACCAGTTCTGTTTCAAGCACATATTTTTAAGGGTTTGTCTACATATATTGCCTTTTATTATTTTTCTATCATACATGTTATAATATTTGAATAATCAGTTTAAATCACACACTGAGATTTTTAGGTAAAAGAAAATATCTATCAATTAAATCAAACAGACAAATCATGGAAAATATGTACAAAGTGAGGATGGTTATCCTAAGAAAATTGTATGACAAATAATGTTATGTATATATTTGAGGTCATGACCTTGAATATACTTGAGTGAAAGAAAGTAGAGGAGGGAGCAAGGAAGGTAGATCAGAATGAAGTAATTTTAACTAAGGCTTTGTTTTCCCTTGTCAGTGAATATTTTATTTTTAATCAGGGTAAAGGAAAGATGTGCTAAATTTTTTATTAATTCTGAAATTCTTATTATTCTGGATAAATATTCTAGATAATTGTAGCAAATTTTATTCTTACAGTGTTGTTACTACTATTTTCTGATTTTAATGTAACCCTTATTTTTAAAATAAATGATTATTACTTTACAATTGGCTTGCTTAGCCTCTGAGAATAATGCTGCATATACTTACTAATGCCCAACAAAAATAGGGTCAGGTGGGAAAACTGAAATCATTCTTATTTACTTAATAATTTATTTAAGTCATGTTTTCCTTTGTATTATGATTTCTAAAATATGTTTTCAAATTACTTTAAGCAATTAGTGGTTTAGTGTTCAGCTGTCTCAATAGATATATTCCTGCTCTTTTATTTGGTTGTGTACAAGAACACCTTTCTGTTAGTTGAAGTGGGATTTGAAATTACAGCACCAGCAGGCAATTTCTTGGACAAATTACTATTTGGGCCACTAATGTTGAGGAAGGGAAGAATGTTTATTGCACTATTGAGCTTGCTCATGCTTCTATAGCCAAGATCATGCCAGAGGCCACTGTGCTGGGAAACAGTCCAAGAGAAGCTATACACCTTCTGTTTTGAGTGACTTGTCTCTATACTGAGAACACATGCTGGTGTTCAGAAAGAAAGAGCTGAATCTATTTTGTATGAGCAGTGGGAAAATTTAGCTACATGTGTTGACAAGATCAACATATCCATGACTATACAGATATGAAATATAACATTTAGTTGACTTATTCTTAAAACTATTTCAATATCATTTTGTAATACTACACATTATTTTCCCGTGCATAAATATAGTAATACACTTTTATTTCACATGCCATCCTGAAGTAGATCCATTTTCAACACTGATCTATAACCTGGTTCCCACCCCAACAGCCCAAAGATAGCATGAATAATTTTAAAATAAACAGTTTAGCCATATTTTTCTCAGAAAAGTGAGATCATACTCAGCAATTTCTATCGTGAATGAAAAAGGAAAGATGGAACCAATATTATAGCCATATTTGTTTTTATATTTTAGAACAAGACAGTGTCAAATCCTTAACTAAGATGGAGATATTGAAAATTATTTCAAGAAAATTAAGTATTTATCCAGGTATTAAATATGGTGGTGGTGGTTTAGTTGCTAAATTGTGTCTGACTCTTCCGACCCCATGGACTGTGGCCTGCCAGACTCCTGTGCCCATGGGATTTCCCAGGCAAGAGTACTGGAATGAGTTGCCATTTCCTTCTCCAGGAGATCTTACTGACCCAGGGATCGAACCTGGGTCCCCTACCTGCAGGCAGATATTTTACTGATTGAGCCACAGGGAAGCCCCCAACTTTGACTATACCAATGGTTTAATCCTTTAAGTGAATCCCAACAGGGGACTTTGGCGAAATTCTTTTGATGTCATTTTATACTTCAAAGCCATATTCTTTAAACCTAATAGTTGTGTCTAGTTAAGAATCTATGAGTTCAAAAATTATCTTAAATCCTCTTTTGAAGCTCCTTATCCCCGGGGTTTATATCATATGCTTATTTGTTCTAATGATAATGAATGTAAAGAAATCCAATTGCATGCGTCTTTTCCTTAAATGAAGTGACTATAGATGAAAACCATTTTCGCACAGATGGTGCATGTGGGTATGGAGGAAAATTAGAGTTGCCTAAGTAGTAATTTCTCTACTGTTTTTAAGTCACTCAGTCATGTCTGATCTTTTTTGACCCCTTGGACTGTAGTCTGTTAGGCTTCTCTGTCCTTGGGGTTTCCTAGGCAAGAATATTGGAATAGGTTGCCTTTTTCTTTTCCATGCAATCTTACCAACCCAGGGATTGAACTCATGTCTCCTGCATTGCAGGCAGATTCTTTACTGCTGAGCCATTGGGGAAGCCCATAGCCTGACACAATTTGCATTCCCAGGTTCACTGTTAACTCTCACAATTAATGACAATTACACAAGATTTACATGAAAAAGGAAAAAGAATGCTGTATCATGACAGTAAAGTTCAGTAGAGCCAAATTCAGGTTGACACATGTAAGGTCAAGGACCCATCTATGCACGTATCACAAAAGGAAATATAGGTCTGTGGTTTCACACCAAAGGAAAAAAGCAACTTGTTATTATAGGAAGATTTAGTTCAATCTCTAAAGTTTTTAATATGCCTTGCCAAAGGGCTATTAGATTCCTTTGAAAATAATTACTTATTTTGGGGTGAAAACCAAGATATTAAAAAATGGCTGAAAAATCAAAATAAGTTGATAAATAGTTACATGGTCATATTAGTTTTAAGATCAATATGGTAGTTCAGGGCAAAGAGACAAGTATGAATATGAAAAGTTGAATATGAAAAGTTGTAGAGGAACAAGATATGATTGTATTATTAATAATGTTCTTCCACTGGACTCTTCATTAGTCAAATTCTACTTCAGGTGTTACAGCCATTATTTTTTACCCCATTTTAAAGAGACTGTAGTTAGAATACTAGACAGAATCCAAAGAAGAATGTGTTCCTTAAGTACAAACATAAAAGAGAGATTATGTTGAAGTGACTGAGCTTATACTCTGAAAACAATGTACATATTATTTTCTGTAAATACCGAAATACAATTATTTTGAAAAACCTATTCTACATGCTAGTATCAGTCTCCAAATTCATCTTTTCTTTTAGAACTGATAGCTCTAACCAATGAGCCAAGAAAATGATAATGAAGGATATTGAATTCTTTCTCATTTAGTATTCCACATCTACATTTTTTTCCTACTGACGTTCTCTCATCTCTATTTTCCCTCAATGTTCTGCATCATCTATTCCATAGTGATGAGGGAGGCATTTTTAAGTACGCTTTAGTGTTAAGGATGAGTTTCTGGTTAAAGCCTGATCATGTAGTAGACTTCCCTCTTACCTAGATACATGGGGACCTTGACCTTTCCTGGGTGACATCATTAAACATTCTCTGGTCCCTTGGCTCAGGTGTACAGGAGGAATGCAACTATTTAATGAATTTCTCCTCAATGTCAGGTAGGCTCTAGGCTTTAGATGTTGTGTAAGGGCTCATGTTGGTCTTTTTGGTATTTTCTCTCCCTACAGAGTAGTCACAGGGCTTGAGAATCTGAGGAGGAAATCAGTATTGGTGCTTTTCCATGACATCTTCCTAGTTTTACACTCAGCACTCAGTAGCAGTATCTGGACAGTGCTTAGAAAAGCACTTAGCCTTAGAAAACTAGAAAGGAAGAGCTGGGATCAGATTAAATCATTCAAGTTTTCAGCTATATACACCTTCATTGTCCAGGTTTAGTACATTAGAATGACATACATATAAAGAGTATAGTGCTACTTGTTGCTGGAGCTTTTTCCGGAATAATAAACTAAGTTTCCTAGCAATTTCAGTTGAACAGATTTCAGTCTTCCATCACCCCTTACCAAAATGCCCAAGAATAAGACTATAACATAAGTAACAGTGTTCATGAACTTTGTGATTATCAATGTGAAATTGACACTCTCCCTGACCCTTTCCAGCTCCCAGTTTGTGTGTGATTTGATGATTTAGATATTTGAAGCCTTGAGTAATTTAAAATAAAATCCCACAGGTAACAACTATATTCTCTAGAAGACTACACACCCATACATACACCAAATGCAACAATCAGTGCTTTAGTCATATACTTTCTTATCAATTACTATCAGGATTTACATTGGATGGAAACTGATGATGACAATAGAGAGCATGAATGAAAATTATGTGTCTCCTTCAGCCTCCTCATCTACCAGAAAGGACAATGTTCATGCCCAATTTGATTGCTTATATGCATAATACACACACACATATGTGTGTGTATATATATATATATATATATATATATATATAACACGTTTCAGAGATATTTTAGATGAAAGGCTAGACAAGTTGACCTTAATGTCATTCCTGATTATATTAGTCTGTAAATAGCATAAAATCTTGTCTCTGAGCTATCAATTCATGATGTGACTTATTAGCCAGTGGCAGTTACTTGGATAACTATTTTTAGGAAGGTTAAGTGATATTGAAAATATTTACAGAGTTCAATAATAGATTTTCATTCATCTAAATTACTTGATTGCAGAATCAACAAATGAATTCAAACAAACCATCCTTTAAATTCTTCTGAGCATCACTGATTCGAGGTTTAAGAGATATATTCTTATTTACCAAAATTCACCTTTACAAGTATGTTTTATAGATATGTTTTGTAATGAGCTTAGAATTAATGAAAATACTTTGGCATGGGTGATTATTTTCTATAAATCCTCTAATGAACTAAATTATAAATAAGTGAAATCACCATTTTAATATATATATTACCAAAAGTACTACAGTGTTTAAAAATAACATTGATATTATCCAATGTATGTTTTCTAGAGGAAGGATTATTAAAGGAAATTATATAAAATATCAATACTTGATATTTAGGACTAACTACAGAATTTGAAGTTTTAAAACAGCAGTTAAGGAGATAAGTATGAATGGCTATCATGACTGTGAAAAGTGAAAGTGAAAGTTAGTCGCTTGGGTACAGTTCTTTGCTATCCTGTGGACTGTAGCCTACCAGGCTTCTCTGTCGATGGAATTCTCCAGGCAAGAATACTGGAGTGAGTTGCCAACTCTTTCTCCAGAGGATCTTCCTGACCCAGGGATTGAACTCAGGTCTCCTGCACTGCAGGTAGATTCTTCACCATTTGAGCCACCAGGGAAGCCCCATCATGACTGTGGGACTCTTTAAGACTTTGCTAAGTTTGGGGTTTAATGAAATCTGAAGAAATAATGGAAATACATTTCTTTAAGTTCATTAATGTTTAAATACTATCTCTTGTATAATTGAAATGATATTGGTCAATGACTGATAGTAAATTCTCTAATATCTATGTCAAATATGAACTATAACAGAAGTATATCTATTTTACCAAGGAAGTTAATGCATCATACTTCTACTGCAATGCAGTGTTGATGTTGGGGTATTCTAACATAGGGTAACCATGTTTTTATCATATGTTTGTGCTGTTTCCAGTCAATTACTGCTACTCTGAAAAATCATAAGCCCTCTATTACAGTGTCTATTGATGACCAGAGTTTTCTTTTTAAAACCCCTGATAGTCTTGGTTCTTGGGTTACTAAACTGTAATGATTTCCCAACACTTATAAATTCTCCATTCTTTAGCATATCTTATGAAAAGCTCAGGTGAGAAGCAATGTTTAGTGAAGGTTATTGAAGGCACATGTTATTTATTAATTTTAATGTACTTCAAACTCTGCCCCTGGCTCCAGTCAGATATGTCAAAGGCTGCCTTAGCCCACCTCTTCTTCCCTCTTGGCATCTCCCAGGGAATTTCACTATAAAGTTAAGTCCTCAGCTTGTATATAAGGAATATGGGCAAAGAGAAATCAAACTTGTTGCTGTGTTAGTTGCAAAACGCTGCTGAAGATACTCACTGTATTACTAAATGTCTCCTATATAAAATGTTATGTGTTCATTATCTTTTTTATTCAATAAGAAGATACCATAAAGAAATTATATTCTAAGAAAATGAACTTCCTCCAATTTTTTCAACTGTTTATTTTTGTGTCTCACTTTAGGAAGGTTAAAATTAAGCTCTATCACAGCAAACATGCTGGTTCTTAAGATTACTGTATTTCACTGTCCTTGTTATCTTGGTTCTCCTCTCCTTTTCACCAACTTGTTTTAACTTCTGTATTTAACTATCTTTGATTGGGTGTAAGCCATTTCAGATCCTTTCAAGAAAGGGATGGTTTGGGCAGTCAGTATCTTCCTTTACATGGTTTATGGGCTCTTCAAAATCTGCCTCCAACTTGTCTTTCCAGGGTTGTCTTCTAACATAAGCAACTCAAAACAGCTCAGTTTTTGTCACACTCCATGGAGTCTCCTCCTCTCCATCTCCAGGGGCAATATCTTCTTTTTGTTAAAGGCCACTGTTCCTTCCCATTCCCATTTCTCTGCTTGGGAAATTCCTTTTCACTCTTAAAGACCCAAATCAAATCTTGTATGAATTCTCCCACCATCATCAGAAAGAATGCAACCTCCCTGGGAGGAACCCATAACATTTTGTTCATGTAACTTTTACAAAACCCAATACATTGCCTTATAATTACTTGTCTCTATCTTTTTTTCTTTTTTAAAAATTAGGTTGTTAGTTCCATGAATTTAGAGTATATTATTTTGCCAGAGCTGCCATAATAAAGTGTCACAGACAGATTGGCTTAACCACCACAAATTTATTTTCTTACATTCTGGAGGTGAGAAGTCTGAGATCAAGGTGTCAACAGGGTTGTTTCTTCTGAATTCTCTTTTCTTGGCTTTAGATAGCTGTCTTCTTCCTGTGGCTTTACATGGTCTCCCTGTGTATGTATCTGTATCCAAATGTCCTTTTCTTAAAATAACCCTAGTTCTATCAGATTAGGGCCCACCCTCAGGACTTCATTTTAACATAATAATCTCTTTAAAAATTATGTATCCAAATACAGTCACATTCTGAGGTATTGGAGGTTAGGACTTCAACATAGGAGTTTGAGGAGGACACAGTTTAGCCCATGATACAGAACATGTTTAATTTATCTATCTAGCTCAGACTCTAAGTCTGCTCCTGAAATAAAATAGAAACAATATATATTTGTTGAGTATTATATTAATGAAGATATTTATTAGTGGTATTTAAAAATATTTTTCAGTAACTTATATAAATACTAGCATGATTTTTTTATAATACAAAACAGCCAGAAGACAATGTTTCACCAATGTTTTCCCTATAGAGTTTAGTTTTTCAGTAAGGAACTTTCATAGTAATTTTGTTATGCTGCCACCAAGTGACACTGAAGTGAAACCGTTCCCAGTGCTCTGCAGAGTTCATGCTTTTGCTGAGATTGAGGATGTGAATCTCTCTTAAAAATTCTCAGAGACTCATAGTTTTGGCATTTTTACATTAAAAAAAATCAATTGCCCTTAGTAAACTAAAAATTTAAACAGCGTTTGAGGAAACATTGACAGTTTATTAATATTTTAAAGATAAGATCATATTCATAGTTCTCTGATAAAATATACAGGCCCTATCCTCGTAAAACTAGACTGGCCTCATTTCCCATACTTTTCCACTTCTCTTCGACCAGAGGGAAATGAAGTGGTGACATTGTTGCATTTGTCAAGTCAGACAAATTAAATACCTGGTAAAAATAGAACATTCATTAATCATTTTCCATTGGTTTTATCTTGCATGAAGGAGTTTTTAAAGAGATAATTGAAAAGTGACTATGTATTTAGCAAACAAAGTGTGTTATGAATATTGTAAATAGTTATAACAAGAAAATCTCAAAGCTGTATTTATTGGTTTTTCCTTTGAATTTATTGCACATGATAACACTGATTATTTTAGCTTTAAATAACTTTGTCTTGATTTCATACCTAAGTACAGTAATGCATTCTGCAGTCTTCCTCTTTTCCATCCATGTTTAAACTCCACTATTAAAATATATAACACTGCTTTTGGCATCAGTTCATATGAAAATAACTCTCAGATATCTAACTAATGGATTTAACATTAAGCTTATCATTTACCTTTTTCCTGTTTTTAAAGTTTAATTTTAAAATTTTCTGAGAAATTTGTAAATGCTGTTAGATTTTTGGCATATAAAGTTCCATCAAAAAAGATATTCTAATTCTCCAGAGTTTATTAATTTTACCCACTAAGTCTAGCATAATCTGAATTTTTTAGTATATTGAAATATGAAACAAATTATATGATAACTTGATCAAGCATGGTATTATCTATTATGTTCAAAGAGAATAACAGACTCCTTGAAAAAGTATCCAAGGCTGTCTACTAACTGACCTCATTATACATTTTCTGTATCATTTTCTGTCACCAAAACTGTTTAAAGGCAGTGGTCTTTGTGTACATAGCATCAGTGCCATGCCTAGAGCATAACAGACCTTTTAATAAATGCTTATTCAGTCACTAAGAGGCCTTAGAGAACTCATGAGTACAGACTGCAGCTAGTTTGCACAGATTTCAATATTGTCTCTGTCATTTGAAAAATGACCTTGACCAAGTAACTTAACCTTCTATACCACAGATTATTCATCAGTCAAATGGCAATGGATCATTGTTCCTAATTCATAATGTTGTCACTGAACATTAACTAGATAGTACATGACTTTTCATGCATTTAGCTGCAAAGTCTAATGTTAGATAAATGTTATCTACTGTTGCTACTATGTTGTTGTTGTTTAGTCACTAAATCTTGTCGGACTCTTTTGCAGCCCCATGGACTGCAGCCCACCAGGCTGCTCTGTCCTGATATTCAATTGTAAAAGAATTAAGTTGAACCTCTACCTTACACCATGTACGAAAGTATAACTAAAGTGTTAAGAGCTAAAACTATAAACTCTGAGAAAAATCATAGTAAATCTTCATGAGTTTGAATTTGGTGGTAGTTTCTTAGACATGTTAGCAAAAAAGCACAAATACCAAAAGATAACATAGATAAACAGCCTTCACCAATTTTTTAAATAAAATTTCCTTAAAGGACACTATCAAGAATGTGGAGCAATACCCACAGAATGGATGAAAATATTTGTGATAATTTATCTGATAAGGGGTTTGTGTCCAGAATATATAAAGAAATCTCAGAAATCAACAGTAGAAAAACAAACTAAAAAAAAAAAAGGATTTAAATAGATATTTCTCCAAAGACAGCATATAAATGAGCAATAAGCATGTGAAAAGATGCTTAAACACCATTAGTAATTATAGAACTGCAAATCAAAACCACAATGTGATACCAACTTCATATGGTTTTCAAAAAAGGGAAATAGCAAGTGTTGGTGAAAATATGAAGAAATTGGAACTCTAATACATTGATAATGGGGTTGTAAAATAGCAGAACTATTTTGGAAAACAATTTGTCATTTTCTCAATATGTTAAGCATAGAATTACCGTATGACCCAGTGATTCCGCCCCAAGAAAAAGAATTGAAAACACACCCACAGAGAAACTACTATGAATATTTCCAGCAGCATATTCATAACAGCTAAACGGCGGAAACAACCTAAATGTCCATCAGTGGATGAAGGGATAAACAAATCGTGGTCTATACAATGGAATATGAATTCATCCATAAAAAAGAATGAAATGCTGATATAGGCTACAGCATAGATGAACTTGAAAACATTATGCTAAGTGGGAAAAAAAAACACACACAAAAGCCCACGTATCGTATGATTGCATTTATATAAAATGTCCCAAACGGGCAAATCCATCAAAACAGAAAGGAGACTACTAGTTGCCATGCGCTAGGGAAAGGGAAACATGAGGAGAGGCTGCTAATGGGAGCAAGGTTTCTTTTTGGTGTTACGGAAATGTTTTGAAAAATGAATCATGGTGATGGTTGTGTGCTGTGTGAATAAGCAACTGACTTGATATAACTGTTAATTTATGGTGTGTGTATTATATCTCAATAGAGCTATTATTTAAAAAAAGAATTACAAAAGACAAGGAAAAGGTATTCTGCAGATACCTAAGGATTTGGTACCTATTCTTGAGAATTTAGTGGTTCTATCAGAGTTTAAAGTGTATTTTATTAATCTAGCAAAAAGTATTTGTCATTAAATATTTGAGGAATTAACAGATGAATACAGCAGTTTCTTTTTTTTTTTTTAGCAAAAGAACTTAGTTTATTTTTTAAATTTATTTATTTTCATTGGAGGCTAATTACTTTACAATGCTGTAGTAGTTTTTGCCATACTTGACATGAATCCGCCATGGGTGTACATGTGTTCCCCATCCTGAACCCCCCTCCCACCTCCCTCCCCATCCTTATCCCTCTGGGTCATCCCAGTGCACCAGCCCCGAGCACCCTGTCTCATGCATCAAACCTGGACTGGCAATCTGATTCACATATGATAATATACATGTTTCAATGCTATTCTCTCAGATCAACCCACCCTCGCCTTCTCCCACAGAGTCCAAAAGACTCTTCTGTACGTCTGTGTCTCTTTTGCAATCTCACATACAGGGTTATCATTACCGTCTTTCTAAATTCCATATATATGCGTTAGTATACTGTATTGGTATTTTTCGTTCTGACTTACTTCACTCCGTATAATCGGCTCCAGTTTCATCCTCCTCATTAGAACTGATTCAAATGCATTCTTTTTAATGGCTGAGTAATATTCCATTGTGTATATGTACCACTGCTTTCTTGTCCATTCGTCTGCTGATGGACATCTAAGTTGCTTCCATGTCCTGCCTATTGTAAACAGTGCTGTGATGATCATTCGGGTTCACATGTCTCTTTCAATTCTGGTTTCCTCGGTGTGTATGCCCAGCAGTGGGATTGCTGGGTCATATGGCAGTTCTAGTTCCAGTTTTTTAAGGAATCTCCACATTGTGCTCCATAGTGGCTGTACTAGTTTGCATTCCCACCAACAGTGTAAGAGGGTTCCCTTTTCTCAAGCATTTATTGCTTGTAGAGTTTTGGATAGCAGCCATCCTGACCGGCGTGAGATGGTACCTCATTGTGGTTTTGATTGGCATTTGTCTGATAATGAGTGATGTTGAGCATCTTTTCATGTGTTCATTAGCCATCTGTATGTCTTCTTTGTTTTTTTTTTTTTATTTTTTAAATTTTATTTTATTTTTAAACTTTACAATATTATATTGGTTTTGCCAAATATTGAAATGAATCCGCCACAGGTATACATGTGTTCCCCATCCTGAACCGTCCTCCCTCCTCCCTCCCCATACCATCCCTCTGGGTCTTAAAATGAGGAATATATTTAACTAAGAAGACAATTATATCATTAATTAAGCTAGAAAAAATAAATGAAATTAAGTTTAGGGTGAGCATGGGGGAATGTTAACTTTTGAATACCAATGGGCATATATGTGGATGCCTCCCTTAAGCACTGGAAATATCCCAACTTATAGCAAAAAAAGAGAAAACCTGACTCAATAATTACAAATTCATCTTTAATAATCTGGTCATTAAGAAACAGATAAAAATCTTTTTTAAATGAAAAAAAAATTGTTCACAATTGCATTAACCATATAAGATAATAAAGATAATTGAAGTTTGGTTTAAAAGGAAGGTGGTGAGTATAGCTTTTGATATTACTTTTGAGGTTTTCATGTAGTACTAGAATACGAGTTCCATGAATACAGGAGCTATGTGTGTCTTGCTTATCAATGTAACCAATAATGGCAATAATATCATCCTTAAAAGCCACTAAATATATTTGTTAAATTGACAGAACCATTTCCAAGTATGCAGGAATTAGTTAACATAAGATTTTAAAGCTGTAGAGTTTAAAAGTGCACTGTTTAATATTTTCCTGAAAGTAATAATCAAAACTCTTGAGAGAGGATTGATTACTTAGGAAAATAATAGGCAGAACTGGAATTCTGCTCAGTGTTGAAGCAATGGTTAAATGAAGAGCTGCTATAACCCAATTTGGATTTTCAAAATTATTTTTCTATTTCTTAAGATATTTTCTCAATTCTAAGAGAGTAATTACTTGATGCAAGGCAGAAATAAGAGTGAACTAAGACTTGGAAAAACATTGTAAGGTTTCTAGAAAATACACTGAAGAAATAGAAATTTTACATCATGCTTATAGTGCTTGGGGATAATTAAATCAACTCCCAAATGAGTTTATCCTGAAAACCTGGACTGTCTGTCCTAGCCCAGTGGCAACTGAGCTCAAGAAATTCATCTATATTCTTAACCTTCTTTTACCACTAAATATAATGTCTTATCTCTGTCTAATAAAACCAGATGATCTAGTGCAGAGATAACTGTTATTTCTTATATTACAAGTCATCAATAATAGTCCATCAGAGAAGATTATATGAGTGTCTCGTCTGTTACTTAATTGATGTCTCTATTTCAGTAACATGAGGTATGTATTAAACTGCATGACCTTGTCCCAGAGATATTAGTAAATATTAAGTACCCATTTCATTGAGACATAATTTCCAATATAGCAAATTTCACACTCTCTAAGCTATCAGAAATGTTAACAATTGCTGCCCTCTCATGAAATTTGTAGTCATGATATTATTTCAGCAGCAGAAGCAGTTATAAGAGGGAGGTGGTGCTTAATGAGGAGCATGTACTATATCTTGGCAGAGCCAAACCTGGGCACAGAGATTCCTCATGTGTGTGTGCTCAGTTGTGTAGGACTCTTTGCGACCCTATGGACTATCACTTGCCAGGCTCCACTGTCCATAGCATTTCCCAAGCAAGAATGCTAGAGTTGTTTGCCATTTCCTACTCCAGGGAATCTTCCTGACCCAAGGATAGAACTTGCATCTCCTGTGTCTCCTGCATTGACAGGTAGCTTCTTTACCACTGCTCCACCTGGGAAGATGCAAAACAATCTGACCAACTGCATACACACTTGTTAAGTCATGTCCAACTCTTTGCCCACCAGGTTTCTCTGTTCGCAGGATTTTCCAGGCAAGAATACTGGAGTGGGTTGCGGTTGTCATTTCCTCCTCCAGGGGATCTTCCCAAACCATATTTCTTCTGTCTCCTTCACTGGCAGGCAGATTTTTTACCACTGAGCCACCTGGGAATAGAGGAGGTTCTCAAATGCTGGGGTGCCTGCTCGAATGGATGTGCAGGTGGATGTGCAACTCTCAGCTCTTCAGAGGAGCAGAAGGCTGCATAAGCATATGGGCTTGCACAGCTTAGAAACAGTATACTGGGATATGAAAATGACACATGTCTGGTATTTGGCCAAGGGTCTATAAGTTTGATTCCAATTTCAGTTGGTTCCAAAAGCCATGACTTTGTTGTTTGGTAAAGAACGCTGTGCCAGAGAGAGAAGTCCAAGTCTAGCACCTCATATGGTATCAGAGCTGCACAAACTTAACAATAACAATACCAAAAGCCTGTTTGGTTTTTCAGTTTGCTATATGTCTATTTTTGGTGCCTGGCTAAATAAAAGGCAAGATCCTTTCCTCTGTAAGTCACAGCTGTTGTGTACCTATCACTATAAAGTAGTAAAGCAACTGTCATTGATTGTTTACCTTTTCTTTTTTATCTTTGGACATTTTCCTCTCAGGAGCCCAATTTTCTGAATTTTCCAAGATAGATCTCCAGAGCATCTGAATTATGTCTCTCATTCCAACATTAAACCTCATCAATACCTAACAGTTGGTGAAATGATCATTTCTTTTACTAAAAATTCTAATTATAGGAATATATCCTAGGGAAATGAAAATGTTTCTACAGAAATCCATATGTAAAAGGATTATTTCTTTTCCAGAAAAAAGTAAATGGTCTTTAAATTTAATGTATTTGTTCCACCAAATCCAGGCTATGTTAAATATAGTGGAATAGTATATTTTTTAAAAGGGATTTTCCAGATTAATAGTAGTATAATTTGCTCTGTTCCTCTTCTCTCCATTCTTGCAAAAAGTAGGTAGCTCTTGGAAATGAATCTCCATAACTATTAACATATTAAGGAATGTAGAAACCCTGTGGAAGAAAACTGACATCTATTAACATATAGTAGCATTACTGTTCTAAACCAGTACATTCCAGACTTTAAAGTGTTTAAGAATTATATGAGGATTTTGTTAGAAGTATAGATTCTAATTCAGTATGTCTGGGATAGAAACTGAAATTCTATATTAGTAATAAACTCCCAAATGAGGCTGATACAGCTGGATTCAAGGACCACAGTTTAAGGAGCACAGATCTCAATAACACATGCAGGGACCCAGATTACTATACCCAGCAAGGATCTCATTCAAATATGAAAGAGAATCAAAAGCTTTACAGACAAACAAAAGCTCAGAGAATTCAGCACCACCAAACCAGCTCTTCAACAGATGCTAAAGGATCTTCTCTAGACAGGAAACACAGAAAAGGATTATAAACTCAAACCCAAAACAACAAAGTAAATGGCAATGGGATCATACTCACCAATAACTACCATATATGTAAATGGGTTGAATGCCCCAACCAAAAGACAACGACTGGCTGAATGGATACAAAAACAAGAACCCTATATATGCTGTCTACAAGAGATCCACCTCAAATGAAGGGACACATACAGACAGAAAGTGAAGGGCTGGAAAAAGATATTTCATGCAAATGGAGACCAAAAGAAAGCAGGAGTAGAAATACTCATATCAGATAAAATAAATTTTGAAATAAAGGTCATGAAAAGAGACAAAGAAAAACACTACATAATGATCAAAAGATCAATACAAGAAAATAACAATTATATATGCACCCAACATAGGAGGACTGCAATATGTAAAGTAAATGCTAACAAGTATGAAAGGGGAAATTAACAGTAACACAATAATAGTGGGAGATTTTAATACCCCACTCACACCTATGAATAGATCAACCAAACAGAAAATTAGCAAGGAAACACAAACTTTATACGATACAATGGACCAGTTAGACCTAATTGATATCTATAGGACATTTCACCCCAAAACAATGAATTTTACCTTTTTCTCAAGTGCACATGGAACATTCTCCAGGATAGATCACATCCTGGGCCATAAATCTAGCCTTGGTAAATTCAAAAAAATTGAAGTCATTTCAAGCATCTTTTCTGATCACAATGCAGTAAGATTAAATGTCAACTACAGGAAAAAATGATTGATCTCTGTTCGTTTCCAAGGCAAACTATTCAATATCATGGTAATCCAAGTCTATGTCCTGACCTGTAACGCTGAAGAAGCTGAAGTTGAATGGTTCTATGAAGACATACAAGACCTTTTAGAACTAACACCCAAAAAAGATGTCCTTTTAATTATAGGGGACTGGAATGCAAAAGGAGGAAGTCAAGAAACACCTGGAGTAACAGGCAAATTTGGCCAGAATGAAGCAGGGCAAAGGTTCATAGAGTTTTGCCAGGAGAATGCACTGGTCATAGCAAACACTCTCTTCCAACAGCACAAGAAAAGACTCTACACATGGACATCACCAGATGACCAAGACCGAAATCAGATTGATTATATTCTTTGCAGCCAAAGATGGAGAAGCTCTATACAGTCAGCAGAAACAAGACCAGGAGCTGACTGTGGCTCAGATCATGAGCTCCTTATTGCCAAATTCAGATTGAAATTGAAGAAAATAGGGAAAACCACTAGGCCATTCAGGTATGACCTAAATCAAATCCCTTACAATTATACAGTGGAAGTGAGTAATAGATTTAAGGGACTAGATCTGAGAGACAGAGTGCCTGATGAATTATGGATGGAGGTTTGTGACGTTGTACAGGAGACAGAGAGAAAGACCATCCCCAAGAAAAATAAATGCAAAAAAGCAAAATGGATGTCTGAGGAGGCCTTACAAATCACCTGTGAAAAGAAGAGAAGTGAAAAGCAAAGGAGAAAAGGAAAGATATAAACATCTGAATGCAGAGTTCCAAAGAATAGCAAGGAGAGATAAGAAAGCCTTCCTCTGGGATCAACGCAAAGAAATAGAGGAAAACAACAGAATGGGAAAGACTAGGGATCTCTTCAAGAAAATTAGAAATACCAAGGGAACATTTAATGCAAAGATGGGCACAATAAAGGACAGAAATGGTATGGACCTAACGGAAGCAGTAGATGTTAAGAAGAGGTGGCAAGAATACACAGAAGAACTGTACAAAAAAGCTCTTCATGACCTGGATAATCACGATGGTGTGATCACTCACCTAGAGCCAGACATCCCTGAATGTGAAGTCAAGTGGGCTTTAGGAAGCATCCCTATGAACAAAGCTAGTGGAGGTGATGGAATTCCAGTTGAGCTATTTCAAATCCTAAAAGAGGATGCTGTGAAAGTGCTGCACTCAATATGCCAGCAAATTTGGAAAACTCAGCAGTGGCCACAGGACTGGAAAAGGTCCGTTTTCCTTCTAATCCCAAAGAAAGGCGATGCCAGAGAATGTTCAAACTACCATACAAGTGAGCTCATTTCACACGCTAGCAAAGTAATGCTCAATATTCTCCAAGATAGGCTTGAACAGCACTCTCCTACCCATTTTTTAAATTTCCTCTGCCTGATCTATAACTGATGCTCAGTAAACATTTTTGATTTTGGAATAAATACATTATTTTAGTTTAACCGCATTCTGTGGCTCTTGATGTATCTTATGTGATTATCAAACCCAAGTTGAGAAGTTTAGAGAACCTTCTCAAAACATAACCTCTCTGAGAGAGTATCAGTGATCATTCTTTTTGATGTTATTTCTGCCCCTAATTATAAAACAAAAGCTTATAGAAGCTAGCTTGTGAGTGCACTACTCTTTACAGTCAGTAAAATGTAGTGCTATCCACATTAAGCTGTAGACCCAAGGTTTTAGGCCTCCACTTCTCTGAAGATAAGAAAAAGGGAAGGTGCTGCATTTGATAGAAAAAGCTCCCTCCTGTAGCCCTGTGGAGCGTTGTGAGGAACTTGTTGCCTAAAGCAATGCGCTGGCAAATTCTGACAAGATATTTGAAGACTATTTCAAATCAGAGATAAGTATTAGATGTGAACCCAGTAGCTTTTTCTCAGACATATCAGAGTCTGATAAAAAGTTTTGAAAACTTGGATGTGGATAACAATAGCAGACATGCACAATAAGTATGAGCACTCTTTTGAACAAAAGTCAGATTTTAAAACTTGAGAAGAATACATTTAAAAAATGTCTTTGGTTGCCATTTTAACAATCAAACAATGTTTTTATTATATTGTTATAAAATGAAAGTGCTGCTGTTTTAATCATTAATATTTAAACTGGACTCTTAATTAGTTTAATAAACAATGGGTCACCTTGCAAAAGTTATAGCTGAAAGCAATTCAGTGTACAGATATTTTATATGTAGTATAATTTTCTTACATGCATAGAATTCATCTTATTAGGAGGTATTCTTTGCCTACTTTCAGTTCAGTTCAGTTCAGTTGCTCAGTCGTGTCCGACTCTTTGCAACCCCGTGAATCGCAGCACGCCAGGCCTCCCTGTCCATCACTAACTCCCAGAGTTCACCCAGACTCACGTCCATCGAGTCAGTGATGCCATCCAGCCATCTCATCCTCTGTCGTCCCCTTCTGCTCCTGCCCCCATTCCCTCCCAGCATCAGAGTCTTTTCCAATGAGTCAACTCTTCGCATGAGGTGGCCAAAATACTGGAGTTTCAGCTTTAGCATCATTCCTTCCAAAGAAATCCCAGGGCTGATCTCCTTCCGAATGGACTGGTTGGATCCAAGGGACTCTCAAGAGTCTTCTCCAACACCACAGTTTAACAGCACTATATTATTATATTTTCTTCTTCTTGGTCTTGATAAATTATTACTAACCAATAGATTAGGCAATTTAAAATAGGAAGTCCAAAGAGAAGAATCTTTTAAACATGTGTGCAGTGGAAGATAGAGTTGTTAAAGTCATTGTAATATAAACAAGTGAAATATGCATTTTGAAATAGTTTATTTGTCATGGTGTGGGTTAAAGGATGCAGAGATTTGTTTTTATGCCCTAAGAGTTATATTTCTCTGACTGGTATACAGAACAATCTTCCTTTGCTGTTTTACTACTTCATCTGATTTTTTTATTAAATGGGAATTGCAAATAAAAATTTAATATTTCATTATGTAAAGGTAAGTTAAATTTATGAAAATCAAGATATTTAGCGTGGGGTTTATTCTAGTTCTTATTGTCTTTTTTGTCATATAAAAGTTAATTTCAATAAATATTTTTGTCATTTAAACTGTTCCAGATAATTAATTTGTCTAAAATACAATTTAATAAAGTTAGAGAAAGGCAGTGCACTTTTTATTATTCTGTTCATGTTTTACATATGCACTTAGATCTCATGGCCAATGTCTCTCACAATATATGGAAGTTCTATTATGGGAACAGTAGAGCTTCTTGCCAGAAAATGACTTTTCTCAACTTTTCTCTCCCACTCAAATCCCTGGTCAGATCTTAGATTATTATTTGAAAAAATATAAATTATATATGAATAAACCCTCATAAAAATTCAGCCCATACAGATGTATACAGAAATCTTCTATGAAAATGTAAGAACTAAGTACAGATGCTAAGAGAATGTTCTCTCTTGCCCATGAATAAGATTCTTTATCTTCCAGGATACTTACTGTGATCTTAATTAAAAAGCAGGGACCATGCTCAGAGGATAAGCAGATATTTTCCTGTATGCAAATTATTTAGATGTATATTGTAGATGATTATTACCTGGAAAAATGCCATAAAATACAATTGAACACTAATTGGAACTACTGATATTCTTATATCAGAACTAAGTTCTTAAAGATAACCTACTGAAATAATTAAAACTATTTTAATAGGAATACTTTCATTATGACTTAACTCATTGCATCAATCACCAGTTTTCTAATAGAAAGAGAGAGGGAGAGAGGGAGAAAACAGGGAGAGAGGGATGGAAGGAGGGAGGGAGAGAGAGAAAAGCAGGGAGATCTCAGGAATTAATTTGGAGGCCATTATTAAAAGTGTGTGATCTAGTGGGGTGTCTAGGGCCATGTCAAACCATTTGGAGTACATATTAAAAACTGCTTGAGAGCAGAGGCAATACCTTTTAGTTTTTGTTTGTTTGTTTTACACATGGACATCCATTTGTAAATGTTCAGTAAGAGTTGAAGATTGATAGATAAAAATAAATTGGACTTATATGGTGGAGTTGGAGAAGGAAATGAAGGAAATGAAGAGTACTCCAGTACGCTTGCTTGGAAAATTCCACGGATGGAGGAGCCTGGTAGGCTAAAGTCCATGGGGTCGCAAAGAGTCGGACATGACTGAGAGACTTCACTTTCTTTCTTTTTATAGTTCCTTTTGGAGAAGGAAATGGCAACCCACTCCAGTGTTCTTGCCTGGAGAATCCCATGGACAGAGGGGTCTGGTGGGCTACAGTCTATGGGGTTGCAAAGAGTCTGACACCACTAAGCAACTAACACAGGTATGGTGGAGTCTTATCTACCATTTGAGGAGGTTGGTAGAGACTAATCTGTACTGTGTCAATGTACTGCTTCCCCTAGAGTTGACCCTATTATAAGATATAAATACTCAGAGACAAATTATATCAGCAGTCTTGACTTCAAGTAATAGCAGAGCCAACTAAAAGTGATTTAAACAATGAGAATATTTATTTTAATACATAATAATGAATCCAAATATGTATCATTACCTTAAAAACTCAATTCATCATTCTCTTTTAAGAGAAAAGAAACTTTCCCAGCGCTTCCTAACTGACTTCCTTTTATGCCTTATTGACCTTTATAGCACATGCTCTACCTGACCCAGTCAGCAGTAAAAGTAAGTTGACTACCATGATTATATTTAGCCAGTTATGATTGGTGCTGAGGCCCATCTTCTCTGAAGGATAAGAGCCCCTCCCAACAAGGTAAACAAAATCTAGATCCTATTAACAATAACAATAAAGAGGAACCAGTGGAACTGAGTAAAGGCTGTTAGGTAACTAAATAGCAATAGCTATTATGCAAATAAATAAACAAATCATAGTCATCACTTGGTCACTCCAAGTATGCTTTCTGCTTTGTTGTTGTTTGAGAAAGTTATAATTTAAGGATTTATGGTTTTAAAAATGGCTATAATATTTAATGCATTTATGTGTATCTCTTTGATATTTATACTTCCAAATGACTTAAAATCTGTAGCTTAGAAACAGTTTAAAGTAAAATTCTATCCTGTTGGATTATTAAAATATCTGAACCCTGCAGGATATATAACCCTACGTATTTCTTAGCTTCAAGGTTCAGAAGCAAAAGCACACATTATTATATTTCAGAGGCTGTATTTCACTGGGATTACATAAGTCGGTGGAATATTTAAGTTTCATGTTACAGAAAATAGAACATGTTCAGCCATTTGATCACATCTGGGATTCTTTCAAACATATATCTCTTATCTTGCGGTAATCTATGATTCACTTTTGGTCTTCCAAGATTTAAACTCTGAATTTGTAAAGTGTAATATACCCAAATAAATAAATAAATAAATAAATAAATTTAGAGTCAGAAGTTTGGGTTTAAGTCCTGGTTCTATTGCTTAACTAATCTTTAAACTTCTGTCATTCACTTAAATTTTTGGACTTTTGATTGCCTCAAATTGCCTGAAATATCCCTGGTTTTGAAAGAAACTCAAAATAAACCTTTATCTGTACAAGACCATCTTTCTGAATACCCCCAGGTTGCTGTGCCCAGTTATTTCCTTCTCCCTACGGGACACTGCTGATGAACTAGGGGTCCAGGGCTCTCCTCTTTATCTTTTATCTCTTACACTGTCTTCTTTTACTCTTGGCTCAGATTTTTTTTTTTTTTTTTGCTATGTCTTCACCTAAGAAATGTATTGTGATATATTAGTTTGAAAATTACTATTTATATCAGGCTCTTGAATACATGCTTCTTAAGCTTCAGTAAAGTAACTTTTAATCTTGCTTTTTACTATGTTGAAAAAAGTTGATGATATAAAATCAGCATCCTTTCTTCTCCATCTTCAGCAGTAGTTATTTGCCCTAAGGATGTCAGTGAGAAGCTATTTCTAAACCTGTCTCAGTACCTAGGAATGAGCCATTTGTATTTGTTCTCATCTCGAGGTTATAAACACAGGCAAGTCCACAGCTCTCTCCGGAACTGCTGACAGAAGGTTCTGCCACCAGGGGGAACTGAAGTTGTAAGGTTTTACAGTGCTTCACAGGCACTGTATATTCCTGATAAAATAAAAGTTACTTAATGAGACTAATGCTATTGAACTTGGAAATTTTCACGCAAAGTTTTCTGAGTAATTAATTTACTAAATATATCTAAAAATTTCATTAGTCATTTCATTCTAGAGAAAAGGATTTAGTGATCCCTTTATTCACATAGATTCCTAATTTTCTGTATTGATAAAATGTATCCATCAAAAGATTTTTAGTAGAAATAATTAGGAGGAATCATAAAAAAATAGATATCTCACAGGAATTATTAAAAATTATATATATAGTATAATCTTCAATTGAAAGTGGGAAACTGATTATGTTTTAAATATTCATTCAAACTTCAGACAGTCTCTATTTCATGTTATAGAGTGAATAAATTACTGTAGTACATAAAGCTTGCCAATACAAGGACTAACTTAAGTGATACTGCCATAGGTCTATTGAATACTTACACAAGAAACACATAAGGTATTCTGATACATTGTGGCAATAAAAGCAAACTTGCTTTTTCTAAGTTTGTTTTATCCAAGATACTTAGAAAATCTTCTACAGAAAAGTAGTCCACATTTTAATCTGCAGTAATGAGTCAGCAGTCATTTTTATGCCCTGCTTTTTGATATTACGTACTTTTACCCACTTTCAGATTTCAGTGTTTCTGATTTTTGTTTTTGTTTTTTTAATGTATAATACCAGCATGAAACAGAATGCAAAGAAAATGTGAAGATTGCTTTTCAGATATCAAAGCAACCTAAAGTTGTATTATTAAAGACAGATTTTTTTCTTTATTACATTGCATGCCTCTTATAAGGTATGTCCCATTGTGGCCTCAGCATCGCCTGCAGTAACCTCACCTGGAGGCTTCTGTTCAATATTCACATTTCTATCTTCAGCCCTACTTTTAATTATTCTGCATTATGAAGCAGCCCCCAAGTGGTTTTCAAGCACACTAAAGTTTAAGGACCACTATTCTAGAAGATGCATGTAGTCCCTGATCATTTAACTTCTTGAACTGTTATCTAGTCCTTATCCTCAGATATCATCATTGTCATGGTCAGAGGACACATTGACTTCTTTAGCTTATGCACTTCATTTCCTGCTTGTCATCTCTATGTAGGTAGCTCCCAAGTATACATTTCTAGACAGACATGTCACTTATTTGAAACATCATTTAGGGCATGTTCCCTTAGAAAATCATTCCACATCCAAACCTTATTTTCATTCTTCATTATATCTTCTTGAATCACCTTTTAGCGCCAGTGGCTGTATTAAAAAAAATTGTATTGCTTCATCAGCTTCCCAAGAAGTCTTCCTACTTCCTTATAACTTTTTACTCCAAACCATTCTATATGGAAAATTTTCCTAAAACATGTCTCTTATCTGTTTCTTTCCCTTTACAAGGGTTTTCTGATGCCTCTTACAACCTAGATTACATTGTTTGTCTGCAGGTATGTTTATATCATCTATAGTCCTCCCAAGACACAATCTCAGTCTCCATTACCTGGTTTTCAACTATTCTCCCAACTGTCATACTTCCCTTTTCCCAGTTTATCTTTGCTTTGCCCTTCAATTCTCCTTTACAAATATTTAATCATATTTCTAAAAGACTAGATTAATTCTGAATAGTCTCAGGAAGTCTCCTCTAGGTCCTCTCTCCTAGTTATTATTTAAGTGTTCATAGGTGTAAATGTATCTTACAAACTATACTTTGAAAGCAGGGATTAAAGGTTATTCTGTTGCTGAACATCCTACATCATGTAGCCATATACTAAGACTATTGACATTACTCAGTCTTGGTTAGTAATTGTTAGTCGCTCAGTCATGTCCAAATCTTTGCGATCCCATGGACAGTAGCCCGTCAGGCTATTGTGTCCATGGAATTCTCCAGGCAAAAATGCTGAAATTGTGTTGCCATTTCCTTCTGCAGGGGATCTTCCCAACCCAGGGATCAAACCTGGGTCTCCCACATTGCAGGTAGATTCTTTACATCTGAATCACCAGAGAAGGCCATACCAAAAAAAAAAAAAATCATAACTTTCTCCTAAATTTCTTTATATTCCAGATTACAGAGAGGAACATACTCATTTAATATCATCATTTTCATTGTGATCCCAGTAGTATTTATTTGGTACCATTAGTGTACTTCTGATACTCTTTAGTAGTTTAAATCAGTGCCTTCTAAGACTTTCTCATTAAAATTCAGTGCTGTGACTAATTAAATTAAGCCCCAACCATTGTAAATTTTGTTTTACAGTAAATGTCAATTTCATGTTTTTCAAACTGAAGAGGTTGAATCAAATGTGGTTTTTGGCTTGAGAGGGCTATTGATTTATTCAGTGGGAAAAGCAGATGCCCTGATGGAGCACAATACTATTCTAAAATAAATCACTTTTGACAAACAATTCTGACCTTTCAGGAGGAGGTAGCTTGGTTTGCAGTAAGAAATATTAGTATGTAATCCCTCTAGCAGCTCTGCCCAGGTTGCAATATGTTTCTCCTGCTTAGTAGTAACAGTGTGGGGTTTAATTGTCACTTTGGGCAACAGATAGAAATTTTTAAAAAGCCATAGGGCTTTGGTTTCTTCAGAAAGAAGTGTCTTGGCTGAGTTAGAGAATAAACCTGACCAAAGAGTTCAATCCAAGGAAGACATTCAAAACAGGATTACCATTTGTCAGTACTATAGAAATAAACGATGACCAAGGACAAGATGGTTGGATGGCATTATAGACTCAGTGGACATGAGTTTGAGCAAGCTCCAGGAGATGGTAAAGGACAGGGAAGCCTGGCGTGCTGCAGTCCATGGCATCGCCAAGACTCGGACACTACTGAGTGACTGAACAACAACAAATGAGGGTCATTTTTTAAAAAATAAGGAGACAACTCAGGAGAAACTGAAGAACCAGGCCTCTGAAGGAGGAGGAATAATAGAAGACAACATTTTAAAGATAAGCCACCATTTTAGAAGGCCTTGTTCTTTTAGAGTGAGCAGAGAAGCAACCAGAGAAATGTTAAGGAGTTCAGTAAGTGATGTTAGAAAATCTTCCGAGCTCTTCATCAGTAACATGGCTCAGCTGTTCCTGAGTGCCTCTTTGATTATTTGCTTCTTACAGACTACCTTATTTTCCCATACTCTACTTATCTTTTCCCTGGATCACAGTAGATTTGGAAAGTAGACTTTTATTTATCCCTATTTTACAGATGAGGAAAAAAATCAGAAAAATCTAATATTTCTTCCCAAGACCACCTACATGGTAGTAAGTAGAAGTGAGATTCAAACAAGTTCCAAGACTTTTAAAACATTGCTTTTTCTGTTTAAGCCCAATGCTTAGAAGCAGGGGTGGTAAGTCAACATATTTAACATTAGATACCAACTTCAACCTGGTTTGTTGTCAATCAGACTCATAAAAAATATACTATACTAGATAAACTTAATAATAATGAAAATAAAATGTGGTTAGTATTGTCAAAGAGAAACTCCCTTAGACTATTTAAACTGTCTGAAAAGACTTTATCCAGACTATTCTAATAGGAGAGACAGACAGAGTCAATTCAAGTATGCTGAAACAAAAGGTGGAGGATTTTTAAATACTAAGGCAAACAAATGGAAAAGTGCTGGAGGATGTTGATCAATGTGATTAGGGCACCTGTATTTGCTCAGTTCAGTTCAGTTGCTTATCCTATCTGATTCTCTGCAACTCCATGGACTATAGCATGCCAGGCTTCCTTGTTGATCCCCAACTCCCGGAGCTTACTCAAACTCATGTCTATCAATTCGGTGATGCCATGCAATCACTCATCCTCTGTTGTCTCCTTCTCCTCCTGCCTTCAGTCTTTCCTGGTATCAGGGTCTTTTCCAATAAGTCAGTTCTTCACAACAGGTGGCCAGTATTGGAATTTCAGCTTCAGCGTCAGTCGTTCCAATGAATATTCAGGACTGATTTCCTTCAGGAATGACTGGTTTGATCTCCTTGCAGTCCAAGGGACTCTCAAGAGTCTTCTCCAGCACCACAGTTCAAAAGCATCAATTCTTCAGGGCTCAGCTTTCTTTGTAGTCCAACTCTCGCATCCATACATGACCAGTGGAAAAACCATAGCTTTGACTAGATGGACATTTGTCAACAAAGTAATGTCTCTGCTCTTTATTATGCTCTCTAAGTTGGTCATATTTTTTCTGCCAAGAAGCAAGTGTCTTTTAATTTCATAACTGCAGTCACCACCCTCAGTGATTTTGGAGCACAAGAAAATAAAGTCTGTCATGTTTCCATATTTCTCCATCTATTTGCCATGAAGTGATGTTGGGGATGCCATGATCTTAGTTTTCTGAAAGTTGAGTGTTAAGCCAGCTTTTTCACTCGCCTCTTTCACTTTCTTCAAGAGGCTCTTTAGTTCCTCTTCACTTTCTGCCATAAGGATGGTATCATTTGCATATCTGAGGTTATTGATGTTTCTCCTGGCAATCTTGATTCCAGCTTGTGTTTTATCCAGCTGGGCATTTTGCATGGTGTACTCTGCATATAAGTTAAATAAGCAGGGTGACAGTATACAGCCTTGATGTGCTCCTTTCCCAATTTGGAATCAGTCTGTTGTTCCATGTCCAATTCTAACTGTTCTTTCTTGACCTGCATACAGATTTCTCAGGAGGCAGGTAAGGTGGTCTGGTATCCCCACTCTTGAAGAATTTTCCACAGTTTATTGTGCTCTGCACAGTCAACAGCTTTAGCATAATCAATAAAGCAGAAGTAGATGTTTTTCTGGAATTCTCTTGCTTTTTCAGTGATCCAAAGTATGTTGGTAATTTGATCTCTGATTCCTCTGCCTTTTCTAAATCCAGCTTGATTGTCTGGAAATTCACAGTTCATGACCGTTAAAGCCTGGCTTGGAGAATTTTGAGCATTACTTTGCTAGTGTGTGAGATAAGTGAAATTGTGCAGTAGTTTGAACATGCTTTGGCATTGCCTTTCTTAGGGATTGGAATGAAAACTGGCCTTTTCCAGTCCTGTGGCTACTGCTGAGTTTTCCAAATTTGCTGGCATATTGAGTGCAGCACTTAAACAGCATCATCTTTTAGGATTTGAAGTAGCTCAACTGGAATTCCCTCTCCTCCACTAGCTTTGTTTATAGTGATGCTTCCTAAGGTCCACTTGATTTCACATTCTGGGCTGTCTGGCTCTACGTGAGTGATCACACCATAGTGGTTATCTGGATCATGAAGAATTTTTTTGTATAGTTCTTCATTTCTGCCACCTCTTTTTAATATCTTCTGCTTTTGTTAGGTCCATACCATGTCTGTCCTTTATTTAGCCCATCTTTGCATGAAATGTTCCCTTGATATCTCTAATTTTCTTGAAGAGATCTCTATTCTTCCCCATTCTTTTGTTTTCCTCTATTTCATTGCATTGATCACTGAGGAAGGCTTTCTTAACTCTTCTTGCTCTTCTTTGGAACTCTGCATTTAGATGCCTATATCCTTTTCTCCTTTCTTTTTCTCCTTTACCTTTAGTTTCTCTTCTTTTCTCAGCTGTTTGTAAGGCCTCCTCAGACAACCATTTTGCCTTTTTGCATTTCTTTTTCTTGGGGATGCTTTTGATCACTGCCTCCTATACAATGTCATGAACCTCCATCCATAGTTCATCAGGCACTCTGTCTATCAGATCAAATCCCTTGAATCTATTTGTCACTCCACTGTATAATCATAAGAGATTTGATTTAGGTCATACCTGAATGGTCTAGTGGTTTTCCCTACTTTCTTCAATTTATGTCTGAATTTGGCAATAAGGAGTTCACATCTGAGCCACAGTCAGCTCCCGGTCTTGTTTCTGCTGACTGTATAGAGCTTCTTCATCTTTGGCTGCAAAGATTATAATCAATCTGATATTGGTATTGACCATCTGGTGATGTCCATGTGTAGAGTCTTTTCTTGTATTGTTTGAAGAGGAGGTTTGCCATGACTAGTGCATTCTCACTAGTCATGTGCATTCTCACTTGGCAAAACTCCTGCTTCATTTTGTATTACAAGGCCAAATTTGCCAGTTACTCCAGGTGTTTCTTGACTTCCTACTTTTGCATTCCAGCCCGTATGATGAAAATGAAAATTTTGGGGCTTGTTATTTCTAGAAGGTCTTGTAGGTCTCCATTGAACCATTCAATTTCAGCTTCTTCAGCATTACTGGTCGGGGCATAGAGTTGGATTATTGTGATACTGAATGGTTTGCCTTGGAAATTAAGAGTGATCATTCATCATTTTTGAGTTTTTGCCCAAGGACTTCATTTCAGACTCTTCATTGACTATGAGGGCTACTCTGTTTCTTCTTCTTTTACTTCCATTTCTTGCCCACAGTAGTAGACATAATGGTCATTCCGTCCATTTTAGTTCACTGATTCCTAAAATGTTAATGTTCAATCTTTGTGTTTGCTAATTGTTACTTAATAAATCTAGACTCCTATTCTCCCATAGAGACTGGGAGATAGGGACAATATTTACTTTTGTGATTATATTTCAAAGGGATGACTGCAGATCCTTGCAAAGGATATTTCTGGATTGTAGAACACTTACATCTCCTGAGGAAAAGAAAGAATTTACAATTGCAGGTTTTCTAAAGTAAATGCTGAAAAAGGGAGGTCAGGGACCTAAAATCAGGAGGAAACCTGTCTAAAGTTTAATCACGGTAATAGAAACGTTAATGTCAGTACCCAGTGTTAAATATATTAAGTGCCAGCTTGTGAGCTGTTTAAGGGCAATATTTCTTGTATAACTCTTCCTTGTATCATTATAGCACATAATTCTCCATACACAATTTAGTTGTTCAATAAATGAAGAATGAATATACTGTATTCTCAGCCAAAGTCTGCTAGATATCAACAATAATTGAAAGGTATTTTTTTCTATGTAGCAAACACAATCTCTATTTGTAATTATGTCATTCTGTATTTAGATGCCCTGTGAAGCAGTATTTCCTAAACTGGTTTATCATGGGAAAATAATTGTTAATTACTTCCTTGTGCTGGAGGGGATATTGTTCCATTGTCACATAAGTCTGGAAAATGCTTCTTTTGTAGTTTTACTTTCTTTATTCATGTTTTTAAGTCTTTTAGAAGTCTTAAAATGCTGGGCTCTTTTGCAGTAAACTGTGTTCTCTAGTTTTTCTTGTGTAGAAAAGCCAGTAACTTGCTATGTTTCAACTCTTCTAAATAATACAATTTGTGGAAGAGCAGAACTCAACTCAAACTTTTTCCTGTATTAAGAAATCGTAACATAACCTTTACTGAGCACTTTGTATTTTGCTGAGCACTCTGAATTATTACATGTCATCAGTATTAATTTTATTAATATTTTCCTTTTTTTCAGTGGAGAAACCATGGTTTATGGTGCTCAAGTAAATAATTTAGGTTATATGGTTTTAAGCAACAGACCTGGGATTCAAACATCAGTTTCTCTTGCAAGCTTAAACTCTTATGCATTATGCTCTGGTATTCAAAACTGAGGTCCCCAGAGTAGCAGTGTTAGTATCACCTGGGAGTCTGTAAGAAAATTGTTTGGCTATGTTCTGCTGCTGCTGCTGCTAAGTTGCTTCAGTCATGTCCGACTCTCTGCGACCCCAGAGACGCCAGCCCACCAGGCTCCCCCGTCCCTGGGATTCTCTAGGCAAGAACACTGGAGTGGGTTGCCATTTCCTTCTCCAATGCATAAAAGTGAAAAGTGAAAGTGAAGTTGCTCAGTCGTGTCCGACTCTTAGCAACCCCATGGACTGCAGCCCACCAGGCTCCTCCATCCATGGGAGTTTCCAGGCAAGAGTACTGGAGTGGGGTGCCATTGCCTTGGCCATGTTCTACTGCATTAGAAATTTTGAGGGTGGCACCAGTAATCTGTGTTTTAACAAGCCCTCCAAGTAGATAAAATGGAGGATGCACAGTTGAATTTGAATATCAGGTAACGCACAAAGGTTTTTTAGTATAAAAATGTCCCTTGATGTTGCTTGGGACACCACTATCCAAAAAAAAAATATTTGTTATTTGTCTGAGATTCAAATTAACTATGTGTCCTGTATTTTTATTGCCTAAATTTCATAATCCTACTGCCAGGTGTTTATCATGTGCACTAAAGATTGAAAACCAATGTACCTCAGGATTGTGACTTTTATTGAGGTACCTTTACTCTTCAGTTAAGTGGTTGAACCAGAGAGAATTTTTTGGAAATAAGTGGTCTTTTTCTAATATCATTGCTCTCTTAAGAGTAGATAGTGACAAATAGCAGGACATATTTCCTAAGAGGAATAAGTTTCAGAATGCTTAATGGATCACAGCGCAGAAGAGTAGTAACAACATGTCTGATTGCAGAACACCAGGAAAAGCAGGAATTTGGGGATAAGGAGCTAAAGTGAGTCATACTATAGCAAAAACTCTGTTTTTCTCCCACAAAATGGAAAATTAAAAAAACTACCATTTTTATTGCATGTGTTCTGAAGAGGGAAAAGGAGCATCAGAATGACTCTAACAAAATGACCAAGTTTAAGTTTCTGGATGAAGATGGACTTCAGCTTCACTCTTTAGTTTGCTAGCATTCAAGTTTTAATCATTCTTGAAATAAACTGCACAGAACCCCTGAGAGCAAGAGAAACTTTATACATTTATATCTTGTTTATGCTCTCTTAACAGGCTGAGAAAAGCATTTCCCAGCATATAGGGAACTTTGCAGGAAGATAATAAGGCTAGCTCCAGAATCTCAATTGGTGATTTGTAGTATTTTCATGGCTAATTGGCTATATGTCTCTAAAAGAGATACTTCAGATCTCAAAGCTTCCTTTTTAGTATACTGTCCCAGCCCAATTTAAAAATAAAACAATAAGACAAAGGGAAAAAGGCATCCTTATGTATGACTCTGTTATCTTGACATGACTTTTTAATTTTTCCCAAGAAGTGAGTTATTTATTGAACTGAAATCAGCCAAAAGCATATTTGCTAAATTGGCTTGCCTGAGGTTAAGTATCACAGTACAACCTCTTACCTAGTATTTGTCAAACATGGACACTCAAAACAATTTTAATCTAGATGCCAGCACACTATAGCAATAGAAGTAGGCCAGAAGTAGTCTAGTTGGTATCTTTCATGATTTATGGTAAAAGAAAATCATATAGATGGATATTTTCTGGCATAAATTATTATTACTTGCAAATTCACGTGGTGGTTTTCAGAGTCGAGTATGAGGAGGAGGAGCAGAAGGAGACTGAATTAACTTTTAATTAGCTAGATTGTTTAGACTAAAACTCAAAGTTATATATTTTAAATAGTAGTGTACTGTGGTATTAGATTAACACAGATCTTAACTTAAAGTTAGAGGAAACCTAAACATTATGAACATAAAGTGTATTTTAATTTAACAACAAAGTTATTTCTCACAAATCATAACATTAATTTGATATTGCTCTTTGAGGGAATTTAGTGGTTTGCATTGCTTCTGCTTTACAAACAATAATATCATTAATAAAATCCTAGTCACTGATATTAAATGGATGCAAGTTCAGTGAACTAATTAAGGATTAAAGCAGAAAATCTTTATTGTGACATTAAATCAATCCATAGTTTCAGTATGCAATATGCTAAGCACTCTTGTAATTAAAGAGCACTTAAATGAAACACATACAGATAAATTAAAAATAAATTTCACAAGCTGAAGCTTGTAATGGTGCCTTAACGGAGATATACATAAAATACATTCCATTAAAGGGTGTGCAATTTAGTTACTGTTTAGTTTAATACAGAAATTACTAGTGCCAACTATTGGTAAAGAGTTATCATTGTTCAGTCACTCAGTCATGCCCAACTCTTTGTGACTTCATGGACTGCAGCACGCCAGGTTTCCCTGTCTTTCACCATCTCCTGGAGCTTGCTCAAATCATGTCCATTGAGTCAGTGATGCCCTTCAGCCATCTTATCCTCTGTCATCCCCTTCTCTTCCTGGCTCCAGTTTTTCCCAGCATCAGGGTCTTTTCCAATGAGTTGGCTCTTGCTATCAGGTGACCAAGGTATTGGAGGTTCAGCATCAGTCCTTCTAATGAATATTCAAGGTTGATTTCCTTTTGATCTCTTTGCACTCCAAGGGATTCTCAAGAGTCTTCTCCAGCACCACAATGCAAAAGCATCAGTTCTTCAATGCTTAGCTTTCTTTATGGTAGCACTCTCACATTCATACGTGACTACTGGAAAAACCATAGCTTTGACTATACTTTGACTTTTGTCCGTAAGTAATGTCTCTGCTTTTTAATACACTGTCTAGGTTTGTCACAGCTTTTCTTCCAAGGAGCAAGTGTCTTTTAATTTCATGGTTGCATTCACCATCCTCAGTGATTTTGGAGCCCAAGAAAATAAAGTCTTTCACTGTTTCCATTGTTTCCCCATCTATATGCTATGACATGATGGGACTGGATGCCATAATCTTAGTTTTTTGAATGTTGAGTTTTAAGCCAGTTTTTTCACTCTCCTCTTTCACTTTCATTGAGAGGCTCTTTAGTTCCTCTTCACTTTCTGCCATAAGGGTGGTGTCATCTACATATATGAAGTTATTGATATTTCTCCCAATGACCTTGATTCCAGCTTGTGATTCATCCAGCCCAGCATTTCGCATGGTGTACTCTGCATATAAGTTAAATAAAATGATGACAATATGCAGCCTTGAACGCACTCCTTTCCCAATTTTGAATTAGTCTGTAGTTCCATGTTCAGCTCTACTATTTCTTTTTGACCTGCATACAGGTTTCTTGTGAGGAAGGTAAGGTGGTCTGGTATTCCCATATCTTTAAGAGTTTTCCACAGTTTGTTGTGATCCACACAGTAAAAGCCTTTGGTGTAGTCAATGAAGCAGAAGTAGATGTTTTTTCTGGAATTGTCTTACTTTCTCTATGAGCCAACAGATGTTGGCAATATGATCTCTGATTCCTCTGCCTTTTCTAAATCCAGCTTGGTAAACTATAGTATTCCAAAAGCTGTTCAATAAAGTTACTATTCAGAAATTCCAATCGAAATAATAAGTTTTATAAAGTTGATACATGAATTTAAGTTATTCTTTGGTTTTTAAATTATACTTGTGTTTTAACACATAATTTTAAGTAATTTTTAAGGTAACTATTAAAATATTTGCTAACTTTAAAACCTAGGAATAATGATTCGTAAATTTTCTTTTTTATATATATAATTGCATGTGTAGTTTCAAACTACAACTCTGTATTATTTTTTAAATTCCCATGAAATAAGCCTGGAAATTGTAAGCTAGTGTGCTTATTCACTCAGTTGTAACCGATTTTATGTGATCCCCATGAACTATAGGTCTCATGAACCCAGGTCTCCCACATTGTGGGTAGGTTATTTACCATCTGAGCCACCAGGAAAGCTCCATAAGCTAGTGTGGTTCTCATTAAAATGTTTTGGAGAAATTTTAAAAAGAACTTCAGTGCTGTGAACTCACCCCAAACAATACAGGAGACACAAGTGATGGGCGTTCAATCCTTGGAATGGTAAGATCCTCTCGAGTAGGAAATGGCAACCCACTTCAGTATGCTTGCCTGGAAAATTCCATGCACAGAGGAGGCTAGTGGCCTACAGTCCATGGGGTCACAAAGAGTCAGGCACAACTGGGTTACTGAGCGTGCGCGCGCGCACACACACATACACACACACAGGGTTATACAAACTAAACTGGCTTTCCAAAACCTTGACTATGAAGTTGAAAGGTTGCCATCCAAGGCTTTATAAAGGCAGAAAACAAGGCAGTCTGATTCCAATTATTTAGTATGTGTCAGAAGTGTCGGATTTACAACCTCAGAGGCTTAACTCTGTTACCCACTGAGCGATTTACTAAGGGGGTTCTATGGTGCCAAATTTACCAAATGCTAAATGTAAAGTGGGGATGTAAAACTTGATCTCTAGACATGAGAATCTGACAGTCCATGAGGGGATAGGAACTTAATATATATGTAATAGCACAGAATGCCATATATAATTGAGTTTTCAATGTGTAGAATTGTCTGGAGAAGGCAACGGCACCCCACTCCAGTACTCTTGCCTGGAAAATCCCATGGACAGAGGAGCCTGGTAGGCTGCAGTCCATGGGGTCGCTACAAGTCGGACACAACTGAGTGACTTCCCTTTCACTTTTCACTTTCATGCATTGGAGAAGGAAATGGCAACCCACTCCAGTGTTCTTGCCTGGAGAATCCCAGGGATGGCAGGGCCTGATGGGCTGCCATCTATGGGGTCGCACAGGGTCAGACACGACTGAGGTGACTTAGCAGCAGCAGCAGCAGCGGAATTGTCAGTATGTGCTATTGGAGTTCAAAAGAGTGGTAATCAGTGGAGGCTAGTTTAATCAAGGGTGGTCTAAGGGGAAAGGTAAAAGTGATTAGCACAGAGGTGTTATGTGGGACTAAGTAGCATTTTTAAGGAAGACAGTTCAGAGGTAGAATCATGGAGAGTCAGAATTGAGTGTTAGCATCTGTGAAGACATGGGGAAAGTGATAAAAGAGGAGTCATTCCAAAAGGACAGAGAAAACAAACACCAGGATAGGGCAATAGCAGGAACTAGGTAGGACAACCCACCAAGGAAGAGAAGATTCAAGGAACAGTAGAATGCCAGTGATATCAAATGTAGCTGAAATACAGAGGCAATTGTATGAAAGATAGAGAAAAAAAATATCAGGCATAGGGTAGAGCCTCTTGATGAGAGTGAAAGAGGAAAATGAAACGTGACATTCAAAAAACTAAGATCATGCCATCCAGTCCCTTTACTTTATGGCAAATAGTAGGGAAAAAAGTGGAAGCTGTGACATATTTTATTTTCTTGTGCTCCAAAATCACTGCAGATGGTAACTGCCGCCATGAAATTAAAAGACTCTTACTCTTAGAAAGGAAAGCTATGATGAACCTAGACAGCATATTGAAAAACAGAGACATCATTTTGCCAATAAAAGTCCATATAGCCAAAGCTATGGTTTTTCCATTAGACATGTACAAATGTGAGAGTTGGACCATAAAGAAGGCTGAGTGCCGAAGAATGATGCTTTTGAATTGTGGTGTTGGAGAAGGCTCTTGAAAGTCCCGTGGACTTCAAGGAGATCAAACCAGTCAAACCTAAAGGAAATCAATCCTGAATATTCATTGAAAGGACTAATGCTGAAGCTGAAGATCCAATACTTTAGCCACATAACAGGAAGAGCCAACTCATTGGAAAAGACCCTGATGCTGGGAAAGATTGAAAGCAAAAGGAGAAGAGGGCCACAGAGGATGAGATGCTTAGATAGCCTCAGTGATTCAATGGACATAAATTGAGCAAACTCTAGGAGATAGTGGAGGACAGGGGATTCTGGTGTGCTATGGCCCATGGAGTCACAGAGTTGGACACGACTTAGTGACTGAGTGAAGTCGCTCAGTCGTGTCCGACTCTTTGTGACCCCACAAACTATACAATCCATGGAATTCTCCAGGCCAGAATACTGGAGTGGGTAGCCTTTCCCTTCTCCAGGGGATCTTCCCAACCCAGGGATTGAACCCAGGTCTCCTGCATTGAGGGCGGATTCTTTACCAGCTGAGCCACAAGGGAAGTCCCTTGGTGACTGTACATCAAAAAGAGTATTCTAGGATAACATAGATAATATAGAATATGCTAAAGGAGACTATGATGCTATTTATTCTTTTCCTGGGGTGGGGGGAGGTGTGGGAGAGGGGTGTGTGTGTGGAACAAGCCTTAGAGATAATGTATGATTCCAGCTAGATCATCCAGCTCATGGCAAATATCCTGGCTTATGCCACAGACAAGTGTCAAAAATGTGTGTGTATATGCTTCATGTATAATATGTACAGTCACTTTTCTGAAAATATTCTCTATGGAATTCTGTATTATCTTTGTATCCCTGTGGTGCCTAGAAAGGGCATAGGTCATCAATATGCAGTGAAATCTTAAGGAAATGAGAAAAATCATAACCATAATTGGTGATTACAGATTGTTTCAGTTTCTGCCAACAGTCCCATTCTCTTGAATGACTTCTCTCAGAAAATGATCCGCTAACCAAGACCTATACATTATAATCAGTATATATAGCACCAAATGAATGCTCATGTTATATGTGTTGAGTATTATCAGTTCTGTATGCCACCTCAATTGATTTTCATTTTGAAAATGTAGTAAGTCTAAAATATATTTTATATTTTATTAAATATATGCATTTATTCAATAAATTTTAAAAATATCATTTTTTAAATCTTTAAGTACTTACTATGTGTTAGTGTGTCTGCAAGCATTAGGTTCACAGAGTAGAGAATATCGAGAAACCTTGCCCCTGAGGAATTCTTAGCCTGAAGCAGAGATAGACTTTGCAGAGTCTTCTACCCTGAAATTCTGAGCAGTCTATATTTCATCAAAATGTGAGGAAATAAACAGCTATATGAGAATACAATTTTGTTATCCATCCATAATAATTCTTAGTTATTGCTCTTTTATTTTAAAAAGTTAGTTCCACTAGAAATTGAGCTGCTCCATTAAATGCCTTTCAAATGTGGCTTGCTAAGTGATTGTTTCTGTCTTGGTAGGACTTCAATTAAGCTATTTGTAAAAGCAGAGGAAACTGCTAATAAAGCCTCACTTCAGTATATTTACTTTCTGCTTTCTTGTATTGTAAATTCAGTTCCCAGTTGGGAATTCAGCTTCCAATGAAATGTTATTGAAATTTACTTTTCCTCTCCTCTGTTATCAAGTCCAGCATTTCCCTTGATTGTAGGAATGATGCGGGTAGAACATTTTGAAAACGATGTGAACCGTGTCTAAGTGCTATTTAAACAAGACATTATTTCATATGTGGTTGAAACTCTCTGGGCGCTGACAGAGGAAATAAAGACCTTCCACTGTCACCATCTAACCTGTGCCTGTGTCACAGAGATGAGGCTGAGGCCAGCACAGAGACCTGCAGTAAAGTGAGCTGGCAGGCTACCTCTTTCCTCTGTTTGTAAAAATATCGACAGTGTAAAAACACTTGCCAGAACTAACCGCAAGGCCATGCCATACAGAAATTCAGAGGCCCAAATAGGTGAAAGATACTAAGCAGATCTCGATCCCTGGGTTGGGAAGATCCTCTGGAGAAGGGAAAGGCTACCCACTCTGGTATTCTGGCCTGGAGAATTCCATGGACTGTACAATCCATGGGGTCGCAAAGAGTCAAACATGAGTGAGCAACTTTCACTTCACTTCATTTCACTGAGCAGATCCACTGAGATTAAAGAGAAACATGGAGATAATCCTAAAGAAGCTAAAGCATTTCAACCATACCCCAAATCTGGGGTTTCAGTTTGAAACAAAAAAAAACAAATTCCCCAGATTCAGTCATTTTGGTGTCATATTACCTATGATGGTAGGACTGCTATCATGAGCAGTCTAGCTTTGAAGGCTGACTTGCTTTGGAAGATACCAAAGGTTAAAATTTCCTTCTGGTGCCCAGAAAACCACCTATTTATAAAGGACAGCTAAGAAAAACTGTAAATGTTCTTAATTACATTGCAATGCTCTCAGTCTTTTAAAATGAAAGAATATTAAATTGTATTAATGCTATGTGTAATATTTATGGTCAGATCAGATCAGATCAGTCCCTCAGTCGTGTCCCACTCTTTGTGACCCCATGAATCGCAGCATGCCAGGCCTCCCTGTCCATCACCAGCTCCCGGAGTTCACTCAGACTCACGTCCATCGAGTCAGTGATGCCATCCAGCCATCTCATCCTCTGTCATCCCCTTCTCCTCCTGCCCTCAATCCCTCCCAGCATCAGAGTCTTTTCCAATGAGCCAACTCTTCGCATGAGGTGGCCAAAGTACTGGAGTTTCAGCTTGAGCATCATTCCTTCCAAAGAAATCCCAGGACTGATCTCCTTCAGAATGGACTGGTTGGATCTCCTTGCAGTCCAAGGGACTCTCAAGAGTCTTCTCCAACACCACAGTTCAAAAGCATCAATTCTTTGGCGCTCAGCCTTCTTCACAGTCCAACTCTCACATCCATACATGACCACAGGAAAAACCATAGCCTTGACTAGACGAACCTTTGTTGGCAAAGTAATGTCTCTGCTTTTCAACATGCTATCTAGGTTGGTCATAACTTTCCTTCCAAGGAGTAAGCCTCTTTCAATTTCATGGCTGCAGTCACCATCTGTAGTGATTTTGGAGCCCAGAAAAATAAAGTCTGACACTGTTTCCACTGTTTCCCCATCTATTTACCGTGAAGTGATGGGACCCGATGCCATGATCTTCATTTTCTGAATGTTGAGCTTTAAGCCAACTTTTTCACTCTCCGCTTTCACTTTCATCAAGAGGCTTTTGAGTTCCTCTTCACTTTCTGCCATAAGGGTGGTATCATCTGCATATCTGAGGTTATTGATATTTCTCCCGGCAATCTTGATTCCAGCTTGTGCTTCCTCCAGCCCAGAGTTTCTCATGATGTACTCTGCATATAAGTTAAATAAGCAGGGTGATAATATACAGCCTTGACGTACTCCTTTTCCTATTTGGAACCAGTCTGTTGTTCCATGTCCAGTTCTAACTGTTGCTTCCTGACCTGCATACAGATTTCTCAAGAGGCAGATCAGGTGGTCTGGTATTCCCATTTCTTTCAGAATTTTCCACAGTTTATTGTGATCCACACAGTCAAAGGCTTTGGCATAATCAATAAAACAGAAATAGATGTTTTTCTGGAACTCTCTTGATAATAGTTGGTATATAAACCCAAGTTTTTACTATTGTTTTGCTTCATTCTATTTTCTTGCATGGTATTTCCAAAGGTAGTCAATTTTGATTATCTGTGGAGATGAAACTATTGCCTCAACTCAGGGATCTAAAACAGTATTATAAAGCACAGACTTAATAGATGAACACTATTATAAGGTTTGTTTTGGCTATGACTGGGGCAACCCAGGGCTAGCACATGGACACTTTCCCTGCTCCTTTCCTAGCATTCTATGTCCAGTTCATTTAGGTTTTGCGGCTGAGCACAGTTCTACAGTGTATTCTGCACAAGGCACCATATGAGTGGGTAAGGGACTGTGTCAGAAAGATGTCTTTTCCTAAAATACACATGCTGATACAGCCAGTCTCTAGTTTGCATGGAAGCCCTGTAGACTGGTAGGAAGCCTTGATCATAGTGTTAAAGAGTTTCGCCAACCAGGGGCAGTTCAACTCTAAAAGGAGTTCTAGAAGACTACAAAGACATCCAGGATCATATAGACGTCTCTAAGAATGGAGAACAATGAGTTAAAAGTTTGAGATGACTTTTTCCTCCCATTTATCTCAAATTATATCACCTGGGCAGGCAGCTGCCTTTTTTAGCTACTCAGATACAACCCTCTTAGAGGAGAAATTAGCTGTGGAGAACAGGGAAGTACTCTTATTTAACTGCTCAGTAATCAGATAATCTTCTCTGAGTAATCAGAAGTTGGTTATAAAGTAATTTGGCAACTAATAAGACTATGATGTTTTGGAGAATCAAGGTATCTTTAGATCATGATAAATTTAGCAATCTGTGTCTGATGTCAGCAAGAAGTCACACTTTTAAGTATATGAAGACTTTCTAGATCATCATCAGGAAAGAGAGTAGGGGTGGAGGAGAAGGTGAGCAGGGATGGGTATGATATTAAAATCATTACAGCATTCTGGCTCCTGAACAATCTAGAGACCAACAGCATTTATTCATGTCACCTCATCTGCCAGCTCTATACACACATCATCAACTTCAGTTCAGTTCAGTTCAGTCGCTCAGTCGTGTCCCACTCTTTGTGACCCCATGAATCGCAGCACGCCAGGCCTCCCTGTCCGTCACCAACTCCCGGAGTTCATTCAGGCTCAAGTCCATCAAGTCAGTGATGCCATCCAGCCATCTCATCCTCTGTCATCCCCTTCTTCTCCTGCCCACAATGCCTCCCAGCATCAGAGGCTTTTCCAATGAGCCAACTCTTCGCATGAGGTGGCCAAAGTACTGGAGTTTCAGCTTGAGCATCATTCCTTCCAAAGAAATCCCAGGACTGATCTCCTTCAGAATGGACTGGTTGGATCTCCTTGCAGTCCAAGGGACTCTCAAGAGTCTTCTCCAACACCACAGTTCAAAAGCATCAATTCTTTGGCGCTCAGCCTTCTTCACAGTCCAACTCTCACATCCATACATGACCACAGGAAAAACCATAGCCTTGACTAGACGAACCTTTGTTGGCAAAGTAATGTCTCTGCTTTTCAACATGCTATCTAGGTTGGTCATAACTTTCCTTCCAAGGAGTAAGCCTCTTTCAATTTCATGGCTGCAGTCACCATCTGTAGTGATTTTGGAGCCCAGAAAAATAAAGTCTGACATTGTTTCCACTGTTTCCCCATCTATTTGCTGTGAAGTGATGGGACCCGATGCCATGATCTTCATTTTCTGAATGTTGAGCTTTAAGCCAACTTTTTCACTCTCCACTTTCACTTTCATCAAGAGGCTTTTGAGTTCCTCTTCACTTTCTGCCATAAAGGTGGTATCATCTGCATATCTGAGGTTATTGATATTTCTCCTGGCAATCTTGATTCCAGCTTGTGCTTCTTCCAGCCCAGAGTTTCTCATGATGTACTCTGCATAGAAGTTAAATAAGCAGGGTGACAATATACAGCCTTGACTTACTCCTTTTCCTGTTTGGAACCAATCTGATGTTCCACGTCCAGTTCTAACTGTTGCTTCCTGACCTGCATATAGGTTTCTCATAGAGGCAGATCAGGTGGTCTGGTATTCCCATCTCTTTCAGAATTTTCCACAGTTGATTGTGATCCACACAGTCAAAGGCTTTGTCATAGTCAATAAAGCAGAAATAGATGTTTTTCTGGAACTCTCTTGCTTTTTCCATGATCCAGCAGATGTTGGCAATTTGATCTCTGGCTCCTCTGCCTTGTCTAAAACCAGCTTGAACATCAGTAAGTTCACGGTTCACATACGGCTTGGAGAATTTTGAGCATTACTTTACTAGAGTGTGAGATGATGCGATTGTGCGGTAGTTTGAGCTTTCTTTGGCATTGCCTTTCTTTGGGATTGGAATTAAAACTGACCTTTTCCAGGCCTGTGGCCACTGCTGAGTTTTCCAAATTTGCTGGCATATTGAGTGCAGCACTTTCACAGCATCATCTTTCAGGATTTGGAATAGCTCAACTGGAATTCCATCACCTCCAGTAGCTTTGTTCGTAGTAATGCTTTCTAAGGCCCACTTGACTTCACATTCCAGGATGTCTGGCTCTAGGTCAGTGATCACACCATCGTGATTATCTGGGTTGTGAAGATCTTTTTTGTACAGTTCTTCTGTATATTCTTGCCACCTCTTCTTAATATCTTCTGCTTCTGTTAGGTCCATACCATTTCAGTCCTTTATCAAGCCCATCTTTACATGAAATGTTCCCTTGGTATCTCTAATTTTCTTGAAGAGATCTCTAGTCTTTCCCATTCTGTTGTTTTCCTCTATTTCTTTGCATTGATCGCTAAGAAGCCTTTCTTATCTCTTCTTGCTATTCTTTGGAACTCTGTATTCAGATGCTTATATCTTTCCTTTTCTCCTTTGCTTTTCACTTCTCTTATTTTCACAGCTATTTGTCAGGCCTCCCCAGACAGCCATTTTGCTTTTTTGCATTCTTTCCCATGGGGTTGGTCTTGATCCCTGTCTTCTGTACAATGTCACGAACCTCATTCCATAGTTCATCAGGCACTCTATCTATCAGATCTAGTCCCTTAAATCTATTTCTTACTTCCACTGTATAATCATAAGGGATTTGATTTAGGTCATACCTGAATGGTCTAATGGTTTTCCCTACTTTCTTCAGTTTCAGTCTGAATTTGGCAATAAGGAGTTCAGGATCTGAGCCACAGTCAGCTCCCGGTCTTGTTTTTGCTGACTGTATAGAGCTTCTCCATCTTTGGCTGCAAAGAATATAATCAATCTGATTTCGGTGTTGACCATATGGTGATGTCCATGTGTAGAGTCTTCTCTTGTGTACTTGGAAGAGGGTGTTTGCTATGACCAGTGCATTTTCTTGGCAAAACTCTATTAGTCTTTGCCCTGCTTCATTCAGTATTCCAAGGCCAAATTTGCCTGTTACTCCAGGTGTTTCTTGACTTCCTCCTTCTGCATTCCAGTCTCCTATAATGAAAAAGACATCTTTTTTGGGTGTTAGTTCTCAAAGGTCTTGTAGGTCTTCATAGAACCTGCATGTATACTAACAGTGAGAGAAAGCATTAGGCATTTTTGGAAATACATAAATAAATTTGAGAATAAATGGTGAAAATAATTATCCTTAACTTTCCAATCCATTAACTTCTTATTAGGGTTATTAATAAGTTAAATTGTCAAAAAAATATTTGAGATAGCTTACAAAACAGCACAAAATAGAAATAAAATCAAATGAGAATGAAAATCAATTAAGAAAAAGCAGAAATATAATGGTTAAGAGATCCCAGGTCAGCATTTCAGAAAGTTTAATGAATTAAATGTCAGTGTGCAGTTATCTACATCTTAGTGTCTGCCTTTCCACATCATCCTGTGCCTAATTATTACTCACCCCAGGCAGCAATTACCACCAGGACTTTTTTAATTAAAAAAAATCTAATTCAAAACTTACCTGTAACATAAAATAAAATTTAGCATTTAAAAATATCATGTGTGTTGGTCACTTATTTGTGTCTGACTCTTTGCAACCCCATGGCCTGTAGCCTGCCAGGCTCCTCTGTCCATAGAATTCTCCAGGCAAGAATACTGGAGTGGGTTGCCATTTTCTTCTCTGGGGGATCTTCCCAAACCAGAAGTTGAACCTGGATCTCCTACATTGCCAGCGAAGGCACTGGCAACTCACTCCAGTATTCTTGCCTGGAAAATCCCATGGACGGAGGAGCCTGGTAGGCTGCAGTCCATAAGAGTCAGATACGACTGAGCGACTTCACTTTCACTTTTCACTTTCATGCATTGGAGAAGGAAATGGCAACCCACTCCAGTGTTCTTGCCTGGAGAATCCCATGGACAGAGGAGCCTGGCAGGCCATGGTACATAGGGTCGCAGAGAGCCAGACACGACTGAAGCAATTAAGCACGCAGGCACGAGTGTCCTAAAGTATCTTTTTAAAGAGGTTGTGGAAAGAGTGATGATAAAGCTAAAAATATACTTAAGAAAAACTCAAGTTCATCTGCTGTCCTAAATTGAAAATAGTAGTTGAAAATATATAGCAGTATATATGATCTTTTAGAAAATAATACAAGCTCATATGACAAAAATGACAGTCTCTAGAGTTTCTGAAAATTGTGTGCTTCACTTATGAGATTGATATCCTACATTTTTTCATGCAGAACTCAATGCTTTTTATTTTATGAATTTCTTCACACATAAAGTGCTTTTAGATATTTTTTTTAACAGTGGCATGACAAGCAGTATCATTTACACAAACACTGAGCTATTCCAAAAGTGGAATTCCTATTAATAGAGTTTACCAATTCTGTGTAATTCATAGTACTTGTAACTATATTCACTAATTCATAGTATATATAACTATATTCACTAATTCATAGTACTTGTAACTAATTTTGGTTGTTGTTTAGTAATTGAAAGCCTTCTTATTTATAGACTTTTTAAAAGTAAAAATTAACCTCCTAAGAGCAACTAGTCAAATGATATTTTTATAATGAGATGATTTTTTTTTAATAGAGAAAAATATTTCCTAGGTTCACAAAGGCCTCATGGTCAGAAGAAAGATCAAATAAACAGAGTTGTTGTTTGTCTTTTTCTTCTTTATCTTCCCAAGGAAGACTAAGGGCCACAGAGGGTGTGGCATACATAATACAGTTTGAATACTGTAATAGGTACAAAAGGAAGACTCAATCTCCCTCAGATTGATTTTAGGAAACATAAATTTAGGAAATAAGTTATGAAAATTGAACTCCTAGTTTATAGTTGAATCTTTTCTATTACCTAATATGGAATATATTTTTTGTAAGGAGTATTTATTAGTTTTAAAAATATGCAAATTAAGAAAATGGTGAAAAATTTCAAAGATACTCTTTTAAGTTATAAAGCTAAAAATCTTATGTAAAAATAACATAAGGGTGAAATATTTCAAAACCAGAAACAAATTGGAAAGAAACTATATGCCACCCCTCAAAGAAGGTCCAGAATTGGGTAAAGGAAACTTCATACAGATTTAAAGTTGCTTTTAAAGCATGCTAGAAGTTTGAACCCAGTTTTTTTAGACAGTATGTATTTTACATACTAGCTCTTAAATTAATTCTCCATGATTTCACCAACTGACTGCCCACTTTTTTTTACATTTAGTTGTTCATACTTAGCACTTTTTATCAGCATACCCATACTCTTCCACCTCATGTCCTTCCAGCACACCATAGTTTTGAAAGACTACATGAGCCTATTATACAGAGTGAAGTAAGCCAGAAAGAAAAACACCAATACAGTATACTAACGCATATATATGGAATTTAGAAAGTTGATAATGACAACCTGATATGCGAGACAGCAAAAGAGACACAGATGTATAGAACAGTCTTTTGGACTCTGTGAGAGAGGGAGACGGGGGATGATTTGGGAGAACAGCATTAAAACATGTATAATATCATATAAGAAACAAATCGCCAGTCCAGGTTCGATGCAGGATACAGGAAGCTTGGGGCTGGTGCACTGGGATGACCCAGAGGGATGGTATGGGGAGGGAGGTGAGAGGGGGGGTTCAGGATGGGGAACACGTGTACACCCGTGGGAGATGCATGTTGATATATGGGAAAACCAATACAATATTGTAAAGTAAAAATAAATAAATAAATAAAAAAGATTACATGAGACAGCTAATTCAGAGTAGGCATTAAAATTTTAGCTACAAGAAACCTATACTTTAAAAAGATCTAAGAACTGAGTACCCTTGAAGTAAAATGCATTTACTGCTTTTCAGGTTAAAGCATACCTGTGTTGTATCTATGTATGTCTCTGTGTGTCTGTGTGTGAGTTGGTCTCATGTGGGACATCCCAGAACACTCTAATAAATTTTCATTTTTGCATCTAAAAAAATAAAAATTAATCAAAGTGTAGATTTTTATTAGAGTTTTACTTCTGGGGAACATAATACAGAATGGAAAACATTTCTGAATATCTAGTTCTTGATGTAAAATATTCTCAATCTTAAAAGAAATATTTTTCTAAATCAGTGCTGTCAAAAATGTGAAAATAATTGGAATTTAATATCAGCCGCTGTACTATATTCACTTAATTACTAAAGTAAAGTAAAAACAGGCATATTAACTACAAAAAGAAGACAATTCAACAACACTGAAACCATGATTAATGTATGGAGAGTTAATAAAGACTATTGGTATAGATGAGATTAAATTCCTTTTAGTCTCACAATATCCATATACTGAAAAAATGTGCTTAGCTATAATAAGAACTTTTATCCAAGATATAACATATTAGTAGTAGAAACCCTAAAGTATTAATGTTATATTAGTTAAAAATGATTACAGTAATTATTCTAGGAATTGAAAAGGAGACACATTTAATATTCTCACTAATTTCTTAATTAGGGAAAGGTATGATCAAAGGAAAAAAATATGTTGCTCTCCTTAGTCAAAACAACCTAAGAAGAAAGATCAATGAAATTACAAATTTCTTAAAGATAATAATAAGGATAATATTTAGTATGATTAAAAAAGCAAATAATTTCAAACTAGAAAATAGTAATGACCCCTGATTCTACTTGGTGATTTACTTTTCTGTGTTTTGTTTCGCTTTTGAAGAGCAATGTTCTTTAATGGTATTAGAACAATAAATTCCCTATCCTGTTCATTCCATCCTTGACCTTACATTACACTGAATTTGTGATGGTATGAGATGACAGGTAAACTAAGTCATCAGTGACAGAACATGATTCCTCAAGAATAAAAAAAACTAAAACAATTTCAGATTATGAAAATTAATACTGATTTTGTTATTTACAATTATTCCAAAATCAAAGATAGGCCTACTGGGCAGCCTACATAGTTTACTTTTTTAAAATAATATTTATTTTTGGCTCTGGTGGTCTTTGTTGCTGCCTACTAGGAAGTCTACTAGGCAGCCTACATAGTTTAATTTAAAAAAAAAAATACTTATTTACTTATTTATCTTTGGCTGTGCTTGGTCTTCATTGATGCATGCAGACTTTCTCTAGTTGCAGAGGGGGCTACCCTCCAGTTGCAGTGCACTGTCTTTTCATTGCCATGGACTCTTATTGCACAGCATGGGGTCTGGGGCAAGCAGCCTTCAGTAGTTGTGGCTCACAGTTTCAGAGCACAGGCTCAGTAGTTGTGGTGCATGGGCTTAGCTGCCCCACGGCACGTGGAATCTTCCTGGACCAGGGATCAAACCTGTGTCCCCTGCTTTGGCAGGCAGATTCCTGACCTCTGGACCACCAGGGAAGTCCCATAGTTTATTTATTAGAAGAAGACATTAAAAAGTAACAAATAGGGGTAAGATACACGAAGCTTCTATCTTCCCACTAGATGAGAGATGTGAGTACATACTGAAAATAAATATAGAGAATTCAACCAGAGTTCTGAAGATGGCAAACATGAATAAAAATAGGAAGAGGAGATCTGTGGGGGAAAAGTCAAGGAAAATGTAATTGTAGAAGAGAAAGCACAGAGACAAGTTGATAATGCTCTTCCAGTATATTGGAGATTATTCAACAGGGCTGCTGACCAGCTGTTCCTAATCTTCCTTGAAATCATAAGTTGGAAGGGGTCAAAATTGTAATTTAACAGATTTAGATCAAGGAAGAGGTGAGGACAACAGAGGAGGAACAAAGGGCTGGTCCCAAAGAATATCCCAAATTCTATAGCACCAAGAAGTACATGCTTGCTTTAATTTTTTGTTCATAAAGGTAAGATCATCTGTTTAAACAATTTTTTTCATTGATCACTTATTTTTATCCTTTTAAAATATTAAAAATAAGTGAAATCTTATAAGATTATATCATCCTATTTTAAAGACAACTGCAAAGTGAGAGACAATAAAAGGCACAGTGGTTAAGAACATGGACTATGGATTCAGACATTTGTAGCTTTGAATCCAGGTTTACCACTTTCTACCTGCGTAATCTTGGATCTAATTCCTCTAATCTTTAGTTTATGGATATATGCAAAGTAGGATTATTGTAGCATATTGGTCATTTTGAGGATAAAAGAGATAATGTATATGTATGGTCAGAAATGTGGACATATAGAAAACAAAAATTGTAACAATGAATAGTAGGAGGACTATCATACAGCATGATAGTAAAAGTGGTTCATTCTTTCTATTGTCTCATGTCTTGGCAGCATAAAAAAAGGGGGGCCTATAAACAATATAAACCATTAAACTATGGCAGGGAAATTTTAGAGTAAAATTTATGCATGGTAGTCATTTTGTCCAGTATTTTGCCAAACTTTATGCTCATTTACCTCCTGGAGGTCTTTGAATGTTTTAAATAAATGGCATGAATTACTCAAAATGTATTTAGCACTTAAAGTATACACGTGGTGTGATGTGCCAGGGAGAGGTGGCAGAAGGCCTCTTGATGCTAGAGAGCAGGTCCCATAGGAAAGGCCAGCATCAGGACAGCAGTGGACTGAGAAGCAAACCAGCAGACAAAGATGAAGAGAATATGAGAACGAGAGGGTGATACAACTCATGCAAATCAGGAGGACTTGAAAGAGTAGAGCAACAGCAGTGTCAGAGCATCAGGCGAGCAGTCCATGACCAAAAGACATTAAGGAAGGGACAGCCAAGATAAACCACTGAGGCACTGGCACATGAAGCGCATCCTGAAACAGAAGAGATGCGTTGGCCCAGTCTTAGCTGCTTCATTCTACTCTCATGGGCAAGCAAGGCTTCAGGGACCCAGGTTTGGACATCTGCCATTGATTAAATTAAAGCTGTTGATTGGGTGGAGTATGGGAGGGGCAGACAGCTCTCTGGCAAAAACACCTTCTTGACATAAAGTAATAATGAGTTTTTCAGCCATTTGTGATCAATTAGTTGCAGTTTTGATACATGAGATGTTGATGTGGTGCTTTTAATTTATTATTAATACCTTATTTTAACTTGTGGCTTGTAAATGGTGCCTTTGACGTGACCACTTAAACCATGAAAGTGATCTTTATAAATAATTTACAATAGAAATAATAAGTGACATCTAGAGGGGACTGTGTATGGAGATGTGGTAATCAGCCTGACACAGGCTGCTTCTTTATCTGTCAGTCTGCTAAGTTGTATGTATTGTTTAATTATTATGAAGATATTAATGTGACTAGACTTCCTTTATCTGTTAGAGAAAAACATGTGGTATTGTTTTCTATATTTACAATGCAATTCATACTTTAAATCAACTGTGCATCGCATCTTTGCCTTGATATTGTAACTCAAAGGGGACATTTATGTCAAAAATACTCTTCTGAATAAATCAAATTAGCATGATCTGTGTTGTGGCATATGTGAAGAAGAGGCATTTTATTCAAATTTATTTATAAGTTCAGCAATTATTTTTAGTTCATTAGAACCCCACTTTTAAATTATCATACCCATGAAATTGACTCCTTAGACCATACAGATTCCTATATCTCTATAATTTGGGCTGTGTGTCTTTCTGTATTTTAAGTGTACATCATATTTTGTTTCACCTAAATAATTATTCTGTGGAAATATAATTGATTTATATTGTTGTGTTAATTTCTGCTGTATAGCCATCTAAATATTCAGAAAAATGTACTAATTGAAAATATTCTAGAGATTTATTTCTCAAAGAATAATTCTTAAACCATCAATGTTGTCATTGTTTAAGAACTTATTAGAAATACAAAATTAAGGTTCCATGTCAGAATTACAGGATTAGAAATTTGCAGGATGGGTCCCGGCCATCTGTGTTTTAAACAACCTCAAAGGAAATCTGATGCACACTGACTTTTAAGAACCACTAATCAGTGGATCAATTACTTCTTTCATTTATGTGACTTAATGTGATTAGTTAATTTGGTTAATATAAATTAATGTAATCTATATGACTTGGTAGCTACTGTGAGGGCTACACAAGGGATTAGTAATATTCTCCTTCTAGAAGATTATAATCTAATGTACTAACTCATAAATTAATAATATTACAGGAGTTATAATCACTATGAAGGGTTAAATAATATTACAGGAGTCTAACAAGTGCCATAGGGCAGTGTAGGATGAATTACTAAATTATAAAGAGGGTATAATACTGTCATTACACTGTAGTGAGTGTAATGTCTTTACATTACATCTTACACTGTAGTAAGAGACTAAAGAGTCAGACTTCCCACATTCAAATCCCAGCTCTGTCACTAATCAGTACCTACCTCAGAGGATTGTTGTGAGGCTAAGGGCATTAGAATAGCACCTGACATAATGAAGTCTATGTAAACGTTAGGCATTATTAATACTATTTTACTATGGTGAACAGAAAGTTCCATGAGAATACAGAGTAGCACTTTTTTAGCTGAAGGGACTAGAATGACTTAAAGAAAGAAATAATTTTATCTAGGCCTTAAAGTATGAGCTTATGTCAATGGGAGAGTAGCAAAGGGGAGGGATCCTGATGGCAAATGAGAACAAATGAGTAATCTTTCCTTCTAAGATAAAAAATTATACAGGTTCGAAATCTCCAGTGGTTCAGTTTCAATTCACTGGGAAAGCATTCTTTTACTTGGTTGATTTACAACATGCCTATCATCTTCCTTTAAAAAAACTGTTTATCAAATATCAGTTATGTGCCTTGTACTGAGAATCTGAAAATACAGTAATGAACAAAATGGACAAAGTACCAACTTTAAGTGTTTTAGGGACTAGAACAATGACTCAGAATAACTTTCAAATAAAATTTCTTAAACCAAAGAAATTATGGGAAAAGTCACATCAAGAACTGCAGACAGGCATATTTAAAAATTCAGTTAACTCTCTCTGCAACTGGAGCCCAGAATCTGATACTTGGTCAATTATATTAAACACTGATTCATATGAATGACCCTCTTGATAACAGAAATTTGCAATGATAGAAATAACTTTTAAATTATAGTTTTCTTCTATGCTTATTATTTTAAGTTTTGGAAAAGTAACTAATATGAGAAAGGGTCCAGTTTTTTTCTGGATCAGCACTGATGCCAATCTAAAAAAACATTTTTTTAACTAGGCAAAGAATTTATTAATCTTTGTTTCAGACCTTTGCCCCAAACTTCTTTAGCTTAATTGGCTGCAAAGAATGAATTGTATATAAGCAAAAACTGAAGAAACCTGCAGTGTCCAGGGGCTTGGGCTTAAAAATATTAAAGACCTACATTTTATCAGATCCATAAGCAAAATGTTAAAAAGCAGTCATAATAAATAGTGAAAGTGAAAGTGAAGTCACTCAGTCATGTCCAACTCTTTGCGACCTTGTGGACTGTAGCCTACCAAGCTCCCCGTCCATGGAATTCTTCAGGCAAGAATACTGGAGTGGGTTGCCATTTCCTGCTCCAGGGGATCTTCCCAACCCAGGGATTGAACCCAGGTTTACCCACATTGGAGGCAGACGCGTTAGCCTCTGAGCCACCAGGGAAGCCCATAATATAAAATAGCAGCTCCTAATAACTTCAAGATTTATCTTCTTCAGAAATTGACTCAATTCAGTTTGCTTCATTCTTGGAAGCCTTGTCAAAATTCTTGTCGAGATCTAGAACTTTATCATCATCATCTTCTCCAGTGGCAAGTGGTACTTTTCCATCCACAGATTTTTTGGGGGAGAGCTTCAGTCAGTCTCCTTAAGTCTAAGTCAGTCTCTTAGTCAGATTGTCTGTGACAAGTTTATTTAAGATCCTGGGTAGCATTTCTGTCAGCTGCTTTGTCTCAGTATGTCCTATAATGGTGAAAGTGTTTGCTGCCAGAGATGCCTGAACTTTCAGATTGTTAGTATGGCTCACTGTTCCTTGATTGGTGAACATACTCATTTCTACAAATGAGGTGTTGTTTACCCCTAACGTCTTTAAAGAGAACTGAAGCTTTTTGTTATTTTCTGTGGCATTTGTAAGAACCACCTTCTTCTTTCTGTGAGCAGTTCCTTTCCCAACAATGCACTGTCATGCTTGCAATTTGGCAAGTTTCCTCTGGTTCACGATAGCTTCTTTCATCTTGTTGGAGCAGAAGTGGGGCCACACAGGGACTAGGACTGGCACTCAGGTGGTCTTGGGCAGACCAGCTGAGATTAGGCACACACACGTGGGGACTCAAAATCTAAAAGTGTTTTTAACTCAGTTTTTCCTTTTCTGTGCCGACCCCTTGGAGGTTAGGGGAAAGATAGTGAATCAAAATGATATACTCTTTATTTTTCACTGTTAATCACTCTATTTTATTCTTTTACTTTCTTAGGAGCATATATGGTATGGTCTTTTATAGATAGCTAAGGGGAGAGAAGTAAGGCAAATTCCTTGACTTTGAAGATAGTGAGATACCATGCCAGAAACATTTTTGAAGAAAACTATGGATAAGCCACACAAACAGTAAATAATTTTTCTGCTTTTTACATTTCCTTTGTTTAGTACTAATCTAGGATGCAAGTTTTATGTTTGGCTCAAAAAAAAATCATAGTTGTATACTCCCTGAAAAACCTTGTCTCAGATCTGTAACAATGCTCACAAAAAATATTAATAGAAACAGCTCATCTAGTTTTTTAAGCCACGTGGAAAATAAACAGAATTAATTGCCAAGACTTTTAAACAGAAGTCTATTTTCTAGTGTGACGTGGACACAGAAGGAAACAATGGCACCTATCTGTTGTCCCTCAACCTCTTACAAATGTCAGTCTGATTTAAGGTCCTGTGAAGATCTGGGATTACTTTGCCAACAAAGGTCTGTCTAGTCAAGGCTATGGTTTTTCCAGTATGGATGTGAAAGTTGGACTGTGAAGAAAGCTGAGCGCCGAAGAATTGATGCTTTTGAACTGTAGTGTTGGAGAAGATTCTTGAGAGTCTAGACCCTGCAAGGTCTAGAGGACATGTGATTTCACTGCAAGGAGTGAAAGGAGATCCAACCAATCCATTCTAAAGGAGATCAGTCCTGGGTGTTCTTTGGAAGGAATGATGCTCAAGCTGAAACTCCAATACTTTGGCCACCTCACGTGAAGAGCTGACTCATTGGAAAAGACTCTCATGCTGGGAGGGATTGTGGGCAGGAGGAGAAGGGGACGACAAAGGATGAGATGGCTGGATGGCATCACTGACTCGATGGACATGAGTTTGGGTGAACTCTGGGAGCTGGTGATGGACAGGGAGGCCTGGCATGCTGCAATTTATGGGGTTGCAGAGTTGGACACAACTGAGTGACTGGACTGAACTGAACTGAACTGAAGATCTGGGATTCTTTCTTTCTGCTCAGATATAGAATGATAAGGAGGTAGGAATGAATCTTCTCAGACCTTGATGTAACCACTAATGGGTCCCCAAGTAACTTTTGTCCTGAAAGAAACTAAGTCAAATCAGTTCAGCACATGAAACATTCTTTTGCACATTGACAGTTATTGATGAATGCAGAGTAAATTGTTTGTTCTTAAAATGTTACTTATACTAGATAAACATCCTTGATGGTGATTCTCTTTTCCTTATTTTTCCTAAAACAAGATAATCCCAGCAATGTATTTCCTAACATTTTATGAAGAGGCTGCAACTGGTACAGATTTACCTTGGCCACATTAAGCACAAATTTTTGTTTACTTCAGTGGTCCTGAGTCCCTAACATATGATATAGTTGGAGCTTTCCAGGTGGTGTTAGTGGCAAATAACCCGCCTGCCAATGAAGTAAACATGAGACACTGGTTCAATCCCTGGATGGGGAAGGTCCCCTGGAGGAGGGCATGGCAACCCACTCCAGTATTCTTGCCTAGAGAAGAACACTGGAGTATCCTTGCCACGGACAGGCCACACAGAATCAGACACAACTGAAGCGATTTAGCACACACATGATATAATTGTATCACAGGGAGTGAAACAGCATTTTGTAACAGGGTCTAGAATATTAGACTGGGAAAGATGATAGGAAGAATAAGGGGAGAGAAGTCAAGAAGAAAATTATTATCTAGCTACAGAGTTTTGAATTTTTTTTTAGAGGCACTGCTAAATAATTTGGATTTGATTTTTTAATTTTCTATCAGAAATAAAAAGATCCAAATCTCTTATCTAATTTACTTGTAATCTGTGAGCTAGTAGTTAAGAGCTGTATGTCAGATGTAGCTTGCAATTATATGTTTGTTCTTACAAAAAATAAAAACAGGTATATACATCAAACAAAGAAGATACATCATATTGTATTCATATTTTCATCACTGAAGTAAAATATCATGTGCTAAAGAATGAGCTAAAAATAAGGACAATAGAGAGTATATAATAACAAAAATAGAATATTACTAGCTACATAGCAAATTGCTTGCCAAGCTTTGTTTTATGTGTGGTGTAATTTATTGCCACGAGTACTTGGCAGAAAGAATTAAATGTTTGCATTTTCATTGCACCATTAGATGTTGCTGCCATGAAATATATTGAGAGCAGGACAACACAATACATGGTGAAATCACATTATGGGGGAGGGGTATCATTCTTCATCCTCAGATGAGTCATGCCGAACCGACCACTTTGTATGCATTTATTTTTTGTTTATGACCCATTCCACTTTTTGGAGGTTTTATCCATAACAGCTTATTGATAATAGACAGCAATTTACAGTTGCATGAAAGAACACTCATACTATTTATTGCTAACTATTTTTAGTAGCAACTTGCATTTGAACTCTGAAATTGGATACTTAACCAACTGATTATATATTGGCCATTTTAAGTGCAAAAATAAATGTTTTTCAAAATTTTTACTTTCTTTAGTAGAATTTCATTTCCTCACAGCCCTTTCAGAGATGAAAGAACATTCCTAATACTGTTTGAGACTTAAAATAGGCATTATGAAAGAATTAACTTTCATTAATTAATTTCACTTAACTTTTTAATTAATGGTCACTTATAAATTAAATATTTACTAATTATTTGATTTATTTGTAATGAGATTCCAAAGCAGTGTTATCATGTAAGACTTGGATAAATTTTTAGAAAAGTATGTGTTACTATATCTGTTTTAAAACTAAAATGGAATTTCTCTATAATACTATTAGCTGGGAGTATATTTGAGATAAAGGAGATTGTCTATGACTTCATCATTGACCCTTGACCACTGAAACAGGAAGGAAGGAAGGAAGTGAGGGAGGGAGGAAAAAGGAAAGGATCTAAACCCAGTGAACAAAACGGCTCAACCTATTTTCTTTCAATGTTTATTTTTATTTTATTTTAAAGTTCATTTTTATTCCAAAGCTTTATATCTCTTGGTAGTTTTCATGATGAATCATTTTTCATACTCTTTGTTATGGGTTTTATAATTCTCAGTGATCATTATTACTAGGTGAAATTATACATTTGGGGAAATCAAATATGTTGCTTACATCATTTACATGCAATGGGCATTAGAGTGCCTAAATATTCCCTTTCAGTGCTGCAATAGCTCTGGTCCCTATCTACCACTCTATAATGAAGGGACTGATGATGTTGTAATTTGAGATTGTGACTGTCATGATGGTATAATCATTGCAGGATCTGTCTCGTCTTCTCGCTCTATGAACTCTATTGACAGAAATATATTCTTTCATTTTTTTTACCTGAGAATTAATATAAGTTTTAGGCATTAAAGCCATAATCTTAGTTCAACTTGAATTTCCAATTTTGTTAATTTTTATTTTGATTGATAGACATCATTTCATAAACTTAATGCCTGAAAACAGAACAGGTTGTGAATCAGAATAACAGATCTGCTAGAATAAAAGTGGTTATGGAAATCTCACCCCTCAGGTGACATTCTATACCAAGAGCAGACAAGTGCCTCAGATTCTGTTGGGATATAATTATCTCATAATAACTATTTTCCCAACAGCACTGCATTACAATCAGGCCATAAAATTTGTTTTGTGTCTCAGGAAAGAAGATAGAGTAAGCAATTTGGAATGTTACAAAACAGGCTCAGTTGAGCAGTTTAATTTGCATGGATTATCCTCATCCTCTGAATGTGCCATTGACCAATGAGAGTTATCAGTTGCCTTGGTCCAGAGAGCATTATCATTTTATATGCACACATTTGCATAAATTGAGATTAAAAAGTTGCTCAAAATATAATAAAAGAAAAAGAACTATTAAAACACTAGCTGCTGTAAATAATATATTTTACAACTTCAGAGATGTTTTATTCTACTGTATTTAGCATACATCTAACAGATATTTTGCCAGCAAAGATTTGCAAAATAAACCAGACTAAAACAGCCCTATAATTATATCTGTGTAAATGTTTTAAAGGATTGTATTATAAGAAGAAAAAATGTAGTAAGTTTATTATGCTATTTATAGTATGCAAGCAAACTTTATGCAAGAGTCAGATAGACTTGAGTTAAATCAAGTACATTCTATAGTTTCCACAATTATTTTAGAAGCAGCAAATTTCCAAACGTAATTTTAGTTAGAGTAAAAAGCATTTGTTGAGTTCTTATATTGGATTGAATCCCTGGGGATGTAAAGATGAATAAGACTTTTTTTTTTCCATTAAGCAGCTGACATTGCAGTATCAGACACTGGTATTGTATTATTATACATCTAAAGAGACAGATACATGCACAGGGAATAGAAAAACCCAGATTGCCTAGTGTGGGAGTTCAGGGATAATTTCTTTAAGGGAAGGTATACTTAAGGCTCAGATTTAAAGGACGGGCAAGAGTTGTCCAAAAATGAAAAAGATTATTCAAAAAGCAAATGAAGAGTTGGACAAAATTGAAAGATATGTGATTTTTAAGTGTTAGGTCTATTAAGGTACAAGTTACAGAACATTCCTTTTAGACATTCAGTTCTGTGAATGATAGTTATTTAACTATCACCACAGTTAAAATCTAGAACCTTTCGTAACTCATAAATTTCCCTTTTGCCCTATTATAGCCAAATCCTTACCCCTACCTCAGTCTCTAGTGAACACTGACCAGTTTTATCCCTATAATTTTGCCTTTTCTAGAATACCATATAAATAAGGCAATGTAGTATATAGTCTTTTAGATCTATCTTCTTTCATTCTGCATAACACACTTGAGAGTCATTCATGTGGTTGCATGCATCTGTAGCTCATCCCCTTTTGTTGCTACGTATTCCATGGCATGGATTTACTCTGCTTATTGATTCATTCCCCAGTTAGCTATTTTGGTTGTTTCAAGTCTTGGAGATTATGGATAAAGCACTGTAAACATTTCTGTACATGTTTTTGTGTGGATCTATGTTGTCTTAATTTCTCTAGAGATCATTTCTCTTAGATAAATATCTCAGAGTGGGATTGATAGTTCCTATGTGGAATATTTTGAAGTAGCTGACAGAAGTGTGAAACCACATGAGGTACTCACAATTTGCTATTACAGTAGCAAGGTGAGAGAATGAAGAAACAGAAAGAGTGGGCGAAGACCAGATTAGTACTTTTTGTTCCACGCTAAGAAACTCAGATTGTGTTCCAAATCAGATGGGGAGATTTTAAGCAGTGATGTTGTGTGCTTATATTTCCATTTTGGCTGAGGTGTCAGGGCAAAGCTTGAACTGGTGGAAGGAGGCTTTGGTGTAGAGATGAGGCTAGACATTTTAGGATTCTTAGTCCAAGATCCTACCATAGGACCTATTCCTGGCAGAGCATGCCCGAGACTTCCAGTATTACAATCCCAGGATACTGTGCAGGTGAAAAAAAAAAATGTTTACTGATAACACTTTCTAAAGAATTAGATAGCCCACTCCCTAGGATCATGGTCTGTGCTAAGTAGATTTCACTAGGAAGAAGACCTTTACTAAGCAGAGCTAAGCAGGTGCTTTCTTAAGACGGTCAAGCACTAGCACCAGGGATGAACAGCTTGTTTAATTCTCCTAACAACCCTATGAGGTAGATGCCATTATCATATGCATCTGCTGTAACAGAAAGAACAGAGATTCTGAGCCTATCAGAGCTACCACTTATTACTATGATAATCATATTACTGTGAACATCTATGATAAATTGTTTAACCTTTGCAGACTCAAATTCCTTGTCTGTAAAATTTATATCATAGTATCTACCTCATTAGAATTTTAAGAGGGTTGAATGAAACAACATATAAAATGTCCCTAGAGTATTATTGGTGGTCACTAAATGTTTCCTCCCTAGAGTTACACAGTGTATATAATCATGTGTATATAATCAATGAAATATTAATTGGTTGAAAAGTTGGAAATTAAGCTTGAGTAACTAAAGAAATCAAAGAAAAAATAAAGCATTCAAATAAATTCCTAAGATTGATAATGAACTTATAACAGTACTTTAAAAATCCATTTAAAAATGAAAACCAGGATCTACCATCTGTTTTGATGGAAAATTAAATAATATACATGAAACGTATAAAGTGTAGACATACATTCTGCCTCACTTTTGGTTGTGCTTTCTCATGGGAAGAATTATAGTAAAATATTTTCCTTTATAATAAAGAATTGGACGTAAATGTTTTCTCTAACAAAATCCTGAGTAAAGATAAATTTAGAATATGGAAGGTCTATCATGTATTAGGAAGAATAATCTTGTTTTACATTTTCCCCAGCACCAGAATGGACTGTTACACAGATACTGAGGGAGACAGTTTGGGGAGAAAATTAAATGGACCTAATTATTAGAACTGTCCAGTGTAAGAGACTGGTTTTCATTATGCAGAATCTCTATGACCATCTGTCAGGAATGATTTAAAATAAAACATTTTTCATATTTTTCATATCTTTATTTTTTGGCTGTGCTGGGTCTTCATTGCTGCATGGGCTTTTCCCTAGATGTGGTGAGCAGCGGCTACTCTCTAGTTGTGGTGTGCAGTCTTCTCATTGTGGTAGTTTCTCTCATTGCACAGCATGAACTCTACGCACACAGGCTTCAGTAGTTGTGGTACGTGGGCTCAGCAGTTGCAGCTCCAGGGCTCTAGAGCACAGGCTCAATAGTTGTGGTCTACAGGCTTAGTTGCCCTGCAGCATATGGGATCTTCCTGAACCAGGGATCAAACCCATGTCTCCTGCATTGGCAGGCGGATTCTTTACCACTGAGTCACTAGGAGAGCCCTTAGTGAATTATTGCATTGAAAGATAAGATTAAGCTAGATAGCTTAATAAAATCTCCTGTAATATAATTTATCATCCTTGACCTTTCCAAGTGTATGACTCAGTGATTCTCTATTTTTACCTCTTCAGAGTTTATAAATACTTTAGCAAAATACTGCTTCATTTGAACACCATTCTGACCTTTTAAATATATTATTGTTTTCAAATTGTTAAATTCCGGATTTCAGTAATGTTGACATTTGCTACCAAAATATTTTTTAGATAATAAATAGTTCAATAAATTCATGCCATTGTGTACCTTGCTATTCAGTATGAGGTTACAAAAGAACTATGTCTTTTCCTTGGATATTAATTTGTTTGGTTTGCATGTCTTCAAGTAAACTGTTTTACTGCATGTTTTTTGCATGTTGTACTTGATAGCTTCAATTCATCCACAGTTTCATATTACACTCTTTTAAAAAGTGGGCGGGCTATTTTATATTTAATAGTTGTCCTATTCTCATTAATAGAGCTTTCAGTTCAGTTCAGTTCAGTCACACAGTAGTGTCCGACTCTTTGCGACCCCATGAATCACAGCACGCCAGGCCTCCCTGTCCATCACCAACTCCTGGAGTTCACTCAAACTCATGTCCATCAAGACGGTGATGCCATCCAGCCATCTCTTCCTCTGTCATCCCCTTCTCCTCCTGCCCCCAATCCCTCCCAGCATCAGAGTCTTTTCCAATGAGTCAACTCTTCGCATGAGGTAGCCAAAGTACTGGAGTTTTAGCTTCAACATCAGTCCTTCCAATAAATACCCAGGCCTGATCTCCTTTAGGATGGACTGGTTGGATCTCCTTTCAGTCCAAGGGACTCTTGAGAGTTTTCTCCAACACCACAGTTCAAAAGCATCAATTCTTCGGTGCTCAGCTTTCTTCACAGTCCAACTCTCACATCCATACATGACCACTGGAAAAACCATAGCCTTGACTAGGTGGACCTTTGTTAGCAAAGTAATGTCTCTGCTTTTGAATATGCTATCTAGGTTGGTCATAGCTTTCTTTCAAAGGAGTAAGCATCTTTTAATTTCATGGCTGCAATTACCATCTGCAGTGATTTTGGAGCCCCCCAAAATAAAGTCAGCCACTGTTTCCACTGTTTCCCTATCTATTTGCCATGAAGTGATGGGACTAGATGCCATGATATTCAGTTTTCTGAATGTTGAGCTTTAAGCCAACTTTTTCACTCTCCTCTTTCACTTTCATCAAGAGGCTCTTTAGTTCTTCTTCACTTTCTGCCATAAGGGTGGTGTCATCTGCCTATCTGAAGTTATTGATATTTCTCCTGGCAATCTTGATTCCAGCTTGTGCTTCTTCCAGCCCAGCACTTCTTATGATGTGCTCTGCATAGAAGTTAAATAATTAGGGTGACAATATACAGCCTTGACATACTCCTTTTCTATTTGGAACCAATCTGTTGTTCCATGTCCAGTTCTAACTGTTGCTTCCTGACCTGCATATAGAGCTTTAGCATAGATACTGTTCTTAATTTTGAACATTGGGGAAAAATGCACTTGACATGGAACTATTAGTGTTTTTATGTTTATCACATACTGCCAAATGGATTTTTTTTCCCTTGAAGTAATCCGTCCTTTGTATTTTCACTGCTAATACCCCTCCAGACCTTAGCCATTTTATGCCTGGAATCTTATCCTTGTCTTGCATAATTTGATTCATTCTAAAAGGGCTACAAAATTAAGCTTCATAAAATATCTATTTATACAACACCGTGCCTTAAACTTTCAATGACTCATCATTATTTCTAGAGAAAAAAACAAAAATCATATGATTAGGCTTGAATTCAAGCCTTCCACTGTATGACTGTGCCTACCTAAAAAACATGCTTTTTAGTACTAAAAAACTTGGTTCCTTACATGTCAAACTCACCCTTAACACCTTATTTGCTGTCCTGTATCCACAATCCACCTATGCAAGTATCTATGCTTCAGAACGCAACACAAGGCTATCATTCTCTCTACAAAGTCTCTTAGAACACCTAGCCACACTGTTCTGATCTCCTGTGGGTTTTATTTCCCATGTTATTGGACAGACAGCAAGAAGGGTCACTTGGAAAAAAACCTGGGGATTGATTGTATCTGCCCCTATTTTAAAGATGTAAAAACACTTTGGAAATTTGAATTCAACTCAGTGCTTTTTCTTCGAATTGCCTTCCTTGTTGATTAATTCTGAGTAGGTGTATTGTCTGCTGTCAGTATAACCCAATGAATGATATTTTATTATGCTGTTTATTTTTCCCAATTATTTTTACATTTGAGTTTGACAGTATTATCAATAATTTTCTAGATTAATTATTCATGATCATAGATGCCATGTAGTATATAGGTATATACCAATGCATATACTCAATGCATGAGTTTCTAAAATAGCTTCTGGCCCACCACAGAAGAGTATTACAAAATTTGCTGTAATTTAATCTTATACATGTCATCAACTTAATTTTCCCAACCTGATGTTACCGTGGGGCTTTAGGACTTGGCATAGAACTGCAGTTTATTTCAGATTTGCCCTTTAAGCAAGTACCAAGTCTTAGAAAGGGACAGAGGGACCACTGTTTATATACTGCTTACCTAGGAGCTGAAAATAGGACACCAAACCTACATATAGAGTGTTTTTATTTTCATCTTCTATCAAAGCATATCAGGCAGAGATTCCATGAGGAGCAAATGAAGGATGACATAGCATGCATTTCATGGTCCAGGATCCATTTAATCCAGCAGGTTAATGACTCAACCTGAGAAGCTTGAGTAACTCGATGATGAGGTACTAGGCTTTCCTCTGGGAGGCAATCTTAGAAGCAAATTGTTCAGATGTATATTATTATTTTTATAGTGATATGTGTGTGCATTCATAGATCAGGTGACATCATTAATGAAGATTATATGTTCTAAATAATATAAACTTATGAGTTTCAGGAGAATTGATCTTAATGAGTTGCTGTCTCTTCTCCATTTAGAATAATTATTTAATTTCAAAATAATATGACATCTTTTAATGAACTATAAATTAATCTTGAAGGGTTTTCAAATACTTTTCTTCACCACATGCAGGATACTTAATGTTTTTTCTTTTTCCCTTCTGTTACTAGTTTCCTCATTTCTTTCTAGCTCTCACTGCTAAGGGGATAGTAAATTTTAAAGAACTTTGAAAGTCTGTGATGAAATCTCTAATCTGAGTATGTCTTCATATTTTTTACATGACCATTATTAACATGACCTTCCTCATCACAGCTATTCATTGAAATCAATTATCAATTTCACTCAAGTAACAGTAAAAATTAAGACATTTAGTTCCTACCTCAAATAGCCCTTGATGTAAATTGATAGCAATGGCAGCACCAATGTATTATCCACTACAAACCCCTCTCTGCCCCTAGTTTCCTGCCACACATGTGTTACGTAGATGTGCTGTGAGTAGTAAGTGAAATTGCGTAGCACAAGGCTTGGCAAATAGCATGTGCTTCATAAATGTCAGCCCTCCCCAGGTATAGGTGGTGTAACACTTGTTAACAATTCACATTTTTTATAAAGGATAATACATAGAAATTATTTTCTAATTTAAAAATAAGTTAAACCTGCTCTGTTCTATGAGAAATTATAGAAATTATTCATGATTAAAAAGAAGTCATTTTATAATTTGAGCTTAGCAGCTAGTAAAGAAGCTGCCTGACAATGCAGGAGATGCAGGTTTGATCACTGGGTTGGGAAGATCCCTGGAGAAAGAAGGAAATGGCAACCCACTCCAGTGTTCTTGTCTGGGAAATCCCATGGACAGAGGAGACTGGTAGGCTACAGTCCACAGGGTGCAAAGAGTGTGACATGATGGAACGACTGAGCACACAATGCTTTAATAATTTAGGCATATGCTGTGGCTGTATATATTTAATTCTCAGACTGAAAGGAGAATGAGGGAAAGCACCCCTTTCTTCACTTCATTACCTTCACCATCTTAAAAACCAAGGAAAATTTATTAAATTAATTTTGGTTTGTCAGAATTCATATCTAATAAAAATAATTTTCAAATACTTTTTTCTTTTAGAAGGTGATATGACAATAGCTAAGAAAATGTTTGATATGCTTAAGATAGAAAATTTTAAATGATTTGGTTTAATTCATAGTGGATCCTTAGCTTCATAATCTTGGTGAGCTACCAGGTGGCTCTGGTTTCAAGTCTGTTTCTACAATCTATTAATACAATTTTAAGAAGACTATTGATATGATATTAATTTTAAATGTTTAATTAAAGTCTAATATTTATCTTCATCAGGTTTTTACAATCCAAAACTAATCATTCTGCATGAATCTTTCTATGAGGAAACACCTCATACAACATTATGGACCATAGCCCACCAGGCTCCTCTGTCCATGGTATTCTCCAGGCAAGAATACTGGAGAGGGTTGCCATGCCCTTCCCCAGGACATCTTCCCGGAGTCTCTGCTGTTTCCTACGTTGGAGGTGATTTCTTTATCACTAGCACCACCTGGGAAGCCCATGAGGAAACACATCTACCTGCAAATGTGTGTCGTGCCCCTCTTTTTCCCAGATTCCTCACAGCACTCTCCACACCTCACCACTCACTGGGGAACTTTTAGCTCCAGGATAATGTCAGGCCCCATGCCTCCCATTACATCCCACTCAGTCAAAGCTCAGATCTCTACAAGTGAGCCTTCTTTGTCAAGTGTCTCTTAGAAGAAAAGCAGTGTCTGCACTGCTTTTGAAATAATTCACACAGTTATGTGTGTGAATGGCTATTAATTTTGTACTGTGTTCAGAATTTTTCAGGTATTTTAATGAGAGGATGCTTGTTGACACACGTTAATTTCAGCCAAGTAAAATTTCGAATAATTTGACAGTAGGAAATGACCTCTCTCTGCAGCATGGTGGAGGTTGTTTTGGGGTCATCTAGACTTGTTTAGGCAGCTCTAAACATCAGCTGTAGGATCAGCTGTCTTTTGTTATTCTTGCTGATAACAGCTTCTCTCCTCATTTGACTTGCCAACCAAGAGGTTCTCTAAAAGCCCCATTTTTTATTTTACAATGGTTACCGTGGAAACAGCATTGAGGACGCTGGGTTTCTGAGTGAATGTGTATCTATCTGTCTGTGTGTGTGTGTGTGTATTAGTAGGGGAGGACAGGAGAGGTTATTGTTTATATGTCTGGGTCATTAGAAACTTCAGTGATGGTAAATGGAAAACTGACTTTACTGTAACATCAGTTTTACATAAAATATTGTCTTTTTTTTTTTCTCTCCAGTGATCAGCTTTTCTCCCTCAGGTATAATTTTCTCTTACTTCATTGACTAAGCCTGTTTATTACATAGATGAGATGTATGTATTATCAGAGAAGCCCAGCTCTGCCGGATTAAGGTAGTGACTTATGAAGACAACACACCCTCCCCACCTCCGCCCCCTCCCCTGCCCCACTCTCCCCTCCCACCATATCATCACCATGATGAGGATGTGCTGTGCTTAGTCACTTAGTCGTGTCTGACTCTTTGAGAGCCTATGGACTGTAACCTACCAGGCTCCTCGGTTCATGGGGATTCTCCAGGCACGAATACTGGAGAGGGTTGCCATGCCGTCTTCCAGGGTATCTTGCCACCCCAGGAACTGAACCCAGGTCTCCCACATTGCAGGCAGATTCTTTACTGTCTGAGTCACCAGGAGATGAGGATAGGATGGAAATGGACCAAATGTGAGTTCAAAATAGGTCCTGTGAATATGTTGGTTTAGCTTTTGAGTTTTGTCTCTGGCAAAAGGGATGCTGCCATTAACACTGGGAAGCCCAGGAGAGGAGAATGCAGAAGCAGATGGGGGAAACCACTTTTGATTATACAGGCACTACTGATTCTTTTTTAAAAATCGTTGTGAGTGTTGTGAATGTAAAATAAGACAAATAGTTGTATGTGGTATATACAAACCCTCAAGTCACCATCAGGGCTTCCCTAGTGGCTCCAGGGTGAGAATCTGCCTGCCAACGCAGGAGAAGTGGGTTTGATCCCTGAGTCAGGAAGATGCCCTGGAGAAGAAAATGGCAATCTACTCCGGTATTCTTGCTTGGAGAATCCCATGGACAGAGGAGCCTGGTGGGCTACAGTCCATGGGATTGCAAAGAATCTAACAGAACTTAGTGACTAAGCAACAAAAACAACAGCAGCAAATCTCCATCAGTCTCATCAGTCTTGTATAGGAATGTGTAGACAATGAAAAATATAAATTCAGGGGCTAAATGCTTTTAGAGTTAGAAGCCCCGCAGCTAAAAATTCCAAGATTTCTAGTGTTTGAGTAGCCTGTGAAGGTAACATTATTTAGATCCTCATAAACTGAACACAAGGAAAAATGTGAAATTATCTTGAATTAAGCTTTGCCAATGTGAAGGCACTGAAATATAAAGCATTCTAAAAATAAACACTAAAGACTTCAATCTATGTCTCGTTCATTTGTCATTCTTTTTCCCTGAGGCATCTTAAAAGGTAAACATGTATCTTTGCTTTTTATAACCAAATTTAAAATTTGCAGTGAAGAAAGAATGCTGACAATATACAGACTGCAATCAATCAAGAGCATAGGGGTCACTTTGTAACAATTCTTGATATTCATTGAAAGAGATTTCATTATCTATTTTAAAATTCTAAATTCTGTGAAATAAAAGGAAAACTAAATGCCAAATATAAGGTTTTCAGAAGCTAATGGGATCATTTAGGTGAGCTCTTGGCAGAACCAGTAACTGTTTCATTAAATGATTAGATTGTTTTATATTCTTTTTATCATTTGTTTCCTGTAAGAAAAAAGCCTACTTTTATTTGTTTTGTTTGTGGTCATTTTTTATAGAGTGAAAAATCTTAACTTAAGAGAAAAAAACATTAGCTATCTATGCTTTTTAACTAGAAGTCATTTTTGACAAACTTAATAAGTATTAAACACAGTGTGCCAGGCACTGTTCTAAGTATCATACAAATATTAACTCATTTAATACATTTCTTATCATAGTGTCAGAATTAAAATTTCAAAAGAAAATACTATTGGTAAAGTTCTTTGTTGTATATATATTTCTTTACTTACATTTTCCATGAACACAGGCCTCATCCTCCTTTATCAAGAATATCTAAAAAATCATCTAGAAAGTACTATTAGTTATATAATATTACACATTACAAATGCTAAATGACATAGCATAGGTAAAGCCCTTAAACATTGTACACGTGCATGTGCTTAAAATTTGATATGATGTACTATTGGTCTCATCAGATTTATTATAAATATACTTTATATTAGGATGCTATTTCAGTCTTTATAATGGCAAGCAATGTGCAAGAAGGCGTGTTCAATGAACTGAATATTTTGTATCCAAATATTTCATAGAGCAGTATCTTGCAATACAGTGATAAAACGTAGATGCTTTTTACTACTCATTCACATTTATTATAATTGGGAGGGGGGAAGCATGTATGGAGCATTCACCATGTGTAATACATAATACCAAACATTGTACATGTATCACTTTCATTAATGCTCACAACAGTCCTACAGCGATCTTTTAATTATTCCTATTTTGCAAAGAAGGAAACGGAGGCTTAGACTGAATAACTAGTGAAGGTTACATAGCTAGACAGGGGTGCGGAGTTAGTCTCAAAACTGAAAACATTAGTCCCTCAAGCCCTCAGACTAATTCTCAGTGTTATGTAATAAATGCAGTCACCAGTGTTTGTTGAATCCCATCTCTGGCTCGATGCCATATGTGGTGCTAGGAATAAAGCCACCAGTTAGAAATATTGACATGAGGTCTTTACAGTGTAATATGTGAAACATTTTAATAAGGCCATGCACAAAGTAACATGAAATCTCAGAGGAATTACAGAATATCTCTTGTTCAAGGTGTGTATTAAAGCTTATGATCAACTTCAGAAGCTTCTATAGTAGAGACATCCTTCATTGCTCATGCACACTAGCAGTGTTCTTTTTCCTACATTGGTTGCAGATTGCAGTTCTAGTCTCTGCCAAAAGTTATACACCTTTTCAGTGGTGACACCAAAACAAGACAATTTTTTTCACATCAGAAGCCTAATATTCATGCATGTTGTTCATAGCAAAGCTGCTGAAAACCATAATTATACTGTCATTTTCACAGGAGAAAAATTGCCATAGTACGAGAGGAAATAAGCACCCTAATAATAAATAATGACTACTATTTATCGACTGCTTATCATGTCCCAAGCACTATTCTCCCTATTTTACATCCGAAATTTCATTTACTTTTCAGCGCACCCTATGAGATGGGCATTATTGTTCTATTTTAGAAAGGAAATTGAAGCATAGCGAGGGTAATTTGCTCAAGGTAGCACAGTTGGTTAAAGTGAAGTCAGCTTCAAACAAAGGTCCAGATGACCTCCCAAGAACTCTACTATTCCAATGATGAAGTGATTAGAGTCTGTAACCACTCACGCTGGTTTGCATTCATGCTCTCCTGCTTCTTTGCTTTGAACCATAGATAAGATACTTATCTGTGCCTCAGTTTCCTCATCAATAAGATGAGAATAATGACTATAATATCTTCTCCATAGGATTTATTGATTGTTGTTATTTTAGTCACTGAGTCATGTCCAATTCTTTGCTACCCCATGGACTGTAGCCCATTAGGTTTTTCTGTTTGTGGGATTTCTCCAGGCAAGGATACTGGAGTGGGTTGCCATTTCCTTCTCCAGTAGGATTGGTTACAAGGTTTAAATGCATAGCAGTTACATTAAAGCTCTTAGAACAATGCCTACCACAGAACAAATGCTTAAAAAATAATACTAATAGTTATGATTCTCCTTCTCAAATTCACACCCTATTAGAAGAAAAAAAAAAATGGAAATGAATATGTGGTAGGGACTAAAGGGTAGAATTCATAGTAATTGTTCATTTGTTCAGATCAGCATATTAGCTAAAGCTACTATATTCACTGAAGTTAATGTTTTAAGTCGTACCATTCATCTCATAGACTCCAAATTTTTCTAAGAGAATATTTTACTTTTTCTTTCTTCACATTACTCAAAGTCATTATCATTATCATTTTAGTCCTTTCCTCAGATCTAAAAATCAGTGACCAAAATAGAGATAGAGCTCAAGATTCAAAGTTGAAAGAGTCAATCTCTTTTTCCCTAACATGTTTCTTAGAATCAAATTAAAATTTCAATATATTGAAAAGAAAGATTGATGATAAACTATCTAACACAAGCTGGCATTACATGCTTTTATTTGTTAATTACCAGTGATGTTTCTAACAAATTGATAATAGTAAATATTAATTAAGGGTGAACATTGTTCTATAAAAATTAAAAAGTAATGACTAAGTATAAAATGTTAGATTATATTCCTGCCATTGTTTACTGGCTTATGAGGGGAAGAATTACTAGGATGCAGAGAAAATGTCTCTTATTACTTCATTCTGTTCTAACATTTTTCCCTTGAATACCGCAATAGTCTAACACAGAGGAAAGAACATGCTTCCAAAGGAGAAGGGTGAAAGTTATTAACATATGTACATATATATAAACATAACTGAGTAAATATATACACACAGAGAAAGAGAGGTACAACTCTTTATGAGCCTAATGCAAAAAAGTCACATCCTTGGTTTAGGTGCTATAGCAACCAAGTAAAAACACTTAAAATGGTGATGAAACTGCCTAACAAAAGACTTGTTCATGTCATGAATGAAAGGAGAAAGTATCCAACCAGAAACAAAGTTATTGGAAGAATAATAAAATAGAGTTTGAAATAACTTATTACCATGAAATGTTTTATGAATATCTGTCCAGAAAATGTATTTAAAGTGTATTAAATTTCTTTGTAAAACATTTACATTGTGCTTTGGGTCTTATGAGTTAGAACTGCAAGAAAGCTTTAGTTGTTCTGTTTTGCATACAAAAATATGATTTCCTTACAAAATTTAGTTTAGATTTCCATGTTTCCTTTCTTTTCATTTGGTGGACTATTTGACTTTTATCACCCTTAGTTTTCTGTGATGGTCCTTGTCAGAGCAGAAAAAAGCTTTTGAAGTAGCTGAATATACACAGAGAAATACTGCTTTATGTTCTTCAGGGGATAAACTCCAAAAAGGAATGAACATATAGGGAACAGAAAATACTTCTCCATGAACATTTGACTGCTAATAAAAAGAAAGGACTGGGCAGCAGCAGGTATGTGTGGTGGCAAGATGATGAGCAGTGTGTGTAGTCATACCGTAAAATGTGTACACACACACAAGAAAAGTGTATACATTTTAACCATTTTTTTTAACTCGAGGAAAATATGCTAATGGATTTCTTGGTTTATGTGTTGGAGTGAAGCTACATGGTTGAATCACTTTCTCCCAAACCTAACAAAATTAACCAAAAAAGTTTTAAAAGAATGAAAAGTACATCGTCAGCAATAAAGCAAAGAAAGTGTCACAACCTCAGTTACTGTATTTAAGTAGTGGTAGTCAAGGAGACAGAGGATCCCCAAAACAGCCCTGTGTTGTACTCCCCAACCCCACTCACCAACCCTATCATGGCCACTCCTTCTCTCATCAAAACCATGCTGGGGCACAATCCTTACAGTAGTTTAGGTACTACTGCCTCTTCTGTTTGAAAATTTTACTATGCACAAGTATTATGTTTATTTCCAAGTATTCACTACTGTTGGTCCAAACTGAACACACTAAAAGAAAAAGTATCCATATATACATATATCCAGTACTTTCACTCTGGTACTTTCCTTTTGTTATATAAATGTGATAATAACCTCAAGGATTCTCCTATGAACCCAGTCTGAAAACTTGAGTCATTAAAAAAAAATAAACTATATTCTTTCACTCTACCTGCAGAAACTTAGGGAAAAATAAGACACTATAAGGAAGATTAGAAAAGATGAATTGCCTGTAATCTACCATCCAGAAAAGCTACTGTTAACCCTTGTGTATATCTTAAAACTTTATAAATACATGGAAGGTAAATGATAGCTATATCATAGATGGATAGATCAATTCCATTCAGTTCAGTTGCTCAGTCATGTCCAACTCTTTGCGACCTCATGGACTGCAGCATGCCAGGCCTCCCTGTCTATCACCAACTCCCAGAGTTGACTCAACTCATGTCCATTGAGTCAGTGATGCCATCCAACCATCTTATCCTCTGTCATCCCCTTCTCCTCCCACCTTCAATCTTTCCCAGCATCAGGGTCTTTTCCAATGAGTCAGTACTTCTCATCAGGTAGCCAAAGTATTGGAGTTTCAGCTTCAAAATCAGTCCTTCCAATGAACACTCAGGACTGATCTCCTTTAGGATGGACTGGTTGGATATCCGTGCAGTCCAAGGGACTCTCAAGAGTCTTCTCCAATACCAAAATGTAGATTCAGTCACACCCCCTCCCCGACATTTTGCATCCTGCATTTTTTGTAATCTTAACAATAGATTACAAATACATCAATATGTATTCTTTCACATCATATAATGCAACTGACTTACCCATCCCCCATTATAAACTATTTGGGCTGTTTTCCATTTTTTTCAGTAGCATACTTAACACTGTGGTGAAAACCTTTATGGTTACTTGCAGAGTTAGTGAGTGACTTTCCAACTAAAACAAACTCACTGCATGTGAGCAAAGATGTATTCCACAGTAGAAGCAGTGGAATATAGATGGTGCTGATTAAAATCTGTTTTACAGAAATAAGAATGAAGGAGAATATCTAATGCTAACTATTTCTATGTAATTTATTATGCACTATTATACAAAGGAGGTGCATCCCAAATAGGACCATATGAAGGGATAGAAAAAAATAGAAGTTAGAGCTTGCAGTAGAATGAAGTATGACTACAGGACAGGTAGAGTTATGAAATGTGTCATGGCACTTTAGCATACTGGACATTTCCCATTTAAAATTACCTACCCTAATTGATGCTTGACATTCACTAATGACTGTTCTATTTAGTCATTACTCTTGTTAATACTTAGGTAAGCATGTTACGCTATTATTAATTACTTAGATGTTAACATAAAAACATTTATCTAACTCTTTTTTAATTTCTAATTGGAGGATAATTTCTTTACAATGTTGTGTTGGTTTCTGCCATACAACAAGGTGAATCACCCGTAAGCATACATATGTCTCTTCCCCCTTGAATGTCCCTCCCATCCATCACCCCATCCCACCCTCCACCCCATCCAACACTTCTAGGTTGTCACAGAGCACTGTTTTTTTTTATGTTAAAAAGAAAATTCTGCTATCAATTGGTTTCATCATCCTCATTTATCTTCTTTTCATAGGAATTTATTTAAAAGGAGCATTGAGGCATTCTGTGCCAACTGGTAAATTGTTTAACAACTGTATTTAGCAGAACATGAAATAAAAAATAGAGTAAATTAGAAAATATGAAAGCTGGCTAATTGAAATTTATATGGTCCAAGTTTTAACTTCTTTTATTTGTCTTTTGTCTTTTATTTTATCATCTGTTCCCAGAAAACTGAAGCAAACGAAAATGTATACTGTATGCCTCTTCAATAAATAAGAAGATAGGGTTGAGTTCAGCAACCCAGCCATCTAGTCTGTTGAGACACTTAGGATAATTTAGGAAAATACAAAGATGGATCTGACCTAGTTCATAAAGTCAAGGAACTGACAGTCTTGTGGAGGAAATAAATATAAAATAATGGATAAATTTTATGGTTATAAAATAATAATACAATAAAATTTCATAGAAATATGTGTTACATGGAATTGTGTTCACACACAACTATATAAGAAGAGAGTGATTATTTGTTCAGGAAGAGAGTGTGGGGTCACCAGGGAACAGAGAACACAGAATATGACAAACCTTGAAAACTAGGTATCCCAGGTAGTTACTTGGGGGACATTGGGGCAGAACAAGTAACAAAACACACAGGTAAAGAAACGTGAGATGTCACGGTGTTTTTAAAGGACCGTGAGCATTTTGGTGCTGCTATGTTGTAAAGACTAAAATAGAGAGTGGTAGGAGATAAGTGGTATTCTTATTACCTATATAAATTTATATTTTGATAGTTTCTCATTTAAGTTTTTCAAATTCCTTAAAATTTTTGCAACAAATATTTGTTTCAGTAAAAAATGAAAATCAATTTAAGATGCTAGTTGTAGATTTAGGAGACATTTTTTGCATGTTATACATACTTTATATTGGTGACAGCTTAAATAGTTTTAAAATGCTTGTTGTTTGGTGGGTTGGTTTTCTTTGGTTTTATCCTCTCTTGCTTTACATTAGAACTGAGCAACTCAAAATACAGGAACATGGCACAACAGAATGTTCTACAGATTTCTTTTTTTCAGGAATGAATGCGTAATTGTCAAGAGTTATCTTTGTGTAGCAGGTACTGAAGTTGTTGATGGTACTGTGGTAAAAACAAAGGGCAAGAAATTTTTTCTTTTCTATTTTCCATCTTTCCAATGAAATATTACAGAACTGATTTGATGGCATATTTGAATATTAGAGAAGAGGAAGGATTAAAAGGGTTTGAGGGGGAAGAAGGGATCTGATGAAGCAGGACATTATGGTAAGGAATTTGACATTGCTTCTAAATACCATGGGACGGCACTGGAGAGTCTGAAATAGAATGAGGGAATATGATCTACATTATGTTTTTAAAAAATACTCTATTCTGTGGGAAAGCTTTAAAGAAATACAGGTGGGAGGCAGAACTAACAGTGATTTATATAGTGGACTAGTGCAAAATCACTGGAGATGACTAGAAATAGAGGTCAGATCTGTTGATGGTTTTCATCCATGAAGGTAAAGAAAAGAGATCAATTAAGGATACATTCTAAGTTTTAGAAAATTGTATGTGCTATGTACTAAAACAGAAAAATTTAGGACAAAAGTTTGGGGTAAAGATTGTGTGGAGAAACAAGATTTCTATTTGTATATGTTTTATTTCAAATGTCTATTAAAGAACCACGTGAAGATGTCAAGTAGATGATTGGATTTTGAGTCTATAGCTCAGGGGAGCACTTAGAGTTGGAAGTCAGTTCAGTCCAGGTCAGTTGCTCAGTTATGTCTGACTCTTTGCTACCCCGTGGACTGCAGACCCCATGGAGCACATGGAAATACATGTTGGCAATAATCAGATTATTTATAAAATTGTGTCTTAAGACATGGATCTGGAGGAAATCACAAGCAAATATGCAAATAGTATAGATTTTTTTTTAAAAAGAAACTCATTTACAACAGGAAGAGCAATGTGTATCGCATGTGATCCCAATTTTGTAGAAGAAAATGGATGTTAATGATTTTTATGGATTTCTAGTTGTTACTTGTATTTTCCTGAATGATTTTTTGTTTACTCATTTGTAATATCCCCATGAGTTTTGTTTTATGTCAAATAATGTTTGAACTATAACTTAATATAGTATGTTTCATAAATAGTAAACGAATTCTAAGTGACTATGAAAGCTAATAATCCATACAAACTAGTAAACACATTCTTTAGTATTAATTATTTACCTTATGCTAAAATTTATAAAAAAGAAAAAGCCCTGATTAGAAATTACATAGCCAAGTTTACACAGATATTTAGTCAAAAGTCTAACATTAAATTCTGTTCTCCTCACTCCCAATCCAGTGAATTTTCCCTTGCCCACTAAAGGCAGTGTCAGGTTCTGACTATTCCTGACCATCAACCGTCTCTAGCCTGAATAGATGATCAAAATCTCTTTCACAGCAAAAAAGAAGCAAGCATTTTTAACCCCCTTGCCCACTGAAAGGTAATAATGGCACTGTATTTCATTCTTAGACTTTAATGTTTTATTGTGATCAACATTCTCTACTAATTGTACAGCTACTTATTGATTTCTCATTAATCATCTAGGACATGAACAGAAAGAAAGTTTTACTGAGGACAAAAAGATATTTTCTATATCATACTAGTATCCTTATATCACCAAAAGCAAATTCAAGTAATTGTTTTAAGTACTAGAGTTGATAAGAATATTTGAAGTAAAAGAGAACTGGCCATTCTTGTCTTTAGGGAGTCAGTAAAATGTATTCTATGAGTCTTTAGATAATAAAACCATTAACTAAAAAACTGAGTTATATAAAAATTCAAAAAATTATAGAAAACCGAAGCACAATTAAGTGTCAGCTAAACATAGAACCAAAAACTTGAAGTATTCTATTCTTATTATGCAGATAGTACACTAAGGCATCATCTTCTCAAAGTGTTTTTATAGGATGCTAATATTTTAAAAATATTTTATGGGCTAATAATTTACAGAGCAGTGAATTAAACAAATCCAGACTTTTCAAAACTTGTAATGTGCCACTATGGGTTGCTCATCTCTTAGCATTAAATATATTAGCCAGCATTTCTGAAATTTTTATGACTACAAATCTGAGCTTTTTAGAACCACAATTAGTGGGACATATTTGGAAAATGCAGCTCCAAGGAAAGAGCAGATTGAAGGACAATAGAGGCAGACACCCTAATCATAGTTAGATAGACTTTATTGTCTGTGACCTTGAAATTCATCACTTTTGTACTGGTCACTTAAAACCCTCATAAATTTTCAAGGTTGGGAAGGGCAAGTGCTGTGTTAAAGGAACAAATCAAAACTGCCCCCAGGCAAAATGGTGGAATAAAGCAAAGTCTATTTTTATCTTTTTACCTTTAATGTCATTAGGTTTTATTTCCACTCTGGACAACTCACTCAGGGTGTCATCCCTTTACACCACCCCAAGATGCTTTTCTGAAACCCTTTCCCAGAGATGTTTATAAATGTCCAGTTATATCTGCCTCCCACTACTCTCCCTGACAAAGAGCCAATTTCTGCTAAGGATACACCACCTCTGGGAGCACTTTGATTGCATTGTGTTTTAGACAAGCTTTGTCTACTGTTGCTGCTAAGTCGCTTCAGTGGTGTCTGACTCTGTGCAACCCCATGGACAGCAGCCCACCAGGCTCCTCTGTCCATGGAATTTTCTAGGCAAGAATACTGGAGTGGGTTGCCATTTCCTCTGTCTAGAGCCTCAACAAATGTATGGACTTACAGCATTTTAAGGCCTGTACTAAAAAGTAAGGAGTGCTGCTTTTGGGCAAAGGGCTCTTGCTAGAAGGCTCTCAAATTATATTTTACTAGTCCCCTTCCATTTTGTCTATTATCAACACCAATACTGGAAAAAATATAGTTTCTCAGGAAAAATAGAGGTAAATGAAACTATAGAAGAACTCTGCCAGTTGAAATGGAAAGAGCTGTGACTGGGCTTTAGTCTTTTCTCTGTTACCAATTTATTCTTTAATACCTGATTCCATAGTGCCTCAGTATTCTCACAGGAACAATGGAGGCAATTTTTTTCACAGGACTTAAATTGGTAAAGTGGGATATACTGATAGATATGAAAGTGTTTTGAACAGCTGAAAGGCAACATTATGTTCTTTTCAGCAGCTTTATGTTGCATATAGGGAAATTAAGCTTGGAATAAAACTTTTCAAAATGGTCTGTTCATATATGATACAAAAATGAATCATAGAATATTAGAACTGAAAAATATAATAGAGGAACTCATGACCAAAAAAAAAACTTTAAGCAGGATTGACTAAAGGTAAACCTGAGAGTGAAATTTAGTTGTCTGAATCTGGACGAGAGAGTTTCCTGCTGTGCCAGGGCACTGTGGGAGTGTACTTAGTAATCCTGACATTGACAGCCACAGATGAGAAACACCGATATCATGATTGGGTCAGGAATATCAGTTTCTTGTCTGTTAATCAAGAACCAAGACTTATGATTCTATAACTTAGGAATTGTTGTTTAGTCTCTAAATTGTGTCCGGCTCTTAGTGATCCCATTGACTGCAGCCTGCCAGAATTCTCTGTCTGTGGAATTTCCCAGGCAAGAATACTGGAGTTAATTGCCATTTCCTTCTCCAGGGAACTTTCCCAATCCAGGGATCGAACCCACATCTCCTGCTTGGCAGATGGGCTTGCTTTTTTTTAAAAAAAAAAAAAAAAAAAACCACCGAGCCACCTGAGAAGCCTAGCTTCTGATTTAGTGATATGTTTTTCCATAGATTAGCAGATAAATTAGCATGTGAGAGAAACTCTCACTTTCCTTTTCCATCCTTTCCAGATGTAGGAATGAGTCCAAGATCTTTGTATACCTTGCTTAACTTCCTCATCTCTGCTCTGGCTGCACTGCCAAAGACATCTATTTTGACCTGCCATCTATTTGCCGAAAGTCTTTAAAAAAACTTTCTAAACACTATTACTTTCAGAGGTTTCACATCCTAAACCATATTAAAACATCCCTACATTAAATATAATTTGATGTAAAATAATTTATAAAGGGTTTGTCTATATAATTTATTTAAAAGAAGAATGATTACTTGTTCAGCATTGGTTCTTGGGCAATCTCTAGTTTGAATCCCAGGCCAACCATTTACCAGCTTGATGACTCAAAACAAAGGGTGCCCTCAGATGCCTCAACTGTAAATTGATGATGCACATTGTTCTACCTTAAAGAATTAATGTAATAATAACTGAGCTTATAAAGAGCTTTAAATGTTCTTAAGAGGTAGTTGTTGTTTAGTTGCTAGGTCATTTCCGACTCTTGCCACCCCATGGACTGTAGCCCTCCAGGCTCCTTTGTCCATAGGATTCTCCCAGCAATAATACTGAAGTAGGTTGCCATTTCCTCCTCCAGGGGATTTTCCTGACCCAGGGAAGATCTCATGTCTCCTGCATTGGCAGGCAGATTCTTTACCACTGAGCCACCAGGGAAGCCTCTTAGGAGGTTTGTGTAGAAAGTATACAAATATTCTTTACACAGTTTTTTCAGGCTTTCTCATGTTGGAAGTTTTTCAAAATAGCTAGAAAGCCGTCACTCCCAACATGTAGCTACTATTAGTATTGTTACTGTTGTTGGAATCAGTATGCATATTTGGAAATTCTTGGGAAGGGAAATCATCTAACTTTTACAAAGTATTTCAAATTTAATGAAATTTGTATTTTAAAATAATTTATTAAATAATTCATTTAATATAACTAGTGTTACATTTTCTAGATATTTAATTAAACATTTATTAAACTTTTTACTTTCTGTATTTGAGACAGGAAATCTTGTCTGTTTTTTACTTCCAATTCTTTAATATTTTCTGGAAAAGTACATCTTTGAAAAGCTGGTAGCCTCTGTGCCTAAGGGATGGAATGGTTCTGTATCTGTTTTGTATCTTATTTTTTAAGCAACAGATATTAAGCAAAGAAAGCAAAGTATGATAAAACATTTTCACTCTTCTTTCCTATTGCATTGGGGTCAATATTGTAATAAAAAGACAGGTACCCTGTCATATTGCCAGGGTGACAAGCAAATGAGAAGTTCAGTAGGAACAGCAATGCCTGTTGAAGAACATGTTGTTTTGTTTAACATCAGGCTCAGTGTGTAAATAACTACAAAAGGTATATGGACAGACCAGTGAAAAGGACAAGAGAGGAACCTGTGCAAATGACAGCACTGATGTGTCTTTCAGAGTCCTTATTCTGAAATTCCTATCCAGGCTGCAGAATTCACCTTACATCTGGCTGATCCAGACAGCCAAATGAGTTCTGAGATTTCTGTTTAAAAAGAGACAAATTTAGTTAACTCAAGGAACTTGCATCACTGAGCAGAACCGGACTTGATGTGAGTGTTGATTATGACTTTCCTAAAAATGTGAGGCTCTGTATTTGGTGGTGATTGAGTGATTAAATGTCTTCTGTCTTCTTATGAGAAATTACTTTGACCTACTTTCTTAAGCTTATAGTCTTTACAGTCTCATTTCACTGAATTCTTATTTCAGGCACAGTCAGATCTGACATTAATACCAAACTCACTTAATTGGTGAGTCAGTCAAAAATCAGTTTTCTGGCAAGTAGCAAAATGAAGTGCAAGAAGGCAGCTAGTCTAGAGTGTGACAGGTACCTGCTCAAGCAGGAAGAGGAAGTAAAAGTTCTGGGAGAAAAGGAGGAAAAGAATCTAATGTGATAGGGCTTTGGAGTAAAAAATTTTCTATAGGAACATACCGTATCTGATGGAACTTGAGGGGGAAAAAATAAGGATTGGGTTAGAGAAAATAATGCAAATTAAAAAAAAATAGTGACAGGTCAATGAAAAAGTAACTATAAAAAACACTTTGCTTGGCTTTAAATTGAACAGTAGTCATAATGATGTAAACATTGATTATTGACTAAAAATGATGCTTCCACTATACCAAGAATACAAGAGAAAGTAAATGTCATTGCTACGAAAATAGGATGACATTATGAAGATAAATTTGCATAAAAAACAGACACTAGATAGTGTCTTGATAGTGTCTTAGAGTAAGCAAATAGGGTTAGAATATTGAAAAATATGGGTAAATACTGTCAGTTAAAAATCATTTTAGATGATTGAACCCATAGAAGGCAGGTGCCATTTGATTTCTTTTTTAAACTATGTACATGTATTACTTCATTAAATGTTTTTAAAAGTAAGGAAAATGTGGCAATAATATTTTAATAAATTTTTCAATTTCATTCTTTGATCTTTTGCGTATTAAAAAAGTTGGTCACATGTTGACACTGGTTGAGGATGTAGATGTTAATTTGGTATGCTTTTTATAAATAGAGCTCTTAAGGGAAAACTGTTCAAAGCTGTGAATGGCTGGAGCTGTAGCCCAAAGGGTTAGGGTATGACTGTTACTCTTCAACAGCAAGGCAGCAGACCCTGTATTTCAGGTCCAGCAGGCAAACCAGGGAGCAGGAAGGGAAGGGAGAAAGAACAGACTCGTCTTACTAGAGTTTAAGTTGTGAATTGAATCACTTTCGCATTTTCAAAATAGACATAATTACAAATTGTTTGCTTTTAATTCTAAAATACAAAATTTAAACATCGCTTTCACCATGAGTATTTTATTTATATTTCAATGTTTTGTGTGCTTTACTCCTGGATTTTCAAGCGTTTGGAGAATATGGCCTATTACCTTATAACAAGGGAGCAGCATTCAGCATGTGAAAAACAGTTAATTGTCAGTAAAAGCTCAGTTGATGAAATGAACATCACAGATGTCAGGGAATGTGCAAGTCTGATTTTCATTTGTAAGAAATGCTTTCATTACCATCACATTAGTCAGTGATATCTGCTTAAATGTGTTGATAGTTAGTTGATGCAGATCATCTGGCCACATTGTTGCTAATTGCTAGGTGAGCATATCTTCTCTCCTGCCCATTCAGAACATTGTCAGTAATCAGATTCCCGGTTGTTGTTAATTATTCTTTCAGTGAAAGTGGTAATGGAGTCATAAAATAAAACACAGGGTTAAAAGAGATCATTAGGTCCAATGAAAGTGAAAGTGAAAGTCACTTAGTCTGTTCAACTCTCTGCAAACCATGGACTGTACAGTCCCTGGAATTCTCCAGGCCAGAGATACTGGAGAGGGTAGCCTTTCCCTTCTCCAGGGGACCTTCCCGACCCAGGAATCAAACTGGGGTCTCCTGAATTGCAGGCAGATTCTTTACCAACTGAGCTATCAGGGAAGCCCCATTAGGTCCAATGGCCTTCCATCATTAGACTCCATTTCACTTATCCCCTAGGAGATCCTCCTAGATGAACTTTAGGCATATCTCATTAAAATATGTTATAACATTTTCATTTTTGTTAATATGAAGTTGATATTAACACAAGTTGATAACATGATATTTTTAATGATGTCCAATTAAAAGGCATTTGATTCTATTAATTCTCATTATCTTTACTGTAGCAAATAGTTAATCCTGTAGTGTGCAGGATTTTTTTTTTTCTTCTTTAAAGTAGTCTTCAGGCTGAGGACATAAGAGAAATATGGTTCATTTCCACTTACTCATGTCCAAGAAATGTTTCATTCAAACACCCAAAAGCTAGATGTCAACTTTTATCTTTAATAAAAATGTGTACATTTTTATTATGAAAGAAAATACTGAATATATAGGACACACAAGAAGTGCAAAAGTCTTTAAGCTAGATTGAATGTAGTGAAGGAATTTAACTGCTGGAGCATAAGAGAAGCTTCTGATTCCAGAAGTAATCAATACAACTTACATAAATAATTCAATCTATTTCTATTGGAATTTGCTCTTTATCTTTTAAAACACCCAGTGCATACATTAAAATTCATATCTTCTGAAACAGTTGTTACATTTTATGGCTGCTTATGAGAATAACCGCTGAAAAATAAAACCAGTTCTGACAAGTTGGAAAGTCACAAAATTGACATTTCCTGATTCCTAAACTTTAAAAAAAGTAAATAAAAACATCTGAGTATTCCATTTTGGCTGGCATTTAATTGGATGGAAGCAATATAATGAGAAGAAAAATAATAATTATAGCCTCTTACAAACCTAAAGTGAAACAAGTAAAATCAGGATCCTCTAGAAAATTATTGCCCCCTTTTGATATTCAACATTTTTTCAGTAATAAAGAGGTGATAAATAAATTTGATGCCTATCTTGTCAGGAAGAAAAGGATAAATGGTTCACTTGTAGGAGGACATTTCAACTTTCCAACCATCTGAATATCGCATCAGCATGCTGCTACTGCTAAGTCGCTTCAGTCGTGTCTGACTCTGTGCGACCCCATAGATGGCAGCCCACCAGGCACCCCCATCCCTGGGATTCTCCAGGCAAGAACACTGGAGTGGGTTGCCATTCATCATCAAAAAATTTACAAACAGTAAGTGCTGGAGAGGGTGTGGATAAAAGAGAACCCTCCTACACTTTTGGTGGGAATGTAAACTGGTACAGCCACTATGGAGAACAGTATGGAGGTTCCTTAAAACATTAAAAATAGAGTGACCATATGATCCTGAAGTCCCACTCCTGGACATATATGCAGAAAAAACCATAATTCGAAATGATACATGCACCCCAATGTTCATTGTGGCACTATCTATAATAATGAAGACATAGAAGCAACCTAAATATCCTTTGACAGAGGAATGAATGGAGAAGCTGTGGTAAATATATACGATGAAATATTACTCACCCATAAAAAGAACAAAACAATGATATTTGTAGCAACATGGATAGACCTAAAGATTGTCATACTGAGTGAAGTCAGAGAAAGACAATTATCATATATTGCTTATATGTGGAATCTAAAAAATAATTAAATGAACTTATTTTCAAAATATAGAGGCACAGATGGAGAAAACAAACATGGTTATTGAGGGGAAAGCCGGGGAGGAGGGAGGATTATTGGGAGACTGGGATTGACATATACACCCACGTAAATATAAAATAGTTAACTAATAAGAACCTACTGTGTAGCATAAGGAACTCTTCTCAATACTCTATAATGACCTATATGGAACAGAAATTTAAAAAAGAGTAGGAGGAAAAAGGAAAGAATTGACCCCTTTCAACGTAAGTATGCTAGGTAGAATACAGGTTTCTAAGGAAAAAAAATTTCACTTGATCAGTTAAGGACTGAGTCTCATTTTTGATGACTGTCAAAGTCCTTTCTCATTTCATCTCCCAACCCAGCATACACAGAAACAGAGCCAATTTGCAATACTCTTAAGAATGACTCTGATATAATGAAAACTCTAAAAAATATAACCATTTTATTTCTGAGAAGGCACACAGACACAGACACATACACACACCCATCCCCTAGTAAATACATTAGTTATACCAACCTTGGACCACTGCAAAATGAAATTGAGGGACTCTTGTTCCCAAAGCAGAGAAAAATGTAGTGTTAAACATGCTAAATATGTATACTTTTTGCTTTCTCCAAGTCCCTCTTTTAACTTGCCACGGCATTTTTTAAATTTGCTAGTGTTGCTGTAAATTAAAATTTTTAATTGTTCACATGAATTTTACCATTCATTTTTACATTGTGCAGTACCAGTTCTAAATGCAAATAAAGGACCACTTAACTTATACACAGAATAACTGAAATTACATAATTCATATCCTTTAGCTTCTACATGCATATGTATTTCACTCTTACCAGAACAGTGAAAATGTTGTACAAAATTTACAACTGCCTGGATTTCACTCCTTGACATATACACATTCTACTCACAATCTTTACCTTTGGCTTTTTAACAAATAAGGAAGAATTGAAAGAAGAAAAGAACTGTAGGTGGCTCTGTTTTTCCCTTTTCTTTTATGTAATTTTCAACATAAGTGACTGGCTGCTAAATGAAAGTAGCATAAATAAGAAAGGCTATAATAATGTTCCTTGATCCAATTCTTAGAACACCATTGCCTTCTTTCTATATTCAAAGCCAATTCGGTTCACATGGAAAGCATGACCTGTCTGGGCTGGCAGCACCCTTACCTACTCAGCCATGGGCATAACACATTTGCTATATCGTCCTACTTTGGATCCCTACCCTGAAGGATCGCTGGAATTCTGTGCTCGTGGGCATCATGAGACTCATGTGAGTGGGACAGCAAGAAATAGGTGACAGACGCAGACATGCAGTGACTCATGCCCATGTTCCAATATCCCACCAGACTTCAATTATAAAACAGAAATTCAAAGATAAGTTTGTTCAGAATTTTAAGACAATCACAAAAGAGCATCAAACTAATGCTGGGGCATTTTTGCAAGCCCAGGTAATCCTACCGGGAGCTCTTGACTTGTATTTCATTTGTTGGTGCTTTTCCTCTCTCTCCTAGAAGGGACATGACATAGGGAAGATACTACCAAAAGATGTTCCTAAGTATTTTATAACACATTTTTACAGGTGCTTTAAATTTGCAAGCACAGTAATTATAAGAATGTTTATGCCCACTGCACATTTTCAGAAACAAAGTTAACTGAAGGGAGATCAAAAACAATTAATCAAAGGCTAAAATTATTCAGTAGTTAGGGTCATATTTTGAGAAAACCATACTCCTATTGATAAAGCCATGGTTAAGTGTTATTTTTAATTGAAACTGCTGCTCTGACTTAGAAAAAAGTAGTATTTGAACCCTAATATTCACAGGAAATCCAGTGTTCTGTAAAATTTTTAGTACCAAGCCTTAGAGACATCTTGTTTATATTCTGTTGCTACTGCCCATATTTATACTTATGTTCTACAGTGTTTTGAGCCTTAATAAAATTGTGAGCCTTATAAAGTATGGTACTTAATAGAAGATGGTACTGCTTTAGAATTCACTATTTGCCTCATTCTCTTTCAGTACATATTATGAAATTTAGTAACATTTTAGACTACAGACATGGGGCACTAAACTGCTGATTTACTAAAGATAAACACACCACTGGCAGATGAAGAGCAAGAATAACAGTTTTGTTTCTTTCCTAAAAGAAAAGAAAGGACAGAACATTAAAGCTAAGGAACTATGAATATTATTTCCTTCTTTAACTTTGAAATAAATAACACTTGTCAGAGCCACAGAATGATAGGCTCTATTAGCATGATAAATGACACAGATTTGGGACAACTCATAAATATTGTATCCCATACTTATTATCTGAAGAATGTTGGGCAAGTTATTTTCTAAAGGCATGTTTGTTCTAATTACTTTGCACATTTTGCCTGACATTTTTGTTTCTTTCTTTTCTGGCCCATGGCAGAAATATAGTAACCATCATGATGAAATGTTTCGGGACACAGAATACAAGTGTGTTCTAGCCATGCTACCTTGGTATGTGCCTCTCTGATGAAATTAAGTCTTCCTGGGAACACTTGTCCTTGGGAAGCCTTGACATTGATTCAAAGATTGCCTAGATCAGACCTGGTAACCTTAGATTAATTGGACCATATGTGTATGTTGTTTGTTCATTCACTCACTCAGTCAACTAGTGTTTATTCAGCTTTGTGTTTGTGCAATGCACAGTGTTATGGAGAATATAAACACTATACAGATAGGAACCTTTACTTCAGATGGGCTTCCCTGGTGGCTCAGTGGTAAAGAATTCTCCTGCAGGAGGCATGGGTTTAATCCCTGCATCAAGATCCCCTGGAGAAGGGAATGGCAACCCACTCCAGTATTCTTGCCTGGAGAATTCCATGGACAGAGGAGCCAGGCAGGTGGCAGTTCATGGGGACACAAAAGAAGTGGGCACAATTTAGCAACTAAAACAATAACAAGAGCCAAAGATATCTGTAGAAATGACTATCTCATAAGGTAGAAAGTGAAAATTACAGCAAAAAAAAAAAAAAAAAGTAAGGAAGTGTAGGAGGGAAGATGGGATGCTTTATTCTATGTGCAAATTATGTGATTATGTATTGAGAAAGCTAGAGGCAATACAGTAAAATTCATGAGACAAATGAAATAGTAGTTAAGTTAAAAATAAATGCTAAAAAAATAAAACATTCCTTACATAACTAACTCAACCAGGTCAGATACAAAAAGAAAATCCAATTCATAATGGTTAGGCAAAAAATCTACATATTTAGTAATAAATGTACAATATCGAGGAGAATTTAGACATCTTGAGTTAGAATAAGTTGAATTTCAGGTAGAGGGAGCAGTATATGCAAAGGCACAAGAACTGAGAAGCATCATAGAAGGGAAACAGTTTGTCCTTAAGAGCAGCACCTCTGAGGTTTTAATATGCCTGCATTAAATGCATATGCATATATGTGGATCTTGTTAAAAAGCAGATTCTGATTCAGTAGGTCTGGAATGAACCTAAGATCCTATCTTTTATAAGCTCTCATGTAATGTCAGTGCTGCCAGTTTATTAGCCACACTTCAAGTAGCAGGGGTTTAGAGTAGATGAATCATAACCAAAGAAAAGCTAGGTTGAAACTTTTAAGTAAAATGAATGCAAGCTAAGAAATTTGGTCTTTATTATGTAGAATATAGAGATATCTGAAAATAGTAATTATGTTTATCAATGTTGAAGTATTGTAAACTTAATAAGGAAGTAATGTTTAAGATGGATATGTTTTTCCTGAATTGAATAGTGTTTCTCAAAGAATGGTAAACACCTATTCTCCTAACTAAACCAGAAGCTCTTGGTATGTGAATACTCAGGAATTTGTCTCCTTAACAACCTTCCATCCTGGTTGAACATTTGGAGTCACTGGACCATAATGTCCTCATAGTATATGTAACTTTCTCAGATTTGCATTACCAAGGTCCTCATAGGAGGACCATATTGTACCACTCTCATAAACCATACTGTAACCCAGCTTTCATGAGTAATGTCTGAGTAGAAGAAGTTTTTATTATAAATTCAGTTGAAAAAAATAAGCCTAAGAATCAAACAATAAAGTGTCACAGTTATGCAGGATTAATTTCCTGAAAGCAAGGATAGTTTAATGTTTAAGAGCTGACTTCTCCCCCAGTTTTTCCTACCTTGGTAAATTACATTATTATATACCCTTTTGTTTAACTAGCAACCTGAGAGGCATCTTTAAGTCTGACATCTCCCCCATCTCCCATATCCAGTCATTCACTAAGTTCTGTAGATTCTATATTCAAAGTATATTTCAAATCTTTTTATATTCTCATTGTATGCCAGGCAATTACTATTATTTGCCTAGAATACTACCAGAGCTTACTAACTGGTCTTGCCATTTCTTCTCTTTTCCCTTCTCCCCCAGTACAGACTTTACAAAGCAGAAAGAGAACTTTTAAAAATATAAAACCAATCCGTCCATGCCCCTGATTAAAAATGTGCAGTGGCTACCAGTTCCACTTTAAATACAATCTAAACTCCTCATTCTGTCATGTAAGGCTGATTTGTTCCCTGCTGCTCCTGCTAAGTCGCTTCAGTTGTGTCCGACTCTGTGCGACCCCATAGATGGTGGCCCATCAGGCTCCCCCGTCCCTGGGATTCTCCAGGCAAGAACACTGGAGTGGGTTGCCATTTCCTTCTCCAATGCATGAAAGGGAAGAGTGCAAGTGAAGTCGCTCAGTCGTGTCCGACTCTTAGCGACCCCATGGACTACAGCCCACCAGGCCCTCAGTCCATGGGATTTTCCAGGCAAGAGTACTGGAGTGGGGTGCCATTGCCTTCTCCAGATTTGTTCCCTACTTATCTCTAAATAATTCTTCAGCCACCCACCAACCTTTTTATAGTTTCCTGGACTCCATCTGTCTGTTTCTTGTTTAAGGGTCTTCACATCTATTTGTCTCTTTGCTTGGATGACTTTTTTTAAAAAGGCATTTCCTAATCACTCTGTAAAGTGCAAGTCCATCTCATCCCCTAAACTTTATTACTGTAGCATTCCAGTGTCCTCCTGATATTTTCTACATTTATAGTAGCATATATCATTATCTGTTTTGTATCTATCCCCTCACAATATTAATAACTCTACAAAGGCAGAGTTTATGTATTTTTCAATTCACCTTTATAAATACAGCATTATTTTTATTTATTCAGCAAGTATTTGTTGAGCATCGACAAGGTACCAGGTACTGTTTTAAGTTCTTGATATACAACAGTGAACAAAATAGATGAAAATCTTGACCTCATGTAATTTATACTAGCTGTGAGAAAAAGACGACAGATAACGAAGTGAAATTTAAAGTATTGTGTCAGATGGTGGTAAGTGCTATGGCAAAAAAGAAGGCAAAAAAAGAAAAAAGGTAATACAGCATATGTGCATGGTTTAATACATTACATAGGGATGGTCTCATTCTATATTATTAATACATGAAAGTTTAATATTAATATATATCACCTAATATATTAGTGTAACATATATAATATAAACATATTAATATAAAATACATACATATAAATGCATAAATATGCCATATATTACAAATATATATTAATTATAGCAATATGATTATAATGTATAAATATATTTAATTAATATATTTTATTAATTATATAAGTATAAAATAATGCTTATTATAGGTATTAATTATAAATTAACACCTGTAATATTAAAAGATGATAAACATATTCTGTATATTTATACAAAAAGAGTTCCAATAAAGGTCAAAACTTAGAGAAGCAAACCAAGTCCATTTAACAGACATGGAAATGATAAAGAATGCAGTTAGACGGGGATCAAAACAAAATAATAAAACAAAAGGCATACATATTGGAAAACACAAGTGAAAATATTTTATTTTATTTTTTAATTTTATAATATAAATTTTTTAATTGGAGGCTAATTACTTTACAATATTGTATTTGTTTTGCCATATATTGACATGAATCCGCCATGGGTATACATAACGTATTAATAGTAGCAATGCTGCAACCTTATATATAGACAGTTGCCTTCTGCAGATTGAGTCCTCAAAGTGGATAGAAGATTATAAAAATACTAACTGATATATATTTGGCCAAATTTCCTTATACTATCCATTATATAGTGTAATTCTCTCTCTCTCTCTCTCTCTCTCTCTCTCTATATATATATATATATACACACACTTACATATATATATACATACATATATATATAAAGACCCAAACAGTGGAAATAGGTCAACTCTATCAAACTACTCTATACATTTAACATTGTACAACTCAAAGGTAAAAAATAATTTGTATGTAAAGGTAACAAAATAAGTTTAAGTTTTGCATGAAAAAGTGAATGTGTCAGATTAGTCAGTAAAATATGAAAAACAAAGAGGAATTTGCCCTACTCACTATTAAAATATATCACAATTTCACAGCACTCAAAACAAAGTAATACTGGTGCAAAAATCAGCAGAGAATGCAGTAGAATGAATTAAGAATTCAAAAATTGCACAGGATATGTATGAAGTAGAGTATATAATGAAGTTGGTATTTTAAACAGAAACCATATGGCCCTAACAGAAGCAGAAGATATTAAGAAAAGGTCGCAAGAATACACAGAAGAACTATTCAAAAAACATCTTAATGACCCAGATAACCATGATGGTGTGATCACTCACCTAGAGCCAGACATCCCGGAGTGTGAAGTCAAGTGGGCCTTAGAAAGCATCACTATGAACAGAGCTAGTGGAGGTGATGGAATTCCAGTTGAGCTATTTCAAATCCTGAAAGATGATGCTGTGAAAGTGCTGCACTCCATATGCCAGCAAATATGGAAAACTCAGCAGTGGCCACAGGACTGGAAAAGGTCAGTTTTCATTCCAATCCCAAAGAAAGACAATGCCAGAGAATGCTCAAACTACCGCACAATTACACTCATCTCACATGCTAGTAAAGTAATGCTCAAAATTCTCCTAGCTAGGCTTCAGCAATACGTGAACCATGAACTTCCAGATGTTCAAGCTGGTTTTAAAAAAGGCAGAGGAGCCAGAGATCAAATTGCCAACATCTGGATCATTGAAAAAGCAAGAGAGTTCCAGAAAAACATCTATTTCTGCTTTATTGACTATGCCAAAGTCTTTGACTGTGTGGATCACCACAAACTGTGGAAAATTCTAAAAGAGATGGGAATACCAGATCACCTGACATGCCTCTTTAGAAACCTGTATGCAGGTCAGGAAGCAACAGTTAGAACTGGACATGGAACAACAGACTGGTTCCAAAAGAAAAAGGAGTACATCAAGGCTGTATGTTGTCACCCTGCTTATTTAATTTATATGCAGAGTACATCATGAGAAGTGCTGGGCTGGAAGAAGCACAAGCTGGAATCAAGATTGACTGGGAGAAATATCAATCACTTCAGATATGCAGATGACACCACCCTTATGGCAGAAAGTGAAGAACTAAAGAACCTCTTGATGAAAGTGAAAGTGGAGAGTGAAAAAGTTGGCTTAAAACTCAACATTAAGAAAATTAAGATCATTACATCTGGTCCCATCACTTCATGGCAAATAGATGGGGAAACAGTGGAAACAGTGGCTGCTTTATTTTGTGGGGGCTCCAAAACCACTGCAGATGGTGATTGCAGCCATGAAATTGAAAGACGCTTACTCCTTGGAAGGAAAGTTATGACCAACCTAGATAGCATATTCAAAAGCAGAGACATTACTTTGCTAACAGAGGTCCATCTAGTTAAAGCTATCGTTTTTCTGGTGGTCATGTATGGATGTAAGAGTTGGACTATAAAGAAAGCTGAGCACAGAAGAATCGATGCTTTAGAACTGTGGTGTTGGAGAAGACTCTAGCGAGTCCGTTGGACTGCAAGGAGATGCAACCAGTCCATCCTAAAGGAGATCAGTCCTGGGTGTTCATTGGAAGGACTGATGTTGAAGCTGAAACTCCAATACTTTGGCCACCTGATGCAAAGAGCTGACTCATTTGAAAAGACCCTGATGCTGGGAAAGATTGAGGGGCAGGAGGAAAAGGGGACGACAGAGGGTGAGATGGTTGGATGGCATCACCGACTCAATGGACATGAGTTTGAGTAGACTCTGGAAGTTGGCGATGGACAGGAAGGCCTGGCGTGCTGCAGTTCATGGGGTTGTAAAGAGTCGGACACGACTGAGCGACTGAACTGAACTGAATTTATATATATATATATATATATATATATAGTGGGTGCAGGGGATATAAGGGAAGTCTCTGTATTGTCTACTCAATTTTGCTGTGAATCTAAAACTTCTCTAAAAATTAAGTGTATAAAAAAAGAGTACATAGCTTAAGATTTTAATCAGAGCACATTTTCTACTATACTTTATGTGACTTTTTGAATGTAACTAATATATATGCTCTATTATATATATATATAATGAAGAAAAGCAAAGACTAATTCTTAATGTGTGAATATATGTGTGTGTGTGTCCACGTGTTATGTTTCCATCTTGTCTTGCCATGTGTTTTTCAAATATGTAGCTTAATTTGGGGTTACAATTATTTTTTAAAAAGCAATTGCAGAAATGCTCTAATATAGTAAGAGATTATAGGAAGAGTATTAATTCCCCTTTAATTGAATTACCCTCTGTTTAGTCTATTTTTCTATTAAGTTTTCAGAACAAAAGTACCATAACTCTTGAGAAAGCATTTACTAATTAAGGACTTTGGATTTTCGTCTCTAGTTATCTACAGAGGGCAGCAAAGAGCTTCAATTCAAAGACTAGCATGTTGAGTTAGAGCAAGTTTAAAGAGCTGCTTTCTTCTCATTCAGCATCATTAGAAGCACTGTGAAACGTCAAAAATCAAGGTTTAGTTTGCTAAACTTACATGACTGCTGTGCATGGAAGAGAGCAAGGGAACACAGGGGTCAGATTCAGCTACTTGACTGCAGTCAAGGAAAGGTAGCAAATTAATACATTCAATGTGTCAATCATTTCATTAACACTGCTCCAAAGTTTGATACCTAAAAAAAGTAGTTTTTAAAAAGATATTTTACTAAAATATTGCGAAATAAGTTGTCAGAATTCTCACAAGTATTGATTATGGTATTTTATAAAATTATAAACTTATAATCATGGATGAGTAATGGTTCAAAATAAATTTTGTAATGTTTTAAGGTAAGTTTGGTTTTGAACGCTTTCCTGTTAATGGATCTATACCTCTAATTTTACACTTTTTATTTATCAATTTATGATGTAATAAAATTCAAAATATATCCAAGATACCATTAGCCCTCATGTGTCAAGTAGCAATAATTTGTTGTGCTTGATTTTGTTCTGATTCAGAGATACAGTTTCCCTTATAGGCAGTTTATGAAAATATGCTCTTGAGGTTGAGCCTTGTGGAATGGAGGGGAAGGCAGGAAGACTAGTAGAGGGAAAGGTCAGACTGCATCACAGGTCCAACTCATAGGTCTAAGCTCTGGACCTGGAATGGTTCTTCAGAATCATCCTAAATCAGACTATGAGGGTGAGGTCTTATATACTCTCACCTGAGTCAGTCAGTGTATGTGGGCCACTTTCAGGAAAGGGCATCAATTCAGTTCATTTCAGTTCAGTTGCTCAGTCATGTCCAATTCTTTGCGACTTCATGGACTGCAGCACACCAGGCCTCCCTGTCCATCACCAACTCCCAGAGCTTGCTCAAACCCATGTCCATTGAGTCAGCGATGCCATCCAACAATCTCGCCCTCTGTCCTCCTCTTCTCCTGCCTTCAGTCTTTCCCAGCATCAGGGTCTTTTCCAAACAGTCAGTTCTTTGCATCAGGTGGCCAAACTATTGGAGTTTAAGTTTCAGCATCAGTCTTTCCAATGAATATTCAGGACTGATTTCATTTAGGATGGACTGGTTTGATATCCTTTCAGTCCAAGGGACTCTCAAGAGTCTTCTCCAATACCACAGTTCAAAAGCATCATTTCTTCCACACTCAGCTTTCTTTATAGTCCAGCTCTCACATCCATATGACTCCTGGAAAAACCATAGCTTTGACTAGACAAAACTTTGTCAGAAAGGGCATGGCCCTGGCAAAGCAGCAAGTCCTTCCCTAAAGGAATATTTGAGTGGGACTTCCCTGGTGGCTCAGACGGTAAAGCGTCTATCTACAATGCAAGAGACCCAGGTTTGATCCCTGGCTTGGGAAGATCCCCTGGAGAAGGAAATGGCAATCCACTACAGTACTATTGACTGGAAAATCCCATCGACAGAGGAGCCTGGTAGGCTACAGTCCATGGGGTCGCAGAGTCGGACACAACTGAGCGACTTCACTTTCTTTCACTTTCCCAATATCCATCATGGTCATGCACAGTAAAAAGCTATCAAAATGCCTTACCCTAACACAAAGGGATGACATTTACATTTACTTAGAGTATTTTGTTATCTTTTAGAGTATTACCTCATTAATTCATGTTTAAGGAGGCTATTTTTTGCTTTTTTATACTGTTCATGGCATTCTCAATGCAATTGAGGGGCGAAATATCAATAATCTCTGATATGCAGATGACAACACCCTTATAGCAGAAAGCAAAGAGGAACTAAAGAGCCTCTTGATGAAAGTTAAAGAGGAGAGTGAAAAAGCTGGTTTAAAAATCTGCATTCAAAAAAGTAAGATAATGGCATCTGGTCTCATCACTTAAAATAGATGGGGAAACAATGGAAACAGTGACAGACTTTATTTTATTCGGCTCCAAAATCACTGCAAATGGTGACCGCAGCTATGAAATTAAGACTTGCTCCTTGGAAGTAAAGCTATGACCAACCTAGACAGCATATTAAAAACCTCAAATAGCCAAAGCTATCTTGAGAAAGAAGAATGGAACTGGAGGAATCAACCTACCTGACTTCAGGCTCTACAACAAAGCCACAGTCATCAAGACAGTATGGTACTGGCACAAAGACAGAAATATAGATCAATGGAACAAAATAGAAAGCCCAGAGATAAATCCACGCACCTATGGACATCTTATCTTTGACAAAGGAGACAAGAATATACAATGGATTAAAGACAATCTCTTTAACAAGTGGTGCTGGGAAATCTGGTCAACCACTTTTAAAAGAATGAAATTAGAACACTTTCTAACATCATACACAAAAATAAACACAAAATGGATTAAAGATCTAAACGTAAGACCAGAAACTATAAAACTCCTAGAGGAGAACATAGGCAAAACACTCTCCGACATACATCACAGCAGGATCCTCTATGACCCACCTCCCAGAATATTGGAAATAAAAGCAAAAATAAACAAATGGGACCTAATTAAACTTAAAAGCTTCTGCACATCAAAGGAAACTATTAGCAAGGTGAAAACGCAGCCTTCAGAATGGGAGAAAATAATAGCAAATGAAGCAACTGACAAACAACTAGTCTCAAAAATATACAAGCAACTCCTCCAGCTCAACTCCAGAAAAATAAACCACCCAATCAAAAAATGGGCCAAAGAACTAAATAGACATTTCTCCAAAGAAGACATACAGATGGCTAACAAACACATGAAAAGATGCTCAACATCACTCATTATCAGAGAAATGCAAATCAAAACCACTATGAGGTACCATTTCACGCCAGTCAGAATGGCTGCGATCCAAAAGTCTACAAGCAATACATGCTGGAGAAGGTGTGGAGAAAAGGGAACCTTCTTACACTGCTGGTGGGAATGCAAACTAGTACAGCCACTATGGAGAACAGTGTGGAGATTCCTTAAAAAATTGGAAATAGAACTGCCTTATGATCCAGCAATCCCACTGCTGGGCATACACACTGAGGAAACCAGAATTGAAAGAGACACATGTACCCCAATGTTCATCGCAGCACTGTTTATAATAGCCAGGCCATGGAAGCAACCTAGATGTCCATCAGCAGATGAATGGATAAGAAAGCTGTGGTACATATACACAATGGAGTATTACTCAGCCATTAAAAAGAACACATTTGAATCAGTTCTAATGAGGTGGATGAAACTGGAGCCTATTATACAGAGTGAAGTAAGCCAGAAAGAAAAACACCAATACAGTATACTAATGCATATATATGGAATTTAGAAAGATGGTAACAATAACCCTATGTATGAGACAGCAAAAGAGACACTGGTGTATAGAACAGTCTTTTGGACTCTGTTGGAGAGGGAGAGGGACAGGGTAGGAAGATTTGGGAGAATGGCATTGAAGAATGTATAATATCATGTATGAAACAAGTCACCAGTCCAGGTTCGATGCACAATACTGGATGCTTGGGGCTGGTGCACTGGGATGACCCAGAGGGATGGTATGGGGAGGGAGGAGGGAGGAGGGTTCAGGATGGGGAACACATGTATACCTGTGGCAGATTCACTTTGGTATTTGGCAAAACTAATACAATATTGTAAAGTTTAAAAATAAAATAAAATTTAAAAAAGAAAAGAAAAAAAAAAGCAGAGACATTACTGAGCTGAACTGAATGAGGCTATAGGATTAACAGGTCTGGATTAGTTCTTTACATTCTGGTTCTTAATAGGTGAGATAAGTAATAAAATAGAATATTGAAGTGCATACTCTGCCCAAGGTTTACATTAAGAAAAAAACAAGAACAAACACGGAATGATAAAAAAGAGAATGATTAAAAGGAATGCATAATTGTACTTAAAAGAACAGTTTAGAATACATTGAGATCTTCCTCATTGAGGGATATTCCTAGAGAACCAGGACTAGAGCAACATGGAAGGGGTCATTTGAGAGACTAACTGAATTAACTTTGGTAATTATAAAACATACTCTTATTAAAGTTATATGGGTAAACAGAAACATGAAGAAGAGAATTAAAATTGCCCATAATTTCCCAACCTAGAGAAAACTGCTAATGGTGTTGTAATTTTCCTTCTAATCATTTTTCCCTCCTGACAAATTATAAGTCTCAATAAACTTTTATTCAGATTTTCTTACATATAGAATGTATTTTTCCTATTCCATTAAAAAGTATTCAAAGGAAAACATACATCTACCATAGGTTGCTTCATTTATTTGGCTTATGGAGCATATAATTACCACCATTACAAATAATGATAAGATAAATAGTGAAACCATGGTTCATATTTTAAAAATCACAACCTTACATTAAAAATTACATTTCACATGACAGGCTAAAACACACATGACACACATATGTATTTGTACATAGACCCATAACTGAAACAAAAGTGTCAAAAGTAATTTTCATCCTTAATATTTGTGATGAATTCTAATATATCCTATTCTGTCCCATACCATCCCATTTAATTCTGTTCTATTTAAATTTTTTTAAAAAGCAATTATGGTCCACTAAATTGGTTTAAAATTGTTATTAATAGTTTTGAACCCAGTGTCAGGAAAACGTGATTTACTGTATCCTTGTTTTGCAAACTGTATTTTATTTCATATTGAGTTATTATATTTTAGAATTAATATATGTTAAAGAAGTATAAATTCTGTTCCATTGCTGTTGATTTGTGGAAAAGGCAGTGGCAACCCACACCAGTACGCTTGCCTGGAAAATCCCATGGACGGAGGTGCCTGGTAGGCTGCAATTCATGGGGTCGCTAAGAGTCAGACACGACTGAGTGGCTTCAATTTCACTTTTCACTATCATGCATTGAAGAAGGAAATGGCCAACCTGCTCCAGTGTTCTTGCCTGGAGAACCCCAGGGACGGGAGCCTGGTGGGCTGCCGTCTATGGAGTCGCACAGAGTCGGACATGACTAAAGTGACTTAGCAGCAACAGCAGCAGCAGCAGGACGATTATTTAAAAATCTTTAAATTTTCAGATTTATCTAAGCTAGTCTTGCATATTTGGTTTTCAGGTTAACTTAATCATTCTGTCTTAAGTTGTAATTTTGACAGATGTACCCTGTGGGCTCCTCACACCTCAGTACTGCTCTTTAGGCCTTGTCCCGGCACATACTTCCTAAGAATCTACAGCCAAGTGCAGTTTCTGCTTCTAAATCACATAGCAGCTATTCAAGCACTAAATCTTGGAATCTTTTCAGTACAGTAGGCCTCTAAACAGATATGACTGTTGTCTTTATAAATATGGAAAACTTGGAGAAAGAGACATGCACATATAAAGAATGTCATGTGAAAGTTGAAATTATATTGCTATAACCAAGGAACTATCAGGAACTGGAGAGGTCTAGAACAGATCCTTGCCAATGGCCTCAGAAGGAGCATGGCTTTGGTATCTCCTTGATTTCAGATTTCCGACCTCTAGAACTGTGAGACAATACATTACTTTTGTTCTAAGTGACCCAGTTTGTGGTACTTAGAAATTATGGCAGCAATAGCAAACTAAGACACTCTTCAACTGTATCCAGTAATTTGATTAATTTTACTCTTTAAGAACAAACATGAAACCTTTCATGGTTTATGCTGTACATTGTGAAGAAGTGCCCCGTAAAATGAATTTTAGGTAGTTGTTTTGTAATTGCAACACAATATAAATATTAAGCTACTAGGAGCACTGGCTAATGGAATGAGTATACTCTATATTATTCTCATTTTAAGTAATACTCATTTTCTTAAATTGAGTTTTCTTTTAATTAAGGGTCAAATTGTTGACAACATTCCTGCAAACCACTTACTCCTGACGATCTGTATATCCTAAGCACTGCAGTTTAAAAAATCTGGTTTTTTTTTAACGCTCATTATTATTGAATTAAGTGAGGTATGAAATAGTTAACTATAATCGTGTGTGTATATAACAATGAACATTAAGCCCCCCTTTTATCCAGAAGTTTAGGAAACAGTATATTATAAATAATCCAATGATTTGGATAACTAAATGTTTAAGGTATTAAATACATTTAATTGTACTATCTCTAAAATATATATTAACCTAGTAACCTAGTTTTGTTTTAGAATACATATTGGGAACTTATAGCACCTTAAATTCACCCTAGAAAAAGTAATTATTCTTGAGTTTTGGAGGTGGGTGAGATGACCTGTCTGCTTAAGCTTTGTAGTTATCTAAAATCTGTATAAAATACATTCATATAGCCCTATCTTAGTTATTACTTCCCCAAATTAAGGGAAATTGAACTTTGAATAAGCACTAAATTGAAATGAACATGTTTAATTTAGTGAAAATAGGGGGACTGTTGATGAGTATTTATGGAGTGGCTTCTGGGCACTGAAAATGTGAATTTAAAAATTAAAAATGAAAAAAAAAAAAGAGGAATAATAAGCACCCTTCCTGCAAAGATTTTATTGAATTTAAAAGCTATGGGTCTTCAGTGTGTTTTGTTGTTAATGTGGCTATTGGTTTGGGTATGAGTTTTAATCTTCTTTTAAAACTTAATTACAAGTCCAGTTAACTGTGTGACTCTTCAATAAACGTTTTGAGTTAAAAAAAAATAATAAAGTACCCCTTTAAGGAGACTTCAGCTAGGCATTTAGATACATTATTGGAACTCAGTTGGGCCAACACAAGTGCTGAATGCGTGGCTGTAATCAGGACAGAGAGGGTTCCAGCTCTGTTAGTAAGACAGTTTTGATAGAAAAGTTAATTGCTGCTCTAAAGTTTCCATGTCAGTAAGAGAAATTCTTAAAAATCTATGTATTTGAACATTTAGAACTATAATTTTTCAAAGTATTAATCCTATGGTTGGTAAGTTTTGAAGACCAGGTGTCTCTTGCTCTAAATGCTGAAATAAACATTAAAATCAAAATAGGAATCATTTATTCAAGTTTCTTATATCAAAATGCATTTTTCAAATTTTCCTTTCTCAAGAAATGAATGGGTACCAATCATAATTGTGTGAAACTGATCTAACTCAGTCCATGGGGTCGCTAAAGAGTAAGACATGACTGAGCGACTTCACTTTCACTTTTCACTTTCATGCATTGGAGAAGGAAATGGCAACCCACTCCAGTGTTCTTGCCTGGAGAATCCCAGGGATGGCGGAGCCTGGTGGGCTGCCGTTTATGGGGTCGCACAGAGTCGGACACAACTGAAGTGACTTAGCAGCAGCAGCAGCATAGAAAGAACCCTGAGGAAGACCAAAATGTAATGAGGGACAAAAAAAGCAAGGGAACTTGGAAAAGGCACCCGAATGGAAGAGGAAAGTGAAAGGAAGATGCGGATCTTGTGATGTCTATCACTGATGGCAAGGGTGGGAAACTTATTAACTAGAAGGGAGGGAACATTCTGCAACCCCAATGGAATATTGATTCAGGCAAGGGCTCAACAATGAATGCTAATTCCACTAGGTGAAAGATACATTCCAAAATACTACCCCCACTCAGTTCAGTTCAGTTCAGTCGCTCAGTCGTGTCTGACTCTTTGCGACCCCATGAATCGCAGCACGCCAGGCCTCCCTGTCCATCACCAACTCCCGGAGTTCACTCAGACTCACATCCATCGAGTCAGTGATGCCATCCAGCCATCTCATCCTCTGTTGTCCCCTTCACCTCCTGCCCCCAGTCCCTCCCAGCATCAGAGTCTTTTCCAATGAGTCAACTCTTCACATGAGGTGGCCAAAGTACTGGAGTTTCAGCTTGAGCATCATTCCTTCCAAAGAAATCCCAGGGCTGATCTCCTTCAGAATGGACTGGTTGGATCTCCTTGCAGTCCAAGGGACTCTCAAGAGTCTTCTCCAACACCACAGAACAAAAGCATCGATTCTTCGGCACTCAGCTTTCTTCACAGTCCAACTCTCACATCCATACATGACCACTGGAAAAACCATAGCCTTCACTAGATGGACCTTTGTTGGCAAAGTAATGTCTCTGCTTTTGAATACGCTATCTACGTTGGTCATAACTTTCCTTCCAAGGAGTAAGCATCTTTTAATTTCATGTCTGCAATCACCATCTGCAGTGATTTTGGAGCCCCAGAAAATAAAGTCTGACAGTTTCTACTGTTTCCCCATCTATCTCCCATGAAGTGATGGGACCAAATGCCATGGTTGATTATTAATTTCAGAGGGGTAATATATGCTCACTCACTAAGTTGTGTCCAATTCTTTGTGACCCCAAGGACTGAAGCATGCCAGGCATCCCTGTCCTTCACTATCTCCCAGAGTTTGCACAAATTTATGTCCAATGAATTGGTGATGCTATGCAACCATCTCATCCTTTGTTGCCCCTTTTCCTCCTGTCTTCAATCTTTCCCAGTTTCAGTATCTTTTCCAATGAGTCAGCTCTTCACCCCAGTGGCCAAACTATTGGAGCTTCAGCTTCAGCATCAGTCTTTCCAATGAATATTCAGGGTTGATTTCCTTTTAAATTGACTGGTTTCATCTACTTGCTGTTCAAGGGACTCTCAAGAGTTTTCTCCAGCAACACAATTCAAATGCATCAGTTCTTCAATTTTCAGCCTTTTTATGGCCCAACTCTCATATCCATCCATGACTACTGGAAAAACCATAGCTTTTATTATACAGGTGTTTGTTGTAAAAGTGATGTCTCTGCTTATTAATATGCTGTCTAGGTTTGTCGTAACTTTTCTTCTAAGGAGCAAGCATATTTTAATTTCATGGCTGCAGTCACCATCTGCAGTGATTTTGGAGCCCAAGAAAATAAAATCTGTCACTGCTTCCACTCCTTCTATTTGCCATGAAGTGATGGGACTGGATTCCAGGATCTTAGTTTTCTGAATGTTGAGCTTTAAGCCAACTTTTTCACTCTCCTCTTTCACCCTCATCAAGAGGCTTTTTAGTTCTTCTTCTCTTTCTGCCTGAGAGTGTTATCATCTGCATACCTGAGGTTATTGATATTTCTACTGGCAATCTTGATTCCAGCTTGTGATTCATACAGGACAGCATTTTGCAAAATGTACTCTGTATAGAAGTTAAATAAGCAGGGTGACAATATACAGCCTTGACGTACTCCTTTCCCAACTTTGAACAGTCCATTGTTCCATGTATGGTTCTAACTGTTCCTTCTTGACCTGCATACAGGTTTGGTCTCTCAGGTGCAAGTAAGGCAGTCTGGTATTCCCATCACTTTCAGAATTTCCCACAGTTTGTTGTGATGCACACAATCAAAGGCTTTATGCTTTAGCATAAAGCAGAAGCAGATGTAGATGTTGCAGTAGCTGTCCTGGAATTCCCTTGTTTTCTCTATGATGTAACAAATGTTGTCAATTTGATCTGTGGTTTCTCTGCTTTTTCCAAATCCAGCTTGTACATCTAGAAGTTCTCAGTTCACATACTGTTGAAACCTAGCTTGAAAGATTTTGAGCATTACCTTGCTAGCATGTGAAATGAGCAGAATTATATGCTAGTTTGAACATTCTTTGTTATTGCCCTTCTTTGGGGTTGGAATGAAAACTGACCTTTCACAGTCCTGTGACCACTGCTGAGTTTTCCAAATTTGCTGACATGTTGAGTACAGTGAGCTACAGTTCATGAGGTCACAAAGAGTCAAAGACAACTGAGCAACTAACACATTTGTTTAAAAAGAAAAACTTGGCATACACTACCATTACCAAATGATCAAACTTAACTTTTTTTAATATTTAGACCTCTGACATTAGAAACCTTCTTGTGGGATGTAATACGAAGTAATAAATATCATCTATGAAGAAATTCCCCCAAAATGTTTAAACTGTATCTCACTAAACCTGTAGCCTTAACCTTCAGGTTACAGCAAACACAGAGAATTTAAGAATAATATATGAAAATGCAGTGATACTATCAGCTAAATCCAGCATGTAACCTGCACTCTTCAAAAGGTTAGTATCATCATGGGAAAAAATAGAATGACCCTTCATGATTTAAAAGAGTTGAAAGAACATAATAAAATGCAGTGTATGATACCTGCTCTTACAATGAATAAAACATCTAAAAGATGCTAAAGCTGAAACTCCAGTACTTTGGCCACCTCATTTGAAGAGTTGACTCATTGGAAAAGACTCTGATGCTGGGAGGGATTGGGGGCAGGAGGAGAAGGGAATGACAGAGGATGATATGGCTGGATGGCATCACTGACTCGATGGATGTGAGTCTGAGTGAACTCCAGGAGTTGGTGACGGACAGGGAGGCCTGGCGTGCTGTGATTCATGGGGTCGCAGAGTTGGACATGACTGAGCGACTGAACTGAACTAAAGCAATATGAATGTGTACTGGGTGGCAGATTATATTAACAAATTGTTGTCAGTTTACTTAGTTGTGATAATGGTACTTGGTTTTGCAGAAAAATGTCATTATTTTTAGAAGGTACAAGCTGAAATATTTGAAGGTGTCTGCATGTCATAATACCCACAAGTTACCTGCACAGTTGTTGAGCAAAACACATACCCACCCATGCCATTTAGCCAATGGCAAAATGTTAAAATTGAAGAAGCTATGTGGTGGGCATAACCATTGTATACTTTAAACCTCTCACTATGTTTTAAAATGTTTCTGATAAAAGTGTGGGGTGGGGGGAGGTCAAGAGGAAGAGTGTAAATGCTGCTGAAAGATTCAGAAAGATAAGATTATTTTATCAGCAAGTTTATCAGCAAGATTAGGCAGGAGAGAGGTTTCTGTTGTGAGAACAGTTTTAGCCATTTACAAGGGATTTAGGAATAAACTAGACATGAGAAAAGCAAATAGTAAGTGTAGATGGTGCTTAGAAGAAGTTTAATGGTTATGAACTAGAAAAAAAGTCTGAAAACTGAGAGAAACAGATTTGAAAGAGAAGTCCAGCAAGATGAGGACCTTTTTGCTGTTTCATTTGTATTTTTTTGATTTGGAGTTTGTTTTTGTTGTTGGGTTTTTGTTCTTGTTTAGCTTACTGTTATCTTGTTTTGACAGAAAAAGAAGTGACTGTTTCAATTAATAAGGAAGAATCAGTAGAGAGGAAGAGGTTGAATAGGAAGAAGGACTAGAAGGGCTGCTTCAAAGGTTTGGGAACTGGATGTGAATAAAGAACCAATACAAAAGAATGCAGAAACTGATTTTATCTGAAATTTGTGAAGCCTTAACATCAGGGCCCTCACTTGAATAATCCTTCCTATACTTATGTGTATTCAGTTCAGTTCAGTTCAGTTGCTCAGTCGTGTCCGATCTGCGATCCCATGAATCGCAGCACGCCGGGCCTCCCTGTGTGTCACCAACTCCCGGAGTTCACTCAAACTCACGTCCATCGAGTCAATGATGCCATCCAGCCATCTCATCCTCTGTCGTCCCCTTTTCCTCCTGCCCTCAATCCCTCCCAGCATCAGAGTCTTTTCCAATGAGTCAACTCTTCGCATGAGGTGGCTGAAGTACTGAAGTTTCAGCTTTAGTATCATTCCTTCCAAAGAAATCCCAGGCCTGATATCCTTCAAAATGGACTGGTTGGATTTCCTTGCAGTCCAAGGGACTCTCAAGAGTCTTTTCCAACACCACAGTTCAAAAGCATCAATTCTTCGGCGCTTAGCCTTCTTCACAGTCCCAACTCTCACATCCATACATGACCACAGGAAAAACCATGTCCTTGACTAGATGGACCTTTGTTGGCAAAGTAATGTCTCTGCTTTTGAATATGCTATCTAGGTTGGTCATAACTTTCCTTCCAAGGAGTAAGCGTCTTTCAATTTCATGGCTGCAGTCACCATCTGCAGTGATTTTGGAGCCCCCAAAATTAAAGTCTGACACTGTTTCCACTGTTTCCACTGTTTCCCCATCGATTTGCCATGAAGTGATGGGACTGGATGCCATGATCTTCGTTTACTGAATGTTGAGCTTTAAGCCAACTTTTTCACTCTCCTCTTTCACTTTCATCAAGGGGCTTTTTAGTTCCTCTTCACTTTCTGCCATAAGGATGGTGCCATCTGCATATCTGAGGTTATTGATCTTTCTCCTGGCAATCTTGATTCCAGCTTGTGTTTCTTCCAGTCCAGCATTTCTCATGATGTATTCTGCATATAAGATAAATAAGCAGGGTGACAATATACAGCCTTGACGTACTCCTTTTCCTATTTGGAAACAGTCTGTTGTTCCATGTCCAGTTCTAACTGTTGCTTCCTGACCTGCATACAGATTTCTCAAGAGGCAGGTCAGGTGGTCTGGTATTCCCATCTCTTTCAGAATTTTCCACAGTTTATTGTGATCCACACAGTCAAAGGCTTTGGCATAGTCAATAAAGCAGAAATAGATGTTTTTTTGGGACTCTTTTGCTTTTTCAATGATCCAGCGGATGTTGGCAATTTGATCTCTGGTTCCCCTGCCTTTTCTAAAACCAGCTTGAACATCAGGAAGTTCACGGTTCACGTACTGCTGAAGCCTGGCTTGGAGAATTTTAAGCATTACTTTACTAGCGTGTGAGATGAGTGCAATTGTGTGGTAGTTTGAGCATTCTTTGGCATTGCCTTTCTTTGGGATTGGAATGAAAACTGACCTTTTCCAGTCCTGTGGGCACTGCTGAGTTTTCCAAATTTGCTGGCATATTGAGTGCAGCACTTTCACGGCATCATCTTTCAGGATTTGAAATAGCTCAACTGGAATTCCATCACCTCCATTAGCTCTGTTCATAGTGATGCTTTCTAAGGCCCACTTGACTTCACATTCCAGGATGTCTGGCTCTAGATGAGTGATTACACCACCGTGATTATCTGGGTCATGAAGATCTTTCTTGTACAGTTCTTCTGTGTGTTCTTGCCACCTCTTCTTAATATTTCTGCTTCTGTTAGGTCCATAACATTTCTGTCCTTTATTGAGCCCATCTTTGCATGAAATGTTCCCTTGGTATCTCTAATTTTCTTGAAGAGATCTCTAGTCTTTCCCATTCTGTTGTTTTCCTCTATTTCTTTACATTGATCTTTGAGGAAGGCTTTCTTATCTCTTCTTGCTATTCTTTGGAACTCTGTATTCAGATGCTTATATCTTTCCTTTTCTCCTTTGCTTTTCACTTCTCTTCTTTTCACAGCTATTTGTAAGGCCTCCCCAGACAGCCATTTTGCTTTCTTGCATTTCTTTTCCATGGGGATGGTCCTGATCCCTGTCTCCTGTACAATGTCACAAACCTCATTCCATAGTTCATCAGGCACTCTATCTATCAGATCTAGTCCCTTAAATCTATTTCTCACTTCCACTGTGTAATCATAAGGGGTTTGATTTAGGTCATACCTGAATGGTCTAGTGGTTTTCCATATTAGGTTGCTTCAATTGTGTCTGACTCTTTGCAACCCTGTGGACTGTAGCCTGCTAGGCTCCTCTGTCCATTGAATTCTCCAGGCAAGAATACTAGAATGGGTGCCATGCTTTCTTTCAGAAAATGTTCCTGACCCAGGGATCAAACCCGTGTCTCTTATGTCTCCTACATTGGCAGGCAGGTTCATTACCACTAGCACCACCTGGAATGCAGGGTCCTTCAACTAGTTTCTGATTTTCATTCTTTTTTTGGAGGAAGGCTCCCTAGATTGTATAAACTTCAGACCCTACAAAACCTGGATTGACAATGGTAGGAAAGTATTCAAAAAAAACAAAACTCTGTAAACCTCTTGTGTGTATAAATTAGAGCTTCTCAAACTTCAGCAAGCTTGAGAATCACCAGGATAGTTGTTAAAACAAAGCCTTCTGAGTAGTACTATACTCTCACTTTACTGATAAATAAACTAGCACTCAAAAATCATCTTACTTCCCTAGATCACAAGCTGTTGGTCGCCAAGTTGGTACAGATCTCATATACCATGATTTCAGTGGTCTTTCCTCTGTTATCACACTTACTTCACTTAGAGTATTAACTTCTATTATTTGTATTATCAGAAAATGTTTACCTATCTTTATTAGGAATATGGAACAAAAATTAGTCATAATGACTCCTTAGAGTAAAATTCAAATTTTGAGACATTTAAATTCAACTCTCCAAACGTGTTATTCTTTGCTAAGGATAAGGGTCTCCCCTGCAACCACCACCATCTTGTTTTTTTAATAGAAACATTGCAGAGTTGTAGATAACATAGAACTTATTTGTGATACCAGGAAAGATTAAAGGCAAAGTAACAGAGGGCAGCAGAGGATGAGATGGTTGAATACCATCACCAACTCACTGGACATGAATTTGAACAAACTCTGGGAGATAGTGCAGGACAGGAAAGCCTGGTGTGCTGTGGTCCATGGGGTCACAAAGAGTCAAACAAGACTTAGGGACTGAACAACAGCAAGACCTTATCCTGAATGTACTAGTTTTCATTATTTCACAACAAACTGCCATAACCATAGAGGCTTAAAAAGACACACATTTATGATCTCATGGTTTCCATGGATCAAGAGTCTAGACACCAGTTAGCTGAGTTGTCTGCTCAGGGTCTTATCAGGCTACAAATAAGGTGTTGACTGAAGCTTTGGTCTCATCTGAAGCTTGGGATCTTCTTCCAGGTTCATTGATTGTTGATAGAATTTCATTCCCTATAGCTAGGACAAGGCAATGGCACCCCACTCCAGTACTCTTGCCTGGAAAATCCCATGGATGGAGGAGCCTGGTAGGCTGCAGTCCATGGGGTCGCTAAGAGTTGGACACGACTGAGCAACTTCACTTTCACTTTTCACTTTCATGCATTAGAGAAGGAAATGGCAACCCACTCCAGTGTTCTTGCCTGGAGAATCCCAGGGACGGGGGAGGCTGGTGGGCTGCCGTCTATGGGGTCGCACAGAGTGGGACACTACTGAAGTGACTTAGCAGCAGCAGCAGCAGCATGAGACTGAAAGGCATTCTCAACTACAAGAGACTCCCTCTTGTTCTCTGGCAAGTGTCCTTCTCTGCAATGTGGAGATGTTCTTTTTTTTACAGCTAGGAAAACATCTCTTCAGTTGGCCAAGGCAGAATCATGTAATCGTAACCCAATTATGAGAGTGACTCTCCCTTTTGTTCAACAATGCAACCTAATCTAGGGAGTGACTATCCCACCATATTCATAGTGCCATCCATGTTCAAGAGGAGAAGATTATACAGGAGTATGCTCCAGGGGTGGGAGTCTTGGGGACCATTTTAGAGTTCTGTCTGCCCTGCACCAAGATACCTAAAAAGTTACATCTAGGCCTTTCACGCTTGGTAAGACTTCAGTATTTTCTAATAACCATATATCAAAAAAATCTTTGAGGTATTTTTCTTGTCAGTGAAGATTTTTCTCTAGATGCTTGTTTTAAATGTTTTAGCCATCAAACAAAAACATAGGACAAGCATTCTGTTCTTGGTTAAACAATGAGTTTGCTCTCTGTCTTTGATAGCGCTGTAATTGCCTCCTTTGATAATGTTGCTCCTCATTTTTAAAGAATCTGTAATTGCTTTCCTTTTGGAGATTATTATCCTTTGCATATGTATATCTCTGTAAATATTCAGCACTGTCTTAAAAAAAGGAAACTACGATCCTGTCTGACAGTTGAACAGGACATGAGTTTATAATTTCATATTGTGTTAGATTTTTTTTAAAGCTGTGAATATAATAATAAAGATTAAAACACATATGGGGAGAATGTGTCTGTGTTAGATGTAAGTGTTAATTATGTTGTCAGATAGAAGAGTGAAAATTCAACCTCCTGAACTTGGGTCTTGGCAGGTTGGCCAAGAATCTGATTTTTTTTTTCCTATATTGTTATTGAAATACATTTATTTGTAGTCCTAAATATCTTTGTTCCTGTAGATTTTTTGTTTGTTTGTTTTGTTTTAAATATGGGAATGCAGTAAGATCAGACACACTCTTTTTTATCCCAGAACTGCATGGGTTAGCAGACACCAGAGGGTTTTTAAAAGCTGAATAGTGTGAACTGGATGCTTCAAGAGTGTCTAGGGCTTTGATCACAGTGGTAAACCTTCAAAAGTTAGAGGATTTCTATTAATATAGGGCACATTAAAAGCTGTGGTTTTGCCTTTGGGGACTTAAAGGTATTAATCAGTTTCAATACTCACTAGTAAATATACCTATCAGTTAAGTTTAAATGCAATGAAGTTTTTTTTAGAAAAAGAAAATGAAACCTAAAGTAACCATTTAGCTAATGCTTAAGATATGTGTTGTTGGAAGAGGGTGTTTGTTATGACCAGTGCATTTTCTTGGCAAAACTCTAGTACTTTGGCCACCTCATGCGAAGAGTTGACTCATTGGAAAAGACTCTGATGCTCTGAGAGATTGGGGGCAGGAGGAGAAGGGGACGACACAGGATGAGATAGCTGAATGGCATCACTGACTTGATGGACGTGAGTCTGAGTGAACTCCGGGAGTTGGTGATGGACAGGGAGGCCTGGCGTGCTGCGATTCACGGGGTCACGAAGAGTCGGACATGACTGAGCATCTGATCTGATCTGATAAGATATGTGAGATGTTTAGTTTGTAAGTATTTATTGTGATTGACTATGATTAATAATAAGACTGAGTTCCCTAACATTCTGATTTTTAGGAACAGAGGTTTTTTCATGTGAAAATTTAGTAGTTATTATTTTCAAAATTGGGAAATGTAATAACAAACTTTCATACGTGATTGGCTTATTAATATAGTCTGATTTTGAAAGATTTCAAGCAGAAGCCACATTCCATTTTTTATTCTAAATGGACTATACCAAGTGTTTGCATTCAAGGCATCTCTAATCTTCATATTGAGGCCAAAGTAGATCTTTTCAAAAAGTCTTTTTGATGCTTCTTTACCCATTGGTCCTTTGGTGACTATTTAATGTTTTTAGGAGGGTGGAGATGGAATGCTCAACAAGGCCCATGAAGTTTTGTGATTCAGCCCTGTATCTACTTCAGCCAGAGATTATTACATGCCATTGTTACTCTTACTATAAGCTTAAGTCACATTGGCATGTCCTTTCTAGTTCCTTGAAAGAGGTATATACCATGCCACAAGACCTCTGCACTTGCTAGTATAGTTACTCTGTGGCTCTCCCCTCCTCCATTTTTTAGATCTGGTCTTTGACATCCTGGGGGAAGTGTCCATCTCTGAATGCTCCCTCCCTACTGAATCTAGGTAAATTTCTTTGTTACCTGGGTATATGTAACCATAGAATTCCATCATTTCCAAGTCCTGCCCTCAATTTGTAATTATACCTTTATCGGTAAGCTTATTTAATCAATATCTTTCATGGCCCTGCCACACTAGTGTAAACTCTAAGAAGTCAGAGACCTTGTCCTCCATATTTGCTACTTGATCTCCAGGGTCTGAATGTGCTAGGTCACTTCAATCCTGTCAGACTCTTTGCAACCCTATGGACTGTAGCCTTCCAGGCTCCTCTGCCCATGGGATTCTCTAGGCCTTTCTCCAGGCTTGCTTCTAGCATTGTGCTAAGTATATTAAAAAATAATGAATAAATTCTTGTTGAATGAATACATGCATGATTCAATAAATGAATGGATAAGTGTAAGAATGTATGGATTTGATTCTTCATAACCTCAGAACATTAACCATTTTAATTAAAACTACACCTGCGGTACCATTTCACACCAGTCAGAATGGCTGCAATCCAAAAGTCTACAAATAATAAATGCTGGAGAGGGTGTGGAGAAAAGGGAACCCTCTTACACTGTTGGTGGGAATGCAAACTAGTACAGCCACTATGGAGAACAGTGTGGAGATCCCTTAAAAAACTGGAAATAGAACTGCCTTATGATCCAGCAATCCCACTGCTGGGCATACACACTGAGGAAACCAGAAGGGAAAGAGACACGTGTACCCCAATGTTCATCGCAGCACTGTTTATAATAGCCAGGCCATGGAAGCAACCTAGATGTCCATCAGCAGATGAATGGATAAGAAAGCTGTGGTACATATACACAATGGAGTATTACTCAGCCATTAAAATGAACACATTTGAATCAGTTCTAATGAGGTGGGTGAAACTGGAGCCTATTATACAGAGTGAAGTAAGCCAGAAGGAAAAACATAAATACAGTATACTAACGCATATATATGGAATTTAGAAAGATGGTAACAATAACCCTGTGTACGAGACAGCAAAAGAGACACTGATGTATAGAACAGTCTTATGGACTCTGTGGGAGAGGGAGAGGGTGGGAAGATTTGGGAGAATGACACTGAAACATGTAAAATATCATGTAAGAAACGAGTTGCCAGTCCAGGTTCGATACACGATACTGGATGCTTGGGGCTAGTGCACTGGGACGACCCAGAGGGATGGTATGGGGAGGGAGGAGGGAGGAGGGTTCAGGATGGGGAACACATGTATACCTGTGGCAGATTCATTTTGATATTTGGCAAAACTAATAAAATATTGTAAAGTTTAAAAATAAAATAAAATTAAAAAAAAATAAATAAATAAAACTACACCTGCAAATATGCTGCATGTAGTCAACGCATAGAGCAAAGTCAGCAACGACTCTACCCATTGACATTAAGACTGTCCCATGCCTACTAACTAGCTGGCATCATTGCTATTATTTTGATGTGCCTTGTGAAAATTTTAATAAAGCAAAAATAACAAAGACAGATGGTGACCTGAACACATTATGGAATGCTATCCCAGTTTCCATCCTTTCCATAGGTGAACCAAACATAAGGGGAAAAAAAAAAAAAATATATATATATATATATATATATATATATAGCCTGAAGGAAATTGCACAAGCCAGAAGCAAAATAGATTTGGACTAACAGAATAATTTAGCTTTCAGAAGGCATTTAAAGGAATAAATGAGCAGGACACAATTCAAGGCAGGCAGTTGGTTTTATCAACTTAAAAAAAAAATTCACAACCTTTAAATTGAGAGTTATGTTTTATTTGGTGGGAATTTTTAGGACATTAAGCCTGGGATACAGCATTTCAGGTGACCCTGAGAGAACTGCTTCAAGGAGGTGAGGGGAGGAACCAGGTTACATGGAAGTTTTGCAACAAAGGGCAGGTAGTTTTAAAATCAAAACATTATTATTAATTAAAAAAAGTAGACATCCCAAGTTAAGGATTTTAGTGTTTTTCTATGTATGGGAATATGCAAGAGTCTGTGGTCACTGATATCATTCCTTTCAAATGCATCTCAGCTATCTGGGCCAATATCCAGTGTTTTTTCCATCCTGAGCTCCCTTGGGGCTCACCATAGGGAGTGGCTACAGTCTGATGGCTGCTAGATCTGCTGTTCTTCTCCTTCCTGAGTGCTCTTAAAATTCACCAGCTCATATTGGAGAGCTACAATCACTGATGGCCATGAAATCCTTGTTTACTCATATGGCAGGGAATATTCCATTTCTCAATATATAAGAAAAAACAAGAAATGGCAGAAGAAACCAAAAGTCCAAAGATAATGTTGGCCAGGAGTGAGTGAAGAGGCTGAATATTCAACATGATTTGAGGTAGCTAGAGAACAGTTGATAGCCTATTTTCAGAAGCCCTTCCTACTTGAAGTTATATTTCTACCAACTTAAAACTTTTCCTTATAGATGATGGTCTGGCATTTATATTTCTGTTTTTCTGAAAGCATACGAAAATGAAAGTAAATGCAGTCATTAATTTTTTTTTTATTAAACAGTATTGAATGGTGACAGTGTGACTTGGTTTGGCATTTTTTAGTAATTCTAAATGGTAATATCTTTCCAGTTTATTTGTGTTTCTAATGTCATTAATAGAAAGACATTCTTCATAGACAGTCAAAACATAATCAATGTAATCAAATTTATAATAAAGTGACATTTTTCAACAGTCAAGAAAAGTAAGGTTGACATATAAATGTCATCCAGCAAAGCTGATATTTTAGGTTTTCTTTGCTCTTTTGTCAAATGCTGAAATCAAGAATTTTTTGTATCACTAAAATTCAATGACTGTTTCAGTGAAGACTTTTTAAATTGCCTTTGAAAATTTAAACATAGAAATTTTATCTGATTAGGATAAACCTAACTAACTTTAACTTGATAAAAGATATCCAAAGAAACATTACCTATAACCCCTATCAGTTGTGAATGAACATCTGTTAGTATATTGCTTTCTTAAGTAGGGAAAAAAGAAGTGAACCGTGAACTTCCAGATGTTCAAGCTGGTTTTAGAAAAGACAGAGGAACCAGAGATCAAATTGCCAACATCCGCTGGATCATGAAAAAAGCAAGAGAGTTCCAGAAAAACATCTATTTCTGCTTTATTGACTATGCCAAAGCCTTTGACTGTGTGGATCACAATAAACTGTGCAAAATTCTTGAATAGATGGGAATACCAGACCACCTGACCTGCCTCTTGAGAAACCTGTATGCAGGTCAGGAAGCAACAGTTAGAACTGGACAGGGAACAATAAACTGTTTGCAGAGAGGAAAAGGAGTACGTCAAGGCTGTATATTGTCATCCTGCTTATTTAACTTATATGCAGAGTACATCATGAGAAACGCTGGGCTGGAGGAATAACAAGCTGGAGTCAAGATTGCTGGGAGAAATATCAATAGCCTCAAATATGCAGATGACACCACCCTTATGGCAGAAAGTGAAGAAGAACTAAAGAGCCTCTTGATGAAAGCTAAAGAAGAGAGTGAAAAAGTTGGCCTAAAACTCAACATTCAGAAAACTAAGATCATGGCATCTGGTCCCATCACTTCATGGCAAATAGATAGGGAAACAGTGGAAACAGTGGCTGACTTTATTTTTCTGGGCTCCAAAATCACTGCAGATGGCAATTGCAGCCATGAAATTAAAAGACACTTACTCCTTGGAAGGAAAGTTATGACCAACCTACACAGCATATTCAAAAGCAGAGACATAACTTTGCCAACAAAGGTCTGTCTATTCAAGGCTATGGTTTTCCCAGTGGTCATGTATGGATGTGAGAGTTGGACTATAAAGAAAGCTGAGCACAAAGAATTGATGCTTTAGAACTGTGGTGTTGGAGAAGACTCTTGAGAGTCCCTTGGAGTGCAAGGAAATCCAACCAGTCCATCCTAAAGGAGATCAGTCCTGGGTGTTCATTGGAAGGACTGATGTTGAGGCTGAAACTGCAGTACTTTGGCCACCTCATGCGAAGAGCTGACTCATTGGAAAAGACCCTGATGCTGGGAAAGATTGAGGGCAGGAGGAGAAGGGGATGACAGAGGATGAGATGGTTGGATGGCACCATCGATTCTATGGTAATGGGTTTGGGTGGACACTGGGAGTTGGTGATGGACAGGGAGGCCTGGCCTGCTGTGGTTCATGGGGTTGCAAAGAGTCAGACATGACTGAGAGACAGAACTGAACTGAACTGATATACCATACTTAAATGAAAGAATTATGCATGTTATGTTTATTAAAATTTCACATTCACATCAAAAAACAAAGACAACAACAAAATGTGTTTGTTTTCTCATACATACAGAATAGGCATAGATTGGCAAGGCTAGACTTAGCAAAGTACCTCAAAATCACTGGGATCTTGTTTTAAAAAATGCGTATATGTGATGTCCTGCTGTTACCAATTAAAAAAGACGGGTGAAGGTAAGGGACTTGTGTGTCTGTATATTCAAAAAGTACTCTAATTTGGAAAAGCATTTTTTTGCTTTGTCATCAATAAGCTGATAATAACTACAATCTATTTGATATTTATGTAACAATCATGTAGAAACATGTACAAACATTCATCATTTTGTTTAATCCTGACATCAAGTACATGAATTTTTGAAACAGAAATATTTCTGCCAGCCAATGAGAAACCTTACTAGAAATGCTATGTTATTTTTTAATGACTTATTTGCATATATATCAGTCATATTTTACTTAATAGTTAATGTATATTTGATTCCTTATATTATCTCTTAAATGATAATGGAATGAAATGGATTTGAATTTAGGTGGGTTTGTTCAGTGTGAATCAAGACAAAGTGAAGCAGAAGTCACTCAGTTGTGTCCAACTGTTTGCGGCCCCATGGACTATACAGTACATGTAATTCCCTAGGCCAGAATACTAGAGTCCTATGCCTTCCCCCTTTCCAGAGGAACTTCCCAACTCAGAGATCGAATCCAGGTCTCCCGCATTGCAGGTGGATTCTTTTCCAGCCTAGCCACAAGGGAAGCCCGAATCAATACAAAGCTGTTTGGGAAAGGATGGAATGTCCCAAATCCAGAGTAGAAATAAGCTTCTCAAGGTTGTAAGCTGAACCATGCATGCATGTTCAGACACTCAGTTGTGTCATCCATGGGATTCTCCTGGCAAGAATACTGGAGTAAGTTGCCATTTCCTCTCCCAGGGGATCATCCTGACCCAGGGATCGAAACCACGTCTCTTATGTCTCCTGCATTACCAGGCAAATTCTTTACCACTAGCACCACCTGGGAAGCCCAAGCTGACCCATCCTCTGAGCTAAAACTGTCAGGAAAATGTATCTGGATCAGAGAATATACCAGTGTAGAAGAATCTACTTTTCAATTATGTTTTGGAAGAAACTACACAATCAGTAATTATGGATGCAACTCCAAAATCAGGATTTACCAGCCAACAGTTTATAGTCCAAATTATCAATCACTTATTATATATCATCATTATACTATTTTTGCACTGAAAATATGAATTTATATATGTGCATACAATATTAAAATGTGCATATAGATGTGTTATAATATATTTTATATTGAAAGACTATAATTATGCCCATCATAATGACAGCTAACATTTGTAGACTTTCCTAAGTGCCAGGCACTGGTTTCAACATTTTACATCTGTTATCTCCTCATAGCAATGCTATGAAGCTTTATTACTCAATGATTATCCCCATTTTACCAATGAAGAAATTTGAGTTAGGTAGATAGTTATATATCCAGGGTCATTTCTTTAGTAATCAATGAAGCCAGTACTGTAATTCTGGTCTTACTGAAACCAAAGCCAGTGTTGCTCTTCATAGCCAAAGGAAACTGCCTCTGCCCAAGGTCAGGTTTTCAAGTTATTTTAGGTCATACCACCACCCATTCCCACTGTCTACCTCTCAGTATTTTACCTCTAACCACCCTACCACTAACACAAGATGCTCCACACAGCTGTCCTTCTTTTTGTTTCTCTAATGCACTGAGCTTTTCCTGTACTTTTCCTGTTCCTTTGCCTGCACCACTCCATCCCCTGCTACTTCCTTGTTGGCTTCTTGCTCAAAGCTCACCACCTCAGGAAGGCCTGCCCTAATAACTGGTTTCAACAAGTGCTTGCCTGTCCCAACTCGCCTCATCTTCTGTTACACACCCTATTTTCTTCATGGTACTCATTGTTTCTTCAAATTATCATAAGTATTAATTTGTTTCTAAGTTTATTGTTCGTCTCTCCTACTAGAATCTAAGCTGAAATGTTGCAGAAACCAGTATTCAAGGAACCAAGCACCACACTGGGAGAGCTGGAGAATTCAGGTTTATTACACCCACGGGCCCAGAGGAGTTAACATTCTAAGCTCTGAGCCTTGAATAAAGGCATTGCAAAATTTCTATAGACAGACTATAGTGGGCAACACTAGCTGTTAATAGGCTGGTTTAAACTAAGGGGTTTCGTGCACGGGAATAGCAGTCAAAATGGGGAAGAGGATGCCTGACCTTTACACAGACAGGCATGATTAAGCAGGTCTGCAGGGCCTGGGCAGTTGCAAAGAGCAGGACAAGGGTGAGTGAGATAAGCTCCAGTTCCTAGTATTGTAACTCCCTACTTTCTGAGACTACATGATACAGACTTTGCAAGGAGCAAGCTGAGTTACAGAGGCAGAAGGAGCAGGAGGTTCATTTTAACTTTTCCTCTTCACTAACAGAGAATGATCCTTATCTTTTTTATTCTCACTTCTGTGAATGACTTAATGATAGTTGATTTGTCTGAATTTAGACAAAGTATGTGCTAAATACTAAAGATAAAATAAAGAATAAAATAAGAAACTATAGCAAGAAGTTTTTAATATAGCAGTTGGAGAAGATTTCTTAAATCTTGAAACATTGTTTTGTCTCAGAAAATAACTTAAGGTTGAAATTGACCTTAATTCTACATTCAATTTATCTTGCATTGTTTTGTCTCAGAAAATAACTTAAGGTTGAAATTGACCTTAATTCTACATTCGATTTATCTTGTACTCAGAGACAGATATAAAAGTTCTCGCTTCCATATGCTCTAATGCCTCCTCATGCATAGAGAACAGGGATGATTTGGGTGATCGATATTTGGAATGGGTTCTACAATAAAACCTCACAGGTTCTAAGATCTCCTGGAGATCCTGATTCAGTAAGTATATCAGAGGTGGGCCTTGGAAACCTGTACGTTTGAAAGCACATGTCCATTCCCTTTGGGTCTCTGATACCACCCTCCCATGTTGAAAACCCACCAGACAATGTTGCCTGGCTTAGGAAAAAACTTCTGTGTTTTGTACTGGCAATGAATTTTAGGAAAATAACATATACTTGCATAACTTGAATCTAAAAAAAGCAAGATTACTTTTTTTTTTAAACAGAGTTAAATCTTAAAATTGAAGTTTGTAGTTTTAAATATCATTTATTCAGACATTGATTTAGTTTTCATTTCTAAATCCTTCCTACTGAAAAAGCACAAGATACTTTATAAACATTAAGTGCAGGATAAACATGAATCTTGACAAAAACACTGTCAACTATATAAAATATTTTTAGTAAGTGAAAAAGTATTATTCTACCCTTCAAATTGAATTTCAAATGATATCTCCTATTCTAGTGACATATGTATCTGTTTGTTGCTTTGTTGGTTATGAGTGTTTTATATGAACTTAGAGATATTCTTATACCACAGGCAATCAAAACCACTCTTTTCCATATATATCCTTCTTCTTTACCTTTAAATGAGAAACCATACATTATTTCCATTATTTAAGTAGAGGGAAGGGAGTTGAAGTTCTACTCTACGATATTTTCCTAAGAAATCTTAATTTATCCCTTTTTTATTTTCTCTATCCTGAGGTGGCTTTGAATTTCACAGTTCTGCCAATTTTTTATTCATGTTCTGTCAAAATCTCCTGTAACACTGTGACTTTTTTAGACTTCAGATACTTGAAGTCTTGGTAAAGGATCTAACAATGGAATTTGTTCATTTTTACCTCTAGGGCTCCTTTCACTTCTAACAGTTTGTCTGTATAAATCTGTAGAAAAGTCTCATCTAAACTTGAATCTCCATAAGTACCTTCTTCTCATCTTATTTCTGTTTGTATTTTTATATCAAATTCACCTGCACTAGGTTACATCTCCTAAAGTCCAGGATTCAGTTTAGGCTTCCTTTTAGAATAATGTCAGAAAGAAAGAATGTTATCTAAAGGTTTGTGGTTAATTTGCTTAACTTCCAGCAGGTATTTCTATTGTGCATTCACAGCCACACTATATTTGATATGTAGGACTTAATTTTAATGATAAGAATTCAGGCCCTCAATTTTCTCTCTGTGTTCTTAGGGTCTCAGAATATTTAATATGAATTGAATAAAATAAAGAATAGGCGTTGTTTATTACAGTCGTCTTTGCACCAAAGCATTTATAACTTGTAATTCCAGTGTGAGAAACAGCATTGAGGAACCTAACATGTTTTTTCACCTTTAAAAAACAAACAAACAAAAAAAAACTGCTTGATCATTTCAGAGGAAAAAAAAAGGCTGTGAATCTAGTTTAGTGAATAAAATTCAATACATGTAAAACTTACTTTTAATCGGAGTTTTTTCAAGGTCTTTAACCAGTGCACTTATTTCAAAATGCTTTATTAATCCATTTTTAAAAGAAGAATCCACCATTTAATTCAAAATCTGAACTTTGCCATACAGCTATCTAGTAAAGTTTAATTAATGTTGATTCTGTAATTTTTTCATACAGAAGACTGTGTAGTCCAGCAAATTTATTGCAAGATTGGCATCTTGAAATATTTGAATTGATGAAAAAGAATGAAAAGTTGAATTATTACTTCTTGATATGAAATATTATATAAACATTCTTATAAGTTATATTATTAAATATTTATTCCATAATCAACACTATAAAAATATTAAAATGAAGAAAAATACTAGTTTCAGAACATGTTATTTATGTACTTAAATATGTTGATAAATTAAATTATCTTTTATACAGAGACAAATAAGTTACTCAACAAATAAAAATCTCTTCCCAGTATTTCTTAATTTTAGTTTATTGTAGGGACAGAGTGTCTGGGAAAGAAATTTAAGTTTATCACACCACAAGAGAATCTAAAATACATTTATGAGAGGAAAAGATGTATTTATTGATGTTATCACTATTTTCATTAAGAAATATGATGTTATCACTATTTTCATTAAGAAATATGAAAGATACAAAATGCTAGCATTGGGATTATGAGAGATTTTATATTTGTTTTCCTATTTTACAGTTTTTAAACTGTGGATATAGGGCTTCCTAGGTGGCTCAGTGGTAAATAATCCACCTGCAATGCAGGAGCTGCAAGTTCAACCCCTGGGTTGGAAGTACCCTTGGAGAAGACATGGCAGCCCACTCAGTTATTCTTGCCTGGGAATTCCCTTGGACATAGAGGAGCCTAGTGGGCTACAGTTCATGGGATTGCCAAGGAATCAGATACAACTCAGCAACTAAACAACAACAACAAACTATAAATTTACTGAAAAAAAAAACAGTGTGAATATGTATGGAAACAGAAAAGAAGCCTATTGGTGATCTGCTCCCCTACCTGCCCCCACCTTGGTCTGTTTCTGCTGCCCTTCCTGGCTTATCACCCTGCATATCTCCATCTCCTCCTACAGTTGCTTTGTAGACCATCTTCCTTCCACACACACATCTCCACACACACATTACTCCAGCCTATCCATCACTTAAATCTCACCTCCTGATCTTCTAATATCAGTTAATTAATTCTCCCCAGTAATATGAACACATGTAGCTCTCTTATGCTTAATGATGATGATGATGAAATAGAAACATTCCCCAAATCTTCTTGTGAAATGTTTCTTAAATGTCAGCATTCTAGTGCCATATTTTCATCTCGAGGCCCTCCTAGATATTAATTATTTTGTCTTTAAATAACTATTTTTTCAAATATCTTTAAAATTTTTATTAATCTAATATCTCTATTATAAATTGAATATATATATAATCTATACCTATATTTAAATATGTACATATATGTAAATATATACATACATATGTAAATATATACATAAATACATGCTTGAGACAAAGCAATTTTCCTAAATTCTTGCTAGGTAGTGTTACCTAAATTTCTGAGTCCAAGGCTTACTGGATTTTGGTGGAAAGTGCTTGCCAGTGATTGCAATTTAGCAATAAACTGAAATTTTCTCCTTGATGTAATAAAAATAATTGAAAAGGAATTGGAAAGGACTAGCTCATTCTATGGAGAAGGCAATGGCAACCCACTCTAGTACTCTTGCCTGGAAAATCCCATGGGCAGAGGAGCCTGGTAGGCTGTAGTCCGTGGGGTTGCGAAGAGTTGGACACGACTGAGGACTTCACTTTCACACATTGGAGAAGGAAATGGCAACCCACTCCAGTGTTCTTGCCTGGAGAATCCCAGGGACGGGAAAGCCTGATGGGCTGCCGTCTATGGGGTCGCATAGAGTCGGGCACAACTGAAGCGACTTAGCAGCAGCAGCAGCAGCTCATTCTATAATTCGTTGTCTTTTAGTGCTGTGCCTGGGTAGTACCTAATACTGTGACTGCTTCTTCCAGTGAAAGCAGCCCATATTTATATTAATCCTGCCCCCATTGCCTATGCACTTTTTACATAGCAATGTGGAAGGCAGACTCTGGACACATGGCTTATCAGTGTGCTGAGTCGAGTTCCAGGCATCTCCTTTTACAGTTGATGAGTACATTAATGACATGAGCTGTACCAAATAAGACGGCTATAAAGGTTATATATCTGGTGCCATTTAATTAGAGGAGCCTTTTAGCTAGGAAAGAACACTTAGCAGTAGCATGTGTTAATCAGATTCAGGTATTTGAAAACCTGTAACTTGAAATCATAAGGAGGGCTTATTTGATGATAGAAATCAGAGCTACCATCAGTTTCTGGAAAGATGCCCAGAGGCAAATTATTATTTGATACATGACTTATTAAATCCTAGAGCTGTTTTAAACTATTATTGAGAGCCTATTATACAGAGTGAAGTAACCCAGAAAGAAAAACACCAATACAGTATACTAACGCATATATATGGAATTTAGAAAGATGGTAACAATAACCCTGTAAACGAGACAGCAAAAGAGACCCTGATGTATAGAACAGTCTTTTTGACTCTGTGGGAGAGGGATAGGGTGGGATGATTTGGGAGAATGGCATTGAAACATGTATAATATCATATATGAAACGAGTCACCAGTCCAGGTTCGATGCACGATACTGGATACTTGGGGCTGGTGCACTGGGACGACCCAGAGGGATGGTATGGGGAGGGAGAAGGGAGGAGGGTTCAGGATGGGGAACACGTGTATACCTGTGGTGGGTTCATTTTGATATATGGCAAAACCAATACAATATTGTAAAGTTAAAAAATAAAATTAAATTAAATTAAAAAAAAAATAAATAAACTATTATTGAAGCATTGATGCCCCAGAAAATGGACAGTAGATGGTGAGGGATGCAAACCTTCCTTCCACTCTGCCAAACAGAGGAGGCAAATAATTTCACATATATAAGGGCAGTCCCTGAATAGTGTATGGGGGAAGGGCCAGAGGGAGCCAGGGCTTTGTACCTAATTAGGAAACCATTGGGCTCCAGTTTGTTGCACGTGTTCTCCACTCACCTGCTCCTTTCCTGGGATGGTAGACAGGCTGAGAGAGACCTTAGGTACATCCCAATGGTCCCCTGAGTTATCTCCAAATGAAGATGAAAAGCAGAGGAGATCATAAGTGTTAAAGAAGCATTTAGTATCTTCCAAATCTAGCAAACTTGGAATAAACTCCAAAAGAAGATAAAAGTTTGCCATAAGGAATATGGTAAAATGGAAGAGGCAGGAGCATACAGAATGATTTAAATACTAATAGAGAGATCATCACATAATTTTACCCTTGAAGGACAATGTTTAGAGTTTTACTTGGTAGAAGCCAGTGACTGGTACCCAGTAGGTTCTGGATAGGGAAGTTGTGTAGATTGTTCAGCCAGCATCATTCCACACACAAATGTGATCAGAGGAATTGCCAGTCCTGTTGATTTTTTTTTAATCATTAGAAACTAAAGCATCCTAACAAGGTGCCACCATGGCAGGAGGAAGTGGCACACTTCCAGAGGGCAAACACTCTACACTTTTCCTGCCATCTCTGTTCCTCACTCCAATCCAACTTAGCAACAAATGCTCAGTTGCTCTTTTTTTTCTTTTCTATCATCTCTCCCCCTCTCCTCCCAGTAGCTGTTCTAAAGATTCATTTCTGATGAAAATGTACAGAAATTGGACTTTGATAGGCCAGTGGCAGGTCTATTTCCCCAAAGGAAGGGCTGCTTTCCTGGAAATCTGAGCAGGCTAACCCTCACCTGTGTGCCAGAATGTCCCTGTCTTTACTCTTCGAGATGCCTGGAACCCTTTATAAGTGAACAGTAGAGAGGGAGCCAGCTGCACCACAGCTCCTTCTACACTTTCTCTCTGTCCACCTCTTCAGACATGCTCCTCTGATTAGTGAGAATGTCGGGTCAGAGGTAGAGAGAGAAGACAAGAGATGAAGCAAGTGGGAGAAAAGGATGGGAAGGAACACAAGAGGTCAGAGCTATGGAGCATTCTTGCTTCTATAAGAGTGAGAGGGAGCCCAAGGAGGAGCATCTTGGTTTTGCAGTCAGAGTGATAAAATGTTCATCTGAGCCATATGGTGGACATCAAAGCTTTCACTGATATTTTTGTCAAGAGATGGACTTCATGGCTCTGACATTCTGGATTGCCTGTTTAGGTGCTCTTTGGGGTTGAGGCCAGGCTGCATTAGTTCCCTAAGGAGCAGCTCTGAATTACTTTCCCCTCTTCCTAGCTGTGCTTCCTGCTTTCAAAAGCTAGAAGTTGTACCACTGGTGTCCACAGGAAGAGAGGCTTTTAGGAAAAGAAAGAGTAAAACCAGCTTGATTCCATATTTGGAGTTATGAGCCTTTTACTTGATATGGATTACTTCATAAATTATTTTCCTATTCTTGACTCTTTTTGGTTACTGAATGTTGGAAAAATTTTAGGTTAAAATTAAGAGTAACATTTATTGAGCGTCTTTGTTTTGGGTCACACACTTGATGGAATATCTCTGTCTCTGATAACTTACTGCATCCTCATCACAACTCTCTGCAGTTAACACTATATTATTCCAGTTTTACACAAGTGGATACTGAGGCACAGGTAGACTGAATGAGCTGTCCAACACAGGTAGTAAGAGATACACCTGAGGGATATGGACCAAGGCAATCTAACTGCAGCCCCTACATTATTAACACTCTTGTCTCTCAAGTTATCTAGAGAAAATTTCTGCCTTGGATAAGAGTTTGAACCAGCTAAATAAAGCAGAGTCTTATTAGACATGGCCACATATTCTACTAATAAAGTGTATGAAGTGCTCAGTTGCTAAGTCGTGTTTGACTCTTTGAGACCCCATGGACTGTAGCCCTCCAGGCTCCTCTGTCCATGGAATTTTCTAGGTGAAAATACTGGAGTGGCTTGCCATTTCCTTCTGCAGGTGACCTTCCCTACCCAGGGATGAAATCTGAGTCTCCTGCATTGGCAGGCGGATTCTTTACCACTGCACCACCTTTACTGTATCATGTCAAAGAGTTCCTCTGGAATATTAATAAAATTTCTGCTAGAAAGAAGAAGATATCACCCAATAGGTTGCATCATTCAGAGACTGGACCTTAAGTGGGGTGAGGAGCACAGGATAAGAAACAGGGAGCCAAAAATGTGCAGATCATAAGATGCAGCTTCCAAAATAAGAAAGTCATAATTCAACACATAAGCCTCTGGAAACAGCAGGAGACTAAAAAGAACATAAGTGGTAAGAAGTACAGGCTGGAAAGGTGTTGGTTGTCCCAGGAATTCAAGCTTGAGCTTCTTCCAGTTTTGCCCTAAGGCTGATTCTGCTCTTGCTCTTCCAAATAACAACTCAGTACATTTTTTTCATATCTTGATTTAAATCTTAAACAAAGAGCCTTGGTCTAATGTGTTAAGCAAACACAAAAGAGTAGCATTTTGAATTGTAGGTGAACAAAGATTTAGTGCAGATTCTGTTTTTTTCAAAAATGAAAAAGCACCTCCTGTGTCACTCTCCTGAGTGACTACTCAAAAAATTACAGATATCAAAAATAAGAGGACTGGAGAAGGAAATGGCAACCCACTCCAATATTCTTGCCTGGAGAATCCCAGGGACAGGGGAGCCTGGTGGGCTGCGGTCTATGGGGTCGAACAGAGTCGGACACGACTTAGCAGCAGCAGCAGCAGCAGCAGCAACAGAGTTTGTTAGTCCTTCAAAGTCCATCCCCTTCTCTTGCTCCAGACCCAAATTGCTGAGTCAGAGAGGAATGCCTTCTGTGCTGCAGGGCAATGCATGCGCATTGTTTGGAATGCCTGACATTCCCTATGACCTAACCCTCTGACCAAATTCCTTAATCATGAATTGAATTTTCCTACTTCACTAGAATCATCCTGCCTAGAGAAAATGAATGTGTCAGACACAATGTACTTATGATTCCCTAAAAATAAATGCAGAAATTAAAATCCCTGGAGATTTCAGTTCTGGAGTGGCAGAGATTCAGAAGCCAGATGCTCTGTAGGATCTTTGAAACAGACAAATTGAGCACCAACACTCGTCCTCTGAGGACTGATAATGCAACCAGTATGTGTTTTGTTGGCACTTTTTTTCCAACCTGGATTTTTACAGCAGGACTAGATTACCTACCTCTTCCTGTGTCTTCTCCCTAATTCAATGGCTCTTTTTTGTAGATGTTTGCTTAAACTAGCTGTAGGCGGTTTCTTTTTTTAACAGCTTAAGAGTGATATAATATTCCCTTGTTGAGACCAAATCAACAGATTATTATTTTAGGAACTCCCTTGTTCTATAGCATATCATGCATTTCCTAGTATGCCCTGGGAAACCACAGTAGTGAATAGGCTGTGGAATGTATGGGAGGTTTTTTTCTTCTTCTCCAATATGTCTATTTGAAATAAAAGTGAAATAGAAGACAAGGGCATATATTATTATGTATATTTCTAACAGAAAAATAAAGTATAAGAAAAAATGTGCTTCTTGGACTGAGCTATGTTAAGAATCAGCGTATCTATTTTCTAATAAGTAGATCATTTCTTGTACTCAGTGTTAAACAACAACTTTCTGATTCTAAAGCCCAGGTCAGCTCCTCCATTTTTGTGAGGAAAAACCACATCAATCCCTAGAATAATATTTCCAAACCCAGCAAAGTCATACATTTTATCTCCATGGAAACGGAAAATGAAACAATAACTTTAATGTGAGTGCAGCATCACAGTTAGAACAGCATCACTTTCTGTGACTGAGAGATAAATTATCACACTGAGTATTCAGAAACAAATAGGAAGGATAAATGGAGGGGTGAAGGTGAGGTATGTTAAAAATGAAATCTTCTATAGTAATTTTAAAAGACAAAATATTAATGTGTTGACTTTTCTATTTGTAACACTAACTATTTGACTGTTGGGAGATTTGCTTGAATTTCTAATCATCATTTTCTTCATCTATAAAATGAAAATAACTTACTGCTGCTTCTTAAGTAATTATCTATGTAATAGGCATAAGGTGCTTTTATAAGTTGACTCAGTTCTCATTATTATACTTATATGAGCACATACTATATGGTGCTTTTTATAACCTGGAACTGTTGTCAATACTTTGCATACATTTATGAACATCTTTTCCTTAAAACAATCATGAGGTAGATGCAACCATTGCCCTACTTTATAAGTGAGGAAACTGAAGCAAAAAGCAAATGATATAATGCATGTTTGATAAACTCCAAGTATTTATTAATATGTAAATAGGTACACAATTGTATCATCCCAAGAGATTAATTAGCCACTTCCTGCTTAATGGACATAATTCCTTTCTTTCTATTCTAATTTGGAAGGCAGATTTTAGCGAAAGTGGTATTTATTACATGATATAATAATTTCTATGAGAGATATATAAAGAAAAGAAAGTGAAGTCGCTCGGTCGTGTCAACTCTTTGCAACCCTGTGGACTGTAGCCCACCAGGCTCCTCCATCCATGGAATTTTCCAGGCAAGAGTACTGGAGTGGATTGCCATTTCCTTCTTCAGGGGATCTACCTGACCCAGGGATTGAACCCAGGTCTCCCATATTGCAGGTAGACGCTTTACCATCTGACCATCAGGGAAGGACCATGAGAGATATAGTTTATTTTATACTTTAATGTTATAGTCTACATGCGTGGGTGCTTAAATTGCTTCAGTTCAGTTCAGTTCAGTTCAGTTGCTCAGTCGTGTCAGACTCTTTGCAACCCCATGAATCACAGCACGCCAGGCCTCCCTGTCCCTCACAAACTCCTGGAGTTCACCCAGACTCACGTCCATCGAGTTCATGATGCCATCCAGCCATCTCATCCTCTGTCGTCCCCTTCTCCTCCTGCCCACAATCCCTCCCAGCATCAGAGTCTTTTCCAATGAGTCAACTCTTCACATGAGGTGGCCGAAGTACTGGAGTTTCAGCTTGAGCATCATTCCTTCCAAAGCAATCCCAGGGCTGATCTCCTTCAGAATGGACTGGTTGGATCTCCTTGCAGTCCAAGTGACTCTCAAGAGTCTTCTCCAACACCACAGTTCAAAAGCATCAATTCTTCGGCAATCAGCCTTCTACACAGTCCAACTCTCACATCCATACATGACCACAGGAAAAACCATAGCCTTGACTAGACGGACCTTTGTTGGCAAAGTAATGTCTCTGCTTTTGAATATGCTATCTAGGTTGGTCATAACTTTTCTTCCAAGGAGTAAGCGTCTTTTAATTTCATGGCTGCAGTCACCATCTGCAGTGATTTTGGAACCCCCAAAAAATAAAGTCTGACACTGTTTGCACTGTTTCCCCATCTATTTCCCATGAAGTGATGGGACCGGATGCCATAATCTTCGTTTTCTGAATGTTGAGCTTTAAGCCAACTTTTTCACTCTCTTCTTTCACTTTCATCAAGAGGCTTTTGAGTTCCTCTTCACTTTCTGCCATAAGGGTGGTGTCATCTGCATATCTGAGGTTATTGATCTTTCTCCCGGCAATCTTGATTCCAGCTTGTGTTTGCTCCAGTCCAGCGTTTCTCATGATGTACCCTGCATATAACTTAAATAAGCAGGGTGACAATATACAGCCTTGACGTACTCCTTTTCCTATTTGGAAACAGTCTGTTGTTCCATGTCCAGTTCTAACTGTTGCTTCCTGACCTGCATACAGATTTCTCAAGAGGCAGATCAGGTGGTCTGGTCTTCCCATCTCTTTCAGAATTTTCCACAGTTTATTGTGATCCACACAGTCAAAGGCTTTGGCATAGTCAATAAAGCAGAAATAGGTGCTTTTCTGGAACTCTCTTGCTTTTTCCATGATCCAGCAGATGTTGGCAATTTGATCTCTGGTTCCTCTGCCTTTTCTAAAACCAGCTTGAACATCAGGAAGTTCACGGTCCACGTATTGCTGAAGCCTGGCTTGGAGAATTTTGAACATTACTTTACTAACGTGTGAGATGAGTGCAATTGTGCGGTAGTTTGAGCATTCTTTGGCATTGCCTTTCTTTGGGATTGGAATGAAAACTGACCTTTTCCAGTCCTGTGGCCACTGCTGAGTTTTCCAAATTTGCTGGCATATTGAGTACAGCACTTTCACAGCATCATCTTTCAGGATTTGAAATAGCTCCACTGGAATTCCATCACCTCCACTAGCTTTGTTCGTAGTGATGCTTTCTAAGGCCCACTTGACTTCACATTCCAGGATGTCTGGCTCTAGGTGAGTGATCACACCATCATGATTATCTGGGTCATGAAGATCTTTTTTGTACAGTTCTTCTGTGTATTCTTGCCATCTCTTCTTAATATCTTCTGCTTTTGTTAGGTCCATACCATTTCTGTCCTTTATCGAGCCCATCTTTGCATGAAATGTTCCCTTGGTATCTCTATAATTTTCTTGATGAGATCTCTAGTCTTTCCCATTCTGTTGCTTCAGTCATGTCCAACTCTTTGTGACCCTATGGAATGTAGCCCGCTATAATCCATTTTCCATGGGGATTCTCCAAGCAATAATACTAGAGTGGATTGCCATGCCCTCCTTGCAGGGGCTCTTCCTGACCCAGGGATTGAACCCATGTCTTTTGTGTCTCCTACATTGGCAGGTGGGTTCTTTACCACTAGTGCTACCTGGAAAGCCCCATTATACTCTATGCATAATCAGTTCAGTTCACTCACTCAGTTGTGTCCGACTCTTTGCAACCCCATGAATTGCAGCACGCCAGGCCTCCCTGTCCATCACCAACTCCTGGAGTTCACTCAAAGTCACATCCATCAAGTCAGTGATGCCATCCAGCCATCTCATCCTCTGTCTATGCATAATATTAACATTGAATTTTAAGGGCGTACTTAAGTATCAGATAATGATAATATAATTAAATGTTAACTATTGTTAAAGAGCTCTTACAAGTTACCAGAATTAATTCTAATCTGTCCTAAAAAGTAGAAGCTTATGTTTGTTCTATACCTAATGAAAACATAATAGCAGTACTTCACTCATTTCTGTTTTTGGCCATTGGCCCTGAAGTGTTATGGGATTTCAAGTTCAATATTTCTCATCTACATTGCCCTTGTCATATGGTGGTCACAGTTCTTACACTGTGTTTATTATTTGAGCAAATGCAGCATGGTCATATAAAGTTGGACATAACAGGTGCACTTTCAATACTATGGAAATATGTGAGCAATTTAATCAGTATAATTTGTGAGGACATGTTTTTATCTTAGCAAATGTTGCAACACTAGGTAATTATGTACTTTCATGCCTTCACATCACTTAATACTGGAAAATGGAATTGTCAAGTTATCCCCATCTATAGTTCTAGAGCCTGATATGAGACACATGTAACTCTTCACTTTGCAGGCTATGCTATCATCTGTCCACTTTATGCATCAAGTCAGAACAAAATTACTAGTAGTACTGTAAAATTATTTTCCTTGCTTTCATGTAGAAAGTGAAAACTGTATGTACTGATAACACTCGATTTACTGTGAACATTTTTTCTGCATTAAGATAAAAGGAACTTGAAAACAATTTGTTTCAGCAATCTTTTATTTTCACTCCTTGTTCAGTTATCAGAACAAAACTGCAGAAGGCTTTTATAAAAGGAGTATGACATGGTGTTGCCTGAAATCTCATGTTGAGCATGGCATATAAACACACAGCTGACTGTAGTGTCAGAACTGGCATGTTTTACTTGTCTAAGAGCAAGAAGGGCAGGCACCCTCACTGATATGCTGCCTGTTTATTGCATGGAAAACTTTCCAACTTCTGTGCTAGTGGACCAGTGACCATGACTGAAGATACTTAAGATGTTAGAAAGGTGGGAACAATGAAAAGGATGCCGGATGGGAGGTAAAACTGAGAAATCAGAGATGACATGTTACATGCTTTAGAGTCAAGGCAAGTAGAATAAGAGGCTCTCCAGGTCTTTGGACTTGCTGTAATTGCAGTTCTAATAAAGCGCCTATGCACCTTTTAAGACTAAACTCACATATTGACATCATTATTACAGTATTACTTGTATTACACAAATGCAAATATGAACATTGACACACATGCACACTCACACACATTCACAAGAAATATTCTCCTTGTTTCAAGACTTCAACATACCCATCTTTGGATCCCCTTTCTAGATTGTTATCCCATGATCAGGGGATGCGGCCTCAAGGATATCGATTCTATTTAGAGGCATTCTTTCTATTAAAAAGAAAACAAAACTGTGGAGATAAAAATCTGTCCCTCAATCATTTTTAGCAATGGAAATTTATATTTAATGTGAATAAAGCCCAAGCTTTTGATAATACATACTTCAATTATGGGATATTATAACAGATGCCAGTGTATAAACATGAGCCAATCATACAATCCACATAACAGAACAGATAAATGAAGAGAGGAATAAAAGGGGAAAATGTGAAATTTTCCACTCAAGAGTTCATTTCTAGTAACTTAAATAGTGTCCCTATTGACTATACCTAAAGCCAGGATATATAAGACTCAGTGATGAATATCCTCATTTTGGAAGTCATGATTGTGAGAAAGCATTTTGTAACTGTTGTGCCCAACCAATGTGTGTGAGTGTGGAAAATAGCCAGGAAGATAGAGTATTGATCCTGCCACTGAGATAATGTAGGTGATATAAGAAATGTTAATATCAGACTAGAGTCTGATGTAGTTTCATTGTTTATTTTTGCTTTCGTTTCTCTAGCCTAAGGAGACATAAAAAAAATATATCTATTAATAAAACCAATGTCAAAGAACGTACTGCCTATGTGCTTTTAGAATTTTTATGGTTTTTGGTCTTACAGTTATACCTTTAATCCATTTTGAATTTATTTTTGTGTATGGTGTGTGAAAGTAGTCCAGTTTGATTCTTTTTCATGCTGCTATACAATTCCCAGAACTATTTATTGAAAAATCCTTTTCCCCACTGTATAGTCTTGGCTTCTGGGTCAAAGATTGATTCCCCATTTAAGTGTGTACTCATATCTGGACTGTCCATTCTGTTCCATTGATCTATGTGTCTGCTTTTTAGACAGTATCAAATGGTTTTGATTACTGTAGCTTTGTAGTATAGTTAGGAATCAGAGCATGTGACACCTCTAACTTTGTTCTTCTTTCTTAAGATTATTTTGCTATTTTGAGTGTTTTGTTTTCCATACAAATTTTAGAATTATTCTGGTAGTTTTAGTTCTAGTTCTGAAAAATGTCATTGGTATTTTGATAGTTGTGTGCTCAGTCGTATCTGACTCTTTGTGACCCTGTGGACTGTAGCCTGCAAAATTCCTCTGTCCATGGGGTTCTCTAGGCAAGAATACTGGAGTGGGTTGCCTTGCCTGCCTCCAGGGGATCTTCCTGACCCAGGGATTGAACCTGTATCTCTTCTGTCTCCTGAATTGCTGGCAGATTCTTTACACACTGAGCCACCTGGCATTCAATTCATACATTGCCTTGGGAACTATACTCATACTAATAATACTAATTCTTCCAAACCATTAGCACAGTATAACTTTCCATCTGTTTGTGTTGTCTTCAATTAATTCATCAGTGTTTTATAATTTTTCAAGTGCATGTCTTTTACCTTCTTAGATTTATTCATTTTTATGTGATTTGCAAATGAGATTGTTTTTTTAATTTCTCTTTCTGATAGTTTGGTGTTACTATATGTAGATACAACTGATTTCTATATGCTAGTTTTGTTTCCTGCAACTCTGCGTAATTCACTGATGAGTTCTGGTAGTTTTTTGGTGGTATCATTAAGGTTGTCTGTGTTTGCCGTCATGTCATCTGCATACAGTGACAGTTTTACTTCTTTCTTTCCATTTCAGATTTATTTCTTGTCTGATTGTAGTGGCTATGATTTTCCATTTTTGTATCTTTAGTTGTAGAAGATCTTCTCTGCTAGTTTTCAGATCTTTCTTATCAATAGTTGCTCTGTAAATAGTTGTAATTTTGCTGTGCTCATGGCAGGAGATGACCTCAAGGTCTTCCTACTTCACCATCTTAGGCACTGTCCCTGTATATATATATTTTTTAAGAACTGAATCCACCATGTGTACCTGAGCAGTGCACAATAACAATTAACATGGTCTCAGAGGGGAGAAACAATATTTTAGAGTTCTAGTAGTAGAGCAGAGAGAAATTAATATTCTTTTGAGGAGCTTATGGACTTTAGAATTGTTTTCCGTATATGGAGAATTGAAAAATAGACATATAGAGATTAAATGACTTGTAAAAATCATCTAGCTAGTCAGACAAAAAAAGAAATCAACCCATAATGTTTAGAATTCTACATTCAGCATAAAATATGCTGGACTACACATTTTTCCACAATGGGAAATAAGAATTTTTTTAAGCAATGCAGTGTGATTGGTATTCATTGTCAGAAATCAAAACCTTGGACAAATCAAACGATCTATCAGAGACCTGGCCAAAATCTTTTAACAATGGACTCTAGGGGTATAATGAAAGTGAAGTCGCTCAGTCGTGTCTGACTCTTTTCAACCCCATGGACTGTAACCTACCATGCTCTTCTGTCCATGGGATTTTCCAGGCAAGAGTACTGGAGTGGGTTGCCATTTCCTTCTCCAGGGGATCTTCCCGACCCAGCAGTTGAACCCGGGTCCCTGCATTGCAGGCAGGCGCTTTACCGTCTGAGCCACCAGGGAGGTGATGCCAAATGTGTTCAAGGAGAGTTAAAACTAATCAGAAATTTTGTTAAAAAGTTGATCATTTCCAAGCATTAGAGTGTTAGAGGGGAACCAAAGTGAGCCATGCCCTGCTTAGATTCATGTACAAATTCAAAGCTTACTTTCATCTTCATTTCCATTAGCTTCTTGAAAGTATTTTAGATAAGACCCATGTTCACTATGATTGCAGGCTCCATGTAATAATGGAGATTAGACACTTGGGCTTCCCAGGTGGCGCTAGTAGTAAAGAACCTGCCTGCCAATGCAAAAGATGCAAGAGATACAGATTTGATCCCTGGTTTGGGAAGATCCCCTGGAGAAGGGCATGGCAGCCACCTCCAGTATTATTGCCTGGAGAATCCCATGGACAGAGGAGCCTGGCCGGCTACAGTCCATAGGGTCCCAAAGAGTTGAACTTAACTGAAGTGACTTGGCACACACAGCACAGACATTTGGTTACATGTTAGGTGTTTGTTTGTTTGTTTGTTTGTTTTGTTTAAACTGTTATTGCTTTGGAAATACCCATTACATTCAGGTAATAATTTAACTGTTGCTTATTGATCTAGAATTATAATAAATAACTCAAGTTTTATCTTCATGTACTTAGCAGATTTCTTTCTTACTTCCTGACAGCCTTTCTACCCTGTAGATAACACTGCTAAGGACCAAACATAATCCCCACCTGCTTCATGTACTGGGAATATAACAGGGGTTCAGTAAGTGGCATAGGGGAATCATTCAAATGGGGATTGACTCCCAGCTCCCTTTGTGTGTCAGCACACATTCTGTATCTAAGTTTAACCTTATTGAATCCTGATTTTCTAATCTGTATATCAGAGAAAATGATAACACTTCTGTAGAATTACTTGAGTAGTTCTAAGAGAAAATGTATACAAGCTCTTTTTGCAGTACACAGTACTTAACAAGTGATAAATAAATGCTAGTAGTTGAAATCCCAACAAGCAGAATAGCTGTTTTAGGTAACCAGAAACAGTAGAAACTTGGGGCGGGGATGGGTATTAGTTTGCTAGGGATACCATAACAAAGTTCCAAAGACTGGGTGGCTTAAACAACAGAAATTTTATTTTCTCACCATTCTGGAGGCTAGACATCCAAGATCAAGATGTTGGCAGGATTGCTTTTGCCTGCGTCCTCTCTCCTTGGCTTGAAAATAACAGTCTTTTCATTGCGACTTCACATGGCCTCTTTTCTGTGTACATACATCCCTGCTGTTTTTCCTCTTCTATAAGGACAGTAGTCAAAATAGATTATGGCTCCATCATTATAAACTCATTTAACTTTAATTACCTCTTTAAATACCTTATCTCCAAATATAGTTACATTGAGTGTTAGAGCTTTGATATATGGAATTTGAGAGGAGTCAATTCAATCCAATATAAGATGCTACTGTTAAAGTTTTGATATTTGAAAGTAGAATAGAGAGCTTTGAGGGAAGAGTTCACTGGTTTCTTATAGCATTCTTGGCATTTATACTTTGGGAATTTTGTGAAAGAAATTATCTCAATTTTACATCGAAAAATACTTAGGTATCAGAATATTGTGTGGTTCAAGTCTATTGGATGGAAAAGGAATAAAATTCTAATGAAGAAGTTCTCACGTGTTGAGTGTAAGAGTCTGAGTCACAACTGAGTCGATCATGTGGAAGGCAGAATCTTGGATTCCATCCAGAGAATCTGATTTTTGAGTCTGGTTTGGGTCTGTATTTGTTTCTTATTGCCACTGTAAAAATTTACCAACAATGTAGTTACTTAAAATGACAGAAAATTATGATCTTACAGTTCTTGAGGTCAGAAATATAAAATGGATCATATGGGCTAAAATAGAGATGTTAGAGTTGTTATTGTTTCTGGAGACTCCAACAGAGAATTCATTCCCTTGCCTTTTCCAAATACTAGCATCACCTACATTCCTTGCATCTTCATCCCTTCCTCCATCTTCAAAACTCATCATTCCAACCTCTGCTTTCATCATCACATTTCATGGTGTCTCTTTCTTATAAAGCCCTCTGATTACATTGGGCATATCATCTAATCTAGGGTAATCTTCCCACAATGATATCTATAATTTAATTGTAACTGCATATAATCTAGGGTAATCTTCCCACATTGATATCTTTAATTTAACTGTAACTGCAATGTCCCTTCTGTCATGTCAGGTAATATATTCACAGGTTCCTGCAATTAGGACACAGATATATTTGGGGGATCATTATTCTGTCTACCACAGGATCTAAAAATCTGTATCTAATGTAAGAAACATACTTGATTTTACTGCTGGTGGACACCTAGCAGGGTAGTGGGAGGCATCACAGACTCATCATGCCTTCTGAGGAGCTGGTGTGGGCCAAGGCAAGGCCAGTGTTTGATCTCCAGTCTTCTCTACCTCTTCCCTATTCAGTTTACTACTCTCACTTTGTGTAAATGGCAACCCACTCCAGTGTTCTTGCCTGGAGAATCCCAGGGGCGGGGGAGCCTGGTGGGCTTCCGTCTATGGGGTCGCACAGGGTCGGACACGACTGAAGCGACTTAGCAATAGCAGCAGTGTAAGGCAACATAGCATGCCTTGTGCAGGGCACAAAGACTAAACTTTTCCTTTCAACTCAGTTATTTTCATCATAAACTTTAGTGTAAAATAAGTAAAATAAATAGCATCATGTAACAGAATGTGACCAGAGCTCTTAGAACTATTCATAAAACTACTTTTAAAAATCCAAGGAGTAAGAGCCCAGTCTATTTAAGGGTATCCCAGAGGAGGTAATATTTGTCATCAGTATGTCTGAACAGGTGGCAGGATTTATTTAGAAGAGATTCTTCCCTAGGCTAAATGAATGCATTGACTAAAGACTGAAAGGAGCAAACATGGGGTTATTCAGCAAGTGATGAGAGGTGCAGTTAGGCTGAGCATATGGCAGACAAGGTGCTGGTCCTTCAGCATCCACTGCAGGTTACTTGCCTTCCTTAAATGCCTTGGCTCTCCTTCATGCACAAACACAAAATGCTAGCAAATGGGCACATGAAAGTAGGTAGCTTTTCTAATAGCTGTTGGTTTGTCATGGAGAGTATCTGCTTTAGAACCTAGGTTTCTTGACCAGAGGTGTATGGTCACCTGACCGCAGTTTTTACCTTGTACCAAAGTTGAAGAGACATAGCAAAGAAGATCAATATGAAACATTTGGAAATATATTGCTATCATTATATACATCTAGTAAATTTAAGTGTGAAGAATAAGACCACATACAAAACCATAATTGAGAGTAGAGGGGGAAGGAAAGGAAAAAGATGAGGGCAAAGGTAGTAACAGACAGGAAAAGCAAAGGAGGGCTCTGGAGCCTACATCACCATTTTGTCCAAAAATGTTCTTCCTCCATCCTGTAAACACATTAATCTTTAACTTATATGTGTTCTAAATATCTAATTTGGGTATTATGCATGAGTTTATATTGGTTCTGCGTATCCAGTGGCTAATGTCTATGAGATCCTCTTTTGTTTATGAAGACTAAAAGAAGCATAGAAAAATCCATTTGTAACCCACCTCCTGTGACATTATAAGCAATCAAATAATTGGTTATGTATTTCAAAATGATATTGGGATATCTCTCCAAAGAGTAGGTCCATTTTCCTGATACTGTTTTCTTTCTGCAATTACTGCTGTCTCATTCAACCCTACCTAGAATGATGATAACCTTTTTTTTTGTTCCTTTAAGCTATGTTGCACATAAATCACATTTGTAGTCTCAGCTTCCTGATGCCATGGTGATGATGAGCATTTAGATATTTTATTTAAATATGAAGTTTTTCAAAATTTTAAGAAAATTATGTAACTCTTTTTGATCCATCAATACTGCCCTGCTACTCCGTTATCATTCCCAAAATATTTATGCTGTGTTTTAGTTTTCCATTAGCAAGTCCTGTCTAATTCAACTCTCTTTTTATTACATAAACAGGGCATTAGAGCTATTTTCTGAGAATCATCCAATGTCAAATCCTTCTATTGAAAATGTCTACTATTTTATGCTGCTAGCAACATTTTGTTTACAAACATTTCTTCATACTTGGCATCTAATTATACTCAGCTTCCCTAATACACTCTACTTGTTCGCTTGATTTAAATCTTAATATTGATGATTGCAAACACTTTGAAAACAATAGAAACATAGAACTAATTGGTTATTTTCAATTTTATTGCCATAATTGGATTTTATAATAATTTGGAAAGTGTAGAAAGTTTGTTTTTTCCTTAAGTATGCGCAATATAGAAGGTGAATTAGAAATTGCACATAAATAATTGCCAGTGGAGTTGATAGACTGTGAGGTTTGCAACTGACACAAATTTCACCAATTTCCTAAAAGAAATCTAAGTTAAAATGGGAAGCACTAGCAAGTACAACCCACAATGTCTTTAAGTTCCTAGATAAAGTTAGAGCAAATTTAGGAGCCCAAAGTGTTTCATTGTAAAAGTAGAAAATTGACTCATTATTACTAGAAAGGGTTTAATGAGAAATAGAATAGATGAACAAAATCTCAGAGGCCTGTAAAAGGGTTTTTCCCCTTTTTATTTTGATTATTGTATCAACTAATAGCAGAGAAGTACACTGTAATTACAGTTTGCCTCCTGTATTTTAATTCATGATAAAGTAGGTGCCTATAGGAACTCTACAAAGATAGATTTTTCACTTTTAATATATATGCATAGCATATTTGGTTTGTCAGTTAGTTTTGGATATCCAAATGTAAAAATAACAGAAATAATAATTTGTTTTCCTCATATTAACTTCTTTTTTCAGGTATGAAAATACTTTTTTGCAGTGAGAACTTACAGTTGAAATTTTAATTTAAGAAGTTGAGGTTTTGACTTCAGTTTCAGTTCAGTTTTAGTTGCTCAGTCATGTCCATCTCTTTGTGACCCCATGGACCACAGCACACCAGGCCTCTCTGTCTGTCACCAACTCCTGGAGTTTACTCAAACTCATGTCCATTGAGTCGATGATGCCATCCAACCATCTCATCCTCTGTCATCCCCTTCTCCTCCTGCCTTCAATCTTTCCTAGCATCAGGGTCTTTTCAAATGACTCAGCTCTTCACATCAGGTGACTTAACATTATGATTATCCTATACATTACAGATAAAACATATACTGCTTTGTCTTAGGCTAATAAGAAAAAACAATGAACATATAAAAATATATGAATTATACAGTTGATACAATGGAAGGCCTCATGAAATTAAGAATAAAAGTGTCCCAAGTAATTAAGAAAGCAGAGGTAGACAATTTAGTTGTATAGGATTCTTGGTGGTACAGACATGGGGTACCAAGGAACCTGCCCGTAGCAATGATTTAGATTTTCACTTTGGGCAGGTATGAGTATTTGCCATCTTGAAAATGTTTTAGCATTAATTATAGTAGTAATTCCATGATTGAAAAAAAAATTACATGCTTTTTAATCTTTTTATTTGGGGATGCAATGAATCTTGGTGGACTGTTAGTTGAAATAAGTTAAATGTTAAAAAAATGATATTGATCGTGACAGTGTTTTATAGAACATATCAATATAGACTATATAAATACATCTTCCTATTATAAAAGCCAGTATAACTGATATAGCTTCAGCAACATATTGCCATTTATCATGTTAAATTAATATTCTTGAATATTATTAGATTGTAAAACTCTATTTGTATTTAACTTGTATCTTTTTATGGATTATAGTCATAAATTTTGTATAAAAGCTAGAAGGAAAAGGAATTAATATCTGGTTTTATATTTTCATATCTTTAAGTAGTATTGCAATAAATCTAACATACATTAACACTAGATACTTGCAATCATTTTCCTGGTTGAAAGGATCTGGCTATTACTCAAATTTGAAAAACTCTGGCATAGACATATTAATAGAAATGAACAAAATTTTAACTAGATTTTCATCAAAGTTAAACATTTAATTTAAATTCAGAAGAGTTAAAAAATTCAGTAAGTCCTCCACATATGTCATCAGGTAATGCAAATTGAAACAATGGATACAACTTGATGCCTATTAGATTGTCCAGTGTTTGATCCCTGACATCAAATTCTGGTGAGGATGTGGAGCAAAAGAAAGCCTCATACATTGCTGGTTGGAATGTAAAATAGTACATACTCTTATCATATGATCCAGCAGTTGTACTCCTTGGTATTGACCCAAAGGAATTGAAAACTTATGTCCCCACAAAAGCTTGCACACAGATGTTTATAGCAGTTTTATTCATAATGGCCAAAATTTGGAGGCAACCAAGATGTGCTTCAGTAGGTAAATGGATAAATAAACTGTGGCAAATTCAGAAAGTGAAATTATTCACCACTAACAAAAAATCAGCTATCAAGACATGGAAATATATGAAGGAATCTTAAATATATATGGTTAAGCGAAAGCTCCATACCATGTGATTCTAGCTATAAAAGAGTCTGGCAAAGGCCAGACTATGGAGACTGTAAATAGATCAATGGTTTACAGACGTCATGTAGAGAGAAACAGATAGGCAGAGCATAAAGGATTTTTAGGGTAGTAAAAGTGCTCTGTGTGATGCTATGGTGATGCATATATGTCATTATACATTTGTCCAACTCATAGCGTATACAATACCAAGAGTGAATCCTAAAATAAACTATGAACTTTGGGTTACTATGGTATGTCATTATAGGTTTCATCCTTAATAAAAAATAATTACTATTATAATATTGTAATGGAGGAGGCAGTGCATGTGTGTGGACAGGATATATGGGAAATCGCCATACCTTCCTATCAAATCTGTTGTAAACCTACAATTCTTCTAAAAAAATAGTCTTTTAAAAATCAAATAATGCTAAAACAAGGGACCTACCTACTGTAATTCTGTTGTTATTGAAGCAGTTTTTCATCAATCCAGGTTTTATAAATTTTATAAAGGAGAAACAATAAGATGTGGTAGAGATAATACAAGATTTATCTGGAAAACTCAGGTTAAAATCCAGGCTCTGACATTTCTTAGCTTGATGGTGGTTTAGTTACTAAGTTGTGTCCAACTCTTGTAACCCCATGGACTGTAGCTTGCCAGGCTCCTCTGTCCACTGGATTCTCCAGGCAAGAATATTGGAATGGGTTGCTGTTTCCTTGTCCAGGGGATCTTCCTGACCCAGGAATCGAATCCGGGTCTCCTGTGTTACAGACAGATTATCGACTGCGAGGGAAACTTGACTAAGTCTCAATATCATCATTTGTAAAATGCAGATAAAAACATTTAAGTTTTTTATGGGAAATGTTATCAAGGGAAATCATATAAAACCAAAGTATTCAATAACGATGAAACGTTCTCCAAATACATATTAGTATTTATAATATCCTCTGAATCTGTCAAAGGTGAAGGTTTGTGCAGATTTATTCACATTTTCATATCCCCTTCTTTTTGAGGCAGTAGTAAGTGTTTACACAGTACAGATGAAACTCACTCATATTGGTTCATACCTCAAATTATTCTTTAGTCTCAGCATTCACAAACCACATGAATCATTCAGACTGGAACAGAGAAATTGTGGGAGGAGGAATATCAGTAGCAGTGATGTAGGAACCAAAAGATACTGGGTTGTGCTTTTTGGAAATCCTCCAACTTTAACTTCCTTCCAAACTATCTTCTCCCTCCTGTACTGGCTAAGTTCCTTCTCTCACATCATTTTCCTAGATCTTTAATTAATCAAAGTTGTTACCTTGCAGAGAAGGAAATGGCAACCCATTCCAGTATTCTTGCCTGGTGAATCCTGGGGAAAGAGGAGCCTGGAGGGCTGCTGTCTATAGGGTCACACAGAGTCGGACATGACTGAAGCGACTTAGCATGCATGCATGCATGCATGTTACCTTGCATTATAACCTGCTTAGTACCTATTCCATGATCCTCATCACTATACTTTCTAAAAACATATCTTAAATGAATGAATATGTGGAATGAATGAATGAACAAAACATTTCAGAACTAGTGCTATGGAATCCAAATGATATCCAGGTCACCTTATAGGTTGGATAGGTTAGTTAACTTCTGTGACCCTCTCTTTTCTTTACATTTTGGTGTTATTTTGGAAATACTGTAGCACTTGACACAGTTTCTAGCACATCATGAATAAAAATTGTGGTTAACAATTAGTCAATAATAAGTATAAGAAATAACATTTAAAACCTTTGTGTTCATTAATCATTTAATTCTCACCACAACCCAGTGAAGTAGGTAATGTTATTGATCTCATGAGGAAACTGATGTGCAGTGAGGTGAACTAGCTTGATGAAAATAATGTAGCATATTAGCAATGAGACCAAGAGGTCTCAACCCAAAGCCTGCACTCCACTGAACTGCTTTTGATGTATCATTCAGATTATTACTACAAACCCACCTGCCTGGGTCACTGCTAACCCCTCAAGGGATAACGTACAAATTACAAAAAAGTTTTCTTTCTTAAGGACACTTGACTCTCAATGTTGCAAAATTGTCAGAATAATATACATACAAAAATTTGATATCTGTGATGTAAATGGGAACTTCTTAGCTTTGGCATCCATGTACAATGCACTAATAATCACTTGCAGCAGCTCTGTAGCTCCAAAAGAGAATGTTGAATGAAAAATACTTGTTCAAGTTTCTTAAAAAATATTATTAGGAATACTCACCAGGAAAAAGAAAAATAATTAATAACCCTCAAACGCCAGTTGAAAGTATTTATTTAACCTTGAGTACCAACGTTAAATTGCATGATTTTGGCAGATATTTGTCATCTAATTTGGCAGTGAAAGTAGCCCAGTGCAGATTTACAAGAAATGTGCACCATTTCATTGCGGATACTTAGCAAGATTTTCATTTCACACTTTTTATTTTTTTATTCTGAAGCTTCCTTTATTATTATAACCAAGTTTACATTGCTACTGCTTTCTGGGTTTTTCATTCAGTGTTTTGAAATATCTTGGTATTTTACTAATCTGTCATTTTGCTTCTTTTTAAATTCTGTGGTCTACTCTGCTAGAGAAGTAGAACTGATTTTTTGGCATGCCTTGTATTCAGAACATCCTTGTGGAAATGGCTGTAATTATAATAAAATCTCACCATCTTCTGTCACCACTAAGCAACCCTATACTAGCTCAATTTAAGAAGTCATTTGGAACAAATATTATTGCAATTATGATTGGCCACTATGCTGTATAAATAGAGATTGAGAAGAAACATAGACAGAGTTTATAGTTCTGAAAGTTGTATTGTGAAAGTCCTGGAAGCGTGCTTTGTTAACCAGACTTGCAATACAATATATGACATTATGAATGAATGTGCTGACACTGGAGTATTAAATTTAAATGCAATTATAAGTACAGTTGAGTAAACTCACCTTTATTGTGCAGGACTTTTTTTTTAACAGCTCTAGTTTAATGAATGTGTTCTTGTATTTACAAAGAACAGGCAGAGCAGTATAATATTGGAAAACAAAGTGTTATTTCAGTTTGTTCTTCTTTAGGGAATTTTGCTGAAACATGTTTGTGATTCCATTCCTGTTAGATAAGTAATAGCTATTAGATGATAACAGTTAATTGATATAAAGGAAAACACCTCTATGTGTTTGTATCATTTTTAGTTTCCTTTATCAATGTCTTACGGTTTTTAGAGTGTGAGTCTTTCACCTTCTTGATTAAGTTTATTCCTAGGTATTTTATTCTTTTTGTTGCAATTTTGCATGGGATTGCTTTCCTGTTTTCTCTTTCTGTTAGTTAACTATTAGTGTATAGAAAAGCAACAGAAGTCTGTATATTGACCATGTATCCTGAAACTTTACTGAATTCACTTGCTAGTTCTAATACTCTTTTTATGAATACTTTAGGGTTTATGGCACCCCACTCCAGTACTCTTGCCTAGAAAATCTCATGGACCGAGGAGCCTGGTGGGCTGCAGTCCATGGGGTCGCTAAGAGTCGGACACGACTGAGCGACTTCCCTTTCACTTTTCCCTTTCATGCATTGGAGAAGGAAATGGCAACCCACTCCAGTGTTCTTGCCTGGAGAATCCCAGGGATGGGGGAGCCTGGTGGGCTGCCGTCTATGGGGTTGCACAGAGTCGGACATGACTGAAGTGACTTAGCAGCAGCAGTAGGGTTTTCAAAATATAGTATCATGTCATCTGCAAATAGTGACAGTTTTACTTCTTTCCTTCTAATTTGAATGCTTTTTTTCTCTTTTCTTGTCTGACTGCTATATCTAGGACTTTCAATACTTTATCAAATAGCAATGGTGAGAGTTGGCATCTTTGACTTGTTCTGGATTTTGGAGAAAAAGCTTTCAGTTTTTCAGCACTGAATATGGTGTTTACTGTGGGTTTTAGAAGTGAAAAAAATTAAAATGCAAACATTGTGGAAAAGCACTCCCATTCCAACATAATGCTAATAAAATATTCTACAAAAGTAAAAAGCACATCAACAGCATCTTCATTTTCAAGAGTTAGGAGGGAGAACAGCAGGGCAGTAGATGATAAGTGGGTCACCAGGTAGAAAAAAAAAGTGAGTCAGCATAAATAGTATATTCTAAAAACAAATGAAATAACAACTATTAAATAAAATTTACGAAGTTATAGGCAGTGAAATAAGCACTTAAGAACTTCATATAAGTTTAGCATAGAGGCATTAAGACATTCAAAATGACCCTGTAGGGTAGGAACAATGAGACCAACTTCAACAAGATGAATACAATACAGATAAATAGAAGATCTATGTTTATATTCACAAATCAGTTATACACAGTGCTGTTTTCTTTCTTAAGCTGCCCCAGGAATATAAAGGGTATATCTGCTGAGTACCAGCTTTTGAAGTAAATTTGGGAAAGTAAAATAGCATTATATTATCAGAATGTGGACTTTTCATGATGACAATAGGAAACAGTTGAATTTTCTGGAAAAAGTCTGTTATCTGTAAATGTTATTTTCTTTCAGTAAGGTTAATCAAATTGAGGAGAAAGCAGAAGCTGTCCCAAGTGAAGTCTTGAAGGGAGCAGTTATTAAATGGGTAAGAAGGAAAAGAATATTTTTCATATAAGGAATACTCATATGGGTATTGAAAGAGAGAACTGTCAAAGATTATTCCAACATTTTTAACCTAAAAATGGCACCAGCAAATATAAGAATGCTGGGAGAATGAGGTGGTTTGGGGAGCAAGATAAGTTGATGTAAATATATTTGCTGGAGTTGTCCCAGTGGAATTTGCCATGAGAGAGTACACAAGGCAGAAACATAAATGTAGAGATGATTGACTTTGAAATGCTGCTTAGGAACAGATAAAATGATGGAAATAACTTATTCCGAAAAATGAATTTAAAAAGAAAAAAGAATGGAAAGGAAGGAATGAAAGCTAACTTCACGTCCTGCAAAGAGGTAGAAAAAATTGCAGAAGGAAATAAAGGATTGATAGTCTAGAAAGAGGTCAACTAGCAGCATGGGCTTATAAGTTCACTGAATGGATTGTTCTTTAAGTCATAATTAGTTTAGTTTTTATCCTATTAGGAATGTGTATTTCATTTTAATTTTGCTGATAACTTGTAATAGGTCACATTTTGGAGGTCAGTTACATTATTAGCAAATATTTAATGAACTGTTCTCACATTTCTTTTACTCTCCTCTTTTAAGTGTTAGTTGCTTTACTAATTGATAATAAAAGTATTGACATATACACTCACAAAGAGTCAGATACGATTGAGCGACTAACACACACACTACTATGTGTGAAATAGCTAGCTAGTGGGAAGCTGCTGTTTTGACACAGGGAGCTCATCTTGGTGCTTTGTGACAGCCTAGAGGGGTGGAATGGTGGGAGTGGAAGGGAGGCTCAAATGGGAGGGGATATATGTATATTTATGGCTGATTCATGTTTTCTACAGCAGAAACCAACACAACATTATAAAGCAATTATCCTACAATTAAAAACAACTTTGAAAAAAAAAAACAAACTAATGCTATAGGAGAAATGTAGGGGAAGTATCTGAGTGTTTATCCTGATTAATGTGTTTCTGATGTTCTGAGCAGAAACACTAAGTATCAACTATAATTACTGTATTTTGGTGAATGGACACTCTTCTGGCAACCCCAAACTCATGTGTTTAGAAGCAGTTTATTTAGAGAATGCTGGTAGTCTCCTTCACTTTGTAGTGTAAAATCCAAGAAAGTATATTTAAATAAGCAATAAGAAGGTTTTTTTTTTTTTTTAATATACTTCGGTGGGGAAAGTAGGGCATCAGCAGAGTTCCCCACAGTTACATTATATAAATATGACTATACTATATGTAGTACCCTAATATTTAAATGAAACTAGTAACAACCACCAAATGTGTCACTGAAGTAACAAAAACATCAAGTGCCTACTTAACAATGTTCCTCCTCATCTTGACCTTGTTCGACTGTTCAAACATCTGCAAAATTCACCATGTTTCTTTAAATAGATTAGGATCTAGCTTATGAGTTATCTATTTCCATAATTATAGTGACTTATAAAATAATCCTCAATCAGATACCATATTTGTAGTACAAAGACTAGTTTTCTGTATATCAAAACATGGTTTTTTTTCAGTTGACTTAGGAATATTCCCATTGTTTGAATCAGTATTAGTAATAGAAAAAAAGACAAAGCTTCATCTTATAATAAGTTTCATCTCAACATTTTCACCTTGAAAATTACTCCATTGAAAATGTGTTTGGAAATTGCCAGTAAACACTTTTTAACATGTGTAACCTATGCAGTGAATATGTCACTGGAAGTTGCCAATTATAAATATCCCATATGTAACATAGCTTTAAATCATTATGTACATGACTTTTATACCAACACATTATAATAAAAATTGGAAATGAAGATAAAGGTAATCAGACTACTTTGTGAGAAATACAAGTTAAATATCCTATCCAGATGTTACTAAAGTGTTATTTAATCCATTTCAAGTTCACTTCTATGCACCTGTTAGCACAGATAATATAAGATCTACTCAAAATTACTCGAGTCACTATATTTAGTAACAAACAAACCTGCTATCAGTTAATGTCTAATTTGAAATCATTTTAATTTGAACACATAAATCAGAAAAGATGACTCAGGGCAACACTGTATCATTAGTACTCTTAATCAGAGAGTTTCTTTTAATTTCTATGTATAGTAGCAGCAGATTTTATTTTTTTGAAACCCTAGCCTTTTAAAGTAATCAAAGGCATTCTTGTTTCTTCATATCACAAATTATTTTAAAAAATTACATAAGTGTAAATAGCTGAACCAAGTTCTCTTCTTTCCTGTTTTTTCCTTTTCTATGTTACCATCTTGAATGAGGAGAAATAGCATTTATGAGGGAGACAGATGCATGAGGGTTGGCATTGTAATTCTTTTTTTTCCATTTATTTCCAGGGCATCTCCTTGCTTAAGCAGAGATACCATTTAGGCTTCCAACTAGTGTTTTGTTTAATAAAGGTCCTCTGTTATTTAATAAAAGGAGAGAAAAATAGATTAAAAACTTCAATGTTTGTACATTTGATAAAGGTGTGCTCTATCAGGTTTTTAAGCTGCATTTATATGTCTCAGAACATTAACACTGTTAGTCAAACTGCCGATGAATAGTATTCTTTCCCCTTTCTCAAGAAGACGTTTGATGGCATGCAGAATTTTATTTGTTATTTATGCTCTACAAGTATAATGTTAAAAAGTACTTGATTTGTGCTGTTGCTCTGAAATTCTCTGACGGGTGGGAAGATTTGGGAGAATGGCATTGAAACGCATGTATGAAACGAGATGCCAGTCCAGGTTCGATGCACGATACTGGATGCTTGGGGCTAGTGCACTGTGATGACCTAGAGGGATGGTATGGGGAGGGAGGAGGGAGGAGGGTTCAGGATGGGGAACACATGTATACCTGTGGTGGATTCATTTTTATATTTGGCAAAACTAATACAATTATGTAAAGTTTAAAAATAAAATAAAATTAAACAAAACAAAACAAAAAGAGAAACATGTCATGAAAAATAATGGTAAATTCCCATTCCATACAAATAATGAATTCACAGCTGCACACTATAACTTCTTTATTAAAAGGCAGAGGTCAATAACTTCTGGTGAAATAGGCAAATGATTATGTGAAACAGACAGTAAACTCATTTTGCTGATTTTTCCCCAAGTTAATTTATGCTGCTGCTGCTGCTGCTAAGTTGCTTCAGTCATGTCCAACTCTGTGCGACCCCACAGACAGCAGCCCACCAGGCTCCCCCATCCCTGGGATTCTCCAGGCAAGAACGCTGTAGTGGGTTGCCATTTCCTTCTTCAATGAATGAAAGTGAAAAGTGAAAGTGAAGTCGCTCAGTCGTGTCCGACTCTTAGCGACCCCATGGACTGCAGCCTACCAGGCTCCTCTGTCCATGGGATTTTCCAGACAAGAGTACTGGAGTGGGGTGCCATTACCTTCTCCAAATTTATGCTAGTTGAATTTATATGCAGTGAACTATGTATTTGTATCTGTTAATATAATAAAATAAAGCAAGCAAAAACATTGTAGAACCGGAAATCAGTGGCCAATAAGACTTGCACTTACTTCCATGAGAACACATCATTTCAACCTCTGTCTAAAGACTTTTTAATTGAATCCATCCGTTCTAAATCCTGAAACAATTCAAAATGTAAAACAGTCTTTGAAGAAGGATAAATCATTTTCTTTCAATATTCACCAGTACTGGATCTCTTTCTCAATTAATATGTACCAAGGAACGGCGTTGTCCTGAGATCAGTGCAGCAATCACCTGTTAGATGGACTAGTGAGATTAGGAAGAAGATGATAGGAGGAATGGGGAGTATGAGAGAAATGAAGTACTTCCTGGAAAAGTGCCACGAAAATAACTTGGATTTCTAAAACAAAAGTAACTAGAAATTTTTCATTTTAAAAGTATAATTTAGTGTTAAGCACCTGAAAGCAATCACCAGGTTTTTCCTTCTTTGAAAGCCTCTTTCAGAGATTTGTTATAATTTTTTCTTGCAAAATATACTGATTAAGCTAAATGATGTGGTAGTCATGCTAAAAGAACTTTAATTAAGGTAAGATACAAATAATGTCTAGATTTCTACCAGGAGCAAAGGTGCTCAATTGTATATTAATCACAGACCAGCTTCCTGACAGTATGGAGGAATGTGGTTGTGACTTTAAACAAAAATATATATTTCATTGAAATGGCTAAGCTGTTGTGTCTTCCACTTGCACCACATTCTTTCTGGAGTTGAGTGCCCCATTTACAAGGAAGATGGCTAAGGTGATTGTAATGTGTACACAAACAACTCTATTAATCATTACCCCAGAACAAGAGGCATAAACTGGGTCTATCCTGGAAAGCCTAAGGATGAAGCAACATAGAGGAATCTTTTTTCAGTCAAAGTTTCACAAATAATTATTAATTTGGTGTTCATATATATGTACTATTTTATTTGATGGTGTGAACCTAAATTATATTTAATGGAGTCAAGTTTTTGTTCTATTTAATTTGGCATTGTGGTTTTTTTCCTCAAAATTAAGAGTCAATCAGTTTCTGTGAGGTTACCATCCAACATATACCAGCTGTTAAAGCAGTCAGAGTTGCATATGGCTGTGAGACATTACAACTCTAGAAGCAGCAATTATGGCTTATGTTTAGAAAATTTTCATATACCTTTCATTATTTTTCTAGCCATATGTATACACGCTGCTAACTACCTTCTCTACACTATAGTATTGTTAAATGTTCCTGTCCAAGATAGGAAATTATTAAAGTTTCTATAGCTATATATTAATAGGAACTGAGTAAATTGTCTGTTCATTCTTTTCAAACTGACCATATAAGTTAGCAGTAACCATTTGAAAGAAGAATTGATATTGAGAAAAGAGAATTCTGTAGGAATAAAAATTTCTATGTGTAAATAAAAGTTGAACATTATTTTCTGGGAAGTGTGATGTTTCTAGCAATAAAAATAAATAATAACAGCATTTTAAAATATGTAGCTGCCAGAGGACTTTGTACCATTGGTGAAAATGCTACTAGAGATAAAATAAGAAGTTGAAAACGATGTAAGATTATAACTGTTTGGGAATACTTCTGCAGTGGCCCTTAACTAAAAATTATAGTATGATTTTGATAATTCCAACAGTATCATTTTTCGCACAAGTTAATACACATTGCTGCTAAGTCACTTCAGTCGTGTCCGACTCTGTGCTACCCCAGAGACGGCAGCCCACCAGGCTCCCCCGTCCCTGGGATTCTCCAGGCAAGAACACTGGAGTGGGTTGCCATTTCCTTCTCCAGTGCATGAAAGTGAAAAGTGAAAGTGAAGTCGCTCAGTCATGCCTGACTCTTAGGGACCCCATGGACTGCAGCCCAACAGGCTCCTCCATCCATGCGATTTTCCAGGCAAATGTGTTTAAAAGAAATTTATATTTTAAGTGATACTTAGAATTAAATATTATATGTAAAGGTTTTGGACTAACTGGAATTCTATTTAACATCAGATTAAAATATGTAGCAAAAATATCTGAGGTTTTTTATTACTGTAATAATCTTCTACTCTGTAGAACTTAAGAGCTATCTATTAGTTGAAGGAGTATTTTCATTTTCATTAAACACTCTAAGATGGAAATTAAGAATTTATATATATATATATATATATATATATATAAATTATTCAATTGAGACAGCTTTTTAAAAATTTTTAAATCATATGTGCACTTGCTTAAATTTTCCTCAATAGGTGTGCATTGGTTTAGTTCATTAATATGATTTAATCACTACTCTGATGACTGAGGTAAAGATGTGCACAGTCTAGTGGGTGGCAGGTGGTTTCAGCAAGGTGGTAAGTGCTATGGAAGGTGTGAGCAAGGTACCCTGATGCCGCAAAGAAAGGAGCAATCAGCTTCCCAGGAAGGATCCTGCAAGCTGAACTGAAAAGGTTGCTGACACTTAAAGTTCAAGGAATAGCCTGCCAAATGGGAAAGGGGGATAACATGGTCCTTCAGGAATTGTAAAGCACTGATTCACTGTGGGGAATATTGACAGCAAGTGCAGAAAGATGAGAAAATGTGAAGGATCTTGTATATTCTGCTAAGAGAGTAGGATTTTATTTTATCGGTGATGGGGAGTCTTAGCCATTTTTAACTAAAGAAATCCTGTAGGAAAGGAGAAGCTAGAGATGTACTTCCAAAGAGGAACAGAGAATAAAATGATCACTAAAAACCTGGAAATTCAAAACTGAATGACTATATTATTTGGGACCTTCATAACATTTATTCTATTAAAAACAATTCTGAAATATTCTAGTAAACTTTTGATTTTTATATTTCTATGGTAGATCTATTTTGATGTCACTATCTAAAGAGCTTAGAATAGTCATTACAAGATACTTAAATTTAAGGAAATTGCCTGACAATCCCCAACAAGTTTATTGATTCTGGCTAAGCTTGCCAACTCTGTACTCCCAGGAAAAGCTGCCACAAGGTAGATGCAGGTTTTTATGAGTACATGAAATTAATGATAATATACTATCATTTTGTGAATAAAAATCTTAATATATCTTCTAGCAAAATTAACTTGTCAGTGGATGAACTTTTAGGCTGTGGCCAAAGAAAAGTAAACTTCTATTTCAGACAACAAATAAACCATATATAGAAATAATAATAAATATTAAAATATTTTTAAAAATTTCCTTTGGTTATGTGAACATATCATTAGAATTTATCTTGTCTGTCACCAATTCAAATTCTATTCATGAATGCTTGTTTCCCTTTCTCTGACCCCAGACTATCTACAGTTATCTGTGAAATGAATTTCTAAATTTCCATCTAGAGGTAGATGCGTTTACTAGTTCAGAAGTTTAATTGCAAAAGTTGTGGACTTTCAGGAATAAATGCAGGCTGTCCTTCCTCCCTTAATCCTCTTGTGCATTCATTACCAATCGCTCCAGCAGATAGGAGTAGAGCTTCCTCTTCCTGTGTGTGGGTGCAGGTCAATCATTTACATGATCTTGATGAATGTCTTGATGAAAGTCTGATATATCAAGTTAATAAAAGCAGGAAGCAGTTAAAATGTCTTCAGGGAAGAAAGAACCCATATATCAACAAAACAACAATTTAGACTACGTAACTGTCAGTAAATCTGAAAGCACCGTTTATGGGAATGAGAAGAGATTACTAGAATTAGTGGACTGTGGTTCCAGACCTGGTTTTGCTGCTAAGTAGGTAGTGTAGTCTTGAGAAAACCTGTTTAGTAGTGGATTATTTCAATTTTCTCAGCCTCAAAATGAGAGTATTTTGTCTGGTTACCTCCAATGGGTCATCAGTTTCCTAAAGTGTGTCTTAGTGTATCAGGACTCCTTTCTCAGCATCAGGGGCTCTGTGGGTCCTGCACTAACACTAAAATGATTGAGACTAGTAGGTAACAAGTACAGAATTTTAGGGAATTTGATACTTTAATGCTCAGTTGCACAAGTAGAAACTGTCAGGCACCTGTCTTTTCTGTCTCAAAAGGAGGTATATTTTGAACAAACATACAGGTTAAATTGAAAACTTTTCACCTTGTCACATTTCACACTTGTCCCCTACCGGTTTGACCTCTCCTCCTCCGTCAGAATCAAGGGTACCTCTATGATTTTGCCTTTAATTTATAGATGTTTATTATGAGACATCTTCCACCCTGTTGACTTTTTGTGAGTCAGTAACATTCAGCTGGAAGTTTGGCATCTGCTCCAACATCCATTAAAGAGGTCAACCTGCAAAGCAATAATACCCTTCATGCATTAAGACAGACAAAAGTATTCTAATGTAGGGCATTAAGGGAGGACAAGTTATCCCCAGGTGAAGTTGTTAAATACAGGGTTAAATGCCGGCTATCAGAGTGTTTTAGTGTCACATAATCTGGAAAAGTCAGGATAGATTTGATTTTAGATGCCATCAGCTAAAGGAGGAAATCCAGAATAGCAATCCCTGTTCAAATGGCTCTACAGTGCTTGATAGTAAAATGAATATAGATAACTGAGAACAAACAGTTTATAAAAGCAAGGATAGCACTCAATATAAGGATCTTAGATGTTAGAAAATCAAATTGTCAAAATGATTCCAAAAAAGGAATGTGTCATTCTCTGGTCAGAGCCTCTAAAAAGATAGAGGATATAATTTAAGATATAAGTCAAGTCTGAAATAAAGAGAGTTCCCTGGTGAGTTAAGGTTGAAAGGAAGGCATGTATAAAATAGGAGGAAAGTATACTCAAACATGGCCATTAGACTGTTATTAGTGGAATGAAGATATGTGTGCAAAAAAGCTGAAGATTTCAAAATGAACTAAGGGCAAGAAAAGAGATTTAAGACTATGTTTAGAGCATTATAGTTTCATTTTATCAGGAAGATGGAATAATATTAACAAATGAACAAAGAAAGCAAAGTGTTTAACTTCTATTTTGCTACCAGTTTCTGAGTCAAAGAGACTGATGTTTATACAGGAAAAAGCAGAACAAACATGGATGAGATGAAATTGTCTCTCTAGATTGGAGAGGGATAAGAGTTTCTTCCTGGGTGCTTTAAATGTATGTAGTTCTCTAGTTCTAAAACAATTCCACCAGAAAAATTACACCTTAACTTTATATATTACTTTGTGGTTTGTGAAGTGATTTCATATACTTAACTTCATTTGTTAGTTTAAATGACCCAATGTGGCTAAATGAGCATGCGTATTACACTACTTTACAGAGAAGTACTCAAAGAATGACACTTAAGTTCACATTTTTAGTAAATGGATGAACAGGGCTTAGTATTCAGAGAAAATGGATATGAGAAAGGGCATATGATTTGGAATTTTCAAAAGATAGATCTTCTAAACCATAACAGTAAGATTGATATTGGTGTTTTTCAAAAATCTAAACTAAATTATATTGTTCATGATGTGGAAGCGTGTAAAAAAGGAAATGATCCTGTACTATGCTTGGTTTCTTTTACTGTTAGTGAAACCAAGCATCAGTTCAGTTCAGTTCAGTCGCTCAGTCGTGTCCAACTCTTTGCGACTGAACTGAACTGAACTGACGCTTGGTTTCACTAACAGTAAAAGTTTCCAGAATAATTGCCTTTCCTTTTTGATTCAAAAATGATCAGATATCTCTCTGAGTAATTAGTGTGCTTTCTCTCCCTTTGTAAATAAGTGGGAAATTGTACTGGTCTTTATTTAGAGTGGAGATTTGCGCCATACCACAGAACTCTGGTACTCTAGTTTATCATTTCTCCATTTTATCTGTAACTTAGATGGAAAGGGCTTCCCTGGTAGCTCAGCTGATAAAAAAAATCACCTGCAGTGCAGGAGACCCTGGTTTGATTCCTGGGTCAGGAAGATCCGTTAGAGAAAGGAACAGCTACCCACACCAGTGTTCTGGCCTGGAAAGTTCCATGGACTGTATAGTCCATGGGGTCACAAAGAGTCAGAGACAACGGAGTGACTTTCACTAGATGGAAAGATAGTGCCCAGGCAGAAATAGCACTCCACTGGATAGCAGAATGCAGACAATCCTTCCTTTGTACCGTTCCAATGTGCACAAATTTCATTTACCATGGTTGGATTAAATAGCATTAGTAGCAACTGAAATTTCTGGTTACCACAATCTATGGACTGTGGCTAGCTGTATAAAGCATGAACTTTGCCAGTAGCTGTTCGATCTATTGGATTGGCCAAAAGTTAACAGCATCATGCAGAAAAACTCAAACTTTATGTCCAACCCTATACACATCACTAAGTAAATAATAGTTGCATGTCTTGATCAGTGATCAGTTATATTTCTTCTTTCAAAGTCTGTTAGATAATTGCTCACTCTACTTGTTATTTGAATTAAGCCCAGATAACAAAATATGTAGTTGTGTTGCCATCTTGTCTCCTCGTGATAAATACATGTGCCATTTTACAAAATGGATAATCTAATGTTGGGATTGTCCAACAAAAATGAAAGTGCACCAAATATATGAAAAATGATTGTGCTAGAAGTGAAATTTAACCAACATACGTGGAGTTATAGAAGACATAGCTGACCATGAAAAAGTTGACACTCCTGCCATTTGAAAGACTGTTGATATGCAGCCCAAGGAACTCAGTAAAGGGAAACATACAGACATAGTTGAGGAAAGTGACAAAAAGGATGACGGTGTCCCTGAAGAAGTGATGCTAACATAAACTTCATTTAAAAAGAACTCTCAGAGATAATTTGCCACGTTGAAAGCACAAAAAATAAAATGTTGCTGGCTGATTCAAACTTATAAGTATGATAATCTGTAAGATATAGTAAAGATACTCTTCAATATCATAAATAATGTAAGGAGAAGTTGGTAAGCACTGTTCAGATTAAGATTTTTATCAACAACAACAACCGTTAATTCTCAAGGTTTCCAATGTTTTCAATTGCAGTGTACTAAATATATATTCACTATCTTTCACATCTTTACACATTTATATCTGTCAGTAATAGACTTCTTAATGTTTTGACAAAGAATTTTAAAGGTCATGAGACAACTGTAGTTTTCTTCATTAAGATCACTTTATGGAGTTTTATGGAGAAGGCAATGGCACCCCACTCCAGTACTCTTGCCTGGAGAATCCCATGGACAGAGGAGCCTGGTAGGCTGCAGTCCATGGGGTCGCTAAGAGTCAGACACGACTGAGTGACTTCTTTTTCACTTTTCACTTTCATGCATTGGAGAAGGAAATGGCAACCCACTCTAGTGTTCTTGCCTGGAAAGTCCCAGGGATGGTGGAGCCTGATGGGCTGCCGTCTATGGGGTTGCACAGAGTCGGACACGACTGAAGCGTCTTAGCAGCAGTAGCAGCATAGAGTTTTATGGTGCACAGTCAATTCTATAGTACCATGCTATCGTGCAAAAACTTCCTGTAATTTCAAAAGGCCTGAACTGTGCGCTGATAAATTTTTTTTAATAGCATGTAAGAGAGATAAGCATAAGGGTATGCATTTAGACTCGGGTTGAGCACAAGCTGACTATGAACAAATAGTGTGACATGTGTGCTATGAAAAGTGAAAAGGTTAGGGTTCTTGTAACAGACCTCGAGTAGTTTTTTCATTACCAACTGCACTTTTCAGGCAAGCCCAGCAGCTGAATGTTCAGTTCTGGGCCCCACATTTAAATAAGTCTTTGCAAGGAAGGAAAACTCCTTTGTATTAATTATAGTTGAAGAGACTGGGGAGATAGGGTATACCTAATTAAAATTACTGATACAGAGGAAGTGGGAATTCCTTTAGCCTATAGTACGTGAAAGGGCACACCAGGAAGCTAACAGGGCATGATTCAAAGAGACAGAATTTCACATTGTTAAACAGTTCTTTTTTTCATATTGTATTACTCCGGAATGGAATCAGAGCAATTCAATCATATTGTTATGCTATTGAGATTAAAAAAAAATAACTATCTGCTAACAGGGATGTCTTTCAGAGATTTAGGATGGAGATAATCCCTAAAGCCCCTTTAAACTGTAAAAGGATATAATTCTAGAATTGGGGTTACTATAATCCATAATAGTGGATTGTGGTTACTATAAATAACTCTATGTGCTATTTATTAAAAGCATTCCTGATGTAGCATGGGATATTGGCAAGAGAAACAGATTTTATGTCAGAAACACCAGAGTTAAAAATCCCTGTTCAGATAACTATGTATCCTTATGTGAGTTATTATCCCCAAGCTTCTCCTTTTTTTCTTCCATAAAATATAAATAATACCTGCTTACACTTGTTTTCTGAGGTTTTATAAGTAATATATCTTCCTGGTGTTTGTAAATCTTAACTTTTATTATTTTGAAAAAAGATCAGCAGTACAGGTGAATTTGGAGGATAGAAGGATTTTTAAATACCAGAAATAATAATTAATTTTTTTTCTTTTCCATACTAGCAAAATGTTTATTTCTTTAGTAAATGTAAGATATACATGATACACATTAATAATATCTTTATAAGAGTGAAACATGCAAAACATACTGGCAGAAGCATGATAACTAGTCAAGAGAGCACATTTAGAATAAGTCAAAATTAAATTAGAATGAACAAAACATTTCAAAACAAATTTAAAATAGTAAGATTTAGACATTGTTAATCAAAACTACAGCAACAGAAAACTATTGAGTTTATGATGAGACTCTAAAATTAGTTATAAAACAAATTATTTTTTTATTGTGAACCTCTTGTTTTTAGTTTTTTAAAAAAAATATGGTAGAAAAAACATGGTAATTACAGTAAGGTCACTATTCTCACAAAATTTTAAATAAAATAATTCACTGAAAGTTAAATGGTAAAATCTATACAAAAAATAAAGTGGCCATCAAACAAAACTTGATGAAAATACTGATATATGTATACTGAAAGTATGTATTAATCAAAACTGGGAGTTGAGGTAGAAAATTAAAGTAGAAAACCTAGAAATTTTGCAACTAGGCATTTCTATCAGGTAAGCATCCCTGTTGGGGAGATGGGTACATCGGTTTATCAAAACTAGAAGCCATCCTTAGTTTAAGTAATATATTGAAATTCTCTTGTTCTGAGTCAGAGCTCACCAAACATTTATCCCATGTACTTTATGAGTCAGTTAAAACCATGGAAATGTCTGCTTATCATAGATATCATACAAAGCAATCATAGTCACAACAATCAGAGAAGAAAAAGAAATAAAAGAAATCCAAATTGGAAAGGAAGAAGTAAAACTGTTACTGTTTGCAGATGACATGATACTTAACACAGAAACTCCCAAAGATGCTACCAGAAAGCTACTAGAGCTTATTAATGAATTTGATCAAATTGCAGGATAGAAAATTAATATAGAGAAAGCTGTTGTATTTCTATACATGAACAATGAACTGTCAAAAAGAGAAATTAAGGAAATGGTTTCATTTACTATCACATAGAAATGAATAAAAAGAATAATAAGCTTACCCAATGAAGTGAAAGTCATACTAGGAAAACTCTGATTTTTTACATCAGTCTTTGTGAGCTTAATAGGATGAGGCTGTCCTTAAGAAACAGAACACGGGTATACCTGTGGCGGATTCATTTCGATATTTGGCAAAACTAATACAATATTGTAAAGTTTAAAAATAAAATAAAAATAAAAAAAAAAAAGAAACAGAACTCTCAGTATACTAACAAAATTAAGTTTTTAATTTTGCAGAGATGATCATCAAACCTTGCACTATGGTAGGATCATCAATGTAATGCCCATTCCATGGTATTTCATGTGTTTGTGTGTGTATGTGTGTGTGTGTGTTAGTGGCTCACTTCAGTTCAAATCAGTTCAGTCGCTCAGTCATGTCCAACTCTTTGTGACCCCTTGGACTGCAGCGTGCCAGGCTTTCCTGTCCATCACCAATTCCTGGAGCCTGCTCAAACTCATGTACATCCAGTCAGTGATGCCATCCAACTGTCTCATCCTGCCATCCCCTTCTCCCCCTGCATTTAATCTTTCCCAGCATCAGAGTCTTTTTAACGAGCCTGTTCTTCACATCAGGTGACCAACGTATTGGAGTTTCAGCTTCCAGCATCAGTCCTTCCATGAATATTCAGGACTGATTTCCTTTAGGATTGACTGGTTTGATCCCCTTGCTGTCCAAGGGACTCTCAAGAGTCTTTGCCAACACCATGGTTCAAAAACATCGGTTCTTTGGCGTTCACCTTTCTTTATAGTCTAACTCTCAAAACCATATATTACTACTGGAAAAACCATAGCTTTGACTAGATGGACATTTGCCAGCACAGTAATGTATCTGCTTTTTAATATGCTGTCTAGGTTGGTAGTAGCTTTTCTTCCAAGGAGCAAGCGTCTTTTAATTTCATGGCTGCAGTCACCATCTGCAGTGATTTTGGAGCCCAAGAAAATAAAGTCTGTCACTGTTTCCATTGTTTCCCCATCGATTTGCCGTGAGGTGATGGGACTGGATGCCATGATCTTAGTTTTCTGAATGTTGAGTTTTAAGCCAACTTTTTCACTCTCCTCTTTCACTTTCATCAAGAGGCTTTTCACTTCCTCTTGGCTTTCTGTCGTAAGGGTGGTGTCATCTGCATATCTGACGTTACTGATATTTCTCCTGGCAATCTTGATTCCAGTTTGTGCTTCATCCATCCTGGCATTTCGCATGATGTGCTCTGTTAGTAGCTCAGTCATTTCCAACTCTTTGCAACTCCATGGATTACAACCTGCCAGTTTCCTCTGTCCATGGGATTCTCATGACAAGAATACTGGAGTGGGTTTCCATGCCCTTCTCCAGGAGATCTTCCTTCCCCAGGGATGGAACCTACGTCTCCCACATTGCAGGCAGATTCTTTACTGTTTGAGTTCCTCAGGTATTTCATGGGAGTCCTCCAAATCCTTTTCTGGCCATTTGCTGATTGTGCAACTTGCTCAATTTCTTTGAGATATTTGACTCACATTAGATATTTTTTTCCCCATAAAATTCTACAGCTTAAATTAAGTAATTTATAATATCCTCAGAAGAAATAGAAAATTCAAGTTTTACTTTCAAAAGGTTTAAACCACAGGATTATAATCTGTGGATATAAACCACAAACATAACTAACCACAAGATATTTTCATAGTAGGAAATAATGACTAATACAATTAATACAGTTTAATTATGAAAGTGCTAAGAGGGCACCTATTTACAGAGCTATCAAAGACTGGATGGTCAATTACACAAGACTTTCCACATGTAGAGGATGATGGTTTAGGCCTGACTCATTATTACAAAATGCACTGCAGGAGGAAGATATAAAGAAAAGATTATTAAATAGAGTATTCATAAGAATTTCCATATAAACTCCCACAAATCACTCTTAAAGATTATGATTCAGAGGTGTATTAGTTTTCTACTGCTGCCATAACAAATTATCACACTTTTAGTGGTTTACAATGGCACAAATTTATTATTATCTGACAGTTCTATAAGTGAGAGGTCTGATTCTTCACCTGGTTTTTCTGCTTAGGTTATCACAAGAGTGGATCTTATCTGTCTGGCTTTGTTGGAAATCCACTTGCAAACTCATTTAGGTTTCTGGCGGAACTCATTTCCTTGTGTCTGTAGAATCAAGTGTCTGTTTCCTTACTGGCTGTTAACTGGAGGTTATCCTCAGAGTCTAGATGTCTCACTTCCTGGTTCATGGCTTCTTCCCTTCAGTGCTAGCAGTGGAATTTCCAGTCCTTCTCCTGCTTCTTATCTCCTTATGCTTCCATCCTGCTTCAACTTTCTGGCCCTTACCTGAACAAGTTCTTTGATTATGTGGTTAGAATGTACCCACCTAGATAATCTTCCTATTTTAGGATCTGCAACCTTAATTACATCTGCAGAACCCCTTTGCCACGCAGTGCAACATATTCTTGGGTTTCATAAATCAGGACATGGGCATTTGTGAGGAGCTGTTATTCAGTTTTTGCTTCTCTTGTGCCTCAGCTGGTAAAGAACCCACCTGCAGTGCAGGAGACCTGGGTTCAATCCCTGGGTTGCAGAGATCCCCTGGAGAAGGGAAAGGTTACCCACTCCAGTATTCTGGCCTAGAGAATTCCGTGGATTGTATAGTCCATGGAGTTGCAAAGAGTTGGACACAACTGAGCAACTTTCAGTTTCACTTCATTATTCAGTTTACCAAAGTAAATGACTGTGATCTCACACTTTTATAAATGCTGGTATAAAGCCATGAAATGTGGAAACTAAATACTCAAACGTGGTAGAAGATATACTGATGGTAGAAGGTATACTGATTCAGTCTTAAGCGAAAGAGTAGAATAAGAAATTGGAAAAAAAAATATATCAGACATGACGTGGGACCAACAAATAAAAGGTAGAATTAAGCACAAGCACTGATATTTCTTCCTTAAGCACTTGGAAAACACTTTAATTTACTTAGGATGTATTTTCACCTGGTTAAGAAAAGCACTTTATTCCATTGATCTATATTTCTGTCTTTGTGCCAGTACCATACTATCTTGATAACTGTGGCTTTGTAGTAGAGCCTGAAGTCAGGTAGGTTGATTCCTCCAGTTCCATTCTTCTTTCTCAAGATAGCTTTGGCTATTTGAGGTTTTTTGTATTTCCATACAAATTGTGAAATTATTTGTTCTAGCTCTGTGAAGAATACCGTTGGTAGCTTGATAGGGATTGCATTGAATCTATAAATTGCTTTGGGTAGTATACTCATTTTCACTATATTGATTCTTCCAATCCATGAACATGGTATATTTCTCCATCTATTAGTGTCCTCTTTGACTTCTTTCACCAGTGTTTTGTAGTTTTCTATGTATAGGTCTTTAGTTTCTCTAAGTAGATATATTCCTAAGTATTTTATTCTTTCCGTTGCAATGGTGAATGGAATTGTTTCCTTAATTTCTCTTTCTGTTTTCTCACTATTAGTGTATAGGAATGCAAGGGATTTCCGTATGTTGATTTTATATCCTGCAACTTTACTAAAGCCCAGAGATAAATCCACACACATTTGGACACCTTATCTTTGACAAAGGAGGCAAGAATATACAATGGATTAAAGACAATCTCTTTAACAAGTGGTGCTGGGAAATCTGGTCAACCACTTGTAAAAGAATGAAACTAGAACACTTTCTAACACCATACACAAAAATAAACTCAAAATGGATTAAAGATCTAAACATAAGACCAGAAACTATAAAACTCCTAGAGGAGAACATAGGCAAAACACTCTCCGACATACATCACAGCAGGATCCTCTATGACCCACCTCCCAGAATATTGGAAATAAAAGCAAAAATAAACAAATGGGACCTAATTAAACTTAAAAGCTTCTGCACATCAAAGGAAACTATTAGCAAGGTGAAAAAGCAGCCTTCAGAATGGGAGAAAATAATAGCAAATGAAGCAACTGACAAACAACTAATCTCAAAAATATACAAGCAACTTCTACAGCTCAACTCCAGAAAAATAAATGACCCAATCAAAAAATGGGCCAAAGAACTAAACAGACATTTCTCCAAAGAAGACATACAGATGGCTAACAAACACATGAAAAGATGCTCAACATCACTCATTATCAGAGAAATGCAAATCAAAACCACTATGAGGTACCATTTCACGCCAGTCAGAATGGCTGCCATCCAAAAGTCTACAAGCAATAAATGCTAGAGAGGGTGTGGAGAAAAGGGAACCCTCTTATACTGTTGGTGGGAATGTAAACTAGTACAGCCACTATGGAGAACAGTGTGGAGATTCCTTAAAAAACTGGAAATAGAACTGCCTTATGATCTAGCAATCCCACTGCTGGGCATATACACTGAGGAAACCAGAAGGGAAAGAGACACATGTACCCCAGTGTTCATCACAGCACTGTTTATAATAGCCAGGCCATGGAAGCAACCTAGATGTCCATCAGCAGATGAATGGATAAGAAAGCTGTGGTACATATACACAATGGAGTATTACTCAGCCATTAAAAAGAATACATTTGAATCAGTTCTAATGAGGTGGATGAAACTTGAGCCTATTATACAGAGTGAAGTAAGCCAGAAAGAAAAACACCAATACAGTATACTAACGCATATATATGGAATTTAGAAAGATGGTAACAATAACCCTGTGTATGAGACAGCAAAAGAGACACGTATAGACATGTATAGACATGATGTATAGAACAGTCTTATGGACTCTGTTGCAGAGCGAGAGGGTGGGAAAATTTGGGAGAATGGCATTGAAACATGTATAATATCATGTATGAAATGAGTTGCCAGTCCAGGTTTGATGCACGATACTAGAAGCTTGGGGCTAGTGCACTGGGACGACCCGGAGGGATGGTATGGGGAGGGAGGAGGGAGGAGGGTTCAGGATGGGGAACACATGTATACCTGTGATGGATTCATTTTGATATTTGGCAAAACTAATACAATTTGTAAAGTTTAAAAATAAAATAAAATTTAAAAAAAATAGAAAAGCACTTTACATAGTTCAATGTGTGGCAAAAAATCTTTTCACATCTATATGTGTTTGACTCAGTTTGGCATTGTTTCCCTTGAAACTGTTGGGATTGTTACTGTTTATAAAATTCTTAATGGGAATTGTTTCCACTCAACAATATGATTTGACTGAGTTGACTTTAAGTACTTTTTTTTTTGTAATAATAACAATATGTTCCTCTTTATGATTCAATTTCTAATCTTTTAAAATTTGTTTTTAAATTTACATAAATTCACTCTTTTTGGTGGAAAGTTATATAAATATGACAAATGCATAGAGTTGTGTAACCGCCATTGACAATCATGATACAGAACTATTTCATCACCATCCCCACCAAAACCTCATGATTCTAGTTTGCAATCAGTTTTTTCCCCCAGTCAACCCTTGGCAACCACTGATCTGTCCTTTATCCTCACAGTTCTTTTGTTTCCAGAAAGTCATATAAATGTAATTACATAGTGTGTGGCTTTTTGAGTTTAGTTTCTTTCACTAATCATAACACATTTGGGATACATCCAAGTTGCTGGATTTCAGTAGTTTTTTCTTGTTTATAATTCGTAAACTTTTGACTGAAATTGGTTCTAAATTAAAATCTAAATATTTTTCATAATTAAATTACCCACAGTGATTTCCTCTCACTAGGATATTCAATAGCTCAGTTGGTAAAGAATCCACCTGCAATGCAGGAGACCCCAGTTCGATTCCTGGGTCGGGAAGATCCCCTGGAGGAGGGATAGGATACCCATTCCAGTATTCTTGGGCTTCCCTTGTGACTCAGCTGGTAAAGAATCTGCCTGCAATGTGGGAGTCCTGGGTTTGATGCTGGGGTTGGGAAGATCCCCTGGAGAAGGGAAAGGCTATCCACTCCAGTATTCTGGCCTGGAGAATTCCATAGACCGTATAGTCCATGACATCGCAAAGAGTCAGACACGACTGAGCGACTTTCACTTACAGCACATTCAAGAATTGTTCTTGTCATAATGCTAAAATTCTGGGGTTTGTTTTTATTCTTTTCTCTTTGTAAATTTTTGTGTGAGTCATACAAAAAACTTATTTTGAGGTAAATGTGGATTTATCAGTATGTTTGATTAGCCTGTGATTATATTGAAAGTCTACTTAATGGAAGATTTCTTGAGAACACAAGTGATCCCTGCATTATTTTGAAGATAACTAGACTTACAGATATAGTTATATCTCAATAGTCTATTACAATGGAGATAAATGTTGTCACCATCCAAAAAACAGTTAAGTTGGGTTTGATTTTACTTACATATGAATTTTGCTAATGTGATAATTAACATTCTGCTGGCTTCCCTGGTGGCTCAGAGGGTAAAGCGTCTGCCTGCAATGCAGGAGACCTGGGTTCGATCCCTGGGTCAGGAGGATCCCCTGGAGAAGGAAATGGCAAACCACTCCAGTACTCTTGCCTGGAAAATCCCATGGACAGAGAAGCCTGGTAGACAACAGTCCATGGGATTGAAAACAGTCTGACATGACTGAGTGACTTCACTTCACTATGCTAACATTAAAGTCATTTTAAATTCCTTAATGTATAACTGCTATGGTAGGACAGAGGCAGCTGACAAGCAGGTAGGATGGTAGGAAGAAGCTAGTTTAAATTTTATGCTTCTGTAGGTACTTAGCAGAGTGGATAAGCCACATCCAGATAGTAGAGATTTCAATGGATGTGAACTTGTTCTCATTAGAATTCATGATTTCAAGCCCTATATAGTGCAAGTAAATAGCTACCGATTAGGGAGCTGAAATCTTGACCTTTCCCATCTCTTAAATATAAGCATCTCAGTCATAGCTCCATACTTAAAAATAGACAGTTCCATAAGTCAGTTGTGCAGCTAAAAGAATCATTAATCTTTAAATAAGGGCTTGTTCACTCTGCGCTCTGCTGTCTACTGTGGTGTTCCTCATGTACTATGCCTCAGAGTGTTTTAGTAAGCAGGAAAGTGTTTTGGATATGCATGATGAATATGAAACTCACATAACTGCAGCAAAAGCAGTTTGTACTAAGTACTATTTGTTAAACCAGAAATCTGTCACCCATATTTGATGGTTGACATGAAGGAATCAATTGGAGAGCAAAACATGTTATTTTTCAACAAGCATGAAGAGAATTTTCCAAAGAGGGTTATTTGCATAAATAAGTTTGTCCATGAATGGAAATCCTCCAAGGATTTAAAAAGGCACATGTCAGGATTTTGTGTTATAGGATAAAATTTAGGATGTTTAGCTGTGTTTACCGAAAAGGCATAGAAGCTGCTAGGATATATCAGGCGGTGTGGCTGGTGGGTTGAGGATTAGTACTGTTTGTAGAGATTGCCATGAACTTCATAAAAGATACAGAAGAGGGTTCTCTGTGAAGCTTCTCTGACTTCCTCTGATGGCTACTCTGTTCTTGTACACCACTTTTTTTTTTTTTTGTAAATTAATTTATTTTAATTGAAGGCTAATTACTTTACAATATTGTAGTGTTTTTTTTCCATACATTGACATGAATCAGCCATGGGTGTACATGTGCCCCCATCCTGAACCCCCTTCCAATCTCCCTCCCCATCCCATCCATCAGGATTGTCCCAATGCACTGGCCCTGAGCACCCTGTCTCATGCATTGAGCCTGGACTGGCGATCTTTTTCACATATGGTAATATACATGTCTCAATGCTATTCTCATAAATCATCCCACCCTCGCTTTCTCCCACAGAGTCCAAAAGTCTGTTCTCTACATCTGTGTCTCTTTTGCTGTCCAGCACATAGGGTCATCATTACCATCTTTCTAAATTCCATATATATGCATTATATACTGTATTGGTGTTTTCCTTTCTGACTTACTTCACTCTGTATAATAGGCTCCAGTTTCATCTACCTCATTAGAACTGATTCAAATGCATTCTTTTTAATAGCTGAGTAATATTCCATTGTGCATATGTGCCATGGCTTTCTTAACCATTCATCTGCCAATGGACATCTAGTTTGCTTCCATGTCCTAGCTATTGTAAACAGTGCTGCAATGAACATTGAGGTACACGTGTCTCTTTCAATTCTGGTTTCCTCAGTATGTATGCCCAGCAGTGGGATTGCTGGGTCGTATAGCCGTTCTATTTCAAGTTTTTTAAGGAATCTCCACACCGTTCTTCATAGTGGCTGTACTAGTTTGCATTCCCACCAATAGTGTAAGAGAGTTCCCTTTTCTCTGCTCCCTCTCCAGCTTGTATTATTTGTAGACTTCTTGATAGCAGCCATTCTGTCTGTCCTGAAATGATGCCTCATTGTGGTTTTGATTTGCATTTCTCTGATAATGAGTGATGTTGAGCATCTTTTCAGGTGTTAATCTTTCAGCCATCTGTATGTCTTCTTTGGAGAAATGTCTGTTTAGTTCTTTGGCCCATTTTTTGATTGGGTCATTTATTTTTCTGGTATTGAGCTGCATGAGCTGCTTGTATATTTTTCATATTAATTCTTTGTCAGTTGCTTCATATGCTATTATTTTCTTCCTTTCCTAAGGCTGTCTTTTCACCTTGCTTATAGTTTCCTTCATTGTGCAAAGCTTTTAAGTTTAATTAAGTCCCATTTGTTTATTTTTGCTTTTATTTCCATTACTCTGGGAGGTGGGTCATAGAAGATCCTGCTGTGATTTATATCAGAGAGTGTTTTGCCTATGTTTTCCTCTAGGAGTTTTATAATTTCTGGTCCTATATTTAGATCTTTAATCCATTTTGAGTTTATTTTTGTGTATGGTGTTGGAAAGTGTTCTAGTTTCATTCTTTTACAAGTGGTTGACCAGTTTTCCCAGCATCACTTAAAAGAGATTAAAGAGATTGTCTTTTCTCCATTGTATATTCTTGCCTCGTTTGTCAAAGATAAGGTGTCCATAGGTGTGTGGATTTATATCTGGGCTTTCTATTTTGTTCCATTGATCTATATTTCTGTCTTTGTGCCAGTGCCATACTGTCTTGATGACTGTGGCTTTGTTGTAGAGCCTGAAGTCAGGCAGGTTGATTCCTCCAGTTCCATTCTTTCTCAAGATTGCTTTGGCTATTCGAGGTTTTTTGTATTTGCATACAAATTGTGAAATTATTTGTTCTAGTTCTGAGAAAAATTAGCTTGATAAGGATTGCATTGAATCTATAGATTGCTTTGGGTAATATAGTCATTTTCACTATATTGATTCTTCTGATCCATGAACATGGTATATTTCTCCATCTATCTGTGTCCTCTTTGATTTCTTTCACAAGCGTTCTATAGTTTTCTATATATACGTCTTTTGTTTCTTTAGGTAGATATATTCCTAAGTATTTTATTCTTTTCATTGCAATGGTGAATGGAATTGTTTCCTTAATTTCTCTTTCTGTTTTCTCATTGTTAGTGTATAGGAATGCAAGGAATTTCTGTGTGCTGATTTTATATTCTGCAACTTTACTATATTCATTGATTAGCTCTAGTAATTTTCTGGTGGAGTCTTTAGGGTTTTCTATGTAGAGAATCATGTCATCTGCAAACAGTGAGAGTTTTACTTCTTCCTTTCCAATTTGGATTCCTTTTATTTCTTTTTCTGTTCTGATTGCTGTGGCCAAAACTTCCAAAACTATGTTGAATAGTAGTGGTGAGAGTGGGCACCCTTGTCTTGTTCCTGACTTTAGGGGAAATGCTTTCAATTTTTCACCATCGAGGATAATGTTTGCTATGGGCTTGTCATATATAGCTTTTATTATATTGAGGTATGTTCCTTCCATGCCTGCTTTCTGGAGGGTTTTTATCTTAAATGGATGTTGAATTTTGTCAAAGGCTTTCTCTGCATCTATTGAGATAATCATATGGTTTTTATTTTTCAATTTGTTAATGTGGTGTATTACATAATGATCAAAGGATCAATCCAAGAAGAAGTATAACAATTATAAATATATATGCACCCAACACAGGAGCACTGCAATATGTAAGACAAATGCTAACAAATATGAAAGGGGAAATTAACAATAACACAGTAATAGTGGGAGACTTTAATACCCCACTCACACTCATGGATAGATCAACTAAACAGAAAATTAACAAGGAAACACAAACTTTAAATGATACAATAGACCAGTTAGACCTAATTGATATCTATAGGACATTTTACCCCAAAACAATGAATTTGGCCTTTTTCTCAAGTGCACACGGAATCTTCTCCAGTATAGATCTCATCTTGGGCCATAAATCAAGCTTTGGTAAATCAAAAAAAATTGAAATCATTCCAAGCATTTTTTATGATCACAATGCAGTAAGATTAGATGTCAATTACAGGAGAAAAACTATTAAAAATTCCAACATATGGAGGCTGAAGCACACGCTGCTGAATAACCAACAAATCGCAGAAGAAATCAAAAAATATGTGTAGAACAAATGAAAATGAAAATACAACAACCCAAAACCTATGGGACACTAAAAGCAGTACTAAGGGGAAGGTTCATAGCAATACAGGCATACCTCAAGAAACAAGAAAAAAGTCAAATAACCTAACTTGAAACCTAAAGCAACTAGAAAAGGAAGAAATGAAGACCCCCTTGGATAGCAGAAGGAGAGAAATCTTAAAAATTAGGGCAGAAATAAATTCAAAAGAAATGAAAGAGACCATGGCAAAAATCAACAAAGCCAAAAGCTGGTTCTTTGAGAAGATAAATAAAATAGACGAACCATTAGCCAGACTCATTAAGAAACAAAGGGAGAAGAATCAAATCAACAAAATTATAAATGAAAATGGAGAAATCACAACAGACAACACAGAAATACAAAGGATCATAAGAGACTACTATCAACAACTATATGCAAATAAAATGGACAACTTGGAAGAAATGGACAAATTCTTAGAATAGTACAACTTTCCAAAACTGAACCAGGAAGAAATAGAAAATCTTTTGAGACCCATCACAAGCACGGAATTTGAAACTGTAATCAGTAGTCTTCCAGCAAACAAAAGCCTAGGACCAGATGGCTTCACAGCTGAATTCTACCAAAATTTAGAGAAGAGCTAACACTTATCCTACTCAAACTCTTCCAGAAAATTGCAGAGGAAGGTAAACTTCCAAACTCATTCTGTGAGTCCACCATCACCCTAATATCAAAACCTGACAAAGATGCCACACAAAAAGAAAACTACAGGCCAATATCCCTAATGAATATAGATGCAAAAATCCTTAACAAAATTCTAGCAAACAGAATCCAACAACATATTAAAAAGATCATACATCATGACCAAGTGGGCTTTATCCCAGGGATGCAAGGATTCTTCAATATCTGCAAATCAATCAATGTAATACACCACATTAACAAATTGGAGAAGACTCTTGAGAGTCCCTTGGACTGCAAGGAGATCCAACCAGTCCATCCTAAAGGAAATCAGTCCTGGGTATTCATTGGAAGGACTGATGTTGAAGCTGAAACTCCAATACTTTGGCTACCTGATGTAAAGAGCGGACTCATTTGAAAAGACCCTGATGCTGGGAAAGATTGAGGGCAGAAGATGGGGACGACAGAGGATGAGATGGTTGGATAACATCACTGATTCAATGGACATGAGTTTGAGTAGACTCCGGGAGTTGGTGATGGATAGGGAGGCCTGGCATGCTGCAATTCATAAGGTTGCAAAGTGTCGGACATGACTGAGCGACTGAACTGGACTGAATTGAACTGAGAATAATAGGCATATTTATTTTATTTTACCATTTTTTCAACTCCCTTTCCAATTTTTTTACATTATTTTGTAGTTTTACAAATTTTGTTTTTTTTAGTGACTGTCAAGCAAAATGAAAGTTTGCTACTTGAAAGGGCTGTTGGATGGTGATCAATAATTGTTTATAAAAATCACAGCAATATTTTACCCTTAACTGATATTTCTCTTAGAGAATTGCATTGGATATCCGTTGTTTAAAGCCATCTTACATTTTAGACTGTCAGGGAATTCTGAACTAGCTCTGGTTGCTAGTGAAAATAAACTTGATACTCTTGAGAAAGAAAGAACAGAATTGAATCATGGGCACAATTGATTGCTTTATTTAGTTAGGGTTTCCAGGGGTTAAAAGATTTTAATGTATTATCTAAATAATAATTTATCCTTTTGTTCAAGGAAGGCATGGATCACATGAGTATTAAATATTATCAGGATCTCCTTGGCTTCAGATTCCTGAAAATATTCTAACATTTGAAGATCTAAATGGTCATTCTATGTAAAAGTTAGAATTTGGGAGGGAGTAGATGACCTTCTAAATGAGTAATTTAGGAGAGTTAAATGAATGCACCCTCTATAGAGGTGTGGCTGGGTTATGGCAATGAACTCAGGATGGTGGCAAGGCACCCAGGGACTAGATGTCCAAGAAAACTATTACAAAAAAGATGTGAAGGTGTATGGTAGTGAGCAGGGGGAGTGATGGTCATAGTAGAAGGAACACCTGAAAGGACTAGTGGCTTTAGATAGAACACACCTCCTGCAAAAACTGCTTCCTGGCTGGAAGGGTGCTGGGAAATATTGCATATGCTGACCTCTTTTGTCCCTTACTCTGATCTCTTCCCTGTGCCTCACATTGACCTAATCTAATTGAAACTGCACTTCTCAGGATCCAGGTGATGTTCTGCGTAGAGGTCAGCCTCCCAGGGCATAGGGCAGGGCAAAGAATGAGGAAATATGGAGAAGCCAAAGTGCACAACTAGCCTACTTGTATCTGCAAGCCCAGCCCTGCCCCATACTCTGGATCTTCATCATCCTAAACAGGCATAGTGGGCTTCATGATAACTATCAATGCTAGTTATTAGCACTAATAACTATCAGTGCTAGTTATTCTAAGCTAGAGACTCAGTTATTCAGAACTGAGCTTCTCAAGTCAAGAGTCATTCTACTTTTTCATGGTTTATTGATTATCATTCCTATGTACTTGGCTTCTGAATTCCAGAACAAGTCACTGCAAAAACTCAGCCTAAATTATCTCATTTACAAAATCTTAGGGTTGGAGTAGGACAAAAATTCAATTAAAAAATTCTTTGTAATTCCTGACCTAAAGAAAATGCCAACCATGAGTTTTCTGTATTAGTAAGTCAAAAAGTCAGATTTAGACAAGTTTACTTTGTATAAATCTGTGGTCCATGGGATCACAAAGTTGGACATGACTGAGTGACTGAGCATACACACATGCAAGGCAAGTATAAAAATTTTGGATTTAATATAAGTAAAGTTTGGGTCATACCTATTGCAAAAAAAACTAGAAAGAGAGAATGAAGTGGTGAGGTTATAAAGGGAAGATAGGAATAGTTTGTTAAAAAAAAAAAAAAAAAAAAAAAAGCAGGGGTTGATGTAATAAAGCCTGAAAAGAGATCAAGATAAGCCCAGTAGGCATGGGCCTTAGGACTCAACCGTCATCAACTCTTGAGTTAAAATGAGAAATGCACTGAACATTTGTAGACAAGAATAAAGAGAAACTAGTTCCTGGTTTTTGTGTACTGTCTGCAACAATACCACATCTTTGTAAACTTGTAGTTTAAACTAGAGATTGGGAAGATACAGAAAAGTTTTCAAGAAATAATAAATTGTTTATAGAAATTAGTAGCACTGAGTCCATAATTACTCATTTATGATGCATAAATAATATCAGTATCTTTGTTGTTGTTGCTATTGATTTATTTGGGGGGAAGTTAAAGAAAAACAAATCAATGTTTTCAATGTTTGCTTAAACTTTGAAACCCGTTTTTCCCATAGGAAAAAGCTTTTCAATGTCAAAGTCATAGTATTACTCAAGAACCTTTTCCTTGGAATTAATTACAAGCTCTAGTATATCTATGTCATGTTCTGTAAATGAATATGTTCAGGAACTTCACAAGGCACAGTATTTAGCAAGTCAAACAAAACCCACTGTATCCAAAACCCAGTCAGCTAGCTCAACTAACAAAAATTTACTGCCTAGATAAATTTCATAATAGCTTAAAATTTGACCTTTTGTTTTAGTTACTCAGGAAATGCTATATACCTTAATTTTTAAAAATGAGACTGAAAAATTTAGTTGAATTTGACACTTTATAGTGAAGAACAAATGTGTCCCTTTTTCTTCTGATTAGTATTCTGTATAGTATGCATCAAAAGCTACTAAAAAAAATAAAACTCAATACCATAGTTTAAAACAGTGTCAGAAAACTATGGCTCATGGATCAAGTGCCCTCTGTTTTACGGCTAATTATATTTTTGAACTGTGGTGTTGGAGAAGACTCTTGAGAGTCCCTTCGACTGCAAGGAGATCCAGCCAGTCCATTCTGAAGGAGATCAGCCCTGGGATTTCTTTGGAAGGAATGATGCTAAAGCTGAAACTCCAGTCCTTTGGCCACCTCATGTGAAGAGTTGACTCATTGGAAAAGACTCTGATGCTGGGAGGGATTGTGGGCAGGAGGAGAAGGGGACGACAGAGGATGAGATGGCTGGATGGCAACACTGACTCGATGGATGTGAGTCTGAGTGAACTCTGGGAGTTGGTGATGGACAGGGAGGCCTGGCATGCTGGGATTCACAGGGTCGCAAAGAGTCGGACACAACTGACCGACTGATCTGATCTGATATAGTTTTTGCACTTTAAATGGTTTAAAAATTCAAAACAAGAAGAAGAATTTGTGTTGTGAAAATTATATGATATTCAAATGTTTGTGTTCATATATAAAGTTTTATTGGAACACAGCCCTTTCTGTTCATTTATGTGTTGTCCATTACTGCTTCAATGAGTTCAGTAGTTGCAAAAGAGACCATATAGTTCACAAAACTTAAAGTAGTTATTAATTTGCCCTTGAAAGAAAAGTCTGTTTACACAACTCTAATAAAGTACATTTTTATAAAGAAGTAGATATAGAATAGTATTTAAAATAATATCCCACTATCTTTCTATAATCTTTTAAGCAGTATAAGTACACCCTTTTGTTCAGTTTTGCCATCAGAAATAATAGGCAACAATGGTTAAAATCTTGCTAATACACACATTCTCTTTTAGATGAATTGTGATTACATTAGAAATATTTCTGTGAAAGAATTATGTTGCTTGGTGTGACATTTCATAGTCGACTTAGTTTTTGTCGTTGTTGCTAAGGGAAGACTTTCTTCTTTTTCTGGTGCAGTGGGAGAGTAACAGGCTTCAAGAGCAATTATCTTCTGTGATGAGGAACTTGAGAGAGGATAATCAAAGCTAAAACATCTTGAGCACTGTGCAAAGCTAGGTTAAAAGTTAGCAAATATAATTTACTGTGAATAATTGCTGAATAAGAGAGTCTAGGAAAAGGAGTTAATAATATATAAAATCTGTTAAACTTCAAAGTGTTAAAATATAATGCAAAAGAAATATTTAAGACTTTTTAAAGAGGGGGAAAAAAGGATCTTAAGTCTTAATGCCTAAGTGGAACTGTAGTGGAAAGGACAAACTACGTGCTGAGCTGTACACGACTGTGAGAACAGTGTGTGATAAATCAAGGAAGTTGTTGTAGCTTGTATGAAGGATGGAATCCACACAATATTCAATATAGTATCAGAATTCACCTTTGATAAAATTCCAGTGTGATCTACAGATACCATGGATATGACTTACTATTTATGTTTGGGTTCTTTCTGAAATAGAGAAAAAAGTTTTCATATTTGTGACAGAAAGCTTAGAAACCCAAGTAAGGTATGCTATCTATCAAAGGACCTGGCAGGCTACAGTCTCTGGGGTCACAAAAAAAATCAAACACAACTTAGTGACTAAACAACACCACCACGAAAAGTAATCTATCAGATGACTATCTAACCAGAGTTTATTTTAAATTTAGGCCTCATATATTTAATTCATTTACTTGTATGTACATATCTCATGAGGTATGAATTCAGATTGACTTTTCCTCATGTCTACAAAATCTTTAAGAAAATGTCACCTAATATTCTATGGAGTGTGTCATCAATCAAGGAATCATTACATTGCAAGTCAACTTAAAGGTAGTCCTTAAGATCCATCTGTTCCTAGGTAGTAGTTCTTCCCTCATAGCTCAGTTGGCAAAGAATCCGGTTGCAATGCAGGAGACTCTATATGGTCTAAGAGAAGTGTCACCACTCATTATTGCCACTTACAAATCATCAGTTCAGTCACTCAGTCATGTTCAACTCTTTGCGACCTCATGAACTGCAGCACACCAGGCTTCCCTGTCCATCACCAACTCCTAGAGATTGCTCAAACTCATGTCCATAGAGCCAGTGATGCCATCCAAGCATCTTATCTTCTATTGTCCCCTTCTCCTCCTGCCTTCAGTCTTTCCCAGCATCAGTGTCTTTTCCAATGAGTCCGTTCTTCACATCAGGTGGCCAAAGTATTAGAGTTTCAGCTTCAGCATCAGTCCTTCCAATGAATATTCAGAATTTATTTCCTTTAATATGGACTGGTATGATGTCATCGCTGCCCAAGGGACTCTCAAGAATCTTCTCCAACACCACAGTTCAAAAGCATCAGTTCTGCGCTGAGCCTTCTTTATGGTCCAACTCTCACATCTACTACTGGAAAAACCATAGCTTTGACTAGATGGACCTTTGTTGCCAAAGTAATGTCTCTGCGTTTAACACATGAATATTCTTTAAACTCAACATTGATTCATTATAAAAGCCTTGATAAAACATTTGTTAAACACTCCTTATCTTTACATTATAACTGTGCTATAGAAGACTTGTTTAAACATTGCATAACTTTGAATGTAAAGTATTGAATCTGTGTTAATGGTGAATGGTGAACATAACAATTTAAAGACATTTTTTAAAGATCTTATTTTTTCATGGATAAAGCTGCACTAATCATCGCATATCTGTATATTCTGACAAAGGAAAGCAACCTTGTTCCATTCGTCCTCTAAAGATGTCCCAGAACTTGACTCTAAACTGAATATCTTTGATTTGCATACAATCATTTACTACCCCTGAATTATTGTTGATATTTTTAGAAGACATTTCTAATGATCTATTCTCTGTAGAAATGATCCTGAAATCACTGATTGCATGGAATTTAGTGAGTTTTTTTTTCTTTAAACTTATGGAGGGGATAGGTGGGATATATTTTATTGCTTTGCATTAGTCTTCTTTATAAACAAAGAAGGAATAAATTAAATCTTTCTATTTCCAGTAACTAGACTCCAAATACTTGACAAATGCCTAAACAAATATAGGGGATTCAACTACGAGAATCATTACTAAAATGTTCATACTTTTTAGTCAGACCCTCCTTCCCTTTGGCTATCAGCAGCTACTAGACTCACTAATGGAATATTTTCTGTATTTACAAACGCATATTTTGACCTGTTTCCTAAAAATGTTTTAAATTGTTCACATTTTGAAAGGGACATTTTAATTCTAAATGTTTAAAATTGGGAAGATCTTTTAGTTTCCCTTGCCAAATTGAAAATAAATTTAGCAAACAAAAGCAATATCACGTTTTCATCATCACAGAGTGAAGACTTCCAGAAATCCGTGAAGCATTAAGAACACTAGCAAAATAAGTCAAAATGTTCTTTTTCAGAACTCTAGAAATTAACTAAAGGCTTACAGCAGTCTAAGAATTATTTATCCAGGAAAACTGGCTAAATTTCATTAAGAACAAAGATCTTTGGCATTTTAATTTTCCTTAATCCCTCATCTCTCTCCCCAACTCTGTATAGGCTTGAAAATCGATAATCTCATAACTATGATATCTGAGAAAACCAGTATCATAGTGGGCAGAATGGGTTTGGAGTATCTCCACAGTCTCATCCTTATGGAATTGTTATTATTTGACCAGTGTAGCTCCTCGCTGAAGAGTTACATTGTCAGAGTTTGTCCTTATTTGACCTAACTTAGAGCTCCCTTTGTCTCATGCCCAAGAAAATTATTGAAAACAATGTTTTAACATCACAGGTACCAGAGGTGGTGTTAACCATATGGTGTTCATGAAAATCTGGTCAAAAACTTAAAAAGAAAAACAGTAGAGTGAGATGCCTATAGGAGGCTTTGAAAAACTCCAACATATTTCTGATAATTTCAGAAGCCACATGCATATGAAGGACTGCTCACATGTCCTAGAAAATGTGAAAAGGCCCTAATCTCTCATCCTCTGGCTGAATTTAAGGTCCTGTGTGAACAAGAAGTTAAGGCTAAGACTCATTTAAACTGCCTGCCAGAGCATTGAAGATGTGCCCCTGAATACACAAAAGAGCCGTCAGCAAAAGCTAGAATTTTGGCTCAAAGAATTTAAGGAACTATTTTTTTCAAATTATTAGCTGACCACTAAGCTAACTGATCAGAGACTACAGTGGCTAGAAACAACAAAGTATGAAGACTTTAAGTTTTTTAAAGAAGGAACCCAGAAAAGTCACCAAATAAACTAACAACCATAACAGCCACAAAAATCATCCCTGGGGAGAGAGGAATCTTTTTTAGATTTTGCCACACTATATTATTTAAAATGTCTAGGTATATTTTGAAGCATGCAAAGAAACAAGAAATTATGGCCCATATATGGGATGCTGCTGCTACTGCTAAGTCGCTTCAGTCGTGTCTGACTCTGTGCGACCCCATAGACAGCAGCCCACTAGGCTCCTCTGTCCCTGGGATTCTCCAGGCAAGAACACTGGAATGGGTTGCCATTTCCTTCTCCAATACATGAAAGTGAAAAGTGAAAGTGAAGTCGCTCTGTTGTATCTGACTGTTAGCGACCCCATGGACTGGAGCCTACCAGGCCCCTCCATCCATGAGATTTTCCAGGCAAGAGTACTAGAGTGCGGTGCCATTGCCTTCTCAAATATATGGGGTAGGGGGAAGCAATCAATAGAAAGTGTTTTGAAGGCAGCACAGGTATTGGACTTGGGCTTTAAACCAGCTCTTAGACACATGTTAAAATTACTAAATGAAACTGTTTCTAAAGAATTAAAGGAAAATATGAGAACAGTTCAGTTCAGTTCAGTCGCTCAGTCGTGTCTGACTCTTTGCAACCCCATGAATTGCAGCACACCAGGCCTCCCTGTCCATCACCAACTCCCAGAGTTTACACAAACTCATGTCCATCGAGTCAGTGATGCCATCCAGCCATCTCATCCTCTGTCATCCCCTTCTTCTCCTGCCCCCAATCCCTCCCAGCATCAGGGTCTTTTCCATTGAGTCAACTCTTCACATGAGGTGGCCAAAGTATTGGAATTTCAGCTTCAGCATTAGTCCTTCCAATGGACACCCAGGATTGATCTCCTTTAGGATGGACTGGTATCTCACCAAAAAGGGAAAACAGATAAAAAATATGAATTATAGAAATGAACCAAATAGAAATTTTGGGGTTGTAAAGTACAATAACCAAAATGATAAACTTATTAGAGTGGCTCAATGAGGAGTCAATCAGTTAAAGACAGTTTCATTGAGACTCAGTCAAAGACAGTTTGATTGAGATTATACAGAAGGAGCAACAGAAAGAAAAAAAATAATAAAAAACAATGTAAAGACTTGTAGAACAGTGAAAAACCATCAAGTATATCAACATATATCCAAGAGAAGTCCTTAAAGGAGAGAAGAGAGAAAGATACAGAAAGAATACGTAAATAAATAATGACTGGAAAATCCCTAAAATGGATGGAAAACATTAATATGGGCATACAGGAAAATCAATAAATGCCAGAAAACTTATAGCTTGGAGTAGGATGATAAGAAATGGAGAGAAGTCAACATATTTGAGAGACAATTAAGAAAAAAAAAACTTTTGATGAGTTAAATATTTAGTATGAAGAAAGAGTAGTTATAAGAAGACCCCACAGTTCTTTGTACCTGTGTAATGTAGCAGTTATGTTTTTCAATGTAATTGTCAACTCTTTATCCTCCCCTTACATTAGCATATAGGATCCTTGAGAGTAGATACACTCTAGTTTGTCTTTCATAAGTACTGAGACATATTGCACATAGAAGACATCTAATACATACTTGATAATGTGTTGGATTGAATTAAAAAGAAAGCTCTCAAAAACTATTCCAAACATTATTCTCCACAGATAATAATTTCAGTGCTTCTAAATATTATAGACTGGAATAAAACTAAGAAATTATTTATTTCACCTGATTGTTAGGCAGCTACTGAGGCTGACATTTGGCTATACAAAAATGTACATAATTTATTGACCCTTGTTCAAAGACACTGTGAGCTGCCCAGCATACCTTAACTGTGTTTAGCTTTAGTTATTGATTGCATATTTTAGATTGTCAAAAAATTAATTTCATAATACTGAGCCTATTTTATTTTATGATATCAATGTAAATTTAGATTGTATAAAGTCATTAATTCAGCATATGCATCTAAACAGAGGTTTCATATAATGAAAGTTAACATTAAGGAAGTATCACTGTGCAAATTCAGGTTGGTCAAATAGGTTAAGTAATTATGAGAGAGAGAAAAAAAAAAAGCATGCCTGAGACCTCAATCTACATTTGCCATTAAATTGCAAAAAGATGAACTTTTGACAAATCACTAGTGCTGACAGTATAACCCTCTTCTCCTTCCAACACATAATAATACAAGTACCTCACTTTTTTAAAAGAAAAGATGAAAGCTTTAGGTACTAATAATGTATCCTGAATTTTTTTTACCTAGGAGATTGGTCTTTTTTTAAACAAAAAATTCATTTGTGTGTTCTCTACAGTATAGACAGTGGCTTTAGAAATAAAGTGATGCAAATTTATAGTGAAAAAGCACTTCAAAATATCACCATAGTTTCACTGCATCACTAGAATAATCTCTATGACTCTTTGGGATCATTTGCATCTATGATGGTTCTTTTGATAATCAGATTTTCTAGATACATGAGTATATGAGGCATTTGTTTCTTTCCAGGATAAGTTTCCCCTTTGATTAAAAATTTAAGAATGGCCATAATCATATAAGACAGCGGTGCATCCACTAGTGAAGTGTTAAAGCACCATTTGCTTTTGTCTTCTTTGGAAAAGTAAAACCCTCTGTATTTTGAAGCCTTTGTTTATAAAGCCCTTTTGCATTGCAAAATAGATATGGAGTAATTGGACCAGAAACCTTTAAAATTGACATAGAACACCTTATCTACCACTTTTTGAGGTTGTTCTGTCATGAATTATATTTGAATATGTCAGAGAAAGCATTATTAATGTTTAATAAGAATTCAGTTCAGTTCAGTCGCTCAGTTGAGTCCGACTCTTGCAACCCCATGGACTGCAACACGCCAGGCTTCCCTGTCCATCACCAACTCCCGGACCTTGCTCAAACTCATGCCCATTGAGTCGGTGATGCCATCTGACCATCTCATCCTCTGTCGTCCCCTTCTTCTCCTGCCTTCAATCTTTCCCAGCATCAGTGTCTTTTCCAATGAGTCAGTTCTTCACGTCAGGTGGCCAAAGTATTGGAGTTTCAGCTTCCAGCATCAGTCTTTCCAATGAATTTTCGGGACTGATTTCCTTTAGGATGGACTGGTTTGATCTCCTTGCAGTCCAAGAGACTCTCAAGAGTCTTCTCCAACAACACAGGTCAAAAACATCAATTCTTTGGTGCTTAGCTTTCTTTATAGTCTAACTCTCACATCCATACATGACTACTGGGAAAATCCACAGCTTTGACTAGACAGTACTTTGTCGGCAAAATAATGTCTCTGCATTTTAATATACTGTCTAGGTTGGTCATAGCTTTTCTTCCAAGGAGCAAATATCTTTGAATTTCATGGCTGCAGTCACCATCTGCAGTGATTTTGGAGCCCATATAAATAAATTCTCTCACTGTTTCCATTGTTTCCCCATCTATTTGCCTTGAAGTGATGGAACCAGATGCCATGATTTTTGTTTTTTGAACGTTGAGTTTTAAGCCAACTTTTTCACTCTCCTGTTTCACTTTCATCAAGCGGTTCTTTAGTTTTTCTTTGCTTTCTGCCATAAGGGTGGTGTCATCTGAGTATCTGATCAATTACTTCTTGAATTATCACAATATTCTTGGACATGCGCATGCTCTAGCTCTTTACCATGTTAGCACTTGGATACATCTTTGTTGTATATAATCAGATAGTATTTTAAGCAGAGGAAATGCTTAAGAAATAAGACTCTACATTATGAGTAGCTGATGGATGAAGAGGGAAGACAGATAAAAAAAAAAAAAAAACAGGCTGAATTCAGGCAACTGGGAATTGGGATTTGGAGAAATGATTCAGGGAATAGGTGCTGTGTTAATAAAATCTGAATCAGGAAGAAAATAATTCTCAGAATACTTGCTCTGCATTAAAAGCATTTATCTTCTGAGAAACTGAGCAGATAGTTGAAGTATTTTAATTACTTTTTTCCCCTGCATAAACTGTGATTCTCTGAATTAACACCTCATTGACATCAAGCCACTCAAGACCATTGGATTTGTTCAGATTACACACACACATGCTCACACACACATTCATATGCACACACATAGACATATGCTAATATACCTGTTTACTTCACAATTAATGCAAAAATTCCAAAGTTGTGTTTATGGGTATATTTTTTTAGTACACAGCAGCTAAAGTTACAATAATGGGTCTCATTATTCTCTAACTGAGATACTATCCTTTGAGCACATATTTACCTAGATGCTTCATTTATTTTTCAGCAACATCACTGTTACATTGGGTAAAATAAAAGCCAGTCGATTCAGGAAGATGCCATGTGATTTTTACAAAACCATCTAGAGAAAACATTGTGGGGCATGGCTAGACTTTGTGTTTTTCAGGCTCTTTCCAGGTATGGATAATGGATTTTAGGCATGTCTTTTGTGTAAATATACTTCTGATAGAATGGTAGATGGCTGGGTTTTCTTTGATTCTCTTTTCTTGCTCTTCCTTACTCGCTATGAGAGCTTTTGGCAGTATCTGTCCACCAAGAAATATGTATGGAATTGGTTTGTATTCAATTGTACTAAGAACTCTATGGAGAACTCTTAACTAGTATGAGGCATGCATTGCATTCTATTGAAACTCTTCTTTATTACATGGGACCTCTCAAACCAAAGATGATTACTTTCTATTGTCCTTTTGGGCAAGTAAAGTGAATGGCTTCATAGTCTCTTATGGTGATAAATCGGTGATGCCATCCAACCATCTCAACACCAATTCAATGGATATGAATTTGGGCAAACTCCGGGAGATGCTAAGAGACAGGGAGGTGTGCTGCAGTCCATGGGGTTGCAAAGAGTCAGACATGACTTGGTGACTGAACAACAGCAACAACATAGTCTCTTATTCATCCATTTAGAATCGAAGTAATGGATAAGATATTCTCAAAATGGGCACTGTCCTACACTGCTAATACCATGGTACATAGGTACAACCTTCCTTGGGGTGCAAATGTCTGCATAATTCAAAGCTCAAAAATTGCCTTTATCTTTTGCCTCAACAATTCCACTCTTGGAAATTTGTTACAAGGTAAATATATCAAAACTGTATTCAATGACATATGCATAGGATGCTAATCAGAGTGCTATTTATAATGATTAAAAAAAGGGAACCATTCAAATATCCAGTATTGATTAAATGGCTTCTAGTAGACTGTAGTATAGCCATGCAAAGATATGCTGTGCTGTGTGCTGTGCTTAGTCACTCAGTGCTGTCCGACTCTTTGTGACCCTATGGACTGTACCCCACCAGCTAGGTAACCATTAAAGTTTATCTGTGTGCGTCCATGCTAAGTCACTTCAGTCGTGTCTGACTGTGTGCAACCCTGTGGATCGTAGCCCTCCAGGTTCCTCTGTCCATGGGATTCTCCATGCAAGAATGCTGGAGTGGGTTGTCATGTTCTCCCCCAGGGATCAAATCCACATCTCATGTCTCCTGCATTGGCAGGCAGGTTATTTACCACTAGTGTCACCTGTGAAGCCTGAAGTTTATCCATGTAAATATTATTTTCATTGACCATAAAAATGTAAAAATGCATTGATGGAAACGATTTAGGTAACAAAATAATGTAGATATTTTATATTGTCTAATTTTGCTTCTTTGTATTTTTTTTAAAAATTTACTATAAATAATAGAATTAGATTCTAGTTAAGTGACAGATAATTTGTTAGAATAAGGAGATCTGGTTTATAATTGTTCTGAAACCAAAAATTGGAGGGGTCTGGGAAATAGGAACCAGAGTAGCAGGAACAATCTTAATTAGATAGCATCACCTCTCCTACCTTTGCTACTGTAACAAATGAACTCTATACTTGTATCACTCTTATCCTTACATCACTCAAGATTAAAATTCCCAGGAAAGGGTATTGTTAGCCTAATTGCTGCCATTTCTCCAGCCCTGGCAGGTTAGAGAAATGTAAAGAAACTGAGACTATTCTACTTTCCTCTTTTGGGATTGAGTGATAGAAAATAGGAATTACTGTTTCAATAAGGTTTTAGACAATGGGAATAAAAGTTTCTCCAGAGAAAATCAGGGTGGAATGAGTAGATACCTGACATTGCCCCACAATGGCATATGTCTACCACAATAATTTATCTTGAAAATAAAAAGTTATAGCCCCCCAGTATACAACTTATTTGACATTTATGATATATCTAGAATTGTTACTTGTTTAGAGGGTCAAAAATAAATATTATGCTGTGCTTATCTTTCAAAAAGAAGCATCAACTTAAAAGTCTACTATAACAGGAGATAGAAATTTTTCCCCCTTTTACAGGAAAATAGGATATGCATTATAACATCATTTATCAATATCTGTCTGTTTATCTCAGGAGATCCACTGCTTTCTCTCCTGCAATTCATCTCTGAACTTGGAATATAAATACTCAGTGTGTCATTGTTGATAATGACATCTCAGAAAAGCCCTGCTAAGCTATATCTATCATTTTAACTCTTCATTTGGAAGGAAAGTCATGTTTATGGAAGCTATAAAAGACAATTGGTAGAAATGTAGTTTTGCTAACATCATTTGAAAATAGCCCTAAAATATTTTCACCATCTGCTATGTTGCAGAGACCATGAGTTATTCTCCAAGAAGATCCTCTAGATTTGACCTTGAGAACCCTCGTCCATCTGCTCCAAATTAAAGCTAAACTAGTTAGTACCTGGGTACTTGGTTCAGAGCCAGTATTTCTCTGGGATGCAACTGCAAGGTTGATGTGATTTGAGATGACTTTTTTTGTCATTGGGTTTGATGTAATATAAAGTTAAGAATATAATTACAGGTAAAATGTAAGTAAGAGTTTGAGTATGAAATTAATCTCTGTATTTTTGCTTGTCTTTTGTCTTCCTTAACTGTAACATGGTTATAAAAGCCTTACAGCTAAATAAAACTTTTACCAATTAGTAAAAATGTATTTAGTGTGAGCATTGATGAAAATGGCTCTGAGAAAAAAAGGCTTATTTTTGTGTCAGATATTTTGAGTCTCTAAAACTTCCCAGATATTTATATTTTCAAAAATAGAAAGTTTCTAACAATTTATATGGTTTTAATTTTAATTTAGTCCCTCTGTATTAGAAATAGTTGTTTTCCCCTAGAACTCTTTTATGTTAGAATGTATGGAAGCAACATTTTAAATATGTAATTTACACTGTTATCATTTGATTTTTTAATCCAGAGAAATCTGATATAATTCCAACTCTTCAGAGTTCTGTGACAGATATTTTAGCATACCTGCAAGCTGTCTCTTATTTGTTCATATAGAGGGCTGAGATCCTTTGTTCTCAGGGTAGATTTCTCAGGAAGGTTCTCAGACTTTCCTCATCCCAGGAGATAAATCATGATTGCTTTAAGCCAGTTTTGATAATTCCATTCCCTTTTGTTAGTGATATATCTGGTAGTGATGATCCAGTTCTGGTCAATGAAACGTAATGTAGATCTTGATAGCTTCTGAAAGGGACACTTTTACTCAAAAAGAAGGGCTCCAGAAGAGAAGGTTCTATTTTCCCTGCTACTTCATTCCTTATGACTGTGGTTGTAGAAGGATTTGGTATTTGGAGTTGAGGCAGCTATCTTATAACTGTGAGTTTAAAAGATCTACAGAAAAAGGTGAGAATAAATAACAGAAAGATAAAATGAACCTGAGTTCCTGATAACATGCTTGAACCACTATGGCAAACCTTGAAACTAACAACCTTCAAAGTTCTTGTTATATGAGAGAATCAAATATCTTTATTGATCAAGACACATAAGTTGAATTTCCTTCTATTGTAGCTGAATTTACCCTAACGGATATATATCCTAAATATCAACTGAATCATACTATCAGTTCAGTTCAGTTCAGTCGCTCAGTCATGTCTGACTCTTTGCGACCCCATGAACGCAGCACGCCGGGCCTCCCTGTCCATCACCAACTCCTGGAGTTCACTCAAACTCACGTCCATCGAGTCGGTGATGCCATCCAGCCATCTCATCCTCTGTCGTCCCCTTCTCCTCCTGACCCCAATCCCTCCCCGCATCAGAGTCTTTCCAATGAGTCAGCTCTTCGCATGAGGTGGCCAAAGTACTGGAGTTTCAGCTTCAGCATCATTCCTTCCAAAGAACACCCAGGACTGATCTCCTTTAGGATGGACTGGTTGGATGTCCTTGCAGTCCAAGAGACTCTCAAGAGTCTTCTACAACACCACACTTAGAAGCATCAATTCTTCGGCGCTCAGCCTTCTTCACAGTCCAACTCTCACATCCATACATGACCACTGGAAAAACCGTAGCCTTGACTAGACAGACCTTTGTTGGCAAAGTAATGTCTCTGCTTTTGAATATGCTATCTAGGTTGGTCATAACTTTCCTTCCAAGGAGTAAGCATCTTTTAATTTCACTGCTGCAGTCACCATCTGCAGTGATTTTGGAGCCCTAAAAACCATACTATAAGTGGTTTTTAAATTTCATGTTTGACTTTCCAATATCCATACTTTATACCTGTATGTTGATTTTTACATACTTGATGCAGCTTTTCATACTTCAGTTGACAACTATTTGAGCTATTGTTTCATGAAGTTTCCTTTTAGCCTAACATTTAAACAGTGTAAACAGTGTTACACATCCATACTTGTGTGATTATTTGAATATTTTATTATATTCTCCCCATTTTACCAAAATTAATAGGAAGGAGAAAAGTGAAAACATTATAAATACCTTGTGAATAGAAATTTTGATCTATAATCACATTGTTGATTACAATATAATTGAGATAAATATTAAATAATTAGATATGCCAAATACATGTACTTTTCACCTTAATCTGATGTCTGTTGGGCTAAATCCAGTTTATCTTTTGTTCATTGATGAAGTAGAATTAAGCAAAAGGTAATATGTATTGTGAAATATTGGGGTACATATTCAGATATGGTATTTAAAGTCAAGGAGTAAATCGATACTTTATGATTATATTTAGCTATCTAAAATTGGAACTCACCTTTGGTTGTTATTTTAACATAAAACTGTTGAACATTCATTGTATGTTCAGGTGTTGGAAATCTAATAACAAGCAAGATAAAATATGATGCCTCTTTTCTTTGAATTTTTAACCTAGTGGGGTTACAATATAAACTATATATGGAATAGATTACATATATTGAATTATTTAGCTGGGTGTTATGAAGGATTGTGCATTATTGTCATTACTGTAAAAGCAGACCTTGCTTAGTCTATGGGGATGTGTGAAGATTTATCTGAGGAAGTGGTATTTAAACTGAAATTGAAAGGATGAGTAGGAATAAGACCAGAATAAGGCAGTTCAGAGGAGGAAGTTTATTCTAGAAAGAGAGATGGCAGATTTGAATGCTCTGAGACCTACAGGAAATCCAATGTGGTTGACGAATCAGAAAAGAAAGGAAAGAATGGAATGGTGCCAGCTGGGGCTTGAGAGGCAGGATCATTCAGGCCTTTATATGTCTAAACATAAATGGGAACATGGAAAACTTTCAAGGAGTGTAGTGTCATAATTTTGTTTAAAAAGACTCCTTGAAATATGTGTAATCTAAAGTGAATTTGAGGGGAGCAAGTGTAAAATAAGAAGACTAGATATGTGACTTCTGTGTTAATCCTCATGAAAGTTGAAAGTGTGAAGAGTTTGGAGGCAAAGAAGTAGATCGGTTTAAGAAGTATTTCGGGAATAAAATTAAGAAATTTGGTCTTTACATGAATTAATGTGTAATTTATCATCCAAACTGGAAAAACTTGAGAATAAAAATTATTTCTCAAGTCCCATTTAAATAAGCATTAGCTGGGACTGTTTTGGGTAAACCAGGACATACAGTCATCTCTGACCATAGGAGCTAGTGGAGAACAAGAAAAGACTAAATATAAAACCAAATCCCTTTTCAATATGTAAATTTCTGGCAGTAATTACCTTTGACCCTGGCCAATCTCAGATACTACATGAATTCTTGTGTTGCGTGTTAATTTATGGAATAGAACACATTAGATTCTGATAGCTTATTTTCCTGATACTTTTGCATCTCCTGCTTAGACTTTGCTTCAAGGGTTTAATACTTCAGGACAAAAACGTAGTACTTCTAAGATTTTAGATTTGAGCAAGCTCTTTTTTGTATAACGTGTCTCTTAGCCCTTATTTTTGAAGTCTCTTTGACTTTGTATTGGAGAAGAAATATGTGTCAAATGCATTAGTGATTCTTTTTCCTAGGTGTGACTGTCATTTAGGGGTCAAATTAAGACCATTCAACTAGAGCAGTGACAACTATAGTATCTAGCCTTTAACCAGCCTCCTCTCTAGAGATTTATAGGGAAGTTACTGAGAATTTCGCTTAATTATATAAATTTACAAAGTATTCCTGCCTTTGTGTATTGTCAAGGATTAAATGTAGTCACCCTGTCATGCTAAGACTTTACTGCTATGCCAACTATTTCTCTTGTCTTATCTCTCTCTGGCCTCCTATCCATAAGCGCACTCTGCTAATTGTATTCAAAAACATTGTTCCTCCTATTCTCTCTTCTGTTTCCAAGTAATTAAGTAATTTTGAAGAAATGACAGTTTTATTTTTGTGTTTGGATTTTTTCAATGAATAGTATCTTCTAGCTAATTCTCTTATTGTTGATACCATCAGTTTCTATGATTTAACTTTCTCTTACATCAACTGTATAATAGTCTTTACTACCAGAATTTAAAAAGGAGAAGTTACTTTAAAAAAGAATAGATATCAAAGAATATGTATTAGAACCAAGTAACTGAAAATAACGTGAAAGGTAATGTGGTTTAGAAAGAAAGTGGCAATAACAGCCTTCAATCTGCCAAGGAAAATGCTAAATCTGATACACTGTAAAAGATCTCTAGTTAAGCAGCAGATGATTCAGTGACTTGATAACTTTGAAAGAGTCATGTTTTCCCAAATTTGTATAAATAAACTTGGTATTTCTCTTATTAAATAATTAGAGACATTTTCAGCTAATCCATGTATTAATAAAATTAGTATTAAAGTTCATTAAACTGTAAGGTCTTGATATTCTAAATCATCAAGGAAAAATTCATGTATACATTTATTCACTTATTCAATATGTATTGTTTGACTGCCTTCCTTGTGTCAGAAATCATGTTAAGTGTTAAAGGAACAAAGGTAAGTAAGATACTCTCCTGGCCCCCATAGGAACTTGCAATCTAGTGTGTTAAATAGGTACAATTAAGTGTCGTGCATGTTCTAGTAGAATCTCTCAAAGGTATGGCTACTTTAATCCATATGGTCAGAAAATAGCTGTATAGGGAAGCAGATTTGGACTTGAAATTGATACTGGGTATTTGAACAAAACACTTTATATCTTTTCTCTGCTAGGAAGATATGTGTTCAGCATTTTGGGATCTGGTTCACACACATGGTTAAAAGTAACTCTGTGATCTCATGCAAGTCATTGAACTTTGAGTCTTAGATTTCTTCTCTCTAAAATGAGAGCTGTGAATAGCTACAGGATCTTTTTCTTGTGCTAAAAGTCTTATAATTCAGTATTTAATGTCATGTTCTACTTTGTAATATTAGAATGAGAAATATATGAACAGAGAGTTCTACCACTAAATCTTCAGCAGAATTTTTTTCCTGTGGTGAGATAGAATGACTACAAGTATTCTTTGAGTAAAAAGAGAACATTCTGTGTCAGTATTTGTATCACCTATGACACTCATACTTTGCTTTTGACTCAAAAACAATTTCTCATCAAAAGTTTTCAAGACTGACATTGTTAAAGCTGCATGCACAAGATGTTCTTAGTACCTTTGCTTGGATACCTAATTAGGAAATTTGATACAATTTTTTGGCCAGAACACTATCTAAAAGTTAAACTAGATTTAAAATGTGGACAATTCTTTTATCCAGGAGATATGTGACAGAAAACTAGTGTCTTAATAAGAACTTTAGTCCTTACTATTTTTACTATTTTTTAAATAAGTCTTATTTATAGACATAGTTTTCTTATTGGCAGAGATTTGGCTTGTATTGGCTGTTTTTGATTTAAGAAACAAAAGGATATGGGTTAGTGTGGAGAGGTGTTTAGCACAGATAAATAGGGATGGTAATATTCTTTTTTTTTAATTTTATTTTATTTTTAAACTTTACAATATTGTGTTAGTTTTGCCGAATATTGAAATGAATCCGCCACAGGTATACATGTGTTCCCCATCCTGAACCCTCCTCCCTCCTCCCTCCCTATACCATCCCTCTGGGTCATCCCAGTGCACCAGCCCCAAGCATCCAGTATTGTGCATCGAACCTGGACTGGCATCTCGTTTCATACATGATATTACACATGCTTCAATGCCATTCTCCCAAATCTTCCTACCCTCTCCCTCTCCCACATAGTCCATAAGACTGTTCTATACATCAGTGTCTCTTTTGCTGTCTCGTACACAGGGTTATTGTTACCATCTTTCTAAATTCCATATATATGCGTTAGTATACTGTATTGGTGTTTTTCTTTCTGGCTTACTTCACTCTGTATAATAGGTTCCAGTTTCATCCACCTCATTAGAACTGATTCAAATGTATTCTTTTTAATGGCTGAGTAATACTCCATTGTGTATATGTACCACAGCTTTCTTATCCATTCATCTGCTGATGGACATCTAGGTTGCTTCCATGGCCTGGCTATTATAAACAGTGCTGCGATGAACATTGGGGTACACGCGTCTCTTTCAATTCTGGTTTCCTCAGTGTGTATGCCCAGCAGTGGGATTGCTGGATCATAAGGCAGTTCTATTTCCAGTTTTTTAAGGAATCTCCACACTGTTCTCCATAGTGGCTGTACTAGTTTGCATTCCCACCAACAGTGTAAGAGGGTTCCCTTTTCTCCACACCTTCTCCAGCATTTATTGCTTGTAGACTTTTGGATGGCAGCCATTCTGACTGGCATGAAATGGTACCTCATAGTGGTTTTGATTTGCATTTCTCTGATAATGAGTGATGTTGAGCATCTTTTCATGTGTTTGTTAGCCATCTGTATGTCTCCTTTGGAGAAATGTCTATTTAGTTCTTTGGCCCATTTTTTGATTGGGTCATTTATTTTTCTGGAGTTGAGCTGGAGGAGTTGCTTGTATATTTTTGAGATTAGTTGTTTGTCAGTTGCTTCATTTGCTATTATTTTCTCCCATTCTGAAGGCTGCCTTTTCACCTTGCTAATAGTTTCCTTTGATGTGCAGAAGCTTTTAAGTTTAATTAGGTCCCATTTGTTTATTTTTGCTTTTATTTCCAATATTCTGGGAGGTGGGTCATAGAGGATCCTGCTGTGATGTATGTCAGAGAGTGTTTTGCCTATGTTCTCCTCTAGGAGTTTTATAGTTTCTGGTCTTACATTTAGATCTTTAATTCATTTTGAGTTTATTTTTGTGTATGGTGTTAGAAAATGTTCTAGTTTCATTCTTTTACAAATGGTTGACCAGTTCTCCCAGCACCACTTGTTAAAGAGATTGTCTTTAATCCATTGTATATTCTTGCCTCCTTTGTCAAAGATAAGGTGTCCATATGTGCGTGGATTTATCTCTGGGCTTTCTATTTTGTTCCATTGATCTATATTTCTGTCTTTGTGCCAGTACCATACTGTCTTGATAACTGTGGCTTTGTAGTAGAGCCTGAAGTCAGGTAGGTTGATTCCTCCAGTTCCATTCTTCTTTCTCAAGATAGCTTTGGCTATTTGAGGGTTTTTTGTATTTCCATACTAATTTTGAAATTATTTGTTCTAGCTCTGTGAAGAATAGGGATGGTAATATTCTAAAGGAATTTAAACTGTCTGATTTCAGTGACAAATCCTAAAAAAGACAGACTAGCTTTATTGGCTCATTTATCAATTAACAGTAAATAAATAAATAAAACTATGGCTTCTCCTCCCTAACTGACTCTTCAAGCTTCCTGATACTCACCCTTGATGAAGGGACTTAACTAGCTGACCACTAGAAGTGGGAGATTTTTGTCTAGAGGGTGTGAAGGTTTGATGTGAAGGTTCATGGTGGATAGCAAAGCAGTTTATACTTTGTAAAGCCTTCTCACAACATGGAAAATAATAACATGTTTTGCTAAACTAGCTGAAAGAACCTATATAAGTGACAAGACAAAGTATTTTCTTTTAAAAAAGCGTTCTTTTGTAGCTGCAGTACAATTTTGATTTGGCTGCCAATAATACAGAGTAACAGGAATCCAAAGGATTCATAAACCCAGTTGCACATTTGTTGGAAACACATTTTTTTTGGAAGAGCAAATTGTAATAATTAAGTAGGTGAGCCATACTGCTTTATCAAGCCAGCCCTACATAAAAATGGATAAAATGAAGCCAGGACAAAATGAGTTTTCTCAGTGTACCCTATTGCTATTTTTGCAAAGTACTTTTAAATTTCAGATTCAGGGTTTGTAGACTGATCCAGCTTGAGCCTTTCACTTGAAATTTATCAGGCAGTGTAAGGAAAGCATACTTAAGCATTAGGCTTTACAAAACAAGCAAAGAAAATAGCTGAATCCTAATTGACCTTCAGCAAGTTTTTTCTTTCTTTTCTGAGTCTGTGAATGTAGTTGAACTATATACTTCTTTTTAGGACAGGTATTACTCTCACGAAAAAGTCAGAATAGCCATCTTCTCAATGCACACATTGTTCATCCAACCCGTGTGAGAAATTAAATAGGGAGTAATGAGAACAAGGAAACAGGAAAGACAAGAGAGAAAAACCAGGAGTTTCCTGGCTGAACGTGCTGTTAGGGTGCATCTGCATTTTTTAAAATCACAGACTCATACATCAATTTTTAAAAATAATCGAAAATTTTTGAAGCAGTTTTAGGTTTTATAAAAACTGAGCAGAAAGAACAGAGTTTTCATCTTTTGCGTTTTTCAAAAGACAAGTTAATGTCTGAATTTTTACTCAATGGAAACAAACTATCTTATATATAGTTTTTTAGGTATTCACTGCAAGAACCACATTTTTTTCTAAGTCATCTCTGTACAGTCTAACTGTGATATTTCTATTTTCTCTTTTTATGTTCCAATAGCAAAAAACAGTGATGTGTTGACCTAGAGCACAGGATGATACACTTGTGGTCAACAATGAAACTATAGTGTGGATTGCAAAAGTATATTAAATTGTGGACCAATAGTATAGGCTATACAGTTGTGAATAATCATGAGCCAATAATAGGAATGGTACGGTTATAGTAAGTCATGGGCCTAAACTATGGTCTGTATATTTGTAATTAATCATGAGCCAATTGTACTGCAGTTGTAATCAAATATTATGAAAGAAGAAGCTGGAAAGAAAGGACTTAACATTTTATTGGGTACCTGGTTTGTGCCTGGAAATGTTTTGTGAAGTTTACATTATATTTTATTTAATTCTCACAGAAAAGGTTTTAGGATTCCTATGAGGATAAGATGGAAGCTAAAGGAGGTTAAACCTTTATAACTGATCACAGAACATTTTGCTATCCCCAACTTGGCTGTGAATTTCTTATCTTCAGTGTGATGTAGATAACCATTATTAATCAACGATGATTGGCACATAAGGTAGAACCTAATCTTAATCCCAGTGCATAAATTTCATTTCTTTGATAATTCCACAGCTTCATCAAATATTTTTTTCCCTTTTTCCAACATTACTTCAGACATCAGTGCTAGCTGGAGCAGGTCCTTATTTGGGTCTATGAATGCTTGATACTTGTTGGCCTGTTCTCTCCTAAATATTAGATGTGTAACTACAATGTGCCCCCAAATACTCTCCAAAACCTGTCTCTTTAACTTGTGTAACAAATAATCAATTCTTCTTCTCAGTATCTTTTGAGCTCATATGTAGGAAGGGACAGTCTTATAATGGAAGACCTAAGAAGACACGGCTGAAGCGACTTAGCAGCAGCAGCAGCAACAGTTCTTTACACAGCCCTCAAAGCACATCTCAAAGTTAGCACTGACAGCAACATTTATTTCTGAGCTTTCTCTCCATTCTATAACATGACCAGCGACATCTTCTTAAGAACTTACAATGACATAGAACCTCTTACTTTGTGGATTTAAAAATGCAGTTTTATCCTTGAATAACATCTCATGCTCGTCAAATGAAAGTGCTAAATGAAAATATGTCCTGCCCTAACAATAAACAAGAAATGTCGCAGTCATCAATGATTTCTGGCCTCCAAATGTGAATGAGGATTCCCAAAACTGTGATCCAGCAGGTGCCCCCACCCTCATGGTGATTTTTGAGGAGCTCAGACTGGGGCAGTGAATGCAAGAAACAGCCACCTGCTACATCCTTAAGGTGGACAAGGAAATAGGATTTGGCCCCAGATAACTGAGGTACATATGAATGGAATGAATTCAGTGAGCCCAGAGGCTTGCATCCTCTCATACAAAGAACACTAAATTTCTTAACTTGATATCTGATTTTTCTTACTGCACAAAAGTCTCTGATGTTCAGACTGCCAGTTCCCTTTGTTATAAAATTGTATATAGCCCAATCTCCCCTCCACCTTCTTGGAGCAGCTCAGAGCTACTGAGCCTCATGGGCTCGGAGTTCTAAACATTCCCATCAAATAAACTCTACTTTCAGGTTGTGACTAATCTTTCAGTCAACAAAAGTATAAGCTAAGTAACAGAATTTGTTATGTAAATACCTCTTAAAGCCTCCTTTTGAAATACACAATTAGTTAATATTATACTTGCACCGGAGAAGGCAATGGCACCCCACTCCAGTACTCTTGCCTGGAAAATCCCATGGATGGAGGAGCCTGGAAGGCTGCAGTCCATGGGGTCGCTGAGGGTCGGACACGACTGAGCAACTTCCCTTTCACTTTTCACTTTCATGCATTGGAGAAGGACATGGCAACCCACTCCAGTGTTCTTGCCTGGAGAATCCCAGGGATGGGGGAGCCTGGTGGGCTGTTGTCTATGGGGTTGCACAAAGTCGGACACGACTGAAGTGACTTAGCAGTAGCAGTATACTTGCACAGGACTGTGATTTCAAGATAATCATTCCTAGGCTCAACCATATGGCATCCCTTAAAATCCATCTCTGATAAAAATCTGGAGTCCTCATTGCTTTTGTAATCCATAGACCACATTATTTTCCTTCTTTTAACTATGTGTGCTTAGTTGCTCAGTTGTGTCCAACTCTGCAACCCATTGGACTGCAGTCCACCAGGCTCCTCTGTCCTTGGGGGTTCTCCAGGCAAGAATACTGGAGTGGGTTGCCATGCCCTCCTCCAGGGATCTTTCCAACCCAGGGATCTAACCCAGGTCTCCCACCTTGCAGCTGGATTCTTTACCGACTGAGCCACAGGGAAGCCCAAGAATACCGGAGTGAGTAGCCTATCCATTCTCCAGGGAATCTTCCCAACCCAGGAATCAAACCAGTGTCTCCTGCATTGCAGGTGGATTCTTAACCAGCTGAGCTACCAGGGAAGCCTATAATTGTCATTTTATTTACGCTCTTGTTTTAAGGAAGGGATATTCTTAGGTGAGCTTATGTAATGGGATTTTTTGCACTCACATATTGTTGTTGAGTCACTCAGTCTTGCCCAACTCTTTTCAACCCCATGGACTGCAGCACACCAGGCTTCCCTGTCCTTCACTATCTCCCAGAGTGTACTCAAACTCATGTCCATTGGGTCAGTGATGCCATCCAACCATTTCATCCTCTGTCTCCCCCTTCTCTTCCTGCCCTCAGTCTTTCCCAGCATCAGAGTCTTTTCCAATGAGTCAGCTCTTTGCATCAGGTGTCCAAAATACTCATATACTAAGTCACTTCAGTCGTGTCCGACTCTGTGCGACCCCATAGACGGCAGCCCACCAGGCTCTGCCGTCCCTGGGATTCTCCAGGCAAGAACACTGGAGTGGGTTGCCATTTCCTTCTCCAATGCATGAAAGTGAAAAGTTAAAGTGAAGTTGCTCAGTCGTGTCCAACTCTTAGCGACCCCATGGACTGCAGCCTTCCAGGCTCCTTTGTCCATGGGATTTTCCAGGCAAGAGTACTGGAGTGGGGTGCCATCGCCTTCTCTGAAATACTCATATAGAAACCTGGACATAGCTACCTCATTCAGCCTCAGTTAGCAGGAAACATTGGAAAGTCAGGCTCCAGGAAGAGTGGGACCTGTAGGTTAAATCAGGTCACAAGGTCTTCATTCTTATGCTTCACCCTTTCCTGAAGTCAGTCACTCACTTGGCCTTTTCTTTCTTTGTAAATTAACTATATCACCCTTCACTCAGCACATTTAACTGAATCCTGACTTCTATTTCTTCTTAATTTCTTCTTTCTCATAATTTAGGCCTATAAATGACCATTAGAATCTCCCCAGGATTCTCCATTATATTTTTTCTTTCAACTTTAACTGCTACTTTTCTCAATTCCTCATGTATTCTTATTTTCCTAAGAGTGCGAATATAATTAACCTATCCTGCAAGTATTAAGAAGAAAATAAAAGGCATCCATAACTTAAATATTTAGAGATGACTGTGATTATTATATTTGCATAATTCCTTAGAATCTATCTCTTAACAAGGTTACAAAAGATAATTGTGTAAAATTGGGCCCATATTGTTTATAGTTTTCCATTCTCATTTCACGTTTAACTTTGTATCACTGGCATTTTCCAGTGACATTAAACATTACTTTAAAATGTGTCTTTTAAATAGCTGTACCTTAAAAACCTTAACTTCAACATTGTCTTGAAGATTTTCTGTGCTTTCCTCTCTTATACTTAGATATTTCGGGTTAACAGATTTCATAGAGAGCCATTATTAATTTTGTAGCAGGATAGAGAAAAGCTGTTGATTTCTTCTTGTTTCATCATGTTCTCTGCTAATGCCTTCTTCTGTTGAAGATGAAACTTCTCCAGCCACTGGTTGAATCCCAGCAACGCCTCATACATTATTGCATTAGATACACAGCATAACATTGACCTATGCCATACATGAAATATTGATGATTTCCAATAAATTCACTAATGAACACAGGTAGACATATTAATTTTTAATTTAAAATCAGAGAGTACAGAGTGAGCACCATGCTGCTTTGGCAGAACTGATCAATTAGGTTCTTTATACTAAGATCAATTAGCTTCTTTTTCTTTAAGGGCATACAGTTATGAAAAATATGTCTCCCTTTAGAGTTTACTCATGGAATTCTTTTGAAAGGTAAGAGTATGTCTTTGGAGAAGGCGATGGCACCCCACTCCAGTACTCTTGACTGAAAAATCCCGTAGATGGAGGAGCCTGGTAGGCTGCAGTCCATGGAGTCGCGAAGAGTCGGACATGACTGAGCGACTTCACTTTCACTTTTCACTTTCATGCATTGGAGAAGGAAATGGCAACCCACTCCAGTGTTCTTGCCTGGAGGATCCCAGGGACAGGGGAGCCTGGTAGGCTGCCGTCTATGGGGTCGCACAGAGTCGGACACGACTGAAGCGACTTAGCAGCAGCAGAAGCATGAGTATGCCATAAACTTATATATAAGTCATTCTGAATGTTAAACATCACAGACACCAATATAAATAGTCTAATAACCAGAGTGCTTAGAGAATAAATTTATTACATAATTTGATGATCAGCCTGAGTTTAAACAAAAACAACTAAATTTGATTCAGTTCACATTTATTAAGCACTATTTCTCAAGTACTCTGTTAAATAACTATTGTATTCATTAAAGAATCTTTTTCTCTGACTCTTCACAGCAGTTATATCATGTGTTACTATTGTCTCCATTTTATAAATTAAGATACTGAGACTGAGAAAGTATTTGTACACACAACTATAAATGGTAGAATTTTAATTTTAACCTATGCTTTCTCATTCTGGGTCCATTCATTCACTCAACAATATTTTCTGAGTACCTATAACATGTTAGAGATGATGCCAGACCCTGGGTATACAATTATTGACATACAAAGTCCATTCCTCATGGGATTATGGCTCAGTGGAAAAACCATCTAATAATAATTAAAAATAAAAATGGCAGAGAAAGACAAATACTATATGATATCATTTATATGTTAAATATAAAAATATCAGGCTCCTAGAAACAATAAAATGCTGGTATCAAGGGGCTGGAGGGTGAGGGAAGTAAGGAGATGTTGGTCAAAGGGTAAAAACTTGCAATCAGAAGATGAATAAGTTTTGGAGTTCTAATGTACAGCATTTTGTTTATAGTTAACAATATTATATACTTTCAAGTTCCTAGGAGACTACATCATAAATGTGCTTACTACAGAAAAAAAATGTTAACTGTGCAAATTGATGGAGATTTTATCTGATACTTTGGTGGTAGTCATATTGCAACTTGAAAGTGTATTGAATCAACACCTTGTATGCCTTAAACTTATACAGTCAGATCAGATCAAATCAGTTGCTCAGTTGTGTCCAACTCTTTGCGACCCCATGAATCGCAGCACGCCAGGCCTCCCTGTCCATCACCAACTCCCGGAGTTCACTCAGACTCACGTCCATCGAGTCAGTGATGCCATCCAGCCATCTCATCCTCTGTCGTCCCCTTCTCCTCCTGCCCCCATTCCCTCCCAGCATCAGAGTCTTTTCCAATGAGTCAACTCTTCGCATGAGGTGGCCAAAGTACTGGCGTTTCAGCCTTAGCATCATTCCTTCCAAAGAAATCCCAGGATGTCAATTATATCTCAGTTAAAAATAGTTGTGCCACAAAATAAAACCACAGTGATTATTAACTATGAAAACTGACCCAATATTTCTTTTGTTCACCTGCCCTTTCTCTCTTTATTGCTTATAGTTATTGGGTAGTTACTATATTGCAGGCACCATTTTATACTTTATGAGAGTTATTTGATTCAATCATCTCAACAACCCTAAGAGCCAAATACTATAATTATTCCCTATATATTCATAAGGACACAGAGGATTAGAGAGGTAAAATAGTTTACCTGGGGGCATAATGTGGGAGCTGAGATTTGACCTTGCATCTGTTTGATTTGAAGACCGCTTTGGTCCACCACAATGCTATTCAGGAATTAGTAATTCATGACCATTTTTCTGGTATTATATATTCATGACTTTTATAATTTTTATTCTCTCCCTTTTCATTATTCATTTACCTCCTACCCCATTCATTAACTCTCTGTTCCTTGTAGAAAAATTTTGCTGACCTCTTCTCTAGTGCTATCCCTTGTAATCACTAAACTATAATACATTTCACTTGGTATAGTGTATAGTATGGGCAAAATTAGAAATGGCAAAATATATATGTGATCAAAGGATGAAAGTGTCTGACACATGCCCATGTGTCTGACTATGATACTTCAATTTGATGCTTTCTAACTGTTATGTAGGTACCTACCTACCTCTTATCACCTGTGCTTTTCTTTCCATATAATGCTTTTCTGCTTTCCTAGAACCTAAACTTCTCTACATTTATCTTTCTAAAATTATATTCTCCATATCTTTACAGTTTTTCATTAAGTGTATTTGTTATCCTGAAATAAACGATTCATGTTTAAAGTAACTACTGAATGTATCATTAGTAAGATAGTCAGATTTCTTCCTATCTGGCATACAAAAACTTGAAATAATGGTCATGCCTATATAATCTATAGCATAAATCTCTGAATTGAAATTGTATCCCACTCCATTTTCCCTGGTCCTCTGCTCTGTTGTTCTCTCTGTTCCTTTCCCATTTTCCTTCCTGCTACTTCTCCTGCTTTTATCATTTCTGTTTTTCTTTAACATATGCATTATTTGCAAGATAAGTTAATTTTTGAGAAATACATTTTCACTCTGTTTTATATTTGATTGAAGTATGTGTGATAAAAATTTTAATTGAGTTTCTCTCTGAGTAGGGACAGTTTGTCTAGTTACTTAAGTCACCTGCCTGTTCTTGAATTAGCAAACAACACCAGGGCAAGTGAAGATCCTATCTTCCCGCTTCTTTTCCTATTATCCCTGTGGCAGTATCTCCCTATCATACTTTAACATACTCTGTAAATTCCTGTGCATTATTGTTGAAGTTTTTCCCAAGTTTTTCTTAGCTTTGCATACATACATGAGACCAGGTAGAAGGATATGAATCAGTTCTCAGGACTACAGAGTTGAGGATGCTGGAACAGTGATACAAATTTATGCTACACCTGAATATTCACTGAAGTACACTAAGACTGTGAAAATAGTAAGTTAAAGTTAGAAGAGGTAATATTGGAAGGGAGGGCTAAGAGAAGTTAATAAAACACATGTATGGGCCCACTTCTAGACTGAAACTCTCCAAGGAGTAGCATAGGATTACCAGATGTTTAAAATTACTTTTCTCTTTTGAGAATGTCATAGGTTTACATATCTGAAAAAAAAGATATACCCATTGTCAAGGCAGCTTCTTAAATCTGTACATTATTCTACCTTTCTTTACCTTTAAAACAACATAATGTGGTTACTAAATTTAGGTTTCCACAATACAAATTGTTTTGAGATAGATTTTAGAGTATTTTGGACACCTTAGTCAGTGTTTTAAAAATTGCTAAGTTTCCCACTAAATACCTAACTTGTAATATTTGGTAAAATCTGTTTCCTCATATATAAAAGGTGGGGCTTGGACCATGTCATCTCTAAGGACCTTTAAGTTTTACTATTCTGTGTGTATTTCTACATAAAATTCAGATGATCATCTGCCTTTTTACTAAGCACAATGCCAAGCAATAGAAATGTAAAATAAGTTCTATAAGTCTGACAAATAGTTTTAATAACAATGCTAGGAAGCATTTTTCAAACAACAACAGCAACAAAAATGAAAACACAACTGGTATTACCCAAGGACTCTTTGGATTTCTGTAACGGTATTATCTCTTTAATGTATGGTTTGTAGTTGCATTTCTTAGGAAGAAAAACACTGGAAAAACAATGGTCAGGGATATGAGCAGAAAGTAAAATTTAAATCTGGAAAACAATTTGTCTGTGAAATTTAGTCCTAAGGGAAACACGGGTTTGAAAGGAATTGCATACTATATTTTAGTGGGTGCATAATTTTGTCTGTGAAGTATTTTAATAAATACTCATAAATAGCATGACATGTTATTCTTCTTAATAATTACATATACCATGACTTCTTTGAAATATCTAGTTATTAACTTTGCTGCCATTGCCAAGGTCGTATATAATTATGCTGAAAATGTTCAGCCATGGCATTCACTTTTCTCATCTACCCAATTAAAGAAGAGAAACTAGAAGAAGTGCCTCTGAGGAACTTTTTATATCTCTGATACTCTGTGCAAGTATTGAATTGAATATATGAGTCAATTCTAATGGGCAGAAATTATTGTAGTACAAGATACTCAAAGATTATTTTGTCCTTTAAGAAATACTTTTTGAATTATGACAGTCTTGGATTTTCTAAATTAAAATTGAGGACCTTTCAGAAATTTGGTTCTTACTGGCCTATAAATTAATTCACTGCAGCACACCCATCTGTACATAAAATTCTTAATAAACCAATATGCAAAGGACTGCCATTTCATCAAAATATTTTGGACATGTTTTATTCTTCAAGATGTATTGTTTGAGATTAATATACTGGCAGTCCTTTTTCTCTCCTAAGTTTTACCTGTTTTTCTTGGCTGTAAATCAGCCTCAGCCATCATTCCTCTCACGTGTTAGTCTTTCAGTAGCTGATTAAGTGTAGCTTGAAAGCCAGAAGGAAAATTATCCTGTTACTCTCATTTAGTGGCTGCAACCCTAGGACACCAGGACCAAGGTTAGGTATCCAGAGTAAAGAGTTTTATGAACATAAGAAAGGATAGTATATAGTTGGCATGAAATCCTAAGAAAACAAAAACTTGGAAAAATAAAACAAACTCTAAGTCTGTAGTTGCATGTAATGTTCTAGAAAAATTCCTGAAACTTTTTAATTAATTGTGGGCGTATATATTTTTACATATCCATATGACTGAAATATTATGTATATAATCAGTATGGCTGGAATATTGTATACAATAAGTAAATAAATAAGTGCTCTGGAGCCATTTGCAAGAAAAGTGTGCATTTGTTGGAATTTCAAGCCATTATACTCCTATCCATTTATTCAACACATGTTTATTGTATGTGTTGGTCACAGTTCTCGGCACTTTTGCTGTATCAGTTCAGTTCAGTTCAGTCACTCAGTTGTGTCCGACTCTTTGCGACCCCATGAATTGCAGCACACCAGGTCTCCCAGTCCATCACAAACTCCCGGAGTTCATTCAGACTCACGTCCATCGAGTCCGTGATGCCATCCAGCCATCTCATCCTCTGTCGTCCCCTTCTCCTCCTGCCCCCAATCCCTCCCAGCATCAGAGTCTTTTCCAATGAGTCAGCTCTTCACCTGAGGTGGCCAAAGGACTGGAGTTTCAGCTTTAGCATCATTCCTTCCAAAGAAATCCCAGGGCTGATCTCCTTCAGAATGGACTGGTTGGATCTCCTTGCAGTCCAAGGGACTCTCAACAGTCTTCTCCAACATCACAGTTCAAAAGCATCAATTGTTCAGCGCTCAGCCTTCTTTACAGTCCAACTCTCACATCCATACATGACCACAGGAAAAACCATAGCCTTGACTAGACGAACCTTTGTTGGCAAAGTAATGTCTCTGCTTTTCAATATGCTATCTAGGTTGGTCATAACTTTCCTTCCAAGGAGCCAGCGTCTTTTAATTTCATGGCTGCAGTCACCATCTGCAGTGATTTTGGAGCCCCCAAAAATAAAGTCTGACACTGTTTCCACTGTTTCCCCATCTATTTCCCATGAAGTGATGGGACTGGATGCCATGCATCAGTAAACAGTAAAAACAAAACAAAATTATGTCCTTGCAAAGTTCATGTGTTAGTGAACCTAACCTAATTCAGTTTCCCATCTTAGGACTCTATGTTACCAAGATAGTGTTCTAGATGTAGAGAACAACAGAAACAATGAATTGAAGACAGGAAAATATAGCAGAACAAGTATGTAGTTCAGGTCAGTTAAATCATAAAGATAGGATGGGAAAGAAATGCAAGTGAAGGGTAGAAAGTGAATATTGGGACCCAAAATTTAAGGAATCAAAAGAAGGGATGACATGCAAAGGCAAAACTAACTAACCAAAATATATGGATCTAATTTTGGTTTTTGAAACATGAAATGATATGATCTTCTTAAATAAGATGAACATTAGTAGAGATCAGTTCAGTCAGTCAGTCATGTCAGACTCTTTGCAGCCCCATGGACTGCAGCATGCCAAGCTTCCATGTCCATCACCAACTCCTGGAGTTTACTCAAACTCATGTCCATCGAGTTGGTGATGCCATCCAATATCTCATCTTCTGTTGTCCCCTTCTCCTCCTGCCTTCAATCTTTCCCAGCAGCAGTGTCTTTTCCAGTGAGTTAGTTCTTCACATCAGGTGGCCAAAGTATTGAAGTTTCAGCATCAGCATCAGTCCTTCCAATAAATATTCAGGACTGATTTCCTTTAGGATGGACTGGTTGGATCTCCTTGCAGTCCAAGGGACTCTCAAGAGTCTTCTCCAACACCACAGTTCAAAAGCATCAATTCTTTGATAGAAACATGGAATAGAGTGGAGAGATATTGGAGGTAGAGGTACATGGTTAGGAGACTATTGAAGTAGTCCAAGTGAGAGATTTCAAGGGCTGGTTTTTGGTGAGAAGGAAGTGGCTAGAAAGGAAGGCCTGAGTGATGGGACAGTTAATAATGGAATTGATAGGAGTCAATAACAGATTGGATCAAGCAATGAAAAAGCAATCAAAGTTGTTTTGATCTCAGATAACAGAAAGAACTGTAATGTCACTGACAATAATGAGTAGAATATTTTTCTGGGTGGTAAATGTACCAAAAGGTAGATGGATAAACAGATTTTCTTTCACTTCAGATATGCTAAGTTACCAAAGTGAAGATAGAAATGTAGGATTAGAGCTCAAAGATGATTGAATCCTTAGTTACTGGGTTATTTGGTGGGATATAAAATTCAAATGTCTGCCACCTCTATATATCTGTCCCTGGAAAATCCAGAGAAATATGTATGTAGTCTCCTTTGTTTACATAATGTTTAGCCATATGTTACTTGAGAGTCACAATATACTAAGTAATGTTATACAGGAGGAGCACCTCAGGGCTGCCTCTGGTTGGAAGGAGTGCTAAGGGACTTTTCTTCCATAATAAACACACCATTTTACTTCAACTTTGCTAAAAATTAGTGGAAAAGCACCTAAGGATGATCTCATTCACACTTTTTATAAAGTTGAGACTATACCAGTTGTCTTTTGGTGCCCTTGGATCAGGCACTTATCATGTACTGTGTTTTCATGATGTGCCTTTAAGTTATAAGGAGCAAGTAGCTGTCAATTTTCAGGTTTAAAATATATGAATACATTAAGTGATAAAGATAGAGCAATTTTGGTTTATTTAGTTTTCAAATATAATTCGTTTTCATATTGTTTACACTGAGTCATGTGTTTTTCCAAGGTCGCAAGTGAGTGATATGCTCTGCAGGCCTGGGTGATAAGATTCAGAGTGTGGAGACCAGTGATAAGGGAGCAGTGTGTCACTGTCAGGATCAAAGAGCCACTTCCTGGGAAGAGTGGGAAAGCCATCAGCAGAGCCAGGTTCATGGCTGAGTGACCTGTGCAATCACACATGATTCCATGTTCAAAATTATTCTTGTACTTGGTTTAATGCTCCACTGTCACTGAGCAGAGTTTAAATAAGAGGCCACATATTTTCATTTTGCAGAAGTTACTTATGCAAGTTAGGTGCTGACCATCTGTATACTACTTTCAGAGTCTGCCATTTTCGTGTCTTAGTTCCTCTGTCTCTCCTTTTCTCCTAGCTTGTTTCTACTCATCCCTGTGAGTTTCCTCTTGTCTCCTTTCTGCATTATGGTTTATACTTATGGCTCTGCTGCCTTTTTCATGTGTGTCTTCTGTACTTTCCCATTGTTTCTGGTTTTTATCTTGCTTGTCACATTCTCACTCTCAAAGAAAGATTATATGCTTGGGAATACTAGGCGCTACATCCAAAAAAGACGTTTTATCCGTTTGGAATTACAAGAACAAATTCTATAGTTTATAACCTTTCCAAGGCCTGTGGAAAATCTTTGAGACTTGAAAAAAAGAAAGGGACATGTTGTTCCAAAATAGAAAGAGAAAGCTGAAATATCAAAACAATCAAATAATATATCTAAATCATAAATAGTCAGATTTACTATTCATAAAAATTCATGTTTCTCATTTCTGAAGAATTCCTAAAGAGGCATATTTATGCTGAAAAACATGGACAATTGTAAGTTATTGACTTTTAGACAAATAAAATTATTTTTAAATTCTTTACATGCATACATTTTCATATAGTTTATATGATATGGGGTGGTAGGCCTCCCAAATGAATAATGCATAAAGCTTAAGTAGCTAAAATGGTCTGGTATCTTGTACAACAAACTGTTCTTGGACAGTCTTATGATGGACCATGTCATAGAGTTGTAGCTTCACTGGGATCCAAGTTGTGGATGGATATAATTGAATTGTATTTCCATCCCTGGTAGAATTGTTTGTGGTTAAGTTTTCTCTATGATGCAAAGCGTGGTATGATCATGACATTGAAAACTTCACAGCTTGACCAGTCCAGCTTTCCCATTTACAAATTAATTCTAAATTGTTATTTGCTGCTTCAAAATAACAAAGTAATGTGACTCATTCTTTCATGTCCTATCTGACTCTTTGCAACACCATGAACTGTAACCCACCAGTCCATTCCGCTGTCCATGGAACTTTCCAGGCAAGAATACTGAGTGGGTTGCTATTTCCTATTCCAGGGAATCTTCCTGACCCAAGAATTGAATGCATGTCTCTTGTGTCTCCTGTATTAAAGGCAGATTCTTTACCACTGAGCCACCTAGGAAGCCCAAGTAAATGTACTATTAAGTACTTAATTCTTAACACATTGTAGATTTTTTTGTTTGGTTTTTGTGCATTGTTTGAAATGTTCTTTACAGATGTTTTCAACAAAATATTTTAGATATTCTGAACTGTGCTTCTGCTGCAAAGCGATTAAAAACTGATGGATAATATATTTTTAAAAAATATTTTGACATCCTATACTGAGTTGTAAGTTGCTAAAATAAAAATAATAATAAGAAAATAATCCTTAGAAGCCATTGATGTCCTTCAGCCAAAGACCTCTAAGAACACATCTGGAGTTAAGGCAGTTGGAAATTATTACTCACTGTGTTGAGAGAGAACTCTTACCACAAGGAACAATGGCATATCTGAGGAAAAAGATTTTGGCTTCGGTTAGGTATTTTGAGTAAGGGTCTTAAGGAAACAAGGTAGACCAGTTCTATGATTGGGTATCTCAATAAATGTTACGTAGAAAGAGAGGGGAGACTAGAATGAGGTTAAAGAGGTTGTTGGTAGAGACGTATCATTCATTTGTTTAATCCAGGAGGGTAACACAATATTTGTTGATATAAACTGAACTCTTCAATGTTCAGTTTATTCATGTTTTAATCATGTTACTGGTTTTCTCAGTCCTTCGATCTTTTTTTCTTGTTTGGATAAGTAATACAAAAAATTATGAGAGCAGTAACTTCTCTAGAGTTTGAGCATGTTGTTTTTATGGACTTTTTTAAAAGAGTGATCTTGAAATTAACAACATTCCTGCCCAGGGCTCATAAGAACAGAACCTTTTATTCTTTGTTAAACTGTTTTATAAAACTTTGTGATTACAAAATGTTTGTTTTGGTAATATGCATTTTCTGACAATACTAATTAGGAAAGCATAAAGATACAACAATTCCCTGAAACAGTTCTTGAAGCTTAATGACTTGTGTTAGCAATAAAAGCCATACAAATATCATGGTTTGAAATGAAAACTTAGGACTTTTATAGTATATAAGTTTATCAAAAGTTTACTCATTATTTACTCATTTATGTATTACCTTATTTTATACATTTACTCAGTATCTATTTTAAAATATTTAGTGTGGTAAGTTCAAAGCTAAAGCACACTGCAAACACCTTTAAATTTAGAGTGAAACTTTCAGTGAAGGGAAAAGCCATTTATTTTTCTCACTTAGATTTGAAAATGAGTCAGATACCACGGACTTAATGATACTCAGTGGCAGACTTTTGTGGCAATTTTTTGTTTTCTGAAATAAGGCTATATTTTGTGTGTGAAATATTATTTCATGTCCGACTCTTTGTGACCCCGTGGACTGTAGCTTACCAGGCTCCTCCGTCCATGGAATTCTCCAGGCAAGAATACTGGAGTGGGTTGCCATTTCCTTCTCCGGGGGATCTTTGTGACTCAAGGATCGAACCCAGGTCTCCTGCATTGCAGGCAGACACTTTACCCTCTGAGCCACCAGGGAAGGCCTATTATTATTATTATATTATTTCAATATTATTTCTGTATCAGTTGTTAAAAGCATCTCATTATGAAAGAGGTTTAATGTGTGTTTTGAGATTTTACCTGTTTTACATATGTTATTCCAAGTTTTTACCATTCTGTCTAATGTTACTAGTAGAATGATCAGAGTAAGTAAGAATGATAGTTGCTTTTTAATCCTACCAGTGAATTTTGAAATTAAGAAGAAATTGAAAGTGCTAAGAATGCAACCTTTATTAAGATATGTTATAGTGATGCACATATTCCACCACTTAAAACAAAGGACATGCCAAGCAAAGATACAAGTTTACGCTTTGACAGTATTTCACCTTCATGGGTGAATAACTCCCCTAATGGACCATCATAGTTGTAGACATATTTCTATAGTTCAGACTACAGTGGAAAAGAGTTTAATGTTCATTGAGTTCTAAAAATCTGCTTCCACTGCTCCTGTAGAATGCACAATTGCCATCCCTACTTACTACATGCAGAATAAGCAATGACCCCTAGAGTGAGAAAATGGTATTCAGATATTATTTATGTAATTAATTTCATTAGAAGCCATTATAATACAGGGGAATTTGAATAATTAATAGTGGTGCTAGAAAATAATGCAATAAAGTATATAATTCTAGTCCTATTTAAGTGGCATATGAAAATCTTTTATAGGCTAATGTATTTATTTTACAGGACTATGTACTTTTATAATAAGTTTATTAACACTTTATAGAACTGTCCCTAATTTCACTATTTTATGAAACATATTTAATTATATGTATATTTTATACTCATGTATACCTATTTGTAAAAAAGCCTTTTTACCCTTTGTTAAAGTCTAATATGGCTTATTTACTTCATATTTCATTATTGTTAGATCAATGCATAAAGAACTATGCTGTATTATTATTTTGTACTTCACTATTTTATTATAAAATTTAGGATTCCCTTTTGTATAGAAATGGTATTTATCATTTTATATTTCTCCCTTGCTTTTCTTCATTTCAGTGAACATAATTTAGCACATTATTCACATTATATCTTAAGTCACAGTATTTTATTGTAGAATGAATGCACATTTTCTTCAATGGTTTGATTGACATAACCTAAAATATGTTAAATAGTTATATGGCAACTAATAATGTGCTTTGCTGGCTAATATAATTACTGTTGTTACAGAATACCTTGATATCTTATTATAAATCATCAATAAAATAATCTCATTATCTTTTTACTTCTGTTCCTGAATGGGAAAATGTAAGCATATCCTTATTTTTATTTGTTTTTTGATATATTCATTCAAAATGAACATAAAACTATAAAATTGTTTTAATTTTAAAAAGTAAATGAAATTTCTTTCCCCCCCTAGAATCTAGATAGAAGGCCTCAGCTTCCATTTCATGAAACACAATTGGTTATTATGAAATATGCTTAATCTACTAAATATCTTTTTCTTGAGGCCCTATATTTCTTTCTCAAGTATTTTAGTTTTAGAAAATATTTGGTTCTGAGTTTCGATGCTAATCAGAATTAGACAGTACCTTTATTTTTCTTCCATGATGACTTGAATCACATCATGCAGTAGAAAGAGCTATTTGGGTAGAACTGTGTTCTCTTCTCAATTCTAAATCTTTTTGGATTTATGCTTTTGAACAAATTTTGGAAACTCTTTAAGATTTGATTACCTCATGTATAAAAACAGGAATTGTACTACTTATCCTTTAGAATGCTTTCAGGCATTTCCTATGTTCTAAGTATTCTTCCTTTTGTAGATACCATATATGTTTGTTAGGGCTCACATAACAAAGTACGTGAGTTTGAGTGAACTCCAGGAGTTGGTGATGGACAGGGAGGCCTGGTGTGCTGCAATTCATGGGGTCGCAAAGAGTCAGACACAACTGAACGACTGAACTGAACTGAACAAAATACCAGAGACTGGGTGGCTTAAACAATAGAAAATTTTTTCTCACAGTTCTAGAAGCTAGAATGCAAAGTATCCACTATATACAGAGAATGTTTACAATTTAATAATAAGAAAAACAAATTTATTTCCAAATTTAGCACAAGATCTTAACAGGTGATTTATTGAAGAAGATAAGTTAATGACCAGTTTGCTCATGAAAAAATGCTATACATCATTAGCCATTATGGAAATGCAAATTCAAATCACAATGAAATACCACAATATACCCATCAGAATGGCTAAAAAAAAAAAAAAAAAAGACTGATAATATGAATTGTTGGTAAGGATGTGAAGCAACTGGAACTCTTGGATTTAACAATAAGGAGTGTAAAATAGAATGACCACTTTGAAAAAGTTTGATGGTTTCTATTGAGATAATCATATGGTTTTTATCTTTCAATTTGTTAATGTGGTGGATCACATTGATTGATTTGCAAATACTGAAGAATCCTTGCATCCCTGGGATAAAGCCCACTTGGTCATGATGTATGAACTTTTTAATATGTTGTTGGATTCTGTTTGCTAGAATTTTGTTAAGGATTTTTGCATCTATATTCATTAGTGATATTGGCCTGTAGTTTTCTTTTTGTGTAGCATCTTTCTGGTTTTGGTATTAGGGTGATGGTGGCCTCATAGAATGAATTTGGTAGCTCACCTTCCCTGCAATTTTCTGGAAGAGTTTGAGTAGGATAGGTGTTAGCTCTTCTCTAAATTTTTGATAGAATTCAGCTGTGAAACCATCTGGTCCTGGGCTTTTGTTTGTTGGAAGATTTCTGATGACAGTTTCGTTTCTGTGCTTGTGATGGGTCTGTTAGGATTTTCTATTTCTTCCTCATTCAGTTTTGAAAAGTTATACTTTTCTAAGGATTTGTCCATTTCTTCCAAGCTGTCCATTTTATTAGCATATAGTTACTGTTAGTAGTCTCTTATGAACTTTGTATGTCTGTGTTGTCGTGATTTCTCCATTTTCATTTCTAATTTTGTTGATTTGATTCTTCTCTCTTTTTTTCTTGATGAGTCTGGCTAATGGTTTGTCTATTTTATTTATCTTCTCAGAGAACCAGCTTTTAGCTTTGTTGATTTTGGCTATGGTCGCTTTTGTTTCTTTTGCATTTATTTCTGCCCTAATTGTTATGATTTCTTTCCTTCTACTAACCCTGGAGTGCTTCATTTCTTCTTTTTTCTAGTTGCTTTAGGTGTAGAATTAGGTTATTTATTTGATTTCTCTCCTGTTTCTTGAGGTAGACTTGTATTGCTCTGAACCTTCCCCTTAGCACTACTTTTACTGAATCCCATAGTTTTTGGGTTGTTGTATTTTCATTTTCATTAGTTTCAATGCATATTTTGAGTTCTTTTTTTATTTCTTCTGTGTTTCGTTGGTTATTCAGAAGTGTGTTGTTTAGCCTCCATATGTTTGTATTTTTAATAGTTTTTCTCCTGTAATTGAGATCTAATCTTACCTCATTGTGATCAGAAAAGATGCTTGAGATGATTTCAATTTTTTTAATTTACCAAGTCTAGATTTATGGCCCAGGATGTGATCTCTCCTGGAGAATGTTCCATGTGCACTTGAGAAAAAAGATGAAATTCATTGTTTGGGGGTGAAATGTCCTATAGATATCAATTAGGTCTAACTGGTCCATTGTATCATTTAAAATTTGTGTTTCCTTGCTAATTTTCTGTTTAGTTGATCTATCCATAGGTGTGAGTAGGGTATTAAAGTCTCCCACTATTATTGTGTTACTGTTAATTTCCCCTTTCATACTTGTTAGCATTTACCTTACATATTGCAGTGCTCCTATGTTGGGTGTATATATGTTTATAATTTTATATCTTCTTCTTGGATTGATCCTTTGATCATTATGTAGTGTTCTTCTTTGTCTCTTTTCATGGCCTTTATTTCAAAGTCTATTTTATCTGATATGAGTATTGCTACTCCTGCTTTCTTTTGATCTCCATTTGCATGAAATATCTTTTTCCAGCCCTTCACTTTCAGTCTGTATGTGTCCCTAGGTTTGGGGTGAGTCTCTTATAGACAGCATATATAGTGGTCTTGTTTTTGTATCCATTCAGCCAGTCTTTGTCTTTTGGTTGGGGCATTCAACCAAGTTACATTTAAGGTAATTATTGATAAGCATGATCCTGCTGCCATTTACTTTGTTGTTTTGGGTTTGAGTTTATAAACCTTTTCTGTGTTTCCTGTCTAGAAGAGATCCTTTAACATTTGTTGGAGAGCTGGTTTGGTGGTGCTGAACTCTCTCAGCTTTTGCTAGTCTATAAAGCTTTTGATTTCTCCTTCATATTTGAATGAGATCCTTGCTGGGTACAGTAATCTGGGTTGTGGGTTTTTCTCTTTCATCACTTTAAGTATGTCCTGCCATTCCTTTCTGGCTTGAAGAGTTTCTATTGAAAGATCAGCTGTTATCCTTATGGGGATCCCCTGTGAGTTGTTGTATTTCCCTTGCTGCTTTTAATATTTGCTGTTTGTGTTTGATCTTTGTAAATTTGATTAATATGTGTCTTGGGGTGTTTCACCTTAGGTTTATCCTGTTTGGGACTCTCTGGGTTTCTTGGACTTGGGTGGCTATTTCCCTCCCCATTTTAGGGAAGTTTTCAACTATTGTCTTCTCAAGTATTTTCTCATGGCCTTTCTTTTTGTCTTCTTCTGGGACTCCTATGATTCGAATGTTGGGGCATTTAACATTGTCCCAGAGGTCTCTGAGGTTGTTCTCATTTCTTTTAATTCTTTTTTTCTTTTTTCCTCCCTGCTTCATTTGTAATTGTTTTTTAAAAGCCAGTCATTTTAAGTGGAACTGGGAAGCAGCCCTGATCTGCTCATAACTGCAGAATTCTTTCCTTATTTAGGGGACAGTAGTCTAAAACAACAGTGGTGCATGACGTTCAGAAACGTACCAAGAACCGTGGTTACCATTTCAATGTCAACTTTGGTCAAGTTCAAGGATTGGGGTTGTGGGTATGGCAGGAAGAATAAATATATCATTTCCATAGGGTAACATTTCCAAACATACATACCTAAAACAGATATTTGGCAAAACTAATACAATTATGTAAAGTTTAAAAATAAAATAAAATTTAAAAAAAAATAAAAAAATAAAACACACCCCTACTTTTTTTGTAGATACTCTACAAAAATTGAGATTTAGTGACCACTAGACCTGACCACGACTATAATTAAGGCCATTATAACTCTGAAATAAAGAAAACTTTAATTTTTTTTAACCCAATGATTCTCAAATTTATTTGACCACAGAATACTTTTTTCCCCCACATTTTAGTGATTAATATATTGTGGAACAAACTTGGGGAAACTGTTTTAGATATTGTATTACTCTCAATGTGTATAGAGAAGAAAATACTTTGCTTGTTCTTGTCTTTCTGTCAGTAACTCATAGTTGGCTGGATTTCTAGCTGTAGCCACATGTCAACACAAAGTTTAAGTGTCAGAATTTATAATTTTATCTTGGTTAAGTTTAATCTTAACCTGACACTGAAAACCTGTGTGAATGAAAGGCAGTCATTTTGTCTACAAAGTGAACAAGCTTCTGCTTCTGCTGCTGCTGCTAAGTCATGTCCGTCGTGTCCGACTCTGTGCGACCCCACAGACGACAGCCCACTAGGCTCCTCTGTCCCTGGGATTCTCCAGGCAAGAATACTGGAGTGGGTTGCCATTTCCTTCTCCAATGCATGAAAGTGAAAAGTGAAAGTGAAGTTGCTCAGTTGTGCCTGACTCTTAGCGACCCCATGGACTAGAGCCTACCAGGCTCCTCCATCCATGGGATTTTCCAGGCAAGAGTACTGGAGTGGGGTGCCATTGCCTTCTCCGAAAGTGAACAAGACATGATATTAACTTTGTAATTTTTATATGACTTTCTAAAACTGCTCACTTTGTTAAAATTTTAATTTTTATCTTAAAGATTTTATCTAAAGATTTATCTTTAGATTTGGATCTTGATGGGGTCTCATAAATGTTTAAATTTACTGCTGGAGGTCATCTCATTCAGTATTTGGTTTGTAATTCCTTCTTCTTTTTCAGTTTGTCTACTTTATCTATCTTTACTCTGTTATGACCTTCATTTCCTGGAATCAGGCTTTGTTTTGGGCATTGGGAAGTCCAAGGAAAAAATCCCTGAAAATACAGATGTGTTACAAATCTACCCTAGGATTTATGGTATTATATGAATGAGAGCTTGAAATCCTTAAACTTGCTCTAACTGCCTAAACTGTGCTTAACTGCTTTAAACAAAGAAGAGACAGCTGAAATCCCACTCTGTACCCATGGCTACCTTGTATTCTTTGAATAGCATCCTGGTATCTCCAGTTGTATAGAATACATTATTAGTGGGTCACAGGTAGACAAAGATCATTGAGTCACAATCACACTGGAAATATACCCACTGTTTGACACATAGTGATTGGGGGAGGAATTGTGCAAAAGGACCAATGAATTAAATATCACTTCATTCTAGCTGTGTGAAAATATTCATGTCAAGTACACTATTTCAGCACTGGCTTCCTCAGATAGGGATAAAGATACCTGCTTTTGCTTTGCATATTTTGTAATGTTTTTGAGATGAAATGGGATAGTTCATATGAAAGTTCTATAAGATTTTTACATGTGGTGTTTTATTTAGTTCATCCTAACTTACTGACTTGTCAAACTTTATAATGTCTTTTGATAGTTGAGAAAGTATGAATCATTTATGAGCTTACTATTCACATTCAGATTTGCAGTTCTTCCTGCAACTGCTTTGCACATATCTATTCATTACAAATGCAGTAGATATGGGTTCAATCTCTGGATCAGGAGGATCCCTGGAGTAGGAAATGGCAAACCACTTCAGTATTATTGCCTGAAAATTCCGTGGACAGCAAAGCCTGGTGGTCTACAGTCCATGGGGTCACAAAGAGCCAAACACAACTGAGCGACTGAGCATACATTCATTACAAAATTTAATTGTTTCTCACCATATATATTTCTATGGAAATAATTTAAAACTATTCTATTTACTGAGTTGACAGGAAAAATTGCTTATCAGTGTTTTAAATTCAAGTATTTTCTTACAGCAAAATCTAAAGTGTATTTTCTCATATAATTTACAAGATTATAAATTGAGTTTCTATCACATTGTTCTTTATATATGCATTTATATTCAAAAAAGAAATTAACTAAATCCACATTGAATCCTAAGTTCTATGTTATTTGGAGGGAAAACTATTCTTAATCTCAAAAAACCAATACTTTTATTAACTAATTTAAAACTTGATTTAATGAGTAGATATATGTTCTGTTTTATATATTTTATGATATCTTCTTTGGAAGGAATGATGCTAAAGCTGAAACTCCAGTACTTTGGCCACCTCATGCGAAAAGTTGACTCATTGGAAAAGACTCTGATGCTGGGAGGGATTGGGGGCAGGAGGAGAAGGGGACGACAGAGGATGAGATGGCTGTATGGCATCACTGACTCGATGGACGTGAGTGTGAGTGAACTCCAGGAGTTTGTGATGGACAGGGAGGCCTGGCGTGCTGCGATTCATGGGGTCGCAAAGAGGCGGACACGACTGAGCGACTGATCTGATCTGAAACCAATTTTGAGCTAAATTCCTGTGTACTTTATGATTTGGTTTAAACAGTTCTCTTTGGAATTTACATAATTATGCCTTTAGCTGCTTTTATAAAAACTGAATAAAAGGTGATTCCTGAGATTTTTTTTATATTTTAATTCACTAACATGATTGTGCTGTTATGTTAAAGATGTTTGTGTGACATAAGGCAGCTATTTTACTAATTACTAATATTTACTAATTTTACTAATATACTAAAATACTAGATAAACCTGTATTTTAAAAATTGTTTAAGGACCAACACAAAAATGCAGTATGAATATTAGAATGTTAATAGACTTTCACTGCTTTCATTCAAATATCTCAGAAAAGAAAACCCATTTTTTTTGGCAGAGCAACAGTAATTCACCTTAAATTCCAGAGGAAACATCACCTTTTTTCTTTCTTTTATTTTTTAGGAATCTAGTGTTCATAAATGAGCATGTTTTTGGATAGGAGATATTCTAAAACTAATGTTGTATAAAAAGAATCATATACCTTTCATTTTATTTTATGTGGAGAAACATCTATAGAGGTGACTATTTCCCTTGTAATAAGACTATGAGAGACAATTGTAGGACTTTAAAAAAAAATCTGAGTGGTCATCATTAAGGTTTACATTCAAGACATCAGTCAAATTGCCAGTCTTCTCTAGACAGCTACTGAGAGCCCTAATTCCTTTTTAGGAAATTCATCTTTATTGAAGTTGATACAAGATTAGATAACAGTTTAATCTGGTAAAGCTGTCAGTTGTTATTGCCATATAACTATCCTTGGTATTTAAAAGTACTACTGAAGCATACATTCACCATAACCAAGGCTCTAGTGAGTGGTTGTTTTTTATGTGCTTATGGGTTAGTATTGGGCTTCCCTGGTAGTTCAGTTGGTAAAGAATCTGCCTGCAGTGCAGGAGACCCGAGCTCAATTGCTGGGTGAGAAAGATCTGCTGGAGAAGGGATAGGCTACCCACTCCAATATTCTTGGGCTTCCCTTGTAGCTTAGCTGGTAAAGAATCTGCCTGCAGTGAGGGAGACCTGGGTTTGATCCCTGGGTTGGGAAGATCCCCTGGAGAAGGAAAAGGCTACCTACTCCAGTATTCTGGCCTGGAGAATGCCATGGACTGTATAGTCCATGGGGTCACAGAAAGTTGGACACAACTGAGTGACTCTCATTTTCATGGTCAGCATTGAATTGTTTACATTTACCTGCTGCCATTTTGGCCATGCTCTAGCTAATTGACAAGTGAGACAGCTCGTAGTGGAGATTTAGTTATAACTCCCTGGAGAAAGTTTCTTGTGTTTGTTTTATAATTTTAGTAATAGTTTGGCTCTGCCACAAAGACTGTGCATGATTATGTTCATCTTCCTCATGAGTCTGTACCTCTAAGCATTTGAAAAAAAAGATAGGAACTACAAATTACATGGATTTCCAAATAGGAGATCTGGGGAAAAGGCTGAAGTAGGAAAATAAATGACATAATGATCTGAACAATTTGGCATTTTAGCAGCTTGGAAAATTTTTTGGTAAATATTGGAATTTATATAGAGGAAGGTACAGGCTGTATGTCTCCTCAACCACAGCCTGGATAACAGGGGTTGTTACATTGAAAAGTAATTTGAAAAACCATTATGTTACATTTGAAAGGTCAAGTTTAAGCAAACATACCAATTTTTACTTTAAAGTAGAAAAAAAAAGAAAAACAAAATAGTTATACAAAAGACTTGATCTTCAGGCACTGTGACAACTCCATACATAAAAGATTCACCTCTGAGGATTCGTTAATTTTAGATGGCAAGACCAGCAGACTCTGTTTAGGCTAGATACAAGGACATAAGACTAGCAAGGAAACTAGGATTGTTTGTTTAAATGTATCATTTATTTTCTAATCTCTTGCAGATCAATACTTTTGTAAAATACAATAAAATTAAGTTACAAAAAAAAAATCAGAATTCAAGTCCCCAGTGGGTTTTGCTGGTGTGGTTTTATTAGATTTAAAACCCATAGAATCACATAAAAATTGCTATAAATGTTTCATACTCTCAGTTTCTGAACAGTATAAAGCAGTTTATTCACCACCACTTGGTTAAATATTATGCAGAACAGATCTAGGAGATCCAAAGGCTTGTTCCAATGTCTTTAATCTGTTGTGACAAGGTATTATGCCCTATTCATGGAAAAACAATTAAACCACTACACTTTTCTTACCAACTCTTACCCTGAATACAATTTTGTCAATAGAAGTTAACTTTAACATTCCTTATGATAATTAATAATACACCAATGTAGATTTAAAACAATATTTGAAGTCTCTAAGTAATTGCCTCTGGATTATTGGGTCTTAATTAAGGCAATTTAACTGTTCCGAAGTTATAGAGCCAGATATCCTGGAATGTGAAGTCAAATGGGCTTTAGGAAGCATCCCTATGAACACAGCTAGTGGAGGTGATGGAATTCCAGTTGAACTATTTCAAATCCTAAAAGATGATGCTGTGAAAGTGCTACACTCAATATGCCAGCACATTTGGAAAACTCAGCAGTGGCCGCAGGACTGGAAAAGTTCAGTTTTCATTCCAATCACAAAGAAAGGCAATGCCAAAGAATGCTCAGACTACCACACATTTGCACTCATCTTACACACTAGTAAAGTAATGCTCAAAATTCTCCAAGCCAGGCTTCAACAGTATGTGAACCATGAACGTCCAGACGTTGAAGCAGGTTTTTAGTAAAGGCAGAGGAACCAGAGATCAAATTGCCAACATCTTGAAAAAGCAAGAGAGTTCCAGAAAAAAATCTATTTCTGCCTTATTGACTATACCAAAGCCTTTGACTGTGTGGATCACCACAAACTGTGGAAAATTCTGAAAGAGATGGGAATACCAGACCACCTGACCTCCCTCTTGAGAAATCTGTGTGCAGGTCAGGAAGCAACAGTTAGAACTCAACATGGAACAACAAACTGGTTCCAAATAGGGAAAGGAATACGTCAAGGCTGTATCTTGTCACCCTGCTTATTTAACTCATATGCAGAGTACATAATCAGAAACGCTGGGCTGGCTCAAGCTGGAATCAAGATTGCCAGGAAAAATATCAATAACCTCAGATATGCAGATGACACCACCCTATGCCAGAAAGTGAAGAAGGACTAAAGAGCCTCTTGATGAAAGTGAAAGAGGAGAGTGAAAAAGTTGGCTTAAAGCTTAACATTCAGAAAACAAAGATCATGGCATCCAGTCCCATCACTTCATGGCAAATAGATGGGGAAACATTGGAAACAATGGCAGACTTTATTTTTGGGGGCTCCAAAATCACTACAGATGGTGACTGCATCCATGAAATTAAAAGATGCTTACTCCTTGGAAGGAAAGTTATGACCAAACTAGACAGCATATTAAAATCAGAGATATTACTTTGCCAACAAAGGTCTGTTTAATCAATGCTATGGTTTTTCCAGTAGTCATGTATGGATATGAGAGTTGGGCTATAATAAAAGCTTTAAAAATAAAATAAAGTAAATTTTTTAAAAAATTAAAGAAAAAAAAAAAGCTGAGCACCAAAGACTTGGTGCTTTTGAACTGTGGTGTTGGAGAAGACTCTTGAGAGTCCCTTGGACTGCAATGAGAGCCAACCAGTCCATCCTAAAGGAAATCAGTCCTGAATATTCATTGGAAGGACTGATGTTGAAGCTGAAACTCCAATACTTTGGCCACCTGATGTGAAGAGCTGACTCATTGGAAGGGACCCTGATGCTGGGAAAGATTGAAGGCAGGAGGAGAAGGAGACAACAGAGGATAAGATGGTTGGATGGCGTCACCAACTCAATGGACATGAGTTTGAGTGAACTCTGGCAATTGGTGATGGACAGGGAGGCCTGGCGTGCTGCAGTCCATGCGGTCACAAAGAACTAGACATGACTAAGTGACTGAACTGAAGTGAAGGTATAGATTCAGTTTTCTTGTACATCTTACACACACACACACACACACAGAAACATACCCCAGTGTTTATTCCAAAATGTTTTTAACAAAAATGATAATACATGTTATAAAAGCAAACAAAAAGCTAGAACCAAAATGATTCTTTGAATTCAGTTTACAGAAAGACTTACTTCACACAGGTCATCAAATAGTATAAAGTCTTTAGGTAATAAAATTGTGTGCCTTCCTTGGATTAAATAATATTATGTTTTGAAGCACATTTACTTATAGCCCATCACCTTCTGAACATCTTCAGTGTAGATAATACACTGAGAATTTCGGTGTCCAATATTGTTTTACTGGTATAGAAACAAAGACCAGGGAAGAAACAAGAGTTCTGTCAATAGAACAGATTTAAGAACATCCTTCAATGATATGAGGTAATCTAGACTGGGCTTCAACAATCTCTTTCCTTATAGTTTTTTGAATAAAACCATTTTTTTTAAAGAATTCATGCATTATCAGTTTCCTACCATTTATTACAGTCATTCTTCATCACTGGGAGATAATTTGTCACAGTAAACAAAATGACTCTATCCAGCCATAAGCTGTTCTACCTAAGAGATTTTTTACAACTATGGAAATATTCTAAAGACTTTAGAATGTTTATTTTGGCTGGATACCTTTAATAATAAATGACCAACCAATGAAATCCCAATATTCTTACCATATGCTTATTACTTCATGTGTTAAATATTTTGTTTAGAAACTCTTTCATTTGACTAGTGTTCTTTGCTGCAGGCTTAATGTTAATAATAGATTCTCCAAAAGCTACAGATGGACTGTTTCTACTTCAAGATTTTTATATATTTAAAAAATTTAACACTTGATACTAAATTGATGGCTAAGAAATAAATTTAATCCTAAATTTGATGTTACACTTTCAGAATGGGTCATGTGTCCAGTATCTTATGTTGATTAAAATCAAAGGAATGATAGAGAATATCTATTTAGCAAATACTGTTAAAGCCTGAAAAATTACAAACTAAAAATAATTGCATTTGGCATCCATTTTTCCTCATAATGATTCAGTGGGTCAAAATTTTTTGTTTTTACTTAAAACTTTACTTCCAAATATCAGCTGGGGACTAAAATGATGCATTAGAATTGGTACCGTTATTTTCTGGTACATTCTTGTAACATTATAGCAGGTTGCAAAATTAACTTTCTGTACAGTTTCATATCTTGCGTTAATATCTTAAAGATAGTAAGGATTATTTTCAATTTTTAATTTATATTTGGTGGTTTTTTCATAAAAATATTGTTGAAGATTGTTTTGGATGACAAATGTGAATCAACTTTTACAACAGGAAATAAAAAATATATTCATAAATCATCATATATTTTAACTTCAAAGAAATTTTTCTTACAAAAACATGCTTTGATTATAGGATAATTTTATTATTAATAGAATAAACTAAATATGCATTTTACATCAGGAAGCCTAATTCAGTAAATATTTTTTATATAGACATCTTTAATCAAGATAAAAAACTTGACCTCAAGATGCCACCAAGTAGCAATTGTGACTGAAATATAAAGAGCTGCATAATTTATAAAAATTGCTAATTGCCCTTCATGGTCTGGATATTAATTGAGCTCTTCATATGAATAAGCCACAGAGCCTGTTAAACATCTAATGTAGAAAAATTAGGCATTTTTGAGACATAATGATATCTTATTATTATTGATTTATAGTATAGTCTCTCTAAAATTGTTTTTATTTGCATCCATTTTAATTTTTAATGAGCAACTATTTATTGAAACCTACTATGTGTCAGGCTCTCTCTCTTGTGGAACTTACATTCTAAGAAATAACTTAGAAAATAAACAATTAAATAAATATGTCATATTTACATAATGGTAATTGTTATGTAAATAGGTGGGTTTGGAGGATAGTAAATGACAGGGATGGGGTTGTGGGTGATGTGCAAATTTAAATGGGGTAAGGAGTAATATGTGAGCAGAAATATTAACCAAGTGCAACTGGCAAAGAGAAGGTAATTCTAAACACGGTATTTAGGGCTGAGAGATAGATTTGTTGCAGCTTCTTGATGATTTGTATCATGCTTATGAAGAACATGATAGCTATCTGTATCATTTAACTTACTGATAAGATGATAGTTGTTTAGAAAGAATGGTAGTGATTTATTGCCTTTCTGTTTCTGAGAACCACTTGTGAAGGTAATCACTGTTAAGTTCTGTATCATTATTTCAGGCTTTTGCAATTTTATCATGGACATGTGACTATAATATTTCCATTCAAATTATCCTTCAGTGCTGCGTATAAATGATCTAGGTCATATAAATTTAAAAGCATCATCCTAAAATAGATTTTGGAAAACTCTATTCCCAAGGAGAATTCTGTTCCGATTTCCTTGATTTTTAAGAGGAATATAAGGTCAATTATTTAAGAGGGATAAGCTATGATAATATCACTCACATTAGATTCTTTCTTCTTTTACCTTCTTTTGTGTCATCCATCCAACATGTAACTGTTACAGGTGGTCAGGTTGCCACACCCCTAAAAACAAAAGAAAAGGCCTTCTTGTTCCAACAGTTTAATTTCTGCCAATGTTGCCAACAATTTCTCAATCACTCAACTAGAGATCTTTTTGATGAAAACTTATTCTTCTTGGCCAAAGCCAAATACACTTCAGTCACCAAGTCCTGTGTACACATGCTTTGTTTCCTCAAGTATTAAGCTCAGCATTTTGCATGCTAGAGCCTGAACCTGAAACAAAGCTTTCTTTGGGTATAGTACCATGAGGAAGGAGACACACTCCTCTAGCAGGAGTGGCTTTCTTTATGGCCACTCCAAGGTGTTTTATAGGCTGCTTCATGTTTCACATGCAAAATAACCAGATGGCTCTGATGGGCTTCCCTGGTGGCTCAGATGGTAAAGAATCTGTCTGCAATGTGGGAGACCTGGGTTTCATCCCTGGGTCAGGAAGGTCCCTTGGAGAAGGGAAAGCTATCCATATCTCCTTTGGAGACATGCTTTCTTATGCGCCCAACCCTTTTTTCCCTTCTAGTTGCTTACTTATAGCATGGCAGAAAAATTGCTCAGCACAGAAATTGCTCACCATAACTCTTTATACAAAAGCAAAATGAATTTATCTCCCAATAGTCTGCTACTCTTCTACTCACTCCTAACCCATTCTTGCCCTGAGGAATCTTTGACAAAGCAGCAAGAATTCCCACCATGTTACTTAAGCTGGGAGTGTTCTATATAACTCTTCTTGTGAAAGGAGGGTTTTGAGTTTTGAAGACCTGTCAGCCTAACTTGGAACTTTAGCCATTATTCTTCTGTTCGCTGGAAGCATTGTTATACATGGCGATGTGTGACAACACAAATCCAACATACCACGAATAATATATTTTAGGTGCCTAACTGGTTTAAAACTTGAGCCAAAGACATGATTATAATATACAGCATTATTTCTATGGGATAAACCATTATGTACTCCAAAATAAACTTCTAAAACATATTCTTCATCATTTGAAGTCAGCCATATAACAGTTCAAATCATGTGCCTAGAATTGCTTTAACTTCATTAGAAATGATCAATCCTCACACAATCTATGGAGGATATATTAGTCTGTTCTTTGGAATGTCTTGTAAGGAATGTATTTTACTGAATTATAAAATGAGCTCACAAATAAAATTGTGGTTTCTTTTTAGTCAGTTTGGCTAATGTGTTTATTCATGATACTTCTTACCATGAAGACGTTCACAGTGGGCCATCTATCTTGTACCAGGTCACCCAGTAGCTTAAAGTTTGGGAGAATGGCATTGAAACATATATAATATCATATATGAAACTAGTCGCCAGCCCAGATTCGATGCACGATACTGGATGCTTGGGGCTGGTGCACTGGGATGACCCAGAGGGATGGTATGGGGAGGGATGAGGGAGGAGGGTTCAGGATGGGGAACACATGTATACCTGTGGCGGATTCATGTTGATATATGACAAAACCAATACAATATTGTAAAGTTAAAAAATAAAATAAAATTAAAATTAAAAAGAAAGGAAAAAAAAAGTTGCAGCGGGTTAGAAAAAAATAAAATGACAGAACTCACCTTGATTTTAGTTCTCAAAACACAAAATAATGTCAAATATTTACAGATCTCATCCTACTAGGTGGTGGTGGTTTAGTTTCTAAGTCCTGTCCGATTCTTGAGACTCCATGGACTGTAGCCCACTAGGCTCCACTGTCCATGGGATTTCCCAGTCAAGAATACTGGAGTGGGTTGCCATTTCCTTCTCCAGGGAATCGTCCCAACCCAGGGAATCAAGCCCGTGTCTCCTGTATTGCAAACAGTTTCATTACCATGGAGCCATCAGGGAAGCCCCTAATGCTACTAAAGCCTTGTCAGTTTTACTCTTATTATGACCTATTTATGGGCTGGATGAAGCACAAGTTGGAATCAAGATTGCTAGGAGAAATATCAATAACCTCAGATATGCAGATGACACTACCCTTATGACAGAAAGTGAAGAAGAATTAAAGAGCCTCTTGATGAAAGTGAAAGAGGAGAGTGAAAAAGTTGCCTTAAAGCTCAACATTCAGAAAACAAAGATCATGGCATCTGGTCCCATCACTTCATTGCAAATAGATGGGGAAACATTGGAAACAGTGGCTGACTTTATTTTGGGGGGCTCCAAAATCACTACAGATGGTGAATGCATCCATGAAATTAAAAGACACTTGTTACTTGGAAGAAGGACCTGATGTTGAAGCTGAAACTCTTAATACTTTGGCCACCTAAAACGAAGAGCTGACTCATTTGAAAAGACCCTGATGCTGGGAAAGATTGAAGGCAGGAGGAGAAGGGGACGACAGAGGAGGAGATGGTTGGATGATATCACCGACTCAATGGACATGAGTTTGAGTAAACTCCGGGATTTAGTAATGGATAGGGAGGCCTGGCATGCTCCAGTCCATGGGGTTGCAGAGTCCGACACCTCTGAGCAACTGAACTAACTGATGACCTATTTAAAAATATGATTTAAATATATGACTATATTTAATTTTTAGTTAACTTGTGGATATCTTACTAATATTAAACTAATTAGGATCATAAATAGTTTTTAAAATACTATTCACATGTTCCCTTTTAGTTTTATATTATAAATGAATGTGTACCTTGTATGAGTTTATTCTGTACTTTTTAAAATTAATGTGGCTAAATTCTTAAATTGGATTTTCTAAGAATGAAACACTTGTGATATTTTATCACTGCATTAAAAAAAATTACACTTCAGTTTTAAAAGAAAGTTTAAAAGACAGTAAACTAAGATCCTAAATTTAAAAAAGTAAACTGCCTGCTAATTTATGTTTTGAACAATAGTTTCTTTTTTTGACCTTAACAATTTTATGTAGAAACTTAAGAGCTTCGGGGTTCCCTGGTGGCTCAGGTAAAGAATCTGCCTACAATGCAGAAGACCTGGGTTCATTCCCTGGGTCAGAAAGATCCCCTGCAGAAGGGAAAGGCAACTGACCAGTATTCTTGCCTGGAGAATTCAATGGACAGAAGAGCCTGGTGGCCTTCTTTGCCCATGGGGTCACAAAGAGTTGGCCACAACTGAGCAACTAATACTTCCACAGTTTATTAAACTTCAGTGGTTTCAAATCCACACATAACTATCCTAACAGATGTTTATTAGTAATTTACAGTGGTATAACTTCTGGTTTATAAATTGAATTTAGGTCAGATTCATTTTTGGTCACGTGTCTTTTTTTTTTTTCTTTATTAGTTGAATCTTGCTTTTTATAAAGAACATCTAATATTTAAGAGTTACACAAGTCTACTCTCTCAGTTCATCCCAATCTCTCCTTCCCTCACTGTGTCCCCTAGTCCATTCTCTAGGTCTGTGAAAGACAGCTGTGAAATATATCCATTACTCATTTGCAAAATAAATGGCTACTGGGAAATTGCTGTATAACACAGGGAGCTCAGCCTGGTGCTCTGTGATGGTTTAGAGAGGTGGGATGGGGAGAAAGGAGGCTCAACAGGGAGGAGATATATGTATCCTTGTAGCTGATTCATATTGTTGTACACCAGAAACCAACACAACATTGTAAAGCAATTAGGCTCCAATTAAAAATAAAAATTTTTTTAAAAGAAAAAAAAATGAATTTGGCAAGTCCAGGAAATCAGTAGATAATGCCCTGTTCCTAGATGAAACTAGCCGTCTTGAGGTATTATAGAAAATTTAGATGCACCTGAGTTTGCTTTCAGGTATATCCTGTCCTTTACATTTCTTCATTGTAAAATTTTCAGTAATGCATGTACAACACCTAGCGCAATGCCAGGAAAAGAGTGAATATTCGTTTTCCCTTCCCCATGGGAACTTATAATTATAAGAACAACTTTAATATTTACTTTGAGACTGAGACTAACAATGAAAAATGAAACTCAATATCCCATCTGTACAATAGTGGGGGGAAGGAAATGATTAAAAACAAAGCCATTTTCAATAGAACTGGAGAATATTGTAAGCCGCTTATAATTCTCTTTCATTTTTTTCTGAAATACCAGTTATTCTCTCTAGTTTTGAATCTCCTAATGATCTGCAACTGTTTAATATATTTTCGTCTTTTTTATTTTTGCATTTCTTATACAAAATATGTGATACTACTGAAATTTTGAAGAAAAACCACACACAAAGATATTAAATCATGATTAAAAGATTGACTGAACTCTCTAGTATTGTGATTAAAGCATGGAAGGGTTACAATTATTCATATACCTAAATGTTTTTGACTATGAAAAATAATTAACCATGACATTGGCAATGAGTTATCAAGGGCCTTATATTTTTGCTTCTCTTTAAAATAGGCAAAGGAGAATTATTAGGGGAAGGATGATTTTACTGGCTCATAATTTATAGAAAAATGAGTATAGATCAAATGTGTTCAGTAATTGTGTACAAAACTCTAGTCACCTGAAAATGAGATAGCTTTCTAGATCATCAGAAACCAAAGCACAATTTTTCACCTAAAAAGGGGATGGAACCTGTCCCAGTAGACTGGATTAAATATGTCTGTTACTTGCTGTGTGGCTGTGGATCTTAAAAGAACCAAACAACTTTCTGTGATTTATTTATTCATTTTTGAGATGAGTCAACTGAAACTATTCCTGAAAAAGGAACATAGCAACAAAGCCTTGTACTTTCCTTTCTCCTCAACCTCCTCACCATCTAATAAATTAGCATAAAATAAACTTGCAGTCATTCGTGGACAGACATATCCTGAGGCAAATGGATATATTTTTTTCCCTTTCTTCCAATTCCTTACAGACTGCTTTACTTGATTATTTTACTACTAGTTTGACAATGACAACATGTGAAATCAATTTTCTGTTGATGATCTTAGCTTCCTGGACAATTTGGATGATTTAAAAAAAATGTTAAATGGAAATTATCCATTGGGGTTATCCTTGTTCTCTTTTTTTAAAAATTGAAGTATATTTGATATTTCATATTATATGTTATAAGCATAGAGTTATCCACAACTTTTAAAGATTGTATTCCATGTATAGTTATTATAAAATATTGCCTATATTCCCTATGTTGTACAATATATCCTTGTAGTTTGTTTTATATCTAATAGTGTGTACTGCTTAACCCTACACCCC